>NC_081439.1:95093122-96490622 GCF_949786415.1 Peromyscus eremicus | reverse complement strand
GAGGCATTGTGTCTGTGTTTCCAAAGTTCTTACATTACTTTGGGACTCACATGATTGCCAGAGAGAGGTAAGAAGAGAGGAAGGAGGAGAGAGGAAAAGAGGAAAGAGAGATTAAGAAGGGAGGAATTCTGTGGGTAGTTTTGTTTGCTGGTGTTTTTTTTTTTTTTTTTTTCAAAATACTACAATGGCATTGAAAGAAAGAATGAGAAAAGAAAGACAAAACTTCTTGTTTGGGAGCTAGGAAAAGGGCTTAGTGGTAAAGTGTCTGTTATCTAAGCATGAGGACCTCAGTTTGGATCCATAGAAGTCAAATAAAAACCAGGCTTGGCAGACACATATCATAACCCCACCATTGGTTGGAGGTAGGAGACGGGTGGCTCTCTGGAGTTTGAGGGCCTGTCTGAATTGGTGAGCTCTGGGTTTAGTGAGTACTCAAAATTGGGTATGTAAGGAGGCAGAATTGAATCTGGGATGAGTTGGGGAAGCAAAAAGAATATAATCAAAACATATTGTATAAAATTCTCAAAAAACTGATAAAATGAGGGAAATAAATAATCATTATAACCATAATAGAAACAACAGCAATAATAATAATAATGAGATAGAGAGTGATAGAGAACATTCAACATTGATTTTTGTCTTCCATGTATGTGTCCATACATGCACCAACACTAGCACATATACATGAACATATATACACACAAAAATAAATAATTAAAAATAAAATGTTTTAAAAGAAATATTCTAGAACTCTTTTCCTACAGAGGTAGGACTGTACAAATCTGGCAAGCTAGTAGATTCAAACCATGGTTCATAAATGTTCATAAGGAATTTATGACCTTATGCACCCAACTGTCACAATTAGAAATTGCTCTCTCACCATCTACTATCCCTGCCTATCTGATTTCTCAATCTTGCTAGCTATTATGCTGAGGATGTGCTCTCTATCACCTAAGTAATGATTGGGGCCCCTCCCTGCTTTATGTATTTATAAGCAGCTTTGATGCTATTCCTGGACTCGAGTTAACTTTACCTTGAATCTTATCTCATCTCCTATTCATTTTACAATGGACACTGTCTGAGAAAACTGAATTCCTTGGCTTCAAGCTAGGCAGTATTCAACCTTAAAAACACATTAGAATTACTGAGAAAAGACTGAAAAATCTATCAATACTTAATGTGCTCATTTAAGTGGCCCAACGTAAAACAAGGTGTAGACAGTTTTCAAGGCTTCCTAGATAAGTTTAATCTGCAGTCAGATTTGAAAATTCCCATTTTAGCTTCTGTTTCTATCCAAAAATAACCATGAGCCCTACTTAGGAAAGTGTTCTACTACCCTCTCCTGACACTAGACAACACTACCTTCAGCGATGCCCTGGAACTCTATCACTCCAGATGGCCACAAAATAACAATGCACTCATTTGATATGTATGTCACCAATATTTACTCTTTTCTAAAGAGTCAACAAAAACTAGAACGTAGTTTCTTTTACCCACAGCTCACATGCTAGTGGGAGAATTAGTGAGGAAGTGCATAATTACAGCAGCATGATAAAAGCTTTAATAAAGGTGTGGTTGAAATACCATGGGAATACAGAACTGGAAGTGATTACCTCTCTATGCAGATCACTCAAGACTCTCTAAAGTACCTTAAAGAGTAAACAGAAGTTTGCCAAGAAGGTGAGAGAAGAAAACAGAAGACCTAACCCAAGCAAGACCACAAGTGTAAGAAATTCTGTGGAAAGTACAGAGATAGTTTAAACTAGTTTAAATCTTTCCTTCATAATTAGCATAAACTTTAGCACAATCCTGAGAGTTTGGGATATCTTTTTTTCCCCAGGGGAAAAATAACTTTTTAAATTTTATTTTACAGTACAATTTAGTTCTACCTATCAACCACGAATTCCCTTGTTCTCCCCCCTCCCGCCCCCTTCACCGGAACTCCCAGCCCACCCCCCATTCCCATCTCCTCCAGGGCAAAGACTCCCCCGAGGATTGAGATCAACCTGGTAGACTCAGTCCAGGCAGGTCCAGTCCCCTCCTCCCAGGCTGAGCCAAGCGACCCTGCATAAGCCCCAGGTTTCAAACAGCCAACTCATGCACTGAGGACAGGTCCCAGTCCCACTGCCTCCAGCTGGATCAAGAACAGAGAGGGAGAACAAGGAATAGGAGACCATGGTAAATGAAGACCACATGAGAATAGAAAGAAGCAAAGTGCTAGAGAGGCCCACAGAAATCCACAAAGATGCCCACACAATAGACTGCTGGCAATGGTCGAGAGACAGCCCGAACTGACCTACTCTGGTGATAGGATGACCAAACACCCTAATTGTCATGCTAGAAACCCCATCCAATGACTGAGGGATCTGGATGCAGAGATCCATGGCCAGGCCCCGGGTGGAGCTCCGGGAGTCCAATTGGCGAGAAAGAGGAGGGTTTATATGAGCGAGTTTGGGATATCTTAAATTTTTGTTTGAAGAAAAGAGAAAAACAATCAAATGAAAAGTAAAGTGGCATCTCAAAGGATCGCAATAAGCTTTAAATACTGTCAAATAACACCTATATAGAATAGCCAGAACAATAATATGAAGTCCCTTGATTCTCCAGGTTTTTATCAGCCTATTTTTCCTTATCAAGAACAGTCATGGGAGAATTTAAAAGTATATTTTCCTTTCCATTCAAAATTTAACAATCTATAAAATAAGGCCACCATCATCTCAAACCTGGCAATCAATTATGTTGATGTGTTTAAACTTCCAAAGATTTTCAACCCAGCAGAACATGCACATAAGCATATTTCTTACTAAAATAAAAATGCAGGCCAGGCAGTGGTGGCACACACCTTTAATCCCAGCACTTGGGAGGCAGAGGCAGGTGAATCTCTGTGAGTTCCAGGCCAGCCTGGTCTCCAAAGCGAGTTCCAGGAAAGGCACAAAGCTACACAGATAAACCCTGTCTCAAAAAACCAAAAAAAAAAAAAAAAAAGAAAAGAAAAAAAAAGAAAAGAAAAAGAAAAAAGAAAAAAGAAATGAACAAAAAAAATGTTAGCACTTAGGAGGCAGAGCCAGGCAGATCTTTGTGAGTTCGAGGCAAGCCTGGGCTACGGAGTGAGTTCCAGGAAAGGCGCAAAGCTGCACAGAGAAACTCTGTCTCGAAAAACCAAAAAAAAAAAAAAAAAAAAAAAAGAAAAGAAAAATGCTATAATGCTATTAATGTTGCTTACATAGCATACATAAACACCCCATAAAATCATAGCAATATTCCATCTCCTGACAATCACCCCACCACCCCATTTTTGTCAATTTTTTGCCCATTTTCTAGAGGTAAGTGAAGAACAGAGCCATAAAAATAACTTCCATAACCTGACAATTTAGTTGGTTTCATTTTTGTGCTTTTTTATAGATTATTGTTTTATGATAATTCAAAGGGCTACTTACAATTAAGAAAGTTTGCAGTAACATTAAACTCAATAATCAGTGTTAAATTTTGAGCATGCTCCTGAATGCATTTTACATGGCTGATAAAAGTTGCTGTTACAGCCGGGCGGTGGTGGCGCACGCCTTTAATCCCAGCACTCGGGAGGCAGAGCCAGGCGGATCTCTGTGAGTTTGAGGCCAGCCTGGACTACCAAGTGGGTCCCAGGAAAGGCGCAAAGCTACACAGAGAAACCTTGTCTCGGAAAAAAAAAAAAGTTGCTGTTACATATACAACATGTACTATTTATGGGTAATTTCTTGTATTTAAGATAAATGCTGATGGTTCTGAACAAATTTATGAAAAATACAAACGAACTGAGAACTTAGGTGAGAGCAATGCCCAACACTTAGGTGAGAAACAGTGAAGTGAATTTAGACCCCCCATAAGAGCACAGAATGAAAATTTTGTGCTATGAACATTCATGTCTTTCCTAAATAGCAATATTATATCCATGAATTTATATCAAAAGAAAAGAATTAAATAAATGAAAAACTTGTGCACAATAATGCTTATTACTCTTTTCATGAAAGCAAAGTGTGGGGAGAAAAACAATATATAAGACAAATAGAGAAATGGAGCCATTATAAAATCATTAAAATATCATTAAAAAGGAATAAGCAATATTTATCTTTCTGTGTATATTTCATCTGACATAATGTTTACCCTCTTGGTGCAGCAAGCAGTACGTCCATCTCATTTAACATAATGTGTTCCATCCGTTCCATACATGTTGCCTCAATCACTCATGGTTGAATAATTTTCTATTGTACAAATAACACAGGTTCTTGTGCATGCGTGAAAGCTAAAAGCCAATTTCTAGAAATAGGGAGCAGAATAGTATTTCTGGAGGTTAGAAACAGTAGGGAAGAGAGGAGGGAAAACTAGAGTTAGGTTAGTACTATATAGCACTATATACACAGGAGAATAAATGCTGGTGCTCTGTAGCACAGTTAGTTGACTGCAATTATTGTCTTCTGGTGGGGATGCAGGAGAAAGAGCTTTGTTCACCTTTGCTGGGATTGCAAACTGGTTCAGCTACTCTGGAATCAGTATGGTGAATTCTCAAAAAGCTAAAAATAAATCTACCATATGACCCAGCTATATGGACTCGACATCCTTCTCCACTGATGCTTGCCCAGTCAAGTTCATTCCTCTGTATTCACAATAGCTAGGAAATAGAACAACCAAAATTTTCTCCAAATGACTAATGAATGATGAAAATGTGGTGCATATGTCTGATAGAATATTATTCATCTACAAGGAAAAATGAAAGCATGAAATTTTCAGGTAAATTCATGGAACTAGAAAGTATTACACAGGTTGAGAAAGACAAACACCACATTATATTGTATTTATAAATACATACCTATATGTATGTATGTAATAGTAATGATTATAGAAGAGGTCATGCACTTTAGAAGGCATTAGGGAAACATGGGAAGAGTGGATAGGGGAAAGGGTGGGTGAAAATGATGTGAATATAGTGCTCATATACATATAATTCTCAAAAATGGGGAAGAAGTATGACATGATAGTAGACATAGTAGATGGCACAAACATCAAGTTCAATACTCTACCTAAGTAAAGTGTTAGTGGGCTCCTGTGTGTGTTTTACATGCCTCCATGACACCAATGCCTAAATGTCCTGTGATACTGGAGCCACATTTGTTACAACTATTAATACTCCAATTAAACACTAATAATACTCTTGGAGTTTTATTAAAGAGCCATGTATTTTAACAGAAAACATGCCTCCAGTTGGAGTATTATAAGAAGAGATACATAGACTATCACAGACTTGACTTCTTAACAGTTTTGGGGCAGCTCTCTGACAGTGTTCCGATTCACAGCCACCATCTCAATTTGGGAGCTGTTGTGCAGAGCATACAGATGCTCTCTCAGTTGTCTGCTTTTCTGATTACTCCCAATCAAAATCTGTTTCCACTAAAGCTAAAGCAAAGCTGGTAAACTGCTGCTCACAGTCTCAGGAAAGAAAGGAAGAAGCTGTGATGAAGTCCTATGCACGGTAGTGCTCTTCAGTTAGTGCTCCTTAACTCCAAAGCAAGTAAATTGAATGGAACCAAACAGCCATTGAAGAAAATTGCCTTCAGCTGCTTTCTTACAGTGTTCTATATTATCTTCAAGGTCTGTGAATAAGGTTAATTCAAATCTTAAGGCCATGTAGAGGAGGGTGGCATCTCATGAAAAGAATCCCGAAGAAACCCGGGCAAGTAGAAATTAGTACAGTTCAGTCTGTGTTACATATAGTTGAATTGCTGCCTTTTCAGGATTGAGCTCTTTAATGCATGACACAGAAATTCCCTTTTCTATGTCTTTGTTGAAACTTCTGAGGGGAAAAACCTGTCAGCTTGAGCAATTAATTTAAGAAATGTGATACAGTATTCATACATGAAATTCTCAAAATAAAAAAGAATGAAAGATGTCTTTAAAAGAAATATGGCTACATTTATTAACAAGAGGAAATAGTGGGAGCAGAAAGAAAGGTCCCTATATCTAGCTGAAGTGGTTTGACAAAACATGAAAAGAAATATTTTTAAACAAAAGCAAAAAGAATTGTAGATAATGAGTAAAGAGAAATGAAACAGTAAATAGGGCAAAAATAGTATATAGTGGTATATAGTGTGAACGGGACAAAAGCAGTTTATAAACTGCCTTAGCAATAGTTAACACAGGCTGTGGTGATGGCTGAGTATATAAAGCACTTGCTGCATAAATTGAGGCTAGAATTTACATCCCAGCACCCACATAAATGCCTGCTGTACTTAGAAGCCCATTTGTAATTCCAATATGCAGAAGGCAGAGACTGGAGTTCCTGAGAGCAAGCAAGCTGGCTAGCCAGACTAGCAGTAAAAGCAAGCTCTGGCCTCAGCCAAGAGACCCTGCCTAACGAATAAGGTAACAAGCACTACAAGAAAAAAGCCAGTGTTAGCTTCAGATCTCCACACACATGCAGAGACATACTTATGAACCACACACGAACACGGACATAGACCCAAATGCAAATGCATACATGTGCACATGCACACATCACATGTGAAGGTATTATCAGGGCAGATTGAAGTCTGATGTATCTGTTGAACACCACTGATCAGGAGCTAGGATATGTTCAGCCATTTTGATGTATACAGTATGGTGCAATTGAAAGAGGAACAGCGTTCTAGTCCAAATTTCAAATGGAGAAAGGTAAAAGCGCAAACCAAAGATGAAAATGCCAGACTGACTGAAAAGCATTTGGCATTCTCATGTAGATGTATACATACATCCATATATATGTATGATTATAACCATACAATGGCATAATCTATTCATATATCTTTATTTCAAAAGATGAGGAAAATAAGGCCTAGAAACTGAAGTGATGTACTCAAGACAATCCTGTTCTTTAGAAGCAGAATGAATGTTTCCAAAAATACATGAGTCTAATTTAGGGGAATTATAATTCAGGCGCATTCAGTGAAGCAGAAAAAACTTTCGGCTTCAAATAGGTCATTCACATTACCTGAAATATTTTTGCAAGAATGACTAAGCATTGCTTATATTCAGTGGCGTATCCCAAATGCCTTCATAAGCTTGTGCTTCAAGGGCCCTTGGTTTTCTTACAGAAGTTTCATTTTATTGCATTGGGTTCAACTGGCCAGCATATGTTATTTTTCATTGCTCAATTCTGAGGAGTGAAGTTGGTCCTTGAAAGCATTACCTGGTGGTTACCATATCCATGAATGTGACACAGGTTGATGCTGGGCCATTTTGTCATGAAGCATAAATCAGGGGCTAGGACATGAAATATATCAATTCTCATTCTGTGCAGAATATTGTAGTGTCTTGTCATATGAAAGAGTTACTTAGTGACCACACAAAATTGTATAATCTGTTAACTTCTCTGTTGTTGCTCCCCATCAAAGTGCGATGCTGCAACATTGATAAAATAGATATTTTCTCACAGCATTGAGAAAAGCAAAGTACTCATAGAGTTTAGCTTGGGGTTATATTTTATTTTCCCAGAATTAGATTCATCTGTTTTGGAAAACAGCATGTTCTATATCGCTCTGTCTCAAACACAGAGTTATCTTGGGCACACTAGTTTTTATTTTTATCTTCTTATCTTGGTTATCTTGTGCCCAAGATAGCTTATCTAGTTACCTTGGGAACACACATTGTGTGTGTGTGTGTGTGTGTGTGTGTGTGTGTGTGTGTGTGTGTGTGTGTGTATGCAAGTCTGTGAATGTGGGTGGAGGCCACAGGTCAATGGGTGGTGTGTTTCCTTCAGTGACTCTCCAACTATCCACCTTAATTTTTGAGACAGGGTCTCTTACTGAATCTAGAGCTCATGGACTGGCTAGACTGGCTGGCCAGCAAGCCTCAGGGATCCACCCTTGTCTCCACTCCCACACTGCTGGGGTTGCACACATTGGCCACACCCAGCTTTTTAAGGGCATGCTAAGAATTGGAATTCAGGTGTCCAAGCCTGCGCAGTAGGCACACTTACCAACTGAGCCATCTCTTCAACCCCTATTGTTTTTTGAATATCTAAAATTTATGCATTTATTTCAGTAAAACTTGGAAGGGATCCTGGGTCCCTTTATAGGCTGTTGGTTTGAAATGGGCGATATACTGGGCAAGTTGGTGTTCACCCTTCTGGGTGAGAGGCTTCCTTCTGGATTGTCTGCAGAGTCACTGCAGTGTCAGGTGATTCCAGCCCAGATCACGGTAGGGACAATCCCTGCCTCTTGGGGGTTCTTTGTTTCAGAGACTTCCTGTACAAAGATACCCCAACCCCCCACCAAGGTTTTGTTCCCAGACTGTCTCAGAGGATGTCTGCCATAATCTCCAGTCTCCAGCTAATGGCTTGTGAATGGATAATTACGGGGACAAGTTCAATCTCCAGACACCCTTGGCAAACCTTATTTTTTAAAGGTCTTAGTTTCATCTGTAAAAATGAAATGGTTTGAACAGATGAGGTCACTGTGTGAATAAATATGTCAAATAGAAGAAATACCATTTTGATTCTTCTTCGGGGAAGACTAGTAGCAAAACTAAACAAAAGTTCCACCCGGTCTGGAAGTCCACTCTTAAATATGTAATCTGTAAAAGGACATTATTGAGCATGGTCTGGCCCTAGCCTGTATCTTCATCTCCATCTCAGACTACTCCAGACTGTATTTCAGGAATATACCTTTTTTTGATGGGTTATTAATTTTTTTTGGGGGGAGGGGGCTCGAGACAGATTTCTCTGTGTTGTTTTGGTACCTGTCCTGGAGCTCGCTCTGTAGACCAGGCTGGACTCAAACTCACAAAGATCCACCTGGCTGTGCCTCCCAGGTACTGGGATTAAAGGTGCACTCCACCACCGCCCAGCCTGGGTTATTATTTTTTTTAAAAAAAAAATTTAATTCATTTTACATACCAATCAAAGATTCCCCTCTTCTCTCCTCCAGCCCCTCCAGCCTCCCCCTCCCAACCTGCCCCCCATTCCCTCCTTCAAGAAGGTAAGGCCTCCCATAGGGAGGTACATTTAGTAGAGGCAGGTCCAAGCCCCTCCTCCTGCCTCAAGGCTGTGCAACTTGTCCCATCATAGGTAGTGGGCTGCAAAAAGCCTGCTCATGCACCAGGGATGGATTCTGATCCTACTGCCAGGGGACCCCTTAAGCAGATCAAGCTACACAACTGTCTTGCTATCAGGCATGTACTTTTAACCATAGCACAGAAGAAACAATGAATTCACATGAGAGAGTTTCCCTAAAACTTTTCACTTGAAGGATGCAATGAAAATATGTGATCTCCATGAGTGGCTTGCCTGGAATGAAGGTGGGGTCAGGTGAGACCTACCAGGGATCCTTTGTGGAAAGTCAATAAAGGAGGATTTGCAACAACTTCACCATTGTTTGCCCACTCACCACAGTTTTTTTGTTAGTCAATGCTTCTTTTCAGATCTGATTACCACTATTTTTTTTAAAGATACGAATCCTTCTGAAGAGAAACAAAGAGAAATCCTTGTGAGGTAGAAGATGGAAAGAAAACCCACCATTAAGCCTTATTCATCCTGTTCTCTCCCTCCTCCTCTTCCTCCATCTCTTCCTTTCTTCCTGTTTCAGAACCTGCACAGCGCAAGGGGATACATTTTAGCAGTCTTGCTATGGACATGGTTATTTACATTAGCAGCCGAGAGATGGTGTGTAATCTTGTGGGCACAAGTCAACTTAGGTCTGGATCAGTTTTGAGTCTAGACTTGAAACATTTCGTTTTCTAGTTCAATGAGTGGCTCTTTAAATCAGCGGGGTTCTGATAACACCTAGAATGCTGACTATCTTGATTGTGCCTGGTTCCACAAGGAATCTTAGTGACTGCCTAGTTTGGCATATTAACTTGTAATTTGTATTTATAATTAGTCACTGTTTGTCTAGCGCCAAATACAGTACATAACATATACTAAAATGGCCATTTTGTATGACATTTGCAAGTGAATGAACTTGTAACATGATTAGATATAGGATGAGCTCATTGAAGAACTAAGGAAAATACTTAGCTTCCTAGACACCTAAACTTTTAAATTAAGTGCAAAGAATCATCTCTACTTTAAAATATCATGATCCCATAGTGTGTTTTAAAATTCTTATATGCATTTGACCTAGAATGCAAGCCAACTGGGATGTACCATTCCTTCCTAATGGTTAGAAGCACTTTCTAAAAGCGTATCCAGATCCTCTCAGGGCTTGGCTCCATAACCTCATGCAAATTCAGATGGATGCTTTTGCTTGTAAAATGAAAGAATTGTACCTGCATCACTGGGTTATTATAAGGGTCCAAAAATGAATTCTAGGCAAAGAGTCTAGAATTCTGCACAGTAGACATCATAATTATGAGCTATTGTTACTGTTCTTTTTTTCTTTTTGTTTATTCTTCTCTCATACAGAACATCCCAACTGCAGCCTCCTCTCCCTCCACTTCTCCCAGTCCCTCCCCCTACTTCCCCTCTCCCCCAGATCCACTCCTCTTCCATTTCCCTTCAGAAAAGAGCAGGCCTCCCAGGGATATCAACCAAACATGGCATAACATGATGCAATAAGGCTAGGCACATACCCTCACATCAAGTCTAGATGAGGTAACCCAGTAAGAGGAAAGGGGTCTCAAGTGTAAACAAAAGAGTTACTGTTCATGCCTTTATAGTTGGTAATTTAACTTACAGTTATTTGGCCACTTCATTTTTGCTATTTTCCCCTATTTTAAGTTTGTAGATAGACATCCTTCAGGTTAATGTTAGCTTCTCAACCTGTGGACTCATGAAAGTAGATGTCACAAAAAAAGTTAGCAACAGTCTCAATGTGCTATCAAAAAAAATAAAAATAAAAATAAAATGCATAGTGAATCGGAAGTGTTTCTGGTAGTACTTGCCCATGTGGCAGGCCTCACTGTAGACATCATGTGCAGTTGGCCCTACACATAACATCACAGAGTGCAACACCAATGGATGCTACCTGAAACGCCTTGGCTCAGAATCCAGATTGCTGCATGTTATGAAACTGTAGAGTTTTTACTTTACAAAGTTTTCTGCTCTTACAGAAACATAATGGTTTGATTGTGAGGAAGAATTTTAAAATTTTCTTACTGTTATTTCTCCACTTGCAAGTATCCAATTATTATATCTTTGGATTGTATTTTGTTAGCAAATTTTATTTTTTTTAATTGAAGACTGGCAAGGTGGCTTAATTGGTAAAGGCAGAACCAACAAGCCTAAGGAACTGAGTTTGATACTCAGAATCCCCATGGTAGAAGCAGAGAATTGACTCTCACAAGCTGTTTTCTGTCTTCACACATATGCTGTCATGTCCACACACTCTCAAACATACATAAAACACAGACAAAATAAAGATATATTGTTATTTTTAATTATTGACTTGTATTTTAGAAAATAATCATTAAGTGAACTTTGATATGCTCTAAGGATAGAATTGCTAACAGTTTGTTCTTTTTGAAATATGTTTTATTTCATTTTATTTTGAGAGCTTTATAGATAAGTCCTACATCTACATTATTTCTGCCTCTCACTCCCCCTCCAACTCCTCGTATATGCCACCTTCCTTGTCAAATTAATGTTAAAATAGCCCTAAACACACTTCTGCCATTTTGTGCTATATATTTATGCAAAGTGGCATTTTCAGTATTGACAACCATAAAATCAAAATGTCAATCAACTCTGAAGAACCTGGAAAATGCTCTGTATCCTGCAATATCAAATATTCAACCAAAGCTTAACTCTTTATGCAAAAATAAGTGTATGCTCATCAGTATACAAATCTGCTTTTATTTTAAATGGCAAAATTATATGTATACCTAGGAATTGTTGTAAAATAACTCTCTTTATGATTTGTTACTAGTAAATGTTTTATTTGAATACCTATTATGTATGCCTATTTTCCCAGGATCCTGTAAAATGTTTTTAGGTGAAAAGGAATTTTAAATGGTAAAAGGCTTGTGCTAAACCAAGTTATATCCTTCATACTCTCATTAATCTATTTGTATTAATATACTCCTAGAAAATGGGACACAATTACCTCACTATTGTCAAGCTCATATGAATCTCATACCTCTTCATTATTAAAAATCAAAGTAGGAGGTAAATTTACATCTTTTTGGATTTGATGGTTAAAGCAGTAGGTTGGTTGTCCACTTTCTATTAGTCAATAGTCCACAAAATTAAGGAGGACTAAAGAAATTTTGTCAGATTCTCAGTGACAAAAACAGATGGGTTAAAATTTAGTTTTCCCTTCTCTTATTAGGAGATAGAAACAAATAAAAAAAATTCCAAAAGACAAAGAGATTACAGCAGGGTTTGAGATATATGTATCTTTGAAACAATGGGAAACAGCTAGGATTAGAATAGAGAAAGACCACAATGCATTTATCTGACTCTTAATATCTGAATGGCTGAGAGCTGACTAAAAGAAATGGACAGTAATGACAGTTCACAAAAATAATTTTGCCAGATTCTCAGAAAGGCTTTGAAATAACACCTACAGTGGCTATCGTAACTGAGATGTGGGAAGGGTGGTTGTGTTTCACTTTAAAATCCTATGAGTAATTGTAAATACCAACCTAGTACCACGGCTGCATCATGACTATGTTGAGCAGAAATTACTTCCTGGAAAAAGAGAGGTATGGCTCATGTTGCACATTCTTGTACCAATGACAAAGTCTTTTGCTCAGGCCCAGCTATTCTTCCTCAACATGAAACAGAAACTTTCTATAAAGTATCCAGGCTCTGGGTTGGTCACATATTACTGATGTCATCAATGCCTTTTCAAATACATGGAGGAATTATCACTAAGATGCTATGTCTTCTCTTAGGTTTCATCTTTCAAATACTTTACTTAAAGCAACTGTAGAGATATCTGAGTCTAGTTGATAAGAAGACTAGAAAGAAATTTGTTTCAAGAATGTGTTATTCTATTTATTTAGATGTTTGGCCTTGATCAATTAATTTGTTTTATTTTCTGGCTGACTTTTCTCCAAAGAAAAGAGTTCTCATAAGCAATCATCAAGGCCCTTTGCTAATTGCTACAAAACCATTTGTAACTACACTTATGAATGGTTTGTTGGTGGTGGTTTTCATCTTTAGACTGGTAGTTTCTTTTATTGTTGTTTTTTTTTAATTATTTGATTCCTGCCTGATTTACTCCTACCTTCCTAACCCCCAATTTCTTGTCCTTCTTTTTAATAACCCATCTGCTCTATCTTGTGTTGTTCATGTTGTGCTGCTCAATGTATTTCTGAGCATAGGACTATCCACTAGAGTGTGGTCCACCTACCAAAAGCCATACCTTTAGAAAAAACTGACTATCTCTCCTCCTAAAGTCATCGACTCTTCATAGTTCTACAGTTAGGAATGGGGGCTCATGAATTCCTTCACACTCCATGTGAGAAGTTGACCAGTTTAATCTTGTGTAGGTCTTGTGCATTACCTGGAAAAGCTGTGAATTCCTGAATACAGAAGCCCTGACATGTCCAGAGCATACTGTTTCCCTCTGGTCCTCCCCAATATCTGGCTTTTACAATCTTCTGACCACTCTATTCTAAGATGGTCCTTAAGCTGGTCATTACTACAGTTCACAGGGTTTACAACTGTATAAGACTGTTGATGATCTCCCTCTAATCTGGAAAGCCTATCCAGCACCTCTCAATACTATGAGAACTAGGCAGTAGGGAGGAAGCTTCTTGGTCAGTGTCAACTTGATTTATCCATGCCTTGTGTGTGATCAATGTTTATGGTGTCTTCAGAAATAGGGTCTTACTATCAAGTTACTGGAGGAAACTAATAGCAATGGCAATAGCCTATTGTTCTGGGGGTCTCTGGGTCACCCTACACCTGGTACTGGACTTTTTAGTTCATGGCATATGGCTTCTTGGATGAGCATAATCCTCTATGTAGGGTAACCCCAATTACACTCAATATGTCTTCACAAATACACAAACATACATACATACATATACATACACACACACAGGACTGTAATCCCAGTCACTCAGAAAAAAAGGGGCAGGAGGTTTGCAAGTTCAAGGCCAGTCAAGGAAACTTAGTGAAGTATTGTCTCAAAATTTTAATGGGAGCAAGGTTGAGAATAGTTCTGTGGCAAAGTGCTTGCCTGGCATACAAGAGGACCTAGGTTTAATCCTAAGTACTGTGAAGATGATAGATAGATAGGTAGATAGATAGATAGATAGATAGATACATAGATACATAGATAGATAGATACATAGATACATAGATACATAGACACATAGACACATAGATAGATACATAGATACATAGACAGATAAATAGATATGTGTACTCATATGTATATGTGATTATGCTTTATATGTATATGTTGTGTGTGTATATATACATCTGAATAGTAATAGCAATACTTGAGAAACAGAGGTACTAAAGGACTAGAAAGCAGGGGAACTTCTGTTCTATTTCTGAGGAACTATCTAAAAGCAGACATTAACTTGTGCTATTTAAAGAAGTTATAAACCTGGATATAGTGTAAAATAATGTTTTCTAAATTCTTATTTTATGTGTATAGGTGTACTGTCTTCACGAATGTTTGTGCACCACATGTATGCCTGGTGTCCATGAAGGCAAAAAGGGGACATTAGATTCCCTGGAACTAGAAATATGAATGGCTGTATGCCTCCATGTAGGTGCTGGCAATCGAACCCAGGTCCTGTAGGGGAACAGCCAGTGCTCTTAATCTCTGAACCATAACTCTATCCCCACAAAACACCTATTTCAAAGTGTCAGACAATAGGCAGTGCAGGACTCTGGTCACCCAGAAAATGAAAACATAGATGGAGAGCCTTACATTCTTGTCAGTTCTCTGACTTAGTACAACTTTCAGTGTAACACACCGGGAAGTAGAATCCAAGCTGGCCATGGCAGTCCTACTAATTAGAGAAGATACTGACATGCAGAGGAAGATACAAAAAGAGGGAGCTGTGCAGCAGGATGCACAGATACCTCTGCTGGGGTTTCCCATGAGTCATTAGCCAAGGGTTGGTCTGTACACGTACAGAAAAAGATTGTGCAAGGCCTCGCAGCAAGAGGTAGAGTAGGACTGAGAGCGGAACAGAGAATCTTAAGGTGACACGGTGTTAAAAAAAAAAATGGAATTTCATCACAGCCAGAGTGGAAAGAGCTCAATAAAATTCCCAGAATTTAGCTATGGGATCATAAAAGCCTTGCATTAAGAAAAGGATCATGCTATGCTATAGGGTTACAGCTACACTAGCTCCACCTAGCAAAGCCTTTATTCAAGCCTCCATGAAGACAAGAACTGCCCAGAAAGTAATTGACTACCACCCTAACTAATTATTTAAAGGAAGGCAATATGTGAAATTGGTTCCTTACATTGTAATATCCAAAGTATCTAAGAGTATACTTGGTGATTTTAAGCAAAGAAGGAAATATCCATTAATCATTCAAAGTCTGAAATCAATCAATCCATCTAAAAGAAACCGTACATGCCCAAATCTTGTAATAAGATAAAGATTTCACAGTAGCCATTTAAAAATATATCCAAAGACAAAGGAGAATACGGTCAAGTAACAAGACAGATGGAGGAAATCTTAGCAAAAATACAAACAATATATTTATAGAAGAATTATAGAATAATGAAGTTCCAATCGATAATCTAAAAATGAGAATAGTATTAAAAAGCAATCAAAAGTCTCACTGACGTGTGAGACAATACAAATCTCTGAATTTCTGAAATATTTGGCCCACTAAAGGCAAGAAGAAAAGATGATGGGGGGGCTCAAAAATTTTTTGAGACAGGGATTTACCATGCTTCCCTGACTTGCCTGGAACTTACTGTGTAGACCAGGCTGGCCTCAACCTCACAGAGACCTGCCTACCTCTGCCTCCCAAGTGCCGTGATTAAAGGCATATGCCACCACACCTGAATTCTAATTTTCTGAAGTATAGTGGAAAAAACAGCAAACTTTAAAATAAACTTCCAAGACTTCAGCAAACCATAGCAGGTTAACTATAAAGAATTACTAGAAGCTAGAAAGGGTCTGGATAACAAGTATCAAAAAACTTTAGATGGAATCTGTTCTAGCGTTCAATAACAGTGCAGTGACTATAATTCACAATGATCTACTACATATTTTATAAAGAACTACAAAGTAGGGATTCACTCAAAAGCCCCCAAACATGAGGAACTGATATGGCAGTAGAAATCCTATTATAATTACCTTGATTTGATCATTATACTTTATATAAATGTTTTAGATTATCATGTTATATTCCATAAATATATGCTATTATGTTAATTAAAAAGACACATTAACACCCAAAAGGAAGAAAAAGACCATGTTTAAGCAGATCACAGTCAAACAGCTAAAAGCTATAGATAGAAATTATTTTTAAGAACCACTGTAAAATGATAAATTACATACAATGATATGTTGTCAGTTAGCTAGTATATGCTAGCAATAAATCATTAGAAAATGAATTTTTATAATTTAATTTAATATGCATAGAAATACATTTTTCCAAAATATGTAGTATATCAGTATACTAAAAATGACAATAAAAATTAATAGTCCTGAAAGAAATTACAAAATATCTAAATAAATGGTGAGATAAGTCATGATCATAATTGGAAATTTCAATTTGTGAAGCTTCTGATTGTTCCTCATTGATCAAAAGCCCTGTCAAAAGCTCAGCAATATTCTTTGTAGAAAATAAGCTTATTTTTATATTAATAGTGAACAGCAAACAACCTAAAAATAATCACAGCAATCTTAAAAGAACTTTTTCCCCCTTTCTATAGGGGTTTGTTGTAGTTGTCATTTGTTTGTCTGTCTGTCTGTCTGTCTGACACAGAATCTCAATTTCTGATCCTCCTGCTTCCATTTACCACATGTTAGGATCACAGGAGTGTGACATCACTCCCAACAAGAAAAACCAAGTTAAAAGGCTTATTTCTATCCAGACTTATTACAGGAGGGACCATTAGGAGAAAAAGAAAAGAACAGTGGAGAGGCAGTACACAAGGGAGTAGTAGGAAATTAATAAGATCAAAGTGCAAAACATGCATGTACGAAACTGTCATAACGAAACCCATCATTTTGCACAATGAATATATGCTGATAAAAGTTATGACAATTAAGACTATCAAACTGCAGTCATCAAGACAATAAGATATTCATGAAAAGTTACTCAAGTGTGATCAATAAAAAACAACAGAGAAGTAGATATGATTATTATATCTTCAAATGAGTCACAACAAATATCTAAGGAATTCAAAATGGATTTTCTAGTTTTCTCAAAAAATAGGATAACTGGATAGCTAAATGGTCAGCTTGAAATGGGTAGAAGACTAAACTTAAAAAATTTTTAGAAAATACATAGAAGAAAACCTTTGAGATCTCAATTCCTTAGAACAAATTGTATTTTTACTAGAAAAAGTCCTTGATTCCTTAGAACAAATAATGTGTATTTGTACTAGGGAAAGTCCTAAAATATATTTTATAAAAATGAAAAATTGCTGGTCTTCAAAATACACCCACAAGAAAATAAAAATTCAAACCCTAGATGGATGTTCTCTTCCAATCTAACACTTTATTATCATTTTGTTGTTGGAGAAGTTTGTAATCCTAAGAAACCTAAATCCTGACATTCAAAACTTATAAAGAATCTCCCAACTCAATAAAGATCACCAATCAATAAAAGAGAAGGATAGAAAGATGTTTTGAAGACTTTATGAAAGAAGATACATCCATAAGCACATAAAATGACGATCAATGTGCTGGGGAAATAAAAGGACTCAATGATTAAGAGCATTCACTGCTCTTCCAGAGAAATTCAATTCCCAGCACCCACATGGCTGTCACAGCTGTTTGTAACTCCAGTCCCAAGGGCTCCAATGCCCCGTTCTGACCACCTCAGGCACTGCACCTAAATTCTGCACAGACATACATACAGGTAAATCTCCCATATACATAAAATAAAAAATGAAGTTAAAAATTATATAATCAATATCTTTGGCCTTCAAGGAGATATAAATTAAAATAAAATATCAAAATGTATAGCTATAGAATGACTAAAATTAAAAACAGTGACATGATTTAAGTGCTGGCATGGATTTGAGATGATTGGAATACTTAAATTTTGTAGATAGGAACAAAAAATGGGACAACCTCTATGGCAAAAAATTTTTGTAGTTTCTTAAGGAATTTCAAAAAAGGACATGTCGCTGAAAGGAACTAAGGTGTTTTTCATAGGACTGGATTGATTGGTATGAGAAAGTTTTGATATAAAATGAAACTATCACTTCATTTTTCTCTTATCTTGTTTTCCTACTTTGGGGTCATGCTCTGTCAAAATACCAAAACCCTGTGAGAAATACCATGTTCTTGAATGGCTCAGCCTTTAGGTTCATGAGAGAAACTCCTTTATAAGTACTTAGTCTTAAATATTCTATTACAAAGTCTGGAGAGGTGGCACAGCTGTTTAGAAGACTTGTTGCTCTTTCAGAGGACTTGTGTTCAATTCCTGGTGACAAAAGGTGGCCCACAACCATCTGTAACTCCAGTTCCAGGGGGTGTGACACCCTCCACTGGCCTACATGACGTACAGGCAAAATACCCACACACATAAAATAAAATAATCTAAAAAATTAAATATTCTGTTACAGCAACAGAAACAGACTAAGAAAGCCACATAAAAGCAGTTTGTAGCAGGTTCATTCGTAGTCATTAAAACAACACTCATTGGTGTAGAATAAATTGTGGTATATTCTGTAAAAACATACATTCATACACACACACCTTAGAAACAATTAATTTAAATGATCAGAAACTTAAAATGAACAAATTATCAATCTACACAATACCAGAGATAAATCTCAAGGTTCTCTATTTATATAGAATGTAAATACTATATAACTTCATATATATTAAGACCTGGAAAATGATCAACTATTCTGTAATGACAAATGTCTAAGTGATAAACACAAGGGCAAGATGGCACTTTCTGGAATCAGGCTATGTCTTATAACTTGCTAGAAACAAAGGTTACATGAATGCATGCTTACCAGGACTAACTACTGTACACTTTGACAGGATGCGTTTTATTTCATTTTTTGTTTTGTTTTTTATATTATTTTGTATTTTTTGTTTTCAATACATCTTAATTGCAGTTTCCCTTCCCTCCACTGCTCCCAGTCCCCACCCAGCCTTTCCCCCAGAACAGGCCTCCCAAGGATATTAACCAAACACAGCGTAAAATAACACAATAAGACTAGGCACAAAGCCTCACATCAACGTTGGGCAAAGCAACCAAGTAAGAGGATAAGGGTCTCAAGTACAGGCAAAAGAGTCAATGACAATCCTACTCCCACTGTTAGGAGTCCCACAAGAACAGCAAGCTATGTAACTTTAACATATATGCAGCGGACCTAGCACAGACCGTGCAGGCTCTGTGATTGTTCTTTCAGTATCTCTGAGCCCCTATAAGCCCTGGCTAGTTGATTCTGTGGGCCATGTTCTCCTAGTGTTATACATTTTAATGTAAACTTGACCTCCATAAAACCATTTTAAAATGAAAACAGAGCCCTCTCAGCTAGAGAAATGTGTGCTCTCCTCTCTCCTCCTTGGAGTAACATGAGCTCATTTTCCAGCTGAAAAGTGATAGCATTATTTATAAACAAATGTCAGCTTCTACCTTGATGCCAATAAGGAAGTTGTATGCCCTCAAGGTTTTTGATGGGTGGGGTGAATGTGTGTCAGAAAAGGAGCAAAGGATGTTAAAGAAGCATGAGATGGATGAGGAGGGGGTGAGGATGTATGTAAGAAAACAGCAGGGTGGTAAAGATTTGTTATGGTCCTAGAAAGGGGCATGCCAGGAAATGTTCTGTTAGGAAGATAATCTCAGGGAGTGGGTTCATAGAAAAAGATCAAAGGAAGTGGTTTGCCTTACTAAAAAAATCTTTGCCACGAAGAGCCATCTCCCTAAAACTATGCTCAGTAAATTGCCTTGAGGCCAAATGGATTTGTAGAAGCCTTTTAAATACATTTAAATACATAACACTGCCTTGTATTATCTTGAACTATATTTGATACCTTTACTAACTCAGATATTTCTGGCTTTAGTGAGAAGATGGGGCTGCTGTTTGAACACAATGCTCTGAAACAGAAACTTCAAAATTATTTTCCTTCGTGACCACTGGCTTCTGTGGTGTAATTCATAAAACTCCTAGTTGGAGCATCCCTAGCCTAAACAAACAAAGAGCCAGACAGCCTCCAATTAGCCCAGCTGATTTATACTATTTTACACAGGACCCTCTTTCTTCTAGTATCTTTGTTGGGCTGCCTCACTAGTTCTGTGTTCCCAACATCTGCATGAGATGAAAAGGAAGGAAAGGAATCAAAATCAAATTGGCCTATATGAGTTATTTCTTTTAGTATCTCCACAAATCTTGAGAGGAGTGTTGAAATATGATAGTGAAAGGAGAACAAAACAGCTGGATCTAGTGAGACGTAGGATTTTTCTGGCTTTCTATCAATACCAAGTTCCCTGATGCCTATTTCCCTTAGTAGTTTCTTTCAAAACACATATTGACTTCTATTTTGTTTTCTTTCTTCCTAATCAACTAGGAACAATGTTTGACGGTACAACAATGGACTTGGACTTTTGTAAGCCAGGAAAACGAGCCTCAACTGGAGATTCAACTCTGGTGATGGGATGGCCAAACACCCTAATTGTCGTGCTAGAAACCTCATCCAACTACTGAGGGATCTGGATGCAGAGATCCATGACTAGGCCCCAGGTGGATCTCTGGGAGTCCAATTAGCGAGAATGAGAAGGGTTTATATGAGCGAGAATTGTTGAGACCAAGGTCGGATAAAGCACAGAGACAAATAGCCAAACAAACAGAAACACATGAAATATGACCCAATGGCTGAGGGGTCACCAACTGGATCAGGCCCTCTGAGTGGGTGAGACAGTTGATTGGTCTGATCTGTTTGGGAGGCATCCAGGCAGCGGCATCCAGGCACCGGGTCCTGTGCTCATTGCATGAGTCGGCTGTTTGAAACCTGGGGCCTATGCAGGGTCCCTTGGCTCGGCCTGGGAGGAGGGGACTGGACCTACCTGGACAGAGTCCACCAGGTTGATCTCAGTCTGTGGGGAAGGCTTTGCCCTGGAGGAGATTGGAATGGGGGGCGGGCTGGGGGGAAGGGGAGGGGGGGGAGGGGGGAGAACAAGGGAATCTGTGGCTGATATGTAGAACTGAATTGTATTGCAAAATAAAAATTTAAAAAAAAAAGAGATTCAAATTTCAGCGCTGCCACTCTGCCATCCACGACTGGCTGTCTGACCTAAAACATGTCAATTGAAATTTTTAAACCTCAATTTTACCATCTCTAACATGAGGACAATAATGACGTTTAGCTCAAAGTCTTGTTGTGCATGAATTAACACTCCCCAAATGCATGAAACGGTGCCTGTCACAGGGTAAAGCGCTTGGCTTTGCAAGCTCTTGTTATTTATAAGTTCTCACTCTTCTTAACTTCCTGGAAGAACTTTATCATGGGATTCTGATTTATCCTGTCTATGTATGCTCTTGAAATTGCAGGCTTCCTTCCCTCAACTAAGGCATTTATCACTGTGTCTTACAATAGCAAGTCTTCAACCAGTAGTTCTTTGAATTAAACTGGATTTTGGAACAGGTACAAAACAGACATTATGATGTCAGTAACACAGAGACACCTCTTGCTGTGTTTTTCTTTTGAAATGAGATTTTGTCAAAGAACCCAGGGTCTTAACTAAGAATCTAAGCCCAAAAGTATACTTTGAAGTGATAGCATAACATTCTGCCCTTTGATGGATACCAGGGAAGAAAAGGATCCTATTGCTGGTATTTGTTTAGAACCATGTATTTTCTAGTTTTCATGTTAATCCTTGTAGATCTCTGGATGTGAGTCACCTTCCTTTTGTTCTTTCTTGTTCTTTGTCTTTCCTAAGCATGTCTCAGCCTGCTTCTTTATTTTCAAGCATTCCCCCTTTCTATTCATTTTTAGCATCTGCCTTCTTCCAAAAGAATAGGTGCAATTCTGTCTATATTAAATGGTTTCCTCCCTTCTAGGTGACCCATACACACGTCCTCCCTGTCCAGACCCTGGCATGTCCTGCTCAGGACTCCTAAATAGTCTGAATCATGCTAGGTGCTCCAGTTGTGGCAGATGAAATGCATGAGGAAATCCCTGCCTACGAAGGGCTTATGATTTTTTTAGAGAAATGGTATAAATATGAAAAAATATATTTCACAGATAAGAACAAATTCCACATCTGCTGTATGCAGAATAAGTTACTGGGCCCCAGAGATGCAGAGTCGTCCAAGAACTCCAGTTGCCTGCTCTCTTGGTGGGAAGACAGAATTGGACATAGCAACAAAAGCAAAGCTGCATCACTTATGTCAACCAGAGAGCATTATTCAAATAGATCAACGCGCAAAAACAATCGCCGAGGGTGAGTCATTGGAGAATACTTTTCCAAGGAAGTGGAACTTAATAAGATCTTGAGGGGAACTATAGTTTAGTGAAACAGCAAATAGGAGGAGGGCGGGTAGAGCATTCCAAACTTGGGAACAGTGTGCACAGAGGTGTGGTGCCAGGAATGTTTGTAGGTTGTTTAGAAATAATGACTACACTGATGAACAGCCTCTGAGACGTAAAGTTCTAGAAGAACTTGGAGGCAAATGTAAGGGAATTTTATTGGATTCTGTGGATCTTTCACAAAACCCTGGGGCTTTCCTGTTGAGATTGGGAGGGAGAGAAGTAGATTAGTTGGAGGGGGGCTCTGAGCAGGCCAGGAACTGGGCCTGTCATTTCCACTTCAACCAGATACATCACCATTTTCCCCTGTTTGTTCTGTTGGAGGACTGAGCAAGGAACTTTAAAAGAAAGTCTTCTATCTAGAAAATAAAACAAATTCTTTGCTAAAGAAAAAAAGAAAAGAAAACATTCAA
Source organism: Peromyscus eremicus (assembly GCF_949786415.1). Taxonomy (NCBI): domain Eukaryota; kingdom Metazoa; phylum Chordata; class Mammalia; order Rodentia; family Cricetidae; genus Peromyscus; species Peromyscus eremicus. The sequence continues at coordinate 96,467,610 of NC_081439.1, read as the reverse complement.
GAATTTTGAGCAAAGAGTATCAGGGATCCTAGAACTTAGATCTCATTCGGTGTGCAACTAAATTAGGAATCCGATTTAAACATTCTTTCCTTAAACCACCGTTCTTATGACTCCAGTGGGGATGTCACATATTGCCCCAGCATTTGAGAGGCTGAGCCAGGAAGATGGTGAGTTCAAGACAAGCCTGTAGTATGTTGCAAACCTCTCTCTTTCTCAAAAAAAATAAAAATAAAAACATAAAAATTAAAAATTAAAGAATACTACTTTAAGGATAGAAAAACCTTAACTTTGTGGTACAACACATTACACTATTGGGTATTCCTAACGCTAGATATATACGTATGTACATGGGATTTCACAAACTTTGATGGGAAAATAATGTGTTTTTATGTTCCCTGCTAATTGTAGTTTAGCATTGCTTCTACTATAAATGTAGGTAAGAAACTTCATTTGCATTATCAATATATAAGAATACACATATTTCATGCTTATTGAAGTTTTTAAAGATTTTAGTGACATTTTGGTGTAAACCCTTTTCTGTGTGATTTTATAAACTTTATTTTATGCATTTAAAAACAATAAAAGTGCCGGGTGGTGGTGGCGCACGCCTTTAATCCCAGCAGAGTCAGGCGGATCTCTGTGAGTTCAAGGCCAGCCTGGTCTACCAAGTGAGTCCCAGGAAAGGTGCAAAGCTACACAGAGAAACCCTGTCTTGAAAAACCAAAAAAAAAAAAAAGCTCTCTTATGATCTTTTAACAAAAGATTTCAAGGTACAAGATAATATAATGAAATGCTACATTATGTTTTTGAAGTTGTTTTCTATTGACCTAGAATTTACCTTCCTCTACTATCTTTGTTCATTCTTATATTTTTCTTGGAGTAAATACCATGCTACTTTTGTGTTACAATCTACCAAATATTTGAAGACAGCTATCACATGTCTATGGGCTTTTCTGTTCAAACTATCAACCTATGTTTCTTCTTCTGTCCCAATAAAGATATAACAATGAATCATCTCAGCATTTAAGCGCAGGTTCTGCAATATGCTCCACCTGATCCATCTTCTTCCATCTTCTTCTTCAAGCATAGTCACTGTACCAAAGCAAGCTCCTAGAAAAGAAAAATTAATTGCACAAATTAGAATCTGTCACTATAGTCTCAGTGACTCCTGTTCCACAAGTTACTGTAACTTGTGTATGCTGATTGCAATATAACCAATGTGATCATTTAGTCCTCTTCCTTATAAACACCTGGGGCCAAGAAGAGGTGAGTCTATTGAAGGCAGAAGTACTACGTAGTGCTTACATAGGGCTTGACAAGTCTGGTTTTGTATTTACTTATGCATACTAGCCAGATGACTTTGACAAATCCTCTTATTGCGGAAACACGGTTGCCTCTTTGGTAAATGAGATGTAATAATAATACATACTTCTTAAACTCCTGTTCAGTGAATCAGGTGATGTTTGTGACATGCTTTCCATAGTGACTGCTATATTCCTGCTAGTGTCAATCAGAGCAAAATGAGAATTGCTCTCTTCATGATCTCACTTGGGTTGTGCACACCTCTTTCTGGTCTTTATTTCACCATGGTTTCGCTTCCTCTTCCTGGATACAAAATTTAAATGTGTACTCATCAAGTCTCACTTTTCTCATTGAATGGTCTGACAAAGAACCACTTCCTTCTCAGACACTGACTGCATCTTTCATCTCTGAAAGGAGGTTAAAGAAACAAGCCACCAACACTGGACATGATTTCTACCTAAGTTTTCTACCTGCAATTGTGCAGCTAGTAGTCAACCATGAGATATTGGTGCTATATCCTAAATGGTTAACCTCCTCTTAGTTTATCAGAACAATATCTCCTTTGGCCATAAATATGAAAGGGAGAAAGTGGGGAGGAGCATGGAGAGGTGGAGGGGAGAACTTATATAATTATATTTTAACTTTCAAATTACAAAACTAGTCTCTCTTTCAAATCAATTATATGAAACATTTAATCTATAGTTCCCTACTCCCTAAGCCCTAAAAAAGAGATTCTAAGAACAAAACCAGGAGCTAGACAGAGGGGAGATAGAGGGAGAAAGTCTCTTAGAAATACAGAAATGGGGCCAATTTGGAGGAGTTGGGAATGGGAGATGGGCTGGGGGAAAGGGGAAGGGGGGCGGGAGGGGGAGAACAAGGGATCCATGGCTGATATGTAGAACTGAATGGTATTGTAAAATAAAAAAATAAATAAATAAAATACATACATACATACATAAATAAATAAATAAATAAATAAATAAATGTTTTAGCCGGTGGTGCTGGCATAGGCTTTTAAATTTTTAATTTTTTTCTTTTATTTAAAATTTTGTTTCTCCATTTACATACCAACCACAGTTCCCCCTCCCTCCCCTCCTCCTGGCCTCCTCCCAACCCACCCCACCATTTACTCCTCAGAGAGGGTAAGGCCTCCCATGGGGAGTCAACAAAGTCTGGCACATCAAGTTGAGGCAGGACCAAGACCCTCCCCCTTGTATCCAGGCTGAGCAAGGCATCCCCCCCCCATAGGGAATGGGCTCCAAAAAGCCAGTTCATGCACTAGGGATAAATCCTGGTCCCACTGCCAGTGACCCTACAAACTACCCAAGCCACACAACTGTCACCCACATTCAGAGGGCCTAATTCAGTCCCATGAAGGTTCTCTACCTGTCAGTTCAGAGTCAGTGAGCTCCAACTAGCTCAGGTCAGCTGTCTCTGTGGGTTTCCCTGTCATGGTCTTGACCCTTTTGCTCATATAATCCCTCTTCCCTCTTCGACTGGACTCCCAGAGCTCCACCCAGTGCTTAGCTATGGATCTTTGCATCTGCTTCCATCAGTTAATCCCAGCACTCAGGAGACAAGCCAGGTGGATCTCTGTGAGTTTGAAGCCAGCCTGATCTACGCAGAGTGAGTTCCAGGACAGCCAGGGTTATACAAAGAAATCCTGTCTCAAAAGAAATAAATAAATAAAAATAAAAATAACAAAAATAAAGAGAGAGGGAGAAACAAAGAGAGAAAGAAAAAAGGAAGGAAGGAAGAAAGAAAGAGAGTGAAAGAAAGAAAGAGAGAGAGAAAGAAAGAAAGAAAGAAAGTAAGGAAGGAAGGAAGAAAGAAAGAAAGAAAGAAAGGAAGAAAGAAAGAAAGGAAGGAAGGAAGAAAGAAAGAAAGAAAGACTATACATAGTTACTTTTGTCCTGCATAGTATTACTTCAAAGCAACAAGTTTTCTAGGTTCAAATTCCATCACACAAAGCACTATACCCTCTTATTTTCTTTGAAACTTCCTTGAGTTAAAATCATATGTTTGTATTACATGGTTGTCCTGGGGTTCTGCATGGAAATTCCCTAGATTCCCCCGGTTTGGCATCCAGAACCTCAGTTTCCCACACACGGGCTTTGACTTTCCAGACAGAGCAGTCACAGCACTGTGTTGTTTCCAGGGTTGCATGTCCTCCACAATGCCTAACACAGTTCTATGTTCAGGAAAAGTTTTTATAGACCTTTAATTCATCAGACAATAATTGGTGACCTTTCCAGGCTGCTCTTTGGTTGGTTGTTGAGATGAGAGGGTGGAAATGGCATAAGTATTAAATGGGAAAGGTGTAAACAAGTGTCCCAGTCTCCAAAAATACACCTAAGACTTCACTAGGGATAGAAATAAAGCAAATGTGAAAAAAAAATTATACATATTATGGCAAACTTTAGGACCTTGAGTTATGTTTCTACAGAGCTTTGCTTAAAGTCCAAAATATGAATCAAATTATAATGAAAGTATCCTTCCACCACTTTCTATCTCAATTCCTAATTTTCTTTAATTTTCTCTTCCTTTTCACTCTTCACTCACTCAAATACTAATAGTTATATAGTTTAACATGAAAATCTATACTATATAAGCACCCAAATTGTTTTCTTTTTTATTAAGAAATTTTTTATTCATTTTACATATCAATCACAGATGCCCCTCTCTTCCCTCCTCCCATCCCCTCCCAACCTTCCCCCCAACCTATTCCCCATCCCCTCCTCCAAAAAGGTAAGGCCTCCCATAGGGAGTCACTTAGACTACTAGCAGTAGTGGAGAGTCACTTAGACTACTAGCAGTAGTGGAGAGGGTGCCTGAGCTGGCTTACCCCAGTAATCAGATCAGGTAGTTAGAGCCTTTATCCAGTAACTGATGGAAGCAGATGTAAAGATCCACAGCCTTGCACCAGTCTAAGCTCCAGGAGTTCAGTCAAAGAGAGATAAGAGGGATTCTGTGAGCAAGGGGCATCAAGATCATAATGGGGAAACCTACAGAGACAACCAAACCAAACTACTGGGCACTCATGAACTTTAGACCAATAGCTGTGGAGCCTGTATGGGACTGGGCTAGGCCCTCTGCATAAGGGGCCCCAAAATGTTCTCATTCCTTTATCTTCTCTCTTGAAACATATGTGTCCTTTCATGTGTGAAATTTAAGGCACTGATGGAAAGACAACAGTTGGATTAAAAAAAATGTTGTAGTATATTTGGGGAGCTTTTTGACTCTTTAAATAGATTTATTAACAAAACAAACAGAATCCGATACTTTTAAGAAAGACTTATTGGAGCCCATCACATCTTACCTTCAAGGAGAATCCTTCTCTGTTGATTCCTTCTTTGTGGTTGTGTTTCATTTGATGATTATTACCCAGGGTTACTTTTACATCCCCACATGAGGTTGTATCATTGAGTACAACATAGGAATTTCCTAACCTAGGCAAAAAACTTTGGACTCATTAGATGATAAATGTTTGTTCAATGTAGCATACATTACATAAGCTATTATGTATGATTGCAATAAGTCTTTAGCATACACAACTAAGAGCATACAAAAGCAAAAGTCTGAATGAGAAGGAGTCTAGAAAGTTATGTTACCCAAGGAAGTATAGAAGACATTTGGAATGTCTCTTCTAGTCATACAGGGATGGATTCTTGAAGAAAGTAGGCCTCTCGAGATCCCCAGACTTCAAGGCTGAAGAGCCCTGGGAACATTCCTGGCATGTAGTATGGCCTGGGAAGGAGAATCAGGGGTGAAAGTAACATATTTGGATTTGCAAAAATGAACAACTCCTTTTGCCAAACATATTTTTTCCCTCAGTGTTCAAAGTAGAATAGGAAATGCAATCCATATGGTTTGGACGCACTTATGCTCAATTATGAAGAGCTTCAAGATATTTTCTAACTTCTCAAGGTTTCAAGCCTTTTCCTCCCTAAAGAACAGGAAGTCTTAATTTTCCTAGCTTAAGGGAACTTGCAAATGCAAACGATTTATGTTGGACTTTAATATGAGGGTTCATGAGTTTAAAGTCAGACAGATTTGTTATAATCCAATGTCAAAACTGCTGCCAGTGATGTGTCTCTCCACTCTCGGTGTGATATCATTCACAGCAATTCTGACTTGATTTTCATCTTGAAATGGAAGAGAGCATATTTTGAAAGAAGAAAATTCAGGAGGGTTAGAATTTATAGAGGGATTATGATGGTTCCAGCTCAGTTATACAGCTGAACAAATCAACTCCATATGCTAGCATAGCTTTTATTATTATTATTCTTTACATCTGCAGGAGAGGGGAATCTCTGAATACGTTACTAAACAAATATACCATCTGAGTTTTGCCCTTATCTAATCACTTGGATGTGAGAAAATTATTACACTTAGAGCTACGATTTTTGTTGTTGCTAACTCTCCTCTGATATGCCCCAATATTTACATTGTATTTGGTTCACCAATAAGAATTACTGCTTTATACCTGGAAATACGGTTCATTATTTCTACCATAGATCATAAGGAGGTTACTATTTTCTGAAGTCAATAAAAAGGGAAAGATAAGGATGAAAACTTATAACAAAGATGGAATCACACAGACACTGTTTTATAGTTTGTTTTATTAACCCTAGATACTGAGTATTAATAATGCTGCTTACCCGGACACCAACCAACAAAATAATTAAAGGTGGATTTGTTCCATTCAATTGCACAATGTAAACATGTATAGGAAAAGATTACAGTACCTCCCATAAATTTGTACAATATGTGTCAATTAAAAATAAAACTCTGGCCCCTGTATGTAGCTCAGGGATATAGTGTTTGCATACCACAAGCAAGACTCTGGGTTCTGACCTCAGTAATAAATAAATAAATATTTAAATTATTTGTGTGTGTGTGTGTGTGTGTGTGTGTGTTTGTATGGGTGTATTGGAAAGATATGTGGGGATGCTGGAGAATATGTGCTCAGAGGCCAAAAAAGCATGTCAGACCCCTCAGAGTTGGAGTCATAGGCATTTGCAGGACAACCAGCTTGTTAAGTGGAGTCTGGATTCTGATTTTCATGATTATGCAGTCAGTACTCTGAACCACTGAGCCATTTCCCATTTTTAAACTTTTTAAAAGACTATAGAAAGATATGTGCATATGTAATCACATATCTAATTCTAATTTATTCTTGAGTCGCCTCAACTTCCACTGTCTCTGACTTCCTTCCACTGTGGAATCTACAGTTATCAATGAGTCATCCAAATTTCGGAAGTTTTGACTATGGAAAATATGGTGGTCATAATAAAACATACAAAGCCATACTTTCTCACTCTTCTCTGGTTTCTCAGTCACTTTCAATTTCGAATAAAGAAGTTTATTTTATTTTTAACCTTATATTTCAAGCTCCTATGTGGTCCAATTGTCTTAAGATAGACATTTTCATCTTTCATATTAGAACAGCTTGGTCCAGCTACTCTGTCTGGTGTCATTCCACCTGTCTAGAAATAAACAGGAGGGATGCTTAAATGTAGGTATCTTGGCACCCAGATAGTTTCTATCATAATTAGAACTACTGCCACAGCCACTATTAACGTTCTCTGCTTGCATTGGCTTAAGGGATCATTTGCTTAGAACAGTCATAGTGTTGAGGTTGGATGGTGAGGTATGGGGGCTGGTACATTCTGGTTGAGGAAGAAAGACTGGTATTAACAGAAAGGTAACCAGATTACAGACTTTGCACTAAATCAAAGTGATTGAAGTGATAAGCAATGTGAACAGAATGTGATTTAAGTCATTTACCCTTAAGAACACCTTGTTCTAGTTTAGATCTAGAATGTTGCTTGCCCCTAAGACACATGTCTTAAAGACTTGTAGCCATCTTGGTTCTGTTGAGAGGTAGTGCCATAAATCTCTAAGAGATGGGACTTAGTGAGAGGTTTGATTGAGATCATCGAGAGTATGTTTTTGGAGATAGTGAAACCCCTAGTTTCCTTCCCCTTTCTCTTTCCCAATTTGATCAGGAAGCGAACAATTTTGCCACATGCTCCTGCCATGATTTTGCTAGAGCTTTCCCCATCAGAAGCTGAAAAACAATGCAGGGGACCAAGTGTGGACCCAAACCTCCAACACTGTGAAACAAAGTAAATATTTCCTTTCTTCAGTTGATTATCTTAGGAATTTGTTGTAACAACAGAAAGCTGATGGCAAGTAACCACATAAGGAAGATGTTGTTTTTATTTCCATGAGAAACTAACATCTCAGAGTGCTTCAGTCACCTCTTAAAGTAAGATGTAGACACTAGTAGACATAGAAAAGAAGCCCAGGCCTCTGAACCCATATCCAGTGTCCTTTGTTTTATTGTGTAGGGCCTGACAATGGTAATCTATTGTGAATATTTTGAAAGTTGACACAGTTTTAAAAAATCCATGGCTTCATTCCCCTTGTAACTCACTCCTTTCAGAATAGAATACTTTTTTGTCTGGTATAGTGTTTCTCTTAGTTAATTACTACATAGTTTTGAACAAGGAACTTAGCTTCGCTGAGGTATAATGTTTCCTATCAATGAAACAAAGATAATAATACTTCAGAGTATTTGTAAATATTAAATAAAATCGTATGTATATTTTATATATGTGGGAAGAAGTGCTGTGTTTCTGGAGCTTAAATATACCTGGGAGTCCATCATAACCCAGACAGCTCTTCTTTGTTATAATAAGATAATGCCTGAAAGATAGAATGTATTTAGAAAGAGTTGGGAAGTGTGGAGAGAAAAAAAGATTTCTGCATTTCTTCATTGCTACAGGTACTGTTTTACTCTGGTAGTTCTTTCTAGAACCTTGAATTAGGCAGAAAAATTGACAAGACATTTAAATCCATCCTTTCTTTAGAAAGACTATATCTAACTCAGACCAGAAGCCAAAGCATAACTGAACAACTCTTTCTTTGAATACATTACCAAGATCCAGCTAAATTAGATGAGCCCTTTAAGTTAGGAACTTATTTATTTAAACAGCACACCTACGCATGCACTTTGTGTATAGTGCTAAGAAAGAAGGTAGGCGAAAGATAAAGCATAGTTCCTACATTCAAAACTAAAGAGCTTAGTAAGAGGCAAATCATGAGGAGTTTTTTATTTTGTCTTATTTATTTATTCTTCTTTCATATAATACATTCCAACTGTAGCCACCCCCTCCTCCCAACCCCCTCACCTCCACTCTCCCCAGATCCACTGCTCCTCCATTTCCCTTCAGAGGAGTTTTAAGACATAATAAAGGCGTAGGACATCATAATAAAGTCACTATAAGCCATTGAAGTTTTAAACAAGGGTGTGGCATAATCAGATTAGTGTTTTACATGGATCATTAGCTCCAGTGTGAAGAATGGATTGTAAAGAGCAAAAGGCTGACCCAGGCAAACCAGTCAGAAAGACATTGCAATAATTTGTGAGATGATGACAAAGTGGATGAAGTTACCAGCAATGGGCACATGGAAAACCATATAGCACACCCCAGGTGCAAAGATTTCTTATCTTATCAACAAGAAAGGCAGTAGGGAAGTAATTTTTCAGGAAATGCAGGAGCAAAGTCTCAAAGCCATCACTGGGGATGGAAATGCATATCTAGTCCCTTACCATAGCCTGTACTGAGTGTACAAAACAAGTCTTCAAAGACCCATATATTATGTTTTGGTTGGTTGATGGGTTGGTTGATTTGTTTGTCTATTTTAAGATGGAATCCCACTATGTAGTGTTGGCTAGTTGGAGTTCACTGTATAGACCAGGCTGGCCTTGAATTCACAGAGACCCACTTGCCTCTGTCTCCCAAGTGCTGGGATGATTAAAGGCATTCACTACCATACATACCCAGCATATTGTAGTTTATTAAACATGATTAACTGCATGTTTTTCTGAAAGTACACGTATTCTAGGCAACAGAACAGAGAAGAAGGAGGAGCAGGAGGAGGAAGAGGAAGAGAAGGAGGAGGGGCCAAGGAGGAGGGGGGAAGTGGAAGTGGAGGAGGAGGAGAAGGATGATTATGAAAGGGGCATTAGTTTTCACTTGACTCCTCTCCTTTTAGTATGACTTAAGGCTTAAGGAACACAGAGTTTCACATCCTTCCCTTCAGCCTTTCTTTTCATTCATTTCCTAACAACATTAAGAATAAAGAATGCAAAAGGATTTAAGACACAATTATTTCCTGAGTTCTTCATAGGTGCCCAACTATGCATTGGTTTAGCAGAAGATAAGAGGTTGAGAAGGATATGAGTGGAGGGTACAGAGGCATAAGACATACCCCTTGCCCTCAGGAAGTTCATACTCCAGTTGAAAAGGCACAGCTAATAAACACCTTATAACTCCAAAACAAGAAGTGATAAACTGGCATGAACTAATGTGGTGATGTTTTATTTGTGCTGAAATGTGGTGATTTTTATTTGTGCTTTAATAAAACTTGCCTGGAGATCAGAGGAAATAGCAAGCCTTTTTAAGTAAACAAAGAAGTTTGGCAGTGGTAGCGCACGCCCTTAATCCTATCACTTAGCAGACAGGATCTCTGTGTGTTCAAGGCCACACTAGGGAACAAAGCCAAGCGTGATGACACATGCCTTTAATCCCAGTACCAACCATAGAGACTTGGAGGTCTATACAGACAGACAGAAAGTGACAGAGCTATGTCGAAAGAGGAAGTGAGGTAGCTGGGCTAAGAGAGCCAATGAGAGGGCAGAAGAGCAAGGCATATAAGGCTTGGGTAGACAGGAAGTAACTCACATTTGGAAGCTGCTGAGTTGGTGCGGTAAGGTTAGCTGCGGCTTTCCCTATTTCCCTGATCTTTCTCTAAGGTTTTCATCCTTATATTTGGTTCATGTTTTTTACTTAATAAGACCATTTAGAAATTCGTCTACAAACTAAAAGTGTCCTAAATGCTTAAAGAAGATTGAGCTCACTATAGGCTGATGACTTTGGAGAAGGAATTTGAAGTATGCATAAAATTTGGATTGGTAGAGAAGAAGGAGAGGTTTTACCAGACAGTAGTAATGATGGAGAGTGTACCTAAGACATACATTCTAGAGGTTACAGTAATAAAAAAAAAAAATATAGAGAAGAAAATATTTATAACATAAGTTGATCCAGTAACAGTAGGGAGCAAAAGTGTTGGTGCCAGAGGCTAGAGTAAATAGAGTAAGAAGAGAGATTATTGACATAGTACAAACATATAGTTAGGTGGGAAGAAAAGGTTCTATCAATCTAGAGCACAGAGAGTATTATTAAAAGTAATTTAGATAGAAAATAGCTAGGAGAAAGAATTCTGAGTTTTTCCAGCAGAGAGGAGTATAGATGGTTGAGACAATGGAAATACTAATAACTCTGATTTGATCATTACACATTGTATCCCAGCATTACAATAACATACTGTATCTCAGAAATATGTACTCTTACTATATGTTAGCCAAAAGAAAGATGTTTCAATATTCCATCACAGTATGGTATATGGAAAGTGAGTAAAAATGTTTGGCCATGCCATTTACTACCTATTCAACCTTCAGGTAGTCACCACTTCCCTCTTATATTCTCACAAGACTGTTAAGAAGACTGATAAGCTCACCTGATCACATCCATTCACATATCTACAAAAGTTTAATAGCTCATGAACTCTCTGCTAGGTACTGTGCTAAAATCTAGGGAAAAGGTACTGTTATAGTTTTCTAAGAACTGCATTAGAGATACAGACTGGGAAATAGCTAAACATTATACAACAGAGACTTCTTTTATGGGACCATATATGCTGAGAATGCAATGAACTTTAAAGGAAGTAAACCTTATCAGTGACTAAAGGAGTTAGAGAAGTAGTCACATGGTATAGAGATTTGACCAAGGCTGGACAACGGGGAAAGGGTTTGTCCAAGAACCAGAGAGCTGCACAAAGACTTCAGCCTGCTATAAACATATGGTAAGCAGCTGAAATTCTAATGTTTTAAAGATGATCACATATAGAAGCAAACTGCAAAAAAGGACACAAAGAAAGATCAGTATCATGACATTCAAAAAACAGAGTGGTCAAGATCTCCGATGCTATAAAAAGCTGTGTGAGATAAAACGTCCAAGGTATCTATAGAATTTTGCAACCAAGATATTATTGCACTGATGATAGGAAGACTATTAGTGAAGTGGCAGTGGTGGATGCCACTTCCAGTAGGATTAAAGAAAGTATGCTTACAAGGGAAGAATACTATTATCCTAAGCTTTTTCTGTTAAAATAGCTAAGGTGGGAAGTATAAGAAGGAGTGTAGAATTTAGAGAAGTAGTTCCTCTTTGGTTCTTGTACATCACAAAAATTTGAGTGTAATATATCCTGAAGGAAAAGGTCTAATGGAGGAAGCAATTGAAAATGTAAAAGAAATAAAATACAACCAATTGATGGACAGGTTTAAAGGAGATAAGTGAAAGATGTAAGTAAAACATCAAGCTAAGTATTGTGGACATATCTGTAATCCACTCACATTGTGGAATATTAGTTGAAGATGTGTTACATTCATTTATGCTGTGGCATATTTGTTTAATGATTCAAATATCTGTTGCATTCTTTATGTTGCATTTGTTTAACTCTATGAAGCTGTGTTACTTTGCCTGTCTAAAACACCTGATTGGTCTAATAAAGCGCTGAATGGCCAATAGCTAGGCAGGAGAGAGAAATAGGTGGGGCTGGTGAGCAGAGAGAATAAATAAGAGAAAAAGAGAAGAGAGGTGAGGAGTGAGAAAAGGAGGAGAGGAGGTCGCCGGGGCCAGCCACCAGCCACACAAACAGCCATGGAATAAGAAGGAAAGAAGGAAATAGAGAATAGAGAAAGGTAAAAGCCCAGAGGCAAAAGGTAGATGGGATAAGATAATTTAAGAAATGCTGGCTAGAAAAAAGCCAAGCTAAGGCCAGGCATTCATAGGTAAGAATAAGTCTCCATGCATTTATCGGAGAGTTAGGTGGTGGGCCCCCAAAAGAGTAAAGAGTAAAAATAAAAACCAAATACACACTCAGGAGGCTGAAGCAGGAATAGTCAAAGCCAGCCTGGGCTACAACGTGAGCACTTGTCTCAAAACAAAAGCAAAGCAAAACAACAACAACAAAATCAAGTACAAGACCTGTATTGGCACATCTATAATCCCAGTATTTGGCAGGCTGAGGGAAGAGGATAGTCCTGAGTTTGAAGTTCTGATGGTAGTGAGTTCCACGCCAGTCAGAGCTATATGCCAAGACAAAATCTTTAAAAAAACTAATTAAAATTACAAGAACAAAAATTATTGACAGGTAGTGAAGTACCCCTTACCTTTGCATGTAGACAGAGGAAAGTTGACTACCAAGTAATTGTGCAGCACCTACCAAGTACAAAAGCCTTTGTATCTGTTTAGTTCTCTGTGTTTAATATGCTATTTTCCCCTCTCATTACACCAATTCATTACTGTGTGTTCAGATTTTAACTCCTTATTCACTACTGGGAGAAAAATTCCTCTGACTCTGTTCTTGACTTCTGCAGCACTGATCTCTTTCTTTCATAGCACTTTTAAGAGTCTGTAGCTACTTCACGTATAAATGTGATCAGTTGGTAGTCTATGGCCCACCACCACTGCCACCAAATTATAAGCTTCATAAGGAATGCAATCAGTCTCTATGTGCTCATTTCTTTTTTAATCTTATTATTTTATGTGTTTCCTTGTTTTGCTTGCATTTATGTCTATGTACCAAATATATGGTGTCCTTGAGGAACAGGGCATTAGAATCCCTGAAACTGGTGTTATAAATGTTTGTGAGCCGTCATGTGGGTACTGGGAACAGAATCTGGGTCCTCTGCAAGAACAAATAATTATCTTAACTTGAGCCAGTTCTCCGGCTTCAACATATAGTACACAGTGCATAGCATATGCAGTTACCCCCCTGTATCCTTGGATAATTGATTCTAGAATACTCTAAAGACACCAAAATCTATGGATTGTCATATTTATTATTTAGAATTTTGTAGTTCTTGCAATAAACTATAGATATTCTCCCATATAATTCAAATCATTTCTAGCCGGGCGGTGGTGGCGCACGCCTTTAATCCCAGCACTTGGGAGGCAGAGCCAGGCGGATCTCTGTGAGTTCGAGGCCAGCCTGGGCTACCAAGTGAGTTCCAGGAAAGGCGCAAAGCTACACAGAGAAACCCTGTCTCGAAAAGCCAAAAAAAAAAAAATAATAATTCAAATCATTTCTGCATTATTTCTAACATCTAATATAATGTAAGAAAGAGATCATGAATTTGAAATGGAATGATATGAAGATATGAGTTGGGTTGGGGAGGGGAGAAGGAGGTGTAAATGATGTAAATACAGTACTCACATATAAAATTCCCCCAAAATAAAAAATTAAAATTAAAAAATAATATAATGTAAATTATATGTCAATAGTTGTTATGCCGTATGTTTGTAAAAGTTCATGCATCAATAGACACAGATTGATTTTTTCCAGTATTTTATTTTCACACATAGATGAGTGTGCAGACATGGAACCTATGACTATGAAGGATAGACTTTAGCAGGTATTTGACAAATACATGTTGAATCTTCATATACACAGAAAAGGTCATTACATAGTGGTAAAATAGAAAATCCCACAGGAACTTCAATGTAACCATCAAGACAAATCACAAGTCAGAAACATGATAAAGCAGCCATCCCTTGTTTTAAGCGCAACCTCTTCCATCAATTACAATGCTCTCATTGCCCTCAGGATCAATCCCTCCTTCAGCTCAACTTTCATTGACCTTTTACCCTCATGATATCCTTAAATTAGTTTCCATTTATAATACATTATCTTAAGTCTCAAATCTTCCTAACCATTCTGTATGTTTCCCTTCCATTTAACTCAGAACAGAACTAGTTTCTTCAGTAATTCTTTACATCCATGTGATCATGTTCACATACAGTGAAGCCTTTGCCTCAGAAAAATTTCCAAACTGGATTTTTCTCTATAAGTGTTTTGTATCAAACGCAGCTGTGGAACCACGTTGATGGGAACTTGATAATTTAGTCAAACACATGCTTTTTTTTTTATTTTGTCTATTCAATAGCTTGATTTGTTTTCTGCTAGATAGCTAGCTAATTCAGTTGCTCAGTTTGTTTAAAACAATTGCCCTCTGCCATAATTCACAATGGTGAAGATTATGTTGCTGTCATGAGACACTGTCTATTTCTTTCCTCTTTTCCTCAAAATAAAGATACCACTGGATTCAAAAGTACAAGAGCAGCTAAGCTTCCATGTGTTTTGCCAGTCCAAATGAGTCATGACTTCCCTTAAGGGCATGAATTCCATTGTACTTCAATGTAATTATGAAAAGCAGCAGAGAGGCGAAAACCCTGGGATCAAGAACCAGTATGATGGAGCTCCTGAGGAATACATTTGGGTACTGTTAAAATCACTGGGGTGGAAATAGGAAGTTGAGAGATCTGTGCAACATAGCATTAATGCTCCTATCTGGGAGAATCATATCCGAACTTTGTTGTAATTGCTTAGAGCCTTGGAATAAATTTTGTGGATTTCACAATGATCTGACATGATCTAATCTGGGGCACAGATACTATGTCAATGTTATTTAGGAGGCTGCATCTTTATTTTCACTAAAGAGCCAAAAAATTACACAACATATAGCAAACTAAAATTATAGCCAATGAAGTCATAAATTTCACATTTCATCCAAATTATGTAAAGATGGTGTGTTTTATCCCACATTCCATTTTCCTTAGCTTATTTCTTAACTGGCAAATAAAAACATAAAATTGTATACATTTAGGTGGTACCATATGACATTTTGATGATATTGTGTAATATTCAAATCAGCTTAAACTTATCTGTATCCTGAAATACTGATCATTTTATTATGGTGAAAGCATTGACTATCCTTTCTTCTGGCTTGTTAAACTATTTGCAATATTATTTATTACCATCTATAGAATTTCTAACATGATAGAAAACATGGGGACTGGAGAGATGGCTCAATCTGTAAGGTGACTACCATGTTGTGGTGATATTTTATTTGTGCTTTAATAAATAAAGCCTAAGAGAGATCAGGGAAATATGGAAAGCCACAGCTAACCTTACCTCACCAACTTGGCAGCTTCCAAATGTGAGAGATTTCCTGTCTACCCATGCCTATATGCCTTGCTGTTCTGCCATCTGATTTGTCCAAATACATCACTTCCTCTTCCTGCCTAGCTCTGTCACTTCCTGTCTGTCTGTACAGACCTCCATGGTTAACTAGTGCTGGAATTTAAGGCGTGTGCCACCACGCCATGTAAACAAGAGGACCCAAATTCAGATCCTCAGTAACCACGTAAAAGCTAGGTGAAATAACACATACCTGTAACCTCAGCACTAGGGAGGCAGAGATAGGCAGATCCTTGGTGCTCAGGGGCCAACCAGCCTATCTGAATCAGTGAACTCCCAGTGCAGTGAGAGATCCTATCTCAAAATACAAGGTGGTGAGCAATTAAAGAAGACACCCCTGGGGATGAATAGATGGCTCAGCAGTCAAGAGCACTGGTTGTTCTTCCAGAGGACCCGGGTTCAATTCTCAACACCCACATGGCAGCTCACAACTGTCTGTAACTTCAGTTCCAGGGGATTTGACACCCTTATACAGAGTATATACAGGCAAAACACCAGTGCACATTAAATAAATAAATCTTTTTTAAAAAGGAAGAAGACACCCCAACGTTAACCTCTGGCTTCCCTACTGCTAACAATCGCATGCACATAGGCACTATCCCACATGAATACACACATACATAGTAGACGTATTAAAAAAAAAAGAAGACAAAGGGCATGGGCCAAGTGGGAATCATGGTACCTCCTTTATGGATTTCTATGTTAAATTAAATAATTTTTGGAAATACCTAGAACACTGTTTGGCTTAGGGAATGCACTCTTTGAAAATGAGTATTATTGCTTTGATCATCTTTGAAATAATTTGGCATGCAATTATTAAATCTTTATTTTCCATTTCATTTCAATAGACACCAGTTGTTTTTGGAGAACAATTTATTATTTTGCTTTCAAATCAACAGTGTTCTTGGGAATGTATTCCTATTTCATGTAAGATCAAATTTACATTATTTTACATTCTCAAAATTGTAAAACTGAGGGATTTTGTCTTTTAGAGTGGCTGATAGGCTATAGATAAGACAAAGGTTCAAAAAAATACATGATTAAGAACTGTTCATATTGCTTCTGGCAAGAAATAGTCCAAAGGCTTGAGTAACAGAATATGAATGAGGCCCACAGACACATAATAAAAAAACATGGTTTCTGTGGAGGGATATTTTGTTTTCTTCAGAGATGGAGCCCCCGAGAGACTCCCCGTGTTCCGGCAGATGGCCCTCCACCCATGCACATACTGGCAGCACTAAGTGAATTTAGTGAGTTTTAATTTTGGAGAGAAAATTGTTTAGGGGGTAAGGGAAATTGTACAGGAAAGAAGGGTGCCTGGATTGGATCAAAACACATTAATTTTCACAACAAGTGTGGGGAAAATGTTAGTTTATTTTATATAAACTGAAGTTATACTTTCTTGATGTTTTCTTTTTTTATTAAGAAATTTTCTGTTCATTTTACATGCCAACCACAGGTACCCCTCTCCTCCCTCCTCCTGCCCCCAGCCTTCCTCTCCAGTCCTCTCCCCATTCCCATCTCCTCCAAGACAAGGCCTCCCATGGGGAGTCAGCAGAGCCTCATTCAGTTGAGGCAGATCCAAGTCCCTCCCCCTGAGCCAAGGCTGTGTAAGGTGTCCCACCATAGGCACTGGGCTCCAAAAAGCCCGCTCATGCAGCAGGGACAGATCCTGATCCCACTGCCAGAGGTACTGTACTTTGCACTGAATAGCCTGAAGATATCTCTAGATTGGTTTTCAACCTATTATTAGTGTTTCATGTCTCAAATTTATAAGCTGCTTGAAAATAAATATGAGTGAATGCTAACTTTTCTGAGGGAAAATTTACTTTGTGTAACTCTCCTTGAAGTTGTAGTTCATTCTCTTAGAAACATTTTTTTTTAATCAAAGCTATTGTAACTAATAATAAAAAAAGTTTCAGGACATTTAGAGTTTTATTATGCTTTATGTTTTATTTACATGTTTCTTTAGCAATTCAGAAGACAGAAGGTTATGTATTCAATTAAAAGATCTGTAAATTGGGTTAAACACGATGGCAAGATGCATACTTGTAATTCCCAGGTGCTTGTGATGCAGAGAATGAATTCAAGGCCACTTGAGAGACATAGTGAGACTACTACAAAAAAAAAGAATACCCAGAAAGACAAATGTGGTATGTATTCACCTATAAGTGGATATTAGCTGTTAAGTGTTAATCATGCTGCAGTCCACAGACCCAGAAAGATTAGGTAAAGAGGAGAGATGTACAGGGGACACATGGATCTCCCTGGGAAGGGGAAATAGAATAGATTTTGGTAGTGGACTGGGGGCAGGTGGGAATGGGAGCTGGAAGGATCAGGTGGCCAGGAGAGAATGAGGAGAGAGAAAGGTGAAATTAGAGGACATTTTGGGGTGGTGTGGAAACCTTGTTCAGTGGAAACTTCCTGGAATCTATGAGGATAATTCTAGTGAGGACTTCTAGTAATGGGGAATACAGTGTCTCAACTGGTCTTCTTTTGTAGCCAGATAAGGCTTCCAGTGGTGGGACTGGGTTGCATTTGGTTGTGTTGTTGGCCTAGGGGATACCATGGAGATCTTTAAACAACCCAAGCTGATTCTAGGACAGAGGGTCACTTTCTAAAAACCAATGGGAGACAGGGGGTGGGGGCATTGCAGAAGACAGCATTCACACAGCTCATTGAACATAGAGAGGTTGAGCTGATGCCTGCATGGAGGCTTTACCCTGCCTCCATTATGTTCTAGTCATTTTGGTGTAGAAAGAGAACCTGGACATCAACCCAGCCTCAAAACCCTCCATCTACAATCTGTCTTATCTGCAAGACGTGCCAGGGCAATGGTGGTGCAGAACTCGTGGGAGTAATCAATCAATGTCTGGTTTAACTTGAGGCCCATGCCATGAGAGAGAACGTAGGCCCTACACTGCCTGGATGACCAAAAATCGGACACTTGGGTAGCCCAGAGACCTACGGTAGAACCAAACATGACTGGCTTAAAAAAAAATGAAATTCTTCCTAATTTGATATTCTGCTATACTCACAAAATGGTGCCTTGTACAGTCATCATCAGAGAGGCTTCTTCCAGCATCACACAGGAGCAGGTACAGAGACCCACATCCAGACATTATGGAAAGAGTCTAAATTGGAAGTCTCCATTGGGTCCCTCCCTTTGTAGATGGGGGAAACCCATGGAAGATCGAGAAGAAAGATTGTAGAAGTCAGAGGGAGTTGGAGTACACCAGGGAAACTTGACTCACTGAATCAACAAAGCAGGGCTCATATGGCCTCACAAAAACTGAAGAGGCAAGCACGGGTCTGCACCAAGTCGACCCTCTGTGTACATTTATGGCTTTTAGCTTGGTGATTTTGTGGGAATCCTTACAGTGGAAGCAGGTGTGTCTCTGACTCTATTGCCTTCTCTTAGGACTCTTTTCCTCATATTGGGTTGCCTTGTTCAGCCTCAATATGAGGGCTTTTGCCTTGTCTTATTGCATCCTGTTTTGTCATGTTTGAAAAAAACAAAATAATTAATTTTTTATTTTCAGAACATAAACTTGTAGACTTTTATGGATCTTTTTGTGATGAGTAGAAGATTAAGGCAGGGTCTAAAATAGTCCAGGTTGACCTTGACCTTGAACTGTAGCTGAGCGTGAAGTTGAACTTCTGTTCACACAACCTCTACCTCCCAGGCACTAAGACTACAGGCATGCACCACCATGACCAGTCTGCATCACTCACTTTTACTATCCAAGGAGAAAGAAGACAACTGACTGGTAAACTTGGTTTTAAAAGGTAGCTGCATTACTATCTTAGTTCTGTCATTTTTCCTCTTGAAAGTAAGCCTGGCCACAGAATAGCATGGATTAGCTTCTGTTCCTCAATGCCATAGGTTACAGATGGGCTAACAGGTGAAAGAGAAGTATTACACCAATCTAATCTATCTAAGACTGGGTGAGTACATTTAACTAATTCTGGAGATGAGTTAGCAGGCTCACAAGTTTAATAGATCTATAGCCAAATCCTCAAACCAGATGTTACTACTACTAAAGTTGACATCTGAGTACCTAGATTAATGTCTTTTATAGTCTCAAACTCTAGAGTAGAAGAGAAGTGCATTTACTGAGTGTCTTTCTTTGCTTCATCTAGGGAGTACAACAAGGAAGAAGAATGGTTTCTTCCTTAAACATAAATTTAAAACACTACAAGAGAAAGGTCAATGTGAAGTATCACATTCATATCTTTAATATCTTTTCTTTAGCATATGTTGCAACATTGCAGCTAATGGTCATCTTCACATTTATTAGTAGGGTATTGGCATTTGGAACTGGAATGTTCTTTACAGTGAATGGTGCCAACTTTTTTCTAGTGAATTATGGGAAGAAGGCCAAATCAATGAAGCAACTGAAGAAAGGTTGATATACAAGAAAAATTAATGTTCACAATTTGGAAATGGACTGGAATAGCATACAATGTTTGGCGTCCAAAAAAGAATTCTCTTTTTCATGATTAAAGGAAAATTTTGAACCAGAACCAAACACAAATGCAGTGCTAAATAGAATTCAGATGGTCACCTTCGAACCCTAAAGGGAGTGAAAAGCAACACTCTAACTTTATTTTACTTTTTTTAGGTTTATTTACTTAATTCATGTGTATGAGTGCTTTGCTAGCATGAATGTATGTACACCACATGCATGCCTGGTACATGAGGAGTTCAAAAAAGAGACTATTTCCGATGTAAATGGAGTTATGGATGCTTGTAAGCTACCACGTGGGTGCTGGGAACTGAACCCTGGTCCTCTGCAAGAGCAAAATTCTTAACCATTGAGCCATCTCTCTAATCTCTAAATTTTAATTACTGGTAAAATAAAGACAGCTAATAGTATGCAAATGTTTTAAGTTCTTTAGTACTAGTTTAATGCTAACTATTTTTAGTAATAAACTCCTTGAGAGTGAGTGTTAAGAGTTTTACAAAGGCCAAAGGCCTAAGCCCACTCCTAAGTCACCATAATTTCGTGTCACCAACAAAACCAGACTCCCATTGATTTCTTAGTTTGCAGATCATGGGGAGAAGCTAATAGGAATGACTTTATAGTAGTATGCCTGTTTCTACTAATGAATATATTCATATGAAAATTATCCACACCTTGTAGATTGATTTCAGATTCCTCCTTTGCAATTGTCTTATTTTTTGTAGGTTTAGTGGTGAGGATTGAACCTTGGGCCTATCACTTGCTAGATAAGCATTACCCCATAATCTATATTGCCATCCTGCCATTTTGTCAAAATAATGACTAACTACACAAAACATGCAAATCTTACAAACACAGAGCAATATCTTTTTTGTGTGCATGCAACCATGTGACCAACACACAAATATAGAAGTAGAGCATTTCTTGATATTTGGAAAGTTGTCATGCTCACTATAAGTTATTATCTTCTCCAAAAAGGAACCATTCATTTGAACAGTATCAATGTAGATTTGAAGTGATAGTTTTTTAACTTTGCATAAGTGGAATCAAGACCTTTTGCTTCAGCATCATGATTTACGGTAATCCATGTTCTTTCATGAGCAATCAGCTTGCTCAGTTCATTTCTATATGACATTATGTTACATGAGTCTACCTCAGTTACAGAGGATGACTGCAGCTTGTTGTCCACCAACCTACATCCAGGTTAATGAGAGACACTGCCTCAAGTAAATGCAGTAGAGAGAGACAGAGCAGGACATCTAATATCCTCCTCTGACCTACATGTACCTGGGCACACATAGGCACATGCACCTGCACACACATATACTTACTTTATACACAAACCACACTCACACAATTTTTGAGAAGTTGAATTGTTTGTTATATAGAATTGTGTTCATCTTTTACAGATTCATTTTATTATTTTTAAAGTGTGTGTGTGTGTGTGTGTGTGTGTGTGTGTGTGTGTTATATAGCACACACATGTGAGCACACAAATGCATGCGCCTATGTAGGCCAGAGGTATCAGATCCTCTGTAGTTGGAGATACAGGTGATTGTGATCCATCTGACATGGATGCTGGAGCTGTGCTCAGGTCCTCTGCAGGAGGAATATGAACCCTTAATCACTGAGCCATTTCCCTAGTCTGTATACAGATTTAAAAAATTACATGTAACTCAAAAGAAGTTAAAGCAGGATATTGAAAAGATACATATGCATGCATATTCATAGCAAGATTACTTACAAAAGCCAAATGATAAAAGTGACTGAGAGATGAAAGTAAAAAAGAAAACTGTAATATATACAAACAATGGAACATTTTTCAACCCTAAAATAAAAGAACATTGTGACACATGCTTCAATGTGATGAGCCTAAAGAAAATTAAGCAACGTGAAATAATTCAGTCACAAACGAGAACATTGTATTGTTCCTCTGTATCCAATACCTAGAGTAGTCAGATTCACTGAAACACAATATATAATAGCAGTTTCTAGGTGCTTCAGACAGAGCTGAATATACAGAATTTTGCAAAATGAAGAGTTCTAGGGGTAGATGACTAAGATTCTAGAATAATATGATTGTACTTAATACCACCGTGCTAGATACTTTGTGTTTTATCATAAGTAGAATTTCACTAAAAATGTTATCAAACACTTTTCAAAAGTAGTTGCACTTATTTACATTTCATTTCTCATATATACTATTATCCAATTGTTTCATATTCTCATGAGCACTTGATATCACTTGCCCACTTAATTTTAACCGTGATAATTAATGCAGCAGTGTTGGTTTACCCTTCCATTCTATATTTCCCTAATGGCTGATGATGTTGAGCTCTAATAAGTTTTTGTAGTTATTTATGTAAGTTTTTAACTGCTTTTTAGGCTGTTAACTCTAGCCCATGCATTTTTGTTGCCTTCTTTTCTTCTTTATTTGTAAGAATAGTTTATATACTCCAGATATGAGTTATTTGTCATATTAATGTGGAAGGAGAGAAACAATCCCTTAATGTCCTCTAATCTCCACACACACCCCCATGCTTACTCAAACACTTTATACACATACACACACTAATCAATTAACTAATCATAAATATCAATCAAATCATAAATAACTAACTAGAAATTGGTGATATAATTATGAATTAGTGGTAAATTAATTTTAAGTTAAATAGTTAATTGGTTGGCTTTAAAAAGGAAAATCTCTAGGGGAGGTAACAACCAAGCCTGGATGTTAAATAGCTAGGAAAACGGATGAAGCTAGAAGGGATGCCCAATTCATCAGGATAGCTGTAGTGAACAGACTATTCTTGTTATCTCCTACTTCACACTTTTAACCTGAAATTGGAGCCATAAATTGCTATCATTGTTTTAAATGGACAAGATGCCTCAGCTGCTCTGTCTGACAAAACATCCACCTCCCCTGTAGAGTTTCTAACCTTTATGATTTGCTGGTATCTCCCTCTCTCGTATATGGTATGTGATCTGCAGGAGCAGACAGTATGCTACAACACTAGTTGTAAAAGAATCTAAAAACTAAACCTTTTGAGTTTTCAGCCTAGTGTGACAGAGGTTTAACTTCAGCCTTCTTCTGGCAATGACCTTTCCATATGCCCTCAATATTTTAGGTCCTGAAGATTGAATAACTTGTAAATGAAGCCATTTCTGGCTTTCCTCAAGTTAATCCACACAGATAAATACTTACGATGTCTAAACACTGACCTAGACCTAAAAATCCCTGGGTTCCAATCCAGCATGAAAGAATTAAGCAAAGCTATGAGATATCATCTACTTACTGCTCTTCTTGACTTCATCTCAGCTGATGAGCTGTCATCTCTAAATCATAAATCTTTCTCAAGATCATCTATTCTGTCCATTATTACAACTTCTGCATAAGTTTCCTTAAAAATTACACTATCTCTGGCATCCTATGTTTGGGATGCTCTTCTTCCCCCAGCCCAGCATGAAAACTTAACCACTAAATCCCAGTTTAGCTTCCTTTATAGCTTGCCTAATGTGCTAGGGTTCCAAAGTTCTTTGGTCATAACTCTAACATGACATTAACAACATTCTGCTTTGTTGTGACTGTTCACAAGACTTTTGTCTCTTATGAAGTTCTAAGGCAAAAACCTCACTTTATTTCTTTCTTTATCCTTGATACCTAATCTTCTTGATACCTAATATACATAACATAGAGCAAATGCTTACTGAATGAATAGAAGGAAAACTGAACAAAAGTACATGGTCTCATACATATTCTAACTTTACCCTTCTGTAGCAAGATCATACTGCTAATTCATTTTCCTTGTTCTGGTTATTACATTCCTTGAATTTGTTCTGAATTGCAAGAAGTGCAGAATCTACAATCTTAAATTTTTACATTGGCAAATCAATGCTATTAGATGCATTGTTCTATAACTGACCGCTATCTCCAGAACTTCTTATCTTGCAAGACAGAAATGCTACACCTATTCAACAACTTCTCATTTTCTCACCACTATTCTATGTTTTCTCTTTTTGAATTTGAGAACTCTAGGTACTTCATACATGAGGAACCATAGGGAGGTTGTCATTTTGTACCCCATTAATCTATTTTTAAACTCCAGAAGTACAATATTACTAAAGAGTTTCAAAATGCCACAACTTTCAAATAAAATTGCTGAAGTTTCTCCTGTCAGGACATCTTCAAGTTTCAGGAGTTTCCCTAAGGAGCTCCTTATTTGAGGGGGTAATGTGCTTTTCTTAATGGACAGTTTCCAGATGCAGAGAAAAGACAACACAGCAGCTGGCATTGCCTAGGAGAAGAAATTCCAGTTAAGATATGTAAGCTTTTCACTAGTGCTGTTCTGTGGGAAAAAACAAACAAGTGTCAGAGAAGACAGTAAGCAAATTAAAGAAATACCAGAAACATGATTACAACCATTCAGGGGAAAATGGTTATGTCACCCTCAAAAAATGGTTTTATTAAAAAAAACTTAAAGTTCGTATACAGTTTTCCTTGCTGGGGAGGACTGAAAATGGAATATTTGTGGTGTTCAAATTTTCCAAATCTAATACTATCTAATACTTATATAAAATATCCAAAAAATGTAAAATTAAGAAAATTAATTCAAGCCATCAGCCACCAAATATTAAAGTCTCTTGTTGCTAACAATACAAAGCAATAGCTTTCTGATGACCTATAAGAGCTACATAACTTGACTTCTACAAATCCATTCACAACATCTGCTACCATTCACTTCTTTGTTCATGTTCAGCCCTCCGTGATGATTGTGACCCTTGGGCTCTTTCTCAAATAACTGAAGCAGAATTTAGGACCATTGAATTTGTTTGACTATTTAGCCTGAGCTTTTTATATTCTTGGTTATTTGCTTGCAAGAGGGTCTCATGCCACCCAGGCTCACTTTAAACTTTCTATGTAACAAAGGCTAGTCATAAACTCCTGATACTCCTGACTCTACCTCCCAAATTCTGGGATTACAGATGTGTGCCACTGCACCAACTTAATAATGTTATTTAATAGGCTCCGTCACAGCACTTGATATGTGCTATAAAATTTTCTAAGTATTTTACATATGCTAAGTAATTTAGTTACAATAACAATCAAATGAAGAAGACATTATCATATCATTACTAACTAATAACTATACCATTCGCACCATGTCAGGAAGTGATAGGCACTACACTGCCCCACTGTAGATTACAGGTCCAAATCTAGAATTTCCCTCAAGCTAATCTCTCTGAGCCTCAATTTCCTCATAAAGAAACTATCATCCATCTAACAAATATTTATCATCTACCCACCAAATATTTATCAAAGACTTGGTAGTGCTAAAAGATACATACATAAGAGTGGAGAGAATCAAATTTGCTTTTGTTTTAATGGAACAAGATGTTCATGAATAATGGAGAGATGATGAATGTAAGATTTCTATAATAGTGTTCAACACATTTCAGGGGCTCAGTAAATATTATCATTAAAGAAAAGAGCTTTGACTTTCCCCAAATGATCCATGCAAGAAGTGTGTGGGGAAGACATCATAAAGACTTAGTAAATATAGATATTACTTAAGCCAATGCACCACAATTAAGATATGAGAAGTAAGATCCAGTAGATTCATTTCAGTGATATATTTGAGTGGTTTCATTTCAATGATAAAGACAGTTAAAAATTATTAAGAAATAGTATGTTAGGTATAATAGACCCATCAATATTATACAAAAATATTAATCTGTATCTCTGTGTGTTAAGTTTCATTATTCAGTGACAGGGATTTGAACTTTATTTCTTTGATCCACTCATTTACTGTGATGATGCTACTACCCATATCTTCTTTATTCTATTCTATGTACTATTCAAGATCATTCAACTATTCAAGATCATTCCAGATGTTTGTCCCTAAATATATCAGTTTCATTATAGTTCCCATACCTGAATTCCTAAACTAAATTGCTATCATACAAGTAAGAAGAGTCTTGCTCCCAAGGTAGAATGATGACTTCCTTACATACAGGTACCATTTCTCCTAATATTTATGAGTCTTTCCACCTCTTCCTTGAATGCTTAGCTCAGTGCTAGGCGTATTCCAGATACTTGAAACACAGGTCATCTTAATTAATTAAATAATTCCATTAGCTTTAGGGGAACTTTTCTGTAAGCTAAAATATTGGACATAAACTGGTGACCTTTTAATCTTTTTAAAATATTAAGACTCCTTTTTCACATCATAGTGTTTGTTTTGTTTTGTTTTTTGGTTTTTTTTTTTTTGGTTATCCTATAAGGTGAAAAGAGTATATGAAAAAATTCAAAGTAGGTTTAGTAACATTTCAAATTAACGTTTTATTAGTTTTCATGGTGTCTACCGAAAAATAATCTTGTGGGAAGCTAATCATAATCCACAAATAGAAATTCATTAGTGTATGTATGAACACCCTCCTATCTTTCAGCTAATTAGACTACTGTTACTAACTGATCATTCATTTTGTTCACTTGAGCCTTGACAGCATTCTATGGAGTCATATCTATTGGAATGGAAGATTCTGGAAATCAGGAATATATAGCCTGAATATCTTAAAACATGTTCTCCTGGAATAGTTAAGTTCCCTAGGAATCTTTACAGGGGTGTTTATTGAGGCATTTAAGAAAACAAGAATGCAAAGGCTATTTTTCTTACAATTCCTTAGTATGCATAAAGGAAGTTGTAGGTGTGTTTGAGAGTCTAGTCAGAGGTTCAGATAAAAATGAAACCAAAGAATTGAAACTCTTCTGCAACTAACCTGATGTGGCTTGAAACACACACACACACACACACACACACACACACACACACACACACACACACATTATAGATTAATAAATAATGGATTTTAATCATTTCTGGATGAAAAAATTGCATACTTTACTTAAATAAAGAGATTCTTTAATCGTTGTCCTTGAGTCAGCAACACAGCATGATATGAAAAGTTATTAGTAATATGTAATCAATTAGAAATTCTTTGGTTTAATAAGCCCTTCTGGTGGTACGTAGAGAACCATTGGTCTAACACAAGTCCTCTCTGTAAGTCAGCTCTCTAAGAAGGACATACTGGAAGGAATTCTTCTTGATAACATACAGTAAAAATAAGTAAACATATTTTTTTAACTCCAAAAAAAAGTCAAAAGCAGAAAGATGGCAACTACTTTTTTAAGGCTTGTTTCATTTGTTTAGATGTTTTATTTGTTCAGTGTTTGTTGTTGTAGTGCTGGTACTTAAACCAGGGGCCTTGTACATGGTAGGTAAGCACTCTACCACTGAACTATATTTCCAGCCTTGGAAGTTGTTTTGTTTAATGTTATCAGAGGATATTTTTGCATGGCTTGTTAGATCTGAGTTAATATGTCTTGCTATAGATGTAATTGAAAGGGATCCATATTCCTGCTTCTTCCCAATGAACCCCTAAATATCTGGTAATTCACACTGAATATGAGTGCTGCTTTCACGGGTGTCTAAAGCATCTGCATTCTGACTGCTCTTCATTTTCTTCAGAAAAATCAAAACACCTCAAAGGTATCTTGTATACTATGCCCTAGAGAATGACAAGTAAGTTCAATAGTTGTCATTTGGAAAAGGTGTATTTCAACTTAAGAACTACAGAACATAAAGGCCAAGAGCTCAGTGTACAAAACTGGAAATAGAAAGGACAGGCATCCAAGTGGGAGCGCATTTCTACGCTAGCAATAATTCCATTAGGTAAAGTGCCATCCCTCCTTTTAGTCTGATTTTTTTTCAGTAAAATTAGGACATTTTAATAAAGTGGCATTTGAAAGAACTTAAAGGGCATTAAAGTACTATACAAAGAACATTAATATAAATAGTAGGTAACATTAACTAGATGCCTTTCTGTTCTTGGCGCTATGCTAAACACTTTATCAGCATTATCATAATCTGCAGCAATCTTCACAGTAGGTCCTATTATCTTCATTTTATGATTGAGGCTAGGCAATTTGCCATAGGCCATACAATTAATAAATAGCAGAGGTGAAAAGTGAGCTAAGACCTGTCATATTTCAATGCCCATGCCTACCAACCACTACATTTATTGACACAGTTTTGCTTTCTTTGTCTCGGTAACTATATGTATGTGGGTTTATTCAGACAAACTTCAAATACAGCACACTGAAATTTAAACACGAAAAATGTACTTGAAGGAAAATGAAAGCCAGGCCTGGTGGTACAAACCTGCAGCCCTAGCTACTCCAGAGGCTAAGGCAGAAGAATGAAAACTATTTTATGCATGGGCACAGAATGATTTCAAGTACACCATAGGAAACTTAGTAGGACATTGTTAAATTTTTTAAATTTTCAAGAAAGAAGAAAGAGGCCTGGAGGTGCACCTCAGTACTGGTCAAACATTTAGCTAGAATGTACAAGGCTCTCAGTTCAAACCTCAGTGCCAAGGAGGAGGGAAACAGAATGAACCCCTCCTTCATCATGATTCAACTGTAATCTTACTTTTACTTACGTTTAAAGTGAACATTTCTTGTGTTTTTTTTTTACAAGGAGCTCTTTCCTACTGAAAGTCAAGCAGAAATATTCTGAAAATATCTACTTAAATAAGTCACACAAAAAATAGGCCTATTGTAATGATAATAAATGAAGTAGTTCCTTCATATTTCTTAAATGTGATTCAATGAAACACACCTCATATTTAAATAAAACATCAGGGTTATTAAGATGTCACCACCTGGTATAGTACTGGTATAGCACTCAGGAGGCAAAGGCAAGATCAAGGCCAGACTGGCTTCTATAGTGAGTTCAAGACAGCCAGGGCTTCACCATGAGGTCCTAGTGGACAATGTATTTATTTAACAACTCTTGGGAAATGGCACATTTTTTAGTTTGTAGGAAAAAAAGAAAACTTGAGCCTACAATTGCCTTTAATGGATATTGATTTGCTCTTAAATTAGAAAGGTCCTACTGTATTTCCAAGAAATACTCATCAATCCAGCTAATCCATTTCCATACCATTCCCCACTAGGACTTGGATCTATATAGATTGAATGGAACGAATTATTGCCTTCTTTCTTCCCCATGTTTATGTATAGTTCTTATGCAACAAGTTACAAATGGACTTGCTGGTATTTAATTGTTCTGTGATTATTTTCCCTGACAATTAGAGGCAAAAGAGAGTATGCTGCCAATATCAACATTCTATTCCAACCAACAAAGTGTATTGTAGTAAATGACTGCTGTGGCTCACAACAAAAAAAAATATGCTAGGACCTAAGCCTTCCTTCTTTCCATTCCACTTCAGGAGTCAGCTTCCTGAAAAGTGACTCCTAATGCCAAAATACTCTCACTGTGTGGCTTTTGTTGCAATCTTATTTAGAAGTTCAGCATCACCCAGATTTGTGCCTCTGTGTCCAGTAAAAACAGGGTCCTAAACTCCTTGAAAAGCTGATATTCTCGTTGAAGATAGACTGCAAACACCCACATTCGTCTGTTCTTGCTATTTGATACACTGCATTTGTGTTGTTCTATCTCAATATAAAGAGACACAGAGCCAGAATCCTGGAATAAAACCCACTTGCTTGCTTAGTATCATGAAAATTGGAAACAGACATATCTTAAGATTTCTACGGATATTTAAGATGGTATGGATTTTCTAGTATGGATAGAGAAAATGAGGTGTAATATTGGTATGTAGTTTATTAAAAGGGAAAGCAAGTACAGGTCAGTTGGTGTGTGTGCACACGTGTGTGCATGTGGCATGTGCATGCTTGTGTAGAAGGGAATACAGGTGGGAGTCAGGCATATGCCCTTACCACTTTGGGCAATAGATACTCTTCTTTGGATACTGCAAAATTACTATCACCATCTTGAAACAAAATCAGATACAAACTGGTATTGAGATTAAACTAAGTATACATATGTAATGTGCTAAAATATAGTAGATGGGACAAACTAAAATTTCACATAGATTTTAAAGTTGAGACTTTGAATCTTATTTTTAAGTCAGGTTTCCAAAAGGTAAGTATGAAGAGAACAGAATGGACTCAGAATTTCAGTTGTACCAGATGCTCTAAATCCAAGGGAAATTTTCAAGCAAAACAAGGCTTTCTTGACCACTTTTATGAGCTTTTAGGGTGAGAATAATGGAAGTTGCATAAATCACATGCGGATCCTAACTGTTAATGTTGGTATGTATGTAAATAGTGTGGAGAGGTGAAAGTCAGTACAGGTTATGAACATTCACAGGAGATCACAGGAAGAGAACAAGAAGTGTTAGGGAAGCAGGGGAGTGCAAAGGGGCATAAGCAACATGAAAACAAAGGGGAGGGGGCTGAAAGTAGGGAAGTGCGGGGGAAGGAGGAAGAGAAGAGAGAGGGAGGAAGAAAAACAACAAAACAAATTTTGTTTGAAAATGTCACAATACCAAGTACTGACACGCTAGTCAATAAACCAGTTGGGTTAATGCAATCTCATTCAGGGACTTTCAGGGAGCCTGCCACTCTGATTGAAAGGGAAGACACCTTCTGTATTCAAATCTCTGAGCACTTGCCACGACGTCTTTTGTGTGAACCAGACTGAAGTGAAAAAAATTCCAATATCTGTGATCAGAAAGTTGGCAAAACGTGGTGTTTTGAGAAGGTGAAGAAGTCTCTACTGCTGCTTCCTGCTCCAATCAGACAAGGAAAGGAAAAGGTGGAGCGATTCCGTGTCTCAAACACATGCTTTACTTGTATCCAGAACAAATCTAGGAAGGTGTCTCACTAATACCATACACAAAAAGACCTCTGAGTACACAAGGACACAATTGTTCCCCATTCCCTAGCCTTGGATGCTTGCCTATGTGAGCATTGTGAATTCCAGGTGTGCTCAGTTAAGAGAGAGGACTAGGAGGTCGAGCAAAACAGCAGTGGTAGATGGAGGACAGTGTGTTCCACTGCTGAATTCCATGCAGAAAACAAGACATTGAGGAGCCATATTCTACTAGATTCCTGGTTTGGAGTAAGATTTTTATTCCTCAAGCCTTAGTCTGTTATGCAAAAAGTGGGTCTCTTCTCAAATTCACTGTTCTAAGAATCAGTCATGGTCCTCTGTGAAAACACTGTGAATAAAAATGCAAGGTGCTTCTGTTCTTTCTAGAACCCATGAAGTTGTGCTCCCAACTCTTTCTGGAATAATAAAAGAGAGTAAAAGGTATTTTTGATATAGATCTTCAAGTTCTTCTCCCACCACCTACACACACTCAGATATACACATGGAGATACGTACACACACAGAGAGAGAGAGACAGAGAGAGACAGAGACAGAGACAGACAGACAGAAAATATGGAGATAGTGACTACATATACAAACCACAATATGCTCGAGTTTGATTCTACCACACTCTATTTATTTACTGTCTTTTACTCTTCATGCTGTGTGCATACCATGTCTGAGTGTTGTCTCAAAGAGACTGAGAAATAATTGGAGGCTTTTTACTCACTTACCTGGAAAACGTGGATCCAAGAAAGATAAATGAAAATATGCAAATATAACCCCTGGAGAGAGGAACATTTTCCCAATGGTATAGGAAGAAGATATCTAGACCCCCTGTTTCTGTCCCTTTATTTTGTTTCTCCTTTCCTAGTGCCTTGCATGCTCAACATTCATACAATGCCTGAACAAGAGATCCAGAAATTCTACCTTCCCAGTGGATACACAGTCACTGTGTGCATATGTTACAGTTGTGTAGCTTGACCTTCTAGTGAGACTCCTAAACAGTGGGAAGAGGGGCTGTCTCTGACTCTGTTACCTACTTTTTGGACTCTTTTGTCCTACTGGGTTGCCTCATTCAGCCTTAATAGGAGAGGAGGTGCTTAGTCTCACTACAACTGGATATGCCATGCTTGGTTGACAACCATTGGAGACCTGCCCTTTTCTGAAGAGAAAGGAGTAAGAGTGGATAAGGGGCAGGTTGGGGAAGGGACTGGAAGGAGAGGAGGGAGGGAGGGGAAACTGTGATTGAGTTTTAAAAACTTAAAAGTTGCAATGTGAAAAAAAACGCTGCATGCAATATTCAACTGCGTAATACATTCCTTCTCTCTCCAAGAAACATAAATAATTGCAAGTAACAAAGGAAGTACTATAAACAAAATTACATTTTTTGTTCAATACTCATAATCATGTAAAATATTATTATTACCTGTAATACATATCACAAACACAGTATGTTAACAAATACACATTGAAAATTATGACCAGTTTGTGTCTATTCTGTCTGCAGTGTGCATTTTAACACGATATCATATGCTGTATGTCTCCAATATACATATGAACTACTGAAGTTATGATCACATAGATCATTCATCTACCCAGTAGTGTATTGTACAGAAATTAGGTGGCCAATCATTATTTGGTTCATCCTTCTTCCACATGTGAGTGGGCACTAGTATTATGGAAACTGTCTCTCATTTCTTTGCATTGTACTTGTTTATATCCTCTGGGACAGACTAGTAAATATTTGTGACCAGAAATAAATTGAGAAAGAATTGGCCTTCTCCCATAAGCTGATCCTGGCAGACTTGTATTCCTTTAATACATTGTAGATAAAATCATTTCCTTTGAAATAAATACTTTTTTTAAAGCTTTCTCCAATTGGTAAGGATGGGGGGCATGCCTCTATAAATATCAGAGCTATAGCATATTATAATTACAGCTTCCAAGTTGTTTAGGTGACTTTTCTTATTCTCCCCTGAAGAATGGCTATTACATTAGTGGTTTTGTTAAGAATCGCATGACTGCAAAATGCTGTACAGATTAGGTAGGTTTCTCTTGAGTAAAACACAGTATATATCCACAGAGAAACCCAAATCTAGGTCCTCAATAGGGCGGCTATTTAAGGTAATGTCTATTTAAGATACTTTACATCAATGGAGGTATAAATTGATTTGATAATTACTGGTCGAAGTGTCTCAAGTATAATTACAATTTTGAGGGTAAAAAGAACTTCTGTTTCTAAAGTTACTTTTTATTTTCTGTTTTAGAAATAATTCTATCAGCAGCCATATGATTTAGGAAAAGGACATTTTTAGAAGCATGTAGATGAATAAAAATATAATTTTTTTCATTAATTTAACTCAAATTATTTGCCACAGCTGGAATTTCATGGGCAAAAGCAAATGAGGAATAAATTTTCTTGGATTTTTCTTTCATATTTCAGTTAGGCTGGACTCCTCTTGAGACAGGGAGAATGGGGCTGTAACAGACACTCTTTCCTTTCAACATTATCTATGTATTAGTCACTGGGGATGTCAAGTTTAAATGAGGAGACTACAATGGGAGGAAATCAGAAAAAGAAGAGCAGAAAAACACATTATGATGAATCTCAAATTTTGGGAGACCATGATTGGAAAAAGCACGGGGACAAATAGCCAAATTAGTGGAAACTCATGAACTATGAACCAATGGCTGAGGAGCCCCCATGGAACTAGATCAGGCCCTCTGAATAAGTGAGACAGTTGATTAGCTTGAACTGTTTGAGAGGCCCCCAGGCAGTGGAGCCAGGACCTGTCCTTGGTGCATGGGCTGGCTTTTTGGAGCCTGGGGCCTATGCTGAGACACTTTGCTCAGCCTTGGTGTAGGGAAGAGGAGACTGGATCTGCCTAGGCTGAGTCTACCAGGCTGGGCTGACTCCCCAGGGGAGACCTTGCCTTGGAGGAGGTGGGAATGGGGGGTAGATTGGGGGAGAGGGCTGGGGGGTGGGAGGAGGGAGGACAGAGGAATCCGTGGCTGATATGTGAAATTAAGTTCAAAGCTACACAGAGAAACCCTGTCTCGAAAAATAAAAAAAAGTTAATTATAAAATAAAAATATTAAATAAAAAAAAACAAGATTCCTAGTAAAGTATAAATTTCGGCTGAATAATGAACACTCATGTGAGTGAGTTGCCATGCAAGATTTGGGGCGCATATGTATTTTTATTTGCTTTATCTGGTAATCCTAAGATAGAAAAATTCAAATAGAACAGTAAGAAATGAGTAGCAACTTCTTATGCATGGACTAATGTGTTGTTTGTTGGTGGTGATTTATCTACATTCTTACAAATAGGACCACAAGAACAGAAGAGAGTCATTGAGAAGGTTAAATACAATTCACATGTAATGTGTGTACCAGCCTAGAGACAATAAAATAAGAACTCTAGAAAGAAAACTGGTATAGCTAAGAAGTCAGTAAAATAGCTCTAGAAATAAAAAATCAAAAAGAGATAGACATCTGAGAACAGATACACACATTTTACTATTGTGTCTATATTTGTAATGGTACTGATGTGGATGAATGTATCACAAACTGGCAAGGTTAGCCTCCAAGAAGCATTTCCTTAATACGTGCATTGTTATTAAGTAAAATCAGAATTGCTGGCATCATTTTCTAGAGCAGGGTGGAACAGCTAATCTTTGCTAAGTTAATATATAAGACATTGCTACAGTTTGGATTATAATGTCCTCAAAAGGATGTATTAAAACCCTGGTCACCATTTTTATTGTTACTGGGAGGTGGTGGAACTTTAAAGATATGGGACCTAGAAGGAGAAAATTAGGCAACTGGGGAAATGTCCTTGAAGAAGGCATTGCATTCCTGGCCCTTTCTTGTCTCTCCTTGTCTCCCAGCCACCATAATGTGAACAGGCTCCCGCTATTCACTCACCATCCTCTCCCTCCATGATGTATTATGTTTCCACAAATCCAAAGCAATGAGGCCAGGTGATTATGGAATGAAAAAACAATCCAAAAGTAACCCCATCCTGATGTAAGTAGATTTCTCTCAGGTGCTTATTATAACAACAGAAACCTTACTAATACAGGTATTTGAGAAGAATTACATGTCTTAGAGAAAGATTTGGATTAAAATCCTAACTCCACTATCATAAAACACACATTATGAGACGATATTATATTATAAAACAACTTTTAAGGAAGTTATATACCTCTTAAATCCTAGATTCCTTGGTAGTCACATTTCATTAGTAATCGTGGTGATTATATATGACACTGTACATAAAAGTACCTTCCATAAAGCTTAACCCATAATAAATTTCAATGAGTGTTAGTCATTCCCAATGCCACTTAAGGGGCAAAAGGAATCCCCTCTTTGTATGTAGGCTTTTTGCCTAGATCGAGAAACCCAACTCACAAACGAACTGGTTAACATGAGAAAAGGAGAAAATATTAAATGTGCATGTACATAGGGACATTTATTGAAAATAAAACCCACTTACTGAAGGTAAAAACTATTAAAGCACAGAATACCGATACTTTTTAGGCAAGTAATACATTTGTGAGGAAATGTCAGGACAAATGGATGTGTGGACTAGGGTAGTAATTCTAGGGATGTTACTAAGAGTTATTGTACTAGGAGGGAAGTGAAAACCTCGGTAGATAAGAGTTATTTCAGAGTTTGTTTATTCAGGTTTATTGCAGGCCCAATTACCAGTATCTGGTGCTCCAAGGCTATTTTCTGGCCTTGGTATGTGAAGGACATACCTCCCAAGAGAGGCTTCATGGCTTTCTGCATGTTAGAAATCACAAATTGCCAAATAGTTTTTCCTGAGCTTGCATTTCCTCAAGCGATTCTGGTTGAAATAAACAATATACTGATCTGACACATCGTGAGATGCCTGCTCTTAACTCCTTCCCTAGCACATCCTCCCCTTCCCCATCAAATGGCTGCAATAAGACATAGCAGAGCAACAATGCCCAGCAGAACTGACTGTATCATATCACACATTTGGACAGTCAGGTTCTCGATACCAAGACATGATAAGACACCAAAATTATAAATCCCAGCATGAAAAAAAAAACCTCTGCCAGGAAGTATGACAACAGAAACTGGTCCTTGTTGAACAGGCTGTAGGATTTCCAGCTACTTATAACTAAACTTCCTCTTACACTTAAGGAAATGTCATTCATTAAAATGATATTTTGTGGCCACAAGGCTTACTAGTGAAGTTGACTTCTTGGTACTTGGTGAACTCATTCTACCAAGAGGAAATCCAGAAGATGGTTCAGGAATCAGACTGGGTCCCTGGTATTAGAGATTCTTCTAACTCATGAGTCATTGATAAACCAAGATTAACTCACTCCAGACACTGTTTCAAGTGTTTCCTTACACTAAGTATTAATCATCATATTTCAGGAAAGTGGGGCTCAAAGAAGTTTTTAAAATCTTTATCAAGTAAGAGAGCTATGATATAAATCAACATTGAGTGTCTACTGCACCAACCCTTACTTACTGTCATATATTATTCGTGTTATTATACACATGCTGTAGCAACACTGTGCTATGAAAGCTGCATGATTAGCAGAGAGGGAAGGAAGGGATAGAGGCAGAAGAAGATGGAGGAGGAGAAATAGGAGAAGAAAGAAAAAGAGTAGATAGAAGGAAGGAAGGAAGGAAGGAAGGAAGGAAGGAAGGAAGGAAGGAAGGAAGGAAGGAAGGGAGGGAAGGAGGAAATATAGTTTTAAATCATATGCTCTAACTTTTAAAATAAATGGCAAAAATTACACCATTGGTCCAGGTATGATTAAATCCCAAATCAGTGGTTTGGGCACTAGATGTAGTGGGAATTCAGGACAGAGAGGACTTCTCATAGGAACCTGAGCCTAAAATGTAAAGATTTTGTGCCTGATATTTCAAAAATGGCTTTTCTCTGAGAATTTGACTCTCTTAATGATTGATGCAGTTTCTGATTTGACAATCAGATGGAACATCATTGCTGGGATGATTAACTAGCTATAATGTAGCATGCTTCCCCCATCCATCCAAACTATGCATTTTCATTTTTCTTCAAGATACTGACATATTTTTATGTAACTTGTACTTTAATTGGTTGACTCTGCTTTAATAAACCTTACCCGGGACTTTTTCTTGGCTCATAATCAATATCATTCTCCCAATATTGCTAAAGTTCAAAAATCTCGTCAATGTGTATCTTTGGTAGCAAGGTCATGTACCATGAATTTTTATAAAGTTCTATATTATTTGAAGCACATTTTAAATTTCAGTTTCCATTTCTTTAAAGAAAGATGAGATTTCTGCACAACACCTTTGCCATACTGAAATGCCAGTTGCTTAACTGCCATCTTGTGGCAAATGACACACACTGTTAAAAAAAAAAAAAAAAAGGAAAGAAAGGATTCAACATTTCACCATATGAGTCAAGATTTTCATTTTATCTTTTTTTTCTTGAGGGATGATTCTGTATGCTTTTCACAGGTTAGGTGAATGTTTATAAATGTAAGAATTTAATATTACAGTATTTTGAGGCAAACTATGAAGAAATGGTTCAGTGTGATTCTCTTCAGTACTTAAGTCTCAGCACTGTCTACTTCCTTTTGGAAGTGCACAAATTAAAGGCCATAAAATGAAGCCTGTCTTCACATTTCTCCTCATAATCTCATTCATTACTTCTAAAGTTGGTGAAACCCCTGTTGGAGTCTTACTTATCTGTCTATACAATAGCTTGTCCTTCACTTCTCACGCACTTCCACTTTCCCTTGGTTATGTTTACTTAGTCCAACCTTAAGATTAGGACTCACGTTGAGGCTTGTAGGGTTACCTCTGGCTGGAGACGGTATAAAAGGAAATTTCCCCTTGAAAATCAGGTCCATTTCCCTGGGTTGCTGTGCAGCCAATGAAGGCAGTTGTTGTAAGTGTGCTATGTGCATATTTTGACTATGTGGGTCCATACATCTATTCCTGCTTTTCCTTTTGCCAGCTGTTAGGACTTCAACAAACCACTTAAGATTTTCATGCCATGTCTCCTACGAGTTGAAAATAGTGAATTGAAAAACATATATTTTGTAGTGTTCATGAGGATACTAAGTAATGTGTAAACAGGAATTTTTGGTGGTGCTAAAAAATGAGCTAATATGACTTACTTTTAGTCTTTTCTTCTCTGTGATGTCTGATGTTTGACTTTCAATGCTCAATCATATTGCCCTTTTCAAAGTGACTTAGCAAATGTTTATAAAGTATTTAGAATGTGATGCACATCATCCTAGGTACTGAAATGACAAGAATAAAAACACAGTCTGTTTTGGATATCATGTAGTCCATACCAAGAAGGAATTAGACAATAAAAAGAAACATTTGTGAATAGCATAATTTTAAAAGGTCTAAGGTATTTTGTGATAGTGTTCCTGGGGAGACAAGAACAAATGTCTGTCTTTTCACTCCAGATAAGGAAGTGAGGACACATTAAAGTAATGATAGTATCAAAGTCCAACTTGGCAAAGCAATGGACTTTATTGGAGTTACTTACAGAAGCAGAAATGACTCAAAGACACTTAGCTATATCACCATGAGTGCTCATGAAAGCTGGAAACCTGGAGCCCACTGCAGAATTGGCAAACAGTACAAAAGATTAGAGTGCCTCTTCCAGGAAGCTTGACTTGTCTGAAATTGTATCTCTTCAGTCCTTACTGCTTCTGTATGCTTGGGGAGGGAGGGATCTAGTGAATCTGGTCTGTTTCACAGACTTCCTAAAGCTAATTTCCAGAGTGTAATGAACTTTCTGCAGGATAAAATCGTTCGACTCCCATTAGAACACCTTGTGTCTTAAGGAGCTTCCCCCCAAGAAAAACGATTTATCTCAGATGAAATTGGCATAAAACATAAAGCAAACAAAAAAAGGAAAGAGCCTAGAGGCAGGATTTGAATTCATAAAAGTAGAAGTATTAAAAAAGAGGTAGGAGGGCATGAGATGAGAAACATTAGGAAATAATATGATTAAATGTCTATTTTCTTTTCAATGATCCCATTTTGTTTCATCTTAAGAACTAAAAAAAAATCCTGTCCAGAGAAGAAATTAAATGTGGAAACAGAAACAAATGAAACTGCTGCAGTAAACCTAAAGGAAAATACAATATACTGGGATAACCAACAATGTTTTAAATAAGAACCCCCAAGCACAGGCTACAAACATAAATAATGACAACTATGATTACCTCAGACTAAGTATTTCTACACAGCAAAAGAAGCAATCAACAGAATGAAGTGCAAGTTCTACAATGAAAGAAAATACTTGCAACTGTTACATCTGACAAAGCACTGAAATTCTGAATATAAACGGAAGTTGACCGTATCCTTTGCTCTACAAAAGCTTCTCAGTTTTAAGAGGTCCTATTGATTGATTGTTTCTCTCAGTGTCTGAGCTACTGGTGTTATATTTAGGAAGTGATCTCCTATGCCATGCATTCAAGACTACTTCCTACTTTCTCTTCTAGCAGGTTCAGAGTAGCTGGATTTATGTTGAGGTCTTTGATCCACTTGGACTTAAGTTTTGTGCACGGTGACAGATATGGATCTATTTGCAGCCTTCCAGATGTTGATATCCAGTTATGCCAGCACCATTTGTTGAAGATGCTTTCTTTTTTCCATTGTACACTTTTGGCTTCTTTGTCAAAAATTATATGTTCATAGGTGTGCGGATTAATGTCAGGGTCTGAGCACCAAGAAAACAATCAGTTTAAAAGCAGGCAAAAGAGCTAAGAAGACACAACTCAAAAGAATGTCTACAAATGGCAAACAAAACAAACAAACAGACCTTGATTTCGCTAGTATTGGGGAAATGTAAATGAAAATCACAATTACCAGAAGTAAAAATGATGGCAAGGATACAGAAATTGTGTATGTGTGTGCCTGTGCATGTGCAAGAGAAAGTGTGTCTGGGTGTACATGTTTACAAGGATGAAAGTTCAATAGGGTTCAGATGTACGTGTAGTGCATAAGCTTATATGTCTGAGTACATACAGAAATCAGAGGAAAAAACTTAGTTGGCATTTCACCAGCACCATCCAGCCTGGTTGGCCAACAGTCCCCAGGGGTCTGCTTGTAACTTACCCCCAACTCTATGATTACATTCACACACTACTACACTAGGCTTTTTTCACATGGGTTCTGGGACTTGAACACAGGTCTTCATGCTCACAAGACAACTAGTTTAGCTACTGAAAAACATTAACTTTTGCATATTTCTACTGATAAGGTAAATTAGTACCACTATTATGAAAAATGATATAGAGATTTCTCAGAAATTTTAAGAAATAATTGCTATATGATCCAGTAATTACACTACTGGGTATTTACCCAAAGGAGATGGAATCTTTATACAAAAGAGATACATGCACACCCAAGTTCAAAGCAACACTCTTCACAACATTAATTCAAAACAGATTTCCTTCAGCTAAATAATGACTAAAGAAAATGTGATGTATTTCTACAGTGAAATACTATTCAGTCATTTAAAAGATGAAAATCTGTCATTTTTAGCAACGTGGATGAAAATGTTGTGTTGAATAAACCAAGCCAGAGACAAGAAGACAAATGTTACATATTCATTCACAAAAACCAATGATTCAATATTGTAGAAATAGTGGCTAGTAGAGATGGGGAAGGGTGAGAGGAACAAGAAATAAAGAAATTAGGAAGAACTGGAAAAGATGCTGTGGGGAGGGGATACAGAGGAAGAGAGTTGACAGTAGATGGGTTTATTATATTTTCAAATTAAAATTATTTTCCTTTTATTATAACAGATTCTTACTCCACATCCTCTCCAACATAAGCTGTCTTCAGTGTTTTTGATCTTAGCCATTCTGACAGGTGTAAGGTGGTATCTCAGAGTTGTTTTGATTTGCATTTCCTTGATGACTAAGGACATTGAGCAATTCCTCAAATGTTTTTCCGCCATTTGAGATTCTTCTATTGAGAATTTTCTGTTTAGATATGTACCCCAGTTTTTAATTGGATTACTTGGTATTTTGATGTCTAGTTTCTTGAGTTCTTTATATAGTTTGGAAATCAGCTCTCTGTCAGATGTGGAGTTGGTGAAGATCTTTTCCCATTCTGTAGGCTGCTATTTCATCTTAATGACCACGTCCTTTGCCTCACAGAAGCTTCTCAGTTTCAGGAGGTCCCATCTACTGAATGTTGCTCTTAGTGTCTGTGCTCCTGGTGTTATATTTAGGAAGTGATCTCCTGTGCCAATGCGTTCAAGGCTGCTTCCCACTTTCTCTTCTATCAAGTTCAGTGCAACATACCTCGACTGATGATGGGAGTGCAAACTTGTACAGTCACTCTGGAAATCAGTATGGCAGTTTATCAGAAAGTTGGGAATCAACTTACCTCAAGACCCAGCAATATCACTTTATACCCAAAAGATACTCAGTCATACCAGAGGGACACTTTATTCAACTACATTCATAGCAGCATTATTCGTAATAGCCAGAACCTAATGTCCTTCAACCAAAGAATGGATAAAGAAAATGTGGTACACTTACACAATGGAGTATTATGCAGCGGCAAAAAAAAATGACACTATGAAATTTGTACACAAGTGGATGGAACTAGGAAAACATCATCATGAGGGAGATAACCCAGACCCAGAAAGACAAACA
The DNA here is from genome assembly GCF_949786415.1 of Peromyscus eremicus. Lineage (NCBI taxonomy): Eukaryota > Metazoa > Chordata > Mammalia > Rodentia > Cricetidae > Peromyscus > Peromyscus eremicus. The sequence continues at coordinate 96,426,246 of NC_081439.1, read as the reverse complement.
CGGTATTTACTAACTCATAAGTGAGTATTAGATGTAAAGCAAAGGATAACCAGTATACAATCCACAGCCCCAGAGAATCTAGGTAAAGAGGAGGACACTAAGAGGGACATGAACGGAGAGCCTCAGGAAGGGGAAATAGTTCAGATCTCCTGGGTAAACTGGGGGAAGGGTTAGAAGGGAGAGAGTAGGGGAGAGGAACATGAAGGATCAAGATGGCCCAGTTGGGGGAAGGAAGGAGAGGGAAAGCAATGAAAGAGATATCTTGATAGAGGGAGCCACTATGGGGTTAAGGGAAACCTGGTGCTAGAGAAATTCCCAAGAACCCACAAGGATGACCCTAGCTAAGACTTCTGGGAACAGTGGAGAGGGTGCCTGAACTGGCCTTCCCTGTAATCAGATTAGTGACTATCCTAACTGTCATCGTAGAACCTTCATCCAGTAACTGATGGAAGCAGATGCAGATATCCACAGCCAAACGCTGGGCTGAGCTCCTGGAGTCCAGTTCAAAACAGGAAGGAGAGATCATATGATGGGAAAACCACAGAGACAGCTGACCTGAACTAGTGGGACCTCAGGGACCCTGGACTGACAGCTGGGGAACCTGTGTGGGACCAAAGTAGGCCTGCTGAATGTTAGTGACAGTTGTGTGGCTTCATCTGTTTGTGGGGCTCCTGGCAGTGGGACCAGGACTTATCCCAGGTGCATGAACTGGCTTTTTGGAGCCCATTACCTATGATGGGATACCCTGGTTATCCTTGATGCAGTGGGAAGGGGCTAGGACCTTCCTCAGCTTGGTATGCCAGACTTAGTTGACTATTCAAGGGAGACCTTACTCCCTCCCTCTGAGGAGTGCATGGGGGCGGGTGGGATGGGGAGGAAGTAGGGAGACAGGGGAAGAGGAGAGAGGGGGGATTGGGATTGGTATGTAAAATGAAAAAAATTAATTAAAATATAAAACATAAAAGATTATTTTCTCAAATAATATATCCTAATTACAGTTTTCCTCCCTATACAGCTCCCAGTTTCTTTCCATCTCCTCTCCTATCCAGATCCACTCCCTTTTTGTCTTTCTTTGGAAAAGAACAGATTTCTAAGAGATAATACTAAATATAATAAGATAAAAACCATCACATCAAAGTTGGATAAGACAAACAAACAAAAGGAAAAGAGCCCAAGAGAAGGCACAAGAATCAGAGACCACAGGCTGGGCGTGGTGGCACATAACATTATTCCCAGCATTTGGGATGCAGGAATAAGCAGATCTCTGATTTCTAGGCCAGTCTGGTCTATAGAGTGAGTTCCAGGACACCCAGAGCTACACAGAAGAAAAAAATCAGAGGCCCACTCATTCACACAGTCATGAATCCCATAAAAACAATGAACTAGAGACCGTACATGGAGGACCTGATGAAGACCTGTGAAGGCACTGTGCATGCTGCTTTAGTCTCGGTGAGTTCATATGAGCTTTGCTCTTGTTGATTTAGAGGGCCTTGTTCTCCTGATGTTCTCTATTCCTTCTGGCTCTTAAATTCTTTCCATCTCCTCTTTCATGGGGTTCCCTGAGCTCTGAGGGGAGGAATTTGATTTAGGGAGATATTTGATTTAGGGCTGAGTATTCTAAGGTGTCATACTCTCTGCATAATGTCTGACTTTGGGTGTCTATATTTGTTCCCTTCTGCTGTAGGAGGAAGCTTCTCTGATGATGGCTAAACAAGACACTCATCTATAAGTATAGCAGAACATCATTAGGAGTCATTTTATCATTATGTATTTTTTAGACCAGTAGATTTTGCTTTTACCCTAAGTCCCTGAGCTATCTAGTCTGGTTCTTGGTCACCTAAGCAGTGTTGGGTATAGGTTCCATCTTGTAGAGTGGGCCTTTAGGTAAGATCAGTTATTGGTTGGTTACTCCCACAAGCTTTGTACCACCATTGCCCTAGTATAACTTGCAGGAAGAACACCATTGTAGATCAAAGGGTTTGTGGCTGGGTTGGTGATACGGTTTTATTTTGCTAATATGCAGAGTACCTTCCTCTATCAAAGATACAGGAACATAGGGGTGGAGGCTGTATAGGCACAAGCTTGACATCTCTGTGTTCAGTGAGTTGTGCAGATTTTGCCTTCAGCAAGACGGCCTTACTGTCAGTTTATGGAGAGCAAACTATTGCCTTGGCAACAGCATGTATTATTTAGGAATTCCCATGGGACTCCTTTGACCAAAAATTGAATTAGATGTAACCTTATCTGGATACTAGAAGGTGCTTTAGGTGGCAATAGATGGCCAGTTGGGACTCAGCTGTACCCACTGTTTGACAATTTCATTTAGGTTACTTTCATAGACAAATATATATATATATATATATATATATATATATATATATATATATATATTATGAAATTTCTGCTGTATTGTTTCCATGCAATCTCTCAAATTCCCTTTCATTTTACCAGTTTTGTCCTATATTTCCTCCCTAAACAACCTCTCCATTCACACTCCCCACTTGATCCTCCCATTCTAGAACCCCCCATCTATCCATAATTATTGATTCTATTGCTCTTTCCTAACAAAATCTTCCTTACCCTCTAGTCCCTTATTCTATATCCACACATTGTGGTTATTATTGACATAACAGCTAATACCCACATATAAGTGAACACATAGCATATTTGTCTTTCTGAGTCTGGGATACCTCACTCAAAATGATTTTTTTTCTGATCTTCCATTTACCTGCAAATCTCATGATGTCATATTTTAACTGCTGATTAATAGTACTCCATTGTGTGAGTACCACATTTTTTTTTTATCAATTCTTCTGTGGAGGGACATCTAGACTGTTTCCAATTTCTGGTCATTATGAATAGGGCAGCAATGAAAATGGTGGAACAAGTGTCTTTGTGGCAGAACGGAGCATCCTTTGGGTATATGCCCAAGAGTAGTATAGCTGGATCTTGGGGTGGATTAATTCCCATTTTCCTGATGAACTGCCACACTAATTTCCCTAGTGGCTATACATGTTTGTACTCTCATTAGCATGAACGTCACTTTCTTTATTGATTTTAGCCATTCTGAAAAGTGTAAGATGAAATGTCAAAGTAGTTTGAATTCAAATCCCCAAATGACTAATGATTGTTGAACATTTCTTTGTTTCACAGCCATTTGAGTTTCCTCTACTGAGAATTCTGTTTAGATTTGTACCCATTTTAATTGGATTGTTTTCTTGAAATCCAGGTTTTTTTTTTTGAATTGTCTATTTTGGATATTAGCCTTCTACCAGATGTATAGTAGGAAATAAGTCTTTTCTCATTTCATAGGCTGCTGCTTTGTCCTTTTGATGGTGTCCTATGATGTGCAGAAACTTTCAATTTCATGAGGTCCCATTTATTCATAGTCAATCTTAGAGCCTTCACTATTGGTGTTCTGTTCAGGGAGTTTTCTCCTGTGCCAATGTGTTCAAGGCTATTCCCCACTTTCTCTTCTATCAAGTTCAGTGTATCTGATTTTATGTTGAGGTCTTTGATCCACTTGAGTTTTGTGCAGGGTGATAGATATGGGTCTATTTGCATTCTTCTACATGCCAAATCCAGTTAGAACAGCACCATTTGTTGAAGATTCTTTTTAGCATTGTATATTTCTGGGTTCTTTGTCAAAAATCAGGTGTCCATAGGTGTGTGGATTTAAGTCTGGATCTTTGATTCGACTCCGTTGATCAAAATGTCTATTTTTATGCCAATACCTCCTGGTTATTATTACTATATCTTTATAGTACAACTTGAAATCAGATACCTTTCGAAGTTTTTTATTGTTCAGGATTGTTTCCATATGAAGCTGAGGATTATCCCTTTAAAATCTGTGAGGAATTGTGCTGGAATCTTGATGGGGATTGCATTGAATCTGTAGATTGTTTTGGTAGAATGGCTATTTTTATTATGTTAATCCTACCAATCTATGAACATGAGAGATCTTTCCATCTTTTGGTATCTTCTTCAATTTCTTTCTTCAGTGTCTTACAGCTTTTATCATACAAGGCTTTTACTTGTTTACTTAGAGTTACCCAAAGATATTCTCTATTATTTCAGGCTATTGTAAAAGGTGTTGTTTCCCTGATTTCTTTCTCAGTCCATTTGTCATTTGTTGATTGGTAGGCTACTGATTTTGTAAGTTAATATTCTATTCAGCTACTTTGTGAAAAATGTTTATTAGCTGTAGGAGTTTCCTGGTGGAATTTTTAAGGTCACTTATGTATACTATCAAATTGTCTGTAACTAAAGATAGTTTGACTTCTTCCTTTCTAATTTGTAGTTACTTGATCTCCTTCAGTTGTCTTATTGCTCTAGCTAGGACTTCAAGTACAATACAAAACAGGTATTGAGAGAGTGGACAATCTTATCTTGTTCCTGATTTTAGTGAAATTGCTTTGTGTTTCTATTTAAGTTGATGGTGTCTATAGGCCTGCTGTAAACTGCCTTTATCATTTTTAGATATATCCCTTGTATCTCTAATCTCTCCAGGACTTTTATCATGAAAGGGTATTGGATTTTGTCAAAAGCTTTTTCAGCATCCAATGAGATGATCATGTGGTTTTTGCCTTTCAGTTTTTTTAATATGGTTGATTACATTTATCTGTTTATGTATGTTGAACCATCCCTCCATCTCTGGGATGAAGCCTACTTGATCATGGTGGATGACCTTGATGTGTTCTTGGATTCTGTTTGCAAGTATTTTTTTTCTTTTTTTTATTTTTATTTTGCAGTACAATTCAGTTCTACATATCAGCCACGATTCCCTTGTTCTCCCCCCTCACGCCACCCTCACCTTCCCCCCAGCCCACCCCCCATTCCCACCTCCTCCAGGGCAAAGCCTCCCCCAAGGACTGAAATCAACCTGGTAGACTCAGTCCAGGAAGGTCCAGTCCCCTCCTCCCAGGCCCAGCCAAGCGACCCTGCATAGGCCCCAGGTTTCAAACAGCCAACTCATGCAATGAGCACAGGACCCGGTCCCACTGCTTGGGTGCCTCCCAAACAGATCAAGCTAAGAAATCCACCCTGACTCTGGAGCCCAGAACTGGGGAAAGATGACTCAGATCAGGGCAGAAAGAAATACAGTTTGGCTCAGTCAGATCAAAGCCATCTCTGCCCTGGCCAACTGACTTGTGAAACCAAACAATCACAGAGCAGGAGAGTAGAACCCTGGGCCCGGGGTTGACTTCACCCCCCAAGGCATCCTGTGTAAACTGCCCTGCCTGGTCAGTTAGAAAAAAGGCTGTTCTCTCCACCCTGGTAGAGGCAGCTACTTTCCTGGATGCCTCCTACCCAAATGAATCTCTTTCTCAAAAGAGGTTTGGGTGTGAAGGTCTTCATTCACTAGCATAGAGAAGATCCTTGCTGAGACGTCTCCCAGTGGACAAAACAAGGCAGAGCTGAAAGAGCAGAGCAAGGAGGAGCTGAACAGAAGATCTTTGCTGAGACATCCCTCAGTGGATAAGTAACACTTTTCTCCAGAGCTGGAGTAGATGGCTGCATTTCTGCAGGGGTTTCCTCTTTCGCAGAGTGAAGCAAAAGAAGCAACATCTTAGGCCAGAGAAGCAGAGCTCTGCTAGGAAACCCCCTTAAGCGGGGGGGGGGGGGGGGGGGGGGGGGGCTCAGCAAAGCTCAGCTGTAGGGGCTCTCCAGGAGAGGAGCAGGATTGCTATATCCTGCGGGGAGACCATCCTCCATCACACCAGGTATACCTTGACTTTCCCAAAGAGTCAGGATACCCTTCCTTTCTGAAGCAGTTCCAGGCCTGATTCTCCCGAGAAGTCAGAAAAATTTGCCTTCCAGGGTTGGGCTGCTTCTTTGCAGTTCCAGCCATCACAGCTGTGCTAAACAGCTCCAAGTGTCTGAGACACATTCAGGGCAGAGTTGTTGTTCTGAGCAGCTTGAGGTGTCCGGGATACCTCGCCCTCCAGGGCTGAAGTGTCTCCTTGCCATAACCAACAGAATACTGAGGATGGTGGCACATGTCTTTAATCCCAGCATGCAGGAGGCAGAGGCAGGGGGATCTCTGTGAGTTTGAGGCCAGTCTGGTCTACACAATGGTTTTCAGTCTAGCTAGGTCTAGACAGTAAAACCTTGTTCAAAAAAAAGGAGATAATGAAATTGGGCAGTAATTAAAACCATGATTTTTAATGTACCTATTGTCACAAATTGTGTACTTTGGCTCAGTGCTATGCTGGGAAGGATCAAGAAGTGAGTGGAACGTCCTAATTGTCTCTTCGCTTGTTCACTGACTCACATACAAGGTGAGGGGAGCTCTGCTGGCCTTGCTGTCTTCTGCCATGTTTCTTTTTTTATTTTCATTTTTTATTTACTTTTTTTCATTTTACATTCCAACCCCTGTTTTCCCTCCCTCCCCTTCTCCCGCTTCCCCCCAATTTCCCCTCATCCCACCCCCCTGGCAATGGGACCAGGACTTATCCTGGATACACGAACTGGCTTTATTTTTTAATTTTTTAATTCATTTTACATACCAACCACAGATCCCCCTCCCATCCCTCTTCCATATCCTCCCACTTTCCCCCCCAACCGTCCCCCCATGCCTCCTCCAAAAGGGTTAGTTCTTCCATGGGGGAACAGCAAAGCCTGGTACATTCAGTTGAGTCAGGACCAAGCTTCACCCCCATGCATCAAGGCTGAGCAAGGTGTCTCACCATAGGTAATGGGATCCAGAAAGCCAGCTCATGAGCCAGGGATAGATCCTGATCCCACTGCCAGGGGCCCCTCAAACAGACCAAACTACACAACTGTCTCCCTCATGCAGAGGGCCTAGTACAGTCCCATGCAGACTCCACAGCTGTCGGTCTAAAGTTAGTGAGTTTCCATGAATTTGGTTCAGTTTTCTCTGTAGATTTCCCCATCATGATCTTGACCACATTTGCTCATATAATCTCTCCTCCCTCTCTTTGACTGTCTCCCAGAGCTCGGCCTGGTGCTTGGTTGTGGATCTTTGCACCTGCTTCCATCAGTTACTGGATGAAGACTCAATGATGACAGTTAGGGTATTCACCAATCTGATTACCAGGGTAGGCCAGTTCAGGCACTCTCTCCACTATTGCTAGTAGTCTAATCTGGCGTCAACTTTGTGGATTCCTGGGAATTTCCCTAGCACCAGGTTTCTCCCTGGCCCCATAATGTCTCCCACTATCAAGATATCTCTTTCATTGATCTCCCACTCCAACTGCCCCCAGCTTGACCATGTTTTCATTCCCCATCCCCTTCCCCTGATTGGCCTCCTCACCCCCAATTTACTCATGTAGATATCCTCTGTTTCTCCTTCCCAGAGTGATCCATGTATCCCTCTTAGGGCCCTCCTTGTTTCCTAGCTCATAAACTGCCTTTTTAGAGCCCATTCCCTATGGTGCAATGTCTTATTCTGCCTCATTTCTATGATAACACTTGTGAAGAGGGAGATTCTCTAAGTCTACAGAACTAAGATCACGGAAATTAACAAAGAAATCTATCATTTTATCACAATCATGAGCTCCTTGTCAGGTGCCTCTTTGATAAAGAAAAGGCTTAAAGCAAAACTCCAGGTTGTTGTAAAGTCCAATTTTTTATTATTGCCACCAGAGGCTTTTCAGAGAAATTTCAAGTTAAAATGCATCTTACATCTCAGGTTACCCCTCCCATCAGTCTTATCTATAATGTTGTTCAGAGAGAGCAGTTAGGAGCCTCACTTCATAGAAGAGACACACTAAGTTCAATGACTTGAGAAGAAGGTTTCTTTTTAATGTGTCCTTTAGAGATTTTTTTAAGTGCTTCTTTCCTATACTAAAGAAGAATTATTCTCAGCAAATATTGCAAGACAGCTAAGTTCTACTTCCTTAAGAAGCATATTTTGACATCCCCAAAAGTTGCAAAGCAGAAGAAAAGCAAGCAGCAAGTCAAACTCAACTCAAAATGCTAACAATGCCTATGATGCAACCTGGAATGATCTCTAACTACAAATTATACCCCGGAGACCAGCACACCATGGAAGACTATTGATCATGAGTTAAGTACAGAGAGCTGCTCTCCAGAACTGCCTTTTCAAACATTAAAAAATTAATTGAACATTATTTTTGGGAGGGAGGAGATGTATGAAGATGGATTAGACGATTCTACACATAGGGAAAACATTCTAATTAAGAGACTTTAAAAGCTACTGTAGATGTTTATTTGATACTAGCAATGTGGTCAGTTATCATAAAGTATTTCTCTTCATCACAAAATAGTAAGGATTTCAAAAGTCCAAAGGGAAAAATCTAGAAGCTTTAAAAATTTGTTTGAACTGAGCCCTAATTCTTCTCAAAAAGGGCCTCCAAAATCTGGAGTAGAATTATCATACTCCATAATGAAATGCTTGAGTTCTTCAACATGTTGCTCACCTATTTCATGCAAACTCTGCTTCATTGCAAACTGTATAGATTTTTCTAAGGAACGATCCTTTTCAACCAGCCTTTCCACCACCATCCCGAAAGTTTCACAGACTTGTCGGTAAACCTTCTCAATCTCCGTGATTTTTGATGCAATCGCTTTTGAGCGACTGCTAAGCTGGCTGTCTTCACACAATTCTGTGCCAGCTGTTGTGTTGGACTCGGGTTCTTCTGTCTGGTTGATACATAACGGTGCCTTGGATCCCGTCTCAAACTCGGACATTTCAGCCAAGTGATTTTCTTCTGACTTCTTGGGATTTTCATTAGCCCACTTGCTTGAAGCATCAGCCTGTTCCTTCTCAGTCAGCCGGCTGGGGCTTTTTAACACCTTGGATGAAGAACCTGAAGGCACAGTATCTCTTGATGTTTTCAAAAACTGGATGGTTCTCTCTCTACATCGATGTCGAGACTGATGGAAGGAGCGCATCGTACTTCTACTGCTGAGACTGGAGCCAAATCTGCTGGGTAGGGAGTCCTTCCCGCCAACACGTGATTCTCTCAAAGAAGGAGCACCCCGTTTATGGGGAGATCGTTGTCTTGAATAATGGGAAGAATAGAAACGTCTTCTTCTAAAGCCGTTTCTCATGGCCCTGTATTGAGGCTGTCGGCTTGTGGCATAGTCATCTCTTGACCATCGGTAGCCATAAGGGCCTCTTTTGTAGGGTGGGCCACTTCTTGGATTCTGAGAAAAACAGCGGCCCTCATCCCATTTTTTGTAATCCACGTGACAGTAGTATCTACTGTAGCCTCCTTCATCGGGTCTGGCTAGCTGAGATGATCTCTTGTCTCCCAGAGGCGGTCTCTTTGGCACGTTAATTAATCCACGGTTGCCATCACTGGGATGACTCCAAGGAGGAGCTTGTTTTCCTGGAAGTCGCTTGTAGTCATACCATCCCTTTGCTTGATTTCCTGGAAGTCGCTTGTAGTCACACCATCCTTCAGACCACATCTCATCTCGTGGACGCCACTGTACTTCGAACAGAAATGCGTTCACTTTCAATTTCTAACCATACTCATGGCTCAGTTCAAGAATCTGTTATTGTCCAAAAATTCGTCATCAGAACTCTCCAACACGTACGTTCCACTGCTCCTGCTGAAACCCTACCAACGGCTCTCTAATTAGACTTAGGCCCACTTAACAGCAGGGAAATCATGCCAGATACTTGAAAGCTAGGAAATTAGCTGGGGCTAGTGAGGTCATGCGTCATAGAGGAGAATGCAGTACTAGCACTTGACTAAATCAGTACAATTCCTAAGTGAATTTTGAGACAATATCAGATTTTTTTTTCAGGGGTAAACATTTTAATATATCAAAACCAATCTCATGACATCAGATTTCATTCTTCAAATTTATCAAGCTTTCTGGCTTGTTACTACAGAATATTTGATAACGACAACTACATAACTAGGAGGTTAATCTGAGATACATAAGTCTCTGATTTTTACTTCGTGTCAAACAAAACCACCCTTTCATGTTTCCTTCAGTGTCCGAAGTTCTTTTTTTTTTCATTTTTTTTTTCATTTTTTTTTTATTTTGCAATACAATTCAGTTCTACATATCAGCCACAGATTCCCTTGTTCTCCCCCCTCCAGCCCCCCTCACCTTCCCCCCAGCCCCCCCCCATTCCCACCTCCTCCAGGGCAAAGCCTCCCCCAGGGACTGAGATCAACCTGGTAGACTCAGTCCAGGCAGGCCCAGTCCCCTCCTCCCAGGCCGAGCCAAGCCATCCTGCATAGGCCCCAGGTTTCAAACAGCCAACTCATGCAATGAGCACAGGACCCGGTCCCACTGCCGGGATGCCTCCCAAACAGATCAAGCTAATCAATTGTCTCACCGATTCAGAGGGCCTGATCCAGTTGGTGACCCCTCAGCCATTCGTTCACAGTTCATGTGTTTCCGTTCGTTTGGCATTCGTTCACAGTTCATGTGTTTCCGTTCGTTTGGCTATTTGTCCCTGTGCTTTATCCAACCTTGGTCTCAACAATTCTCGCTCATATAAACCCTCCTCATTCTAGCTAATTGGACTCCCAGAGCTCCACCCAGGGCCTAGTCATGGATCTCTGCATCCAGATCCCTATATGACAAGAACTTTAAGTCCCTGAAAAAAGAAATTGAAGAAGATGTCAGAAAATGGAAAGATCTCCCATGCTCATGGATAGGCAGGACTAACATAGTAAAAATGGCAATCTTACCAAAAGCAATCCACAGATTCAATGCAATCCCCATCAAAATACCAACACAATTCTTCACAGACCTGGAAAGAATAATACTCAACTTCATATGGAAAAACAAAAAACCCAGGATAGCCAAAAGAATCCTGTACAATAACACAACCTCTGGAGGCATCACGATCCCTGACTTCAAGCTCTACTATAGAGCTACAGTAATAAAAACAGCTCGGTACTGGCATAAAAACTGACATGTGGACCAATGGAATCTAATTGAAGACCCTGACATTAATCTGCACACCTATGAACATATAATTTTTGTTTGTAAGTATTTTATTGAGTATTTTTACATCTGTGTTCATAAGGGAAGTTGGTCTGTAATTCTCTTTCTATGTTGGATCTTTATGTGGTTTGGGTATCAGGGTAACTGGCCTTGTAAAACAAATTGAGCAATGTTCCTTCCATTTCTATTTTGTGTAATAATTTGAGTAGTATGGCATTAACTCTTCTTTGAAAGTCTGTTAGAATTCTGCACTAAAATCATGTTGCCCTGGGCTTTAAAATGAGTATTTTTAAATGAAGAGGCAAGTAGAAAATGACAGTGGTCCTTCACCAATAAGAGTTGTGTATGTACCCTTGAGCTCAATGACATTTCTATTCATAATGAACTTTTGCCTAAAATATTAACACATCAAATAAATAAATTGGATTTGTTGTTAATATATTCAAATGATGTGTGTTAATAGTCTACTCATAAGCCCGGTGGTGGTTGTGGTGGTGGTGGTGGCGGCGGCGGCGGTGGGAGCGGTGCACGCCTTTAATCCTAGCACTCGGGAGGCAGAGGCGGGCAGATCTCTGTGAGTTCAAGGCCAGCCTGGTCTCCAGAGCGAGTTCCAGGAAAGGCGCAAAACTACACAGAGAAACCCTGTCTGGAAAAAAAGAAAAAAATATATAGTCTACTCATCAAATACAGAACACACGTGTATATGAAAATATCACAGTGAATCCACTTAATTTGTACATTTAATAGGATATCTTAATCTTACCACAAAAGAGATCATGAGAGAGGGCAAGAGTCCTTCACAAATAAGAGCTGTATTCACACCCTTGAGTTCCATAAGATTACTATTCATAACAAATTCACAAATTCTCCCTCCCCCCATTTTTAACTTAATTTTGTTTTCTATTTTTCTCCAACTGAACAAACTTTTTCCAATGACTTCACCCTTCTACCCGTAAACTTGCAAAATGGCTTCACCCTACCTTCATCTTTGACTCTCATCCTTATAAATGTCTGTACCATGAGCAAGTCTTCCTGAACTCTACGTGTTCCAAGGTTCTGGACATGCAGATTTTGAGAATACTCTTCCATGGCATTTTCTTTTACTACCATAGATCCAGAAACTAAAAGATGAAATGAAGAAGAGATCCATGTGTATGCTTCAGACTCTGAGAAGCAAATAGTGTATCAAAGGAATAGACCTTGCCAGAAAGAAAGTATGATCTCCAAGGAAGTACAACGACTGCTGTATGGTAGAATCAAGCTGTTGACAAAGTGAGGGATTAGGTAAAAAAGCTTCTTGACAAATGTACACAGTATAACCTCAGAGAGCATAAGAACACAGCATTCAGAGAATCCAAGTTGCCAGGCGCACAAGGAAAAGTGTGGTAGCTAATAAGTCTTCGTAATAGGAATGTAGCTCAAGGTTAGAACAGGCAAGAATAATACAGGGTGGTTATTCTCTCTGATGCTTTAACCTATCAGTACAGAGTAGGTTTAGGGAAAATTTAAAGACCTAGTTTCATGAGCATGGTAATAAGAAGGAAGGAGAAGAAAACTAGAATCAAGTATCCTTTTCATTAAACCCCTGTATCGCGTGTTTCAGTGCCGCTCACTTGTCCTAAATCAGAAGAAATGTGTGAGACTTCAGTTGATAGAGGGTGGAAAGCAAAGATTTCAAATATGAAATTACCCATGGATCTCATACTTGATGCAGAGGGGATTTTAAAGCACCGAATCATTGATTAATCTATCTCTTCGACTACTTCTCTCCTTGGAAAAGGTCAGACGTTTTAGATGTAGGCCTATTCTTGAACAACTCAAGTGAGACCAGAAAATGACTTCTCAGAGGCACTAAACACTTCCCATTTGATAATGTCTTTGGTCTCCAGTCATGGAAACTAATGCCTCCATAGAAAAGCAAGAAAAAGGCGTGTGTGCACAGGGATTCAAGCAGGTCACTGAACACATTGCTGGCCAAATTGCTAACTGCATAATAAAATAGTTCAGAGTAACATCACTGATAAATTGCATTTTTATGTTCCTATCTTCCCCAACTAAAGAGACTATGGGTATACTAAAAACAATATATAGCCTCAAACTAAAAGCAAAGGCAGATGTTAGCTTTCAAAGACCAAAATTAATGTTTATATTTACCTCCTCTCAAAGTTCTGTTGCTTCAGTCAAGCAAGGAAAGCTTGTCCTACTATTAGTGGAGCTTTACAGTTTAAGATTAAAAGACAAATGTGTGTTTAAAATGCATGAGTCACTGAGTTTTTGGACCAAGGGAAATCATTCTGCTTTTAGGAGAATAGAATGCTTTCCTTGATCTTTGGGGAAAAGACCAAAATTTACAGTAAAATGTTGATATTTTTTATTATACCTAATCCAAAATCACTAAAATACATGAGAGAGAGAGAGAGAGAGAGAGAGAGAGAGAGAGAGAGAGAGAGAGAGAGAGAGAGAATGCATGCATCATTGACATCCTCCATTTCCCAAAAATTGGGGACATTTGGCACAGAGACAATGAAAGCACAAAAGTAGGCTTGAAAAGCTGAATGGTAAATGTTTGCTACATGATTGCTGCAGAAATTTGAAAACTCTTTCTTTTGATCCTAGGGTCAATGATTTCAAAGATTCATTGCTTACTAGCTCTTCCATTGAAAAGGCTCATTAAGAGCATAAAGACTGCTTTCTTGATTTCAGTAATGGAATTCTTTCACACTTGTTCTGAAAACACCAGTAATGGGTAAATTGATGCTGAATGCTTCTAGACAGATGACACATAGCAATGTAAATTCATTCCAATCCACACTCATGAACATTGTTAGGAGATCCTATTACCTGCTCCAATTTCTATTTCCCTGAGGCGTTATTCCAAACCTTACCTGCTCTCCTCAGAACACCTAATCATGGCCAACTACATTGCAGAGCCCAGTACAAAATCTGAATGCAGGGACCACTCATTTTTAAAGGGAGAAGTATTGTCTCTCTTCCCAGTCTCTGACTCAACTTATCACAATGTTCTTTTCAATTTTTCATCTGTACTTATTCTAGTTGACAAATAAAAATGGTATATTTTCATGGCATATAACATTATATTTTGCTATATCTATACACTGTAAAATGGCTGTCAAGATCATTAATACATTCAAGGGTTCATATGTTTATTATATGGTTAAAACACTTAGCAATAATCAAGTATATTTCAATAAGTAGAGTGACCAAGTGGTATTATAGATCTCTTGAACTTATTCCTCATGTTAAATGAAATATGTCTTATTTGACAAACATCTCAGTAAACCTCAGCACATCTGGCTCCTGAAAGCCATCATTCTACTTCCTATTTCTTTTTAAAATTCCACATACAAAAGAGATCAGGCTACATTTCTCTTCCCATGCCTGCCTTATTTCACCATGTGTAATGTCCTCCAGCTTAATCCACATTGTTGCAAATTAAAGGATTATTCATTTTAAGCCTAGATAATAATACACTGTATAAATATACACATTTTACTCATCCATGAAACCACTGATAGGCACTGATTTTTGCCATTTTAATTGAGTTACTCCTTTTCTTGCTTCTCTGTTGAATTTATTAAATGTTGTCAAAATTAATACTGCATTAATTTGCAAACATTTCTCCCACTGAGTACTTACCTCTCTGAGAATCTGTAGATGCTCTCCTTTGTTTGAAGTTTGATACCATCCCCATTGTCAGATGAAAACACGCAGGCATCATTTCTCCCTGTCAACCATGTGAGTCCTATGGACATAACAAACCAAAAATAAAAATGCAGCTCTCATCTTAAAATGAATAAGAGAGAGCTTATTCTGGAACCAAATTTGAGTGACCACATTCCAGGAACATAGATTTAAGTTACCAAAAATTCCGTCTAACAACGTGTAAGCAGTTTCATGAACTTTTTGTAGTTTGACAGAACAAAGAAAGTCATAAATCATGGCAAGTTTAAAATACATGGGTGAGTATCTCAAAGAGGAGGGTACAGCAAAAATGGGAAGCTATTCTATAGGCCTCAGGTGTTAGCTGACGACATTCTTAGCTTTGGAGTTGGTAGGAGCTTGTGGTCTGCTAAGTTAGTAGACGTTAGTTCTGATACAGAGATGGGCAATGAATGGCTGTTCAGGAGGCTAAGGTTAGCTCAGATGAGGTAATTAGCCTCAACAACTGCAACATTCCAACCTTTCCACATCACTGCAGTTCTAATCAATCAGTCTCTGCAGACAAATTTCCTTCCAGGAATTCTCAATGGCAAGTACAAAGATCAGTCTCAAGTTATCAGGCTTGAGGGCAGGTGCCATTCTCATCAGCCTTTAACTAATTTTATATAGTGTAAAAAATGTGCAATTCAGTATTTTGCATATATGTATACATGCATATCCTCTGCACTGTTGGTTGAAGAGTGTTCTGCTTCCCTATTACATGTATTTGGGATCCTTGTTGAAGATCAGTTGTTATGTGTGGGTTTATTTTTAGGTGTTTATTCTATTACATTGTTCTCTTTTACTCCAGCATCATACTGCTTTGAGTACTATAACTTTGTAATAGGTTTTGAGATAAAGAAATGTGCTCCCTTTAGCTTGGTTCTTGTTTTCTCAGATTCCTTTGGCTATTTAGGGCTATTTGAGATTATATATTATGGTCATTTGAAAGAGAACGGCCCTTGTAGCTCATGTGTTTGAATACTTCATCTCCAATTGGTGGAACTGTTTGGGAAAAATTAATTAGAGGGAGTGTGTCAGTGGGGGAGGGGGGTTGATGTTTCAAAAGGTTTCCGTCATTCTCAGTGTTTTCTTTCTGGCTTCTAGTTATGGATCAAGATGTGAGCTTTCAGCCGGGCGGTGGTGGTGCACGCCTTTAATCCCAGCACTCAGAAGGCAGACAGAGCCAGGCAGATCTCTGTGAGTTCGAGTCCAGCCTGGTCTACAGAGTGAGTTCCAGGAAAGGCACAAAGCTACACAGAGAAACCATGCCTTTGCTCCACAATAATGAAATTTAAACCTCTGAAACCATAAGTACAATTAAATACTTTCTTTTATAAGTTGCCTTGGTCATGGTCTTTTTAGAGAGATAAATAACCAATAGAAAAGTAACCAAGACACATTAATTTTAGGATATTTTCTATTTTTGAAAAATCAGCAATAAGAGTTTATAGCGAGAGCATTGAATTTAATGATTGTGTTGGGCAATATGAATGGAAACTTTAACAATATTAAGACATTCAATTTATGACAAGATGTATTTCAATTTTGTGTATGAATATTCATCTTTATTAAATTCCTTCAGCTAGTTGTTAGTGTGCTAATGTTCTTGCTTCTTTGGTTCATTTTATTCCTAGGGATTGTCTTTCTTTGTAATGATCTTATAAAAGAAGTTGTTTTCTACATTTCCTGTTTAGATTGATTCTTATTAGCCTCAAGTAACACTACTCATTTTGAATGTTGATTTTAGATCCTCTAAGTTTGAGGGATTTGTTTATTAGTAATAATGTTTTTATGAAGTCTTTAGAGCTTTCAAGATATAAAAGCATGTTATAGTCAAACCAGATAATTTATTCCTTACTTTCCAATTTCTACAGCTTTTATTTCTATTTCTTTATTGTGTAATTATGCTGATTATTATCATTATTTACATCAATATATTTAATGTACACAAAAAAGTATCAGTGCCTTGTACATGATCTTTGAAGAAAATTTTTCATTTTTCAGCTATATAATTTTTACATATCAGTTTCTATGTTTATGTATTTCTTCTGGTGAAGCAGTGTTAAGTTTTGTCAAATGTTTTTCTGCCACCCTTGAGATGTTCATATATTTTCCCTTTATTCTGATAGTTACTCTGCTACATTGATTTATATCCATGAGCTACAAATCATTGCAATGCTGGGTAAATCTAATCACATGCTATATTCCTTTTAATGTGCTAGTTACTAGCAGCTAATACAATAAGATTGCTAGTCTTAGGCTGAGGACTTTTGGATCAATACTCACCAGGTATATGGATTACTTCTCCTATAGTATCTTTGTGTGGCTTTGATATCAGGGTTATGGTGGCTTTGTATAATCAGATTGCAAATATTCTCTCCATTTCCATTGTGGTGCTTTGAATGAGAATGCCCCCCATAGACTCATATATTTGAATACTTGGTCCTCATGTGTTGAACTGTTTGGGAAAGATTGAGAGGAGTGGCCTTATTGGAGGAGGTGTGTCACTGGGAGTGAGTTTTGAGGTTTCAAAAGCTCACATCAGACTAGCTCTCTCTTCCTGCTGCCTGCAGATCCGGATGTAAAGCTCTTGGCCTCATGCCTGCCTGACACCGTACTTCCTGCTAAGATGGTCATGGACTAATCCTCTGAAACTGTAAGCAAGTCCCCAATTAATTGTTTTCTTTGATAAGAGTGGCCTTAGTCATGGTATTCCCTTACAGCAATAGAACAGATTCTAAGAACACTATAGTTTATAAGAATTTGGAGGAGGGGCTAGAGAGATATCTCAGTAATTAAGAGCACATACTCTCTTGCAGAGGATCTGAGATTGAATCCCTGCCCCACAACCACATGTAAATCCAGCTCTAGAGGGATTCAACACCTTCTTCTGGACTCTTTCACAGTCATGCCCTTAGGCCAACCTAAACTAGATCATCCTTCCATGAAACTCTCTTCCAAGTTACTCTATAACATATCAAGTTGATAATCAAAATTAACCATCAGAATTGGTTATTCTATAACAGCCTTGTAGTATTGCACCAGTGGGTATATCTTGCTTGACCAACATGTAGTGTGACACACAGTCTAAAGTTGAGACTATGCTTTCCCAGCAGCCGGCATAGAACCTTCAAGCACTACAAGGGCTAGTCATCAAGAAGAAAGCTTCTAAACCAATTCTTGCAACCTGAGCATATGGTAGCTTCAGCAGTAGTCTTACCATCTAATTCTGGTGAGCAACTAACACCTTAGGCAATTGCTTGTATTGTTTTGGGAGCATTATGGAATTCTCTGACCAACAACACTAAGAGAGGGAGCAAACTTGTAGAACTGGGATTTTCATGTAATAACCTATAGCGTCTGGAAGCAGCTTAAATTTAGATTTTTTGTCCTATCTGAGGCCTTCTCTTTCATTTGATACTCAAACATTACCTACACTAACATTTCTCCGAAATCACTATGAATTCTTAGACATTTTCATTCTTATGCTTTGTTAAAGTATATAAATGTGCACATTGACATCTAGGGAAATTTCTGAATAATTTTCTTCTAAGAACAGGGATTTGCAAGGAAATCTACTCTAAAATTAAATGATTGGCCTATTATTTATAAACTATTTTCCCTAATTCCTTTTGATCTCGGATTTGTTTGGAGTTCTGGGGATAAATATCTCTTGTAGGTACATCTGCCCACTTCTTGGGAATCACTTCATGTACCGTGCCAACATAATTACATCATTCATCAATTTCGACCTACATTATACCTTCCATCTACTCTTCACTATTCTTTTCTACCAATGTCATGCCTCCTTGATTTCCAGATTACATTGATTTTATGTTCTTGTTCCATTCTTTGGTTTCACTGGAATGTTAGAAAAGTCTAGTAATAGGTATATTCAAGAAATCATCTAGAACTAAAAATGTATGTTGTCTGCCCCATTGTATTGCTCTTATATTGGAATTTTTCTTTTATTTTCAGTCATGACATACTGAAAGAAGTTACATCTTAAACTAATTTCTTTTTTTAATTTTTTGGTTACTTATTTTTTTTAATTTTTATTGAGACAGGGCTTTTGATTACTTGGAATGGCCTTGAACTTTCTAAGTTCAAAGCAGGCTTGAACTTCCAATACTACACCCAACCTCCCCAGTGCTATGTATTATAGGCATGCACCACTATACCCAGATCTATCCTAATTTTTGAGTATCATGTATGATATATTTATAGATGTAATTTTCAGTTCTGTACATGGCAGCCAATATTTTAGCTGAATAGAATTGAATAAAAAATCATACTGTATACCATGTAATGATAATAATTTCCTTAAAACTCATTTCCCATAACTATGTGAGTGAGGTTTCTCCATCTGTCTGTCTCTGTACTGTGTGTGTTATGCCATATGAAAATATTTCATGCTGAATCCCTGGCAGCATAATTTTTAAAACATTGGCTTATAGTGGATTTATATCTAAACAGAAATATTTTGACATCTTTTACAAAATACCTAAATATAACTTAATCAGCAAAAGTGTGAAAAATTAAGTTTATTTTTCATTGTAGAAATCAGCAACAGCTGGGTGAAGAATATCTGTTAAAAAGCATTGTCTAGGGCTGGTGAGGTGGCTTAGTATGTAAAGGTACTTGCCACCAAGCCTGATGACGTATCTGCAGGACCCACATGGCAGAAGGAAATAACCAATTCTTGAGGACTGGAAAAGCACATACATTTAGAAAATAGAATAAGCTGAAGCCTGGATTATAAGTATTTGCTTTAAAAGCTTTCAGTTTGTATGTTTTAAGCAACATGTTGGTTCCTAATTTTTTTTCTAAATGAACATTCATATATCCTTTCCAATAGACATCATAGCAACTCAAAAAAGAAGTCCTTTTTGCTTGGCAATTTTATATTGCAATAAAGAATGGATGGCAGTTCATTTTGTTCCACATTCTTGCCAGTACCTAATGTTGTTGTTGTTTTAGGTTTTGCTGTTCTAGTCTGTGTGAAGTAGTCATTCACTTAATTGAGCACTTTTATGTGCTCTCTGAATGTCTTTTCGGGTGATGTGTCCAGAACTTTAGCCCATTTTTTTTTTGGTAACTTTCACATTAGAAGTGGCTTTGTTTGAGAAGTGTTTATTTATATCATCTGTTCAGTTGTTAGTGAGATTACTTAGAGTTTTTGTTGTTCAGTGATCTTTTAATTATAATATTAGTGTGTGTGTGTGTGTGTGTGTGTGTGTGTGTGTGTGTGTGTGTGTAATGAAGGATGCATGTGCCACAGACCCATGTATTGAAGTCAGAGGACAACTTTCTGGAGTCAGTTCTCTTCTTTCATCTTTGCTTGGGTTTGGAGATTAAAGTCATATCAGTAGGCTTATGCTACAAGCACCTTTACCTAATGAGCCATCTTAACAACCCAGTTAAGGGTTTTGAATTGTGCACATATTTTGACTATTCACCACCTGTTAGATAACTAGCTTCCAAGTACTTTCTCTTATTTTGTAGTTTGTCTCATTGTTTTGTTGAGTGTTTCCATTGTTGTACAGAAGCATGTTAGTTTGAAGTAATCCCATTTTTCAGTTTTTGGTTGAATCAATAAAACTTTTATTTCTTACAGAAGTACAAGGTCAAGCTATCAGCAGATTCTGTTTGGTGGCAGCTCACCTGCTGGTTGATAGATACTTTCTTGCTTTTGCAATTTTTTAAAAGCAAAATATAATTATATCAACTTGTCCCTCCAACTCTTCCCATGTTACCCCTCTCTCCCTCTCAAATTCATGGCCTTTATTATTATTATGTGTGTAAGATAATCACACACACACACACACACACACACACACACACACACACACACACACACATATATATTTCCCAGGCTGCTTATCTGATATTGGACAACCAATTAAGGTGCTAGTACCTGGAAAAGACTAATTCTTTCTCACTTTGAAGTCATCATTTGCTTGTACTTCTTTGTCTAGCAATGGGTCCTTGTGAGATTTCTCCCTTCTACATTACCATATCCATTGGCGTATTCAGGTTTTATTTAGGCAACCATATTGTTAGGGAAAATTTTAAAACTAAACTTTTGGAGAAATATTCAGAAATGCCTTGTCTATGCCAACATCTTGAAGTATTTTCTGTATGTTTTCCTTTTGTGTTTTCAGAGTTGTGGGTGTTACATTAAGGCCTTTGAGCCATTTTCAGTTGGCTTTTACACAATGAAAGATGAGTTCAAATTTCAGTCTCCTATATGTGCCTATTATGTTTTCCCACCATCATTTAAATCTGTCCTTGCTCTGGTATATGATTTGACACCTCTGTTGAAACTCCATTGACTGTAGATGTGTAGGTTTATTTCTGCCTTAATCTCAGTTGCGTACTGGGAACTAGACCTCAGAAAGTGGATTTTTCATTTCCTTAGTGTTGACTTTTAGGTACATTTTATCAAAAAAAATATGTTTTGCCAGGATTTTCTTTATGTCTGTAGCTTTTCTCACTGCCTTGGCAGCATATTCTAGAGGATACTTGTTTTTAAAGAAAAATCAGGACACATCTCTAAGACAAAACATAATACTAAAATAGAAGATGGGCAGTGATGTATATTCACAGTGTATTGAATGAAGCATACAGGTACAATATAAATTTGTGTGTGTTTATTATATTAATGAACAGATGTGTTTATAGCCAAAGATAACACATGTGTAGATGGATAATGTATTATTCAGGGCTCTCCAGAAAAAAAAATAGTAAAAGGTTGATATATCTCTGAGAGAGGACAGTGAAAGTATATTGCTGACATTTCCAGCTAAAAAGCAAATTGCTTCTGGTGAGGCTTACTTACAATGATAGAGGAAAACATTTGCAAAATCATTACCTTCACACACCAAATGATGTGCTTAATTTTCTCAAACAATGAAACCACATCTGGTATAGTACCACACTTAGAGTCACCATGTGGCTAAACTTATAATAACCCACTCCTATTGTCCAATATCCATCTGTCTTTGGCACATACACTGAAATAAAACAGTTGTGCTGGAATGTGGCAGGAATCAGCACCCTTTCAAACTTCATATTCTTCATGGTGGCGGTAATCTCTGCGATCATCATAGGAATGCAGTGGCTCCCATGGTCTTTACATCATAACAGCCTTTTTTCCATGGATCAGAGAGCCAGTGTAAAGATTCTGCCAGCAGCTGAGTATATCTTCTCTAATGATGCATTCTGTATCCATAACCACAGCATGAGTTCAGGGACTCACCAGTCCACTGTGAGAACTTGACCTCCATAAACTTTAATTTGAATGGTAGATTACACTGAGACTTAAGGGCTTATGAAATTAGTTTCAGTTCAGAGCCAGCATCCAATAGTTTCCAAATGATCTGGTTATTTCCTTTTCCTCGATGCAGTTGCCCTGATAAAAAGCCACAAGTTGCTTCAGAGAAGGTTGGAGGAAAGACTAACAGTTTTCAGTTTTGTCAGTCTACTGAGATCCTTCCTGGAAGAGACCCATCCTTTCATTCAAGTGCTACAACTAAAATGTTTCCATTCTAGGTTGATTGAGTGTTTTTAATGCTTCCAGTAAAGCAAGAATTTGGTAAGATCAGCACAATCATTGCAGTTGATTACCTGAGTCCAGTTACTTTGATTGTTGCTTTGACTCTGCTCTCCACTCTAAGTAATCACGCGTGCTCACCTTACTTTTGGCACATGTGTGCTGCCATTCGGTCAGAGTTTTTCTAACATATAACTGTTTCCATTGAATTTGGACTAATTGGTTCAGTGACTTCAATCTCTATTCCAAGGACTAGACTGCTCAGAATAATGATTGCAGGGCTCTACAAACACAGCATTTTGTGGCCTTTTTCCCATCATAAAACTCTTACATTCTTTCTGGTTCCTCTTTCACAATGTTCCCTGAGTCTTGGAGGGGTAATAGATTTGTCCTACTGAGAGCCAAACACTCAATAGTCATTATTAGGACACTGGCCATCAGTGAGTCTCTATGCAGAACACCACTCACTGCAACATGAAGCTTCTTGGACAAAAGCTGAAAGCAGCATCAGTAGGTGGGCATAGACATGAGTAGAAGCAGTTTGACTACATATCCTTTTAGCAAAACGATAGCAGTCAGTTCACCCCTCAAGTTTATGAACTCCACAACAATACACTCTTGTCTAGGTTTACATAACCAGCCATGATTTCTCTCATGTAAAGGAGGCCTCAAATCTAATTAGAAAGTGATTGGTTATCTCCATAATAGTCATGCCACTATTTCAACAGAGGGCACATCTTGCCTGACAGGTCATTATTATAGTTTGTAGAGTTCCTGGCTGGGTCAGATTGTTGATGACTTGTCTCCCCCAGCAGCCTGAATAGCACCTTTTGGCACTGTGAAAGCTAGCCAAAGGAGGAAACATCCAGCTCAGTTCCAATTTGATTTCTCCACATCCTGTGATCAAAGTATGTGGGGTCTTTAGCAATAGGATATTGAAATCAAGTTATGGTGGACAAGCAAGTGCAATGGCAATGACCTGTACTGTTTGAGGAAGCCTCTGTGACCTTCTTTATTAACAGTTCCTAGGGAGATTTCCCACGCTTAATACTGGGATTCTCAAATAGTTACTTATGGCTTCTGGGATTCAAGTTATCCATCTATACACCTCTGTTCAAACTCTTTTTTAGTCATTTTTAATTGCTTTATCAAGTATTTGGTTTCTTCACATCTTTAGTTTTGGTTATGACTTACTTTTACTCCCTCCTCTCCTCAGTCCCTGACCTGCTTTTCCATCTTACTTACTGTGGGCCACCTTTCAGCCCACTAACATAACAAACTACTCAATTTTGCTCCTAGATAGATCAAATCAAATATGAAAAACAAAATTTAAAGTTTTTCAAATGAAAATAAACTCCCCAAGCAGCAGCAATTAATAAAGAGTTTCTGGTTAGTGAGCCACATCACCAGATTTAGCCTAATCCAGTTACATATTCCTTCTACCATTATCCTACACCTTTAATCTCTATTCCCAGATGTTTCTAGATTTCTGCTTGTAGAAATCACAAAAGTCAAGTTATGTAGTTGTCTTGAGGGGAAGTGCCCCTTCTCAGGAATTACAATTTGTACCTAGCCTTAAGGTGAGACTTATGCCTAGTTATACATAGGCCTAGAAACTAACAGGAAAGAGGGTGGGTCCTGAGGAGACAAAGCATTGTTTTGCATGGCGTCTGCTGGTGAAGGGTTTTTGCAGTGTCCTCAATCTGTGCAAAGTATGTTTTCTAAAAGATGAGCAGAAAGATGGTATACCACTAGGGATGAGGAATTTGCTATGTCTTGGGAGTAGGGGGGCACTTTCTCTGAAGATATGGGGGCTTTCCACCAGAAAAAAGACTCTTTGGAATTCCAGTGCCTTATACCCACAGCTTCATTATGGTCTTCCCACATATCTCTATTCCAACTGATGAGATTCCATTGTGTCCCAAGCAGTGTTCTCCCTCTAGTAGCAGTTACATTACTTGGATGGTAGTTCAACTTGAATTGTCATCTGCAATGTCATGACATGAGATGCTGAGTGAGAATTTTGCCAGTCTTACCACTTAAGTTATAGGAAATTAGAAACTTTCAGGACATGTAGAGATATTTCCAGGCATTTGGAATAATCACTCAACTAATCCATTTTTACCATTTTTTTTGTCCACACACATTAGAAGCAACCATCCACACTCATTATATTCACCATACTCATTAGTCCACCAACAATGTTCAAAATACACATAGTCACTGAGCTCCTTACCTTACAGTTTTTTATCACGATTATCCAAAGAATATCATGGACTATTAAACATCTCTTTATTTCTGGAAGTTGTCATTAGTATCTTTAAATGTAATCAGGTCAGGAGGCCAGATTCATAAATCACTGAACCAATCAGAAAACTCATCCTTTAAATTCTCTTCCTCCAGTATTACTCTCAGTACCAAAGTATGTATTAGATGGCTTTAATAACCATAATAAAATAACATAGATAGAACAACTTAAACAACAGAAAATTATTTTCTCACAATTTTTGAAGGCTGGAATCCCAAGGTCTGTGTGCCAGCAGGATGAAGTTCTGGTGAAGATTCTCTTCCCAGCTTGCAGACTAGATTGTGGGTGTCTCGCTATTTCCTTACATGACCTTCTCTTGGTGTAAGTGGAGAAAAATGGTACTGGTGTGGAGGAGGTAAATTTTCTCTTATAAGGCTATCAAACTTAGAAGTTTGGGACCCTAAATTATGATTCATTTTATCCTTAGTTACTTTCAGATATCTAAGTACAGTTGTATTGAATGCTAGTGATTCAGCATGAATTTGGGTTGGGGGACTACATAATAGCGTATCCCCAAAGGAGAGAAAAAATATCACTTCAAAGCTGTTATTTACAAACCATTTCAAGCTCTTATGACATCAAAAATTATCATTGTCAAAGTTTTTCTAGTGGGAATTATCACTCTAGTGTTTTAAGGGAAAGAATCTTGGCTTCAAGGAAGGCTTAGAACTGATCTGATGGTTTCGATCTTATCAAAAAAGGGAAACTACATACATAATTTCCTCTATGTGTTAAAATGTTGGGCTTGGGTTCAGGGGAGTGTGGAGCTCCTGAAAGGAAGGGAATTGAGAACTAGATCTTCTTCTAAGAAGCGCCAAGCTCTTACTGTGTAGCTTCGGTGTTAACATGGCCCCTATTCCTATCATCAAGAAGACACCTCACAGAGCTGCAGAGATGGATTAACAGGAAAAAATACTGGCTACTCTTCCAGGGCACGGGAGTTTGAAATCTAGCACTCTCATGGTGGCTCCAAACTGCCTGGAGTTTCAGTCTCATGGGATCCAACAACATCTTCTGTCCCCTGTGGGCATCCAACATGCACAGGTATCATGAAGGCAGAACACCAAAAATGTTTTTAAAGGGCAACATTAACCACATTACCCTTAATCTGGGATACTTCTTCGTATTGAGAATAAGTTTAAAATGTAACTCTGGTTGCTTAGAGAGGTTTCTTAAAAGAAGGAGAAAACTGGTATTTGGTATGGTATGTCCCTCCTGCTGGAGTTCAGCTATTTATTACTGGCTACATGGATGTGCTTAAAGAAATAAACGTTTTAGTCCACATCAATTATGGCATACATCAGTTGTAAATAAGTCTTTATGTTATAGGAGAAAGAAAAGGGAGCCTTTTTTTTCTTACATTCTTTTCAGGTGTCTCATACATACATCACTTCCAAGCTGCTTAAGTGGAGAAGAGAAGTAGTCTGTACCAAAATACAGAGCCATCTAATCTCATGTGGACCTATTGCTAAAGAATGTAGCAGCAGCAGCACATTAATAAAATTATTCATATTTATCAATATACAAAATGATATAAATTTATATTACATAATATGTATTTATATTTTATATAAAATATACAAATATTTATATTATATATAAAATATACAAATATTTATATATAATATATAAATATTATATAATGCATAAAATTTAATAATAACAGCCAACCAATAAAATTATATTTCCCCATACTTTCCTTCATTGAGCAACTGTAATCAGATATGGTCTCATGGATTTCTTAAAGCCCTGATGCTTTAGGACCTTATAAAGGAGAAGAACTAAATGGGGGAAGAAAATTGTCTAGTAAAACAGATGGAAGTACAGGGTCAAAATATTTAAAATACTAAATTACTATTACATAGGGTGATGAATGACATACTTGGTACATAATACACTAAAAGAAAAAGAAATGTGCATGTATGCAATATTTTATCTACAATAATCTTCTTTATCATGTTGTTAGTGGTGATTATCTATGTGACTAATTTTAAATAGTTAAAATTTTCAAAAAATACTGACTTTATAATAAGGAACACATGCCAATTAGTTCTCATCTTAGAAAGAGTTTTCTCATCCCGGGAAGAAAAGGAAAACTGTTTCTTTTTAAAGAGGCTAAGCTTTTATATGTCTGTATATACAAGTGAGCTTGTCAGTTCAGCTCTGAGGCTCTGCTGAGGTTTCAATGACAACTTAATGAATTTCTGTTGGATGTGTAAATTATCAGTGCTAATACAGTTTATCTGGAAATCAGCAAAATAACTAAATGTATTTTACTCTTTGTTCCAATCCTTCTGTACTCCAGTACCCCTGTTCATTCATTTATCATGTCAAGTTTGCAGGTCTCCTTTGTTGAGAAGTGAGGCCAGCAGATACTTATTCATGCTCTGATCCCTATGACAAAAAAGTCAGACTAGAATAGGCTTACCTTCACATTTGGAAGCAGGATTCAAACAGATTAGAACATTTTTTTAAGGATGCTATTTAGTTGATTTGATTTAAGCCAACACTATGTGGAATTCGTATTTCTCTTTCATAATAAAAATGTATTTTCTGTAAGTTGCAAGAAACATCTCTGATAACCCCAGGTAATCTCATATCAGAGATAAACTTCAGATCAACATATTTGTTCCTAAAAAGAAATGTTTAAGAATCCTGCCTTGCTTTATGTATAACATACTGGTTATTCCATGTGGATCTGTGAGGCCTATAGCACAAGATGAAAGCACTGAAGAACAAGGGAGAGAGCCTTATCTAGCTACCTCCTCAATTTTCTTCTTTTTTTATTTTATAATTAATTAAATTTTACATATCAGCCATGGATTCGCCTGTCCTCCCTCCTCCCATGCCCTAGCCTTCCCCGCAAATCCTCCCTCCATTCCCACCTCCTCCAAAGCAAGGTCTCCCCTGGGGATTCAGCTCGGCCTGGTAGATTCAGCTGAGGCAGGTCCAGTCCCCTCCTCCCTTCACCTAGGCTGAGCAAAGTGTCCCTGCATAGGCCCTAGGTTCCAGAAAGCCAGCGCATGCACTAAGGACAGGTCCCAGTCCCACTGCCTGGGGGCCTCCTAAATAGTTCAAGCTCATCAACTGTCTCACTTGTCCAGAGGGCCTCAATTTTCTTCTTAAATGCAAATACATCACCTGCCTAGAAACTCTTGAATCAGTTATGTTTGGGACAAAGGTTGAAAGACTACATACGAGTGTCTCTGGAATACTTGTTTGATAGCTTGGGACTGATATTGAAGACACTAAATACTTCTCTGGGGTTGCCCACTTGATCTGTTTTAGATAGCAGTTAGGGCTGACCTATGTCTCCGTTTCTTATTTGTAACATGAGCATGCCTGAATCATGAGGACAAAATGGGATAATGCATACAAAACAACACCGGCCAGACAAAGTTCACTTCATAGGTAAATTCTTGATAAATGGCCAAATGGGGAGAATAAATTTTTCATATGGTCTCAAAGGTTACCTGACATTTACATTTTCAAAGAGGAAAGGGGTTTTGCACCCATAAACATACCTTCTGTCAGAATTCACATATTCTTGCATTATCTCTTCAGTTGACATTTCTTATTCTCAGAAAAACGAGGAAAATGCACCTTGGGGTTTACTACTGGCCTCCTATGGAAGCAGAAGCCAGGGTATTTTTGTTGTTGCTGTTGTTACTATTATTTTATTTCATTCATGTAAGTGTTCTGCCTGCATGTATGTCTGTGCACCACATGTGTGTGACTGGTGCCCATGGAGGCCAGAAGAGAGTACCAGATCCCCTGAAACTGGAGTTCCAGACCCTTGTGAGCTGCCACGTGGGTGCTGATGATTGAACTTGGATCCTCTGGAAGAGAAGCCAGTGCTCTTAACATCTGAGCCATCTCCTCAGCCCCAGAAACCAGTCTTTAAAAATCCCAGAAAGGATTAAGGGAAGTACCAGGTGGGGGGGGGAGGATATGTAATAGGATTGTGGTAGAGAAAATAACATGGGCTGAATGTTGACAAGAAATAGTCTATATGCTAAAGCCCACATTGCACTGCTGGGCCTGACAGCTTGCTTGGTTGACACCACATTTGTCATTGGAACCCCCAGGAGGTATCAGAATTCATTTCCGACATCCCCTTTCCATATGCCTGTCTGGTGTTGACCTGAATGAGTAATGATAAAAACCGAAACTGAGAAGTATGAATGGGGATTTGCTGGAGGATACTGACTAAGAAAGTAAGAGTCTACACCTGGATACAGTTAAAAAATAATAAGCACACATGGTCTCCCAATAATGATTTTATTTTTATAGGATGTTGTGTAAAATCACTTAAAACACAAAGTCATAACTGATTATACATTGAGCTATTTGGTTTTTCTGAAGGAATATGATTACATGAAATCAGGGTTTTTCCAGGAAGGGGTGTGAGAGGATTCTTCAACCTAACAGCCTGGAATCCGACAGAAATGTGAAGTGCCCGTAACTTTAAATCTACCTCATCAGCCAGCATTAGTCAGGTAACATAAAATGATATGGGGCAGCCAGAGAATGAAATTCAAAACTTTTGAATTAATATTCATTCTCAAATTTGAGTAAACTTCAGGTAACTCAGTTTCAGGTAATAAATTCCTATAATGTAAGACATGTACTCATGTTAAGAATGAGCTCTGTGGATCTGTGCTTGATTTCAATTGCCTTCACAGACTATTATACATTCTGGAACTATGCCCAAAGATGCAGGTTCAAACTACTCCATGGGGGGCATGGGGGGCTTTGTTCTGACAAGTTCCTTGTAGGACACCAAACTTACCATGTGCTGGGTCTCTTTGTCCCCAAGAAGGCATCAAAATTCCATTCTGACATAACCTTTTCCCATGCCAGGTTTCAATTTATTATAAAGTTAAAGAATTAAAGAATCCTCTCATTTTCAGGGTCAAAGAGATATTTTGGGACACAGCCCAGAACAAAAGCATGAATAATTAAACTCAAGTCACCATTGAATATATCAAAGCACCACAATTCAAAAGGTTAAAAATGTAAAAAGTGACCTTTACATAGTGTAACAATACACAGTGTTTTGTTGAATTCAAAAACCATCAGAAGAGAATAGGACGCCTTAAACAATAGTCAAAATGGATTAAAAGTTTTCAAAGGATATATTCAGTTTAGTAAGTAATAAGTATTTTTTCATTGCAGTTGTTTTACTAAGTGGTGTACTTTCTAAAACTGCAAGAATAAGCTAAACCACATACATGTAATTTAATCTACGTTCTTAGACCTACTCAGTATGTAGCTATACTCAAGTGAAATGGAAAAGAAACACAACTTACAGTTTTTTAAAAAGGGGAAACCATACAACGAGAGACTGAATAAACCACTACCAACCTAAGGAATATATAGAAAAGTATATCATGCTAAACTTAGTGCTTACCTCTCATGCTATATTGTATGGTGAACAATGTAAGAAGTTAAAATTGGCCCTTGTTCAAGGAGAAAGAAAAAAATCTGATGAAAATGGACATAAAACTCCACTAAGAAATGCCAGCATTTTCCAGGGAGGAATCTGAAACTCCAAATCACCACTCATATTTTGTTATTGATTATAGTTGAGGTAGCTCCCCCAATTACTTCTAGATTATAGATATAGCTCACCCATGATAATCTTGTGCCAAAGGACCAGAAAAATAAGGCACAATTACTGAAAGTTGGTGGAGTATAAAAATTTACAGTTATACTTGATCTCCTGTTGTGGGGGAGTAAGTAAAGATTAGATAAGGCAAAGAAATTGATGCCACTTAAAGATGATTTGTGTGGGCCTCCAAACGAGTAGCTAAGCTAATTACATGCATCCCATTAACCGATTTAAGACACAAAAGTGTCCATTTCTCTAAGAGAACTGCTTTTACGGCAAGACATAGTCTCTCTCTTGCCCTGGAGCCAAGTAATGGGAACCCTGAACACACTGCGCAGCTTCTGTTGGAAGCGGTTTCCAACAAAACAATACAGAAAGGGATTAACACAGCTGTTGGTGAATCCCAGGAGGATGGCAAAAGGAAGTGCCAGGTCAATGACTGCTATAACTCCACAGCTATTAATGATACCCATCCAGGCCAGAGCATCCAGGAAGGTCAGAACATGGAAGGGAAGCCAGCAAATGATGAACGCCAACACAACAGCAGCTGCCATCTTCAAGACTTGGTCACGGGTTATTCTGTTCTTCCCATAGCTATTAGTCTTCAGCAGGTGTTTTCTGATTCCAAAGTAGCACGTTGCTATGAATATTAAAGGAATAATAAAACCAAGAATATTTTTCATTAAGGCAATCCCTGCAGACCACTGGGCATATTTCTCAGGTGGGAAAGCCATAACGCAAGCATTCACGCCTAAGTATTCAATGGTTCTGACATCTCGGAAATAAAATGTTGGCAATGAAGACAGACAGGCCATACACCACACAAGGGGGACTACGTAAGATGCTTGCCAGGGATTCCTTCTTTGAGACAGAAAAGGGTAGATAACCGATTGGTACCTGTCAACACTCATGCAGGTAATGAAAAAAATGCTGGCAAACATGTTCAGGGTCAGAAAAGAACCGAACACTTTGCACATTACAGGTCCAAAGAGCCAGTCATATCTGTAAGAGTAATAGGATGCCCAGAGAGGAAGGGTAGCCAAAAGGAGTAAGTCAGCCACAGCCAGATTGAAGATGTAAATGCTGGAAACCTTTTTAGGGCCCTTTTGACAACAAAACAGTGAGACTACAACAATATTAACAGCAAACCCAATGACAAAAATAAGGTAGTAGAGAACAGGAATTGCTTCCAAATGCTTATCTGACGGTTTGTGCGAGCAGTTAGAGGCAGACTCATTGGTGCCAGATATGTTGAGACTATCAAAAGGAAGGCTGCTGGTGATGTTTTTGCTGGTGGCGGCAAAACTGAAGTTGTCCTTCATATTGAATTATCAGCGACTCCTAATTCTTACGCCTTATCTGGAGGAGAAAAATAGAATGCTTAATGCACATCCAAAGCCTGAGGGATATTTGAGTCATAAGCATTTTGAAAATTTGTCAAAGGCCAAAATAATGTAAGTAGTTGTAGAGAACATTATAAAATAGCACCATGCCTGACAAATAGGAATGACTACTACCTCTTAAGGGAAAAAACATTTCCTCAGTAGTATTAGACTGAAAATTCTGAGCAAAACTTTTTGTCTTTCTCTCCTCTCATGCCTTTGAAAAGTTGAGAGACAAATTAACAGCTTAAAAGTTAGTCAGGGTAGGAGTTGTATGAGACAAATAAGAAGCCCAAAGACAACTAAAAAGGAGGCATATTTCTCCATTGGTGTGCTTTCTAGAAATCTCACTACTACTGCCCACTGCTTAATGCTTTAGTGAAGTAACTTATTATATACAAATTGTTACAGCTATGGAAAATATGGGTAACACAAGCCATAGGAAAAATAGATTAAGTGTATAGAGAACTGAAAGAATATACAGAAAAAGTATGTTGGGATAGAGGGTCAGGGTCAGTGTTTGCTATTTGAAAAGCCTCTATTTATTTACTTTCCCCTTGCTTTCATGATAACAAGAAAAACTCATGGATATGGATGCATTTCCTAAAGCATTTACTTCAAAATTTTAATAGTGAATACTGGGTTTCAATATGGATATTTAAATCTGATCTATTTCATAAGAAATAAATCCATTTTCACTTTAATTAGAAGATAAATAAAACAAAACAAGCAAACCTGAGTCAGGGTCAAATAGATACAGTTTTGGTTGCTCAGTTAAATCAGAATTGAGTATCAGTGACTAATTATACTATAGTCTTACCATTTTTTTCTTTGCCATCTTTTCAGTTAACAGAACTAAATAATTATTACTTTTCAGCATTAACGATAGTGTTCAGGTGTGAGGGGTGTTTTTTTTTTCTTTTTAAACTAGCCATATTACTTTGAAACAAAAGAAAACTAAATATAAACAAACAAAGAGAAAAAATATTACAGCAGATAATTTCAAAGTACATACAAGCGAATACTCAATTGAGAATGTAGCCACTAGAGAATGTCCTAAGAACCCGCAAATTGGCATTTTTGTCAAACACCCGTTCTTTTGTATGACCTTCCAAATTAACATGAAAGAATCAAAAAGAAATCCACTAAACACTTACTAGTTGTCAGTGTTTAAAGCACTTATCATAAATCAGTTTCCTTAGCTCCCACACGCACTCCTGTAAGAGAAATAGCAGTTAAAGAATTAAGGCGTTCTGCAAACTGCAGTGTTAAAATACAGGAAAAAGAAAACGTTTGTCTACACACACCAACAGTTTTTAATGCTGCATGTTCTCCTTCCCAAGTCAGGCATGTATAAATTGTTCTGACTTACCTTAAAAATGCAGGCTGAAGGAAGCTTTCAGTTCTGCACTCCTTCCATCCCCAGCCTCTGAGACGCAACTGCACCAGACCTCTGGTTTCTCTCTTATATATTCGCTCTGTCCACTGGGGAGCCTTCAACCTACATAATTCTGAGGCTGACTTACGAACACTTGCCAGCTTTCCAGAGGGTTTTTTTTTTTCTGGCTGCAAAACATTAATCTGAAATTCTCATGTCTCCAATCATAACAGCTCATTCAAATAAATCTCAAACAAAAAAAAATGAAGTTTCCACAAATGTGTTAGAGAATTTTAAACTCAGTGGCTTACTTTAAGAGAAGAATACAATTTTTAGCAAAATTTTCTTTTTCTATTTTTGTGATCATAGAATTCTAAAACAAGTTAAGGAGTAGGGAGACTAGAGAGTTTATTCTAGCAGGAGTCTTTGTTCACAACCATCTTTTAAAGCCTTCAGTACATTTTGAAATTTTTACCCCTGTTTATTAAAGAATGGTAGCAATTTTACTAGAGGTCTACAACTTTTAAGTTTTCTACCTTGCTTTGAAACACTTTGGTTGCCCTGCTGCTGGAAGGTTGGGGGTTAGGAAAAATAAAATTTTCTCGTGACAATAAAAGGTTTTGACATTTAATGCCTGCTTTCATGTGACTCGGTCACAACCATAGCTCAAATATACAGCAATAAGGTAAAGAATGGTTAGCTGCTGTTGCAGGCTGCTGCTGCTGCTGCTGCTGCTGCTGCCGCCGCCGCCGCCACCGCCCGCTGCTGCTGCTGCTGCTGTTCTGATTGTTTCCCAGTTTTGGGGAAGGATGATCACCTTCACACAATCCAGCAGCAGTAAGAGTGAGAAAATAAATACAGCCCAGAAGGATAATGCCAGATGACAGTAAAGCCTTTGTGCCTAACACTGTGCTCAATAGTTCAACAAAGAGGCGCCATAGCACACTGTAGGGAATGGCCTCTGAGGTCCAACCACTGGGCTTCATAAGCCAAGTTCTATCACATCTTAATTCCTTTCCTTCTTCGTTTAGAGGACTTAAAATGATGCCCAACACACAACAGATGCCCTTATACAGTATTAATATTATTGCCTCTTTACAAATCAGGAAACACAGGGTGACAGACTTTAAATAAATTCTCTGAGATCCCATGGCTATTATGAGGACATGTGAATTTCCACAAAAGCAAACTCATGTCAGAGCTCATATTTTTTAATTTCTATACAGTGCTAGCTGCTCCTTTCATCTCACCTTTCACTGAGCAAAGAGGATACATGCAGCACTTTTGACAATCTTGTTGCTGACAGCTAAAAAGCTATTACAAAAGCACAAAAAAGGAAGAAAGTTTGAAGGATTGCTATGCAAGGGAAAGTGTTCTTCTTAAATGTATTAGCAAAATGGAGACCAGGGAAGAGAAATGTGTAATCAGGAAATTTTCTGTAGTTAACCCACAACACTACAAATGGCTGTGCAATTCCAATGATCCTATGGGTCCTAGTCTTCAAAGAAGCAGGGAGTGGTATATTGGTAGTAGAGTAGTGAGCATTATTGCCTCTCAAGTTTTGAGCAGAGGAAGATATCCTTGTCCTTAGTTCACAGCATATAGGTATGGAGTTCAATAGAACAAGGAAAGAGAAGTGATCACAGGTAACAGGTGACAAAATTACAAGTGTCACAAGAAGCAGCAGACAGCTTGTGACAGCTGTCTCTCCATTGATAATAAAGGAAATCCTACAACACATTACCATACAGAACCGGTAAGAGTTGCTTAGCATAGCCTGAAAAAAAATACAGTAAGCTCCAAAGGCTTGAAGGCATTGGCACACACACACACACACACACACACACACACACACACACACACACACCAGTTTGTTAAATCTCAAAATATGTCTGACTTATGTTCTGGACAGGTTCAGGTAGAAGCTCTGTTCAAATAATGGAAACCTGATGTCTGGGAACAAAAGACTAGGCACATATGTTTATCGGCAGGAGAGTTGAAAGGAGAATAAGTTTCATTATTTGTTTAAGTCTGGTTTCTGCCTTCATTTCAAATGTTTGTTTTTGCCACATACAGGGAATTTTCCAGGCCAGAGCCTTTGAGTGGTCACAATGGGTCAGATTCCCACCCTGCTCCAGTTAGAGCCCCCCTCCCACCTTCATGCTGCCTTGCAAAGAAATGAGCAGGCAGTGAGCTATAAACTTTAGAGAAAGGGAAAAAATCTGCAGGCTGGCCTCCTGGAGACCTAGCCTTGAACACTCCCTAGAAGCTGGGGACCTTGTCTCGAGCTTTCATTCTTCATTATAGTAAGTTCTGACGTAAATAAACTTTAAAGAGGCATACACTTCCCAGAAGATTCAAAGCACCTTTGCTTTCTTTCTTCATAATTTTAGAGGAAAAATTCCCACAAGCCAAAGAAAAAAATTGTAACTGCAAGGAATTAAGGGGGTAGAAAAAGAGGAATAGCAATAATATTGACACCACTCAAATCAAAAAAGAAAAAATTACAGCACATTATTGATTCAACAATGAACTCCCAGTTAAGGCAACAATGTAAATACACTTGAGAGTCAAATAAATGTCAGCCACGGGAAGCAATACAACACAAGAAAAAAAAAACACACTCTTCCGGGGACTGATCATTTTTTTTCACTTGAAGATTGACTTTAAAAGCTTTGGGTCGTTTGAATAAATTATGCAGCTCTTAAGAACAAATGAATCAGAATCAGGGTTAGCAGATTGAACAATAGTAAATCACATTTTCCCCTGAGAACCTGTTCTTTCCTGTAAGATTACTTAACCATAATTTGTAAAGAACTCCAGGTTTTTGTGTTAAGATTTGTTTATTTATTTTTACCTTACATGTGTGAGTGCTTTGCCTACATGTATGTAAGTGCACCACATGCCTGCAGTGCCTGAAGAGGCCAGAAGAGGGCATCAGATCCCCTAGAACCAGAGTTACTGATGCTTATGAGCTGCCATGTGCATAATGGGAGCCAAACCTGGATCCTTTGCAAGAGTATCAATCAAGTGCTCTTAATCGTTAAGCCATCTCTCTAACCCCAGGATCAGAATGTGTGTGTGTGTGTGTGTGTGTGTGTGTGTGTGTGTGTGTGTGTGTGTGTGTGTGTGTCTGTGTGTGTGTGTGTGTGTGTGTGTGTGTGTGTGTGCGCGCGGCGCGCGCCGCGCGCGCTGCGCGCGCACGCTCTTGAGAGTTTTTCTCCAATGATGAAGGATACAAAGTTCATGAAAACAAATCAGTTTCCCCTCTCTACACTTCTCCCCGCACAGAGCATGCTTCCAAAGAGAAAATGAACATACAAATGTAAAACTGTGCTGGGATATGTGCTCGGATTAGAGATACTGTTTTGTATTTCAGAGCTATTTCCCCTATCCCAGACATCTCTGAGTTCCTATCCCGACTAATGTCCCTTCTACTTCTCCCAAATTTAGCATACACTCTCACTCATACACAGACACCCAGAAACACGCTTCACACCAGTCTTTCTTCAACTCATTTATCCATAGGCAAGCTCTTCTCTAACTGCCACTTTTCCAGATCTGAGGGTCCCTGAAGGCAAGGAGTTAACATAGTGCCTGTAATCAATATGTCCTTCCTCATGTATTATCTTTATGCTTCTATTTGGTTTCCAATACAAAGAGAATAGGGATGCTAGAATGAAATAGAAGATCCTCTACTCAGAGCTAGTAGTTAAATTGACCATTTTGTAAAAAGCAGCCTAAAAATAAGAGTAAACTGACCAACGTGAGTTATTTATTATTTGTTCTGAATTGACTATCTGCCCAGGCCTCATACAAGGATTGATTGAAGGGGTATTAAAGCACTTAATAAGGTAGAGTCTACGTGGTAAACTGAATGAATAACTGACTTAATGTATCCCTGAGACCAGTCGTTTCCAGCTGAATCTGGTGTCAAAATCAGGAGAAGGAAAAACTCTATTCATCTTCTCCTCAAAGGCACCTGCAGGCCTAAGCGTTAGATTGCAATCAGGGTCTCACAGAAGCTACTCCACTTCCATCAAATGACACTTCAGATGCTATATAATTGTACTGGGGACAAAGTAAACTAATTAATTAATTAAAACTGTCTATCTTCTTTGCTTACATTAGCTGAGTTGACGTTTTCCATAATCCATTTTAGGATAGGACTAAATTGATTAGCTTGACTACAGTACCCAAAATGGCCAGTTGATTAAGTTATCCAAACCAACCCGTTGTTTTGACAATATTTAGACAGAACTGTTAAGTAATGAGGAGGATTAAATTTTGTCAGATATGATCTCTCAAAGTGTAGTGGATCAACGAATCATTACACTTAATTTGGTGCTTGGGATTGAGGTCCAGAAACTAACTTTCTCAATGTACTGAGACCCCTGGTTTGTCCAATAGCAATAAAAAGTCTCACAAAACTGATGTGCTACTTTACAGCTAATTTATTGTTTTACAACTGAGATATCCCACTGTCCAGTGACCCTAAGGTCAGTCTGCCAGCCAAGAATAAGCAAATGAATCATATCTCATTTCCAAATGTGTCTCATTTTTAGAACCAGCATGTGCTTTATTGAATCCAAGAGTTTAACATAATAGTTTGCATATTTAGCACTGAGATTATGCAGTCTGAGAAAACTACCTACAGATACAGGCATTCTGTGATGAATAGAGTCATACTTCATCCCCCCCCACACACACCCCTAAATGAAACAGCTAAGCATGGTAACACAAACCTGTAATCCCAGCATGCAGAAGGCTGAAGCAGGAGGATCTCAAGTTCAAAGCCTGTCTGAGCTACAGTAAAGGCCTCTGAGGCTCCCTTTCTATCTCTTTCTTGATATCAAGAAGTGAGGGAAATCTTATGTCTGATTTGCTTTCTGTTGCTATGATAAATACTATGACCAAAATCAACTTGTAGATAAAAAGCTTTATTTCATCTTACACTTTATAGTTCTTCATCAACAGAAGCCAAGGCAGGAACTTGGAGAGAGGAACCAAAGCAGGAACCATGGAGGAATGCTGCTTACTGCCTTGCTTCCTGTGGTTGGCTCAGTCACTTTTCTTATAGTGCCCAGGCCGAACTGCCCAGGGATGGCATCATCCACAGTGGACCAGACCCTCTCACATAAATTAGCGATTGAATAATGAATGCCCCACAGTTATGCTCACAGACAATCTGATCTGGGCAATTCTTCAGACTGAGGTTCTCTCTTGCAGATGATTCTAGGTTTCAGTCAAGTTACATCTGAAGCTAACTTGAAAATCTGGTTTGATGACTATAAAATCATTCCAGTAAATCTGATAACCAGGAGCATATCTCATGAGAGCTCTGGGAAATGTCATATCAAACATCATCCCATGAGTAACAATGATGAGCACCCCAAGGAATTTTCTCAACCAGTTTGCCTCTTTCAACTCTGTTTAGCAGCCATCTCATTACATTCATACATTACTTTACATAGTATTGTTATTTATTGATAAAGTCTATTGATATAGGCAAGTTGGTGCTCTAAGCTAGCTACAAGTCATTCAAGCTCTACTCTAATGAAGTAGACAAATCTGAAGAAGAGATAGGAGGAAAAGTAGTAAAATAACTCCCTCTCTAAGAGAGACCAGCAAGTCACATAAAATATTTCCTAAACAACCAAGGATGGTTACTGGCTTTAAGGAGTTTGTTTGATCCCACCTCTCCTTTAGACCACTCAAGAGATTACTTTGAAAGTGTTTTCTTTAGGAGAACACATGATAATTTAGAATTAGATGGCAAACCAAGCTGAGAAATGTTTCTAGGTGGGTCCTAGGATTTTTACTTAAAGGAAATGAGAATAGGAGACTGGGAATTGTATTTATGTGAGATAAATATGAATTCAGTTAAATTTGTCAAATCTATGACCAAAAGCAGAATTTATATTACATATAATATGCAACCTATCCACAGATAAAATAGCCTGTATTTGGATATCTACAAATCCATGGTATTACTTACAATGATCTTGTTACATGTTGCTACACATTAAAAACCCTTAATTTATACTGCTATTATTGTATACTGACTATGTAATTTAAATTATTCTCTTCACCTTTTATTTATTTTTTAACTTGAAGCCTGATTCACATTTTATATCTTCACCTTTTAAAAATTTCTAACTCACAGTGACTAACAATCTGACTCAGTGGATGAAGGCACTTGCTTCTAAGCCTGATGACCTGAATTTGATCCTCAGAATCCATGCAGTGGAAGGAAGGAATTGACTCAATAATTCTTTAACCTCTGCATGTTCTCTAACCTTCACATGTGTGTATCTCCTTACCTCCCCCCAACACACACACAAACACACACACATACACACACACACACACACACACACACACACACACACACACACACACACACCAAAGAAAGAAAGAAAGAAAGAACGAAAGAAAGAGAAAGAAAAGTATTAAAAATTCAATTTAAAGGGAACAATTCAGAGTCCCACCTTTCTGTGGAATCTGTAGCCTCACTCTGCTCACAGGTGCATAAACGAAAGAACTCCTTGGGGTTCAGGGTACAGAATCACAAGCTATGGGATGGGTGATAAAGAAGAAAGCCACTATATCTGACAGCTCAAGGAAATCTGAGACATCATGAGGAGTGGCTGTCTGGAACTAAAGGAACTAATCTGCAATAAGCTTCTCTCAGAAAAGCAGTTGCTGCTGATCCTAGAGACTATTTGTCTTGGGTTTTTTTAATTAAGAATTTTTTTATTCATTTTAGATACCAAAGATCCCTCTTCCCTCCTCCTGCCCCTCCAGCCTCTGCCTCCCAACCCACCCCCATTGCCTCCTACAAGAAGGTAAGTCCTCCCATGGGGAGGTACATTTAGTAGAGGCAGGTCCAAGACCATTCCCTCTCAAGGCTGTGTGATGTGTCTCATCATAGAAGTGGGCTCAAAAGGGTCTACTCATGCACCAGGGATGGATTCAGATCCTATTGCCAGGAGGCCCCTTAAGAAAATTAAGCTACACAACTATCTCCTGTAATCAGAGGGCCTAGTCCAGTCACATGCAAGCTCCACAGCTGTTGGTCTAAAGTTCATGAGTTCCCACTAATTTGGTTTGGTTGTCTCTGTAAGTTTCCCCATCATGATCTTAATGCAACTTGCTCATAGAATCCCTCTTTTTTTCTCTTCAACTGGACTCCTGGAGCTTGGCTTTGTGTTTGGCTATGGATCTCTGCACCTGGAGACGATTTGTAATGATCACTTCATGAGGGCTAATTGTGAGGAATATAGGGAGAATACTATGGCTGTGTTGTCATCCCAGACTAGAGCTGTCTCCTCAAGGTAAAGGGTTACTTTCAAACTAGCTGATTCCAATGTTGTCTCGCCAATGTGAGTGACTCTGGGCAGGAAAGCCATAAGAGTGGATCTAGACTTTATGACTCTGTCACTGCAAACAAAATAAAAAATGTGCCAGAACATCAAGTCAATGGCAGACTGAAGCAACTGATCCAGTATTGTGCCTCTCCAGAAAGTTCAGAGAGCCTCAAGATAGATGAAGAAGTCAAGACTACTAAAGAACTTCCTAATGAATTATTTGAAGCACAAGGATAGCTGTGGTTCTGGTAGCTTTGGGATAAAACAAAATCAAACAAATTGGAGTAGGAAAAAAAAAACAGAAGGAAAAGAGTCCATGAAAAGGCTCAAGAAACAGACATAGATCCAGAGACACACTCATTCTCACATTCAGGAATCCTGTAAAACACAAAACCAGAAGCATTAATATGTACTCAAAACCTGTGGGGTAAAAATATAAATATATATTGTATTATACATTATACATAATAAAAATAAGCCTTGACATAACATTATGAGACAGGGAGCCTTCAAAGATGCCATTGAGTCCATTTTCTGCTGGACATCTACTCCTGGGCATATAGCCTACCCTTAAAAGTAGTTTGTTTCCCCATGAGACTCCCTTAGAGAAAACTAAATTTTCATTTGCAAATGGTTATCAATCAGAGATTTTTTCTGGGTTAGGGAGGGAGGCATGTGTCCACTTCTCCTTTCAGCTCTAGGACTCCATCTGGTAAAGACACATGCAGGCCATGTGCTTGCTGCCTCAGTCTCTATGAGTTCGTATGCACTTTACTCAAGTTGATTTAGAGGGCTTGTTTCCTTGTCCTCCATTCTTATAGTGTTTGCACCTCTTCTCCAGAAGGCTTCTCTGAGCCCTTGAGTGGGGGGGGAGACATCTATTTAGGACTGAGTGTTCAAGGTCTGTCTCACTCTGTGCATGATGTCTAGCTGTGGGTCTCTGTATTGTTTCCCATGTGCTGCAGAAGGAAGCTTGTTTTCTTTCTTTTTTCTTTGAGGGAGGGAGAGAGAGAGAATGTGAAGTTGGATGGTAGGAAAGTGGGGAGGATCTGGGAGGAGTTGGGAGATGGGAAAGAACATGATAAAAATATATTGTATGAAAAAAACACATCACCAGAAACTGAACTACCACAAATGGCAAACTAGTGTAGAGGCAGGACCAAACAAGACAGGGACTAGAGAAAATTCCACTTCAGAGTGCAGGAGGCACAGCCATCCTGTCTCTTTGCTCCAGGTTCTTTATTTCTTTTCCACAAGTTGTTCTGGGACCAAGTGAAAGTCATCCATCTTGACAAAGACAGTTCATCTGAGTTAGTGAGATTCTTGCAAAGAATCTTACAAAGGCTAAGATGTTAGTACCAGGAATGAGAGAGAAAAAAAAAGGTTACTTAAAAATCTAGGAGAGGGAATTAGAATGCACAATTTGGTGGGTTTTAGTATTCACAGACTTGTACAGTATAATTCCAGAACATTTTCATCACTTCTAAAAGAAAGTTGATACCCATTCACAGTCATTCTTATTTCTCCCTCCCTGAGTTCTATTCTCCTTCTGTTTTAAGCTTTAAGTAGTGAGCTATAACTTGTAAATTCCAAAGGGCATTACCTAATGGAAAAGAAAACAAATTGATACAAATGAATGATCTTTAAGACACAATGTGGTGTTACTGTTTTCAACGTGGCTTTATCTATTTTCAGTGCCATAAGTCTGTGACCCCACAAATTGCACTAAAGTAAGCTACTAATTCAGTTAATATTTGCTACTATTAGCATGAATACTACTCCCCCTAATGGCATGTATTTCTGTTATTTAGTAAACTCCCAGTCAGGTTTCTTTGGCATGAATGCAAAAAGTAAATATCATGTAAATTATCTCTAGAGTTGGTTGCATCTGAAGATTCCCCAGAGTTTTGTGAAGAGAGGCCACTTCTCATTTCCATAAACATGAAATCCTCAGGGAAATTTTCAGGGTTTGCTGATGCTGAAGAATGTGAACAAAATATAGAAGAGGACATTAAGCACCAAGTTGAGAACTTGACAGATTTCATGGCTACTTTGCAGCAATCCTAAGAGATATCTGTCATCTCTATCTTTTGGTGAGGAGAAATGAAATGATCGAAACAGAAGGAAGTTTTTTAACGTTTCTCAGGACCAGAGAGCTGGCCCAGTGGTTAAGAGCACTGGCTACCCTTTCAGAGGACCTGGGTTCAATTCCCAGAACCCTCATGGCAGTTCACAACCATCTGTAACTCCAGTCCTAGGATGCCGTCTTCTGGCCTCTGTGGGCACTTCATGCACATGGTACACAGACAATTCAGGCAAACACTCACACATATGAAATAAAAATAAATAAATAAAAATCTCAAAAAAAAGTTACCCAAGGGTGCTTAATGCAGAAATCTGTAACTGGCCAAAATGCCAAGAATATATGATGGTAGAGTGCTCAGCCTCAAATGGGACAGCTGTATCACACCTCCCAAATTGAGCATTGTAGAAGAAAAAAAAGAACGAATATAAGA
The DNA here is from genome assembly GCF_949786415.1 of Peromyscus eremicus. Classification (NCBI taxonomy): domain Eukaryota; kingdom Metazoa; phylum Chordata; class Mammalia; order Rodentia; family Cricetidae; genus Peromyscus; species Peromyscus eremicus. The sequence goes on along the minus strand of NC_081439.1, from coordinate 96,383,495 downwards.
ACCAGAGGATGGGTGTAAGATGAATTGCTAAATGGTCTTATTAAAAAAAAAAAAAAAACAGAACCAGATATTGTGGTGAAAACTGAGAGATCAGAGGACTAGAACAAGCCACAGCCAACCTCGCCTTACCAACTCCTCAGCCTCCAGAGAGACTTTCTGTATACTCACGCCTATTTACCATTCTGTTCCCTGCCATCTTACTTCCTTTCTCTGCCCAACTTCATCACTTCCTCTTTCCACCCAGCTCTATCACTTTCTGTCTGTCTGTCCAGACCTCCAGACCTCTATGGTTAACTGGCACTGGGATTAAAGGTATGTGCCACCACGTATGGCTCTGTTCCCAGTATGGCCTTGAACTCACAGAGATCCGGATGGATCTCTGCCTCATGAATGCTAGGATTAAAAGCAATCCCAGTAACTGACCTCTATGTTTAATATAGTGGCTTGCTTTTTCCTCTGATCCCCAGATAAGCTTTATTGGGGTGCACAAATAAAATATCACCACAGGATGAGGACATCTTCAGCCAAAAGAGATCTTCTGGACATGACACAGTTGTTAAACTCATGAACTCACTGAAGCTGTGGTTATCTGCACAGCACACACAATATTGGGCCCGTCAATATTTCATCACAGATAGTGGAGGGACCTATGTTGTGTCAATCTTCCCTGAGGGATTATTGGTAGTTAACAGTTGATGGGAAATGGGGGTGACATTTTCTTAAGTTGTTCTTACTCCAAAAAATAACTTCTAACCAAGTTAGGAGAAGAAACTCTAAACTCAGTAAGTCACACACAAAAAGGATATATGCATGTAGGAGGTAAACTTACAGGGAAGAAGGGTTCTAGCAGGAGAGGGGAGGGGATAAGAGAGAGAAGATGGTGGGGATGTAAAAGTGGCTAAAAATTATTACATACATGTGTGAAACTGCCAAGTGGCCAGTAAATTATAGAAAGGAGGCTCAAACCCTCGTGTAAATTACAAGGCATTGAGAATTGATTACCCTGATTGATGCAAGAGGTATTTCTAAGCATTCTGGGACTCTCAGGGTGAAAAAAAATCAATCAAACAATGTTGTAAAATATGAGCAGATTATCTCAGCAAAGGGGAGCAATTTGTAAATGCAGTATATTAAAAGCAAATGTCAGCCAGGCATGGTGGCGCAAGCCTTTGATCCCAGCACTTGGAAGGCAGAGACGGGTGGATCTCTGTGAGTTGATATAATTAATACATGCATACATGCTTATGTCATATTCCAAATCTTTCTTTAAAAAATATGGGACTGAAGATATGGTTCAGCAGTTAAGAATGCTTGCTGGTACTGCAGAAGACGTTGCTTCAGTTCCCAGAACCTATAATGGTAGCCCAGGACCATCTGTAATTTCAGTTTCAGAGAATCTGATGCCCTCTTCTGGCCTCTGCAAGCACCAGTCACATAAGCAGTTTACCAAGATCCCACACATAAAATTTTTTAAATCTATGTATGTATCCGTATATGTATTGTGTGAGTATAACTATAAACAATGGAAAAAATGAACCAAAAGAATAAGCGTCTATCCCTGAATAAGTTCATTATTTTAGAGTTTCATTTTCCTTTTTTCCCTTCTAAAAAGATTCTTTGACAATTTCATACATGTATTTAGTGTAGTTTGCTCATTTTCAACCCCCATTACCCTCTCTCCTTTCCTTCCCACTCCTGATGAACTCCTTCTTATAAAGTACATCTTGTGACTAGCTAATTGCTTGGTCAATAAATTAGCTATCACTATTCTGAGTTTGTGTTCATGTTCAAGCATGGGAAATGGAGGTGAAAATGCTCTCTCTCTCTCTCTCTCTCTCTCTCTCTCTCTCTCTCTCTTGCTCTCTCTCTCTCTCTCTGTCTCAGAAGCATACTTTATTAAGAGAAACATTCAGCTTCATGAAAGAAAAGCATGGAGACCAAAACATTGAAGGAATTACCCACTTCGCCAGCTATCTGAGCCAAATACAGTCATTACTGGAAAAGCCTTCGTCGTGCCCATGTGGGATACTGTTGACATTATCCACATCTTTGAAGCCTGAGGTTTGTGCAAGCATGTGTTCTTTCAACAATCATATTCTCAAGACCTACCACGTGCTAGGTCTTGAATCAAGTGCTGACAAAGTAGAGATAAAATTTTTCCTTTAATATCCATGAGCGTAGAGGGTAAATTTATTTCAAAGAACAAAATGTTCCTAACAATTTCCTTCTCATTTTAAATTTGTAAATATGAGAAAGTCTTAGGAGTGTTATTAGGACAAAGAAGCTAATGGACAGGAAACAATACAAGGTTCATCTCTCCTCTAGAGAGTTTTCCACTAGTAAAGGAGACTGAAAACAGAGTTCTTCTGAATTGACAGCAGACTGTGGGCTATCGAGAGGCTTGTGCTAGGAAAATATTACACTTTATCACTGCAGAGTTCTCTCTCTCTCTCTCAACCTCTCTCTTATCTCCCACTCTCCCTCTCTCCCACTTGCCTATTGTTGCCCTTCCTCTCCTGCTCTCTGTTTTATCTTTCAACAAGCCATTTTTACATTTGTCCTTGTTACTGTTTTTGTAGATTGTATGAGATGGATTCAACTATCAAATGCACTTTCCACATAAGACATATTCAAAGTGCTGGTATACCATGGTCATCATAGGTCTCAAGGACCAAGGACCAGACAGCTCAAATGATTAGATAACAGTACATGGATCATGTGGACAGAGCAAGGTAATAATGTGGCCAGTTGTCGTAAAAATAGCCTAGAGAGAAGAGTGAGGAATACAAGGGTATTCTGGTTTATAGAAACTTAAAGCTTATTATTATAAGTGGACTTATGGAGCCAACTGCTTATGTGTTTACAAATTAAAAATAAAATGAATAAAGTGTGTTTTGAAATATACCAAAGTCATCTTAAAAGATCTTGAACGCATCTGTTTTCACCCACATTATTTAGTTATACACCATAGTGATTTAAAACATAGTCCTTATCTAACTTATAGTTAATATTGCTGTGATGAAATGTTGTGACCAAAAGCAATTTGAGCAAGAAATTGTTTATTTGGCTCACATATCCCGAATCACTGAGGGAAGCCAAGGTGGGAACTCAAACTGGAGAGGAACCTGGGGGTAGGAACTGAAGCAGGGGACACAGAGAAACATTGGTCACTGGCTTGTTCATCATGATTTGCTCACCCCTCAATCACTAATTAAGAACAAGCCCTACAGGTTTGCCAATGGAACACAAAACAGAGAACAGGAAAAAACTCAAGTATCAACAACCAACTGACTTGTCAACAAAGATGTTAAGAACACACATTGAAAAAAGATAAAAGAAAAAGAAAAAAAACACATTGGAGAAAGAATGGACTAGACATCTGGAAAATGGATAGCTACACTCTGAAGAATAAAGTTAGATCCCAACTTGTCACCAAACACAAATTAAAGTTGAAATAAACACCTAAATGCAAGAACTTAAATCACGAAACTACCATATGCTTCAGGACATCTGTATAGTCAAAATAGCTCTGGAAAAGACCCCCAAAGCATAGTGAACAATAGCAGAAATGGACAAATGAGCTTCTGAACTGCAAAGGAAACAACTGAGTAGACAACACACAGAAGTAGAGAAAATATTTGCAAATTATACATCTGACAAGGTACATATGTCCAGAATACCTAAGGAAGTCTCAGACTTCCATATTAAAAAAATCAAAACGGACAATAGCCCAAAATAGACAATATTCAAAAGAAGACTTGGATAAATGGCCAACAGATATATTAAAAAATACCACCATCATTCATCAGGAAAAGGGAACTTAAAAACAAGACGAGAGAGTACCTCACCACCTTGGTAAGAATGGTCATTAGAAAAGAGAAAAAAAAAGGTAAGTGTTAACAAGGATGTGGAACCCTCACACACTGTTGGTACGAACATAATTTTGTACATGCTATTGTGGAAAACTATGGATGATCCTTTAAAAATTAGTAAATAGAACTACCACATCTAGTAATTTCACTACTGGGTGTATATACAAAGGAAGTAAAATCAGAATGTTAAAGAGACCTCTGCACTGGAGTATTCATTCAGCTTCAGCACTATCCACAATAATTAAGAAATGGAAACAAAGTAAGTACCCATCAACTGATAAATGGATACATAAAATGTGCTACATATATACCAATAAATACTTTTTCAGTCAGAAAAGGGATTTAATGTCTCATTACAATTACATGGGTGAACTGGAGATAATTATATTAAATGAAATAAACCAGATGCAGAAGGACAAGGATCACATGGCCTCATTAATGTGAGAATTTAAAAAGGTTGATTTCACAGATGTTCAGAGTAGAATGATAGATACCAGAATCTCGGGAGAGTGAGAACGTGGGGAAAGACTGATAAGTGGATACTAAGCTACAAATAGATTTGCAGTAAGTTCTGGTTTGCTATTACACTATGGGGTAACCGTAGATAACAATAATTACTGTGTACTTTAAAAACCTGCAAAAGAAAGACTTTGAACATTTTCATTATAAAGAAATGATAAATGTTTGAGAAGATGGCTACATGTTCTACCTGATTTAAACATGACATAATGTGTATAGGTCATCCCGCTGATAACACACACACACACACACACACACACACACACACACACACACACACGCACACACACACACACACACAATGTTTGCATGTATCAAGATAAAAATTTTAAAGTCCTTGGAGATTCTACTGTGTCGTGTAGCCATTCCCTGCAAGCTATGGCTAACTGTACCATGTTTTTTGACATGCTGCCAGTATGGAACTTTAGGTTGCATCTCCTTTAAGCTATTTGCAGGCACAGTTCCAAAGACAACAGAAACTTTTGTGCTCTGAGCTCTAGGGAGAGAGGATTTGGTTACAGGCTTCTTCCTTTCACAGAATTGTTCCAGGATTCTTGTGTGAGTGTGATGACCTCACACTGCACAGAGGCACTGGTGGCGAGTCCATCTGCAGGAAAATATTTAAGGATAAGAACTTCAACCTGAGACATAAAGGGCCTGCTCTTTTGTCCATAGTAAGAGAGCAAACTCAAAAGGGGTCTCAGTTTTTCATCTGCACTGACTACACTGAGTGCTTGGAGAACAAGCCTGCGGTCTTTGGAAAGATGAGACATGCTGTAGAGAGCTTTGGGTCCAGCAATGGCAAGACCAGTAAAAAGATTGTCATTGCTGACTGTGGGCAGCTTGGAGACACTTCATCTGCTATCTGAACCACCACGGCATTGCTTCTGTTGCCTAGGAGACCACCTCTCCAACCCCATCTGCTAGTATTGCCTCTAACCTCTCAATACTGTTCTTTAGGTTCCATGTTTTCCTTATTCACTTCCAAGTCCAGGTGGATTTCAGAGGGTTTCCTGATCATGAATGAAAACTAAATTTTAAAAGAAAATTTAAAAATAGGTCCAGGACACAGATAAATTAGGTTTGATCCTTGTTCCACAATTTGTTAAATGGGCAAGTTATTTGATTTACTAATCTTCAGTTTCTTTGGCAGAGTTATTACAAAGGTTATGTGAGGTGATACATACAAAGAAATTAGCACAATACCTGGAATAACATATAGTCAATCAATAGTTACAAACTTGAAATCCTTGCAGCATGTCGCTCCAGGGTGTACGTGGGAATATATGGGTATTTTTGCAGCACTCGATTTTCTCTTTCTTTCCAAACATGTTAAACCCCAAAAGCCATCCATGGCTATGGAAGTTGAGCCACACTTTCATTAGTGTTGTCACCTGACCAAGCTCATGAGGCCACATCATCAATCCCCCAGAGCCTCAGTCCTCCACAGGAAGGTGATCAAATTCAGACTTCTCCTGAAAGGTGGAATCAAACATTCAGCACTGCTTCTTCCAGTGAAAACATCCAGTGTGGGCTGTCGCCCCCATTCCACTTTTTTCAAGGAACAAAGGTATATTTCGGGAAATAACAAAATAGCACGTGTGCAAACAAACAAAACAAAGTAAAACAACACGTGGCCAAATAAAAACCTTTGAGTGATCTGGAATGAAAGACACAGACCACACATATATACAGTATACCCACAATATACAGCATAAATAAATACATAAAGTGAGATCTTGGAAATCTCACGTCTATAAGCTCCTGGTGGGTCCTCCTTTCTTAGCACAGCTTACAGAATCCTACATTATATCAATAATCTGAGAACCAATGTCACCGCTGGTCAACCCCCATACATACCATTACAATCACCTCTTTCTTGAATATTTAGTAATACTTTGGTATGCATTCAACTTGCCCAGCACCTTCTGCCCTCAAGACTTTTATAAATGTTCTCCTCAGTACATGGAAAATTCTTTCTTCAAACAACTATGAATTACCCCCTCACTTCTTTTAGATATCTACTCAAATTTCATCTTATTAAAGAGGAATTCTCATGAATCCCTAACTGAAATACCACTAATATTCTACTTTTTCTTTCTCCATAGCCTTATGACTACTTGAGGTAGATAGATAAATAGATATAATGTGTGTATATATAAATAAACTAAAACATGTATAATCATGTTTTAGTTACTGATTTTCATACCATAGAATAAACTCTACTAATGAAAAGGTCTTATTCTTTAGTATGTGGATTCATCATAGATCTAGAGTCAAATCTAATACAAAGGAAAAGGACAATAGATATCTGCTAAATGAGTATCATTTTAAAAATTGGTTCATGTATATATAAGCAAAGCTAAATGAACTTAGTGGGTTATATATGTGTGTGTGTACATATATAATATGTATGTGTGTATACACATGTAGCGATAATGAAGAGATTGTGAATTTCGGGGTGCCTTAGTTAGGATTTTGTTTGTGAAGAGACACCATGACCACAGCAACTCTTATAAACTGAAACATGTAATTGGGGCTGGCTTATAGTTCAGAGGTTCAGTCCATTATCATCATGGTGGGAAGCATGGCGGCATGTAGGCAGACATGATGTCAGAGAAATATCTGAGAGTTCTACATCTTAACCCTCGGGCAGCAGGAAGAGAGAGTCACTGCGCCTGGTTTGAGCATATGAACCTTAAAGTCCACCCCCAATGACAAACTTCCTCCAGCAAAGTCACACCTACTCCACCAAGGCCACACCTCTTAATAGTGTCACTCCCTATGCGCCTACAGGGGCCATTTTCATTCAAACCACCACAGAGTGGGGTTAACATCAAGGAGTTGGAATGGGAGTGAGGGACAAGAGTAATGCAGATACAATGCCCATGTAAGAAGTTCTTAAAAAAATAAAATTATTAAGCAAAAAATATTTGGTCCTTTAAATTGAGAGTGCTTATAATGCCCTCAAAACAAAGAACAACATGGAAGATACCCATTCCAATTTATACCTCAGTGTTTGACAACTCTCCATTCAAAATTATGCCCAAACTTAGACTTTCTGAAAGTAATGTAGAATTCATGTTTTTCTGACTTGGTTTCACTGTTACTGTCTTGCCTAGGTTCGAAATGATGACACCTGTTACAGAATATATGTGTCATCACTGACCTTTCATATACTATTATTTCAAAATCTATTTAAAGTCATGTAATGAAATGCATCCTGAAGCTATCTTCAACTAAATAAACTTGCCAGCTGTGTGGCACACAGCTTTACTAGAACTATTCAATTTTTTAGAGTATTATACACCAAGTACAATAGTAAAATTTGATTGTAGCTGTTCAACTGCCAATGAAAGAGCTAAAATGGTATATTATGAACTACTTGCCACAATTCTTAAATATTCATACTGAAAAAAATTATTAAATGTTCTGCAAGACACGATCTATGCAAATAATCTTTTAAGACAGGATCTCTTATATACCAGATTGGCTTTGAATTCACTATACAGTTAAGAACGACCTTGAACTTTAGAGCAGTGAATATTTTTTTATGAAATGAAGAAGTAATGGGAGAAGGGAGAAAGATGAGATATAATATGGATGAAAAAGAAGGTATAAGTTAGAGGTATGAGAGACAGTTTGGAGATTATTAATAGAAATGTGGAATGAAGGATTTTTGGAAAAGTGAAGAAGTCATGAAAGGCTATTCTAATGAGATAGAGGTTAAAATCCAGTGGTTTAACAATAAATGTACAAAATTACAAGTAGCTATCCTTTAAAAAATAACAGAGATACCTTGATAGAGGGAAGCATTATGGGGCTAGGGAGAAACCTGGTGCTAGGGAAATTCCCAGGAATCCACAAGGATGATCCCAGCTTAGACTACTAGCAATAGCAGAGAGGATGCCTGAGCTGGCCTACCCTGTTAATTAGATTGGTGAGTACCCTAATTGTCATCATAGAGCCTTCATCCAGTAACTGATGGAAGCAGATGCAGAGATATACAACCACGCACCAGGCCAAGCTCCAAGAGTCCAATCAAAGAGAGGGAAGAGGGATTATATGAGCAAGGGGGGGTCAAGATCATGATGGGTAAATCTACAGATATAACTGAACCAAGTTCAAAGGAACTCATGAACTTTAGACCAACAGCTGTGGAACCTACACAGGACTGGACTAGACCCTCTGCATACAAGAGACAGTTGTGTAGTTGGGTCTGTTTGAGGGGCCCCTGGAAGTGGGAGCAGGATCTATCCCTGGTGGATGAGCTGGCTTTCTGGATCCCATTACCTATGGTCAGACACCTTGCTCACCCTTGAGGCAGGGGAGAGGGGCTGGGTCCTGCTTCAACTGAATGTACCAGGCTTTGCTGTCCCCTCCATGGGAGAACTTACCCTTTTGGAGAAGGGGATGAAGGGTGGGTCAGGGGAGAGGGGTTGGGGGGGATAAGAGGGGGATCTGTGGTTGGTATGTAAAATGAATTAAAAAAATTAAATAAAAAAATAATAATAATAAAAGAAATAGAAACTTAAAAAATGGGGAAAGAACAAACACAAAGACACAATGTTAAATGAAATAGAACCAAGGCATACATACCAACCAACATACAAACAAAGACAATAGCCCTGTTTCTGTCTGCACTCCATGTTTGGTTTTAAGTAGTTGAAGGATCTCTCCAAGATTCCAGGAGCTACACCTAAGTCAGGTTCAGTCATGGAGAGTGTTGCTGCTGATTTTCCTGTGAGGTGGTTGAGTTCAACCTAGTCTTATTGATAGCAGGGTGAGGAGTAGGCTGAGCTTCCCAGGTGCTTATCTCACAGGGCAAGAGGCCAGGCTAGAGCCTTACACACTGAACTCATGAGGTGAGGGGGGAGGACTGGAGCTTCCCATATGTTGATCTCACCAGGTGGCATGTTAGTGTTCAATTTTTTTAATTCATTCTTCTCTCATGTTTTACATCCTGACCACAGTTTCCCCTTCCTCCTCTCCTCCAAGTCCCTCCCCTTCCCTCTTCTCTACTCCAGATCCACTCCTCCTTCATTTCCCTTCAGAAAGAAGCAGGCCCCCCAGGGATATCAATTGAACACTGTATAAAAAGTTACAGTAAGACAAAGCACAAAACCTCATAACAAGGCTGGGCGAAACAACCCAGAAGGAGGAAAAGGGTCCCAAGAGTAAGCAAAAGAGTGAGAGACAGACCCTACTCTCACTGTTGGGAGCTCCATAAGAACACCAATATAATAAGATATATGCAAAGGATTTTGCATGGGCCCATACAGCATCCTTAATTGTTGCTTCAGTCTGTGTGAGCCCCTAAGATCCCTGCTTAGTTGATTCTATGGGCCGTGTTCTTGTGGTGTCCTCAACCCCTCTGGCTCCTACGATATTTCCTACCCCTGTTGGGGGGGGCAGGTCCTTGTACACCACCTAATGTTTGACCTGGGTCTCTGCATCTGCTCTCATCAGTTGCTAGATAAACCCTCTCTGATGACAACTGGGATAGGCACTGGTCTATGAGTATAGCAGAATATTATTAGGAATCATTTCACTCACTATTTTTTGAGCCATGTTTGGTTCTGTCTGGGGTCTCTAACATGTCCTGCCTCTGCTTCCTGGCCATTTAGGCAGTGGTATCAGGCATGGATTTCCACTCGTGGCATGGGTCTAAAGCTGAACCAGTCATTGGTTGTCCACTCCTACAAGTTCTGCACCACCATTACCTTAGCACATCTTCCAGGCAGGACAAATTGTAGGTTGAAGGTTTTGTGCCTGGGTTCGTTTCCCAGTTTCACCACAGGAAGCTTTGCTGGTTACAGAAAGTGGCAGGTTCAGACTCTGTATCCCCCATTGCTAAAAGTCTTCACTAAGGTCACTCATGTAGATTCCAGGGGATTTCCAGGGGATTTCCGTTGCACTAGGTTTCCACATCACCCCCAATGCCCCCAATTCCAGTCATCTCTCCCAGTACTCTCTCCCTTCTATCCCTCCCCTATCCCTCCTGTAAGAAACCATTATAGCTACTTTATCATATACACAAATTCAATTGTTTTACTTGAGATATTAGTAACACTAACAATTATTGTGTTGATAAGAGAAACAATTTCATGGATGCATCCTATTAGAGACCAAAAGCCATGGCATAGGCATCATTTTGTGTCACTTAAGCTTTATAACACATTTTTGAGATGAAAACTTTTAGGAGTATCACTCTATAGAAAATTGGAGCAATTTGACCAATACTCAATCAATGACAGAGACAAGATTATGATTCTCATTTGCTCATCTCAAGGAGTGACATTCTTAGTGTGCATACTCACCATCTTGGATCAGTTTAACTGTATTCATGTTCCTTCATGGATATGTTGCTGTGATAATTATTCATTACCATGTGCTTTCCATTCCTTTGTTTTAAGACATCAAAGGCTCCTGTGATCTTGACATGCAAAGATCCCAGAATTATGGATTTCTCTTCAGACTGCTTTGGCCCATTATGTTATTTTCCATAAATACAGACAAACTTTCATTTCCTGTGTCTTAAAATGTATTTGTGTATGCGTTCTTTCTCGAGAAATACTCTATGGCAAAATTATAAACCTGTTCCCCTCCTCTTTGACAATCAGAGAGTTCTCTAAGGAAACCACAGTGAACACTGACAGTGTTTCAGAATTCAGAACATTAAGGAAAGGGATAGGAGGCTTATAGATGAGCACTTTGTTATATTGGTTCTAAGGATTCACTTTCTTTCATCATAACAGCAACAGCACAAATACTTTATATTAATGTTTTTCAAATGCTATCACATTTTCTTCCCTAATCCTTACAAAAACAATGTAGAGTGCACAGAAATGTCTTGATTTTTATGTGGAAACTGAAACTCAAAAATATTTGAGTGAGTTGGTCATGGTCTTATGCCTAGAACACATCATGCTTATGCGGCAAGCATTTTACCCCCTGAGCCATCTCCTCTGCCCCTCTTCCCCCAACCTTACGTCAGACATTTTGCACACCACTTGTAGAATCATCTAACCAAATTTACACAGCAGGCATTATTATGCACATTTTTTCAGCTGAAAGACCAAGGTAGAATAGATAATGAGTAGCAGGCCTAGAATTTGAAGCCATATTTGTTGGGTCATAAAATTCTTGGTCTTTTCAATAAGTGAAAGGGGTAAATTAATATAGAAAATATCATAGGTTATAATAGTCAAATAACTATCCACTGTAGCAAGATTTCTTTTCTAGTTTTCAGATTCATAGTTCAAAAGTTACACACCAAACTGATGGTGTTTTTAAGCAATGACGGGATTAAAAACTGCTACACCTTTGAAAAGCAGTGTGACCCTGCTTAACAAAACTCACTTACTCCACTAGTAACACTGGAATGATAATTCAACAGAAAAAAGAAATCACATGAGGAAAGCCAATATAGCATAACATATAATAGCAAAAACTGGAAAAATCTGGGCCTGGAGTTAAGAATGCTGACTGTTCTTGTATAGAAGCCAAGTTTGGTTCCAAGTGCCACAACCATCTGTAACTCTAGTTCTAGAAGAATCTGATGCTCTCTTCTTCATTCTGTGGTGCACATGTATGCATGCAGACAAAACATTGATATGTATAAAATACATATTAAAAAATTAACCAGAAAATGAACAGTTTTTAATGTGACATTGCAAATTCAACAAAATAGGACTCCTGAAAATCTAAGAATCGGTAGAAATGTTTTGATATTTCATTAAAATAGCATAAACAAAAATGGAGCCTACTGAGTAACCAAAAATTATAGTAAACCAAATTGGACCACTAATTTAAAATTTGTAAGAAAAGACATCCTAGATAAATCAAAACTAAAATATTAATAAGAAAACATTAAGTAAACATCTTCCTAAGTATAAAGGTAAAAAATTTTATTAATCAAAAAATCTTAGAAGATTTTTTTAATTCTGCATGGCAATAAAATACAGTTAATAAGACAAAGGAAAATAACAGGCTGGCTAATCATGGTGGAGCTGGCTTTTAATCCCAGTACTCAGGAGACATAGGCAAGTGGATCACTGTTTGAGGTACAGAGTGAGTTCTGGGAAAGCCAGGGCTACATAGAGAGACCCTGTCATAAGGAGAGAGAGAGAGAGAGAGAGAGAGAGAGAGAGAGAGAGAGAGAGAGAGAGAGAGAGAGAGAGAGAATAAAATATAAAATAAAGTAATAGCTTGGGAAAATGAATGTAGGTAATGCATATGACAAAGTTAGTTTTCTCCAAGAACAATTATGGATGAGAATGCTACAATGAAATCTACTGCTTTGTAAACATGTTTTAAAACCTAGTAAATAATTTGAAAATACAATTAGTAAAAATAAATTCTTAATACAAAAAGCTTCTAAAATCAATAATAACAATAATAAATATGGAGGAAATGTTAACAGTGTTAAAACAAAAATGTGGTGATATGATAAGAAAAATCAAAGAAAAGGAAAATTTTAAGTGTCAATAAATATAAAATGATCAGATTCACTATTTATTGTCAAACATGTCAAAACTATAATGAGATACCATTTGTCAGTCACCACACTGATAAAGATCTTTTAAATATTTAATAATATAGTTACTTGGTAAGAATATTTGGAAATGGACATTCAAAGATGTTGGTGAAAAGGTAAATTGAGGAAAATCAGTTTTATTAAGGAAGCTTTGCTGGGTGGTGATGGAGCATGCCTTTAAGCCCAGCACTCAGGAGGCAGAGGCAGGTGGATCTCAGTGAGTTCGAGGCCAGCCTGGTCTATAAAGTGAGTTCCAGGACATCCAAGGCTACACAAGGAAACCCTGTCTCAAAAAAAAAAAACACTCTAATTTACAATAAAAGAAGCTTTAGCAATAATTTCTACAACCCTTTGCTCCAATCATTTATCTACCAAAATTCCTCAATAAATATTTAAATATACACTTTACTTTTGGAAGAGGAAGAAGGAAAGAAATCATATTGAAACACAGCACAAAATTCTGTTCTTATGAAAAACCATATTTTCATACCCTAACCTAGGGTTTTATCACACAGCCTAACTGACTTAGAAAGGACCATAGAAACAATAGCACCCCTATAATTATCCAGCCCCATTATCAAGAGATGGACAAAACTGAGAAGCACTTATGTAGGTTACAAAGGGGCAGATGCTTCATAAAATATTAAGACCTGATTATAGAACTACATCATATTTCAGCAGCTCCACATTTTGTCAGCATCTCATTAAAAGTCTATTAACACAGTTCCTTTTCTGCACAATATTATGCCTTCCTTTCACAACCAAAAGGTGTGACAAACAGTAGAAAAGTAATTGAAGAGGGATGCAAGCATCAGAAATAAATTCAGGTATGGCAGTTGGGTTGGCATGATCTGACTCAGAATTTGTACAGTGGTTAATATGGTAAGGACTTGGGACACAGGCAATATGCAACAGATAGTCAAAGTAAACATAACAGAATTTCTGAGAATCAAAAAAGTTAGAGAGACAAAAATCATCATAATAGACAGGCAAAAAGACAGTGGGAGGGAGGGAGAGAAGGAGAGAGAGATAGAGACAGAGACAGAAAGGAGAGCCAGAGTCTTTTATGGGTTTATTAGAAGTCTGGACATAGCTGAGGAAAGACTCTTTGAGTTTGAGGGTACCATCAGAGGAACTTCAAAGATGGAGAAATAAGGACAAACAGCCCAGGAGCAAAAGAGCAAACACCAAAAAGGGAAAAGGAAAGAGGGGCTGGAGAGATGAGATGGCTCAGCAGTTAAGAGCATTTGCTGCTATCACTAAGGACCCAAGTTTGGCTACCAGCACCCACATCAGTTATCTGACAACCACCTGTAGCTCCAGATTAAGGAAAAGCCAATCTCCTCTTCTGGCTTCCATGCTCACTGTATGCCATGTGGCATCCTTGCATGGACACACAAATATACATATAAATAAATAAATATCAAAATAAGTATTTTTAAGAGAAAGAAACAGAAGAAATACAGGAAACAACAAGGCACAAGAATTTCCCTAAATTAATGTCAGATCCACAAAGCTCATAGAACATTAAATAGGATACTGTTTCCAAACAGTACCACGACTACATTGCCAAAACTTCAAAACATAAAATGACACAAAAGGCAAACTCTTGGGAGATACAGTAGAAACAAGATCAGCACGCTTATGGAGGAGTTAAGATGAGAATTCTCTCATTTAATCCCAGCAATGAAGAAGCAGAAGCAGGAGGACTGTGACTCTCATGACAGTCTGTGCTCCATAGTGAGACCCTGTCTCAAAAAAAAAAGTGAACAAAAAGCATTTTTATAAACAACTCAGAAAACATGTAACAATACAAAAGTTGCTGAAGAATGGAGACCAAAAAAAAAGTTAGTTTACAATTCTGTACCCTGCAAAACCATCTTTAAAAACAAATGAGGAGGCTGAGGAAATGGCTCAGTTGGTAAAGTGCCTCTTACACAAGCAACCTGAGTGTGGAACCCCAGGATCCACATAAAAGCTGGAGATGTAGGCACACTTGCTTATAATCCCAGCACTGGGGAGGCAGAGGCAGGAGTATCCCTAAGGTTTGCTGTCAAGCCTCTTTAGCCAATCGGCAAGCTCCAGGTTCAGTAAAGTGTGCTGTCTCAAATACTAAGGTGGAGAACACTTAGGAGAGACACCCAACATTAATCTCCACCCTCCACATGCACATCCATCCACACACTTGCACCTCCACACACTCTCAAAAGCAAAGGCAATATAAAGATTCCTGCATATGTACAAAAGAGGAAGGAATTTTCTGGCACAAGGTCTGTATGCAAGAAATGTTGGAGTGTTTCAGACAGAAGGGAAATGATGCTTATACCTACAGAAAGAAAGTACAGGCTTTGAGAAAGGACTAAATGAAGGTGAAATGATTACTTTTTATGATGAACAGATTCAAGATTTTGTAAAATAATAAAACCTATTTGATTGTGTTTGTTTAGCTATGCTTACATGTTAAGTGAAATGAATAATAATAGTGATGGGAGAGGAAATCTGAATGTTTTGTTATTACAGGAATCGTGCATTACTCAAAAGTGGTACAATGTTCCATATGACTGGACCTCGATAGCCAAAAATAATGATGTGTGATTGTAATTCCAGTATTTGAGAGTCTGAAGTGGGTAAATCATGAATTTAAGACCAATCTGGACTATATAGCAAGACCCTGTCTCAAAATAAAAGTGGACCTGGGAGAGTTGTACTCGTATCTTGCTAATTCTGGAGCAATTCCTTAAAAACATTTTCTAGCTTTTTATTTGTTTTAAAAAGCAATGACTGATATGCTAAGAAAGGTGAGCAAATGACAATTATATAAAATAGCTAAAACCACAAAGTCAGGAAAGAGTAGAAGAAAAATAGGAACAAATAGGGAAAGAGGGCAAAGACTATCTTTAAGTAGCAATATGGTTGTTATTCATCCAACTATATCTGTATTCATGTATCATAACACACTCATTTAAGTGCATAATTCAATATTTTAGATATATCACATTAATTTATATTTTATTTTGTATATTTGTTTGTTATTATGATGTGTGTGTGTGTGTGTGTGTGTGTGTGTGTGTGATGCACAATGAGCGTATGTGGCATGTGGAGGTGACAGAATAACTTTGTGAAGTGTTTTTTCTTCTTCTGTCTTGACATGGGAGTCAAAAGCAGGTCATCATCAGGTCCTGTCAGGACACAGCTACCTTTACCTGCTGAGACATCTCACGGGCCTCACACTAATTTTTAAATTGTTATAAAATACACATAAAATAAACTTTACTGTTTAAAGTAACTCATCATGCTAAAAATCCATGTATTACACTGCAAAGTCTTCATACAGAAATGCCTTCCAAAGAATTAGTACCTCTCTGAAAGAAACTTGCAGCAAAAACACACTCTAAGGAGTAGCGGCTTGGGATAGAAGAAAAATGCAAAAGAAAATAAGTTTCTAAAGATTGTTTTTCAGGATCATTGTAATGATTTGTCATGTTGAAATGTAAGACATTGCATGAAAACAGAAATGATTAGTTTTTAGTCATGTTTAAGACAAGGCATTCTTTATCGTTCCCGCCTTTTAACATTAATACCCGGAATCACTAGTGTCAGGATACTCATTCTGATGAAACCATCAAAATCCTCAAGACTGCACTCCAGTGTGACTACTAATCCCCAGTAACTCCCAATGGACGAGGCAATTGCAATTATGTAAAGAGTTCCACGTAGAGAAAATGCATTACAATTAGGGAACTGTCTGTGTGCAAGATTTTCCAGGCAACTTGGCCAGTACGTTAAACAATGTACCTTTTAAATGGCACTTTCCCAGGAAAGAAAATTAAAACAAAGATGAACAAAAATGTGAGCTCTGCACTATGTTACTGTAATTTTTGATTGTGTGTTTAGAATATACACACATCCCTGACAGATTAAGGGCAAGAAAAACAGCATTGAAGGACTTACATACTTACCCATATGTGGAATATTCCAAACTATGTATCATTTCAACATATTCTGGCAGGTTATCTAACAAGACTGCAACGTTTTTAAAGCAGTCAGACTGCCAGGTCTCACAGTGTGGGATCCAGATGTGGAAGGTATTTGGAAGCGTCTGTTTTCTTCCAGGCAAATCCAGGATATGTCCATATAAAAGAATTCCAGCTTCCCAGATCCTAAAGTATATATTAGTAACTGTGACAGTTGTGTATTGTTGGTGGCTCTGGAGCAAGAACGATCCTATCTCCCACTTGACATGGGCCAAAATTTTCTCAGCAGAAAATAATTTTTAAATAGAAGTCAAAAGGCCATGGAATTTCTTTATAAAAACTAGTCTGGTTAAACTTTTGCAGTCTCCAAAATGCACACTACACACACACACACACACACACACACACACACACACACACACACACACACACACAAAGAGAGAGAGAGACAGAGACAGAGACAGAGACAGACAGAGAGAGACAGAGAGAGAGACTGTCGATTCCTCTAACCTCATTTTCTCCTTAGCAGAAGGAGAGAGTAAATACTCAGATTTCATGGCTACAAGCAAAAGATTTCCTTAAAATGCTTTTACTCTAAGCTCCTGATGTTATACTACAAGGAAACACCCCAAGGGATAAGTCGACAAAAAGTATGAGCTAACACAATTTATTCCCTTACTTTGGGCTTCAGTTTCTTCATGAATAAAATGAAGTAAATTCAGCGAGGAACTTCTTGGATCCTGTTTCATTTGAGCATGGTTAAATAAGAAGAAACATAGAAATATATTTTACAAAAGGGATAGAGATACTGAAGACCCATTAACAGCTAATGTGCCTTAAAGACTTCGTTGCAAGAGCTTCTTGGGCCCTCTTGCATTTGCTAAGGTTTCTTTCAGCCCTGAGATTCTCTTGGAAGTCTATGCATTGGTTTGGTAAACTAACAAATACATCAGGGCTTTTTTATAACACAGAGAAAGAGCAGCTCAGTGGGTAAACATTTCGGTCCTTCCATTATGCTACAAAATTTGAAAGGAAAACTAGGACATTTAGATTTACAGTCAGTGCTAGGCATTGAAACCGTCTGCTAACAGGAATGTCTGTGCACATTTCTAAGAAATAGAGCTTTAGTGTGAGGAGAGCCTAAAATTTCTAGCTCTGCCTTATATGAATCAAATATGACTTAATTCTTTTGGTATCCTTTAGAATTGATCAATTCCTCCTGAACAAGTTACACCTATACCTGGAAAATAATGTAAAGCAAGATATATAACACATTGTGAGAAAGCATCAAAATTTACAAATCATGCTTATTACGATAAGCAATAAAAAAGACTTAAAGGAAGAAAGATGAGGCTCAGATTTCACATCTATCATTTATTAGTTGTATTATTTTGAATCAGGTGTCTGACCCATTTGTTTCATATTTCCTTAATTCAATCAAGATAATAGTATCTCATTCTTAATGCTAAGGTTTCTGGAATGCTGAAAGTAGTCAAGATAAGGTAGCCATTGTAAGAATTAGTCTCTATCTGTCATTTTTGAGATTTTGCAATCTAGTCAGCTGGGGGATGTTTTGTGTATCTCTTCTGATTAACATTAGCCTGAAGTCTAATCCCTTCTGGGCAGTACATGGCCCAGATTGACACTCAGGGAGAAATCCACAAATGTCCATTACACCACTTCTTCCATCTGAGAGGAATGTATGCTATTTTATTTGCAATCAAAATGATGATTCTTGGCCCGAAAGCAATGTAAAATCTCATCATTCCGAACACAAACAATTATGAAAGAAACCCAAGAATGGACATGGCATTGATCCTAATGACTCAAGAGATCAGCTGCGCCAATAGAAACCAGATCTGATGCCTAGAACCAAAATTAAAATTTACAGACTGTGTGTGAGAGAACAGCTGCCTTCCCTTCGGTATCAACTTCTGTTGTGGCAAAAGAGGTATTTATAGACATGGATGCTACAGTTTGGTTTGGAACTATAGATCCATGTCTTTGGAAAGTTGAGAAAAGGTGAATGTGAATCCTGAGTGTCAGAAGTATACACTTTGTCCCACCTCAAAAATCTTTCCTATCTCAAAGACTCTCAGGACAACTTCTAAAACTCAGTGGAAGAGGCTGAGCTTTATTTTAAGAAATAAGCATAAAGATAATTACAGAATTTTGAAGTGAATGCAACAGAGAAATTATTTGTGATACACAGCCTGCCTTTTCCCTCTGTGACACTTTCATTGCTTTATAAAGGGAATGCTGAAGGGCTGCAGGGGCCATGCTGGTTCACAGAGGGAAGGACAGGACCAGTTATATTACCTACAATTGAGAGCAGTGGGCTGGATTTGTCACTAGACATTTGTAAGTCATGAGGCCCTGAGTGATCAATAACTGTTACATACAGATTACAGTTGGAGAATTGCTAGTATATGAGAATCTATTGGTTTCATAGTTGTATAAAAACATTTTAATATATTACATAACATTCAGAAAGCTACTGTGAAATAGGAAATAGTAAAAATGAGGTAGAATAAAATTATAGACTTAAAATTTCCAAATCTAGCTGACTGGTAATTATTCTTTCAGAGCCACTGGGCAACTGATTTTATGATCTTCTCTAAACAGACAAAATTCTTTTATTTTCCTTGATTGCTACCTCTTCCTCTTCCTCCTCCTCCTCTTCCTCTCTTTGAAACAGAATGTCTTGTATACCCTCTATGATGGGGGTAGGTTGGGGAGAGCGGGAGAAGGGGAGGGAGGAGGAACAGGGGTTGGTATGTAAAAGGAAAAAATTTTTAAATAAAAAATATAAAAAAATCTCGATGTGCTTTTGATTGTTATCTAGGTATGTTGACCATTTTTTCATATTTTTGAAATCTTGTACTTATATTTGCTTGTATCTAACTTTATCATGTTATTGTTTCAATAGACATAGATGAGTTGTAATATGGCATCTTCACACATGTATATCATGCACTTTGTTCATATTCACACACCCTCATTACCCTCTCTTGTTCATCTCTGTCCCTCCAACTAGATTTCTAATGTATTTTTTCTATTACTTTGATTAGTGATACTTCTATTGCTAAGTTTCTAGGGACTTTTTAATAAGAAGAGATAATGAACTTTTTATACAGCCTCTTCACTATTTATCAAGAATGATTATACAATTCCACCCTTGATTATACTGGTGTTCTATATTATATTTACTGATTTCAGAATGTTGAAACATCCTTGAATCCCTGGAATAAGATCAACTTGATTGGGTTGTATGAACCTTTGAATGTTTGTTGAATCATCAAGGAAATTGTAAAGTTTCTTCTTCTCTAGGTCTGGCAGAATTCAGTAGTGACTCTAGTCCCAGGCTTATCCTTTCTGGGATACTCAGTATTACTGCTTCAGTCTAGTTTCTTATACCTAAGGTGTTCAATTTTGGTAGATCACATGCATCTAGATATTTATTTTTTAAGATTTTTTTCGCTATATTGTAAAGTTTTAAAATATTTCCTAGTGATCCTCCAGATTTTACAGGTATCTGCTCTAATACTTCTGTAATCTCTAATTTTATTAATTTCGGTTTTCATTGTTTTTTCTTAGTTTAGCCAAGCATTTTTCTACCTTACTGTCTTTTCAAGGAACTGTGTCTTTCATTAATTTTTGTATTATTCTTTTAATTTCCATGTTATTGATTTCTACCCTGATTGTTATTATTTCTTCCTATTTGTTTGAAGTTTAACTTGCTTTCTAAGAAGTTGAATAAATCATTGGATTATTTGAGATCTCTTTGATTTTGATATGGGTATTCAAATCTCTAAACTTATCTCTTAGAACTGCCTTAGCTGTGCCCAAAGGATTCCAGTAATCTGTAGTTTTGTTTGTTTTCATAGGTTTCTATAACTTTTTTAATTTACTCACTGATTGACTCAATTACTCACTGATCATTCAGAAGTATATATGTGAATCTTCATGTTTTTCTAGATTCTGCAGTTGTTCTTGCCATATATATCAAGGTTTAGTTGATTATCATCTGATAAGACACAAGAAATGATTTATATGTGCTTTCCTTTCCATAAAATTACATAGTATCCCCCAACTCCAATCTGTGTCTCTTCAGCTCAGCTAGCTGTCCCACTCTGTTTTGATGTCTCTCTCTTTGTGAAGTACAAAAAGTACTTCCCGCGTGTGTCTGCACAGCTGCCGTAAGTTCACATGAGTAGCAGCCCTGTCATGTATGGAAAATACTTTGTCACTGCAGACTTCCACTACCTCTGGCTCTTATAATCTTTTTGCCACCTCTTCTTTGATGATCTTTGAATCTTGGCTTAGGGGGTGTATTATAGATGTTCCATTTAGGGCTGAGCATTCTGAACTCTCAGTATCTCCACCAGTTCTGGGTCTCTGTGTTAATTACTATATACCGCAGAAAGACGTTTCTCTAATGAGGATTAAGAGATGTACCAATTTATAGGTATAAATATAAGGATTAAGGGCAATTTACTATGTCAAGTTAGCAAAATAATAGTACTGGTTTTTCACCTAGGACCTAACCAATGACAGGTTTTTTGTTTTTGTTTTTGTTTTTGCTTTTTAGCTCATTAACAGTACCAGGAATGGGTTCAACTTTATGGAGTGGGTTTTAAATGCAATCAGAAAGTGGTTGATTACTACAATAACATTTGTGCCATTATTGACCAACAGATATATCTTTTGAGGCCAGTCATTATTGTAGTTCAAGTGTTCATAGCTAAGAAAGACTGTTAATGACTGTTCTCCCCTAATAGAGAACAAAGAACATACCAGCATTATGGTCAATATCAGTTTGATCTCTCCATGTCCTACAACTCAAGGCATATGGTATCTTCAGAAATAGGTCCCTGCTGTCAAATTCTAGAGGGTAATCAAGAACAATGACAATAGTGTGTAATGTTTGAGGAGTTTGTGGAAAACCACTGATCAACAATTTGAAAAGTAGTACCTTAGATGGATTTGAGCTTTTTCTTTGATAGCCTAGGGTGCCTGTGTGAGACATTGGCTCCCTGTTATAAGGCGACTCCATTTAAATCTCTTTTATATATGTATGTGTATATACTTTAGGAAACTTCTATGGTAGTATGTTCTATATAGCATTTTAAAAGGTCTATTATTCTCCTTATGTTTCCTTTTTTTTTTTAAATTTCAGAACTCTAGTCATTTGTTTAGACCACTCCATCTAGTACAAGGTAGAACAAACCAAATTTTGGAGATGTGTTCCTATGATTATTTTCAACATCAAATTGAGTCAATCTGGCATAATAAAAGGGGCATATTGTAGCTAGAGTTTTCCTGCCTGGCCCACAGTCAGGACAAATCTCTCTCACCTGCCAGTCCCACAGCCGCTCAAACCCGACCAAGTAAACACAGAGACTTATATTGCTTACAAACTGTATGGCCGTGGCAGGCTTCTTGCTAACTGTTCTTACAGCTTAAATTAATCCATTTCCATTAATCTATACCTTGCCACTTGGCTCGTGGCTTACCGGCATCTTCACATGCTGTTTGTCATCGTGGTGGCTGGCAGTGTCTCTCTGCCTCAGCCTTCCACTTTCCAGCTTTATTCTCCTCCTTGTCCCGCCTACACTTCCTGCCTAGCCAACGGCCAATCAGTGTTTTATTTATTGACTAATCAGCAACACATTTGCCATACAGAACATCCCACAGCAGCATATAATGTGAGTTTTTGTCCCAGAATTACTAGCAGCTCTATGAGAAGTTAATAAACCTATTTGGATATGTTTTGACATTATAATACCTAATTTTTTACATCAAATCACTTTAATGAAAATGTCTCCCATATCTCAGGCATTTGAATGTTTGGTCCCAAGTCATTAGCATTGTTGGGGAAGCTTAGTAGATGTGGCCTTGTTGGAGGAAATGTGTCATTGGAGTCAGGTTTTGAGCATTTAAACACACACGTAATTTCTAATTCACTCTCTTTGTTTTGTGCTTGCAGTTCAAGATGTGAGCTCTCAGCTTTTGTTCTAGCTACCATTACTGGTTCCTGATGCCTCTGCTCTACCATGCTGGACTCTACCCCTCTGGAACCATAAGCCAGCCCAGATGCACTCTTTATTATATAAGTTGACTTGGTCATGATGTTTTATCACAACAATAGAAAAACAACTAATTCGCACCCCTGATAATTCAATGACCTATTTCTAATACATTGTTTTAATAAATATTGGTTTAATGTGTTCTATCTCTATGACAAAATGCTGCATTCTACAATGAAGACTCTGATTGCCTGGATTCCAAGAAGTCCAAGTGCAATACAGAAAACACAAGCTTATTTTCTGGCAGTGATCTAATGAGTAAAGTAATAGAGCAATTCAGGAAAGGCTTCACAAAGCACATGGAGCTTGTGTCTGAATAATAACTGCATCTACAAGCCAGGCAGTGGTGGCACACGCCTTTAATCCTAGTACTCGGGAGGCAGAGCCAGGCAGATCTCTGTGAGTTCGAGCTCAGCCTTGTCTAGAGAGCGAGATCCAGGAAAGGTGCCAAAGCTACACAGAGAAACCCTGTCTTGAAAAAAATAATTTCATCTACAAGTCAGTGATATGAAAGGAATTCTAAGCAGTAGAAATAGTTCTGCAAATACATGAAGTACTAGTAAAAGATGACAAGAATCTTCAGTATGAAGAAATGTGGTTTTTTTGGCTTTTTTTTCTTTTTTGTTTTGTTTGTTTGGTGTAGTTGGATCAAGGATGCAGGACAATAAGTTTTTTTTAATTAAAAGGGTCTAACAATGTGTAAGGCAAAGTTCAAGTTGCTTCATACGCCAAGTTATTTTGTATGTTAAGCAATATGTGGAGAGTTCTTAAAATGTGTTTCAATTAACACTATCTTAAGTGGCTTTTAATAAGAATTCTGAAAAATTGAATTCCCAAAATAATAGCAAGTATAAGATTCTGGTTCAAATGACAGTGGTAGAACTCAGAGTTTCAATTTAAGAATATGCCATATGATGTGTAGAAAATGAGGGAACAAGCCATGAGCCACATGACAAAGCATAAATAGAAGTATGGGTTAATTTAAATTAAGATTCAGCTAGTAACAAGCCTCAGCTATTGGCTGAGCATTTATAAGTTAAAAAATATATCATATGAAACTCATAGAAGAAAACATCATTCATAACTGACCTCAGAATGTTTATTTTAAATGGATTTTATAGTAGCACCTTTAAAGTACAATTGAGATTTTATGTAAAAGAATTGCACTGAAAAAATATTTATCAGGTAACTATGATTACGATGCTTTGACTGACATATAGCAAAGAGAATCTGGTTTGTACACACTACAGAACTTTCTCTAAGGAATACTATAATACTTGAATATGCATTTTATCTTGTTGGATCCCATATATAGAACCATGGTCACCATCTTGGAAGACACGCCTCACTAATGGAATTTACCTTGCCCTTCTAAGCATGGAGTTACTTGGAAATCAAATTACCTGTACTTGTTCAGATTAAAGAGGGTCACCACAACCTTGTACATGTCAGACAAGAACTATACTACTGAGCTACACCATTGGCACATTATTGTTTCTTTATGGTCAAAACATTAACAATGTTTTCTTCTTACCTTTCAAAATACAAGTCCAGGTATAGTTATGAATTCTAAAGAGGGATCAAAACTGAACATTGTTATTTCTATTAACATTTAACATTTGTGCAAGCACTGTGTCATTTTCTCATGAGAAAGATGAAAAGATGACAGTTTTATCCAATGCTTACTAATTATAAGACAGATAGTCAGGAAAGCCAGGTGGCTAGGAGCAAATTTTTGAATGTCTCAATATAACACCTGATAGGCCTTAGCCAACAGCTAAAAGATTTTGATATAGGATGTGTGAAAAAAATAGCAGATACATTACGAGATCCCAGGCTTTACTTCAGTTTACACCTCTTCAATATTTTAAAAATCTTTTCTGTTTTTATTGTTGTTGTTTGTGGTGGAAGTTGTTTGCTTTGGTCTGATGGTTCTGAAGTTATTTGGGTGTTTTCTCTTTCTGTCTCTTTTGGTATTTTCAACTCTGTGATATGCCAACACTTGTTCCATTAACATACATTTTCTGTTCCAAGATCCAATCAAGTAGATATGCTTGCAGTCTGTCAGTTTTTTTTTAATTCTGTGTATATTAATGCACATAGTGATGGGTCTCATAAAGACATTTTCTTTAAACTATCTCATCATATTTATCATATTTAGTCTCCTATATCCTTCCAGATAATCTCTCCGGTTCTCACATTCCCTTCCTTCTTTCCAGTCTCACATCTGATTTTATGTCATATTTATAAAAATGGATTTATGTACCTATATAAAATCTAGGATCCACAAATAAGGGGAAAACATGCAATATTTGTCTTTCTGAGTCATGTTTACTTTGCTTAATATGATGATATCCTGTTGTATCCATTTTATACTAAACAAAATAATTTCTGTACTTTTATGGATGGGTAAATTACATTGTAAATATACATCATAGTTTCTTTATCCAAAAGTTAGGTGGCTTTAGTTGTGTGGGTTTATTTCTAGGCCTTGTATTTCCTTGATCTAATGTGTCTATTATTTCTGTCCCAGCCCTGTGCTGGTTTTGTTACTATATTTCAGGTATAACTGGAAATTGGGTAAGGTAATACCTCAAGCATTGTTCATGTTGCTTAGAATTACTCTGAGTGTCTGGGATTTTCTTAGTAACCATATGAATTATAGGGTTTTTTCTATTTCTGTGAAGAATATCATAGGGATTTTTATGGGAATTGTATTGAATTTGTAAATCACTTTGAGGAATATAGACATTTTCACTATATTAATTATGCTGATCCTTGAGTAGGAAGGAGTCTCTCCATTTTCCAGGGTCATCTATTTCTTTTTTATGTATTTTAACTTTTTCATTATCGAAGTATTTCACTTCTTTTGTTGGGTTTATTCCTAAGTATTTTTGAAGATATGTTTTCTTGATTTCATTCCCAGAATATTTGTTATTCATACCTAGAAAAGCTACTGGTGTTTGTATGTTCATTTTGTATACTGCTACTTTGCTGAAAGTTTTTACCAGTTCTGAGAAGTTTTTTACGTACATACCATGCGCAAATAGGAATAATTTGACTCCTTTCTTTCTTACTTGAATTTCTTTTATTCAATTCATCTTATTGCTTTAGCTAAGAATTTAAGATTTTGAATAGGGGTGGAGGTGGGTACACCTTTGTCTTATTCCTGACTTTAGTGGAAATCCCTTTGAGTTTTTTTCCCATTTAATATAGTATTGGATATGAGATAGATAGATAGATAGATAGATAGATAGATAGATAGATAGTCTTTATTACGTTGGGATATGTTCTTTCTACTTTCTTCCAGGCTTTTACTATGAACAGATACTGGATTTTGTTTAAAGACTTTACTGCTTCTATTAGAATAATCATGTAATTTTTGTTCTCAAGTCTATTAATGTGCTATATTGCATTTAATGGCTTATGTACAATAAAACATGCTTGCATACCTGAAATGAAGCTCACTTTGTCATTGTGGATGATCTTTTTGTCTTTATAGGCACTCCTAAACACAAAATAGGATTAAAACCTGTTTGGGGAGATGGGCAATGTCATGATTCAGTGCATAAAAGCACTGCTGCCAAGCATGAGGACTCGAGTTCAATCCCTGGAATCCACACAGATGGAAAAAGAGAATTGACCTGTTGTCTTCAGATGTCCACATGCACCATGAATCACATACACACACACACACATACACACACACACACACACACACACACACACACACACACACACACACACACACATTAAACTCCATTTGAGAAATCACATATAATTTCTCAAGGATGCACTGGACATTTACTTTCTTTATTATTTACTATTCTTCTCATTCCCTTTTATAAAGTTAATTCCTAAAAACAGTCATGCTATACTTCAGCCTATCCTGAGGTGGATTTTCATTTTATTCATAATGGAGTGTCGTCAGTATTACTACTACTACTGCTACTGCTACTGCTACTACTACTACTACTACTACTACTATTATTATTATTATTATTAATTTCTCTGCATAATGTAGTACTTCAAATGTTTCAAAGCCTCAGGAGCTGTATTTATGATGAGAAGAGGAGAGAATTGAGAGACACTTCTCCATCAGGGGCACAACCTTGGAGTAAATCTTCACTTGCAGTTAACAATGACTCCCTTGGAGTTATAAGCATTCCATACATAATGAATGCTTCCTACTATTGCTGAAATAAGCAGTGTACCTTTCAAAGCCAACAGAATCCCTTAGCTGTCACAATTAACTTTAAAGATATATAAATCAAGTTTGGACATTAGAAACAGAAATCCAGGGGAGTTGCTTGCAATTTTTGTTTTTTGCTTTTGTTTTTGTTTTTTATAATTGTTTCTTTCTGGAGGCCATGTTAGTATCTGTAGTCTGTGCTGCTGCCTGAGATCATGCTGACATTCATGGTCCATATTACTGCCAGAGGACATGTGGATGTCCATGAGTCAATGTTGACGTCTGTTGTCCATGTTACCACCAGAGGCCATGTTGATGTCCCTGGTCTGTGAGACAACTGGAGGCCATGTTGAGGTCCATGGTCCATGCTGCCCCTGGCTGATATGGACAAGGAAGCTTCTTTTGCAGACTCATAATTGAGAATAAAAGATATTGAAGGACTCTGTGACAACCTGCACCCCAGTAAGAAAGAAACAGTCTAGACAGGAAGCCATTAAAGAGAGCTCTTTAAAATTGTAGTAGGGATACTGAAATGTAGATCATCACAGTTGATGGCTTCTGTCAGTTTTGGAGGGAGGACTCAGTCATCTTTAAGGGGCTGGCCAGTTGGATTTTGCCCATGCTTCAATAAGTATATGGGCAACACAAATGGGATGTATTGATGTATTTTTTTTCCTTTTTGAGGGGAGTGGAACAAGAGTGGGAGGGTGGACATGGGAGAAATGGGAAGCAAGTATGATTGGGGTGTATTGTATGAAATTCTCAAATAATCAATAAAAATATTCTGTTAGAAAAAATTGCTTCTCTGAGAACTGACAATTTTTTGTGTCTTTGTGTTATCTCCTGTTTGCCTCTCACAGCATAAATAGGAAGAAAAGATAAAATTCTTGAGTTCAGTTATTGGTTGGTTTGAGGTCATGCCAAAAGCATATGCCCTAGTTATTAAAGGTGAACAGATGGGGTGTTTATGATCATCTAAGGGGAGCTCCACATCCTCAATAGAGAGACATTAAAAACTACAGCAACAAAACTATAAGCTATCTTTGAAAGAACAAAATAGAACTAATTTTTACACTGCTCTTAATTATTGCTAGGATCCAAGAAACTGAAACAAAATATTATCTATGAACTAAGTACCTTTTAGGCACCTGTCTTATTTTCTAGAACCATAATTTCGAATGAGTGTCATCTGTGCACTGTGAGATTTGGTTATTGGTATTCAAATGGGCTGCAACATTTGGGACTTACTATTCATTTCTAATAATATGAAACATATGTCAGGCATATGTCCATTTATATTTGCATCATTTATACTTGCAATGTGATGGCAACATATTGTGTGCCCCACACTATAGCTTCACTCTAATGCAACTTTATTAGTACTTACTTGTCAGTACTAATAAATCAGATGTGTCTAGTATCATATTCAATAAAGTTCCCTTAACATTGTCTTAAAATAGTATCTTCTCTGGAAGCCTGGTCCCTAAACATCTTCATAGAAAGAATTCATGCAACTCAAAAAAAATAGCTAGGTATTTGTGGAAGAAAATTGTGCAGTTATGAGTTCTGGAATCAGAAGAAGGTTATTCATATTTCTACTTCATCATTCATTCACTATGAAAAACTTTTAAAGGTTAGTTAATCTCTACAATGCTTAGCTACCTAATTAATTTTTTAATTAATTTTTTAAAAAAGAACATATTGATATTGTATAAGGCATCCAACATCAGAATTTTTAAAGGTTTGTCCCTTCTTTTGTCCTATGTTGAAAATGAAATCAAAACAATACTTGAATGTCAATGTCCTAGCTTAATGCACATGTACATTTCAACATGTATTAAGATAAGGCAAATTGTCT
The DNA here is from genome assembly GCF_949786415.1 of Peromyscus eremicus. Classification (NCBI taxonomy): domain Eukaryota; kingdom Metazoa; phylum Chordata; class Mammalia; order Rodentia; family Cricetidae; genus Peromyscus; species Peromyscus eremicus. The sequence goes on along the minus strand of NC_081439.1, from coordinate 96,354,452 downwards.
GCATGTATCTCAAAATACAAATTTTGAGGACTATGAAAGATTATAAAATGAAATAACTGATCACATACATGTTTCTTATTAATCAGAAATCTGACTATCAAACTTGTATCAGAGGAAGAATGAAATTTTTATAATTTCATTGCTGAGTATGGTTAACTGTAGGCCATTGGCAACAAACCCACATTACTACCATATCTAAATTAGATTCCTGGTTTAGGTTTTAGCATTTGTATCCTTAAAGCCTCAAACATGGTGGTCTCTTTTATAAATCTCTTCAATAATGTTAGGTAAGGCTTATGAAGTGGTTACAATAAGCCAAATATAATTCTCCATGTGGACTATTACAGCTTCTGCAACAGAAAAAAAATAAAGACTGTATGGTTTTTATATGTTTATCTGAGTTATCAAAGCCTATAAATTAAAATGAAGTAATTTTGACAGTTTTGGCGGTATTTCTCTGACATATATACTCACTTTTGCAGGAATCACATTCTTCCTCAAGACCATATCTCAGAGCTGGAGAGATGGCGAAGTAGTTAAGAGCATTTGCTTACTGCTCTTGCAGAGGACCTATGTAGCTGGAGAATTTCTCTCCAGCTCCCGCCACCAAGTCCCGCCAGTCCCAGAGCCCACTTATAAAATAAACACACAGACTCTTACATTATTTAAACTGCTTGGCCATTAGCTCAGGCCTGTCATTGTCTACCTCTTACTCTTATATTCAGCTCTTATATTCTTTACTTTGCCACGTGGCTCATGGCTTACCAGTACTTTACATCTTTCTTGTCCTGGCGGCAGCTCCAGGCAGTCTCTCCCTTCCCTTCCTGTTCCCTCAATTCTCTTCTCTGTTAGTCCCGCCTATACTTCCTGTCTGGCTATTGGCCAATCAGAGTTTATTTACATATAGCCATATCCACAGCACTTCCCCTTTTCTTCTTTTTTTTTAAAAAGGAAGGTTTTAACTTTAACATAGTAAAATTACATATAACAAAACAATTATCAAGCAAGAATTACAGTTACAATATTAAAGAAGAGATCCTATCTGTCTTATATTTGTGAGTTTAAGGTTTTATATCTAACTTATCTTTTATTATAACTAAGGAAAATTGTAAGTATCTAGTCTTTAACCACATCAAAGACCTCAGAAGGATATAATACTGCCTGAGAAATGGGAGAAGGATGCAAGCAACTTTTGGGAGTCTTGTAGGGTAGACAGAGACAGCTGAGCCTGGACAGTCATCCAAAGTTTTCTTGTAAAGTTGGGGCATCTGTCTTCAGCCCACAGGCCTAGAGTCTCTTATTTACTTTTCTCTGTGTCCTGTAGAATGTCTGGCAGCTTCCTCTGCAAAGCAGGAACCTGAAGGACCATTTTGTCAAGCAAAGTTCAGCGGTCACCTTTTTATGGGTCCTGCATGTCCAGTTGATCAAGCAGTCCAAGCAAGAACAGTTTCTTGCCCAAATGGCTATTTTTGTCAAGGTAAAGATATTTTGTCAAGATAAACTTCATATGGAGTGTCTTTGATGTCCATACTCCTCTCTGAAGTAAATCGGTGTTGTCAGGAGCAGACATGTCTCACTGTCCAGAAAGTCTAAATTTTTAAAACATTTTAAATATCATATTCTGTAGGTCTTTGAAGTGTTTGAAGACTACCTATCTATCTGAAATATATCTATGTATACCTAGAAGACTTAACTAACATGGCTACAAATATGATTATCATAGATGACTAACTATTAATCTATTTTTTAATTATCCATTACAATTTTAAATGAGTTACATAAACATAATACCTCAAACAAGAATAGAAATATATATACAGTATAACAAAATTAAGTTTAAATTTGTATCAATAAACTAAAATCTATAGCAATGTAAAACATTTTAAACAAGTTGTTACTCTTTAAAAGTAGGTTTATTAATCTACCCTTTCATCTTATAATATCTAAACTATCCCCTTTTTTTTCTTTAGAAAGAGATTGTATTTATAATCAACCTGTTTTAAATAAAAATATTGGTTTTTCTCTGTCCCACACCAGAGGGCTCTTCTGATTTGGAACATAAGAATCTCTTAACCATTTTTTTTAAGCAATATGTCTGGGTTTAGAGGGGGAGTGAGCCAATTCCATCTCTAAAGCCAACTTGGTATTTTGGGAATTTGGGCGTAGCTTCTCTTACTACTTCCTGCTGGAGGGGGGCGCTGTATCTTATGGGGACACAAAGAAAATTTTAGGATTATGGAGTAGTCCATGAGGGTGTATCATCTGAGCCAGTTGCCTGAAACCATTTTGGATGTTGGATCATCTGGGCCATGGTGTCATTGGAGACCTTTCAGGCGGTCTTGGCTGGTCAAACCTGATGTATCTTAATCTGGAACAAATCCATAGCCTCTGGCTTTCTGTGGAAACAAAAGCAGAGACTCTTTTCCAAAGCAACATATCCTTATATCCAAATTTTGAAGTCAAGGTACCTTTAAAATTTACATTTTGGCATAACTCAACAGCTTTTACAATCAAATGTTTTTCTTCAGTTACGAATATCAAAGACAACATAATCCAGATTCTCTGTGTGATAGCCATCTTTACGTGGCTTATTACCTTTAATGTTTTTTTAAAGACTTTATTTTTAAAAACTCTCTCTTTGTTTATATAACTGTATATATATATATATATATATATATATATATTTTTTTTTTTTTTCTTTTAAGCCTACATACATTTTACACACATTGTAAACTATTCCATCTGAATCAGTCTTATTGTGAACCTATTGTTTTAAACTGCAGCATTCTAAGACTGAAACAGCCCTGTGGCTGTTGGCTCCGCCCACTTCAGTTTCCCAACATGGTGGTGGTCCCTTTTCCGACAGCTCTGGGAGCCGTAACTCTCAGAAATAGTGGGTCTACGCTTTTATCAAAGTAGCGTGTAGCCCACAAACCTCTTTTTTTTTAATATATAATAGTAAAGACTAAATCTACCACACAGCATAATGTGCTGCTGGCAGATGCCTTATTTTTGCCATACTGCCGGTCAAACGTGAAGGCCAGGAACCCGCCAGTAGCTCAAACCCGCGTTTTGCAGCGCCTAGCTGCCCATATGAGACATGAAGCAGAAACCTGGTTTTGGCTCTGTTTAGAATTGGTTATTAAATATTGTTAGGTTTAAGGTGGAAACTCGAGCCATTGGGCGCCATTTGTAGCTGGAGAATTTCTCTCCAGCTCCCGCCACCAAGTCCTGCCAGTCCCAGAGCCCACTTATAAAATAAACACACAGACTCTTACATTATTTAAACTGCTTGGCCATTAGCTCAGGCCTATCATTGTCTAGCTCTTACTCTTATATTCAGCTCTTATATTCTTTACTTTGCCACGTGGCTCATGGCTTACCAGTACTTTACATCTTTCTTGTCCTGGTGGTAGCTCCAGGAAGTCTCTCCCTTCCCTTCCTGCTCCCTCAATTCTCTTCTCTGTTAGTCCCGCCTATACTTCCTGTCTGGCTATTGGCCAATCAGAGTTTATTTACATATAGCCATATCCACAGCAGACCTAAGATCACTTTCCAGCACTCATGACAGCCCACAACTGCCTGTACCCCAGTCCCACATCAGACACCTTCTCCCTGCCTCCAAAGTCTCCTTCACACATGGTACACATAAACTCATATACACATGCACTCATACACATAAATAAGAAAGAAATAAACATATTAAAGATGGTAACAGTGATGTTATTTACTTTTCAAAACTCCAGTTTTTATTTCTAAATACTTGATGTCTATTATGTGTTGGTAACTCTATCCAGCCTTTCTGTTCACTCTAGCTTATAATCATAGTTACTACCTTAGTAAATACATTTTCTTATCCTGGTTTGAAAGCTGAAGAAACTCTAACAACAGGCAAAGTAGTCACTTGAACCCAAATGTGCTTGGCCCCTGAAAGATTTGCTCCTGATCATCACACTTTTGTCTTTATAAATGTGCTTGTGTCTGTTAGAAAAGACATTAGAGGAGAAAAATAATGGAATCACATTGTTGACTGCCTGACTTAAAAAGGACTTGTAGAAAAGAAAGAATGACCATCATAGCCAAGGACAAAAATCAAAGAATGGCAGGAACATGCACACACAGTACCCATAAGACTAAATGTCTGTGTCAGCTGAGGCTTATCAACATGTTAAAGACTAAAAAGGATTTCTTTAGATTTTGGCTACACTTGGCACAAAAAGAATAAAAAATGGGCAAGGTGACTTTTTGAGTCAAATAATATCATATGACAGAAAAGTAAGCAAAATGACTCAACTCCTATTTTTCTTCTTCATTTTCCATCAAAGAGAGTGGCCTTCAACTTGAAAGAGTAGGATAAATATGGCATGAAAGGGCATTGTATGATAGATGAGTAGTTAGGAAGAGAGTTCTTTGGCACTTCAAATTAGATAATGTATAAAGGGCTGAAGAATTCCATCTTAATGTGAGAGAAAAATCTTAAAAGTATAAACACAGGACTATTCTGGAACTCTGAACTCAAGTAAGCATATATGCACCAGGCTTGTTAACAGAAATGATACAGCAATGAGTGAAAGAGTTCCTTTTTTAAGATTTTTTTCTTTTTTTTTTTTTCTTTCTTTCTTTCTTTTTTTTTTTTGTGTGTGTGTGAGACAGGGTTCTGCTGTGTAGCTTTGACTATCCTGGAACTCGCTCTGTATACCAGGCTGGCCTCAAACTCACAGAGAACTGCCTGCCTCTGTCTCCCAAGTACTGGGATTAAAGGCGTGTACCACCACTGCCTGGCCCAAAGTCCCTTTTCTCTAGGTGAAAACATTTGAAAAGTTAGACTATCATATAAAGCAATCTATGATGCTCTTCAAAGTTAAACAATAAAACAACTAGTGATGCTTAGTAAGTAAAAATTGCTGGTTTGGAGTAGGAGAGGGAGAAATTAGTTTTGAGTGTGAAATTTCAAGAGGGTTTATAGGGAAAGTAATATTTAATCTCTACTGAAGATGGCCAGAATTTCAACCAGCAGAAATGAGATGAAGAATATCCTAAGGCAAATAGAATGCCAGGGTCATGTCATTTGATGTTCTGGAGTAAAAGGGTACATAGTTCACTTGGAAAGTACAAATGGAGCCATTATTTTTAAGAAATCAATCTGGGGCTGGAGAGATGGCTCAGCAGTGAAGAACACTGGCTGCTCTTCTAGAGGTCCTAGGTTCGATTCCCAGCACCCAACATAGTGGATCACAGCCATCTATAACTCCAATTTCAGAGATCCCATGCCCTCTTATGGCTTCTGTGGGCACCAGGCATGCATATGGTGCACAGATATACATGCAGTCAAAATTCCAATACACATAAAATAATTTTAGAAAAATCTAAGAAACCAAGGTGAATGATAGTTTACACAAGTCATGAGATCATGAGGTAGGTGTTTGTGTCTAAGTGATTATCACCATATATACAGCATGGTGCTTGCCAAATATTAGTACCCAACAAATAAAATAAAGGACAGGAAAGAAGAATTTGATAACAGATAATTGCTACCTCAATTTTTTATAACTGAAGACAAGATAGATCTCTGAACACACTACTTCTCAAGGGACCTTATAAGAGAAGTGCTCCCAGGGTTTGCAATACAGTTATCAGCAACAATTCTGCTTCCTAGGTTTTCCTCACTTTTTTCTCACCTCTATTACTTTGAGAATTACGAAGTTACAGTAAAGTTGGAAGAATTATTCAGCGAACAGACATTTACTACCTCCCTCCTTTTCTGTTTCTTTTTCTTTTTTCATTTTTATGAACCATTTGAAGTTTTTCAGATAGATGACTTCCTTTAAAAATAAACTGGTATCAAGAAATATAATGTATCTGAAGGATGTGAACATTGTTTTTCTTTAAATCCATACAAATGAAATGGGAAGATAGGGGTTAAATGATCACTGTGTGAGTTTTATAGTTAATTAAATTAACACACTAAAGAGTGGAGACTAATGATTCCATTTTAGCCTGGGGGCACATCACTGCTTTAAAAGGCTGTGCCCTTACTGAAATTAAAGTAGACATTTTATCTCCCGATGAGAATTTATACCTGAATAATGTCTAATTATACTTTTCCCCATACCACTGGTATTTATTAGAAATCATCCTTAGAGTTTAAAAAAAATATTGATTCTTTTGCAGTCCCAGAGATTCTGACTTGGCATGAACGCAAAAGGGCTCTGGGCATCTTTAAAAGACGTGCATCACTGAATTATCACAGATTTAGAATGACTCGCTTCATCTAGTTGAATCTCTAGTCATTTCTACCCCTTTGCAGGAAATTGAGATTTTAAAACCTCCAGGCACTCAAACCATGAAAGAACTGCCTACGCATAGCAGACTTGCACTTGAATGAAATAGCTTTGCCAATGTTAGGTCTTCTCGCTGAACCTGCAGCTGTAGTTTCAATTGGTCCTCATAAACTTATAATTCAACTTTTTAGATGTGTTACAGGCCTTTTTCATATATTATAAAGCGTAAGATTTTGTGTCTGGAATGTGGCTCAGTAAACTAAACTTTAGAAAAAAAATCCTAATGCGTAAGCTTTTCCTCTGAGTGTTAGCATGAACTGAATTGTTTAGAAGAGGCAAGTGTTTTCTAAAATAAATCTCCGTACTTTGAAGATGCTCAGATAGTTTTCTTTCTACACATCAGATGATAATTTGTTAGTGGATGCTCAGATGCTAAGCTTCATCAACTGCAAGAGGAACATCATGGACCCGTTCAGCAAGAACCTCCTCTTTCTGTGTTATGAGTTATCTTCTTAATAAGATAAATATAATTTAATGTTTTTATCTTCCTGTAAAAAACATGCTGTTTTTAAAGATCTGACTGAATGTTGAAACTCCTTTCATCTCTATGTATTCTTTGAAAATAAGAAGATAGTAATCAAACAGCTTGAATGTTGTGGTGGGTGGAAGGTTATCAAGACCTTCCACATGGACTCTCTTGGATGAGGAGGTTGATTGCCCTATAAATCAGTTAGCTAGAGCTGCCTGCATAAATCAGAAGGGGACAAGGAAAAAACTTTTGAATTTAATACTTTTAAAAGACATTTTATGGAATAAATCTGGAACAAATTGCACACTTATCTGTATCCATCAGGTCAGTATTATTGGATTACGGTTTGCTTCTGACTGCCAGCTGGAAAAAAGTAGACTAGATGGAGAATAAAATGTGTAAATAGAGCAAAACTGAATTGCAAGTCTATTATTCTATCAGAAAGGGGAGTTACCAAGAGTACGTGACTGTAACTGTCATTTGTTACCTTTTAATACTCTTAACATGACCTTTTAATACTCTTTTAGCAAAATCAAGAAAACTATTACCTGAACGTCTGAGCCTTATGATAATAATTAACAGCTACCAAGTGCTTAATATTTGCCAGGTGCTTTTATAATTACTTTAGATCAGGGGCTTTTAACCTTGGCTGCAAATTAGAATCATCTGGAAAGCTATAAAATTCCAGATGACCAGGTCTCACTGGAAAGCAATTAAATCAGTATATCTGTGGGTGGCTTCCATCCAAGCATGAGTGGTCTTTAAGATCACCAGGTGACTGCAATATGCGGCTGACTCTGAGAATGATTTTTTTGATCAGCCAGTTTATTTAATCTGTACAATTGCCCTTTGATGTGAAATACTTTTTATCAGCAGCAACAGCAGCAGCAGCCGCTGCCGCCATAATTTACAAGTGACAAAACTCTTGAAGAGAAACGTGAGGTTTATTTCCTAAGGCCAGCAACTAATAAGTGACATGAACCAGGTTTGAATGCAGGCAATATAGTTCTGTAGTAAATAGCATTATTATGTTACTGATATTCAAATTAAAATTCAAAGGCTAAAAAAAAAATGTATCAGCCTCCAAACCTCCAGTTAGAGATGATACGTAGTAGCCTTTAAATAATTTTAATTTGTTTGAAAGTTAACTTGAGGGTTGGGAATGTTGCTCAGTTAGCAGAGTGCTTACCTAGTATGCACAAAGCCATGAGCCCAGTGAGGTGATACACACCTGCAGTCTCAGCACTCAGGAAATGGAGGCAGGAGAATTGGAAGTTCAAGTCATCCTTGGCTACATATGGAGTCTAAGGCCACCCTGGAGTACATGAAATTTGTCTCAATACAGATAGATATTTGAATGTTAAATGTATTTAAAAAAACAACACTACCTGAGAAAAATCAATGCCCTTTTGTCAATGTTATAGTACAATTAAGTTGTTTGGTTTCAAATATCATCCAGAAAAGTAAATGAATAGTCTCAGATAGAGTACTATATATTTCTTGTTTTTAGAACAGTCAAGAATATCCATGTTATCCATGTTAGCAGAAATTGTAAAGAAGACTTATTCTTCTATACATCCTAAAATTTAATTTTCAAATAATCAAAACCCAGTGAGAGATTACTATTTGGCAAACATTATTTAGTTCCTTACAAAATGATCTTAATTCTAGTATTAAAAATATATATACTTGTTTCTTCTAATTTACAGTTCCTTGGTTTTATATAGGCATACAAGATCATGTATGTAAATATGTCTGTCATAAAGTGAAATTGTTAAGTTAATGAAGGGGACTAATGTGGAAGAAATGAAAAGAGGGAAGGGAAGGAGCACAGTGTTGGGTGGGGCATATGCTCAACATTATATGTTGTATAAAAATGTTCTTATGTAACATGGTACCATATGCAGTAGATACACACAATAAAATATTTTAAAGTACAGATAAAAAAATATATATATACTTACATTTTAACCTTCTAGCATATGTATTTTATTATTTAAAAATTCTTCAAGTATTTAGAACGAAGTTAGAAACGAATAATCAGACATACCATTTATGTCAATGACTTGGGTGAAGGCATACAAAGCCTACTAAGAATTAACTGAATTAAAAAGTATATCTAAAATAGTGAATGACAAGATCTGAACTAAAAATATCATTCAGCAATGTGCTGAAGCAAATATGATTAAAAGTTAACAGGTGAATATTTCACATCTTGAACTCAATTTTAAAATAATACAAGGCATGAGTACAGCCCTTTGAGGCAATTAACTATATTTGAATAGAATTCATTGTTAGAAAGAACCATCTTGTACTGAATGAAATAGCAGCCTTGTAATTTTTGATGACTTCATTTTAGCTTTAATTTATTTATTCTTTTTCTTAGTTCTTTGAGAATTTCATACAATATATTTGATCATACTTACCTCCTTTCCCTCCTTTGCCCAGGTTCACCCCCACTTCCCTACCCATACAATTTCATGTCTTTTTTTAAACTTTTTTTTAATTCATCAAGTACAGTTGGTGCTATCCATGTACTCCTGGATGTATGAACATCTCTAGGAGCATGATCAACCCACCAGGGACCACACCCTTAAAGAAAAATGACTTTCCTAACAACTATCAATTGCCAATAGCTTTTTAGCTACAGGTAGACATCATGCCCATCTTCCCCTTCCATGCTAGCATTTTGCCTGGATTCACCTTGTGTAGGTCTTATGCATACTGCCTCAACTGCTATATGAATTCAAATGTGCAACTGCCATGCTGCCTCCAGAAAACACTGCTTATTTGTGGTCATCCATGACCTCTGGCCCTGACAATCTAATCACCCCTGCTTCTACAATGATACCTGAGGCTGGAGATGAAGGGTTGTGGTGTAGTTATTCCATTTAGGGCTGAAAATTCCATAGTCTCTTATTCTCTGAACACTGAAAGATGAACTAATCTATGGGTATAACAATAGGTTATTAGAAATGAGTTTAATACTATGTCCATTTTTCAGAATATATTTTTGAAATGTTAAAATAAATCTTTATGTACTTTTATTTCAGTTTATTTCTATCTAATAAACAAAAACAAGAGTAGTATATATATATATATATACATATTTGGTGATAAATCGAATGATTGTACATGTATACATTTACATTGTACAATTTTAAAATCATGTTACACATGTCTAGATCCTCAAATATTTATATTATTTTTATGACAGGGTCTTACCATGTAGTTCTAGCTGCTCTAGAACTACCTATGTAGGCAAGGCTGGCCTCTGACTCACAGAGATCCAGCCCCTGCCTCCAGAGTGCTCAGATTAAGAGTTTATCCAGCAATTCATAACACCTTTGGAACTTTAGTCCACTGTTTAAGCTTTTTCTACCCTGGCACACAGCAAAACATCAAGTGACTTGGCAAGGTATAAAATCATACATCACTAGATTAAATATTTGAATATATCTATCATTACAGGGAAGCAACAGCAAATGTAGGGACTAAGAACCTGAGTTTTAAATACAAATATACTAAGTTCGGATCTTGGCAGCATATCCAATCATATCAGCTCAATAAGGAATGAGAGTTTTCCTGGTACACAAGTTTCAATATTCAAAATGGAAGCAAGATTATTAAATTCTAGATCCAGTATTTTCTGGCTGTATGAACCTTGGACAATTTATTATACTTCTCTGTGAATTTGCAAGGTAGAAATAACACTTTATCCTGTTTCAAAAAAATAAATAGTGCAATGAAAAAAGGCCCTAAGTGTATATAGAGCACAGCACACATTGTTAGTAATAGTCACAGCAGTAGTAGAAAAGAGACAGTAGCCTGACTTTCAGAAGTTCTGAATATGTCAGTTATTTACAAATTCATACAAGAGAATATGAGTGCAATCCTACTAAAAGTAAAACTTCGATGAAGCCTAGACTACATTAATTAGATCTACGATGTTTAGGATAAAAGGGGGATTATCCTGTCCCAGACACATCAAGAACAATGTGATTCCTCTTAAACAAAATGTACTGAGAGACTAGACGTTCACATGTCAAAGAATGCAAATAGATTGTGATCTCTAAGAGTGTACACAAATCAACTCAAAATGCATGGAAGACTAGTTACTTCTCTATTGCTGTAATAAAATACCATGACCAATGCAAACTTATAGAAGAAACAGTTTAGTTAGGTTTACAGTCCCAGAGGGACAGGGCATAATGCTAGGGGACTGCTGTGAGGCACGCTCCTCCAGACTGAAACATTCCCTGCAAATTGCAACATTTCCTCCAGGAGGAAAGGGGAGGCCTCATGAGCCTCAGCCAGTAAACCCTGGTAAAGACAAAGTTAGTTACATGCACAAGAGAACAAAATCATGGATGATGTTTGAGGGCCCTGACTAACTGTATAAAAAGGAGCAAACAATTGCTGGGAGTGGAGACTCTGACCAGACAGACTGAAAAGGAGACAGACAGACAGATTATGGTGCTCTAGATTCTTAAAAGCCAGCCTCCAGTGATGAACTTCCTTCAACAAGCTGCACTTTTCCATAACCTTCCAAAATACTGCAACCAACTAGGAAGCGAGTATTCAAATACGAGCCTTGGGGGACATTTCTCATTCAAGCCACCACAAGGACTGTAACCTAAGACCTTTGGGTTTCAAACTGCTGGGGGGAATAGGGAAAACCCTTCAAAATTCAGGTATAGAGGGCTGAAGCTAGAGCACAGTGAGAGAACACTTACCTAGTATGCTCAAACACTGACCTATATCTAGTATACCTAATTTAGATTCCAGAAGAATACGGGGTAAGGGATAGTGAGGATGGTGGAGAGACAGTGTACAAAATGAAAGAAAATTGCCAACTATTCCTGTAACAAGGGTTTAATACCTAGGATATATGAAGAATCTCAATAAATCAAATACTATCAAATCAATAAATGGCCAAATGAGTAGGATAGTTTTGAAAACAAGCAGCCAATAAATACATATAAAAATGCTCAACATCTTTGACCATAAAGGGAAAAGTAGTCAAAACTACATTAAGATTGCCTCTCACTCCAGTCAGGTAAGATGCAATAGTTACCATCAAGAACACAAGTCGGGTCGTGGTGGCGCATGCTCTCGGGAGGCAAAAGCAGATGGATCTTTGTGAGTTCCAGGCCAGCCTGGTCTACAGAGTGAATTCTAGGACAACCAAGGCTGTTACAAAGAGAAACCCTGTCTTGAAACACACACACACACACACACACACACACACACGCACACACACACACACACACACACACACACACACACACACACACACACCAGCAATTGTGGGGGAGATGGAACCCTTAGTTACTGCTGCTGGTCCTGGGAAGGTAAATTAGTCCATCCACTATGGAAATAATATGGATGTTTTCCCCAAAACACACACACACAAAATAACACAAAAATAAAATTACATGACCAGCTATTTCATTTTGGCTGTTTACCAAAAAGAAATTTCAGCAGAGATACTTGCATACCCATGTTAACTGAAGCACTATTTACACCAACAGATAAATGAATGGAATCATGTGTTACCTATACAAAGAGATGTTTTACTTGGCCATTAAGAAGAACTAGACTATGTCATTTTCAGGATTGTGGGTGAAAATAAATATCATGTAAAGTAAAATAAGCTAGTTTCACAAAGATAAGTATATCTAATATGTGTGGGTTCTAAGGGGTAAAAAAAATGACATAAAAGTAAAAAGAAGACTATGAATAATCTGTAAGGGAAAGAAGAAAGGGGAGGTACAAAGAAAGTAATAATGGGGTAAATATGATCAGTGTACAATATAAGCATATACTGAAATGTTATAATGAAACACCTTACTTTATAAAATTAATATATTCTAATAAAATCCTTAAGAATAACACAATGAATTCTAATGACCAGTGTAGGCAACCAGAATTACAACAGTTTTGGAATTATATTACTACTGGCAATAAAGAAATTGCAGTGTTTTGCTTAGAGACGAAGAAATTTGAAAGAAAAATAGAAGATACTTTCAACTATGTAAAAGAACTTCCATCGTGGGCTGGAGAGATTGTTCAGTGATTAACAATACTGTCTGCTCCCGCAAAGGGCCTAGGTTTGGCTCCCAGAACCCACTTAGTGACTCACAACTGTCCTTAACTCCAGTTCAAGGTGATCTGATGCCCTCTTGTGGCCTCCACAAACACTTGGCATATATGTGGTACATGGTGCAGATACATACACATGGGCAGAACATTTATTCTCAAAATAAACCTTTGAAAAAAGAACTCTCACATGAAGATTTTATAAATATATCCTGTGTGTGAGAGAGAGACAGAGACAGAGACAGAGAGACAGAGAGAGAGATATGAAAGTAGACTTTGGCGGGGGAAGGAATGAGATCAGTAGAAGCAGAGTAATGTGTGATGGTGAATATGAGTTAAGTATAATGACATACATGTATGAAACTATCATAATACAATTCATTGTTTTGTCCACTTACTAGAAATAATAGGAAGACCCATGCCAGCTCAAAATAATGGAGAAAAAAACTATCCCATCTGAAAAACAACTAAAACAAAGATCAATCTCAGTACTTGGCCATTATTAAAAGCTGAATCTAGATATTCTTAAATCATCTGAAGCATACAAAGCCTCCCAAGAAAGTAATTTATAGACTATACCTCATTTCTTATGTGCTTCTGAGAAATGTTTACTGCCAGTGATTCCCTAACAGTATTAAAGATTTGGAGAAAGTAGAAATAGTTGGCTGAAATGAGACAACGCTGTTATTTCTTTGGAGTCTCGTTACAGTCATGGGACATTTTATCACAACCCTGGGCATCATTCTCTGCTGCATACTGTGGAAAGGGACACCATTCATTTCTCAAATAGAGCCCTCACTTTATTTTTTATTTTTTCTCAACATCAAGACATGCACAAAGGCAGAAATCACTGAAATAAGAATCAACAAAATTCGGTCTCAGCAACATAGCAATGTATTAGTAGCTTAGGTCTATCTGAGCCTGGCATCCAAAGGTGACCTCGGCTGCAAAGTTGAAAGTTGAAGTATCAGCTGACACTGAAAATGAATTTTGCACTCCCATTGAGACAAGCTTTCCTCAGCTCTGGAGTATACAATTATTCTCTACTCTAAACATTTGGTATGAAAAAGTTTATTGCAAAGATACACATTGCAAAATCTACCAATTGTAAATCAGAGACATGCTCTGCTCCTGACACAGCATGAATTGTTAAGGCGTTGTTTGGCTGCATTTGGGACTGTACACTGATCATCATACAGAATATGTTTTCAATAAGAATAGCCTGGCCATGGCAGAACTAGGGATGACGTATACACATATAAATGCTGGGCTTGTACTGTTCTTCCCAGATACGGTTATCCTCTGGCCTGACAGAGGGAAAAGCAATCATCTCCTAAGATAAGGGCTTTGTTTCGCCTCAGGGGAAAAGCTATTTCTTTCTTCTTGGAAACAATATTTTATTATGTTTATTTATTTATCTATATATTTGAGAGTGTGTGCATGCTATAGCACATGTGCAGAAGTCATAGGACATCTTTCAGTTATGAGCCTCACCTTTAATGGGTGAGCCATCTCTCCACCCCCAGAGGACATCTTTTTTTTTTTAAATTTTTATTTTGCAATACAATTCAGTTCTACATATCAGCCACAGATTCCCTTGTTCTCCCCCCTCCCCCCCCACCTTCCCCCCAGCCCGCCCCCATTCCAATCTCCTCCAGGGCAAAGCCTTCCCCACAGACTGAGATCAACCTGGTGGACTCAGTCCAGGTAGGTCCAGTCCCCTCCTCCCAGGCCGAGCCAAGCGACCCTGCATAGGCCCCAGGTTTCAAACAGCCGACTCATGCAGTGAGCACAGGACCCGGTGCCACTGCCTGGATGCCTCCCAAACAGATCAGGCCAATCAACTGTCTCACCCACTCAGAGGGCCTGATCCAGTTGGTGACCCCTCAGCCATTGGTTCATATTTCATGTGTTTCCGTTTGTTTGGCTATTTGTCTCTGTGCTTTATCCGACCTTGGTCTCAACAATTCTCGCTCATATAAACCCTCCTCATTCTCGTTAATTGGACTCCCAGAGATCCACCTGGGGCCTAGTCATGGATCTCTGCATCCAGATCCCTCAGTAGTTGGATGAGGTTTCTAGCACGACAATTATGACATCATGAGGTTTGCAGACAAATGGATGGATCTAGAAAAAATCATCCTGAGTGAGGTATCCCAGACTCAGAAAGACAAACATGGTATGTACTCACTCATAACAGGATACTAGATGTGGAACAAGGATGACTGGACTGCTACTCACATCACCAGGCAGGCTACCTGGAAAACAGGACCCCAAGAAAGACACAGGGATCGCCCAATGACAGAGAAATGGAATGAGATCTACATGAACAGCCTGGACATGAGTGGGGGTAGTGAAGGGCGAGGGTCGAGGGAAAGAGAGCTTGGGTGAGTGGGAGATCCCAGCTGGATCAACAACAGAGAGGGAGAACAAGGAATAGGAGACCATGGTAAATGAAGACCACATGAGAATAGGAAGAAACAAAGTGCTAGAGAGGCCCACAGAAATCCACAAAGATACCCCCACAACAGACTGCTGGCAATGGTCGAGAGACAGTCCGAACTGACCTACTCTGGTGATGGGATGGCCAAACACCCTAATTGTCGTGCCAGAGGACATCTTTTAAGTGTAGCTAGAGTTTTTCTGCCTGGCCCACGGTCAGGGCAATTCTCTCTCACCCACCAGTCTCACAGCCGCTCAGACCCGACCAAGTAAACACAGAGACTTATATTGGTTACAAACTGTATGGCCGTGGCAGGCTTTTTGTTAACTGTTCTTACAGCTTAGATTAATCCATTTCTATAAATCTATACCTTGCCACATGGCTCGTGGCTTACCGGCATCTTCACATGCTGTTTGTCCTGATGGCGGCTGGCAGTGTCTCTGACTCAGCCTTCCACTTCCCAGCTTTATTCTCCTCCTTGTCCCACCTATACTTCCTGCCTAGCCACTGGCCAATCAGTGATTTATTTATTGACCAATCAGCAACACACTTGACGTACAGAACGTCCCACAGCATTTAAGAGTCAGTTCTCTCCTTCTATCACGCAGGTCCTGGAAATTCAACTCATGTCATTAAACTTGGCATCAAGCGTCTTCACCCACTGAGCCATCTTCCCAGCTTCAGAAAAGCAATTTCCGGTGTCAATATTGCAGGCAAACTGTGGAAACAAGCCATTGGTGGGTAAAGGCTATAACTCATTGTCTCCTTACGTGAATTTTGGCCATATTTCCAGTTAAGACGCATTCAAGAGGTTGTGTAAGATACAGAGAAAGTACTGGAGTGAAGCAGGAAAGAACTAGGTACCATTGTTACTTTCACATGATAAATAGAAATGAAGACACAGAAGCATAAATAAAGAAACTCCTAAGTCAGAAAGCTCATAAAAGAGTCCATAGCAGAACACAGACAGGTAAGGACATGACTGACAGGAAAGGAGGACATGACTGCTCCAAGATGTGGTTGAGAAAAAAGATTTTACTGTAGATATGTGGGAGAGTTCAGCCAGAGGCATCTGGCAGAGTTCAGACTGCACTCGACCATGAGAAGAGAGAGGGCAGGAGAGTGAGAAGGCAAGTGAACCAAGAGAGGGGGCCAAGAGCACATGGCTGACATGACGAGTTTTTATAGGAATTACAGGCTGGGGGAAGGGAAGGGAAGCCCCTGGGCTGGAGAAGTATAGGGTAGGGATCTGGGTGAGAAGTGCTGAGAGGACCCACAGACTGAGTGAGCCTGGCATCCAGTATGTGTTTTGGTATGATAATAGGCACCACAGTCAGCCTTTTTTGTCCGGGGTTTCCCTGCAAAGCAGTACTCCTTTACACTTAGGCATTCCAGCTTTGTAACACTCACTTTATTTATCTTTTGATACTCCATATTCTTAGATAATGTTGTGCTTTCTCCTGCCAAATTAAGTTACTGAGTCAGACATGAAGCCGTCAGATCATTAAAGGGCAAGTAGGGGCTTGGCTCATTACTGTGTGTTAGTGGCAGCACTGATATGTGAGAGAGCCTATGAGGAAAGGAAAACCCCAGAAACATTCACAGAAGATTCCCTTTTTTGCAAGTGTATGATCCTAAGAACAGTGACCTGGATGACAGTATTCCCATTCTCCAATCAGTGTCTTTTGTGATTTCTCCCCAGGAATCCAGTATCTACATTCTAAAAGGAAATATCTGATGCATTTATTCAAAGATTTCAGAAAAGGACTCTGATGTCGTTTTTTTGAAAAGAAGGCTACTGATATGAAAGTAAGTAGTGCTTAAGCTAAAGGAATGAATCGTTTTGAAGGACAGACAGTGTGCTATAAGAAATTCTGACAAATCTTCTCTTGGGCAACTGCAAGTCCATGGATAAGCTTGTCCGTCAGTACAGACCTTACTGAGAATCTGCAGAAAATCAAGGCTTCCAGTGATATGGACAATATTTTGAGATTTTGTAATCCACCTTAATGCTCCCATCAGTTGTCAGCAAAACTCTCCATTCAACAGAGGCTGTTAGCCAAGTATATGTACTAGAAATACCTAAGAAGCCTCTTTAAAATGTATATATGAGTACTCTGGTTATACTAATTCACTGTGGAGTAAATAAAAACAAGCCAAGGTATGTGGGCTATTATATATTAACATAGATGGCAGTCAGTTATATCACACAAGGATTATGTTTGTTTCTGTCCTGGTTGCTATTAAAATTCGTTAATGAAAGGTCAGGTCTCTCTGAATGATGTCTAATTCTATTTGGGGTATAATCTTTAGCCACGATTCCTAATGTGGTATGTATATCATCACTACCTGTGATAAATTTTTAAAACTGTATATACTCCTGGCTTATAAGTCAGTGGCAACAGCTTTTCATTGGTTTTTTTAAAGTTAGCATACAATAGAATGAGCTTCCTTGTTATATTTATATATATAATTATACTTGGTACTCATTTGTCTTCCTCCTCCATTGCTCTATCCATTACCTTCTCCCCACTCCACTTTTCAGTCACCTTCCTCTTGCTGAATATTTTCCCTTTCATCAGGTAAGTTTCATTGGACATTTCAGTCATAATTCTAATGTTCCCCCACAAATTAAAAATAAATGCATTATTGGAAACTTCACATGCATTCTTTATTTTATCTGCATTATCAAAACGTTCCCCTCCACATATGACTAGAAAGTGGAGATAACTAACAAGGAAGGAAACCTTCCCGAGAGGAACACAATACTTGAAATGGATGAGAGTCATAAAAACAGATTAGTAACAATACTGAATATAAGCTGTATGCATCAAATCCCATGGGATCTCAGTATTTATAAATACTGTTTATACTAGAGAGTGAAGAGAGAGTTCATATTAGATATAAAGTTATAATTGTTGGAGGGGCTGGGGTGGGGTAGGGATAGGTGGGGGAGCAGGAGAGGGAGAGGGGGCAGAACAGGGGTTAGTATGTAAAAGGAAAGAAAAAACTTTTAAATAAAAAAGTAAAAAAAAAAGAAAGAAAGAAAAATATAATTGTTTACCTGAAGAATGACACAAAGAAGAAAAGGTTATGTTTGTAAAGACAGTGAATAATGACAGAACATGGCGTGTCTGGGAACAGAATGACACATTTAATACAGCTGGAATGACGAGTATGGAGGTGTGCAAAAGGACAAAGGTGACAGTTGGGCTCCACATGATAAAGAGCACTGTGTGGACTCCTGAGCATTTTGTCTGATCCGTAGAGTAGTCTGAAAACTCATGTACACATATGCATATTTTAAACAACTATGAAAAACACAATAACAGTTTGAAACAAATGGGATGTGCTGGGTAATTCTGAACCCCAACAGAACTAGAAAGATACGGGAAGCAAGGGAATCTATAAAAGGCAGCTACCTAGCTGAAAGAGGAGGGTTTCTTTGGGCAAGTTACACGGAATCAGGGTAGTATATTTAGATAGAGGTCATACCATTAAAAGCCCTGTATTCCATTCCAATGACTCTATATTGAAAACGTGGAGTAATTGATGAAAATATGCATATTTTTGTATGTGCTTGAAAGAGAGAGGAAAGAAGAGAAAGGCAGAGATTTATTTCGAAAAAATGCATAATAGGAAAAAAAGAACAGTAATTAGGTATATGCCCACCAAATAGAAGTTTTCTTAATACTTAATACATTTGTTTTTAGTATGTTTTTAAATTTGAACTTCTTTTATAAGTCACATGAACCAAATAAGAATACAATTAGCCGGGACTGGAGAGATGGCTCAGAGGTTAAGAGCACTGGCTGCTCTTCAAGAGGTCCTGAGTTCAATTCCCGGCACCCACATGGTGGCTCACAGCCATGTGTAATGAGATCTGGTGCTCTCTTCTGGCGTGCAAGGTTACATGGAGACAGAATGTTGAATACATAATAAATAAATAAATCTTAAAAAAAAAAAAGAATACAATTAGCCTTAATCCATAGGGAGGTGCTTAGTCTTACTGCAATGGCATGTTTTGTTGATACTCATGGGAGACCTGCTCTTTCCTAAACAGAAATGGAGGAGGAGTGGATTGCAGGAGTTGGAACAGAGGGGGTGGAGGGAGGGACTGGGAGGAGAGGAAGGAGGGGAAACTGTGGCCATGATGTAATATAAATAAATAAATAGATAAATAAATAAATTTATTTTTATAAAAAGAATACAATTTTCAAACAAAACTGGGGTACTAAAGCTTTATATATAAATGTCCAGTTGGTTTTTTATGTCACTTGATAGAAGCTAGAATTATCTGGGAAGGGGGAAGCCCTAAATGAGAAAATGCCTTCATCAGATTGCTTGTAGGCAACTCTGTAGGACATTTTCTTAAGTAATGATTGATGTGGAAGGGCCCATCCTACGGTGAGACATGCCACTCCTGGACTGGTGGTCTTGAGTGCTATAAAGAAGCAGGCTAAGAAGTCCTGAGAAGCAAGCCAGTAGCAGCAATCCTTGAAAGCCTGCATCAGCTCCTGCCTTGAGTTCCTGCCTTGAGTTCCTGCTTTGGCTTCCCTGATGATGGACTATAATCTGTAAAACAAATAAACCATTGGTTTCCCAAAGTCACTTTTGGTCATGGCCTTTATCACAGCAATAGAAACAAATCTAAGGCAATAAATATAGGTAAAATTTTATACATAAAAATATTTTATTCATCTTTTTATTATCCAAAAAAAATCACCACACCCTAGAGATAAATATTCCTGCAAATGTAGTAGTAACATGCCAAATCACTTCATAAAGATAATTTTACCCAATAATATGTGTGCCATAGAAAATGTATATTATTGGCCTAGTTTAAATTTAAATTTTTATGTAGATAAAATCACATTTTATATGTTATACTGTACTTGTTTCAAACATGCCCATAAAAATCATAAAAGTCTGTTTAATTTATACAATTATGTATTTATTTCCCTATAGGATAGATATTCAAGACTATTTGTAGTATTTTACATTATTATAATACAATGAGCATCTTTTAAAATATCTCCTTAAAAATGAATGGCTGTTTCTAGGGAATATATGCAGCTGAAATTCTATATTATAGACAATTCATGTTCCATTGTAATAGGTGAAACAATTTTCTGTATTTCTATCACTGCTATATTGTATCACTAGTTTACTAGTAAATTACCAAACTTTTTTACTGCAAAATCTTTAATTAAAAAAATTTCATCATCAGGCATTAATAATCATATGCAGCTTTGAATTCTGCATGTTACATGGCCAAACTCCAAGGTACAATATGTCCAGTGGTACAATAGTGGCGTGACTATTGTATAAGTAGCCGATTGCTTCCTCATTAGATTTGCCGCTGCTCTGAAGAAGGGAATATGTTTGGTACTATAAAACCTGGTCAGAAGTCTATGGGTAGTGGTGGTGTGTGTGTGTGGGGGGGTGCTACTATCGTTGTTTTTGCTAGATGGACATGTTGTGCCTATAAAAGTGTCATCTAAATAGTCATGTTTATGCCCATGGACTACTGCTGGTGTCAGCTTTGATCAGAGAAGACTTATTTTCTAGAGGATAATGATTACTGCAGAGATTCATATCTAATCAAAGTGCTAAAAATAAATAAATTACTGTTCAGTGCTCAACCCCAAATATGAAATCAATATCACCACTTCCAAGACTCAGAAGTCAGGCAGAAAGAATGGAACCACCAGAGGAAGGAGATGAGTGCTATGAGACATAGTCTTCCCAAGACAGGGAGGTTGTTGCACTCATGAATGCACCACAACTGTGGTTACCTACACAAGAACTGCACAAGACTGGGCCTGTTGACATTCCATAGTGGAATGGCACAGAGTTCCTGAGGCCTCATTCCCCCAGAGCTATTGGCAATTAGTGGTTGCTGGGAAAGTGGAAGACATTTTTATTCAGTGGTGTACCCCTCGTAAGCTGTTAGGCTCCAAAAAATAGCCCTCTAACCATGTTTGTGCAAACAATCCTAACCAAACTTAGTGAGTCAGAAAAACAGACATAAAGTAAGAGGGTGACTAGTTGGGAGGGGGAAGGGAGCAAGAAAAGGTAATGGAGATGAATATGGTCAAAATACATTATAGATTTGTATGAAACTGTCGTAAATTTAATTAGTAAAAATACTTATCATCAAAAATTGTATTATGTTCCTTTATTTTCATTTACGTAATTACTGGATCAATATGTTTTCATATTTTAAGAAAGTTAAAAACTTATTATTGTTTTGTTTTTGTTATATTTTATTTTGTTTATTTATTATTTTGTTTTTCCATCCCAACCAAAGTTTCCCCTACCTCCCCTCTCCCTGATTCCTCCCTCCTCACTTCCCCCAATCCCCCATCCACTCCTCTTCTATTTCTCTTCAGGTATAGACTGGGCCTCCCATGGCTATCAGCCAGCCATGGTATATCCAGTTGCAGTGAGACCAGGCACCTCCTCTTCTATTAAGGCAGGATGAGGCAGGCAATCCAGTAGGAGCAATGGGACCAACACTGGGTAACACAGTCAGAGACAGCCCCTGCTCTCACTGTTAGGAGTCTCACAAGAGGACGAAGCTACACAATTGTCACATATATTCAGAGGGCCTAGGTTGGTGCCATGCAGGCTCCCTGGTTGTTGGTTCAGTCTCTGTGAGTCCTTATGAGCCCAGGTTAGTTGGTTTTGTGGGTTTTCTTGTGTGTCCCTGACCCCTCTGGCTGCTACAATCCTCTCCCCCTCCCGCCTCTCTTCAGCAGGATTCCCCAAGCTCCACCTAATGTTTGGCTGTGGGTCTCTGCATCTGATAAACTTATTATTTTTCAACCCTACTTCTTTCAATAACTTAAAATATTAGCGCATTGATTTGTGTTTGTGTATGAGCATGCCCACACATACACGCACATACAGAGGTCAGAGAACAACTTGCAGGAGTCAGTTCTCTCCTTTCCACCATATGGGTCTCAGGGATCAAACTATCAGGCTCAGCATCAAGTGCCTTTACCTGCTGAACCATCTTGCCACCCTAGCATTGAACTCTTGATCCCCCTGCTTCTACACTGCAAGTTTATAGGTGTGTGTCACTATATCCAGTTCATGTGATGTTGGACTCAAACCCATGGCCTTGTACATGCTAGGCAAATATTCTACAGAAAGCATCATCAACAGAAAAAACAAGCAGAAGAATTGATGTCAGGATTTGAGAACAGGGCCCATTTTTTTTAAAGTCAATGAATAAACTGGAACAGGGCATTTGCTGTGAGATTTTGTTTCCTACAAATGCCAGAGAAACTGCACCCGTGAAGTCTCACAAACATGACTGCCTAAACAAGACAAGAAAAGGGGGGAGTAAAATAAGCAGGACAGCAACAGTTATGTTAATGAAGAAGGGGGAAAGCTCCACCTCAACCCTAGACAAAGAACTACAGGCAACTACCGAATGCTGAGAGAGGGAAACCCTCTTTCCCCAGGGAAGAGCACTCCAGCTGGGTATCTAACAGAATAAACCAGAAAATATCCAACTATACCAGTACCAGCAGAGGAAGAAAATAGTTTACCAATTAACCAATCAAGCAGTGTGTGTGTGTGTGGGGTGTGTGTGTGTGTGTGTGTGTGTGTGTGTGTGTGTGTGTGTGTAGCCATTTTAATCTTGAATACAGATGGTCTTAGCTTAAGAGGCATGGACCAAAATTCTGGATTTTTAAAACATAACCCAAGGGACACACAAAGCCAGAAAAGCCATCCGTAAACTGAAGCTGACAAAAAACTGTCAAACCAGTTCTCCTATCTTACAAAGTGTGACAAAGTAAATTTCAAACAAAACTAGGAAGAAGCTGTAAGAAGGGCCACTACATTTTGATAAGAGAGCAATTCATCAAGAGGACATGATGACTGTAAATATTTATAATCCAAATATGGGTGGCGGGGCAAGCTCATTTTAAAAAAGTACAAAGCATAAGACTGCATAAGTCTAGACACAATAATAGTGGGGGACTTCTATTTACCACTTTCACATCTAAATAGGTCTACTAAACTAAAAATCAGTGAAAAAAACCTTAGTACTAAATTATGTATGCCACTGGTCAGTCGAACGTTCCACACAACCAATAAGGAACATATTTTTCTTCTCAGCAATGCATGGGGCATTTCCTAAAATTGACTGCATTATAAGCCACAAAGTAAGCCCTAAAAAATAAGTAAAAATAGGGGCTGGAGAAACGGCTCAGAGGTTAAAAGGACTTGTTGCTTTTCCAGAGGATCCAGGTTCATATCCAGTACCCACAGGGCAATTCACAGCTGTCTGTAACTCCAGTCCCAAGAGATATGGTGCCCTCTCCTGGCCTCTGTGGGCACTGCACTCATACTCACAAAAAAAATGACCAAAACATACATACAAAGATAACTGAGACAATTTCCCTAACTTTAACTAGATCAAAATAAAATAAAACTACTTGGATACTAAAAAACACTTTGAACAAACAGTGGATCATTGAATAAATCAACAGAAAGTTTAAATGTTTTAGAATCAAATGATGAGAGGATAACCTACCAAAATTTCTGGGATACAGCAAAGGCAGTTATAAGAGGAAAAGTTATAGTTCTAAGTGCTCATACTAAAAATAAGGAAGGTTTCAGGTGGTGGTGGCACACTCCTTTAATCCCAGCACTCGGGAGACAGAAACAGGCAGATCTCTGTGAGTTCAAGGCCATCCTGGTCTACAGAGCAAGTTCCAGGACAGCCAGGGCTACACAGAGAAACTCACTCTCAAAAAAAAAAAAAAAAAACAACAATGAAGAAAACCTATAGATGTACTTCAGTGTAGATGTAGCCAACGGTTTTATCAGACAAAAGAACACAGAGCCGATTCAGAGAAGAAAGCCAAGAGGTCAGAGCCAAGAGCCTCACCCTTTCTGATTCAGGGATCCTCCTCAGCCAAGAGAGCTCTCCAAAAGAGGAGCCCTCCTTCCTGTGTGTCTGTCTCTATAGTCTCTCTGTTCTGGCTTCTGATTGGTTGTAAACCCAATCATATGACTGCCTCGTCACTGCCTGTATGTACCGCCCTCCAGGTCCTTAAAGGCGTACACCACCACTGCCATGCACTTGCTATGGCTCTAATAGCTCTGACCCCAGGCAACTTTATTTATTAACATACCACCACAAAAACCCAAACAAACAAACAAAAACCTAAAAATCAGGAAGGCCAAGTATGGTGGCACACACCTTTCATCTTAGCACTCAAGAGGTAGAGGCAGTCGGATCTCTGTGACTTCCAGGTGAGCCTGGTCTACAGAGTGGGTTTTAGGACAGTCAGGGCTACATAGAGAGACCCTGTCTTTAAAAACAGTCAGAAATATCTTAAGCAAATAGCTTAACAATGCATCTAGAACCTCTATCATAGGCAGGAATAAGCCGAACCCAGACACAATGAATGGCAAGAGATAATAAAAGTTGAAGCAGAAATCAGCGAAATAGAGAATAAAAGAACAATACATAAAATTAATCAAAGACTTGGTTCTTTGTAAAGATTAACAAGGTTGCCCAACCCCAAACCTAACTAATAAAAATAAAGAGAGAAGACCCGAAATAATAAACCAAGACTGTCTAATTGTACTTAAGGCCAACTCAGTAGAAAAGAATTCATACCTACTACTGTAAACCAAGCCCAATAGCTCTGCTGGAGCAGCCATAGAGCCTAAAAAATAATCTTCTACTACCATTTCCTAAATCATAGTAATTGCTCAATGAATTCTAAATCCTTATCTTTATACCCACAGATAAGTGTAGTTCTCACTGCTCATCACACAAGTTTCTTCTATATGCAGCAGATGGAGGCTACTGCAGATATCCACAACTAGTCAAAATGCAGAGAATAAGTGACCATGGAATTCTGATCCACAATTGGTAAATCTACAATACAAGCCCTATACCTAAGGTTCAGAGAATATCACAGGAGAGGGCCAGAAGATTGAAAGAGCCAAAGGACCAGGACATCTGCTTTGAGACAGTGT
This sequence comes from Peromyscus eremicus, assembly GCF_949786415.1. Taxonomy (NCBI): domain Eukaryota; kingdom Metazoa; phylum Chordata; class Mammalia; order Rodentia; family Cricetidae; genus Peromyscus; species Peromyscus eremicus. The sequence goes on along the minus strand of NC_081439.1, from coordinate 96,329,083 downwards.
TTTCTGCACATGATAGGGAAGCTGCACCCAGGAAATCTCAACAATATGGTTACCTAAATAGGATCTGTACAATAGCAATACCAGTTGACATACTAACATGAATGGGGAAAATCTTACAAGGCCCCACACACAGGTGATTAATGGCTGCAGAGAGAGTCAGTCTTCTCCAGTGGTGAATACCCTGTAAGCTCTGTGCGTGTGTGTGTATGTGTGTGTGTGTGTGTGTGTGTGTGTGTGTGTGTGTGTGTGTGATGTGTATAGCAATGATAATTAAAGAAGATGTCATGAACTTGAAACAGAATGGAAGACAATGAAGGAGTCAGAGGATAAGGGGTGTGTAAATGATGTAAATACAGCAGTCATGTGTGAAATTGTCCAAAAAATTAATTAATTTTAAAAACCAGAACTGTGATGGAGCCATTCAAGTTAACTATCCCCTGACAGAAAGTTGTTTGTGGAAGCAAAGAAGAACAATCCCAGGACTTTGTGAAGGTGGCATTAGAAATGATGTCTATCATTTTAGGGGAAAGTGTATCACAATAAAGTAAGGAGAAAGTGCAAAACAGAATCCAGTTTGTGAAATTCACCTGAAAGTACAAAGTACAGGTGTATAAGTGATTTCTAAAGGACTACACCATTACCAACTCTCCAAGGCAAGTCTCCATTCCTGTAGAGAAATGAAGGGCATACTTGTTCACATTTGAAGCTAGGCTGGGTTTCCCAACAGATTTTATCAATAGACTATGATACAAGTGATGAGGGGTGGGGGAGGTCCTAGGACTACCTTTTTAAGAGGCCAAGCAGCTTCTGCTTTAGTTCTGGGAAGTCAACTACCATGTTTTTAAAAATGTGGAATTCACTTGAAACAGTGATTTATGTTTACACTGATAATTGTAGAAACTTAATGTTGTTCTTCCTTAAATAGAACATGTCTCATGTTAATATATAGGAAATGAGTTACAGGCACACACCAAAACTCAAACTGTAAAGAGAATATTTCTGTATTTAATTTTTAAATTAGCCAGGTGTGATGATATATGCCTGTAATCACAGCAATCAAGAGGCTTAGTTGTGAGGTCAGTGCTGGTCTGAGGTCAGTCTAGAACACCTGGGAACTGTTTTCAAAAAAATGAAAAATAAATGAATGAATTCATAGTTGAAAACATTCCAACAAGTTAAACTCCAGTCCAAGATGCTTTCTTTCGTGACTAAAATGTCACCTGTAATGGTGAAGTAATGATTCTACATAAACTCTAGAACACAGAGTAAGTCTTCTAGAATATTTCTATGAATATATATTAGTTATTTCAAAACCAGACAAAAATCACTTTGAGGAAATAAAAGTAAAAATCAATAATTCTTATAGATAAAACAATCTTACCATTATTATCAAATATTAGTATTTATTTTGTTAGTCTAAGGCAAATCTAGCATTCAAAACTACATCAGGTCTGGTCTCAATGGATACATCAACATTCCCTCATCTAAGACCCAGGGAATATTGTGGAAGAGGAAGCAGAAAAATTGGTCAGGGAGCATGCTGTGAGATTGTGTCTCCTAATAACCACAGAAGCAACACCTACAATATCTCACTAACATGACTGCCAGAATGTGAGCTGAACAAGGATGATTCCAATGCCAAAATGGGCTGTGAAGAGCCCACAAGGCCCCAGCCCTATGCAAAGAATTATGGGCAACAAGGTAATACAGAGACTAGCCGAAATAACCTCCCTCAGGAAAGAGCACACCACTTTGTTATACAATACCAAATGGTCAGCCCTGAAAACATACATAAAATTTACATTATACAGAGTGAGCAGGTTATATTTAGGAATATATGTGTATATATATACACATGTGTATGAAACAACAATTAATGCAAATGATGCTATGGATTTGAAAAGGTGTAAGGAGGGATATATGGGAGGGGCTGGAGGGAGGAAAGGGAAGGCGAGATGCAATTATGCAATTATATTCAACCTCAAAAAAAAGAAAATGTTAAAAATAAATCAGCTTGTTGTACAGAATTATCAAACTATATTTAAGGAAAAATATTACTAACTTGGTTCACCCCCGTGATGAAATAGCTGGCAAGAAGCAACTGCAGATAGGAAGGATTGATTTGGTCGCGTAGTTTGAGGACACAGTTTGACAGCGGAGAAGGCATGGTCACAGGAGCGGCTTGAGGCTGTGGTAGCAAGAGCGAAGGCGGTTTTCTCACTTCTCCACAGAGCAGATCTCAAAGACAAGACAGGAAGAGGAACTAAGCAAAAAACATCAAGGTCTCTGCTCCAGCTGGACCCCATCTCCCCAGGGTTCTACAAACTCTGAAAACAGCTAGGGACCAGGTATTCAAACTCATGAGCTGGCAGGGGAAAGGACAGTATTCAGCCAAACATAACAAATGCAATCATCCTAATATTTTCAAATTTTTAAGATCCGTTCCATATTTATTCTTCTCTTATACATTACTTCCCAACTGCAGTTTCCCTTCCCTCCACTCCTTTAAGTCCCCACCACCATCACATCCCCTTTCCCCCAGATTCACTCCTCCTCCATTTCTGTTCAGAAAAGGGCAGGCCTCCCAGGATGTCAACCAAACATGATATATATATCAAGTTATAATAAGACTAGGCACATCCCCTCATATTAAGGCTGGATGAGGCAACCCAGTAAGAAGAAAGGGGTCCCAAAAGCAAGCAAAAGCATCATTGACAGCCCCTGCTCCCAGTGTTAGTAGTACCACAGGAATCCCAAGCTACACAACCACAACACATATGCAGAGGACCTAGCACAGACCCATACAGACTCCCTGATTGTCCCTTCAGTCTCTGTGACCCACTATGAGCCCTGCTTAGTTGATTGTGGGCTATGTTCTTCTGGGGTCCTCGACCCTTCTGTCTGCTGCAGTCTAGTACAAATTTACCATATATCCATGTTAAATAAAAATTTTACAATACTCAAAATAAATAGGAACTTATTTATGTAGATAAAACAAATCACACAAAAATCCTACAGTTAGCATCATGGCCCTTTGTATACTTCCCCTAAGAGCATTAATGAGGAGATGATGTGTGCTTTCACCATTGTTTAAAGTCTACTGGAAGGGTCCAGTAAATTTGGGGAACTCCAAATCATCATTTGGTCAAAATGCCAGATCTTTCAGTGTGTGAATGTATACATGGTGTGTATACGCATGTATGTGTGTTTAAATATGTGTGGGCAGGTGTGGCAAAATGTATGAGCACATATGTGCACATACATGTAGAAGTCAGAGGTTGACATTAAATGCCTTTGTCAAGTTTCTACCTTTAGTATTGGGGCAGAATCTCTCATTTAAATTCAGGGCTGATCAATTCAGCTAGTCTAGGCAGCTTGCCCCAGATATTCTCTGTATCTGCCTTCCATGCTGGAACTATAGGCCGGCCACTATGGCCCTGGCATTTCCAAAGGTGTTGAGCATCTAAAGTCAGGCCTTCATGCTAGGCAGCAATGCTTTCCCCACCAAACCACCTCCCCAGTCTCATAGACATGTTTATTCCTGTGCAGTACCATACTCCCCTGGCTACTGCGGCTTTGTGAGGTCTGGAATTAAATCCCAACAATCTTTTGGTTTCTTCTTTTTCAAGATTGTGTTGACTACCTTCGATCCATTTCAGTTCCATAGAAAGTTTTGCAAAACTAATGTTGGGATTTTGATAGTCATTAAATTGAACATGCAGATCAGTTTGGAGAGTGCAGTCTTTAAAAGGTTTTCTTTTAATCAGTAAGCATGGAGTTACTTTCCCATTTATTTGTGGTTTCTTTCACTATTTTTCAAAACATCTTGTGGTTTTCAGTAGGCAGGTCTTATATTCTTAAGTCTAAAATATTCTTAAGGGTTTTATTATTTCTGGTGCTCTTATAGATGAAATTAAATGTTGCTTTGTCAAATATCTATTTGTAAATATATGAATCATATGTATATTAATTTTCAAACTAACTAAATCTTCTAAATTTAATTATTAGACTATTTTTAGTGTGTAGAAAAGGGTTGAAGTTTTCTGGAGGTCTACAGAATATATTTGAAATGATAAAAGGAAACTGCTTAGCTCTTCATGAACTTTCATTTTTCAACAGTATTGAAGATATGAAATCAAAAGCACATGGAAAAAATAAATAGAGATAAATTGGATTTCATCAAATGGAAATCTATAGTGTGTCAAAGGACATCATCAAGAAGATGAAAAGACAACACAGAAATGTGGGTAAATATTTGTAAAGCACATGTCTGATAAGGGTCTAGAGCCCAGAGTACAGAAAAAGTTCTTCTAACTCAGTAGTAAAAAGACAAAAAGGAAAAATTCAAAGTGGAAAGCGGAAAAGATAGTCATCCAAAAGAGAGGTAGAAATGACCAATGAAAACTGTTTGCTACCCTTAGTTATTTGGGATGAGATACTTCCCCAAACCCATCAGAAAGGAATATCTGTAGGGGCAGAAGTGTGGTTTCAAACAAAGGGAAATCTCATGTAAGGCAGTGTAAAATAGTGGACTCACTGTTAGGAACAGATTAGCACTTTCCTTAGTACTGTATATATTTATGGTGTGCAACATGATGATTTTTTTAGTGTATGTGTACACACATAGCAAAGTAATTAATGTAGTGAAGAAAGTTAGCATAGTTATCATTTTACTAATAATAGTACCCAAAATGTATTGTTATTAAAATTCCAGTACCTAATACAATATTATTAACTATACTCTTCCTGCTGTACATTAAAATGCAAGTGTTTAAGGGCTGGAGAAATGGCGCAGTAGGTAAAGGCATTTGTCATAAAGCCTGATGACTTGAGTTCAATTCCTGGAACCCCCAGGGTAGAAGGCAAGAATTAATTCCCACAAGTTGTATTCTGACCTCAACATGTGTACCATGTCATGCACATGTATGTATACATACACATACACACAATAAATAAATAAATACATAAATACATAAGTAAATAAACAGAAAAGCATTTTTAAAAACCATGGGTAGAAGGACTGATCCTCTGGTTTTGATACTACTGCAAGGGTACTGAAGAGTTTTTCAGAGTGAGGGTCTACTTGGATGCAGCAGATTACTGGAGCATGCCTTTAAAGGGTGTATTTTGTTCTTGGTTTTATCCTGATTTTCTTTCATTTTCTTTTCTTTTCCTTTTCATTCTCTTTTCTTTTCATCCTTCTCTTCTCTTCCTCCTATGTCTTCTTCTCATCTTTGCCATCCTTCTTCCTGTCTCTCTCCATACTGACAGTATACTTTTAAAGCAACTTGTAAAAATATTCCTATTTAATCACAAGATTAATAATGCTGTTTAAGTCTGTTTCTGACTTATTGAGCAAAATGTATGTAATAAAAAAGAATGTGTTAAGGCAGTTTGATTGAAAATTAATATGCATATGACCAATATTTTCACACATAGATATTTGCCAAAGCAACATAAAATAAATCTTTACAAAAGCCTATGTGTTCCAGGGTTTTGAGTTGGCCCACCCCCAACACCTATCCCATCTGTTCCTGTGGAACTACAGCTGCAGGACATCTGAGAGGAGTTTCAGTGAGGGTCCAGTATTGATGGTGTGCCAGAAGCCAGAGGCCTTGAACCTGACCAACAACTCATTACATAGTGAACATTTGCAAATAAAGCTGTCTGGACAATAGGGTATACTGCATGATACACAGCAGCTCCCAGTGTCACTAAGACAAATGAAGAGGTGACGGAGAGGTGGGAAAGACAGAGGAGTGAAGTGGGTTTTTTTGTTTAGTTCATTTTGTTTTGGGTTTTGTTGTTTTGTGTTTTTGTTTGTTTGTCTTTATTTCTTCTTCATTTTATTTTTATTTCTTTTTAAATTATCTTTTACGTGGGGACACTACAAGGGTGAAGGGTGGATACAGAGGGACTTGGAAATGAGTGAGATTGGGGTGTATGAAGTGAAACTCCCCAAAAAAATCAATAAAAAATAAGTTTGAAAAAAGCCTGTATGAGGGATGGAGTGGGAAAGCAATGAAAGAGATACCATGATAGAGGGAGACATCATGGGAATAGAGAGAAACCAGGTGCTGGGGAAGTTCCCAGGAATCTCCAAGGATAACCCCAGCTTGGACTACTAGCAATAGTGGAGAGGGTGACTGAACTGAATTGGCTTACCCAGACCAGATCGGTGAATAAGCTAACTGTCATCACAGAGTTTTTCTCCATCCAGTGACTGATGGAAGCAGATACAGAGATCCACAGCAAAACACCAGGCAGAGCTTCAGGAGTCCAGTCAAAGAAAGAGAAGAAGGATTCTATGAGCAAGGGCATCAAGATCATGATGGGGAAACCTGCAGAGACGACCAAATCAAACTAGTGGGAACTCATAAAAGTTGCATCAATGGCTGTGGAGCCCACATGGGACTGGGCTAGGCCCTCTGCATAGCGAAACAGTTGTATAGCCTCATCTGCTTGGGGTGTCCCCCGGTGGTAAGATCAGAATCCATCCCTGGTGCATGAACGGGGGTTTTTGGGGCCCATTACCTATGATGGGACACCTCGCAAAGCCTTAAGGCAGGGGTAAGGGCTTGGACTTGTCTCTACTGGATGGTGCCTTCTTGTGGGGAGGAGTAGGGGGTGGGTTGGGAGAGGGAGGCAGGGGGCAGAAGGAGGGAAGAGGGGGACCTTTGATTGGTGTGTAAAATGAATGGAAAATTTTTCTTAATTAAAAAATACTTTCAATTAAAAAAGCCTGTATGTGTATGTATGTGTGTCTACTCATAATGATGATTCATTTTGATTTTAGCAAAACTCCTTATAAACCTATGGTTGTGCAGTTCTAGAGGCAAAGATCCCTTCATGCACAACTCACTCAAAGAACCCTAAGCAAATATCTAAGACTCTGAGACCTGGTCTGCAGAAAAAAAAAAAAAAGATAAACGATAAAAACTGAGTCAGAACACTGCAGGGCTCCACAAGATAGAAATACACAGAAAGAAATCTGGCACTATTCTCGTGTGAAGATCTGAACACAGTCATACATAGGACCCTGGTGTTCTTTGGGGTAAGTCTATACAGAAAGGGGAGCAAAAGAAAACAGGAACACACAGAGGCAAACCTGGCACCACCACCCATACAAGGGACTGCACAGACACAGGTGTGGCAACACACCCGGAGTGAGGAATTGCTTGTATGCAGTCCCAAAGCCATGGCCATGTAAGGGACGGCACAGAGGCAGTTACGATAGCTGGTACCCTGTATGTCAGGGTGTTGATAGCCTTGATCCTGTGCTGGTCTTGTATAGGCAACCATGGCTGCTATGACTTCGTGAATGCAGTAGTTCCATCATGTCCAGATGACACTGTCCCACAGCATTTGCACTGGTCCCTGACCTCTGGCTCTCACAGCCTCTCCAGCTTCTTCCATGACAGTCCCTGAGCCTTGTGGGTAAGGAGTGGTATATAATATTCTGGTTATTCTTCCTACTTTGACCAATTATTAACTCTGTTAACTGCCATCCACTACCTATGGAAGCTTCTCTAATGAGAGACGAGAGCTGCACTAACTTAAGAGTGTAATGATAAATGTTCAGAATGCAGCTTGATACAATGTCTCTTTTCAAAATAATAATATACTAAGGCCTACGACCTCTTCAGTCATGTGTTCCCGCAGGTTTATAGTACCAGACATGGGTTTCCTCTTGTGCAGTAGGTCTTAAATCCAATTAGAAAGCTGTTGGTTAACCCTATTAATATTCATCCTACTATTGTGCCATGGGCATATCTTGCCCAGTCAGTAATTATTGTAGCTCACAGATTTACAGCTAGCTAAGACTGTTGATGGCTTTTCTCCCTTATCAGCCTGCAAAGCACCTTCCAGCACTATGCAGATAGCCAGCAGGGAGGAAGCTCTCAGGGTTCTGCCTTGATCGCTCCACTGGTGTCTTCAGAGATAGGATATTACTGCCAAATTCTGAAGTTACCAAGAGTATTGTATTGTTTGGGGATCTCTGCAGCACCCTGTGACCAGCAACAGGAAAGGGGACTATCCCACACCTGGTTCTAGGCATTTTCTTTGATCTACTATAGCTTCTAGGAAGAGCATTGTCCTTCCATGTAGGGTAACTCAAATTAAATTCTCTTTTATACACACACACACACATGCACACACACACATACACACACACTCACAGTCACATTCACACATACATACAGAGAGAGAGAGAGAGAGAGAGAGAAGAGAGAGAGAGCGAGCCTTTTTTAAGATTTATTTTTATTTTGTGTGTATGGGTGTTTTTCCTGTGTGTATGTCTATGTACCACATGCATCATGCATGCTTTGTGCCCACAGAGGCCAGAAGAGGGCATCAGATATTCTGGCACTTCAGTCACAGACTGTTGTGAGCTGCGATGTGGGTGCTGGAAATTGAGCCTGTGTCCTCTGAAAGAGAAGTCAGTGCTCAAAATCATTGAGTCATCTATCCAGCACCTAGGAAGATTCTCGAATAGTAGGTTTCCTATGGCATTTTCAAGCATCCTCAGTATATTGTACAGTTCTTTTTTTAGAAATGGGGAGTGAGAGCTAGTGAGGTGAAACAGAAGGTAAAAATGGTTCCTGCAGAAGCCTGGAAACCTGAGCTGATTCTTGAATGTCATCCTCTGACCTCCCCACAGGCGCCATGGCACACTCATGCCCACATGAGCACACATACATCATGCACACATAAAATAGTAATTTTTAAATAGAAAAAGAACTATCAACCACATCTACCTTTTACTTGAGCTAATTAGTAACAGGAAACTAACAGAATATTTTTTGCTCTAAATGAAAGAGAATAAATCTTCAAGGAGAGAAACTAGAATCTCAAGATAATAATATATAAGAGCTTGGCAGACTGATAACATTGATTGCCTCCAGGGAAGGGTACAACACAACTGGTTGGGAAACAAAATTCATAGAAAAAATTCTCACTATATAGTTGGTTGTGGATTCTGAATTTGAACAATACCAATGAGTTAACTATCATTCAAAATTAACAAAAATTTTAGAAAACATAGGGCAAAAAATGAAGGACAGAGATAGTATGATAATTAAAATATGCTACCATCTTCATTTTATAAAAGTATAGAAAAAATTTATTCTTACATGAGTAAATTTAAGAAATAATAAAAAGCAAATATATATAATTGTTTGAAATGGAAATGAACCTAATCTATACATATATTTAGAGGCAACAAAATTAAATCTATAATGATGAATTAATATTTTACAAAGGTGCCACTGAGATGGCTCAGTGGGCGGAAGTACTAGCTGCCAAGTTCTAACAACTCAGCTTCAGTCCCAGGAGGAATGGGGAAAGACAACTGACTACAGCACCTCGTCCTCTGACCTCCACATGTGCTCTGCTGCATGGCCATGCATACACATGCATGCGTGCAGACACATGCACTAAGTAAACAGATAAATGTTCAATTGTACACCTACAATGAGTTTGTAAAGAACAACAATTTACAGATACAATGGTTTTATAAAGAACAAAGATGGACATTAACCAAGACAAAATTTCAGGAGAAGTGGCAACTATAATTATTAAAATAAGGTAATAGTTGAAATGCCTGTATCACAATTGAAGAAACAAGGGATGGAAACGAACTCCCATATAACAATCCAGGTGTCGTGGAGCTCACCTGTTACACCAGCACACTGGAAAGAGAAGGAAGACAGCAATCTGAGGCCTGACTGAGCTACATAGTGAAACACAGTTGCAAATATAGATATAGATATAGATATAGATATAGATATAGATATAGATATAGATATAGATATAGATATAGATAGAGAGAGGATTACAAGAAATATACATAAAAGAAAGTGAACTAGAAATAATAAATTATAAATTATATCTACATTAACAGCTTTATGAACATCAGCATCACAATCTGCAGCTATTGATCACAGAATATATTATAACATTAGGTAAATATGTTTTCTATTTTTTGTTTGCTACAGGTGATGGAACATGTTCTGTCACTGAGCTACATTCTAGACCTTTTCATAATTGTTGAGGTAGTAAAGGTTGTATTTTTATTTCTATTTGGAGATGGAGTCTTTCTAAGTTACCCATGCTGGCCTTGAACCCGCCATGTAGCTTAAGTGCAACTTGAATTGTGACTCTTCTACGTAGCTTCCAAAGTAAGTGGGATTGCAGGTGTGTGCCACCATGCCTGGTGTTAATCAGCTTGCTAGTACTTTTTCACTTGTTATGAAAAACTTGAGATACAGACTTGATACTTTGATCTGCATGTGTACTGTAGTATGACTAAGTCACGAAAATTAGCATATACATTGCCTCCCATCCTTATCTATTTTAGGGTTTGTATAATTAAAACATACTCAGCACTGTTTTTGACTCCATGCACCATGATGCACAGTAAAACTCTGAAACTTACTCCTGCTACCTGAAATGTCATGTTCTTTACCTAAATCCCCACCCATAAGCCTCTGGTAATTAGAACTTTACCCCAAATGTGGATTCAACACACATCAGTAGGACCATACCACATTATATTTCTGTGCCTGGCTAGTTTCACAAAATACAGCATCCTCTGGATTCATTCATGTTGTTAAACCTGCTGGAATTTTATTCTCATTTAAAGTCATAGCACATCACACTATGCATATATAACACTTTCTCTTTACCCATTCATCAGCTGACAGACACTTGAGTTGTTTCCATTTCTTGACTACTATGCGTAGTATTGCAAAGGACACTGAAGTGAGGATACATTTCAACACACCAATTACACTTACTTTGAGTATAAACCCGGTGATGGTGCTGCTATATCATATACTGGGTCTGTTTATGAAGGAATTTTTCTCTTTTGGTATTTACCTACATATTTTAATATTTTATTTAATATTCATACATGCATATAATGCAGCATTTGGATCAAATCTAGCCCCAATCCCATCACCTCTAATTGATGCATTTTAAGGTTTTTTTCCTTAAGAAATCCACATACTGTTTCCCATACCGGCTATACTAATTTACAGCATGCAAGAGTTCCCTTTACTCTATGTTCTCACAAAAATCTGTTATACTGGTGTTTTTATGATGTCCATTCTTATGGTCTTATACATGCTGTCATAATGAGGAAACTGCCTGGTTATTACATGTTCTGGAGGAGATAAAATGCTTGTCCTGCATCCTCACTTGATAGAACAGACAAAAGAAAGCAAACTCATTTCCTCAAGCCTTTTATCAGGCCCCTAGTCGCACCAAAAAGACTCCCCCAAAATAAAGTATCCATTTCTTATAGGTGCCACATCTGAACATTGTCTTATTGGTGGCTATTTCAACACATTGAACTGACACATTCAGCATATGCCATTTGCCAAATTAAATTCTCTTCTTCGCCTACCCCCTATGCTGCTCGTTACAAACAACTATCATTAGAAGTTTCTCATCTATTTCTTCAGAAGATTTAAAGCCAAGAGTTGAAGAAAGTGCTCCCTTAAAAGGCTAAATATGTTAAGAGACTTACTTATAAAATAAGGACTTCAGAGAGCAAATTAGAAGAGTATGGTCAACAACAGAAAGTATAGCACAGGTTAAATGTGACAGCATAGTATGAATAGAACTAGGAACTTGATTTGGAGCAGTAGTGGACAACTGACCTTGCAGGGAGGCTCAACGAAATGTAGGTTGTACACCACCAGATAAAAGTGACATAGAGTCACCTTTTAACATATTTTAAATGCAATGCTGAAAAAACTAGAATTTTCCTTCAGGGGTGGCTGGCTCCATGGAATGATTAATCGAATGCAAGCCATGGTATGTACATTATTATATTACCTGGTGGAACTTGACAAAGAGACTGACAATGAGATGCTGAAAGGTAGAGGAAAACACCACAATGAGCAAGATAGACATCCAAGGAAAATGATCAACTCTTCAAAAATTACCAAAGTTAAATAGGATGTAGGCTAAAATGTAGGTCTTAGAAATAAAGACAGTCAAATTACGCATGATATAAAATAAAAGTCCACATCTCTAATGGATAAACTATTGTACCCGCAAATCTATTAAAACAGTACTCTGCATTAACGTCAGAAAGATGTGTTGTTTGTTTTATGGTTTTCTTATCTTTCTGAACCAAATTTCAATCCAAAAGAACAAATAGAATTGTCAGCCGTTTTTCAGAGGTTTGAAATTATTTGTATTTTAAGCCTCAGTTTTGTTTTGTTTTGTTTTCGATGAAGGTCAAACAAATAAAACTCAGGCACTGACAAGGTTGAATTGTCCCATCTTGTAAGCAAGCATTCGCCTGGAATTTTACTTTGGCAAGCCAGAAACTTTCTTTAACAGCCCTTCATCCCTTGCTGAAAAAGAGAGAGTCATCCTGAATATGTTCCTCCCACAGACATTTATTTTCTCTCAAGCCAACTGGACACTTCTCTGTCAAAGGGCTCTGTATTTCTCTCCAAAAGAATTATAAGCATATTTTGAGGACAATGCAGATGTGGCTTTGTGCAAATGCAGATGTTACTTAAGTCATTGTGACTGTAATAATTAAAGTTATAGTCTGTACTCTTAGATTTCGCATTATGATTATTGAAAGTCCTGTCAGAGATTATTCCTTTCATCTTTTCCTCTCTGTTTCTGCTATTTTAATATATTTTGTTAGATGCTAAGATTTGTGCCAATAGACTTTTTAAGGCAACTTTCATCTTTGGCTCACTCTACAAAGTCATTACATGCAGTAAAATATTAGAGCTGTAAGTTAGCCTTTATTCCCACTTTTTGTTATAACTTTTCTTTAATCTCAGAAATCTCATGCATATGCACAATGAAATATTATCATGTCCACACTCCATTTCCCTTATACAATTCCCCCAATGTCCTCCCAAAGGTTCCCCCTCTCAACTTTATCATTGTTTTTAATAACCCACTGAGTCCAATTAGTGCTGCTCATATGTGCATGGGAAACATACTAGTGAGAATACCTTCAAAGAAGAGTGTGCCTACAGTATAATATACTTCTAAGAGTATGCTAAATACCCGCCTTTACATCAACAGATCAGTGTAGCTCTCACCCCTCATCAAAGACAAATTCTTTTTGAAGTATGGAGGAACCATTACAGAAAACCACAACTGGTCAAAATGCAGAGAACAACTCACCATGGCATACCTAGACCCAACTGATACATCTACTAACAACACAACTCCTAAATCTAAGACTCAAGGAACATTGAGAAGAGAGGATGGAAAGATTGTAGGAGCCAGAGGACAAGGTTGCCTGCTGTGAGGTGGAGTCTTCTATATATGACAGAGAAGCTACACCCATAATATCTGAACAATATGGTTGCCTAAATAAGACCTGAATGATGACAATAGTAGTCAGCATGGCAATGTCGGTAAGAGAAAGTCCATAAGGCCTTATTCCTAGATGAAGAATGACAAGCCATCAATGGCTGTAGGGGAAGGGATAATAAGTTGCCTCTAGGCACAAGGTGGCTAATAGGTTATCCAAGACCAAATGGACAGCCCTAAATACATCTACGTACAACCAACACTAAATAGACTCAGTAGGTGTGTACATGTATATACAGAAGAACAGGTCATGAATGCCAGAGAGAATGGAAGGAGCTAGAGGTCAGAGAAGGAAGGGTGCAAATTGTGTAAATACAGTGTATCATGTATAAAATTCTCAAAAAATATTTTTTAAAAGAGTGCTTCTTAAACCCCCAGAACCTATCAACTGCCAATAGATCCTTAATAAGGAGCAATGTCTAAAGAGCTCCTCCCCATTCATGCTAGAATTTGCTAGATTGATCTTATGTATGTCTTGCAGCTGTAGTTACCTGTACAAGACATACATAAGATCAGTCTAGTAACCACAGCTGCTGTGAATTCATGATTGCAATAGCCGTGCCATGCCCATAAGACAGCATTTCATAGAACCCTTCCCCATCCTCCACCTCTTACATTGTTTCCACTTCCTCTTCTCTAATGTTCCTTGAGCCTTGGATGGGGATGGTGGTGATAAAAATGCCCCATTTAAGGAAGAACAGTCGGTCTCTTATTCTCAATATTTTGATACATCTCTCCATTGACTGCTGCCTACTGCAAAAGAAGTTTATTTGACCAAGGTGAGGAGAAACCTAGCATGATGGTTTGAAAGAAAATGGCCCCAAAGGGGGTAGCATTATTAGAAGGTGTGGCCTTGTTGGAGTAGGTATGGCCTTGTTGGAGGAAGTGTGTCACTGTGGGTGTGGGCTTTGGGTTCTCTTATGCTCAAGCTAAGCCCAGTGTCATGGTTCACATCCTGTTGCCTGCAGATCAAGATGTAGAACACTCAGCTCCTTCTCCAGCACCATGTGTGCCTTCATGCCACCATGTCCCACCATAATGATAATGGACTAAATCTCTGAAACTGTAAACCAACCCAATTAAATGTTTTCCTTTATAAAAATTGCTGTCATGGTCTCTTCACAGATATAGAAACCCTAAGATACCTGGGTCAATAGGTAAAAAATTATATATTTAGAAGATAATTTGACAACATTACCATTGAGCAAAATACTAATAGCATTTTCTACCTAGGGCCTATGACCTCCCTCAGCCATGTGCTTTTGAAAAAGACTACAGTACCAGGCATGAAATCTATAGAAAAGGCCTCAAATTCAATCAAAAGCATTTAGTTACCGTATAACAATCATGCTACTATTATATTAGTGGGCACATCTTGTCTGGCAGGCCAGTATTGTAGCACTCAGTGTTTAGCTCTGGATAAGACTACTGATTCTTTTCTCCTCCACCAACCTACATGGATAGCCAGCAGGGAGGAAGTTTCCAGCTCAGTTTGAGATGATTGATTTCACTATGTCCTGCAGCCAAATCACACTTCTTAGATTTGTCATTCCAAAGAAATCAATCTCCAATATTTCAATTACTTCAGTAACTTTTGCTGCATGTATAAAGTATCCACCTTGACCCATCTTTCTTTTTAGACTCATTCTGGCCACTACTATACTGGAATCACATATCACTTTCAAATCAAGTTCCTTAATGTTCCCCAAACATGGTATTTCTCTCATACCTCCAAATTGTACCAAACTATTTCTCTACCATAATGCCCTTCACAAAGCTTTGACTTATTCTTACAGTTTTATTAAATGTCAGTCAAGAAAACACCTTCCCAGAAGTATCTATTTCTATCTCTCTCTTTTGTTACTCTGAATTACACAATTCTACCTTGTATCATAATGTAGCTTACTACATCATAATTTTCTAACCAACTCACTTAAAGGTATTTTACAAAAAAATATAAATTTATCAATGTACAGGTTGATGAATTTTCACAAGTGTATAAAGCTGTGTAATCACCATTCCAATCAAGACATAAAGTATTTCCATTGTCAAAAGAAAACTTTATCATGCTCATGTCCATTTGCAATCAATTTCACCCACACAGGAAAACACTAGTCTTATTTCTATAAATATAAATTTGTTTTCTTATTCTAGAATTTCATGCAAATTAAATGACACAGTTCATGCTTTTTAAGGTTAGCTTCTTTCACTTAACATGGTGGCTGTAATGCACCATATACTTGTATATGTCTATAATTCACTTATTGTCATTGCTTGGGGAATATATCACTATATAGGTATGCTATTTTACGTTTATCCATACACCTATTGAAGGAAATTTGAGTTATTTCCATCTAAGAATTATGAAAACTGCTATAGAAATTTTATACAAATCTTTTTTAATGTATATTTTTATTTCTCTTGTTTAATAACAAGAATAAGATTGCAAGATTCTGTAATAGATACATTATTTAGTTTATAAGGAATTGCTTAACTATTACAATGTAGTTGTGTTATTAAACATTTCCATGAATAGTATATGGTTCTCTAGTTGTTCTATATTACAGACAATACTTAATGTAGCAAGACTGAGTTGTGATGTTGTTGTTGTTGTTTGTCTGGCTTTGGTCCTACCAGTGAGTACAAAGGGTTATGTTTTACTATTTAAGGCAGGATACCTACGACTCAGTAATTTATAAGGAACAGAAATATGTCTCTTACAGATTAGCATGTTGAGATGTTCAGTATCAAGGCAATAGCAATTTTTCATTTGACAAGACCCAAATTTCTGCTTCTATGATACCACCTAAAAAGTTGTATCCCCTAGAGAGGGGAACATGATTCCTTACAAGGCAGAAGAATATAAGGAGCAAGAAAGAGCCAATCAGTACCAACCCTGCTCTTGAGGTTACATCCCTCATGGCCTAATTACTTCCTAAAAGTCCCATATCTTAATACTGCCACATGGGCAATTAAGTTTCAGTGTGAGTTCTGGGAGTAACAAATAAAAAGTCCAGTTCTAGGTCTGAAGTACCTCTTTTTGAATTGTTGGTCAGTGGGA
Source organism: Peromyscus eremicus (assembly GCF_949786415.1). Lineage (NCBI taxonomy): Eukaryota > Metazoa > Chordata > Mammalia > Rodentia > Cricetidae > Peromyscus > Peromyscus eremicus. The sequence continues at coordinate 96,312,660 of NC_081439.1, read as the reverse complement.
TTCCCACAGATCCTCAAACATTACAGACTTTTTGACATTGCTCTTGATTACCCTCCAACTAGATGATATCATCCCTATTACTGAATCCTTCAGAAAGTCTATCTCTACTGGCTAGTTTTAATGGTGCTGGAAGCTTCTATGAATACTGCTGGGGGAAAAGAGGAATCAACAGTCTTATCCAGCTGTGAATCTTGTGAGCTATAATAACCACTGGCTTATCAAGACACGCCCACTGGTGCAACAGTGGCACAAGTGTTATAGAATTTACCAACTTTTTTTTAAATTTAAAACCTACTCCATAAGAGTCATGCCTGATGTAATAACTGGATTAAGAACCAGTGGCTGGGTAGATCATAGGTCGTAGAGTAGAACAAAATATGATTTGCTAAATAAACATGGTTTTAAACTGACCCCTAAGTATTTATCTTTACACTATAGATCAGTTCATCTCTCAACCCTCATCAGAGAAACTTCTTTTTGCAGTAAATAGCTATTAATACAGAGCCCCACAAGCACTCAATATGCAGAGAATGAGAGACTACATGCTCAGACATAAATGGTACATCTTTATCATACCCCTTCTTTTCAAGGCTCAAGGATCACCATGGAAGAGGGAGCATAAAGATTGCAAAAGCCAGAGACAGCAGGTAGTGGCTGCAGGAAGATGATGCTTTCTGGACATGAGAGGGCTGTTGCACACATGAATTCACAGCAGTTGTGACTATATGCACAAGATTAAGCCAGACAAATTCCAAGCCTGGATGACAGAGGGAGTAATGAAGTCCCACTCCTGTCTGAGGAGCAATTGATAATTGATGGCTACTTGGAGAGAGTCAGTTTTCTTCATTAATACAACCCCTGAGAGGCTACCCATGCTCCAGTAGGTGGCCTTACATTAATGCACATACTGACTCCACAATTTTTTGAGACTACACATGAAGTTGGGAGAGTCATAGTGCAGTATTGGGGGCAGAATTGGCAGTGAAGAAATGAGGAGTGTGGAGAATTTGATAATTTGATTTTAAAAAACAAACAAACAAACAAACAAAAATCACCAGGCATGGTGGTGCATGCCTTTAATCCCAGCAGTTGGGAAGCAGAAGCAGGCGGTGTTTGAGGTCAGTCTGGTCTACAGAGTGAGTTCCAGGTCAGCCAGGACTATACAGAGAAACCCTGTCTTGAAAAACAAAAAAGGAGGAAGAGGAGAAGAAGAAGAAGAAGAAGAAGAAGAAGAAGAAGAAGAAGAAGAAGAAGAAGAAGAAGAAGAAGAAGGAAAGAAAAGGAAGAGGAGGAGGAAGAAGAAGAGGAGGAGGAGGAGGGGGAGAAGGAGGAAGAAGAAGACAACAGGATGGAAAGAAAGAAAGAAAGAAAGAAAGAAAGAAAGAAAGAAAGAAAGAAAGAAAGAAAGAAAGAAAATAAATAATGAAGCCATTGTGGTTATAGTTTCAATATCTTTGTTCACTAATGGTATTAAATATCTTTTTACCTATATTTAAGTATCTTTCTCTTTCTTTTTTGCAAGTCATTGTATCACATATAAAAGGAACTGATTTTAAAATAAATTCATCACATTTAAATCTGAGATCTTTCATTGGAAGTTGATCTTAGGCCATAACTTAATCTGAACCACAGCTAACTTATCTGTAAAATGAGGATAATCTACTCTTAGAGGCAGACAATAAATATTACCTGCCTAGCACAGTGTTCTCTATAAAGAGGTTTTAATAATAGCCAGACATGGTGGCACATACCTTTAGTCCTAGCACTTGGGAGGCAGAGGCAGGTGAATCTCTGTGAGTTGAAGGCCAACCTGGTCTACAGAGTGAGTTCCAGGACAGGCTCTAAAGCTACAAAGAGAAACCCTGTCTCAAAAAAAAGGAGATTTAATAAACTGTAATTATTATTGTCAGGGATTCCTTAGAGAAGGCAGGTATGATAGCTCATGTCTGGAATCCCATTGCTTGGAGAATGAGGCAGGAGGATTGCCATAAATTCAGGGCCACCCTAAGCTACATGGCGAGACCAGGGCAACTTTAGCATGAGACCCTATCTCTCATATTAGAGGTATAGAAATATGACTCAATAGTAGGTTTGCTAACACATGTGAGGCCCTGGGTTTAGTTCTCAGCATCACAAAGAAATAAACAATTTTGAACCCTTCCTAGGACAGTCAGAGAAGCATGACTGATAAGTGTGACCTCTGATTATATTGCTACAGTTTGATGATACAGTCCCTCATGCCCAGTTTTCCTCCATAGTTCCAATAGTCAGGTTTTAGCAATTTTCCATGTATCTATCCCACAACTTCACTGAAATTTAAGTTTTACATGGAAAATAATTGCATCTGCTTTATCTCCTTGTGTGTGCTTAGCAGCGAGCTCAACACTTTCTGGGAGAAGGAAAGTAGAAGCGCCTGCTTCTCTCCTCTCCATCTCATTCACTGGACAATTGACCTCTTTTTAACTTTAATTTCCCCAAGCATAAGATGTTTTCTTTTTTAATTGTCTGTGTCTAAGCCCTCCCTAATCCCAACCAGACTAGACACTCAAACCATGTTTCTCTAAAGCTGAGGGTTTTGCTCAATGGTAGAGTACATGCTTACCTTATGGGAGACACTGGGTTCCAGCTCCAGCAACAACAACCAAAAAAAAAGGAAAGAAAGAAAGAAAAAGAAGTGACTTACTGTAACCCAAAGCAATCTAGATAGGTACTGATCTGGAAGAAAGAATCTGTAGCCACAAAGCTTCGATTACCCAATTCACTCTGTCTTTTCTACAAAGGTAGCATACAAAAAATAATGGGTTTCACTGTGGAATTTTCACGCAAGCATGTCATTTTCCTTTGCTCTTTTTAATCCTGCTTCCCCACAGCCCTCCCCATCTTTCTTGTCCCTCTCATGCTGGTCCCCTACCTCCTCACAAATGGTCTCCTCTTCTGCTTTTGTGTCACATGCATTCCACTCCTGCATACACACACACACACACACACACACACACACACACACACACACACACATTAAATCTATAGTCTACATACAAGAGAAAGTATGGCATTTGTCATCTGGCTTATTGTGATTTACAAAATGGTCTCCAGTTCCATCCATTTCCTGAAAATGTCAATATTTCAATTTTTTTCTTTATGGCTGAATAAAATTGTATCACATTTTCATTATCCATTCATCTGCTAGTGGACATCTAAGCTCATTTCATGTCCTGTCTATTGTGAATACTGCAGCAAAAACACTGGAGGTGCAAGTATCTATCTGATATGTTCATATTGGTTTTGATCATTTCGTCACTGGCCTCTTGACATAAAATATGCCCATACAAACTGTAGCAAAGTTGTAGCCATAGGCAGATCAGGTGAAAGATAATATCATGAAAGAAAAAAAATCCAGCTTCACCATAGAACTGCAATAGAGGACAAATTCCATCACTTCTTTGTTCTGTGATTTTTGACAAGTGGCTTAATTTCCCTAAGCCTAAAATTCCTCCTTTTAATGTTGATAAAATAATAGGTGACGAAAATAAGTAGTATAACACTTTGCCGAGTTGACAAACAGTCTTTTAGAAGGTATCAGCTGATTAATGAATAGTGCTAACAGCAAGAGTGGCTGAATGGAGACCATAGCTTCCTAACGCATAGTCCTTAGATCTCCTATACCCAATTGCCTTTATTTTTCTAAGAGTAGGAAAATCCAATGGCTACCCCCAGAGCTTCCTTTTTTTAATTTATCTATTTCTTTAGATTTGCTTTTTAATTTTTTTGAAAACAGATTATTCTCTCATACAATACATCCCTACCACAATTTCACCTCCCTCCATTGCTCCCAGCTCCCCACAACCTCTGCTGCCCCCAGATCCCTCCTCCTCCTTCTACATTTCCTCTTTATAAAAGAACAGGCCTCCAAGAGAGGGCAGGGAAGCAGGATAAAACAAGATAGAATAAGATAAGGCAAAAGCCCTCTTATTGAGGCTGGACAAGGCAACCCACTGGGAGGAAAAGAGTCCCAGAGCTTCCTAATCAAAGAATTCTACAAATGAAGCTAAGAAATAATTTTAAATAATGTTTCCAGATGGTGTATTCTCAAATTGGGAATTAACCACCATCTTACTTTAAGATACATAATCCTTGACTTCCATAGCTTCCAGGCACATGACTCTTGGCTTAAGGACAGAGGAAATCTGAAGGTAGTGTTGCTCCTGTAGACATTCAAAGCCGCCCAGAAACCTAACGGCCACCTTGCCTTCTCCATTCTATGTCAACGAAAATCTAAAGGAGGCAATGGAGTCAGAGAAGTCACTTATTATTTTATGGTATGTGGGTGATACCAGACATATATCCACCCACATGCAAAGTCATCCTTCATCCTCAAAATAGAGTCAAAAGCTGCTTGTAAAATCCATCATGGCAGCCGGGCCACGGTGGTGCACCCCTTTAATCCCAGCACTTGGGAGGCAGAGCCAGGCAGATCTCTGTGAGTTCAAGGCCAGCCAGGTCCACAGAGTGAGATCCAGGACAGGGACCAAAACTACACAGAGAAACCCTGTCTCGAAAAACCAAAAGGGAAAAGAAAAGAAAAAAATCCATCATGACATAGTCTGAAAAACTCTGTTTTACACAGTATGGAGGAATGTAGAGCAAGGGCACAGCCTGTGCTCAACATAAGCCCAATGAACTCATCAGTAGTTCACCAAGTTGGACTTTGTGGGATTATGCTTTGTTTTGTCATTGGTGCCATATGTGGAGTGAATAGATGTTTGCTCACTTCTCCCTGGGAAAACTTAATGCAACACATTTTATATAGCAGAGACTTGCAAGGAATTAGATATACACTGATGAATAAAACACTCATGAACAGGACTGGGTGATGAGTCAAGTTAAGAACACTTACCGTTCTTGCAGATGTTTCAGGTTCAGTTCCTAGCATCTATCTACATCAGGCAGCACACAATTGCCTGTAATTCTACTCCCAGGAATCCAATGCTCTCTGGCCTTCACAGGCACCACACACAGATGGTACAAATAAACTCATGTGGGCACATATACACAGACAAAAATTTAAAAAATCAATGAATCTTTAAAAGACAAAAGTGTTACTGAGAATAACCGATAGCTTTGGCAATAGTGTATGATGTTTGGGGTGTCTATGGAATCCCTTTGGCCAACAACTCAATGAGACATAACTCATTCCTGATACTGGGGGTTTTACTTTGTGTCATAAGATGTCTAGTTGGGGCATATTCTTCCCCATTATGTGGTGACTCCTTTCCATATGTATATTAGGACATTTCTACAGTAGTAGGTTTTCATATGGCTTTTCAAAAGGCCTTTAGTGTTAGTTTTCCCTCCTCATATTCTCTCATTTACCCTTCACTCCCATTCCCCTCTCCACTTAATCCTCCTATACCAGTTTTCTCTTCATCTTTTTTTTCCTGAGTAAAATCTCTTTATTATAGAAGCTCTGGAAAAGTCCATAGTCTACAACAAGTATAAAATGCCAAATAAAGGGAAAGCAATGTTCAAAATAGTAGGAAAGTGTATGGCTTTCTTTTTTTCAAGAACAGTCAGTTTTTAATGTAAAAACTCTCTTGTCATACAAGACAAGTGCTGAAGTACAGGGAATCCTAAAATACACAGAAACAGTCCCTATCACATTGCTGTTGGGAGGGTGGGATTTTGATAAAGAATAGACATTTTTAATGTGCTTTTAGGAAATTCTACATCTTCAAAAGAAACAGAAATGAAAGATGCAACAAGTTTTTCAATAGAACTGTATAAACAATTGTTCAGAGAGACTCTGCTCATCACCAATGATGAGGGGCAGAGACAAGCAAAGGTCTTAACAAAGCTAAGTGTTCTTAGCTTTATTTTGCAAATTCAGCATCTCCCCTGGTCTAGTTTTGGGATACCAAACACTTAACACTAAGGAATGAATCTTAAGTTTATTTACAGCAGTGGATTCAGTGGTGAACATTTCCTTTGTTCTCCTTTAAAAAGCCCTGACACTCCGGATCTAATCCCTGACAGAGAGAAGGGTGTAAATTCAGCCATTTGTTTGATAAGCATTTTTTTAAAGTAGGGAAAAAAAGACAAAAGCCTTTCATGGAGTTGGGTTTCCCCAGATAGCAATGGCACCTCCTAAAAGACTGATCTGATTATGATGTAAGAACAAGAAATACATTAATCAAAATGAGGGATCTCTTTCAAAAACTGATTTCAGAATTCACACCATATTGAGAAGGCCTTAAAACACAGCTGTCCATGAAAGCAACAAATAATGGGCTGATCATGATGAGAAAGAGTAAATTCTAAACTTTCTCACAAAGAGGAAACAGCTTAAGGCTAAAAAATAAGTAAGACTGACAACTGGCTAGAGAATCAATGCTTGCACCGAATGATGCATGGGTCCCTTTTTTTGTCAGCACAATGAAACTAATGTTTTTTTGTTTTTGTTTTTTGTTTTTTGTTTTTCAAGACAGGGTTTCTCTGTGTAGTTTTGGTGCCTGCCATGGATCTTGCTCAGTAGACCAGGCTGGCCTCGAACTCACAGAGCTCTGCCTGGCTCTGCCTCCCGGATGCTGGGATTAAAGGTGTGGGCCACCGCCACTAGGCTCTAAATTTTTAATTAGGTTTTGTTTTGTTTTGTTTTGTTTTTGCTTGTTTGTTGGTTGGTTGGTTTTTCTTTTCTTTTCTTTTCTTTTGTTAGTTTTCTAGAAAGAGAAAGAAGTTGTGGAGCTGGATGAACAGAGAAGTGGGGCAGATCTAGGAAGAAATAAGGGAGGGGGAACCATGATCAGAGAGACTATATATAATGTCTGAAAAAATATTTCCAATAAAAAGTATTGTAAGGGAAGAGCATAGGATGCAGATCAGTGGGAGAGCACTCATCTCCCATGTCTGGCCTGTGTTTGATCCCCAATACTGGAGGAAATTTTACCCATATTCTCATTGAAGCTATTCTAAAAATAAAAAACAACAGTAATTGTGGAGTGTGGTTGTAGACTATCATATCACGCATTCTGTTTTAAAACTAAACATCTGGTTAAAGTGGGTAAACCATGGGTAAGACAGCTAAAGTTTCTACTTCTTTTTATTTCTTTTATTTGTGAGATTATAATATAATTACCTCATTTCCCCCTTCCCATTCATTCCTCCAAACACTCTCGTTTGCTCTCTCTCAAATTTTTGGCCTTCTTTTTTGAATAAGTGTTGTTATCTCTTTATAACACTACACTGTTTCCCCTTCTTCGGGAGATCCCCTTCTTTGCTTGGCCCTTCCTAGATACCTAACCTCTCTACTTATTCAGATGGAAACATACAGATCTAAAGTTTAAATACGAACATTCACATAGAAGAGAAAATGTGCAATATTTGTCTTCTTCAGTCTGAGTTGTCTCACTCAGGGTGGTTGTTTCTAGCTCCGTCAATTTGTCTGAAATTTTCAAAACTTCATTTCTCTTAACAGCTGAATAATATTCCACTGTGTAAATGTACTGCATTTTCATTATTGTTTTATCAGTTCATTGAAACCTTGGCTGTTTCTAATTTCTGGCTATTATAAATAGAGCAGCAATGAACATGGTTGAGCAAGTGTCTCTGTAACAGGTAGAGTCCTTTGGGTATATGCCCAAGAGTGGTGTAGCTAAATCTTGAGGTAAATTGATTTCCAGCTTTTTTTTATTTTTTTAAAAAAATTATAATTAATTTAATTTTACATATCAGCCACGGATTCCCCTGTCCTCCCCACCCCCCTATTCCCATTTCCTCCAGGGCAAGGACTCCCCTGGGGATTCAGCTCAGCCTGGTAGATTCAGTGGAGGCAAGTCCAGTCCCCTCCTCCCTTTACCCAGGCTGAGAAAATGGAAGCAGATGCAGAGATTCACAGCCAGGCCCCAGGTAGAGCTCCGGGAATCCAATCGGCGAGAGAGAGGAGGGATTGTATGAGCGAGAGATGTTGAAATCATGATTGGAAAAAGCACAGGGATAAATAGCCAAACTAATGGAAACACATGAACTAATCAATAGCTGAGGAGCCCCCATGGAACTGGACCAGGCCCTCCAGATAAGTGAGAGAGTTGATTAGCTTGAACTGTTTGGGAGGCCCCCAGGCCGTGGGACCGGGACCTGTCCTTAGTGCATGAGCTGGCTTTTTGGAGCCTGGGGCCTATGCTGGGACACTTTGATTTCCAGCTTTTTGAGGAACCTCCACACTGGTTTCTACGGAGGCTATACCAGTTTGCACACCTATGAGCAACATCTTCCTGAGTCAAGAGGAATGCTACACATCTGAACATCTGAACTCACAGAGACTGTGGCAGCACTCACAAGACCGGCACAGGTTCAAACCAAACCAATCTCAGCACTGAGAAGTGTGGAAGTGGACACAAAATCCCACCCCTAATCATGAAATTCTTTGTAATTGATACTTTCTGTGAGAGGGAAAATTAGTTTTCTTCAATGGAGTGTCACTGGGTATACCAACCACATGTCAGGGCAAGCCCTATGTCCCAGAGTAGTTGACCAGGACAAAATAGACCCCATGGTTTTTTGATGAACTTTTGTTTTGTTTTGTTTTCATTCCTTGTCTGTGTGTGTGTGTGTGTGTGTGTGTGTGTGTGTGTGTGTGTGTGTGTGTTGATTTTTTGTTGTTGTTGTTTTTCCTGGAGAAACAGAGACAGAGAAAGAGAAAGACGTCTGGTGAGTAGAAAGACAGGGGGGATCTTGCAGGAACTGGGAGAGGGGAAAGAATATGACCAATATATTGTCTGAAAAAATAAATAAGAATAAATCGTTGGAAGGGCATTGAGATAGGTCAGTGGGTAACAGTGCTTGCTGCTAAGCCTGACCACATGAGTTCAGTTCCCAGAGGCTACATGTTGGAAGAAGAGAACCAACTCCTCAAAGTTGTTGTCTAACCTCCACATACTTGCCTTGGCATATGCCCACATACTTAAACACACACACTCACATGAATGATTTTTTTAAATAAATAATACATAAAATATATATAAGAAGATGAAGAAGCAGAGATGGAGAATAAGGAGGAGGGGGAGGACAAAGAGGAGGAAGAAGTGGAGGAGGAGCAATCTGGGGTTACTCTTCACCACTCTTGCCTTCTAATAATGTGAAGCAATGTGTTGAATATCTCTTATAGACTGACTCCCTCTAAATTCAGTATTAAGAGTTAAGGCCTTTGGAAATCAAGTAGGTCATAAAGAAAGAAACCTTATAAAAGGAGACTCTCTTATCCTCTCTACCACTAGAAGCCACCACTGGGAGGTAACATCTATGAACCAGGAAGTGAGTCCTCATCAAACATTAAATTTGTAGTGTCTTGCTTTTGAGCAGCTCAACCTCCAAAATCAGAAGTAAATATGTATTCATTATTTGAGCTACTCAGCACATGTTACTGTCACTTGAGCAAACTTCTTCATATTCAATAATAAAAGCCATGGGAGTTCCTGGCAACTTGTTGAAGCAAGTTCTAACCTGGCATACCTGAACTGATCCAAGGCATCTCAGACACCAGTCCCATGACAACAACTTAGTATAGTCGGACTTTCCTTGGACTACCAGCTCCTGAATAATGATATGGAAACTTGTTATTAAGTATGAAAGCGTGACCTTAGCTAAGTCTTGTTCCCAACTAGCTCTAAAACTTAAATTAACCCATTTACATTAATCTGGTTCTGCCATGTGGCTCATACCTCTCCTCAGTACCGTATATTCAACTACCTCCATGTCTTACTGGCGAATCTCCCACCTCTCAGATTCCTTCCCAGAGTTCCTATCCCTTCCAGGAAGTCCTGCCTATCCTCTCCTGCCTAGTTATAGGCTGTTCAGCTCTTTATTAAACCAATCAGAGGGTGCCTTAGACAGGTGAGGTAAAACAGAGACATTGTCACACAGTGTGATCAAATATCCCACAACAACTTAGTGGATCTTTAGTACTGCTTCAAAGCAGCTGAAATTATCCATTTAAATTTGGATTCATTTTTTCTTAGTTCTTGGCCTCTTTGGTCAAAGAGACCCATAGTTTCTCCTAGAAAAATCTACATGCTCAACTTGATATCACAAATCTGCTACTAGCACAAATAATATCTCCCATAAGACAGCAATATTTTTCCATCTCTGGTCCAGGGTACCTGAGAGTTTTGTAATGTATTCTCCATAGGAAGTCAGAAGAGTTTCTAAGCTAATCTTATGTGATCACAAGGTCACTCTAGCAGGTTAGAACATAGCTCAATGGAAGATCACTTGCCTAGCAGGCACAGGACCCTGGGTTCCATCTCAAGCATTTCAAAAGCAAAAACTACTCTGATGCCATTGTTCACATATTTGCTAAGTACACCTACTCAATAGGCCTTATTTCATGGCCAAGACCCTTCACTAACACATGGAAACTAACTCTTCATAAGAAAGATGTTTTACCATCTCATGTGGTCATCACATTCCAATATCATCTAAATTGCAACGAAGCTGACATTTGAGATTGGTAGTACTGTAGATGATTACTTACCTCCTATACAGCATTTTCAGTGGTCTTTATATAATTAGATCCCTGAAGTTTTAAAACACAGTATCGACAAAGGTCATTAGTAGAAATGGTCTTTCACATGTACGGCAGTAATTTGAATGTCCAAAATCTTGTATTACAATGCATTGCTCTAAGCAAGGTCCCACTAAAAGAAGTGAACTTGAAAACTGTGTACAGAATTTAACACTGAAGATTGGAAAGCATTGCTCAGAACACTCAAGGCAACTTTGCAAAATGAATCAATGGCTACAAGAATCAATTGATTCAACCAAACATGATGGTGCACACCCATAATCCTAGCACTTGAGAGGCTGAGATGGGAGTATTGAAACTTTAAGCCCAGCCTGGGCTACACTGTGAAACTCTGTCAAGAGAAAGAAAAAAACTAAAGCAGAAAGGAAAGAAGGAAGGGAAGAAGGGGGAGGGAGGAAGGAAGGGAAAGAGAAGGAGGACATTATGAAAATATGGATGATAGAAGACTGAAAATAAAGAAAAATAATTGGATTGTTGTGTTGATTTTTAAATTATCTGCTAATTATACCTGTTCAACTGCCTTCCATTATTAATAGATCTAATTATGACATATTTCTACATATGTGTCCTTATAGTTTTTTCTCATTCATTACTCTCCCCTACTGTTATCACTTTTACACCTCCTGCCTCCAGCTGGATCCCTTTTTCCTCCATCTAGTGCCTCCTTCTGCATCCATATTACATGTATTCCTTTACCCTCTCTATTTCCTTCCTCCTTTAAGATCTCTTCCTTCCCTCTTACTGCCCTCTTTCTAGCTTCACAACCTACGTGTGTGTGAGCACACGTACATGCATTAATGTACACATGTATAATTTAAAATCTGGGTTCTTCGTATGAGAGAAAATATGTTTGACTTTCTGGGTCTGTTATATTTCATTTAGCAATTATTTCCAGTTATGTCAATTTTCCTGCAAGTGCCATAATTTCATTTTTTCCTTACAGCTACATAAGACTTGATTCTGAATATGTCGCATATTTTTGTATCCAATTATCTGTTGATAGACACCTAAGTTGGTTCTATAATTTGGCTATAATAAATAGTGCATAAATAAAATGGGTAGACAATATGTCTGTGGCAGATTGACTTAGAGTCCTTCAAATATATATCCAAGAGTGGTAGATCTGGTCATACAGTAGTTCTTTGCCATGGTTTTAATGAGAATGGCCCCATATGCTCATATATTTGAATGTTAGCTCCTCAGTTGGTAGAACTGTTTGGGAAGGATTAAGAGGTATGGCCTTCTTGGAGGAAGTGTGTCACTAGGGGTGGGCTTTGAGGTCTCAAAAGTCCATACCATTCCAGTTAGCTGGTAGCTCGTTCTCTCTCTCTCTCTCTCTCTCTCTCTCTCTCTCTCTCTCTCTCTCCCTCTTTCCCTCCCTCCATCCCTCCTTCCCTCTAACTTGCCATTAAGATACACTCTCAGCTACTGCTCCAGTGCCATGCTTGCCTGCCTGCTACCATACTGCCCACCATGATGATAATGGACTAAACCTCTGATATTCTGAGCAAGAACCAAATTAAATGCTTTCTTTTATAAATTGCCTTGGTCTTGGTGTCTCTTCACAGCAATAGAAAATTAACTAAGACAATCTATTTTCAGTGTTTGCAAAGTATATCTTAATTTATCTTTGATCACTTAGGATATACAAACACTGTTGGAAGTAATTTTTATATATGTATGTATGTATGTATATACATATAACACGTCATTTAATTTTCCCAGCCACCAAATGAGCAAAATACTAGAAATAGATATATAATTAAAGTAAATGGGGCTTAGATAAATAATTTCCTCAAATCCATACAACTAATGCACAGAAAAATTAGAATATGATAATCCCAGATAATGGACTCATCTTGATGTCTTGATTGCTGACATGCTCCCCTCTAGTGTTGAATACATTTGCATAAATGTATTTTTTGTAGGATGAGAAAATATATCCAGATATCACTTCATGAAAGAGTGGAAGAAGTGTAAAATTTTGGGGGACAATGTGGAAGCAAAGAAAAGATATAAAATGTCTACCTGTGAGAAACAGTACTTGAATCCTATTCAGAGGCTCACATTGGGAACTGTACAAATCTGGGCTGAAATGCACTCTAGCACAAAGTGAGCTTTGCAAGCCCAAGTAAGTTACCAAACCTTCCTTTGTTTCAGGCTCCTCCACTATGAAAATTAGGAGCTATGTTAAGTGACAGTTTGGAGAATTGGGTAAAGCACATAAAGCCCTTAATGTAGTTAACTTGGTGTGTTAACACCACTTGCTATTGGCATTAATGTTGTAATATACCAATTTCCTAATTGTGTGGTAAAAAATAAAATTGGTAAATTATATTAACTTTTCAAGATAGGCAGCTGGAGAGATGACTCAACATTGCTCTTCCAGTAGACCCAAGTACAATTCCCAGCATTCACATGAAGGCTGTCAGTTGCAAACATCTGTAATTCTAGTTCCAGGGGATCTGAAAGCCTCTTCTTGCCTCCACAGGCAACAGGCACACATACATTCAGGCAAAACACCCATACACATAAAATAAAATTATAAATAAAAAAACGTTTTAATATAACTCTAATATTTGTCATGCTGTTCACAAATGATAACATTTCAATCAAATTAAAGCCAATTCAGTCTCAAGGAAGAAGGTAAACTAATGAAGATATTTAAAAAGAATGCAAATCTTTTCACTTGTAAGCAAGAAGACTATATTCAGAAGACAAAAGTGTGGCAGGTTAAAATTATGAAGTATCTTTATTTAATTTGTTAAGGAGCCATCATTCCTTAAAAAACTATTTTCCCATCATCAAGGATCAGATTATCTCTGGTAACTGGGAAAACCAGCATTCAAAATCATCCGTGAAGACACACAAAATACATCATCGCACTCAAATCCAGAGGCTGTCTCTCCATTTAGAAATCGCCATAAACAAGTTTTCCCACCATGTGCCGAGAAGTGTTCCTACTCGGTCACTCCTACCAGTCTTAACCCTGACTCTGGCATTTAACTTAAGTCCAGATTGCTGGGTACCTGAAAAGTTTCATTTGTGGTTTAGGGCTAGGTGATGACGTGACAAGGAAAACTAGGGAGAAGCAGACAAGCCACTGACATCTCAGCTTCTGTTGTTTCAAGTGCCACAGAAAATCAGCAAATCCGTGGCACACCAAGCAGTAAGACAGTGTGGAGCAGGCAGGCAGCCAGAGACAGACAACAGGACCCAGAGCCAAAGACAGTAATGTGTGGGGAGCTAGTTGGGAGCAGAGCCCAGGGCCTCTTAGTAGCAAGTGTGAGCACGACCAAGACGAACTGTGATTCATGGCAAAGCTGGCAAATTGGATCCTGTGCACAGTCAAGCAGGCCGGATACCTCAGAAACCTGAGGGGTGTGGGCAGAAACTGTGGGGTGAGGGTAAGGGGAGCGTGGCAGAGGCTGAAAAGCAAAAGCAAAACAGGAACAAATTACAAGTGGAGAATGCAGTGGGTTGTGCTGGAGTCCAGGGGACTTTGGCAGCTAAGGCAGCAGGGGTTCCAGCTCAGCTGCTCTCCTCCTCCTCCTGCCTAGTGAATGTGGCCTGGGGGCTTACTGCACAGGCAATGGAACCAGCTGGCCCAGGGAATTGCCTGGGGGCGAGGAACGGAAAACAGTTCCAGCAAAGAAAGACTGTGTTTGCTTATAAAGGAAATTAGAAATGTACTATGGGAGGGACTTGAATACAAATGAGTTATTGGAGTATTTAAATACCCACAGGAAAGATTTCTCAATAACAAGAATGCTCAAACTTAGAAATATTTAACAGAAATCAAGCACACACTTCAGTAAATGAGCTCAGAAAGCATATAGTTAAACAAGCGTGACATTTTCGAGTCCTGCCTCAGTCTAGAAGCCTCCCAATGATGTCGCACTCTGTTTAAAAGGCAGGGGTTGTTGAACAGCCCTTCAGTGTTCCAGGCAGCAAACAAACTCTAAAGTATTAATGGCAAAGTTGCTGTAAGCCAGGCATACCTGGGACCAGATGAAAGGCTCCGTTTGTTCACCTTCAGCCTTCTGCTAGTTCCCACTCAGGACTGCTGAGCACATTACTGGAAAGTTTGAAAGCACAGTGACTGGTGTGAAGAGGTCTCTGAAAACATACAAAGCACACATTCAACAAGAAAGCTCACCTGAAAATTCTGGAAAGGCAAAGTTGAGCTGGAACATTACAACATCCCTGTTGTTTTTCATAAAGACTAAAGAGTTCAAAAGACTCCAAAACGATCTTGAAAATGACAGAAATGTGATGGTAAATTAGGTTTCATTTTGAGTGCCAAATGCAACTGGTGGATTCTTCGCTTTCCAGGAGCCCTGTTACCTGATCAGATTGCTGCAGTGATCTCTTTCCCAGCCTAGGAAGGAAGACATGAAGATATTCACTATTATTTAAAAAGCTCCCCCTCTCTTTGCATCTCAGAAAGTCTGGATATAATCCTTTCTGTCCTAGAGGTTGCAAACTGGCAGCTTGTGGAAAATTTGCTTTGTTTGGCCATCACAGTATTTTTCAAAACTAGTTGCCAATATTTGAAACTGGGACATTTCACATTTTAAAAAAGATTTACCATTTCTCCTAAATACGGAAATTTCTAGCAATCAAGGCCTGTCCTTCCAAATGGCAACTCTTACCTAGTGCTAGGCAGTAGCTGTCCCCTTTCAGTGTTCTGTCTGCTCTTACATTTTACCTACTTTCACCAATGTGGTCACTCAAAATGAGCTGAATAAGGATGACACCAACGAACATGTCAAGCTGGACTGAAAAAAACTCAACCCTATTCAAAGAACTAGAGGCAACTGAGGAAAGCTGGACAGGAGTGGTGGTTCTCCCCAGGAAATAGCACACCAATTTTGTCCAGTGCCAAATGCTCAGCCCTGAAAGCATACATATGGGTAGTTTCTCAGCTTGGGTTTCTATTGCCTGAAGAGACACCATGACTACAGCAACTCTTATAAAGGAAAACATGGAATTGGGGGTGGGCTTACAGTTCAGAGGTTTAGTCCATTACTGTCATGGTGGGAAATACGGCAGCATGCAGGCACACATGGTGCTGGAGAGGTAGCTGAGAGCTCTACATCTTGATCCCACAGGCAACAGGAAGTAAACTGAGACACTGAGCATGGCCTGAGCATATATAAGACCTCAAAGGCTTCCCCCAGAGCTTACAGGCTGTGGTTAAGCTAGTCCAACAATGGCTGTCTACCAACAGAACATTCAAGAATCCAGTAGTTGCTCAGTCTACAAGGCTGGAAATCTCAGCTGATCTTCAGTATACATCAGAATCCCAAAGAAGTAAGCTGTAATACCAGTGAAGGAATGGACTTGCCAGTCAGAATGAGAACAAACAGGTGAAAAAAAAAGCAGGCTTCTTTCTTCCTTATCTTCTATATAGGCTGCTAGCAGAAGGTGTGGCCCAATTAAAAGTAGATCTTCCCACCTCAAAAGATCTGGATTAAAGGTGTAACTTCCCACCTCAAAAGATCCAGATTAAAAGTTGGTCTTCCCACTTTCAACAATTTAATTAGTAAAAACATTCCTCACAGTCATACCCAGCTGCTTGGGTTTTAGTCAGTTCCAGATGTAGTCAAGTTGACAACCAAGAATAGTCATCACAGCAACACACTTTAGGACCCCAGACCAACCTTACAATGAACCAGAAACTTGCTGATTTGGCTAGGCCAACTAGCCAGTAAGCTCCCAGCTTCCACATGTTTCCCTCCACCAATGCTGTGGTTATAAATATAGGCAGCCATGCCAAGCTTTTAAAGTGGGTGTTGGGGATTTGAACTCAGATCATTGTGCTTGTATAGCAAATGCTCTTGTCCATTAAGCCAATTACCTAGCCCCTACCCTTAAATGTTTAAATTCTACCACATCCATTACATGATTCAGTTATATGCTTATATTGCTTTGCATATTGTTGCATCTAACTTTGCTTTTATTTCCAACAAATCTTCCTCTCCACAAGGTAAGTCTTTTTACTCTTTCCATCTTTTCCAATTCTATTAGCTCCTTCCTGAGTCCTTTGTTCCTGTCTTAGTTTGCTTTCTATTGCTGTGACAAACACCAAAAGTAACTTGGGGAGAAAAGGGTTTATTTCATGTTACAGCTTATAGTCCATCACTAAAGGAAGTCAGGGCAGGAACTCAAGGCAGGAACCTGGAGGTAGGAGCTGATGCAGAGGCTTGCTCCTCATATCTTGATCAGCCTTTCTTATACCAGCCAGGATGACTTGCCCAAGGGTAACACCTCCCACAGTGCACTGGGGCTGGGCCCTCCCATTTCAATCATTAATCAAAAATTGCCCCAACAGGCTTGCCCACAGGTCAGTCTTTCAGACATTTTCTCAACTGACATTCCCTCTTCCCATATGACTTCAGTTTGTATCAAATTGGCCAAAAAAATTAATAAAACTAATCATTTTAGATCCCATGGCCCATCATGTCAGTTTCTCTTGCAATGACTTCCATTTCCCTTTCCTGTTGGGCTTTCTCTCCTACCTGCTCACCAAACTTCATCTGTCTCAGTCCAAACACTAACCTTCTCCATGATGACCTCTGCTGAATAAGCTCACATACCACAAGCTCTCAGGACCAGTCCAGGCATTCAGTTCCTAAATACCACCCTTTTACATTCCCCTAATGTCGAAATAAAAGCTCAGCAGACTCTTTGAACTATACATACCTACCTCCTCTTGACTCACTTTCAGAGACCACCTCGAACCCTGAATTCTGAGAAAATCAACACCAGCAGGCAACACCTTGCTCACCCCACCTTGTTCCTCCTCCACCCACAAGCATTAATTTCCACCAGTTTTTATCTAATGCCTCCGAGAGACAAATGTCCACCCTCCATTCAATGTCATGTCTCCCACCTGAATGTCCATTGCCTTGATATTTCTTATATCCTAAGCCAGTGCTTCTCATTATTCCTAATGCTGAGACTGTTTAATACAGTTCCTCAAGTTGTGATGACCCCAACCATAAAATTGTTTTCATTGCTATATAACTATAATTTTGCTAGTGCTATGAATTGTAATGTAAATATCTCAGATATGACCCCCAAATGGGTCACAACCCACAGTTTGAGAACCATTGTTCTAAATCTTTTTTTTTTTTAATTTATTTATTTATTATGTATACAGTGTTCTGTCTGCACATATCCCTGCAGGCCAGAAGAGGGCACCAGATCTCATTACAGATGGTTGTGAGCCACCATGTGGTTGCTGGGAATTGAACTCAGGACCTTTGGAAGAACAAGCAGTGCTCTTAACCTCTGAGCCATCTCTCCAGCCCCCCATTGTTCTAAATCTTGATCACCCAGTCATTCATAGTCCTTATTTCACACATCCAATATTTCTCTGTACCTATATAATTATTCCCTTCAAAATAGGAATAAGTTCAAGTTTTTCCCATTTATAAACATTTTCCCTCAACCTCAAATTCCCTTCTGTATACAGTTTTATATATTGCCACTCTTATTGGTGAGTTTCTTTTTAAAAACATTTTGTTAATTAATTCTTTGACAGCTTTATTCACATAAATAATACCTTCTAGTCACACTCATCCCTGGCATACTTCATCCTGTCCCCCTCCACCTCCAGCAGCCCCCATCTTTCCATCATCCACTTCCACATCTTTGTTTCCTTTTTGTTTTCAGTTTATGGTCCATGAGGCTTAACTAGAGCCGATCACATGAGCATTAGTGTGGAGGATGAGTAACTCCCAGGGTCTACACCATGAAGACAACAACTTTCAGCAACCCTCAACTGCCATTAGCTCCCCTGGGAATGGCTGGATGCCATGAGTCCCTCACCCATTTAAGAATGAATGTTAGGGGTCTCAGTCTTGTACAGACCTTACACAGGCAATCAGAGTTGCTATGATTTCGTGAGTACCATGGCCTATAATAACGCACTAGTTCCCTGTCATCCAGCTCATAAATCCTTTCCATCCACCTCTTCTTCGATGTTCCTTGAGCCTTGGAAGGGGTGACATGAGTGTCCCATTTAGGGGTGTAATGTTATTTGTTTTAGCTCTTTTTGGGGTGGCCACCAACCAGCTCCCAAATAAATCATACACAGAAGCTTATTCTTAATTATGAATGCCCGGCCTTAGCTTGGCTTAGTTTCTAGTCAGCTTTTCTTAACTTATCCCATCTACCTTTTGCCTCTGGGCTTTTCCCGTTCTCTTACTTCTGTAAATCTTATTCTTTCTCCTTGGCTTGCTATGTAGCTGGTGGCTGGCCCCTGGAGTCTTCCTCCTTCTCTGGCTGCTAGCTTTATTTCTCCTCCCAGATTTCTCCCTCTATATATTCTCTCTGCCTGTCAGCCCCACCTATCCTTTCTCCTGACTTGCTATTGTCCAGTTCTTTATTAGACCATCAGGTGTTTTAGACAGGCACAGTAACACAGCTTCACGGCGTTAAAGAAACACAAAATAAACAAAAGTAACACACCTTAAAATATTCTACTACAAAGCTGAGCACCCAACAATCACTTGTTCTCAGCACCTTGACCAGCCATTTTCGGCAAAGAGATGCTTTTTGATCAAAGCCGAGGACTTCCTACAATATTTCATTCTGTTTTGCACCATTGTCTTTCTATATAGCCTAGGCTAGCCTAGAACTTGCAATCCTCCTATCTCAGCCTCCTAAGTGTGGGCATTACAGATGAACACTACCACATCCAGACGACTGCCCTGTTTCTTGAAGAATAACAGACATTCCTTGCCTCCTTGCATTTTGTTTATTCCTCTGACTGAATTATATCTGCTTCTTCATTACAAATTTTTATGACTATCAGTGACCTCCACATTACCAAAAAAGCTAAGCATCATTTGCCCTTATTTTGTTTAATGGCTCTAGCATTTGCCCAGTGTTCACTGTTCCCTCTCTTCTTCTCACTTTCTTCCCTGGACACCCAGGGTCTTGCTGTTACCTTTCTGTCTATATCTTTTAGGTCACTCTTGAAAGCACTGTTTTTGCTTACTCACTAACTATATGTTGGTATTAGCCAGGACTTTAATCATACTCTCCTCAAATAACACAGTGTCTCGTGTGGTCCCATGCAGTTCCATAATACAGAAACCTAAGACACAGCCTCCAACCCAGCCTGCAATATCCAAATGTATATTCAGTATGTCTGTTTCGAAAATCTAAAGGTACTGACAGTTCCACATGTCTCAAACCGAACTACCTTCTCCTAGTTCTATGATTCCCCTCTCCATTGATGACGTCAGTGCTGAGCCAGACTCTCCAGTCAGAAATGTAGGAGTCATTCTGAGGTCCATCACCCTCTTCCCTATAGTCCTAGATCATAAATTTAAGGAGTGCACAAGAGAAATGGCATCAACACTACTTGTCAACAAAACAAACAGTTTGGCCCTGGGCAAGTTACAAAACTCCCACTGGGAATTTCTCACACACAAATCTGATCATATCACTTCCCTCCCATGGCTACTCACTGATTTCAGAGAAAGGTTTTTGGTTTTGTTTTGTTTTAAGGAGACTTATGCAGGTGTGGTGGCACACACCTTTAATCCCAGCACTTGGGAGGCAGCAGGAAGCAGATCTCTGTGAGTTCGAGGCCAGCCTGGTCTGCAAAGTGAGTTCAGGACAGCCAGGACTGTTACGAAGAGAAACCCTGTCTCAAAAATCCAAAAAAAAAATAAAGTAATTTAGTTCACAGGTCCTTCCCAGTGTCACTAGTGTCATGTCTTGCTTCTCCCCGCATGACCCTTATACATTAGGCATTCTGAGCTGCTCGCACTTCCCCGAATGTATGGCACTGTCTCATTCTCTTCTCCCATTCCTAATCTCAGTTTCCTGTCTGGCTCTTCCTCTTTCCTTCAGGATGTCACTCACACACATGCCTGTATTGTTTGCAAGCCTTAGTCACAGCATCTGTCACATGGGCATGAATTTCAGTTTACTTGGATAATTATTCTATGAAGAGAAAAAAAATATTTCTGTAATGCTAATGCCTACCATATTGCTTAGTCCATAGTAGGTATTTAATTGATATTTGTTAAAGAAAACAATGAAGGACCAAATGAATGGAAAGTTAGATAGGAAACAAAATGACACCATAAATCCAAGTTGCTATTTTTTACGTTAACATCAAACTGGTTTTTAATTATTTAGCAATTTCATACATATGCATCCTGGGTTTTGGCCATTTTCATCCCTATTTCCCTTTCATACACACACCCTGTTTCTCCCATGGAAATTCTTCCAGACAAGCCCCCTCCTACTCTATCCTTTTTGTTTACTCATTGAGTTGTATTACAGGAACACGAGTTCGGGGATTTTCAATGGAGCATGGGCAATTTATCAATGACTACACCACTGAAGAAAAACTGCACCTCTCCCCAGAGACCCATTAATTAGCCACAGCCTCTTAGTCAGTAATCGGGCCTCATGAGTCCTTCTGCCATGCATGATGAAATGTGATGGTCCAATCTTGTGCCAGTGACCATAGTTGCACAGATCACATGCAAAAGCCTTATTACGTCCAGAAGACAACATCATTTCATATCAATCTTCCCCTTCCTCCAGCTGATACAGTCTTTCTGTCTCCCTCTCAATCAGTTCATGCATCTTGGAGAGGGTGATACAGAGCTTTCATTTAGAGTGCATACTCAACAGTCACTCACTCTTAGCATTTTGACCAGATATGGGTTTCTGTGTTAATTGGTGTCCGTGGCAAAAAGAAACTTTAATGACAAGGGCTGACAGGATTTCCTTACTATATGCCAAATCTCTGCTGTCTTACAAAAAAGAAAATTTATGCAAATGAGGCCTCTGTCTCGGGGCTGCCAGAAGTTCATATTTTGCCCTAGTTCCTCCTGCAACGTCTCATTTTGCTCATGATGCTTGCTGTTGCTTCCAACTACCACTTTGGTAGAACCAGCCAACTGGGCTCCCCAAGCAAGGTGAGAAAGGCTTTCCAGAAAAAGCAAAATCATTGTTAGGTCCCAGGTTTTACAGATCAAAATTGCTTTTAACTCCACTCAAAGCCTCCTTTTGTGCCAGGAACAAATGGTAATAGTTGTGCTATTGCTCCCTTCATGAACATTCCCAGTATAAGCCACTTCCAAAATCAACACCTTCTTGCCAGTGAATAGCCCAGTTCATACCTCTTCTTTCTTGTTCAATGGATGGTTCAGGGGTACACTTTGTTCCTTTCTTGCCTGCTCCTAGACTGGATACGTTCTATGCCATTATGTTATAGACCCTCACAAACCTAGACCACGAATATGCCTGTGGAGGCTAATTTAACACTATTTGGAAGCCAGAAAGGCCTACAGTAAAGAGGCCCCTGATTGCTTCTCATATCTATCAGTTGTATCATAGCTGAGTCTCTACAAGTTCACAAGACATGTCACACACTCACCAAACTGCAGTGGGGACTCAATCCTTGTGCTTCTTTGTCATGTCAGCCCAACTTTCCTATACTTTTGTGATCCTTCTTGGCTGTAACACAAATGGTATTCAGAAGGCATCGCTCTATGTTTAAAAAAATGAGAGTTTGGCATCCTGCTGCAAAAATAGCAATATTTCCATAAATCATGTGAATGTTTTGCCAAGTATGTTATAAAGACAACACATTTAGTGAGCTGACTCCTCTTCATAATTTTGGTTAGACCACCATTATGTTGATGTTCTTTCACACTGGATAATTTAATGCCCTCATTATTTCAAGAGTTGCATCTGAGCAAATACTCACTTTTGATATATTTTCACATTAATACTTCCAACTGTTCTTTTTAAACAAATCAAGTTAATTACTCCAGTGATCATGCAATCTTTCTTTTTGTGTTTTCACATTTATTATCTTTCAAAATGCTTTATTTACATCTTTGAAGTCTTTGAATTCTCAAACATTGCTTTGTTTCCACAAAGCAAATTTCAATCACATTGAAGCCATAGGAGATAATTTCCCACAAGTATATGTAAGTATTCTCAAAAATATTTTTGAACGTACTTTCATCTACCATTCAAACTGAAACATGCAGCTTATTGAAGCTCAATAGTTTTCATGTCCAAATCACAACTTCATACATGTTTATGACATATTCTGATTATTTTTCCTGTCCTTTTTTATTTCCCTCCCAGCCTTGTCAACATATCCCTTCCCTGCAAGTCCCTTTTTGGCATGTATGCCTCTCTGTTTTGTTCTGTGATCCACTGAGTTTAACCAGGGCTATCTGTTTGGACATGGATGGTGGACTCATCCGTGGGCATACAACTAAAGAAAATTACTGCCTTCCCTCAGAATCTACCAGTAGCTCATAGCTCAGCAGAAAAGAGCGGGGGGGGGGGGAGGGGGGGGCATCCCCACTCTATGATTGACTATTGACAGGCCCAGTCTTGGGAAGGCCCAGTGGTGGCAATTCCAACTGCTGTGACATCACAATTGCAATGGCTGTGACTTGCTCAGAATGGAGCATTTCCTAGCCCTTCTTACATTCTTTCTTGTAGTTGGAGTTTTTTCTAGTCCTGCCCAGCCCCATGGACCCCACAATCGCTTATAAAATAATCATTTAGAAGCTCATATTAATTAAAATGCTCGGCCACTAGCTCAGGCCTACCATTGTCTAGCTCTTACATTTAAATTTAGCCCATTTCTGTTAATCTATATGTTGCCACGTGTACTGTGGCTTTATCTGTTGCCTTTACATGCTGTTCCCTGGATTGCAGGCTGGTGTCTCCTCATTTAGCCTTTTACTTCCCAGAATTTTCCTCTCTCTTTGTCCCGCCTATACTTCCTGCCTGGCTACTGGCCAATCAGCGTTTTATTTATCAACAAATTATATCAACATATATTCACAGCACACAGGACATCCCACAACACTTTCTACATCCTGTTATACAATGTTCTCTGAGCCCTAGAGAGAGAGGGTGCTATGAGTATCCTCTTTAGGGATGAACACTCAGCTATCACTCATTCTCAGCCACATCTTTCTCTGCCTTCAACATCACTCATTTCAAAAAGAAGTTTCTCTGATTAAAGCTGGAAGTAGCATTAGTCCATGGCAGGTCTTCACCCAGAGGGAGATGCCATCCTTTATGAGAACATTAGGACTGCCAGTCTCTTTTCACTAAGGTTACTTGCCTTGTCTCTTTTTGTTTGCTTGCTTGCTTTTAGATTTATTTATTTTATTTGTTATGTATGTGAGTGTTTTGCATATGGGTGCCTGGTGCCCAAGAAAGGTCAGAAGAAGACAGTGGATCCTCTGGAACTGGAGTTTCAGATGGTTGTGAGCTGCCATGTGGGTGCTAGAAATGGAACTCAGGTCCTTTGCAAGAACAAGTGCTCTTAATCACTGAGCCATCTCTTCATCCCCTGTGTTCCCTGTTAACTGGGGCTCCAGCTTCCTCCCCAGCCCTCCCCTGCTCTGTATGCACACAGCTGAAGGTGTGTTAAGCTTAGCTTCTAGTCTGTGCATTCCTCCTCTTTTTGGTGGTACTTTTCTGGTGTTCTATTTCTGCCTTTATGGATTTATAAGTTCTCCCGCTTTCTCTATTTGGAATAAGTCTATATTTTCTCATACTGACTGTTCTCCATAATGGATCGCATGGAGTCAGCTTCTAGTCCACCATCATACTTAGAAGTCCCACATGTCAATTATTAACATCTGTTTCAAGCCTTTTTCTTTCTCTGTCTACATTTTGAGAACATACATTACTGAACATTGATCATGGCAAATATCCTGCCTTGTCTAGATATTTCATAAAATATCTCCCTGTGTGTTCTGAATACTACATGTCTAGAAACTTCAACTAAGGAACAAGCAGAGGAAAGCATGATCTTTTAACAGTATTTGAAGTCAGTATGCTCACTTAATTATCTCTTGAGATGCAGAGGAAAGAAACAGGGTACTTTGGGATATTGGCCCTTTTATCCACCTGCTCCTCATTCCAACAGTCAACACCATACCCATTTCCTTCCAGGGCTACTGTCTACCTTCAATGTTCTTTATCTAATATCAGAAACAAGGCAACCATTTCTATTTTCTGCCTTCCCAGTCAAATTTTTTCTAATCTCCCAAAGATAAGTCTTGCTTCAAACAACTACCCAATTGTAGATATAGTTCTAACATCACCCAAAACTATAAACTAGTTGGCCTCAGAGTAGAAAGCCCAGAAGCTCTCCTTACCTCTCCAAATTGCATACCAGCAACAGCCCATACCAGCAACAGCCCCAGATTGATTCTAATTTATGCTTTCAATTGAAAAATTATGAATGTGGCCGGGCAGCGGTGGTGCACGCCTTTAATCCCAGAACTCAGGAGGCAGAGCCAGGTGGATCTCTGTGAGTTCAAGGCCAGCCTGTTCTACAGAGTGAGATCCAGGACAGGCACCAAAACTACATGGAGAAACTCTGTCTCGAGAAAAAAAAATATGAATGTTTATTTTTCATCTTTCTATCCTTTATTTTTCTAGACATGGGTACAGTGAAAAAGTTGAATATTGCCTTCTAATAGAAAGAAAATCATTTCACAAATAATAAAGTCCTTGTTTTTAAAAAAGAATCTACCTTTGCTCTCCTGTTGCAGTTTTAGGTACTCGGATGTTGAACTGAAATGGCATTTTAGTGACAGCAACGGGGGAACTAAACTTTCCCACACCACTGGGTGCATCACTAAAGCCATGCTCAACCATCTACAGCAGTGTGTGTGTGTGTGTGTGTGTGTGTGTGTGTGTGTGTGTGTAGAAGAGATAAGAAGAAGCCTGAGTGGCTTGAGTAACCTAAAAAAGCATTTCCATTGCTATAACATAGCAGGACATGTACACCATAATTACGTGGCATGTCTGGCTGTCTGGCTACTAATCAAACATATGAAAGAATCTTAACTTTGCTAGCTCCTATTATGTCCTCAGACATCGATTAATCCTCTCAATCATGCCTACACTTCTAAAGTTTCTGGGCCAAGTAGAAAAATATTAATTCCTTGGAAAGAAAATACTGGCTCAGTAGGAAAGGGGGGTGGAATCTGCTCACTTCTTTGAAAGGGTGCATTCACTTTTTTTCCACGAATCGCGATCTCCCTCTAGTGTCCAAAAGAAGAGTAGCAGCCAGCATAACACATTACAAATGTTCTTTTTTATCCCTAATAAAATGCATGCACATACACACTGCACGTGTGTATTTGCCTTTGCTTACCTGTCCCCAATCAATATTACTGTGCTTGGAGCAGGATTAGAACACAAATTATAGTTGTCATAGTTCATATGACACTGAACACATGCTAGCTATTTTATTAGTGATTGTAGGAAAAAGTGCCACAGAACAGTAAACTCTTGGGAGTGAAAAATATAAATATAAATTAATGTCTAAAGGAAGACCTAACTGGTGTGGAATGGTATCCTGTGGGGTTTGGGTACACATTTGTCATCAGTGATGAGCAAATGGAGCAATTTCCATGCACCTGTTGGTGTATCACCTTTTGAGAAAGACCTACTGAAGTCTGCTG
The DNA here is from genome assembly GCF_949786415.1 of Peromyscus eremicus. NCBI lineage: Eukaryota > Metazoa > Chordata > Mammalia > Rodentia > Cricetidae > Peromyscus > Peromyscus eremicus. The sequence continues at coordinate 96,286,584 of NC_081439.1, read as the reverse complement.
CCCTTTTTGGTTTTTAATTACTTTATTTTTTAGATTATAACATTGCCCATTTTTAATAAAGTAAAATTTACTATTGGGTTATTGAGTTCCTTACATAGTCTGCATATTAACTGGTTAAATACATACTTTGCAAATATTTTCCCATTCTTTAAGTTGTTTCTTCAACATTCATAGATTGAAACCTAATCTCTGAGGAGAATACTAAGAGATGTGGCCTTTTCTAGTTCATTTCTGTTGCTGTGATGAAATATCCTGATTGAAAGCAACTTAGGAGTAAAAGGCCTTATTTGGCTTGTTTGCAAAAAGGGCTTATTTCAAGTTAAAGTCCATCATTTCAGGAAAGTCAAGGCAGGAACTCAAGTGGGTAGCCACAACAAGCCCACAGTTAAGTGTAAAAAGAGGAATGAATGAATTCCTGCATGCTTACCTGGTGCTTACAGCTCAGCAAGCTTTGTCTACCCTGTTGTTGCTATTGTTTTATTATTGCTTTCTCTGTTGTTGTTGCTATTGTTTTGTTATTGATTTCTCTGTTGTTGTTGTTGCTATTGTTTTGTTATTGATTTCTCTGTTGTTGTTGTTGCTATTGTTTTGTTATTGATTTCTCTATTCTGTTGTTGTTGCTGCTGCTGCTGCTGTTTGCTATGGTTTTGTTATTGTTTTCTCTGTTGTTGTTGCTATTGTTTTGTTATTGATTTCTCTGTTGTTGTTGCTATTGTTTTTTATTGCTTTCTCTGTTATTGTTGTTGCTATTGTTTTGTTATTGTTTTCTCTGTTGTTGTTGTTGTTGTTGCTATTGTTTTGTTATTGCTTTCTCTGTTGTTATTGTTGTTGCTATTGTTTTGTTATTGCTTTCTCTATTCTGTTGTTGTTGCTGCTGCTGCTGCTGTTTTGTTTTGTTGTTGCTGCTGCTACTTGTGTTGTTGTTAGAGACAGGATATCTCTATATAGCTGTAACTGTCCTAGAACTTGCTATGTAGACCAGACTTGCCCAAACTCACAGAAATCTGTCTGCCTCTGACCTGTGTCACCACAGCTGGGGGTTTTCCCTGTTCTTACACAATCCAGGACTGAGCACATGAACTACCACCTACATTCAGGGTAGGTCTTCCCACCTCAATTAATAATAAAGACATTCCCCTACAGGCATACCTAGGGGCCAATCTGATCTAGATAATTCCTTATCGAGATATTCTTCTTAGTTGAAACTAGATTGTATCAAGTTGAAAATTAAAACTAACCAGCACAAGGCCTTTGGGGAGTATTTGGAGCATGAGCATTTTGCCTTCTTCAATAGAATTAATGACTTTATAAAAGGTTTGAAGAAACCTTCTAATCCTCTCCATCATGTAAGGGTAGATATGATGTCTGCCTTCCATGCCTTCCATAAACAACAGCTCTCGCCAAACATCCAATCTGCTTGTGGATTGACCTTGAACTTCCCAGTCGCCAGAACTATGAGCAACTAGTTTCTGTAGCTCAGAATTTTCCACCCACTCTTAGCATCCCAAACAGACTTTTTAAAGACAAAGGTTTACATAATACTATCAACATATTTAATACCACTGAATTTTATACATACAAGTAGTTAAAATAAGAAGTATGTGTAGTCTACCACATTAAAAAATTAAAATATCAGACTACCATCCTCTTAGCAAACTTGGTGCATAAATATATACACACAAGTTATGCTCATATATCTGATAACACTTGTGTAGCTAGAGTTTTCCTGCCTGGCCCACAGTCAGGACAAATCTCTGTCACCCGCCAGTCCCACAGCCACTCAGACCCAACCAAGTAAACACAGAGACTTATATTCCTTACAAACTGTATGGCCATGCCAGGCTTCTTGCTAACTGTTCTTATATCTTAAATTAACCCATTTCTATAAATCTATACCTTGCCACGTGGTTCGTGGCTTACCAGCATCTTCACATGCTGCTTGTCATGGCGGCGGCTGGCAGTGTCTCCCCCCACCTTCCTGTTCTCTTAATTCTCCTCTCTGTTAGTCCCACCTATACTTCCTGCCTGGCCACTGGCCAATCAGTGTTTTATTTATTGACCAATCAGAGCAACAGATTTGACATACAGACCATCCCACAGCATACTTGGTGTGGGTTAAGGTCTATAACTATGAAGTCTTTTTCTTTAGGAAATGATCAAATATTTTAAATATGGATACAAGAGATCTGAGAAGAAGAAAATGAAGGTAAAATGGTACCCAATGGCGTCAGGTCAGTAGGTCACAATTTGAAATGTAGGAGGAATCAACAAACATTTTCTAGTGGCCTGGGAATAACCACAAGTAATGTTCAACTTTAATTTGAGCTGCGTATTTATTTTGCTATTATCCTCTGAGGTATATGGGAAAAGGAAATTTTTCCATTCTAATTTTTGAAGAAAAAAAAGCACTTGCTGAAAGAGAGAGAGAGGAATAAAAATAATTTTTAAAAATGTTCAAGTGTATCTGTCATTTGTGATTATACCCAATCTAAAAGGTCCAGAGGCATGGCTTTCACAATGACTGAAAAACAAATGTCTCAGGATCTCTAGTACCCTTGAAGAACTTTACCATCATTCTTTTCTGTAGCCCAAGCCTTACTGCAGTCACACAATTAGGGCATCAAAATGCAGTAGAAGCGAGTAGGTCCCAGGCTGATAAATGTCAAGTAAAAGCAAGTGAGTTAAATTCCATGCATGATAATTCACTATAATAAACAGATCCAGGAGCACATGTCCTATTGGTTGCTTCTCTCAAGAATCCTACTATAATATATAGAACCAGAATGATATACTCAACTTGTGCTCCAACATGCAGTCTTGTATTGAAGCATGGCCTTTTTCCCACCACCATTACTATATATGAAGTGATGCTATACAATGATTGTTTTGCACTGCTCAAATAAAACTACATTCCCAAGGTTATAATAGTAAGATGTCAGGGCCTTTGGGAGGGCTCTACTCTCCCAAGTGAGAATAAAACCATTAAAGGAAGGCAGGGGAAAACTTTGAGAAGGCCCTTTCACCCTTTCCACTATGGCAAGAAGGTGCTGGCTTCAAAGCAGAGAGCACCCCCACTAATGCAAACAATAATAGGTCCAGCCTATATTGTTTGCTCCCAGGGTCCGAGGAAGAGTCTACCAACCAGCTGAGGATTCTAATCTGAGGGGTACTCAATGAATCTATGCACACTGAGTTCTTTAGTCCATTCACTTTATTCTTCTATGGCGATTCTATCTACACAGCTTCTTTCTGCTCTCTTACTTAGCTCCTCTTGGTCCCTCCTGCTCTTGGTTCCTCCTGCTCTCAATCCCTTCTGCTGTTCTCTCATCATTCTACCTAGTTCTTTCTATCTCCGTCCTCATCTTTGTTCTTCTCTATCAATCCTCTTCTCTCAGTGCTCTCAGAGAACCGGTATATATACCCATACAGTAATTCTTTGGTAAAGCAATGTGAGGCTTGAAGTTTTCAGGGTCTCAGAGAGAGGTGATAAGGACCCACACATAAAGCAATAATTGTCAGATTCCAATTACAACCCAAAAGGGGAGTGACTAAAGGGAAGTTCTCTGGTAGTGTCAACTAAAGGCTAAGACCAATTAGGGAATTTGTGTGCTCAAACTATAATCTAGAAATGGCTAGGTAAAATGTTAGGGGTCAATAAGTCACAAGAAAGTAAACTGTCTTTGGCACCACTTTTCCTGCTTGTCCCGGCTGTAACTGCTTTCTGATAGGGAGGGGGACATATGTTAGGTGTCTAAGCAACCTGTGTCAGAGCATGTAGTATTTGGTTAGTAAAAGCACTTTCACTCCGAGTAATTGCTGAAGAGAAAATCTAGGAATAGCACCTGGCTGAGGAGGAATTAAAGCTTAATTTGCACAAGAAAGAAGCTTGATACCTATTGCCTGCCTGGCCTTGTAGGCAGTCTCCTTGGGTCAGTGGGAAGTAACTGCCTTGACTCAGTAACTAGCAAGTGGCTAAAACATCATCTCAGGAATGTGAGCAGTAAATCTCTTAAATTAGGGTCTTATGTAAATAACCTGGGGTGAAGGTAAGGAGTTGAGGATTTGTTAGTGGTTCTTTTCTCTATCTGTGAGTGAGATGAGCTAATGTTTATCTATGTGCAGTTTTGTCCTTGGAAAAAGGCATCTTTGTTGAAATACTTTTGTCCGGAGAATGACCCTGGCCAGATATATGTTAATGAAAAATAAACATTTGGGGACAGTTGTCCAATTGCCCCAAATGTATAGAGAAATTTGTGTCCAAGATTGAGATGCAATCGTGAGATTACATGTACACATAACATGGAAATGCACGGTAAATGGGGAGAATCATAGCTGTTATTGCACAAGAAGTTTACAACAAGAGACAGCCAGTTCATTCAAAAGGCAGTAATTCCATAATGCCTTGCATGATGGTTTCCTGTAACAGAACCCTTAGTTCTGATAGGTTGACCTTCTGAACTCTAGCTGTCACTGCTGTACGCTCTCACGGACTTTTGCTACCAGCGGCTCTCAATACTCCACCACATACAAATTCTGCTGGCACACTAATTTTGGATGTCCCAATCTCAAAAACAGTAAGCAATTTCTGTTGCTTACAAATTATTCTGCTAAAGCATTTTGCCATAGTAGCCAAAATGGAATAAGACACTTCAATCTTTTCACCAAGGCAACAGTATCTTGCTTTATTAAATGTTGCCACTAGAGGACAGCATGTGCCTAAATTATTGGAGAAGTTTTAAGTCTGTCTTGTGATTTTATAACCTTTGACTTCTGGAAAAGCTGAAATAAATATCCTTTTTCATTACAAAGAAATCTTTTCTTTGACACTCTACTCTTCTACCTAGATTTATAGTTAATTTCCATATTGATGTATACAAAATCCACCAAAGCTTTCAGACAGAAATGAAAGTCTTTCTAACCTTCCCCAGGGCTAAATAAAGAAGCTGATTTCTCAGTGGCAAGCACTGACTTGCTGGCATATGGATTTTTAAAGCCTCAAATCAGGAATGACATCAGCAAGATGACCAAAGTAGAAATTACCAGTCCACAGCTGCTGGCTGAGAAGAAAAGCTGCTATTTAGAACAAAGAAGCCAGGCCAGGTGGTGGTGGCACATGCCTTTAGTCCCAGCACTTGGTAGGCAGAGGCAGGGGGATCAGTTCAAGGCCAGCCAGGGTGACACAGAGAAACTCTGTCTTGAAAACAAACAAAAAAAATCAAAAAAATTAATGCAAATACATTTACTTCCCAGAGGAAAGCACCTTCCAAATCCCCAAAGCATGAATTGCTATGTGGCAATATGTTATTTCAAAAAGACTTTGTTATGGTTTTGTAAGGTCAAAATATAATGCCTATTTAGTAGACGTGTACATTACAACTGGGGTGGGGAACAAAATGTTTGCCAGGTGGAACAGTATAGTCAGGAATGAACATGAATAGGCCCTGCATCCCTCACATATCAACACACAGCTACTACTCACTGTACATGCTTTTAAACTCAATGCATTAAACATGTGAACAGCACTTCCTACAATATCCAAGTCATGGATAGCTCAATACATATGCTATTCCTCCTCTGCCCTGTTTTTCACGTGTGTATACAAGTTAATGATAGAGACTATCAGTATTCTGTTTTTTTAAAAAGCAACTTTATTGAAGTATAATTTACATGCCAAATTATACAACCACAATTGTATGTTACCTTGCCAGCCCCAACTCATAATTTTCTTATTTATAGGTTTGAATTTTTTTGCCATTTCTTTTTTTTTCAAGTTTTTCCTTTTTTTTCAAGTTTTTCTTTTTTTTTTTTACTTTTTATTTTCATTTTTATTTATTTATTTATTTTTCTATTATCAGCTTAATACAGTACAAATTCTTATCCTAATAGTGAAATGTTTCACTGAGGCTTGCCCAGTGGTTGAGTAAAATCAAAACTTATTATAAGCCACAGTAATCCTAGGGTCCACCTGTTATGTAGCCTCCGTGGTTCTGTGGGTTGCAGTCTGATTGTTCTTTGCTTTATATCTAGTGTCCACTTATGAGTGAGTACATACCATGTTTGTCCTTCTGGGTTTGGGTTACCTCACTCAGGATGATATTTTCTAGTTCCATCCATTTGCCTGCAAATTTCATGCTGTCATTGTTTTTCTCTGCTGAGTAGTACTCCATTGTGTATATGTACCACATTTTCTTAATCCATTCTTCAGTTGACAGGCATCTAGGTTGTTTCCAGGTTCTGGCTATTACAAATAGTGCTGCTATGAACATAGTTGAGCACATATCTTTGTGGTATGATTGAGCATTCCTTGGGCATATGCCCAAGAGCTATCAGTATTCTTTACAAGTCTGTCTTAATGTTTCAGTGTGTACAAATCTGTCTTAATGTTTCAGAGTGGTGAAAAACTATCTCAACCAACAGTCCCCCAAATGATGTTTCCCTGTGATTCACATTACAAACCACCTGAAAGAAATGATGGAATGGAAATCTACGTCTGAACCCAACTCCTAAACTAAAATTCCTCACCCATTAAAAGTTGGCAGTGTGAGCTGGAAAGATGACTCACCAATTGAGAATATTGGTTTGCAGGGAACTCAGATTCCATACTCAGCACTCACACAGTGGCTCACAATCATCCATAGCTCCAATTCCATGGGATCCAACACCCTATTCTAACCTCTGCAGGTACTACTCACACATGTAGTGCATATCTATACATGCAGGTAAAAATACTCATACAATAAAATAAATCTAAAATCCAATAATTTTTGAGTTGGCAGTGAAATGGCTAGTCTTTGATTTCTATAAATTAAACTCTACATAGGAATTTCAGAACAACCTCTCTTACAAAAAGCACAAGTCCCATGAGGCACTGGACAGGGTACTGTGTAAATGTATCCAGGTACACCTTCACATGTGAGTCCTGTTGCAAAGAGAGTTGGGGATCAGGAAAGTGGATATAGTTTTCTTAGCTTCCCAAAAGATATGAAACAGTAGCATAACTTCAAACATGAACTAACAAGAATGCATGTTTACCTCCCTTTGAAGAGGAAGCTGGAAAGTGGAATCCTCCAAATCCAAAGTAAAATAGGGCACTGGAGACTACAGCAGGGATAGGTCAATGGGTAGAAAATTCCAGACACAATAGGAGCAATAGTTTCTAGCATCCTGTTGTACATACAGTAGGGTAACTGTTGTTAACAATATATTGCATATTTCACAATCATTAGAAAGGAGTTTTTAACATTCTTAGCACACATACACAAATATTTGAGATGAGAACTGGCTTAGCAGGAATAAACACTTATGACCAGGCCTGATAACCCAAGTTTCAGCCCTAGTCCCACAAGGTGGTAGCAAGAAACCGACTTCCAAACACACATGGTGGCAGGTGCATGTGCACACATGCACACCAAATAAATAAATATTTTAAAATCTATTTGAAGTGGTGAATGGTCAATACCTTGATTTAACCTTGCCACTGTGTGTACATGTTTCAAAATATCACACTCTACCTCATACATTATCATATGTCAATTGAAAATTATGTGAGTAGTGGTGGCACACACCTTAAATCCCAGCACTTGGGAGGCAGAGGCAGGCAGATCTCTGAGTTTGAGGCCAACCTGGTCTACAGAGCAAGGTCCAGGATATCCGGGGCTACACAAAGAAACATTGTCTCGGAAAAAAAAAAAAAAAAAAGAAAGAAAGAAAAAGTTAAAAAATGGTGCTGGGATTCTTCAGCAATTAGTACTGAATAAAACATATAGGTTATACAGGAATACCTCTAAGGAGCATTTTAAATATCCTCTACCATCTGTAAATCAATCTACCATGTTTAAAAATGAAAGCTTTGACCTGGAGAGATGGCTCAGTGGTTAAGAGCACTAGCTGTTCTTCCAGAGGACCTGGGTTGAATTCCTAGCACCTACATGGCAGCTCACAACTGTCAGTAACTCCAGTTCCAGGGGATCCAACTCCCTCATACAGATATACCTGGAGGCAAAGCTCCTGTGCACATAAAATAAAAATAATTAAATCATTAAAAATATAAAATAAAATAATAAAAATGAAAGCTTTGTTGGGAAGGACTTATGATTAAAGGTTAATAGCCACTAGTTAAAATGTCAGTTTTGGAACCAGCATAAGTACTGGGATAACAGGATTAATACATAGGAAAATAGTTGGAACCAAGGGAGTCTTCTAGTTCAACAGTGGAATACCTAATTAGCATATGTGGGACCCTGAGTTCTACCTGCAACACTGGGGGAAAAAAGAAATGGAAATGATTGGTCTTATAACTATAACAATTAACATATCCCAGATAACAAAATATAGGCCGATGTTTTCTGGTACCTTGTTTTAACCAATAGCAACCTTATCGAGTATTCACCATCCTGCATAGTTATTGGAGATGTACAGGTTCTCTTCCTGAGTCATCAGATTCCCATTAGAAGAGTCAGTGGCTTGGTTTATCCCATAAGCATGGGCAAGGGAGAAAGAGCATCTCTTCCTATAGAGGGAAATAAAGGACTCTTGTGTAGCAGGAATCTTAGAGAGTCTTATTAATAAAATCAAACCTGAACCAGATATTGGGGTCAATGCTGGTAGATCAGAGAGACAGAACAAGCCACAGCTATCTCACCTTGCCAATTCCTCAGCTGGTCCTGTTTCCTCAGACTGGAAGCCTCTGTGTCCTCATCCCAATGGCTCTCAGTTGAACTGCTGCAAGAAGCCTAAATGCTTAACCAGCCAAAATGCTTAACCAGGCCAAATGCTTAACCAGCCTAATACTTCTTCTTTCTGGTCCTCAACACCTTATAAAACTTTTCTGCTTTCTACCACCACTCCCTGGGATTAAAGGCTGCTTTCTGGGATTAAAGGCGTGAGTCACCATGCCTGGCTGTTTCCAATGTGGCCTTGAACTCACAGAGATCCAGAGGGATTTGTCTCTGGAATGCTAGGATTAAAGGCGTGTGCTACCACTGCCTAACCTCTATGTTTAATATTGTGGCTTTTCTGTTCTCTGACCCCAGATAAGTTTATTAGGATACACAATATTTTGGGGAACACAATACCACCACACTCTTGGGGTGACCATTACTGACAATTGCTTGATAAAAATGGTTCTAGCTGAGCTCTCTAAGAGAACTTGACCTTCCAGATGTGTTTCTTGATATGCCCTATATTTAAAAGGATGTACTTTAATTCCGGCCGGCCTAAAACTTGTAATGTAGACCAGGTTTGTTCATAGAGATCTGCCTGCCTCTACCTCCCAAGTACTGGGATTTAAAGGATGTGCTATCATGCCCAGCCTTTTGTTTAGTTTTGTTTTGTTTAGTTTTGTTTAACATGGTGTCCTACTATCAACCCCAGACTCCATATTGCAGAACTTTGTATTTCTCTTGGGCTTTCTTTGAACTCTTTATGTAGTCCAGGCTGTCCTTTAACTTCTTATTCTATTAACCTTGTCTTCTTACGTACTGGAATTACAGGGATATACCCCAACACCTGGCTAGAGATATTCCTTTTTAATTTATAGGGTAGTTGTGCACAACAATGATGAGTTCTAGTATCTAAAGGGGCCCTAAATTGCCAGAGATTTTTACCATCCTGGTGAACAGTAAGTGTAAAAAGGGTTAACTGTCCCCTAAGAGTGATACATCTCTTTGGGGAGCACTTGTCTCTACATAGGAGATGAAAAAATGTCACTGTTATAGATTGGAAAAAGGAAGATGATGGAGGAGAGAGTGCTTGCGTTAGCATTGCTGTCTGTGGGGTTATCCAGAGAACTTTGAGTTTCTGAAATAAGGCTCTCAGGCCAGGGGTACCAGTGTGTCAGTACTGTTAAAGAATTAATATGCCTTCACAGTGAGAAATCACTCCACACAGAGATTAATAAAGGAAAACTCTCTAATAGTAGCTCATGTCTGGCTCTAACACTCAAAGAGGAGCCAACCATGAATAGAAGATTTTAGTAATTTATATGCACCTTAGGCTTATGCATTCCACATATGCTGGCACCGTTAAAGCTCTTTCTGATCCTTGCCCCAGGATCTGAACAATTTAAATAGACACAGAAGACACAAGGCACTTAGGTAGATGGAAGATTATCAGAATCATTTCTTTCTCTTTTTATTTATTTTTTTCTCATACAACACATCCCAACTCCAGCCTCCCCTCCCTTAACTCTTCCCAGTCCTTCTTCCCCCCTCCTTCCTCCCCCAGATCCACTGCTCCTCCACTTCCCTTCAGAAAAGTGTAGGTCTGCCAGGGATAACAAGCAGACACAACATAACAGGATTCTCTAAGTACAGCAGTGTTCTTTTCCAATAGTTGTAACCGGGTCCATCTTGCCCACCTGGCAGAATTATGCTTTCCTGATCAGAGTACAGGGGACTTAATGGCAGACCAGGACTTAATGATGGTTGTGACATTGCCCTGTCCCCTTTAGCTGCCTGTTAGAGGCATGTTCTTTGATATGGGGATAGACCTAACTGCTAATTGTAAGTCAGAGTCCTTTCCTTTTTTTTTTTTTTTTTTTTTTGTGGGAATGGAGCCTCATTGGAGGACAATGTTGGTGAATAAACATTAGCAGAAATGTCCTCAGCAACCCCAAACTTCCATTGTAGTACAAATTTTTCTCACAGTTTTTAACAAACCTGATTAGTATACTATTTATCTTCCAGTTACATGGAGGCAAGCATGGCCTCTAGCTAAATTCTATTGTGTGTAACTTTAGTATTTCCTAAGCAAGTTTACTAGTAAATCCTTTATAGTATCAATTTTACTACTTGAAGTTTCTTCTAGATTAAGACAGGCCTTTGAAAGAAAACATGGCCAGGGCTTACAGCACAGGGCACATTCATCTAACATAGTTGCAGATAGAGGATATCCTTGTGTACATGTTCTGGAATGTTCCATCCTGTGTAATCAGATCATCAGGGTTTCTGGACTGTGGCTGAGTAAAACTTCCTGAAACCCTCAGAAAACAATGTGGCTACAGCTCACTCCTTCTGTGATGGGTCGGTTGACAGATTTCTACAGACTCCAAACTCTGTAATTTGTTTGAAAAATACTGCTGTTTTCTACGCAAAATTTCTGAGACTAGGAAGTCCAGTTGTCCTCCAAGGGGTAACAAAGGGAGGCACATCAAGAACTCACAAAATGGATAAATGTGGTACAAAGAAGTGGGCATGTTGGCAAATTGCTTGAGGTTCCAGCTACCTGGCAGGCTCAGTCAGGAGGTTTGCTTGAGCCCAGGCATGAGTTGAAGGATAGCCTGGTTGACCTAGCAAGACCCTGTCTCTTTAAAAACAAGCAAACAAAACAGATGAGCAAACAAAAGAGATAGGATAGGAAACTCATTCCCAAGCCAGGCATGGTAGCACATTCCTGTAATACCAGAACTTGGAAGGCTGAAGGAGAAGGATCATGGGTGGATGGGGCATCCTGGGCTATGACATTGCAAGATTCTTCCTTGAAGAGAGATGGGGAGGGAAGAGGGGAGGAAACAGAAAACTTAGTGTTAATTACAAGGAGATTCCCCTCTTGTCACCTTTGCTTATTAGGATTTGTATGGCCTAGCATGTGGCCTATTAGAGTCTGCTACAGGGAATCTTGAATGGCCTGTCCAGATAGGGTTCTTTTGTAGACATGAACTGAGTATCAGTATGCTGGTCCTTTTATTTGGTGAGCAGTTACATCAATATAATTGGAAGTAGTCTGGATAGTTTCTCAATTCTTCATGAAATGTAAAAGAAACTAGTAATTAGATGGTACTCACTTCAGAAGTTCCCTCTGAATTCAAGTTTAAGGGTAGCTTCCTTGGGTTTGCCAACTTAGTTTTGATGAAGATGTGTGCAAATGTGGTGTATGTGTGTATGTATACACACGTGTGAGGGTGCATATGCCAACATGTGAATGTGTGGAAGCCAGAGGTTAATGTCGGTTTTCTTTATCACTTTCTGCTAGCATTGAGGCATTTACACCAGCCTGCCCTTGGGGACCTGCCTAGCAGGACACAGCAGCAGCAGCAGCAGCAGCAGCAGCAGCAGCCAAGATGTGACACTCACTAAGGCCACCACTGAGTAGAACACTTTCTACGTGTATACGCTATATGTATGCCCTTATAAAAAGCAAGCCCTTCTGGCCCCTCTCTCTCTTCCTTCCACTCTTGCTCAGAGGTCTCCTCTGTACACTACCCCATAAACCTCCCATGTGAGCTCTGTTAAATGGTGTGGCTTTGTGGCACCCCTTGGCCCCAACCCACCAAGGTTACCTTCCGCTGTTAAATCATTACACTTTCCACCTTTTTTTTTGTTTGTTTGTTTTTTTGTTTTTCGAGACAGGGTTTCTCTGTGTAGCTTTGCGCCTTTCCTGGAACTCACTTGGTAGCCCAGGCTGGCCTGGAACTCACAGAGATCCGCCTGGCTCTGCCTCCCGAGTGCTGGGATTAAAGGCGTGCGCCACCACCGCCCGGCTCCACCTTATTTTTTGAGACAGGGTCTCATATTGAACTTGGTGGTTACCAGGTAGCTAAACTAACTGGCCAGTGAGCTCTACAGGTCTTTCTGGCTCTTCTTCCCCAGCTGGGGTGGGGGTGGGGCACTACATATGGGTACCACCAGGTCCTAATGCTTGCATAGCAATCACCTTTACCCACTGAGCCATCTTCCCAGAACAAGAGCCACCTTTGATGACATAAAACTGAATCATTCCAGTGGATCCATTATCTTTATGAACATCACAGAGCAAATCTGTGGTAGCCCCTCCCCCTAAATATTATTTGTCTTCATGGACCATTAATCCAGTCAAGCAGGAGCATAATCATGATCAAATCTCCTTGTTAGGGTGGAGGCAAGCACTGGGCTAATTTGCTCTTTGGAAGAAGTTTTTCTTAGAATGGTAGCAACAACAACTTCCGACACACAGTGAAAGCGGCTTGCTTTTAAAGAGAATATACCTTATGCCAAGAAAAGCCAAAAAAAAAAAAGTATGGATCAGATTTTAAGATTATTTCCTTTGCCACAGATAAGACTAAAGATAATGAGAACAATAATTCCTATAGCTAAGGAAAAAAATTCCCCTTCGCTGGAGGGCTGTGCACTGGTGACACTTACTGCTCTTGCAGAGAACCAAGGTTCAGTTCCCCACACAACTGCCTGTAACTTCAGTTCCAGGGCATTCAATGTCCTCTGGTCTCTGTGGGTGCCCACACACAAGTGGTGCACATGCTAAGCTCATGCAGGGTTGCGGGGCATCTGCAGTACGCTGCAAAAGCCTAAGTCCCCACTCCCCCTACCCAGGAAGGATCAGAGCCTTGCCTACATTCCCTTTCTAAGGAGAGGGCCCATCTTTGGAGAAAGTACATGAGAAAAGAACATGGCTCTTAAGCAAAGAGGAGTGAGGTCTCAGTGCAAAGAAAATTTAAAGAATTAAGAAAACATGCTGGTGCAGGGCAGTAGTGGCACACACCTTTCAGATCTCTGTGAGTTTTTGGCCAGCCTGGTCTACAAAGTGAGTTCCAGGACAAGCAGAGCTGTTGAACATGGAAACCCTGTCTCAAAATACCAAAAAAAAAAAAAAAAAAAAAAAAAACAAGCTAGTTGCTGAGGTGGCTCTGTGGGCCTAACTCCTACTGATAAAGAACTTGAAGACTCAAACAAAACAACTAAAGGCCAGAATGTCTTCCTCTGCTTACCTCTTGAGACCTCCCACAGAGGTTAGCAAACTGTCAAAGACATGCAAAATTGGAGGAAATAGCTCTGTTGAAAGCTGTAGCTTGTCAGCATAGTAAAGCCCCAGTATAGCGCTCAGTTAGGGTGGGGTGGGTGTGTCAAAAGATTCTGTCTCCTGCAGGCAGTGGCGGTGCATGGCTTTAGTCCCAGCACTTGGGAAGCAGAGCCAGGCGGATCTCTGTGAGTTCGAGGCCAGCCTGGGCTACAGAGTGAGTTCCAGAAAAGGCACAAAGCTACACAGAGAAACCCTGTCAAAAAAAAAAAAAAAAAAAGATTCTGTCTCCTTTGGGTTATGATATCAACTGAGACACTTTAGAAAAAGAAGACTGTGTACTGACTGGCAGACCTAAAAACAAGTAGAAATCATCAATCACAAAAGGGGTTAGGTATCACCAGGAGGTCTTCAGGTAACCATTCAAAGGAAGAGGAAAGAAATTCAAGCCAGTTTACAGATTTGTCATAAATAAAGCCGAGCCCAGTGAGCACTTACAATCCTAGCTACATGGAAAATGGAGGTAAGGGAGACACTTGAGTCCCACTTAGTATAGCTGGCAATCCTGGCTGTAGGGGGAGAAAGCTTAAAGGCACCCGTTTTCCTTTGTATCAACCCAAGACAGAAAATAGGCCCCAGGTGTCTAAAAGCCTAAAACAAGCAAATCAAGACTGCTGCTACAAGTTGCTGCAAATCCAAAGCAGAGGAACAGGAAGAGTTTTAATTTTAAACTTGAAGTCTAGGGAACAAGAGGAATTTTAAACTTGAAGTCTAGAACAAGTGTCGGGTCTATCCAATTCAATTCTTAATGTAGGTTACATAATCAAGTACCTCAACATTATAAAGGCCCATATATGAGAAGCCCACTGGTAAGTTAATACACAGTTGTGAAAAACTGAAAGCTTTTCCTGTATGATAAGGAACAAATCAGGGATGTGTATTCTCCACTTCCCTTCAGTGTACTACGCAAATTCCTAACCATAGAGACTGAGAAATTTTGTCATGTCCATTAGCCTTGGAGGCCATTATAACATGCGAGTTACACCAGCACATAGTAAATAACAAATACCGTGTGTTCTCACTTTTTTGTGTTTCAGGGTAAAGACCCAAAGACCACTCAGCATGACCAGTCTTTGGGAGTCTGCAATAAGCTGGCTGGTGACTTCTGTTTGGAGAGAAACACTTCCCATGGAGACTCCTCCAACGCATTTTACAGGGAGCTTTTCAAGGCAAAGAAAAACTATATCCTTGTTAGCAGTTGCAGGGGGAAATAAAGGAAGCGAGCATTTAACAGAAGCTAAGAATATGCAGTTAGCTGGGGCATTTCCACCTCAGGTTTCTAGAACAGGGTTGGAGATTTTTCCCACACTGTTTCCACAGGGCAGGATGGGGTGGCAGGGTGTAGAAAAGGTCAGTTTCAGGTTAAACCAAAGGTAGTTTCAGCTAAGACAAGATGGAGAAACCTCTGCCCTGTCACATTTTAAAGATTGTAACACACTGAACTACTCCTAAAAGCAGAGAGTAGAATGGAAGTTATGGGGAGGGGCTACCCACCACCCCCACATTTCTCCAGAGTGCTTTTGAGTGAGAGTAGTAGGAAATACTAGAAGGATTTAGAGTGTGGAGATAAACAGGTAGAAAATACAGAATAGCCTTCAGAGGGCCTGGAACCTATTCCAACGGGCCCTGTCTCTGCCCTAAGGTATTTATAGAAATGCCAAGGGGTGGAGCAAAAGACCTCCCCCCAGCACAGCCAAGTGCAGACCATCCCAGACACCTGCACTCAGGCCCATGGTCCAATCATCCTCTCTATGCGGACCTGCTGGGCTCCCACAGCTATGAGAGACCACTACCAAGATTTACAGCGTGTCTATTGTTTTTCTTTCAAACTTTAATAGTTGCTGAGTTTCCTTCTGAGCCCATTTTATTTTATTTATCTTATTATTCATTTACTTTTTTAAGAGACTCGGTCTTATTATGTAGCCCTGGCTAGCCTGGAATTTACTATGTAGACTAATCTGGTCTCAAACTCAGAGATCCACCTGTTCTGCCTCCCAAGTGCTATGGCTAAAGGTATGTACTACCAAGCCAGTCCTGAGTACATTTTTAAAAACTTCTTTTATTAATGAGAAGGTTCCAAAAGGAACCTCAAATATCATTAGTGACAATAACAGTGCTTTAAAAAATACATTTCCTCTTAATTTTTATTAAATTTATTTTTATGAGGGAGGCACACACATGCAACTATGTGGGGGCATAGAGGAAAACATTTGGGAGTCAGCTCTTTCCTTCAACCCTGTGAGTCGCAGGAACGAAACTCAGGTCAACAGGCTTGGCAGCAAGCACCTTTACCTGCTGAGCCACCTCACCGACCCAAAAGAGTAAATTTTAAATGTCTGCATCACAAAAGTTAGAAGAAATTGATATGATAGATATGCTAATTATTTTGATTTAATCATTCCACATTTATATATATATGTAATATCACTTCATGCCCCAAAGATAGTATTATTATAATTTGTCCATTTATAATAAAAAATTCTAGTTATGGGAAAAATAACCAAGTTCTAAACATATTATATCTATATTTATAATATTCTATATAAAATTTAGATAATTTATATGCAAGTATATAATCAAAACTAAATTAGGACAAAGTTCTATAGTTTCATTCATTCAGGAAGTCCAAAGATTATATACTTAATTTATAAAACATTTATATTCAAAATAGGTAGTAAAGGTACTGATTGACTCTTATGACTCTACAACTCAAGTTCTAAGTTCTTTTTCTTTATAACTCATATTTCATTGCTTCATTGTTGAGGGCCAGTTTTCAGACATTTTACTTTGTACAGAATTTATTTTAAACCTTTGCATAATTAGGTATCTGGTATGTATGCATGTATGTGTACTGTTTCACTTGTGTATGCTGCCAATGGCAGGTTATTTCTGACCACTTTCCATCTTATTTATTGAAGGAGGGTCTCTCACTTGAATCCAGGGCTCACCAATACAGTTAGTCTAAGTAGACAGTTTGCTCCAGCGATCTCCTGTGTCTGCTACTGAGTGTTAGGATTATAGGCAGGCTTCCATGCCTGCCCAACATTGATGTGGGTCCTGGGGTTCTGAACCCTCATCTTCAGGCTTGTGCATCAAGCACTTTCCCCTCTGGACCATTTTTCCAGCTCCGTATATATTTCTTAATACACATACTAAAAATCTAAAGGCCATGTGTATTATCTTTCCTATACAATTATTCTAGTAACTTTTCACCTTCAAACTTGGAGGTAAGATTCCCAAACCAGGTGGTGATGGTACACATCTTTAATTCCAGCTCTCAGGAGACAGAGACAGGCAGATTTCTGTGAGTTCAAGGCCAGCCAGGTCTACAGAGCTAGTTCCAGGACAGCGAAGGCTACACAAACAAACCCTGTCTTAAAAAAACAAAGAGAAAAAAAAGATCCCCTATGAGGCTATATCACATTCTAATGTCTTCAAACATTGCTACGTCACTACTTAAGTCCTGCCAATTCATGGGTTTATGTTATATATAATACATACTCAAATTTTTATCTTTCACAATATATTAACAGAATTATTAGAGAAATTGGACTACCATAACCAAGGATTGTAGTTGGAAGTTTTCCTGTGTCCCTGCCAGCCGGTGGTCAGAACAAATCTCTCCCACTCACATCCCCCAAGTAAACATACAGAGGCTTATATTAATTATAACTGCTCAGCCAGTAGCTCAGCCTTATTACTAACTAGCTCTTACACTTAAATTAACCCATAATTCTTATCTATGTTTAGCCATGTGGCTTGGTACCTTTTCTCAGTTCTGCCTTAACATCTTGCTTCCTCTGTGTCTGGCTGGTGACTCCTGACTCAACCCTTCCTCTTCCCAGAATTCTCCTTGTCTGCTTATCCTGCCTATACTTCCTGCCTGGCTACTGGCCATCAGCATTTTATTTATCAACCAATCATAGCAACACAATCACAGCATACAGAATGAAATTCCACAGCAAAGGATATAACAGCTGTGACAGAGCACCAGTCAAGGACACAATTCTACTATAAAAATGTAAGAACAGAAGTACTTTTAAAATTGATGTGGCTAGAGAGATTGCTCAGTGGTTAAGAGCATTTATTCTTGCAGAGGATCTGGGTTTGGTTCCCAGTACCCATACAGCAGCTCACAACCATCTGTAACTCCAGTTGGAAGGAAGACTATGCCATTCTTTTTTATCTCCATAGACACAAAGCATGCACGTGGTGCACAGACATACATGCAGATAAAACATTCATATACATAAAAATAAAATTAAATCTTTAAAACAATTTAGAAATCATGGCATATTAAATGTACAACTGTTACTACAGATCACCATTTAGCATGCTTTGTGTTATAGGATATAAAGCTGTTTCCCCATCTATAGATTGTTAACTTTACACCCAAGAGAGTCAAGGCCTCCTATAGTTCAATATTATACCACCATTATCTAGTACATAAATAAATATCAAATTACTTCACCTGCTTTTTTACACACGTTTATATATGTGTGCAGGTACAAATGTGTATGCAAGTATGTAAGTGTGTGGAGCCTAGATGATAACCTTGGTTGCCATCCTCAGGACCGCTGCCGACTTTGTTCTCTCACTAAACCTGGAACTCACTGCTTTTGACTAGGATGAATGGCCCAGGAATCCTCCTATCTCAGCCTTGCCAGTGCTAGGATAACAGGTGCAAACCACTGTATTAATTCAGCTTTTACATGGGTGCCAATGGTCAAACTTTGTGAGGCAAGCACTTTACTGCCTAAGCTATTTCCCTAGTCCCATGATTTCATTGCAGGAAGCTTTCTGGAATAAGCAACAAACACCAATGAGAGCCAAGGAGAGGAAATGTACTCACTAGTGGACCCAAACCAGCATAGTTCCTGAAAGGCCTTGGTCTTAGACACAGTTTGCATTCTCATTTTCTACTCTAAAACCACATGGTGGGTTGAATAGGTTGAACTTACAGAAGTGAACATGGCAGACTGCAGTTTGTTTCAAATGCATATATTATACTTGAGAGGTGCAAGCTTTTGAGGACAATGACTTGCTGTTTCAGCTGTTTCTCCATGTTAATCTGTTTCAAGTAGCAAGTGAAGTTATGCTTAGAAATGGGAAATACAAGCAGTGCTTTAAGTAAACCATTAATAAATCAATAAATCAGTATCTGGGGCTAGAGAGATGGCTCAGTGGTTTAGAGTACCTGCCACTCTTCAGAGAACATCACTTCAGTTCCCAGCACCTAAGTTGGACAACTCACAGCCTCCTGTAACTCTATCTCCAGGTGGATCTTATGTAATCTTCTGGATTCTGTAGACATGCACATAAGTAGAGTACACTCACAAACACATGCACATACACACAAATAAAAATAAATCTTAAAAAACTCATTTGCACTTTTAAAATAATAGGATGAGTGGAATTCCCTCCTTTTAAAAAAATATTTTGGGCTGGAGAGATGGCTCAGTGGTTAAGAGCACTGGCTGCTGTTCTAGAGGTCCTGAGTTCGTTTCCCAGCAACCACATGGTGGCTCACAACCATCTATAGTGGGATCCGTAGCTAGAGTTTTCCTGCCTGGCCCACAGTCAGGGCAAATCTCTCTCACCTGCTAGTCCCACAGCCGCTCAGACCCGACCAAGTAAACACAGAGACTTATATTGCTTACAAACTGTATGGCCGTGGCAGGCTTCTTGCTAACTGTTCTTACAGCTTAAATTAATCCATTTCCATTAATCTATACCTTGCCACATGGCTCGTGGCTTACCGGCATCTTCATATGCTGTTTGTCATCGTGGCGGCTGGCAGTGTCTCTCTCTCTCAGCCTTCCACTTCCCAGAATTCTTCTCTTTGTCCTGCCTATACTTCCTGCCTAGCCAATGGCCAATCAGTGATTTATTTACTGACGAATCAGCAACACACTTGACATACAGACCATCCCACAGCAGGGATCTGATGCCCTCTTCTGGCATAAAGTCATACATAAAGTTAGAGCACTCATATACATAAAATAAATAAATCTTTTAAAAAAATTTCACCGTGGGGAACAAGTGAAGTATTGTTTAACACAGGTCAGGAAGCAATGCCTCAGCTCCATGGGAGTGGCAAAGCTTTACCTAGATGAGGTTCTGAGGAACAGCAAAGCCTTCCTTGGGTCTGAATGCAAATATTGACAGTGTATGCAGAAAATGTTCACTGTAGTTTTATCTCCCCATATTTACAGCCTAAAGACTGCTCCCCTACAGAGCCTGCTCCTACCAAGATTAGCTAAACCTGCTTCCTTGTTCAGCTGTATATAATAACACTGCCTGCTTCTTTGTCTGTAGGTAATAACCCTGCTTCCTTGTGCAGCTACATGCAATAATCCCACCTCCCTGCTACCTATATATAATAAATACACTGAGATTCTGGGGTGCTATCACTTCTCCATCGGAGAGTCCAGACTACTTGATCCCAGATTTTCTGTGTCCGTGTATCTGTCATTTTCCATTCCCTTGCCTTCCCAGATGGGTCAATAGAGAGAAACTCAAAGCAATTCCACTAAAATCAGAAACAAGACAAGGCTGTCCACTCTCCCCATATCTATTCAATATAGTACTTAAAGTTCTAACTAAAGCAATAAGACAGTTAAAGGAGATCAAGAGGATACAAATTCGAAAAGAAGTCAAAACTATCATTATTCACAGATGATGTGATAGTACACATAAATGACCGTAAAAATTCCACCAGGGATAAAACAAACAAACAAACAAAAAAAACCAGTAGCTCACCTATATACAAAAGACAAATGGGCAGAGAAATTAATCAGTGAAACAAGACACTTCACATAGCCACAAATAGTTCATCATCACTAGGGATCAGGGAAATGCAAATCAAAACGACTCTGAGATTCCATCCTACACCTGGCAAATGGCTAAGATCTAAAACACTGCAGACAGCTTATGTTGGAGAGGATGTGGAGCAAGAGGAACACTCCTCCACCGCTGGTTTGAGTGCAAACTTGTACAGCCACTTTGGAAATCAATATGGTGGTTTCTCAGAAAACTGGGAATCAATCTACCTCAAGACTCAGCTATATTACTCCTGGGGCTAACATCACCGTTTCCTTGAGATTTTGAAATGTCTCCTGCTTTTGCTCTGACCTCAAGGGGCTGTATCCAGGAATTCTTTCACCTACCTCTTGTCCTGTGGCTCAGGAATGTTTAAAATAGCTGGAATTTTGCTCATGGACACAGTCCTGTTCCAACTTTCTAAGCCATACCCCAAATAAATTACCCTATTGGAGCACAATCAGACATTTTTTTTTAGCTTGGCTACAGGCAAGTTTGAGCATTTGTAGAATTTCTGTCTGCCTCAGGCCCCTCCCTGAATACAGCTATCAAAATCCTATGGAAATCCTAGACAGTCTTCTGTCTTGTTTCTCAGCTGGTTCTCTATTGTTAAAAGGCTTGCCAGGGTTGGTGGCACGTCTTTAATCCCAGTATTCAGGAGGCAGAGGCAGAGGCAGGTGGATATCTGTGAATTCAAGGCCAGACTGGTCTAGGGTAAGTTTCAGGACAGCCAGGACTGTTACCTAGAGAAACCCTGTTTTGAGCCCGCCCTCCCTCCCACACACAAAATCTTCTGAGCTATTTCTATTTTTAACAGCTATGATCTATTCGTCCCTTCAAATCCCTCTAATTTTTGTAACTTTCTGCGAACATCTGGGATGACTGGGTAACAAAAGCAATGTCAATAGCCCACTGGTTCTCTGGAGCATCTGGGTCAATGGCCATGAACTCCTAATATGCTTCTTTGAGACTCTCCAAGAACACGGTAGGGGATTCCCGGCTTCCCTGAATTACCTCTGTACTTTCTAGAGATTTGTAGGCTTTAGCTGCTGCTCTGATTCTGGTCAGGAGGGTCTGGTGATAGGGGTCTAGTGACCTCTACCTTGGTCAGTGTTAGGATCCTGGTGTGGTAAGATTGAGGGGAGTACTCATTCTGCCCTCATTTCTGTATTTCTGTATCCAATCCCTTAGTTTCTGGATTCTCTGGACTCACGGTGCCTTTTCTGGCTTATATTATGATTCTCTCTTCTCTCTCTCTCTCTCTCTCTCTCTCTCTCTCTCTCTCTCTCTCTCTCTCTCTCTCTCAATAAAGAGGATACTCAGAAGCTGCCTACAATCTGCTCAGGTGGGCTGATGGGTGAAGAAAACACTTTCCAGCAATTTGATGAGGGTCTGGTGATTAAAACAGATTTTTAAAAAAGAGCCCTGCTTAAGTTCATAAATATCAGCCATGGTACAAGGGCCAGTGGTGGGGGTGGGGGTGGGGGGTGGGGAGGGTGGGGGTGCCAGAGGGTGGAGAGAGCTAGCATCCTCCAGGAGACAAGGATTCCCTGACTACCTGCCAGACTTTCCTGGCAGTTTGGGAGTCAAATGGCCCATCATCTAGCCATCCCACATCAAGGGCAGGCCACTCTAGTCTACAAAGTTTGCAGAGCTCCCATGGTGAAAACTTAGCTCCATAGTCCACCTTACAGAACTCCTGGAAATGCTGCAACACGCAACGACTTGGCTGTACTTAGTCCGGCTCCCATTCCTGCAATGGAACTTGAAAACACAAATCCAACAGACAGTAGACACTAATATAAAGACTGTATACTGCCGAGCAGTGACGGTCCATGCCTTTAATACCAGCACTTGGGAGGCAGAGACA
Source organism: Peromyscus eremicus (assembly GCF_949786415.1). Classification (NCBI taxonomy): domain Eukaryota; kingdom Metazoa; phylum Chordata; class Mammalia; order Rodentia; family Cricetidae; genus Peromyscus; species Peromyscus eremicus. The sequence continues at coordinate 96,264,104 of NC_081439.1, read as the reverse complement.
GACAGAACTCTGTGAGTTCAAGGCCATCCAGGTCTACAAAGCTAGTTACAGGACAGCTAAGATTATTACAGAGAGAAACTCTGTCTCAAAAACAAACAACAAAAAGACACTATACCAACACAGACAGAGGAGACCAAACAAAGATGAATACATGACATACAGTGGCCACTTCATTTACACACCCAAACCAAAAGGACAAAAGGTACCCCTTATGTCTCTATGAGACAAAGGTCTTTTTTGATTTTTCAAGACAGGGTTTCTCTATGTAATCCTGACTATCCTAGAAGTTGGAATGCAGACCAGGCTAGCCTTGAATTCAGTTATACATCTCTGTCTGCCTCTGCCTCCCAAGCGATGGGATTAAACATGGAGCAATGTTTTTAATTCCAGGGCATCTCAATGCCACCAGGCTAGCAGCTAGTTACAGCTGCTCTTGCCCAGGAGGAAGCTCTTTGCTGCAAAACGGATGGATCCAGCAGTTTGACTGCCACGGCAAAGAAGCTCTGAATTTGTTAAGCTCCAAACTCCCTCCTAAGAGAGAACTCCTTGGTCAGCCAGCAGCTTGAGTTTAGTGCTGCTCACTGAGCTTTATGATCTGGACAGGTTGCCTAGAGCCTCCTAGAGAGTGCCTTTTCACTTGGGACAACTAGAAGAGTAGCCTCTTGGCCAGAGGACCTGGTTTGATGGACAGGAAGGAACCGGACTTCTTGGACACTTGCAGGGTGCGTGCACTGGTCCCAGAGACTCAGCTCACACAGTTGTTTGTGCAGAGCACCTGCTAAATATGCTGAGAGGTGAATCTGTCCATTGCTCTGGCTCGTGGACCATTTATGAACAATTAGGACCTAAATTGAAATGTTTTTAAATTGATTAGATATGTGCCTACTGAAGAAAAAATCGGTTAGTGGTAAGGCTATTGTGATTGCTAGGCTGGCCTCTGTCCATTCTCCTTCATCTGTTGTGACTTCAGTAGGTATTTGTCTCAGCGAGGCTCAGTGACCAAGGCAGGCACATCTTCAAGCATTTTGAGACAGCTTCACCAAAAAACTTGCTTATTGCACAAGGCCGTCCAAAACCCTAACTGTTTCTCTTGTGCAGCCTGTAAGGATGAGCTGTTGTGTGCCTGGATATCCTAAGCTTAAACTCTGCACCTTTTAAAGCATTTAGAACAAACCAGGGGTTTCTCCATTCCGCCCTTGGTTGGGGCCGACAACTGCAAATGAATTCTCATGCCCCACCTCCATTTCTCTTCCAGGTGAATTTCCCAAGGCATTTTTCTCCTTACCTTTTTGTCAAATGTGGCCCATGCTTTTAATTGAAGTGCATCTTCATGGCCCTATGCAGGATAGAAGCTGCTGATGCTCCTTCACAGGAGGGAACTCTTTGCCGTAAACGGATGGACCCTGCAGTATGGCTGTCATGGCAAGTGAGCTCCAGGTTCAGTAAGCTCCTGGTGAACCTCCCTCTTGAGTGATCTGTTGTGCTTTCAGTAGAAATTTGCCAAGTGGTGGTGGCTCATGCATTTAATCTCAGCACTCGGGAGGCAGAGTCAGGTGGATCTCTGAGTTTGAGGCCAGCCTGGTATAAAGAGCGAGTTTCAGGACAGCCAAAGGATTAAGATGAAATAATTTTCAGTGGACTAGATATAGCCTGCTGCAGGTAAAATCCACAGTGGTGAAGGCTCCTCGCCTGTGCCTTCTCAGTTCCCCTTCATTTGGGTATCCTAGGAGGAATTTGCCCCACAGAGTCACAGTGTCCAAGGGAGACACATCTCCAAGGACTTGGTAGCCCGCCTAGTAAACCTGCTTACTGTCCAGAAACTTACGCTTCTGTGGGCAGTAGTTTGTTACTCAAATTATTAGTTCTTCTATTGGTTTTTCACCAAGGGGGCAAAAAAAAAAAAAAGGAAAACACTAAAAGATTTTGCCTCTCAAAAACACGATTTGTAATTTAAAAGGCAATGGAAAAAGTTGTCTTCCCCGCAAAAAGTATTTCTAAAGTGGGGAACAAAATTCATTTACAAAGTATTTTATAAAAATGTGCTGTTACCAAGTGGATCAAGGAACTCAACATAAATCCAGCTACTCTGAACCTGCTAGAAGAGAAAGTAGGAAGTAGTCTTGAACGCATTGGCATAGGAGACCACTTCCTAAATAGAACACCAGTAGCACAGACACTGAGAGAAACAATCAATCAATGGGACCTCTTGAAACTGAGAAGCTTTTGTAGGGGAAAGGATACGGTCAACAAGGCAAAGCAACAGCCTACAGAATGGGAAAAGATCTTCACCAACCCCACATCTGACAGAGGACTGATATCCAGAATATATAAGGAACTCAAGAAATTAGACATCAAAATGCCCAACAGTCCAATTAAGAAATGGGCTATAGAGCTAAACAGAGAATTCTCAACAGAGGAAACTCAAATGGCTGAAAGACATTTAAGGAATTGCTCAACATCTCTAATCATCAGGGAAATGCAAATCAAAACAACTCTGAGATACCACCTTACGCCTGTCAGAATGGCTAAGATCAAAAACACTGAAGACACCTTATGCTGGAGAGGATGTGGAGCTAGGGGAACTCTCCTCCACTACTGGTGGGAATGCAAGCTTGTACAACCACTTTGGAAATCAATATGGCGCTTTCTCAGAAAATTGGGAATCCATCTCCCCCAAGATCCAGCTATACCACTCTTGGACATATACCCAAAAAATGCTCAACCACACCACAAGAGCACATGTTCAGCTATGTTCATATCAGCATTGTTTGTAATAGCCAGAACATGGAAACAACCTAGATGCCCTTCAACTGAAGAATGGATAAACAAAATGTGGTACATATACACAATGGAATACTACTTAGCAGAGAAAAACAATGACATCATGAGGTTTGCAGACAAATGGATGGATCTAGAAAAAATCATCCTGAGTGAGGTATCCCAGACTCAGAAAGACAAACATGGTATGTACTCACTCATAGCAGGATACTAGATGTGGAACAAGGATGACTGGACTGCTACTCACATCACCAGGCAGGCTACCTGGAAAACAGGACCCCAAGAAAGACACAGGGATCACCCAATGACAGAGAAATGGAATGAGATCTACATGAACAGCCTGGACATGAGTGGGGGTAGTGAAGGGCGAGGGTCGAGGGAAAGAGAGCATGGGTGAGCAGGAGATCCCAGCTGGATAAACAACAGAGAGGGAGAACAAGGAATAGGAGACCATGGTAAATGAAGACCACATGAGAATAGGAAGAAGCAAAATGCTAGAGAGGCCCACAGAAATCCACAAAGATACCCCCACAACAGACTGCTGGCAATGGTCGAGAGACAGTCCAAACTGACCTACTCTGGTGATGGGATGGCCAAACACCCTAATTGTCGTGCTAGAAACCTCATCTAACTACTGAGGGATCTGGATGCAGAGATCCATGACTAGGCCCCAGGTGGATCTCTGGGAGTCCAATTAGCGAGAATGAGGAGGGTTTATATGAGCGAGAATTGTTGAGACCAAGGTTGGATAAAGCACAGAGACAAATAGCCAAACGAACGGAAACACATGAAATATGAACCAATGGCTGAGGGGTCACCAACTGGATCAGGCCCTCTGAGTGGGTGAGAGAGTTGATTGGCCTGATCTGTTTGGGAGGCATCCAGGCAGTGGCACCAGGTCCTGTGCTCATTGCATGAGTTGGCTGTTTGAAACCTAGGGCCTATGCAGGGTCCCTTGGCTCGGCCTGGGAGGAGGGGACTGGACCTACCTGGACTGAGTCCACCAGGTTGATCTCAGTCTGTGGGGAAGGCTTTGCCCTGGAGGAGACTGGAATGGGGGGGCGGGCTGGGGGGAAGGTGAGGGGGCAGGAGGGGGGAGAACAAGGGAATCTGTGGCTGATATGTAGAACTTAATTGTATTGCAAAATAAAAATTTTAAAAAAATGTGCTGTTAGATTTGCCCAGGGGCTGTTTCTTCTTAATGTGTCCTCATGTCCAAGTCAGCATGGATGATATTGAAATAATTTTCTATTTGGCGAGGTTGTTATTTAAGATTGTGAAAGAACATCCAGTTTTCTGCTATTTACTATTTTTAATCGCTAAGAACCAAAAATTATGAAATTAGCAGCCAGATCGTAAAGTGTGAGGTTAAGCAAGGTGAAATAATCTCAGAAAGAGAATAATGGATGTTATCCCATAAACATAAAATCTAGTCAATAATAGTCATGGGTAATGAATCCAATGTACGTGGGTATAGAAAAAAAATCATTTAGTAGAGAACAGAAAAGGCTGATATAAGGGGGTGAGGAAAGACTGACTGCAAGTGATCTGTATGAGTTCTGAAAGTGCCCATGGAGTGGATGGCTGTTCTAGTTCTGAATCTGTCAGGGCTGGAATTCTTTACGTATGCATGCTAAGTGTATGAAGAGTATCAATGTGAATGTGTAAAATTCAGTGTGAAATTCCATAGCTTTAGTGTGGCTACTCTAAATGAGCTGTCTGTATGTCAGGTCTGGATGAATTGGGGAAGTGTCTTTTCACTTACTTGCAATGTTTTATTAATAAACATTACAAAATAAAAACAATGAATATAAAGGCATATGACAATAGTGGAAATAAGAATAAAGCCAACAGGTCAAGCTAGACCTGGTGTTAAGTACAAATATACATTCCACCTGGGTTCAGGTGCAGGAAGAGCTAGATTTTCAGGATAACCAGGGTCTCACTGGGACAATGCATTCAAGAGAGGGCATAATCTATATCAACTATACCCCAGGACAGGCACCATGCTCAGGAATTGTGGTCTAACACAAATGGGATTGAAATTTTTTTTTTTTGGTACTGGAGGTAAAGAATATACAGTTGGCTGAGTAGGAGAGGAAGATGTGGGAGAAATTGGGGAAAGGGAAAATATGAATGAAACATTTTAAAAGGCAAACTTAAGACAAATAGAATTTTTCCTGTAAAAGGCTGGATTCTACCACCTCTAACAGGTGCCTTGGGATCCTGATGTCCCCACCTCACAAGGGTTGGGACTGCAATTATGCACAAACATAATTAGCAACAATAATGGGTTTGGGATCAAGTGTTGAGTGGCCATATAGTAGAGAGGTTACACAGGACTGAGGCCAGACATTTGAAAGATGTTTGTTTCTACCTAGCTTCCTCCTTTCAAAAGGCCTAAAGAGGAAGGTCTTGAGTCTGTAGGAATGGAACTTTACAGTATTGCAAGGGGTGAGCCAGTGGTTAGTTCCCTGTCCTAGATTAAGGTGTAGGTGACCCCGTTCACCTGTTCATTGATTCCATTGCTTGAGGAGATGGACAGTGTTCCAAGAGAAGGGAGGGTTGTAGTATAGCATGGAGTGCACGGGAAACATCAGTGTCTGTGCTACTCTCTGGGTACTCTCTCATCCTAGAGTCACCAAGGGACTGAGGACAGCCAGAGAAGGCTCTCTAACCACCTAGGGGTAGGGGTCTCAACCAGAGGGTCACGACAGATTTAAGGGTTGCATATCAGATATTTACATTATGACTGACAACGGTACCAATCCAACAGCTATGAAGTAGTAACAAAGTAATTGTCTGTGTGTCCAAAGTGGGGGTGGGGCTCCACCACAACATGAGACAATGTAGTACAGATCCCAGCTTTAGGAAGATGTAGAAGGACTGAGCAAGGGGTTGCAGGGTAAAGAGCAGGAGTGGCTGATCCTGGGTACTTGCTTTTCACCTGGTCAGGAAGCAATCAAGGCCTGTCTTAGGGCTTCTACTGCTGCAAGGAAACACCAACACCAAAGAGCAATTTGGGGAGAAAAGTGTTTAGTGGGTGTAAGCTTCCAGATCATCTTTGGAGGAAGTCAGTGTAGGAACTCCAACAGGGCAGGATTTGACTCATAGGCAATGCAGGGGTGCTATTTACTGACTTGTATCCCCTGGCATGCTCAGCCAGCTTTCTAATAGAACTCAGGACTTCCATCCCAGGAATAGCACCACCACCATGGGCTGGACCCTCCCCCATTGACCACTAATTGAGAAGATGCTTTACAGCTGGGTCTCATGGAGGCATTTCCTCCACTGAGACACCTTCTTCTCTGATGACTCCTGTTCAGTTGACACAAAATCAGTGAGTGCAAGCCCTTAGTTAATATCTCCAGACACAGGAATCACAGACCTCGGACATTACTATTTGAAAATATTGGCAAGGGCACTACTATTTGAAAAAGGTTGGCAAGAGCTCCCTTTTGTTCCCATCCCTTCTGTTGTATTGACAGTTTCCATTTGTCACTTTTGAGTTGGTCAACCCTTGCTGTTCTTAACAGCAGGGAACTTGTTTGTATGGAAGCCAAGAAGGTCCTCTTGTACAGTTGCAGGGCTGAGCCTTTATGCACCTGGCTATCCCAAGCTTATCTCAGAGCATTTTCATACAGACAGAAGGAGCTGGTGCTGTTCAAACTCCCTCCTGGTCATAAGTGATACCGCTGCAGATAGATTTTCATCACCTCCCATTGCCACCTACATCAATCAGCATGTAATTCATCCTCAACCCTCCAAAATGAGGCCCTAATATTGACACAGAGAGGAACCCTGTCAATTTAAACTGGTTTCCTGCTGCCTCACCACTAGGGGCAGGGTGGGTTACAGCAGTGTTATGATCCTTCCAGGCATCCATTTCTTTCAGAACACAAAGAATCCATTACTGTAAGACCTCAAAATCTGCAAGGTAAGTAACTCAAGCCATTTTTCTCCTCACCTTTTTGGCAAACATGGGACAATGGTTTCAGTCTCAGGGCATCTGTATGCTTCTAGTTAAGCACCTCGCTGAAGCAGCTTTTTCCCAGAAGGCAGCTGTTTGCTTCAAACAGAATAGATCCCATGGAATGGCTGCCACAGCAAGGGGGATCTGGGTTCGTCCCGGTTCGTTCCTCCTAAGAGTGATTTTCAGAGTCAGCCAGCATGGTGAGTTTATGGGTGTTCATTGAGGTTTTGGAAAGCATGGATTGTTTCCTAGAGAGTAGCTTTTCACGTGGGACGACTGGCAGTGTATACCATTCGCCAGAGTACATGGTTTGAGGGAATGGAAGGTACAGTAACTCTCTCTGAGATTCTTGCAGGGAGGGTCCCACACAGTCTCGCGCCAGAGACTAAGCAAGTTTATGAGGTTGTTTTTGCACAAAGCATGCTGAATATGCGTAGCAGCGAATCTGTCTACTGCCTTAACTCGTGGAATGTTTATGAACAATTAGAAATTAAAATGAAACATTTCTAAGTTGATTTGTTGTGTGCCTACTGAAGAAAAATTGGTTGCAAGTGCTAGCCTGGCCTCTTTGCGTTATGTTTCTCTCCTGCTTTAATCAGGAATTAGCCCCAGAGATAGAGGCTCAGAGACCAAGGGAGGCACATCTCCAAGCACTTTGCAATAGTTTCCCCAGAAAAGCTGCTTACTGCTCAAGCCCATCTGAAAAGCAAAAGGGTTCGCTTGTGCAGCCTGCAAGCACCAGCTTTTGGGTGCCTGAATATCCCAATCTTAAATCCAGAGCCCTGGAAAGCAGGCAGATCAACTAATGTCTTCCATCTCACAACTCCCTCCCCTTGCCTCCCTCTTGTGGGTTTAATACAGGAAATGATTCCACAACCCCTGCTTTCCCTTCTCTGCCTGGTAAATTTCTCGCGCTATTTTTTCCTTACCTTTTATTGGCAGACACGGAGCAATACTTTGGATTCCAGGGCATCCCCATGCTCCTTGGCTAGCTGTGTTTGCACTTTAGCGGTGCAGGGTAACTCTTTGCCGCGAGCGGGAGGGATCCCTCAATATGTCTGCCGCTGCCGCAAGTGAGCTCAGAGGGAAGTGAGCTCCGCCTTCGGTTCGGGATCCATAAGATCCTGGCAAACCAGGGAGGTCTGCCTGGGTCAGCCAGCGTCTTGCATTTGGGGCTGTTCGTTGAGCTTTATGAGGAATGTACCGGAATTCTTGGACTCTTGCACTGACTAGTCCCTGAGATTCAGCCAATACAGAGGCTTGTGTATAGCGCCAGTTAAATATGCTGATAGAATGCCCTGGATCCTGGTCCTTTGACGAAGGGTTAGGACCGAAGATGAAATAATTTTCAGTTGACTAGATATAGCCTGCTGCAGGTAAAATCGGCAGTGGTGAAGGCTCCTAGCATGCGCCTTCTCAGTTCCCCTTCATTTGTATCCTAGTTGAAATTTTCCTCACAGAGTCACAGTGTCCAAGCGGAGCACATCTCCAAGGACTGGGTAGCCCGCCTAGTAAACCTGCTTACTGTCCAGAAACTTATGTTTCTGTGGGCAGTAGTTTATTACTCAAATTATTAATTCTCTTATTGGTTTTTCAACAAGGGGCAAAAAAACACAACAACAAAGAAAAACACTAAATGATTTTGCCTCTCAAAAACACGATTTGTAATTTAAAAGGGGATGGAGAAAAGTTGTCTTCCCCGCAAAAAGTATTTCTAAAATGAGGAACAAATTTCATTTACAAAATATTTTATAAAAACATGCTGTTGGATTTGCCCTGGGGTGTTTCTTCTTAATGTGTCCACATGTCCAAGTCGGCATGAATGATATTGAAATAATTTTCTATTTGGAAAGGTTGTTATTTAAGATTGTGAAAGAACATCCATTTTTCTGCTATTTACTTTTTTCCTTAATCTCTAAGAACGGAAAATTATGAAATTGACAGCCAGATCGTAAAGTGTGAGGTTAAGCAAGGTGGAATAATCTCAGAAAGAGAATAATGGATGTTATCCCGTAAACATGAAATCTAGTCAATAATAGACATGGGTAATGAATCCAATGTACGTGGGTATAGAAAAAAAATCATTTAGTAGAGAACAGAAAAGGCTGATATAAGGGGGTGAGGAAAGACTGACTGCAAGTGATCTGTATGAGTTCTGAAAGCGCCCATGGAGTGGATGGCTTTTCTAGTTCTGAATCTGTCAGGGCTGGAATTCTTTATGTTTGCTTTCCATGTCCATGAAGAGTATCAATGTGAAGGTGTAAAATTAAGTGGGAAATTCCATAGCTTTAGTGTGGCTACTCTAAGTGATTTGTCTGCATGTCAGGTCTGGTTAAATTGGGGAAGCGTCATTTCACTTAATTGCAATGTTTTATTCATAAACATTACAAAATAAAAACAATGAATACCAAGGCATATGACAATAGTGGAAATAAGAATAAAGCCAACAGGTCAAGCTAGACCTGGTGTTAAGTACAAATATACATTCCACCTGGGTTCAGGGGCAGGAAGATCTAGATTTTCAGGATAACCAGGGCCTCACTGGGACAATGTATCCAAGACAGGGCATAATCTATATCAACTATACCCCAGGATAGACACCAGGCTCAGGAATTGTGGTCCAACGAATGGAATTGCAAAGGTTTTTTTTTTTTTTTTTTTTTTTTGGTACTAGAGGTAAAGAATATACAGTTGGCTGAGTAGAAGAGGAAGGTGTGGGAGGAGTCAGGGAAAGGGGAAATATGAATGAAACATTTTACAAGGCAAACTTAAGACAAATAGAATTTTTCCTGTAAAAGGCTGGATTCTACCACCTCTAGCAGGTGCCTTGGGATCCTGATGTCCCCACTTCACAAGGGTTGGGACTGCAATTGTGCACAAACATAATTAGCAACAATAATGGGTTTGGGATCAATTGTTGAGTGGCCATATAGTGGGGAGGTTACAGGGGACTGGGGCCAGACATTTGAAAGATGTTTGTTTCTACCTAGCTTCCACAAGGCCTAAAGATGAAGGTCGTGGGTCTGTAGGAGTGGAACTTTACAGTCCTGCAAGGGGTGAGCCAGTGGTTAGTTCCCTGTTCTAGATTAAGGTGTAGGTGACCCTGTTCACCTATTCATTGATTGCATTGCTTGAGGAGATGGACAGTGTTCCAAGAGAAGGGAGCCTTGCAGTATAGCATGGAGTGCACGGGAAACATCAGTGTCTGTGCTACTCTCTGGGTACTCTATCATCTTAGAGTCACCAAGGGACTGAGGACAGCCAGAGAAGGCTCTCTAACCACCTAGGGGTAGGGGTCTCAACCTGTGGGTCACAACCGATTTAAGGGTTGCATATCAGATATTTACATTATGACTGACAACGGTACCAATCCAACAGCTATGAAGTAGTAACAAAGTAATTGTCTGTGTGTCCAAAGTGGGGGTGGGGCTCCACCACAACATGAGACAATGTAGTACAGATCCCAGCTTTAGGAAGATGTAGAAGGACTGAGCAAGGGGTTGCAGGGTAAAGAGCAGGAGTGGCTGATCCTGGGTACTTGCTTTTCACCTGGTCAGGAAGCAATCAAGGCCTGTCTTAGGGCTTCTACTGCTGCAAGGAACCTCCAACACCAAAGAGCAAATTGGGGAAAAAAGTGTTTAGTGGGTTTAAGCTTCCAGATCATCTTTGGAGGAAGTCAGTGTAGGAACTCCAGCAGGGCAGGATTTGACTCATAGGCAATGCAGGGATGCTGTTTACTGACTTGTATCCCCTGGCATGCTCAGCCAGCTTTCTAATAGAACTCAGGACTTCCATCCCAGGAATAGCACCACCACCATGGGCTGGACCCTCCCCCATTGACCACTAATTGAGAAGATGCTTTACAGCTAGGTGTCATGGAGGCATTTCCTCCACTGAGGCACCTTCTTCTCTGATGACTCGTGTCCAGTTGACACAAAATCAGTGAGTGCAAGCCCTTAGTTAATATCTCCAGACACAGGAATCACAGACCTCGGGCGTTACTATTTGAAAATATTGGCAAGGTCTCCCTTTTGTTCCCATCCCTTCTGTTGTATTGACAGTTTCCATTTGTCACTTTTGAGTAGGTCAACCCTTGCTGTTCTTAAGAGCAGGGAAATTGTCTGTATGGAAGCCAAGAAGATCCTCTTATGCAGTTGCAGGGCTGAGCCTCTATGTACCTGGCTATCCCAAGCTTATCTCAGAGCCTTTTCATACAGACAGAAGGAGCTGGTGCTGTTTAAACTCCCTCCGGGTCAGAAGTAATACCACTGCAGATGGATTTTCATCACCTCCCTTTGCAACCTACATCAGCATGTATTGTATCCTCAACCCTCCAAAATGAGGCCCTAATATTGACACAGAGAGGAACCCTGACAATTTAAACTGGTTTCCAGCTGCCTCACCATAGGGGCAGGGTGGGTTACAGCAGTGTCATGTTCCTTCCAGGCATCCATTTTTAAGAACACAACAACCCATTACTGTAAGTCCTCAAAATCTGCCAGGTAAGTAACTCAAGCCATTTTTCTCCTCACCTTTTTGGCAAACATGGGACAATGGTTTCAGTCTCAGGGCATCTGTATGCTTCTAGTTAAGCACCTCGCTGAAGCAGCTTTTTCCCAGAAGGCAGCTGTTTGCTTCAAACAGAATAGATCCCATGGAATGGCTGCCACAGCAAGGGGGATCTGGGTTTGTCCCAGTTCCTTCCTCCTAAGAGTGATATTCTGAGTCAGTCAGCATCCTGAATTTATGGGTGTTCATTGAGGTTTTGGAAAGCATGGATGGTTTCCTAGAGAGTAGCTTTTCACGTGGGACGACTGGAAGTGTATACCATTCGCCAGAGAATGTGGTTTGAGGGAAAGGAAGGTACAGTAACTCTCTCTGAGATTCTTGCAGGGAGGGTCCCACGCAGTCTGGCGCCAGAGACTAAGCAAGTTCATGAGGTTGTTTTTGCACAGAGCATGCTGAATATGCGTAGCAGCGAATCTGTCTACTGCCTTAACTCGTGGAATGTTTATGAACAATTAGAAATTAAAATGAAACATTTCTAAGTTGATTTGATGTGTGCCTACTGAAGAAAAATTGGTTGCAAGTGCTAGCCTGGCCTCTTTGCGTTATGTTTCTCTCCTGCTTTAATCAGGAATTAGCCCCAGAGATAGAGGCTCAGAGACCAAGGGAGGCACATCTCCAAGTACTTTGCAATAGTTTCCCCAGAAAACCTGCTTACTGCCCAAGCCCATCTGAAAAGCAAAAGGGTTCCCTTGTGCAGCCTGTAAGCACCAGCTCTTGGGTGCCTGAATATCCCAGGTTAGATCCAGTGCCCTGGAAAGCAGGCAGATCAACTAACATCTTCCATCTCACAACTCCCTCCCCTTGCCTCCCTCTTGTGGGTTTAATACAGGAAATGATTCCACAACCCCTGCTTTCCCTTCTCTGCCTGGTAAATTTCTCGCGCTATTTTTTCCTTACCTTTTATTGGTAGACACGGAGCAATACTTTGGATTCCAGGGCATCCCATGCTCCTTGGCTAGCTGTGTTTGCACTTTAGCGGTGCAGGGTAACTCTTTGCCTCGAGCAGGAGGGATCCCTCAATATGTCTGCCGCTGCCGCAAGTGAGCTCGGAGGGAAGTGAGCTCCGCCTTCGGTTCGGGATCCATAAGATCCTGGCGAACCAGGGAGGTCTACCTGGGTCAGCCAGCGTCTTGCATTTGGGGCTGTTCGTTGAGCTTTATGAGGAATGTACCGGAATTCTTGGACTCTTGCACTGACTAGTCCCTGAGATTCAGCCCATACAGAGGCTTGTGTATAGCGCCAATTAAATATGCTGATAGAATGCCCTGGATCCTGGACCTTTGACGAAGGGTTAGGACCGAAGATGAAATAATTTTCAGTTGACTAGATATAGCCTGCTGCAGGTAAAATCGGCAGTGGTGAAGGCTCCTAGCATGCACCTTCTCAGTTCCCCTTCATTTGTATCCTAGTCGGAATTTTCCTCACAGAGTCACAGTGTCCAAGCGGAACACATCTCCAAGGACTGGGTAGACCGCCTAGTAAACCTGCTTACTGTCCAGAAACTTACACTTCTGTGGGCTGTATTTTGTTATTCAAATTATTAATTCTTCTACTGGTTTTTCACCAAGGGCCAAAAAAAAAAAAAAAAAAAGAAAAGAAAAACACTAATGATTTTGCCTCTCAAGAACATGATATATAATTTTAAAGGCAATGGAAAAAAGTTGTCTTCCCCATAAAAAGTATTTCTAAAGTGAGGAACAAAATTCATTTACAAAATATTTTATAAAAACATGCTGTTGGACTTGCCCTGGAGCTGTTTCTTCTTAATGTGTCCACATGTCCAAGTTGGCATGGATGATATTAAAATAACTTTCTATTTGGAAAGGTTGTTATTTAAGATTGTGAAAGAACATCCATTTTTCTGCTGTTTACTTCTTTTTTAATCTCTAAGAACGGAAAATTATGAAATTGACAGCCAGATCGTAAAGTGTGAGGTTAAGCAAGGTGGAATAATCTCAGAAAGAGAATAATGGATGTTATCCCGTAAACATGAAATCTAGTCAATAATAGACATGGGTAATGAATCCAATGTACGTGGGTATAGAAAAAAAATCATTTAGTAGAGAACAGAAAAGGCTGATATAAGGGGGTGAGGAAAGACTGACTGCAAGTGATCTGTATGAGTTCTGAAAGCGCCCATGGAGTGGATGGCTTTTCTAGTTCTGAATCTGTCAGGGCTGGAATTCTTTATGTTTGCTTTCCATGTCCATGAAGAGTATCAATGTGAAGGTGTAAAATTAAGTGGGAAATTCCATAGCTTTAGTGTGGCTACTCTAAGTGATTTGTCTGCATGTCAGGTCTGGTTAAATTGGGGAAGCGTCATTTCACTTAATTGCAATGTTTTATTCATAAACATTACAAAATAAAAACAATGAATACCAAGGCATATGACAATAGTGGAAATAAGAATAAAGCCAACAGGTCAAGCTAGACCTGGTGTTAAGTACAAATATACATTCCACCTGGGTTCAGGGGCAGGAAGATCTAGATTTTCAGGATAACCAGGGCCTCACTGGGACAATGTATCCAAGACAGGGCATAATCTATATCAACTATACCCCAGGATAGACACCAGGCTCAGGAATTGTGGTCCAACGAATGGAATTGCAAAGGTTTTTTGTTTTTTGTTTTTTGTTTTTTTTTTTTTTTTTTTTTTGGTACTAGAGGTAAAGAATATACAGTTGGCTGAGTAGAAGAGGAAGGTGTGGGAGGAGTCAGGGAAAGGGGAAATATGAATGAAACATTTTACAAGGCAAACTTAAGACAAATAGAATTTTTCCTGTAAAAGGCTGGATTCTACCACCTCTAGCAGGTGCCTTGGAATCCTGATGTCCCCACTTCACAAGGGTTGGGACTGCAATTGTGCACAAACATAATTAGCAACAATAATGGGTTTGGGATCAATTGTTGAGTGGCCATATAGTGGGGAGGTTACAGGGGACTGGGGCCAGACATTTGAAAGATGTTTGTTTCTACCTAGCTTCCACAAGGCCTAAAGATGAAGGTCGTGGGTCTGTAGGAGTGGAACTTTACAGTCCTGCAAGGGGTGAGCCAGTGGTTAGTTCCCTGTTCTAGATTAAGATGTAGGTGACCCTGTTCACCTATTCATTGATTGCATTGCTTGAGGAGATGAACAGTGTTCCAAGAGAAGGGCGCCTTGCAGTATAGCATGGAGTGCACGGGAAACATCAGTGTCTGTGCTACTCTCTGGGTACTCTCTCATCTTAGAGTCACCAAGGGACTGAGGACAGCCAGAGAAGGATCGCTAACCTCCTAGGGGTAGGGGTCTCAACCAGTGGGTCACAACCGATTTAAGGGTTGCATATCAGATATTTACATTATGACTGACAATGGTACCAATCCAACAGCTATGAAGTAGTAACAAAGTAATTGTCTGTGTGTCCAAAGTGGGGGTGGGGCTCCACCACAATATGAGACAATGTAGTACAGGTCCCAGCTTTAGGAAGATGTAGAAGGACTGAGCAAGGGGTTGCAGGGTAAAGAGCAGGAGTGGCTGATCCTGGGTACTTGCTTTTCACCTGGTCAGGAAGCAATCAAGGCCTGTCTTAGGGCTTCTACTGCTGCAAGGAACCACCAACACCAAAGAGCAAATTGGGGAGAAAAGTGTATAGTGGGTTTAAGCTTCCAGATCATCTTTGGAGGAAGTCAGTGTAGGAACTCCAGCAGGGCAGGATTTGACTCATAGGCAATGCAGGGATGCTGTTTACTGACTTGTATCCCCTGGCATGCTCAGCCAGCTTTCTAATAGAACTCAGGACTTCCATCCCAGGAATAGCACCACCACCAGTGGGCTGGATGCTCCCCCATTGACCACTAATTGAGAAGATGCTTTACAGCTGGGTCTCATGGAGGCATTTCCTCCACTGAGGCACCTTCTTCTCTAAGGACTCGTGTCCAGTTGACACAAAATCAGTGAGTGCAAGTCCTTAGTTAATATCTCCAGACACAGGAATCACAGACCTTGGGCATTACTCTTTGAAAAAGGTTGGCAAGGTCTCCCTTTTGTTTCCATCCCTTCTGTTGTATTGACAGTTTCCATTTGTCACTTTTGAGTTGGTCTACCAATGCTGTTCTTAAGAGCAGGAAACTTGTTTGTATGAAAGCCAAGAAGGTCCTCTTGTACAGTTGCAGGGCTGAGCCTTTACGCACCTGTCTATCCCAAGCTTATCTCAGAGCCTTTTCATACAGACAGAAGGAGCTGGTGCTGTTCAAACTCCCTCCTGGTCATAAGTGATACCGCTGCAGATGGATTTTCATCACCTCCCATTGCAACCTACATCAGCATGCAATGCATCAACACCCCTCCAAATTGAGGCCCTAATATTAACACAGAGAGGAACCCTGACAATTTAAACTGGTTTCCTGCTGCCTCACCATAGGGGCAGGGTGGGTTACAGCAGTGTTATGATCCTTCCAGGCATCCATTTTTTAAGAACACAAAGAATCCATTACTGTAAGACCTCAAAATCTGCAAGGTAATTAACTCAAGCCATTTTTCTCCTCACCTTTTTGGCAAACATGGAATAAAGTTTTCAGTACCAGGGCATCTGTATGCTTCTAGTTAAGCACCTCGCTGCAGCAGGTTTTCCCAGAAGGCAGCTGTTTGCTTCAAACAGAATAGATCCCACAGAATGGCTGCCATAGCAAGGGGGATCTGGGTTCCTTCTTGTTCATTCCTCCTGAGAGTGACTTCCTGGGTCAGCCAGCAAGGTGAGTTTATGGGTATTCATTGAGGTTTTGGAAAGCATGGATGGTTTCCTAGAGAGTAGCTTTTCACGTGGGACAACTGGCAGTGTATACCATTCGCCAGAGTACATGGTTTGAGGGAATGGAAGGTACAGTAACTCTGTCTGAGATTCGTGCAGGGAGGGTCCCACACTGTCTGGAGCCAAAGTCTAAGCTAGTTTATGAGGTTGTTTTTGCACAGAGCATGCTGAATATGCATAGCAGCGAATCTGTCCATTGCCCTGACTGGTGGAAAGTTTATGAACAATTAGGAATTAAAGCGAAATATTTCTAAGTTGATTTAATGTGTGCCTACTGAAGAAAAATTGGTTGCAAGTGCTAGCCAGGCCTCTTTGCGTTATGTTTCTCTCCTGCTTTAATCAGGAATTAGCCCCAGAGATAGAGGCTCAGAGACCAAGGGAGGCACATCTCCAAGCACTTTGCAATAGTTTCCCCAGAAAAGCTGCTTACTGCCCAAGCCCATCTGAAAAGCAAAAGGGATCCCTTGTGCAGCCTGCAGGCACCAGCTCTTGGGTGCCTGAATATCCCAATCTTAAATCCAGAGCCCTGGAAAGCAGGCGGATCAACTAACGTCTTCCATCTCACAACTCCCTCCCCTTGCCTCCCTCTTGTGGGTTTAATACAGGAAATGATTCCACAACCCCTGCTTTCCCTTCTCTGCCTGGTAAATTTCTCGCGCTATTTTTTCCTTACCTTTTATTGGCAGACACGGAGCAATACTTTGGATTCCAGGGCATCCCCATGCTCCTTGGCTAGCTGTGTTTGCACTTTAGCGGTGCAGGGTAACTCTTTGCCTCGAGCAGGAGGGATCCCTCAATATGTCTGCCGCTGCCGCAAGTGAGCTCGGAGGGAAGTGAGCTCCGCCTTCGGTTCGGGATCCATAAGATCCTGGCGAACCAGGGAGGTCTACCTGGGTCAGCCAGCGTCTTGCATTTGGGGCTGTTCGTTGAGCTTTATGAGGAATGTACCGGAATTCTTGGACTCTTGCACTGACTAGTCCCTGAGATTCAGCCCATACAGAGGCTTGTGTATAGCGCCAGTTAAATATGCTGATAGAATGCCCTGGATCCTGGACCTTTGACGAAGGGTTAGGACCGAAGATGAAATAATTTTCAGTTGACTAGATATAGCCTGCTGCAGGTAAAATCGGCAGTGGTGAAGGCTCCTAGCATGCGCCTTCTCAGTTCCCCTTCATTTGTATCCTAGTCGGAATTTTCCCCACAGAGTCACAGTGTCCAAGCGGAACACATCTCCAAGGACTGGGTAGACCGCCTAGTAAACCTGCTTACTGTCCAGAAACTTACACTTCTGTGGGCTGTATTTTGTTATTCAAATTATTAATTCTTCTACTGGTTTTTCACCAAGGGCCAAAAAAAAAAAAAAAGAAAAGAAAAACACTAATGATTTTGCCTCTCAAGAACATGATATATAATTTTAAAGGCAATGGAAAAAAGTTGTCTTCCCCATAAAAAGTATTTCTAAAGTGAGGAACAAAATTCATTTACAAAATATTTTATAAAAACATGCTGTTGGACTTGCCCTGGAGCTGTTTCTTCTTAATGTGTCCACATGTCCAAGTTGGCATGGATGATATTAAAATAACTTTCTATTTGGAAAGGTTGTTATTTAAGATTGTGAAAGAACATCCATTTTTCTGCTGTTTACTTCTTTTTTAATCTCTAAGAACGGAAAATTATGAAATTGACAGCCAGATCGTAAAGTGTGAGGTTAAGCAAGGTGGAATAATCTCAGAAAGAGAATAATGGATGTTATCCCGTAAACATGAAATCTAGTCAATAATAGACATGGGTAATGAATCCAATGTACGTGGGTATAGAAAAAAAATCATTTAGTAGAGAACTGAAAAGGCTGATATAAGGGGGTGAGGAAAGACTGACTGCAAGTGATCTGTATGAGTTCTGAAAGCGCCCATGGAGTGGATGGCTTTTCTAGTTCTGAATCTGTCAGGGCTGGAATTCTTTATGTTTGCTTTCCATGTCCATGAAGAGTATCAATGTGAAGGTGTAAAATTAAGTGGGAAATTCCATAGCTTTAGTGTGGCTACTCTAAGTGATTTGTCTGCATGTCAGGTCTGGTTAAATTGGGGAAGCGTCATTTCACTTAATTGCAATGTTTTATTCATAAACATTACAAAATAAAAACAATGAATACCAAGGCATATGACAATAGTGGAAATAAGAATAAAGCCAACAGGTCAAGCTAGACCTGGTGTTAAGTACAAATATACATTCCACCTGGGTTCAGGGGCAGGAAGATCTAGATTTTCAGGATAACCAGGGCCTCACTGGGACAATGTATCCAAGACAGGGCATAATCTATATCAACTATACCCCAGGATAGACACCAGGCTCAGGAATTGTGGTCCAACGAATGGAATTGCAAAGGTTTTTTGTTTTTTGTTTTTTGTTTTTTGTGTTTTTTTTTTTTTTTGGTACTAGAGGTAAAGAATATACAGTTGGCTGAGTAGAAGAGGAAGGTGTGGGAGGAGTCAGGGAAAGGGGAAATATGAATGAAACATTTTACAAGGCAAACTTAAGACAAATAGAATTTTTCCTGTAAAAGGCTGGATTCTACCACCTCTAGCAGGTGCCTTGGGATCCTGATGTCCCCACTTCACAAGGGTTGGGACTGCAATTGTGCACAAACATAATTAGCAACAATAATGGGTTTGGGATCAATTGTTGAGTGGCCATATAGTGGGGAGGTTACAGGGGACTGGGGCCAGACATTTGAAAGATGTTTGTTTCTACCTAGCTTCCACAAGGCCTAAAGATGAAGGTCGTGGGTCTGTAGGAGTGGAACTTTACAGTCCTGCAAGGGGTGAGCCTGTGGTTAGTTCCCTGTTCTAGATTAAGATGTAGGTGACCCTGTTCACCTATTCATTGATTGCATTGCTTGAGGAGATGGACAGTGTTCCAAGAGAAGGGAGCCTTGCAGTATAGCATGGAGTGCACGGGAAACATCAGTGTCTGTGCTACTCTCTGGGTACTCTATCATCTTAGAGTCACCAAGGGACTGAGGACAGCCAGAGAAGGCTCTCTAACCACCTAGGGGTAGGGGTCTCAACCTGTGGGTCACAACCGATTTAAGGGTTGCATATCAGATATTTACATTATGACTGACAACGGTACCAATCCAACAGCTATGAAGTAGTAACAAAGTAATTGTCTGTGTGTCCAAAGTGGGGGTGGGGCTCCACCACAACATGAGACAATGTAGTACAGATCCCAGCTTTAGGAAGATGTAGAAGGACTGAGCAAGGGGTTGCAGGGTAAAGAGCAGGAGTGGCTGATCCTGGGTACTTGCTTTTCACCTGGTCAGGAAGCAATCAAGGCCTGTCTTAGGGCTTCTACTGCTGCAAGGAACCTCCAACACCAAAGAGCAAATTGGGGAAAAAAGTGTTTAGTGGGTTTAAGCTTCCAGATCATCTTTGGAGGAAGTCAGTGTAGGAACTCCAGCAGGGCAGGATTTGACTCATAGGCAATGCAGGGATGCTGTTTACTGACTTGTATCCCCTGGCATGCTCAGCCAGCTTTCTAATAGAACTCAGGACTTCCATCCCAGGAATAGCACCACCACCATGGGCTGGACCCTCCCCCATTGACCACTAATTGAGAAGATGCTTTACAGCTAGGTGTCATGGAGGCATTTCCTCCACTGAGGCACCTTCTTCTCTGATGACTCGTGTCCAGTTGACACAAAATCAGTGAGTGCAAGCCCTTAGTTAATATCTCCAGACACAGGAATCACAGACCTCGGGCGTTACTATTTGAAAATATTGGCAAGGTCTCCCTTTTGTTCCCATCCCTTCTGTTGTATTGACAGTTTCCATTTGTCACTTTTGAGTAGGTCAACCCTTGCTGTTCTTAAGAGCAGGGAACTTGTCTGTATGGAAGCCAAGAAGATCCTCTTATGCAGTTGCAGGGCTGAGCCTCTATGTACCTGGCTATCCCAAGCTTATCTCAGAGCCTTTTCATACAGACAGAAGGAGCTGGTGCTGTTTAAACTCCCTCCGGGTCAGAAGTAATACCACTGCAGATGGATTTTCATCACCTCCCATTGCCACCTACATCAGCATGTATTGTATCCTCAACCCTCCAAAATGAGGCCCTAATATTGACACAGAGAGGAACCCTGACAATTTAAACTGGTTTCCAGCTGCCTCACCATAGGGGCAGGGTAGGTTACAGCAGTGTCATGTTCTTTCCAGGCATCCATTTTTAAGAACACAACAACCCATTACTGTAAGTCCTCAAAATCTGCCAGGTAAGTAACTCAAGCCATTTTTCTCCTCACCTTTTTGGCAAACATGGGACAATGGTTTCAGTCTCAGGGCATCTGTATGCTTCTAGTTAAGCACCTCGCTGAAGCAGCTTTTTCCCAGAAGGCAGCTGTTTGCTTCAAACAGAATAGATCCCATGGAATGGCTGCCACAGCAAGGGGGATCTGGGTTTGTCCCAGTTCCTTCCTCCTAAGAGTGATTTTCTGAGTCAGTCAGCATCCTGAATTTATGGGTGTTCATTGAGGTTTTGGAAAGCATGGATGGTTTCCTAGAGAGTAGCTTTTCACGTGGGACGACTGGAAGTGTATACCATTCGCCAGAGAATGTGGTTTGAGGGAAAGGAAGGTACAGTAACTCTCTCTGAGATTCTTGCAGGGAGGGTCCCACGCAGTCTGGCGCCAGAGACTAAGCAAGTTCATGAGGTTGTTTTTGCACAGAGCATGCTGAATATGCGTAGCAGCGAATCTGTCTACTGCCTTAACTCGTGGAATGTTTATGAACAATTAGAAATTAAAATGAAACATTTCTAAGTTGATTTGATGTGTGCCTACTGAAGAAAAATTGGTTGCAAGTGCTAGCCTGGCCTCTTTGCGTTATGTTTCTCTCCTGCTTTAATCAGGAATTAGCCCCAGAGATAGAGGCTCAGAGACCAAGGGAGGCACATCTCCAAGTACTTTGCAATAGTTTCCCCAGAAAACCTGCTTACTGCCCAAGCCCATCTGAAAAGCAAAAGGGTTCCCTTGTGCAGCCTGTAAGCACCAGCTCTTGGGTGCCTGAATATCCCAGGTTAGATCCAGTGCCCTGGAAAGCAGGCAGATCAACTAACATCTTCCATCTCACAACTCCCTCCCCTTGCCTCCCTCTTGTGGGTTTAATACAGGAAATGATTCCACAACCCCTGCTTTCCCTTCTCTGCCTGGTAAATTTCTCGCGCTATTTTTTCCTTACCTTTTATTGGCAGACACGGAGCAATACTTTGGATTCCAGGGCATCCCATGCTCCTTGGCTAGCTGTGTTTGCACTTTAGCGGTGCAGGGTAACTCTTTGCCGCGAGCAGGAGGGATCCCTCAATATGTCTGCCGCTGCCGCAAGTGAGCTCGGAGGGAAGTGAGCTCCGCCTTCGGTTCGGGATCCATAAGATCCTGGCGAACCAGGGAGGTCTACCTGGGTCAGCCAGCGTCTTGCATTTGGGGCTGTTCGTTGAGCTTTATGAGGAATGTACCGGAATTCTTGGACTCTTGCACTGTCTAGTCCCGGAGATTCAGCCCATACAGAGGCTTGTGTATAGCGCCAGTTAAATATGCTGATAGAATGCCCTGGATCCTGGACCTTTGACGAAGGGTTAGGACCGAAGATGAAATAATTTTCAGTTGACTAGATATAGCCTGCTGCAGGTAAAATCGGCAGTGGTGAAGGCTCCTAGCATGCGCCTTCTCAGTTCCCCTTCATTTGTATCCTAGTCGGAATTTTCCTCACAGAGTCACAGTGTCCAAGCGGAACACATCTCCAAGGACTGGGTAGACCGCCTAGTAAACCTGCTTACTGTCCAGAAACTTACACTTCTGTGGGCTGTATTTTGTTATTCAAATTATTAATTCTTCTACTGGTTTTTCACCAAGGGCCAAAAAAAAAAAAAAAAAGAAAAGAAAAACACTAATGATTTTGCCTCTCAAGAACATGATATATAATTTTAAAGGCAATGGAAAAAAGTTGTCTTCCCCATAAAAAGTATTTCTAAAGTGAGGAACAAAATTCATTTACAAAATATTTTATAAAAACATGCTGTTGGACTTGCCCTGGAGCTGTTTCTTCTTAATGTGTCCACATGTCCAAGTTGGCATGGATGATATTAAAATAACTTTCTATTTGGAAAGGTTGTTATTTAAGATTGTGAAAGAACATCCATTTTTCTGCTGTTTACTTCTTTTTTAATCTCTAAGAACGGAAAATTATGAAATTGACAGCCAGATCGTAAAGTGTGAGGTTAAGCAAGGTGGAATAATCTCAGAAAGAGAATAATGGATGTTATCCCGTAAACATGAAATCTAGTCAATAATAGACATGGGTAATGAATCCAATGTACGTGGGTATAGAAAAAAAATCATTTAGTAGAGAACAGAAAAGGCTGATATAAGGGGGTGAGGAAAGACTGACTGCAAGTGATCTGTATGAGTTCTGAAAGCGCCCATGGAGTGGATGGCTTTTCTAGTTCTGAATCTGTCAGGGCTGGAATTCTTTATGTTTGCTTTCCATGTCCATGAAGAGTATCAATGTGAAGGTGTAAAATTAAGTGGGAAATTCCATAGCTTTAGTGTGGCTACTCTAAGTGATTTGTCTGCATGTCAGGTCTGGTTAAATTGGGGAAGCGTCATTTCACTTAATTGCAATGTTTTATTCATAAACATTACAAAATAAAAACAATGAATACCAAGGCATATGACAATAGTGGAAATAAGAATAAAGCCAACAGGTCAAGCTAGACCTGGTGTTAAGTACAAATATACATTCCACCTGGGTTCAGGGGCAGGAAGATCTAGATTTTCAGGATAACCAGGGCCTCACTGGGACAATGTATCCAAGACAGGGCATAATCTATATCAACTATACCCCAGGATAGACACCAGGCTCAGGAATTGTGGTCCAACGAATGGAATTGCAAAGGTTTTTTGTTTTTTGTTTTTTGTTTTTTGTTTTTTTTTTTTTTTTGGTACTAGAGGTAAAGAATATACAGTTGGCTGAGTAGAAGAGGAAGGTGTGGGAGGAGTCAGGGAAAGGGGAAATATGAATGAAACATTTTACAAGGCAAACTTAAGACAAATAGAATTTTTCCTGTAAAAGGCTGGATTCTACCACCTCTAGCAGGTGCCTTGGGATCCTGATGTCCCCACTTCACAAGGGTTGGGACTGCAATTGTGCACAAACATAATTAGCAACAATAATGGGTTTGGGATCAATTGTTGAGTGGCCATATAGTGGGGAGGTTACAGGGGACTGGGGCCAGACATTTGAAAGATGTTTGTTTCTACCTAGCTTCCACAAGGCCTAAAGATGAAGGTCGTGGGTCTGTAGGAGTGGAACTTTACAGTCCTGCAAGGGGTGAGCCAGTGGTTAGTTCCCTGTTCTAGATTAAGATGTAGGTGACCCTGTTCACCTATTCATTGATTGCATTGCTTGAGGAGATGAACAGTGTTCCAAGAGAAGGGAGCCTTGCAGTATAGCATGGAGTGCACGGGAAACATCAGTGTCTGTGCTACTCTCTGGGTACTCTCTCATCTTAGAGTCACCAAGGGACTGAGGACAGCCAGAGAAGGATCGCTAACCTCCTAGGGGTAGGGGTCTCAACCAGTGGGTCACAACCGATTTAAGGGTTGCATATCAGATATTTACATTATGACTGACAATGGTACCAATCCAACAGCTATGAAGTAGTAACAAAGTAATTGTCTGTGTGTCCAAAGTGGGGGTGGGGCTCCACCACAATATGAGACAATGTAGTACAGGTCCCAGCTTTAGGAAGATGTAGAAGGACTGAGCAAGGGGTTGCAGGGTAAAGAGCAGGAGTGGCTGATCCTGGGTACTTGCTTTTCACCTGGTCAGGAAGCAATCAAGGCCTGTCTTAGGGCTTCTACTGCTGCAAGGAACCACCAACACCAAAGAGCAAATTGGGGAGAAAAGTGTATAGTGGGTTTAAGCTTCCAGATCATCTTTGGAGGAAGTCAGTGTAGGAACTCCAGCAGGGCAGGATTTGACTCATAGGCAATGCAGGGATGCTGTTTACTGACTTGTATCCCCTGGCATGCTCAGCCAGCTTTCTAATAGAACTCAGGACTTCCATCCCAGGAATAGTACCACCACCAGTGGGCTGGATGCTCCCCCATTGACCACTAATTGAGAAGATGCTTTACAGCTGGGTCTCATGGAGGCATTTCCTCCACTGAGGCACCTTCTTCTCTAAGGACTCGTGTCCAGTTGACACAAAATCAGTGAGTGCAAGTCCTTAGTTAATATCTCCAGACACAGGAATCACAGACCTTGGGCATTACTCTTTGAAAAAGGTTGGCAAGGTCTCCCTTTTGTTTCCATCCCTTCTGTTGTATTGACAGTTTCCATTTGTCACTTTTGAGTTGGTCTACCATTGCTGTTCTTAAGAGCAGGAAACTTGTTTGTATGAAAGCCAAGAAGGTCCTCTTGTACAGTTGCAGGGCTGAGCCTTTACGCACCTGTCTATCCCAAGCTTATCTCAGAGCCTTTTCATACAGACAGAAGGAGCTGGTGCTGTTCAAACTCCCTCCTGGTCATAAGTGATACCGCTGCAGATGGATTTTCATCACCTCCCATTGCAACCTACATCAGCATGCAATGCATCAACACCCCTCCAAATTGAGGCCCTAATATTAACACAGAGAGGAACCCTGACAATTTAAACTGGTTTCCTGCTGCCTCACCATAGGGGCAGGGTGGGTTACAGCAGTGTTATGATCCTTCCAGGCATCCATTTTTTAAGAACACAAAGAATCCATTACTGTAAGACCTCAAAATCTGCAAGGTAATTAACTCAAGCCATTTTTCTCCTCACCTTTTTGGCAAACATGGAATAAAGTTTTCAGTACCAGGGCATCTGTATGCTTCTAGTTAAGCACCTAGCTGCAGCAGGTTTTCCCAGAAGGCAGCTGTTTGCTTCAAACAGAATAGATCCCACAGAATGGCTGCCATAGCAAGGGGGATCTGGGTTCCTTCTTGTTCATTCCTCCTGAGAGTGACTTCCTGGGTCAGCCAGCAAGGTGAGTTTATGGGTATTCATTGAGGTTTTGGAAAGCATGGATGGTTTCCTAGAGAGTAGCTTTTCACGTGGGACAACTGGCAGTGTATACCATTCGCCAGAGTACATGGTTTGAGGGAATGGAAGGTACAGTAACTCTGTCTGAGATTCGTGCAGGGAGGGTCCCACACTGTCTGGAGCCAAAGTCTAAGCTAGTTTATGAGGTTGTTTTTGCACAGAGCATGCTGAATATGCATAGCAGCGAATCTGTCCATTGCCCTGACTGGTGGAAAGTTTATGAACAATTAGGAATTAAAGCGAAATATTTCTAAGTTGATTTAATGTGTGCCTACTGAAGAAAAATTGGTTGCAAGTGCTAGCCAGGCCTCTTTGCGTTATGTTTCTCTCCTGCTTTAATCAGGAATTAGCCCCAGAGATAGAGGCTCAGAGACCAAGGGAGGCACATCTCCAAGTACTTTGCAATAGTTTCCCCAGAAAAGCTGCTTACTGCCCAAGCCCATCTGAAAAGCAAAAGGGATCCCTTGTGCAGCCTGCAGGCACCAGCTCTTGGGTGCCTGAATATCCCAATCTTAAATCCAGAGCCCTGGAAAGCAGGCGGATCAACTAACGTCTTCCATCTCACAACTCCCTCCCCTTGCCTCCCTCTTGTGGGTTTAATACAGGAAATGATTCCACAACCCCTGCTTTCCCTTCTCTGCCTGGTAAATTTCTCGCGCTATTTTTTCCTTACCTTTTATTGGCAGACACGGAGCAATACTTTGGATTCCAGGGCATCCCCATGCTCCTTGGCTAGCTGTGTTTGCACTTTAGCGGTGCAGGGTAACTCTTTGCCTCGAGCAGGAGGGATCCCTCAATATGTCTGCCGCTGCCGCAAGTGAGCTCGGAGGGAAGTGAGCTCCGCCTTCGGTTCGGGATCCATAAGATCCTGGCGAACCAGGGAGGTCTACCTGGGTCAGCCAGCGTCTTGCATTTGGGGCTGTTCGTTGAGCTTTATGAGGAATGTACCGGAATTCTTGGACTCTTGCACTGACTAGTCCCTGAGATTCAGCCCATACAGAGGCTTGTGTATAGCGCCAGTTAAATATGCTGATAGAATGCCCTGGATCCTGGACCTTTGACGAAGGGTTAGGACCGAAGATGAAATAATTTTCAGTTGACTAGATATAGCCTGCTGCAGGTAAAATCGGCAGTGGTGAAGGCTCCTAGCATGCACCTTCTCAGTTCCCCTTCATTTGTATCCTAGTCGGAATTTTCCTCACAGAGTCACAGTGTCCAAGCGGAACACATCTCCAAGGACTGGGTAGACCGCCTAGTAAACCTGCTTACTGTCCAGAAACTTACACTTCTGTGGGCTGTATTTTGTTATTCAAATTATTAATTCTTCTACTGGTTTTTCACCAAGGGCCAAAAAAAAAAAAAAAAGAAAAGAAAAACACTAATGATTTTGCCTCTCAAGAACATGATATATAATTTTAAAGGCAATGGAAAAAAGTTGTCTTCCCCATAAAAAGTATTTCTAAAGTGAGGAACAAAATTCATTTACAAAATATTTTATAAAAACATGCTGTTGGACTTGCCCTGGAGCTGTTTCTTCTTAATGTGTCCACATGTCCAAGTTGGCATGGATGATATTAAAATAACTTTCTATTTGGAAAGGTTGTTATTTAAGATTGTGAAAGAACATCCATTTTTCTGCTGTTTACTTCTTTTTTAATCTCTAAGAACGGAAAATTATGAAATTGACAGCCAGATCGTAAAGTGTGAGGTTAAGCAAGGTGGAATAATCTCAGAAAGAGAATAATGGATGTTATCCCGTAAACATGAAATCTAGTCAATAATAGACATGGGTAATGAATCCAATGTACGTGGGTATAGAAAAAAAATCATTTAGTAGAGAACAGAAAAGGCTGATATAAGGGGGTGAGGAAAGACTGACTGCAAGTGATCTGTATGAGTTCTGAAAGCGCCCATGGAGTGGATGGCTTTTCTAGTTCTGAATCTGTCAGGGCTGGAATTCTTTATGTTTGCTTTCCATGTCCATGAAGAGTATCAATGTGAAGGTGTAAAATTAAGTGGGAAATTCCATAGCTTTAGTGTGGCTACTCTAAGTGATTTGTCTGCATGTCAGGTCTGGTTAAATTGGGGAAGCGTCATTTCACTTAATTGCAATGTTTTATTCATAAACATTACAAAATAAAAACAATGAATACCAAGGCATATGACAATAGTGGAAATAAGAATAAAGCCAACAGGTCAAGCTAGACCTGGTGTTAAGTACAAATATACATTCCACCTGGGTTCAGGGGCAGGAAGATCTAGATTTTCAGGATAACCAGGGCCTCACTGGGACAATGTATCCAAGACAGGGCATAATCTATATCAACTATACCCCAGGATAGACACCAGGCTCAGGAATTGTGGTCCAACGAATGGAATTGCAAAGGTTTTTTGTTTTTTGTTTTTTGTTTTTTGTGGTTTTTTTTTTTTTTTTTTTTGGTACTAGAGGTAAAGAATATACAGTTGGCTGAGTAGAAGAGGAAGGTGTGGGAGGAGTCAGGGAAAGGGGAAATATGAATGAAACATTTTACAAGGCAAACTTAAGACAAATAGAATTTTTCCTGTAAAAGGCTGGATTCTACCACCTCTAGCAGGTGCCTTGGGATCCTGATGTCCCCACTTCACAAGGGTTGGGACTGCAATTGTGCACAAACATAATTAGCAACAATAATGGGTTTGGGATCAATTGTTGAGTGGCCATATAGTGGGGAGGTTACAGGGGACTGGGGCCAGACATTTGAAAGATGTTTGTTTCTACCTAGCTTCCACAAGGCCTAAAGATGAAGGTCGTGGGTCTGTAGGAGTGGAACTTTACAGTCCTGCAAGGGGTGAGCCTGTGGTTAGTTCCCTGTTCTAGATTAAGATGTAGGTGACCCTGTTCACCTATTCATTGATTGCATTGCTTGAGGAGATGGACAGTGTTCCAAGAGAAGGGAGCCTTGCAGTATAGCATGGAGTGCACGGGAAACATCAGTGTCTGTGCTACTCTCTGGGTACTCTATCATCTTAGAGTCACCAAGGGACTGAGGACAGCCAGAGAAGGCTCTCTAACCACCTAGGGGTAGGGGTCTCAACCTGTGGGTCACAACCGATTTAAGGGTTGCATATCAGATATTTACATTATGACTGACAACGGTACCAATCCAACAGCTATGAAGTAGTAACAAAGTAATTGTCTGTGTGTCCAAAGTGGGGGTGGGGCTCCACCACAACATGAGACAATGTAGTACAGATCCCAGCTTTAGGAAGATGTAGAAGGACTGAGCAAGGGGTTGCAGGGTAAAGAGCAGGAGTGGCTGATCCTGGGTACTTGCTTTTCACCTGGTCAGGAAGCAATCAAGGCCTGTCTTAGGGCTTCTACTGCTGCAAGGAACCTCCAACACCAAAGAGCAAATTGGGGAAAAAAGTGTTTAGTGGGTTTAAGCTTCCAGATCATCTTTGGAGGAAGTCAGTGTAGGAACTCCAGCAGGGCAGGATTTGACTCATAGGCAATGCAGGGATGCTGTTTACTGACTTGTATCCCCTGGCATGCTCAGCCAGCTTTCTAATAGAACTCAGGACTTCCATCCCAGGAATAGCACCACCACCATGGGCTGGACCCTCCCCCATTGACCACTAATTGAGAAGATGCTTTACAGCTAGGTGTCATGGAGGCATTTCCTCCACTGAGGCACCTTCTTCTCTGATGACTCGTGTCCAGTTGACACAAAATCAGTGAGTGCAAGCCCTTAGTTAATATCTCCAGACACAGGAATCACAGACCTCGGGCGTTACTATTTGAAAATATTGGCAAGGTCTCCCTTTTGTTCCCATCCCTTCTGTTGTATTGACAGTTTCCATTTGTCACTTTTGAGTAGGTCAACCCTTGCTGTTCTTAAGAGCAGGGAACTTGTCTGTATGGAAGCCAAGAAGATCCTCTTATGCAGTTGCAGGGCTGAGCCTCTATGTACCTGGCTATCCCAAGCTTATCTCAGAGCCTTTTCATACAGACAGAAGGAGCTGGTGCTGTTTAAACTCCCTCCGGGTCAGAAGTAATACCACTGCAGATGGATTTTCATCACCTCCCATTGCCACCTAGATCAGCATGTATTGTATCCTCAACCCTCCAAAATGAGGCCCTAATATTGACACAGAGAGGAACCCTGACAATTTAAACTGGTTTCCAGCTGCCTCACCATAGGGGCAGGGTAGGTTACAGCAGTGTCATGTTCTTTCCAGGCATCCATTTTTAAGAACACAACAACCCATTACTGTAAGTCCTCAAAATCTGCCAGGTAAGTAACTCAAGCCATTTTTCTCCTCACCTTTTTGGCAAACATGGGACAATGGTTTCAGTCTCAGGGCATCTGTATGCTTCTAGTTAAGCACCTCGCTGAAGCAGCTTTTTCCCAGAAGGCAGCTGTTTGCTTCAAACAGAATAGATCCCATGGAATGGCTGCCACAGCAAGGGGGATCTGGGTTTGTCCCAGTTCCTTCCTCCTAAGAGTGATTTTCTGAGTCAGTCAGCATCCTGAATTTATGGGTGTTCATTGAGGTTTTGGAAAGCATGGATGGTTTCCTAGAGAGTAGCTTTTCACGTGGGACGACTGGAAGTGTATACCATTCGCCAGAGAATGTGGTTTGAGGGAAAGGAAGGTACAGTAACTCTCTCTGAGATTCTTGCAGGGAGGGTCCCACGCAGTCTGGCGCCAGAGACTAAGCAAGTTCATGAGGTTGTTTTTGCACAGAGCATGCTGAATATGCGTAGCAGCGAATCTGTCTACTGCCTTAACTCGTGGAATGTTTATGAACAATTAGAAATTAAAATGAAACATTTCTAAGTTGATTTGATGTGTGCCTACTGAAGAAAAATTGGTTGCAAGTGCTAGCCTGGCCTCTTTGCGTTATGTTTCTCTCCTGCTTTAATCAGGAATTAGCCCCAGAGATAGAGGCTCAGAGACCAAGGGAGGCACATCTCCAAGTACTTTGCAATAGTTTCCCCAGAAAACCTGCTTACTGCCCAAGCCCATCTGAAAAGCAAAAGGGTTCCCTTGTGCAGCCTGTAAGCACCAGCTCTTGGGTGCCTGAATATCCCAGGTTAGATCCAGTGCCCTGGAAAGCAGGCAGATCAACTAACATCTTCCATCTCACAACTCCCTCCCCTTGCCTCCCTCTTGTGGGTTTAATACAGGAAATGATTCCACAACCCCTGCTTTCCCTTCTCTGCCTGGTAAATTTCTCGCGCTATTTTTTCCTTACCTTTTATTGGCAGACACGGAGCAATACTTTGGATTCCAGGGCATCCCATGCTCCTTGGCTAGCTGTGTTTGCACTTTAGCGGTGCAGGGTAACTCTTTGCCTCGAGCAGGAGGGATCCCTCAATATGTCTGCCGCTGCCGCAAGTGAGCTCGGAGGGAAGTGAGCTCCGCCTTCGGTTCGGGATCCATAAGATCCTGGCGAACCAGGGAGGTCTACCTGGGTCAGCCAGCGTCTTGCATTTGGGGCTGTTCGTTGAGCTTTATGAGGAATGTACCGGAATTCTTGGACTCTTGCACTGACTAGTCCCTGAGATTCAGCCCATACAGAGGCTTGTGTATAGCGCCAGTTAAATATGCTGATAGAATGCCCTGGATCCTGGACCTTTGACGAAGGGTTAGGACCGAAGATGAAATAATTTTCAGTTGACTAGATATAGCCTGCTGCAGGTAAAATCGGCAGTGGTGAAGGCTCCTAGCATGCGCCTTCTCAGTTCCCCTTCATTTGTATCCTAGTCGGA
Source organism: Peromyscus eremicus (assembly GCF_949786415.1). Classification (NCBI taxonomy): domain Eukaryota; kingdom Metazoa; phylum Chordata; class Mammalia; order Rodentia; family Cricetidae; genus Peromyscus; species Peromyscus eremicus. The sequence goes on along the minus strand of NC_081439.1, from coordinate 96,233,122 downwards.
ATTTTCCTCACAGAGTCACAGTGTCCAAGCGGAACACATCTCCAAGGACTGGGTAGACCGCCTAGTAAACCTGCTTACTGTCCAGAAACTTACACTTCTGTGGGCTGTATTTTGTTATTCAAATTATTAATTCTTCTACTGGTTTTTCACCAAGGGCCAAAAAAAAAAAAAAAGAAAAGAAAAACACTAATGATTTTGCCTCTCAAGAACATGATATATAATTTTAAAGGCAATGGAAAAAAGTTGTCTTCCCCATAAAAAGTATTTCTAAAGTGAGGAACAAAATTCATTTACAAAATATTTTATAAAACCATGCTGTTGGACTTGCCCTGGAGCTGTTTCTTCTTAATGTGTCCACATGTCCAAGTTGGCATGGATGATATTAAAATAACTTTCTATTTGGAAAGGTTGTTATTTAAGATTGTGAAAGAACATCCATTTTTCTGCTGTTTACTTCTTTTTTAATCTCTAAGAACGGAAAATTATGAAATTGACAGCCAGATCGTAAAGTGTGAGGTTAAGCAAGGTGGAATAATCTCAGAAAGAGAATAATGGATGTTATCCCGTAAACATGAAATCTAGTCAATAATAGACATGGGTAATGAATCCAATGTACGTGGGTATAGAAAAAAAATCATTTAGTAGAGAACAGAAAAGGCTGATATAAGGGGGTGAGGAAAGACTGACTGCAAGTGATCTGTATGAGTTCTGAAAGCGCCCATGGAGTGGATGGCTTTTCTAGTTCTGAATCTGTCAGGGCTGGAATTCTTTATGTTTGCTTTCCATGTCCATGAAGAGTATCAATGTGAAGGTGTAAAATTAAGTGGGAAATTCCATAGCTTTAGTGTGGCTACTCTAAGTGATTTGTCTGCATGTCAGGTCTGGTTAAATTGGGGAAGCGTCATTTCACTTAATTGCAATGTTTTATTCATAAACATTACAAAATAAAAACAATGAATACCAAGGCATATGACAATAGTGGAAATAAGAATAAAGCCAACAGGTCAAGCTAGACCTGGTGTTAAGTACAAATATACATTCCACCTGGGTTCAGGGGCAGGAAGATCTAGATTTTCAGGATAACCAGGGCCTCACTGGGACAATGTATCCAAGACAGGGCATAATCTATATCAACTATACCCCAGGATAGACACCAGGCTCAGGAATTGTGGTCCAACGAATGGAATTGCAAAGGTTTTTTGTTTTTTGTTTTTTGTTTTTTGTGGTTTTTTTTTTTTTGGTACTAGAGGTAAAGAATATACAGTTGGCTGAGTAGAAGAGGAAGGTGTGGGAGGAGTCAGGGAAAGGGGAAATATGAATGAAACATTTTACAAGGCAAACTTAAGACAAATAGAATTTTTCCTGTAAAAGGCTGGATTCTACCACCTCTAGCAGGTGCCTTGGGATCCTGATGTCCCCACTTCACAAGGGTTGGGACTGCAATTGTGCACAAACATAATTAGCAACAATAATGGGTTTGGGATCAATTGTTGAGTGGCCATATAGTGGGGAGGTTACAGGGGACTGGGGCCAGACATTTGAAAGATGTTTGTTTCTACCTAGCTTCCACAAGGCCTAAAGATGAAGGTCGTGGGTCTGTAGGAGTGGAACTTTACAGTCCTGCAAGGGGTGAGCCTGTGGTTAGTTCCCTGTTCTAGATTAAGATGTAGGTGACCCTGTTCACCTATTCATTGATTGCATTGCTTGAGGAGATGGACAGTGTTCCAAGAGAAGGGAGCCTTGCAGTATAGCATGGAGTGCACGGGAAACATCAGTGTCTGTGCTACTCTCTGGGTACTCTATCATCTTAGAGTCACCAAGGGACTGAGGACAGCCAGAGAAGGCTCTCTAACCACCTAGGGGTAGGGGTCTCAACCTGTGGGTCACAACCGATTTAAGGGTTGCATATCAGATATTTACATTATGACTGACAACGGTACCAATCCAACAGCTATGAAGTAGTAACAAAGTAATTGTCTGTGTGTCCAAAGTGGGGGTGGGGCTCCACCACAACATGAGACAATGTAGTACAGATCCCAGCTTTAGGAAGATGTAGAAGGACTGAGCAAGGGGTTGCAGGGTAAAGAGCAGGAGTGGCTGATCCTGGGTACTTGCTTTTCACCTGGTCAGGAAGCAATCAAGGCCTGTCTTAGGGCTTCTACTGCTGCAAGGAACCTCCAACACCAAAGAGCAAATTGGGGAAAAAAGTGTTTAGTGGGTTTAAGCTTCCAGATCATCTTTGGAGGAAGTCAGTGTAGGAACTCCAGCAGGGCAGGATTTGACTCATAGGCAATGCAGGGATGCTGTTTACTGACTTGTATCCCCTGGCATGCTCAGCCAGCTTTCTAATAGAACTCAGGACTTCCATCCCAGGAATAGCACCACCACCATGGGCTGGACCCTCCCCCATTGACCACTAATTGAGAAGATGCTTTACAGCTAGGTGTCATGGAGGCATTTCCTCCACTGAGGCACCTTCTTCTCTGATGACTCGTGTCCAGTTGACACAAAATCAGTGAGTGCAAGCCCTTAGTTAATATCTCCAGACACAGGAATCACAGACCTCGGGCGTTACTATTTGAAAATATTGGCAAGGTCTCCCTTTTGTTCCCATCCCTTCTGTTGTATTGACAGTTTCCATTTGTCACTTTTGAGTAGGTCAACCCTTGCTGTTCTTAAGAGCAGGGAACTTGTCTGTATGGAAGCCAAGAAGATCCTCTTATGCAGTTGCAGGGCTGAGCCTCTATGTACCTGGCTATCCCAAGCTTATCTCAGAGCCTTTTCATACAGACAGAAGGAGCTGGTGCTGTTTAAACTCCCTCCGGGTCAGAAGTAATACCACTGCAGATGGATTTTCATCACCTCCCATTGCCACCTACATCAGCATGTATTGTATCCTCAACCCTCCAAAATGAGGCCCTAATATTGACACAGAGAGGAACCCTGACAATTTAAACTGGTTTCCAGCTGCCTCACCATAGGGGCAGGGTAGGTTACAGCAGTGTCATGTTCTTTCCAGGCATCCATTTTTAAGAACACAACAACCCATTACTGTAAGTCCTCAAAATCTGCCAGGTAAGTAACTCAAGCCATTTTTCTCCTCACCTTTTTGGCAAACATGGGACAATGGTTTCAGTCTCAGGGCATCTGTATGCTTCTAGTTAAGCACCTCGCTGAAGCAGCTTTTTCCCAGAAGGCAGCTGTTTGCTTCAAACAGAATAGATCCCATGGAATGGCTGCCACAGCAAGGGGGATCTGGGTTTGTCCCAGTTCCTTCCTCCTAAGAGTGATTTTCTGAGTCAGTCAGCATCCTGAATTTATGGGTGTTCATTGAGGTTTTGGAAAGCATGGATGGTTTCCTAGAGAGTAGCTTTTCACGTGGGACGACTGGAAGTGTATACCATTCGCCAGAGAATGTGGTTTGAGGGAAAGGAAGGTACAGTAACTCTCTCTGAGATTCTTGCAGGGAGGGTCCCACGCAGTCTGGCGCCAGAGACTAAGCAAGTTCATGAGGTTGTTTTTGCACAGAGCATGCTGAATATGCGTAGCAGCGAATCTGTCTACTGCCTTAACTCGTGGAATGTTTATGAACAATTAGAAATTAAAATGAAACATTTCTAAGTTGATTTGATGTGTGCCTACTGAAGAAAAATTGGTTGCAAGTGCTAGCCTGGCCTCTTTGCGTTATGTTTCTCTCCTGCTTTAATCAGGAATTAGCCCCAGAGATAGAGGCTCAGAGACCAAGGGAGGCACATCTCCAAGTACTTTGCAATAGTTTCCCCAGAAAACCTGCTTACTGCCCAAGCCCATCTGAAAAGCAAAAGGGTTCCCTTGTGCAGCCTGTAAGCACCAGCTCTTGGGTGCCTGAATATCCCAGGTTAGATCCAGTGCCCTGGAAAGCAGGCAGATCAACTAACATCTTCCATCTCACAACTCCCTCCCCTTGCCTCCCTCTTGTGGGTTTAATACAGGAAATGATTCCACAACCCCTGCTTTCCCTTCTCTGCCTGGTAAATTTCTCGCGCTATTTTTTCCTTACCTTTTATTGGCAGACACGGAGCAATACTTTGGATTCCAGGGCATCCCATGCTCCTTGGCTAGCTGTGTTTGCACTTTAGCGGTGCAGGGTAACTCTTTGCCGCGAGCAGGAGGGATCCCTCAATATGTCTGCCGCTGCCGCAAGTGAGCTCGGAGGGAAGTGAGCTCCGCCTTCGGTTCGGGATCCATAAGATCCTGGCGAACCAGGGAGGTCTACCTGGGTCAGCCAGCGTCTTGCATTTGGGGCTGTTCGTTGAGCTTTATGAGGAATGTACCGGAATTCTTGGACTCTTGCACTGACTAGTCCCTGAGATTCAGCCCATACAGAGGCTTGTGTATAGCGCCAGTTAAATATGCTGATAGAATGCCCTGGATCCTGGACCTTTGACGAAGGGTTAGGACCGAAGATGAAATAATTTTCAGTTGACTAGATATAGCCTGCTGCAGGTAAAATCGGCAGTGGTGAAGGCTCCTAGCATGCGCCTTCTCAGTTCCCCTTCATTTGTATCCTAGTCGGAATTTTCCTCACAGAGTCACAGTGTCCAAGCGGAACACATCTCCAAGGACTGGGTAGACCGCCTAGTAAACCTGCTTACTGTCCAGAAACTTACACTTCTGTGGGCTGTATTTTGTTATTCAAATTATTAATTCTTCTACTGGTTTTTCACCAAGGGCCAAAAAAAAAAAAAAAAAAGAAAAGAAAAACACTAATGATTTTGCCTCTCAAGAACATGATATATAATTTTAAAGGCAATGGAAAAAAGTTGTCTTCCCCATAAAAAGTATTTCTAAAGTGAGGAACAAAATTCATTTACAAAATATTTTATAAAAACATGCTGTTGGACTTGCCCTGGAGCTGTTTCTTCTTAATGTGTCCACATGTCCAAGTTGGCATGGATGATATTAAAATAACTTTCTATTTGGAAAGGTTGTTATTTAAGATTGTGAAAGAACATCCATTTTTCTGCTGTTTACTTCTTTTTTAATCTCTAAGAACGGAAAATTATGAAATTGACAGCCAGATCGTAAAGTGTGAGGTTAAGCAAGGTGGAATAATCTCAGAAAGAGAATAATGGATGTTATCCCGTAAACATGAAATCTAGTCAATAATAGACATGGGTAATGAATCCAATGTACGTGGGTATAGAAAAAAAATCATTTAGTAGAGAACAGAAAAGGCTGATATAAGGGGGTGAGGAAAGACTGACTGCAAGTGATCTGTATGAGTTCTGAAAGCGCCCATGGAGTGGATGGCTTTTCTAGTTCTGAATCTGTCAGGGCTGGAATTCTTTATGTTTGCTTTCCATGTCCATGAAGAGTATCAATGTGAAGGTGTAAAATTAAGTGGGAAATTCCATAGCTTTAGTGTGGCTACTCTAAGTGATTTGTCTGCATGTCAGGTCTGGTTAAATTGGGGAAGCGTCATTTCACTTAATTGCAATGTTTTATTCATAAACATTACAAAATAAAAACAATGAATACCAAGGCATATGACAATAGTGGAAATAAGAATAAAGCCAACAGGTCAAGCTAGACCTGGTGTTAAGTACAAATATACATTCCACCTGGGTTCAGGGGCAGGAAGATCTAGATTTTCAGGATAACCAGGGCCTCACTGGGACAATGTATCCAAGACAGGGCATAATCTATATCAACTATACCCCAGGATAGACACCAGGCTCAGGAATTGTGGTCCAACGAATGGAATTGCAAAGGTTTTTTGTTTTTTGTTTTTTGTTTTTTGTTTTTTGTTTTTTGTTTTTTTTTTTGGTACTAGAGGTAAAGAATATACAGTTGGCTGAGTAGAAGAGGAAGGTGTGGGAGGAGTCAGGGAAAGGGGAAATATGAATGAAACATTTTACAAGGCAAACTTAAGACAAATAGAATTTTTCCTGTAAAAGGCTGGATTCTACCACCTCTAGCAGGTGCCTTGGGATCCTGATGTCCCCACTTCACAAGGGTTGGGACTGCAATTGTGCACAAACATAATTAGCAACAATAATGGGTTTGGGATCAATTGTTGAGTGGCCATATAGTGGGGAGGTTACAGGGGACTGGGGCCAGACATTTGAAAGATGTTTGTTTCTACCTAGCTTCCACAAGGCCTAAAGATGAAGGTCGTGGGTCTGTAGGAGTGGAACTTTACAGTCCTGCAAGGGGTGAGCCAGTGGTTAGTTCCCTGTTCTAGATTAAGATGTAGGTGACCCTGTTCACCTATTCATTGATTGCATTGCTTGAGGAGATGGACAGTGTTCCAAGAGAAGGGAGCCTTGCAGTATAGCATGGAGTGCACGGGAAACATCAGTGTCTGTGCTACTCTCTGGGTACTCTATCATCTTAGAGTCACCAAGGGACTGAGGACAGCCAGAGAAGGCTCTCTAACCACCTAGGGGTAGGGGTCTCAACCTGTGGGTCACAACCGATTTAAGGGTTGCATATCAGATATTTACATTATGACTGACAACGGTACCAATCCAACAGCTATGAAGTAGTAACAAAGTAATTGTCTGTGTGTCCAAAGTGGGGGTGGGGCTCCACCACAACATGAGACAATGTAGTACAGATCCCAGCTTTAGGAAGATGTAGAAGGACTGAGCAAGGGGTTGCAGGGTAAAGAGCAGGAGTGGCTGATCCTGGGTACTTGCTTTTCACCTGGTCAGGAAGCAATCAAGGCCTGTCTTAGGGCTTCTACTGCTGCAAGGAACCTCCAACACCAAAGAGCAAATTGGGGAAAAAAGTGTTTAGTGGGTTTAAGCTTCCAGATCATCTTTGGAGGAAGTCAGTGTAGGAACTCCAGCAGGGCAGGATTTGACTCATAGGCAATGCAGGGATGCTGTTTACTGACTTGTATCCCCTGGCATGCTCAGCCAGCTTTCTAATAGAACTCAGGACTTCCATCCCAGGAATAGCACCACCACCATGGGCTGGACCCTCCCCCATTGACCACTAATTGAGAAGATGCTTTACAGCTAGGTGTCATGGAGGCATTTCCTCCACTGAGGCACCTTCTTCTCTGATGACTCGTGTCCAGTTGACACAAAATCAGTGAGTGCAAGCCCTTAGTTAATATCTCCAGACACAGGAATCACAGACCTCGGGCGTTACTATTTGAAAATATTGGCAAGGTCTCCCTTTTGTTCCCATCCCTTCTGTTGTATTGACAGTTTCCATTTGTCACTTTTGAGTAGGTCTACCATTGCTGTTCTTAAGAGCAGGAAACTTGTTTGTATGAAAGCCAAGAAGGTCCTCTTGTACAGTTGCAGGGCTGAGCCTTTACGCACCTGTCTATCCCAAGCTTATCTCAGAGCCTTTTCATACAGACAGAAGGAGCTGGTGCTGTTCAAACTCCCTCCTGGTCATAAGTGATACCGCTGCAGATGGATTTTCATCACCTCCCATTGCAACCTACATCAGCATGCAATGCATCAACACCCCTCCAAATTGAGGCCCTAATATTAACACAGAGAGGAACCCTGACAATTTAAACTGGTTTCCTGCTGCCTCACCATAGGGGCAGGGTGGGTTACAGCAGTGTTATGATCCTTCCAGGCATCCATTTTTTAAGAACACAAAGAATCCATTACTGTAAGACCTCAAAATCTGCAAGGTAATTAACTCAAGCCATTTTTCTCCTCACCTTTTTGGCAAACATGGAATAAAGTTTTCAGTACCAGGGCATCTGTATGCTTCTAGTTAAGCACCTCGCTGCAGCAGGTTTTCCCAGAAGGCAGCTGTTTGCTTCAAACAGAATAGATCCCACAGAATGGCTGCCATAGCAAGGGGGATCTGGGTTCCTTCTTGTTCATTCCTCCTGAGAGTGACTTCCTGGGTCAGCCAGCAAGGTGAGTTTATGGGTATTCATTGAGGTTTTGGAAAGCATGGATGGTTTCCTAGAGAGTAGCTTTTCACGTGGGACAACTGGCAGTGTATACCATTCGCCAGAGTACATGGTTTGAGGGAATGGAAGGTACAGTAACTCTGTCTGAGATTCGTGCAGGGAGGGTCCCACACTGTCTGGAGCCAAAGTCTAAGCTAGTTTATGAGGTTGTTTTTGCACAGAGCATGCTGAATATGCATAGCAGCGAATCTGTCCATTGCCCTGACTGGTGGAAAGTTTATGAACAATTAGGAATTAAAGCGAAATATTTCTAAGTTGATTTAATGTGTGCCTACTGAAGAAAAATTGGTTGCAAGTGCTAGCCAGGCCTCTTTGCGTTATGTTTCTCTCCTGCTTTAATCAGGAATTAGCCCCAGAGATAGAGGCTCAGAGACCAAGGGAGGCACATCTCCAAGCACTTTGCAATAGTTTCCCCAGAAAAGCTGCTTACTGCCCAAGCCCATCTGAAAAGCAAAAGGGATCCCTTGTGCAGCCTGCAGGCACCAGCTCTTGGGTGCCTGAATATCCCAATCTTAAATCCAGAGCCCTGGAAAGCAGGCGGATCAACTAACGTCTTCCATCTCACAACTCCCTCCCCTTGCCTCCCTCTTGTGGGTTTAATACAGGAAATGATTCCACAACCCCTGCTTTCCCTTCTCTGCCTGGTAAATTTCTCGCGCTATTTTTTCCTTACCTTTTATTGGCAGACACGGAGCAATACTTTGGATTCCAGGGCATCCCCATGCTCCTTGGCTAGCTGTGTTTGCACTTTAGCGGTGCAGGGTAACTCTTTGCCTCGAGCAGGAGGGATCCCTCAATATGTCTGCCGCTGCCGCAAGTGAGCTCGGAGGGAAGTGAGCTCCGCCTTCGGTTCGGGATCCATAAGATCCTGGCGAACCAGGGAGGTCTACCTGGGTCAGCCAGCGTCTTGCATTTGGGGCTGTTCGTTGAGCTTTATGAGGAATGTACCGGAATTCTTGGACTCTTGCACTGACTAGTCCCTGAGATTCAGCCCATACAGAGGCTTGTGTATAGCGCCAGTTAAATATGCTGATAGAATGCCCTGGATCCTGGACCTTTGACGAAGGGTTAGGACCGAAGATGAAATAATTTTCAGTTGACTAGATATAGCCTGCTGCAGGTAAAATCGGCAGTGGTGAAGGCTCCTAGCATGCGCCTTCTCAGTTCCCCTTCATTTGTATCCTAGTCGGAATTTTCCTCACAGAGTCACAGTGTCCAAGCGGAACACATCTCCAAGGACTGGGTAGACCGCCTAGTAAACCTGCTTACTGTCCAGAAACTTACACTTCTGTGGGCTGTATTTTGTTATTCAAATTATTAATTCTTCTACTGGTTTTTCACCAAGGGCCAAAAAAAAAAAAAAAAAAAAAGAAAAGAAAAACACTAATGATTTTGCCTCTCAAGAACATGATATATAATTTTAAAGGCAATGGAAAAAAGTTGTCTTCCCCATAAAAAGTATTTCTAAAGTGAGGAACAAAATTCATTTACAAAATATTTTATAAAAACATGCTGTTGGACTTGCCCTGGAGCTGTTTCTTCTTAATGTGTCCACATGTCCAAGTTGGCATGGATGATATTAAAATAACTTTCTATTTGGAAAGGTTGTTATTTAAGATTGTGAAAGAACATCCATTTTTCTGCTGTTTACTTCTTTTTTAATCTCTAAGAACGGAAAATTATGAAATTGACAGCCAGATCGTAAAGTGTGAGGTTAAGCAAGGTGGAATAATCTCAGAAAGAGAATAATGGATGTTATCCCGTAAACATGAAATCTAGTCAATAATAGACATGGGTAATGAATCCAATGTACGTGGGTATAGAAAAAAAATCATTTAGTAGAGAACAGAAAAGGCTGATATAAGGGGGTGAGGAAAGACTGACTGCAAGTGATCTGTATGAGTTCTGAAAGCGCCCATGGAGTGGATGGCTTTTCTAGTTCTGAATCTGTCAGGGCTGGAATTCTTTATGTTTGCTTTCCATGTCCATGAAGAGTATCAATGTGAAGGTGTAAAATTAAGTGGGAAATTCCATAGCTTTAGTGTGGCTACTCTAAGTGATTTGTCTGCATGTCAGGTCTGGTTAAATTGGGGAAGCGTCATTTCACTTAATTGCAATGTTTTATTCATAAACATTACAAAATAAAAACAATGAATACCAAGGCATATGACAATAGTGGAAATAAGAATAAAGCCAACAGGTCAAGCTAGACCTGGTGTTAAGTACAAATATACATTCCACCTGGGTTCAGGGGCAGGAAGATCTAGATTTTCAGGATAACCAGGGCCTCACTGGGACAATGTATCCAAGACAGGGCATAATCTATATCAACTATACCCCAGGATAGACACCAGGCTCAGGAATTGTGGTCCAACGAATGGAATTGCAAAGGTTTTTTGTTTTTTGTTTTTTGTTTTTTGTTTTTTTTTTTTTTTTTTTGGTACTAGAGGTAAAGAATATACAGTTGGCTGAGTAGAAGAGGAAGGTGTGGGAGGAGTCAGGGAAAGGGGAAATATGAATGAAACATTTTACAAGGCAAACTTAAGACAAATAGAATTTTTCCTGTAAAAGGCTGGATTCTACCACCTCTAGCAGGTGCCTTGGGATCCTGATGTCCCCACTTCACAAGGGTTGGGACTGCAATTGTGCACAAACATAATTAGCAACAATAATGGGTTTGGGATCAATTGTTGAGTGGCCATATAGTGGGGAGGTTACAGGGGACTGGGGCCAGACATTTGAAAGATGTTTGTTTCTACCTAGCTTCCACAAGGCCTAAAGATGAAGGTCGTGGGTCTGTAGGAGTGGAACTTTACAGTCCTGCAAGGGGTGAGCCAGTGGTTAGTTCCCTGTTCTAGATTAAGATGTAGGTGACCCTGTTCACCTATTCATTGATTGCATTGCTTGAGGAGATGGACAGTGTTCCAAGAGAAGGGAGCCTTGCAGTATAGCATGGAGTGCACGGGAAACATCAGTGTCTGTGCTACTCTCTGGGTACTCTATCATCTTAGAGTCACCAAGGGACTGAGGACAGCCAGAGAAGGCTCTCTAACCACCTAGGGGTAGGGGTCTCAACCTGTGGGTCACAACCGATTTAAGGGTTGCATATCAGATATTTACATTATGACTGACAATGGTACCAATCCAACAGCTATGAAGTAGTAACAAAGTAATTGTCTGTGTGTCCAAAGTGGGGGTGGGGCTCCACCACAACATGAGACAATGTAGTACAGATCCCAGCTTTAGGAAGATGTAGAAGGACTGAGCAAGGGGTTGCAGGGTAAAGAGCAGGAGTGGCTGATCCTGGGTACTTGCTTTTCACCTGGTCAGGAAGCAATCAAGGCCTGTCTTAGGGCTTCTACTGCTGCAAGGAACCTCCAACACCAAAGAGCAAATTGGGGAAAAAAGTGTTTAGTGGGTTTAAGCTTCCAGATCATCTTTGGAGGAAGTCAGTGTAGGAACTCCAGCAGGGCAGGATTTGACTCATAGGCAATGCAGGGATGCTGTTTACTGACTTGTATCCCCTGGCATGCTCAGCCAGCTTTCTAATAGAACTCAGGACTTCCATCCCAGGAATAGCACCACCACCATGGGCTGGACCCTCCCCCATTGACCACTAATTGAGAAGATGCTTTACAGCTAGGTGTCATGGAGGCATTTCCTCCACTGAGGCACCTTCTTCTCTGATGACTCGTGTCCAGTTGACACAAAATCAGTGAGTGCAAGCCCTTAGTTAATATCTCCAGACACAGGAATCACAGACCTCGGGCGTTACTATTTGAAAATATTGGCAAGGTCTCCCTTTTGTTCCCATCATTTCTGTTGTATTGACAGTTTCCATTTGTCACTTTTGAGTAGGTCAACCCTTGCTGTTCTTAAGAGCAGGGAACTTGTCTGTATGGAAGCCAAGAAGATCCTCTTATGCAGTTGCAGGGCTGAGCCTCTATGTACCTGGCTATCCCAAGCTTATCTCAGAGCCTTTTCATACAGACAGAAGGAGCTGGTGCTGTTTAAACTCCCTCCGGGTCAGAAGTAATACCACTGCAGATGGATTTTCATCACCTCCCATTGCCACCTACATCAGCATGTATTGTATCCTCAACCCTCCAAAATGAGGCCCTAATATTGACACAGAGAGGAACCCTGACAATTTAAACTGGTTTCCAGCTGCCTCACCATAGGGGCAGGGTGGGTTACAGCAGTGTCATGTTCCTTCCAGGCATCCATTTTTAAGAACACAACAACCCATTACTGTAAGTCCTCAAAATCTGCCAGGTAAGTAACTCAAGCCATTTTTCTCCTCACCTTTTTGGCAAACATGGGACAATGGTTTCAGTCTCAGGGCATCTGTATGCTTCTAGTTAAGCACCTCGCTGAAGCAGCTTTTTCCCAGAAGGCAGCTGTTTGCTTCAAACAGAATAGATCCCATGGAATGGCTGCCACAGCAAGGGGGATCTGGGTTTGTCCCAGTTCCTTCCTCCTAAGAGTGATATTCTGAGTCAGTCAGCATCCTGAATTTATGGGTGTTCATTGAGGTTTTGGAAAGCATGGATGGTTTCCTAGAGAGTAGCTTTTCACGTGGGACAACTGGCAGTGTATACCATTCGCCAGAGTACATGGTTTGAGGGAATGGAAGGTACAGTAACTCTGTCTGAGATTCGTGCAGGGAGGGTCCCACACTGTCTGGAGCCAAAGTCTAAGCTAGTTTATGAGGTTGTTTTTGCACAGAGCATGCTGAATATGCATAGCAGCGAATCTGTCCATTGCCCTGACTGGTGGAAAGTTTATGAACAATTAGGAATTAAAGCGAAATATTTCTAAGTTGATTTAATGTGTGCCTACTGAAGAAAAATTGGTTGCAAGTGCTAGCCAGGCCTCTTTGCGTTATGTTTCTCTCCTGCTTTAATCAGGAATTAGCCCCAGAGATAGAGGCTCAGAGACCAAGGGAGGCACATCTCCAAGCACTTTGCAATAGTTTCCCCAGAAAAGCTGCTTACTGCCCAAGCCCATCTGAAAAGCAAAAGGGATCCCTTGTGCAGCCTGCAGGCACCAGCTCTTGGGTGCCTGAATATCCCAATCTTAAATCCAGAGCCCTGGAAAGCAGGCGGATCAACTAACGTCTTCCATCTCACAACTCCCTCCCCTTGCCTCCCTCTTGTGGGTTTAATACAGGAAATGATTCCACAACCCCTGCTTTCCCTTCTCTGCCTGGTAAATTTCTCGCGCTATTTTTTCCTTACCTTTTATTGGCAGACACGGAGCAATACTTTGGATTCCAGGGCATCCCCATGCTCCTTGGCTAGCTGTGTTTGCACTTTAGCGGTGCAGGGTAACTCTTTGCCTCGAGCAGGAGGGATCCCTCAATATGTCTGCCGCTGCCGCAAGTGAGCTCGGAGGGAAGTGAGCTCCGCCTTCGGTTCGGGATCCATAAGATCCTGGCGAACCAGGGAGGTCTACCTGGGTCAGCCAGCGTCTTGCATTTGGGGCTGTTCGTTGAGCTTTATGAGGAATGTACCGGAATTCTTGGACTCTTGCACTGACTAGTCCCTGAGATTCAGCCCATACAGAGGCTTGTGTATAGCGCCAGTTAAATATGCTGATAGAATGCCCTGGATCCTGGACCTTTGACGAAGGGTTAGGACCGAAGATGAAATAATTTTCAGTTGACTAGATATAGCCTGCTGCAGGTAAAATCGGCAGTGGTGAAGGCTCCTAGCATGCGCCTTCTCAGTTCCCCTTCATTTGTATCCTAGTCGGAATTTTCCTCACAGAGTCACAGTGTCCAAGCGGAACACATCTCCAAGGACTGGGTAGACCGCCTAGTAAACCTGCTTACTGTCCAGAAACTTACACTTCTGTGGGCTGTATTTTGTTATTCAAATTATTAATTCTTCTACTGGTTTTTCACCAAGGGCCAAAAAAAAAAAAAAAGAAAAGAAAAACACTAATGATTTTGCCTCTCAAGAACATGATATATAATTTTAAAGGCAATGGAAAAAAGTTGTCTTCCCCATAAAAAGTATTTCTAAAGTGAGGAACAAAATTCATTTACAAAATATTTTATAAAAACATGCTGTTGGACTTGCCCTGGAGCTGTTTCTTCTTAATGTGTCCACATGTCCAAGTTGGCATGGATGATATTAAAATAACTTTCTATTTGGAAAGGTTGTTATTTAAGATTGTGAAAGAACATCCATTTTTCTGCTGTTTACTTCTTTTTTAATCTCTAAGAACGGAAAATTATGAAATTGACAGCCAGATCGTAAAGTGTGAGGTTAAGCAAGGTGGAATAATCTCAGAAAGAGAATAATGGATGTTATCCCGTAAACATGAAATCTAGTCAATAATAGACATGGGTAATGAATCCAATGTACGTGGGTATAGAAAAAAAATCATTTAGTAGAGAACAGAAAAGGCTGATATAAGGGGGTGAGGAAAGACTGACTGCAAGTGATCTGTATGAGTTCTGAAAGCGCCCATGGAGTGGATGGCTTTTCTAGTTCTGAGTCTGTCAGGGTTGAAATTCTTTATGTTTGCTTTCCATGTCCATGAAGAGTATCAATGTGAAGGTGTAAAATTAAGTGGGAAATTCCATAGCTTTAGTGTGGCTACTCTAAGTGATTTGTCTGCATGTCAGGTCTGGTTAAATTGGGGAAGCGTCATTTCACTTAATTGCAATGTTTTATTCATAAACATTACAAAATAAAAACAATGAATACCAAGGCATATGACAATAGTGGAAATAAGAATAAAGCCAACAGGTCAAGCTAGACCTGGTGTTAAGTACAAATATACATTCCACCTGGGTTCAGGGGCAGGAAGATCTAGATTTTCAGGATAACCAGGGCCTCACTGGGACAATGTATCCAAGACAGGGCATAATCTATATCAACTATACCCCAGGATAGACACCAGGCTCAGGAATTGTGGTCCAACGAATGGAATTGCAAAGGTTTTTTTTTTTTTTTTTTTTTTTGGTACTAGAGGTAAAGAATATACAGTTGGCTGAGTAGAAGAGGAAGGTGTGGGAGGAGTCAGGGAAAGGGGAAATATGAATGAAACATTTTACAAGGCAAACTTAAGACAAATAGAATTTTTCCTGTAAAAGGCTGGATTCTACCACCTCTAGCAGGTGCCTTGGGATCCTGATGTCCCCACTTCACAAGGGTTGGGACTGCAATTGTGCACAAACATAATTAGCAACAATAATGGGTTTGGGATCAATTGTTGAGTGGCCATATAGTGGGGAGGTTACAGGGGACTGGGGCCAGACATTTGAAAGATGTTTGTTTCTACCTAGCTTCCACAAGGCCTAAAGATGAAGGTCGTGGGTCTGTAGGAGTGGAACTTTACAGTCCTGCAAGGGGTGAGCCAGTGGTTAGTTCCCTGTTCTAGATTAAGGTGTAGGTGACCCTGTTCACCTATTCATTGATTGCATTGCTTGAGGAGATGGACAGTGTTCCAAGAGAAGGGAGCCTTGCAGTATAGCATGGAGTGCACGGGAAACATCAGTGTCTGTGCTACTCTCTGGGTACTCTATCATCTTAGAGTCACCAAGGGACTGAGGACAGCCAGAGAAGGCTCTCTAACCACCTAGGGGTAGGGGTCTCAACCTGTGGGTCACAACCGATTTAAGGGTTGCATATCAGATATTTACATTATGACTGACAACGGTACCAATCCAACAGCTATGAAGTAGTAACAAAGTAATTGTCTGTGTGTCCAAAGTGGGGGTGGGGCTCCACCACAACATGAGACAATGTAGTACAGATCCCAGCTTTAGGAAGATGTAGAAGGACTGAGCAAGGGGTTGCAGGGTAAAGAGCAGGAGTGGCTGATCCTGGGTACTTGCTTTTCACCTGGTCAGGAAGCAATCAAGGCCTGTCTTAGGGCTTCTACTGCTGCAAGGAACCTCCAACACCAAAGAGCAAATTGGGGAAAAAAGTGTTTAGTGGGTTTAAGCTTCCAGATCATCTTTGGAGGAAGTCAGTGTAGGAACTCCAGCAGGGCAGGATTTGACTCATAGGCAATGCAGGGATGCTGTTTACTGACTTGTATCCCCTGGCATGCTCAGCCAGCTTTCTAATAGAACTCAGGACTTCCATCCCAGGAATAGCACCACCACCATGGGCTGGACCCTCCCCCATTGACCACTAATTGAGAAGATGCTTTACAGCTAGGTGTCATGGAGGCATTTCCTCCACTGAGGCACCTTCTTCTCTGATGACTCGTGTCCAGTTGACACAAAATCAGTGAGTGCAAGCCCTTAGTTAATATCTCCAGACACAGGAATCACAGACCTCGGGCGTTACTATTTGAAAATATTGGCAAGGTCTCCCTTTTGTTCCCATCATTTCTGTTGTATTGACAGTTTCCATTTGTCACTTTTGAGTAGGTCAACACTTGCTGTTCTTAAGAGCAGGGAACTTGTCTGTATGGAAGCCAAGAAGATACTCTTATGCAGTTGCAGGGCTGAGCCTCTATGTACCTGGCTATCCCAAGCTTATCTCAGAGCCTTTTCATACAGACAGAAGGAGCTGGTGCTGTTTAAACTCCCTCCGGGTCAGAAGTAATACCACTGCAGATGGATTTTCATCACCTCCCATTGCCACCTACATCAGCATGTATTGTATCCTCAACCCTCCAAAATGAGGCCCTAATATTGACACAGAGAGGAACCCTGACAATTTAAACTGGTTTCCAGCTGCCTCACCATAGGGGCAGGGTGGGTTACAGCAGTGTCATGTTCCTTCCAGGCATCCATTTTTAAGAACACAACAACCCATTACTGTAAGTCCTCAAAATCTGCCAGGTAAGTAACTCAAGCCATTTTTCTCCTCACCTTTTTGGCAAACATGGGACAATGGTTTCAGTCTCAGGGCATCTGTATGCTTCTAGTTAAGCACCTCGCTGAAGCAGCTTTTTCCCAGAAGGCAGCTGTTTGCTTCAAACAGAATAGATCCCATGGAATGGCTGCCACAGCAAGGGGGATCTGGGTTTGTCCCAGTTCCTTCCTCCTAAGAGTGATATTCTGAGTCAGTCAGCATCCTGAATTTATGGGTGTTCATTGAGGTTTTGGAAAGCATGGATGGTTTCCTAGAGAGTAGCTTTTCACGTGGGACGACTGGAAGTGTATACCATTCGCCAGAGAATGTGGTTTGAGGGAAAGGAAGGTACAGTAACTCTCTCTGAGATTCTTGCAGGGAGGGTCCCACGCAGTCTGGCGCCAGAGACTAAGCAAGTTCATGAGGTTGTTTTTGCACAGAGCATGCTGAATATGCGTAGCAGCGAATCTGTCTACTGCCTTAACTCGTGGAATGTTTATGAACAATTAGAAATTAAAATGAAACATTTCTAAGTTGATTTGATGTGTGCCTACTGAAGAAAAATTGGTTGCAAGTGCTAGCCTGGCCTCTTTGCGTTATGTTTCTCTCCTGCTTTAATCAGGAATTAGCCCCAGAGATAGAGGCTCAGAGACCAAGGGAGGCACATCTCCAAGTACTTTGCAATAGTTTCCCCAGAAAACCTGCTTACTGCCCAAGCCCATCTGAAAAGCAAAAGGGTTCCCTTGTGCAGCCTGTAAGCACCAGCTCTTGGGTGCCTGAATATCCCAGGTTAGATCCAGTGCCCTGGAAAGCAGGCAGATCAACTAACATCTTCCATCTCACAACTCCCTCCCCTTGCCTCCCTCTTGTGGGTTTAATACAGGAAATGATTCCACAACCCCTGCTTTCTCTTCTCTGCCTGGTAAATTTCTCGCGCTATTTTTTCCTTACCTTTTATTGGCAGACACGGAGCAATACTTTGGATTCCAGGGCATCCCATGCTCCTTGGCTAGCTGTGTTTGCACTTTAGCGGTGCAGGGTAACTCTTTGCCGCGAGCGGGAGGGATCCCTCAATATGTCTGCCGCTGCCGCAAGTGAGCTCAGAGGGAAGTGAGCTCCGCCTTCGGTTCGGGATCCATAAGATCCTGGCGAACCAGGGAGGTCTACCTGGGTCAGCCAGTGTCTTGCATTTGGAGCTGTTCGTTGAGCTTTATGAGGAATGTACCGGAATTCTTGGACTCTTGCACTGACTAGTCCCTGAGATTCAGCCCATACAGAGGCTTGTGTATAGCGCCAGTTAAATATGCTGATAGAATGCCCTGGATCCTGGACCTTTGACGAAGGGTTAGGACCGAAGATGAAATAATTTTCAGTTGACTAGATATAGCCTGCTGCAGGTAAAATCGGCAGTGGTGAAGGCTCCTAGCATGCGCCTTCTCAGTTCCCCTTCATTTGTATCCTAGTCGGAATTTTCCTCACAGAGTCACAGTGTCCAAGCGGAACACATCTCCAAGGACTGGGTAGACCGCCTAGTAAACCTGCTTACTGTCCAGAAACTTACACTTCTGTGGGCTGTATTTTGTTATTCAAATTATTAATTCTTCTACTGGTTTTTCACCAAGGGCCAAAAAAAAAAAAAAAAAAAGAAAAGAAAAACACTAATGATTTTGCCTCTCAAGAACATGATATATAATTTTAAAGGCAATGGAAAAAAGTTGTCTTCCCCATAAAAAGTATTTCTAAAGTGAGGAACAAAATTCATTTACAAAATATTTTATAAAAACATGCTGTTGGACTTGCCCTGGAGCTGTTTCTTCTTAATGTGTCCACATGTCCAAGTTGGCATGGATGATATTAAAATAACTTTCTATTTGGAAAGGTTGTTATTTAAGATTGTGAAAGAACATCCATTTTTCTGCTGTTTACTTCTTTTTTAATCTCTAAGAACGGAAAATTATGAAATTGACAGCCAGATCGTAAAGTGTGAGGTTAAGCAAGGTGGAATAATCTCAGAAAGAGAATAATGGATGTTATCCCGTAAACATGAAATCTAGTCAATAATAGACATGGGTAATGAATCCAATGTACGTGGGTATAGAAAAAAAATCATTTAGTAGAGAACAGAAAAGGCTGATATAAGGGGGTGAGGAAAGACTGACTGCAAGTGATCTGTATGAGTTCTGAAAGCGCCCATGGAGTGGATGGCTTTTCTAGTTCTGAATCTGTCAGGGCTGGAATTCTTTATGTTTGCTTTCCATGTCCATGAAGAGTATCAATGTGAAGGTGTAAAATTAAGTGGGAAATTCCATAGCTTTAGTGTGGCTACTCTAAGTGATTTGTCTGCATGTCAGGTCTGGTTAAATTGGGGAAGCGTCATTTCACTTAATTGCAATGTTTTATTCATAAACATTACAAAATAAAAACAATGAATACCAAGGCATATGACAATAGTGGAAATAAGAATAAAGCCAACAGGTCAAGCTAGACCTGGTGTTAAGTACAAATATACATTCCACCTGGGTTCAGGGGCAGGAAGATCTAGATTTTCAGGATAACCAGGGCCTCACTGGGACAATGTATCCAAGACAGGGCATAATCTATATCAACTATACCCCAGGATAGACACCAGGCTCAGGAATTGTGGTCCAACGAATGGAATTGCAAAGGTTTTTTGTTTTTTGTTTTTTGTTTTTTGTTTTTTTTTTTTTTTTGGTACTAGAGGTAAAGAATATACAGTTGGCTGAGTAGAAGAGGAAGGTGTGGGAGGAGTCAGGGAAAGGGGAAATATGAATGAAACATTTTACAAGGCAAACTTAAGACAAATAGAATTTTTCCTGTAAAAGGCTGGATTCTACCACCTCTAGCAGGTGCCTTGGAATCCTGATGTCCCCACTTCACAAGGGTTGGGACTGCAATTGTGCACAAACATAATTAGCAACAATAATGGGTTTGGGATCAATTGTTGAGTGGCCATATAGTGGGGAGGTTACAGGGGACTGGGGCCAGACATTTGAAAGATGTTTGTTTCTACCTAGCTTCCACAAGGCCTAAAGATGAAGGTCGTGGGTCTGTAGGAGTGGAACTTTACAGTCCTGCAAGGGGTGAGCCAGTGGTTAGTTCCCTGTTCTAGATTAAGGTGTAGGTGACCCTGTTCACCTATTCATTGATTGCATTGCTTGAGGAGATGAACAGTGTTCCAAGAGAAGGGAGCCTTGCAGTATAGCATGGAGTGCACGGGAAACATCAGTGTCTGTGCTACTCTCTGGGTACTCTCTCATCTTAGAGTCACCAAGGGACTGAGGACAGCCAGAGAAGGATCGCTAACCTCCTAGGGGTAGGGGTCTCAACCAGTGGGTCACAACCGATTTAAGGGTTGCATATCAGATATTTACATTATGACTGACAACGGTACCAATCCAACAGCTATGAAGTAGTAACAAAGTAATTGTCTGTGTGTCCAAAGTGGGGGTGGGGCTCCACCACAACATGAGACAATGTAGTACAGGTCCCAGCTTTAGGAAGATGTAGAAGGACTGAGCAAGGGGTTGCAGGGTAAAGAGCAGGAGTGGCTGATCCTGGGTACTTGCTTTTCACCTGGTCAGGAAGCAATCAAGGCCTGTCTTAGGGCTTCTACTGCTGCAAGGAACCACCAACACCAAAGAGCAAATTGAGGAAAAAAGTGTTTAGTGGGTTTAAGCTTCCAGATCATCTTTGGAGGAAGTCAGTGTAGGAACTCCAGCAGGGCAGGATTTGACTCATAGGCAATGCAGGGATGCTGTTTACTGACTTGTATCCCCTGGCATGCTCAGCCAGCTTTCTAATAGAACTCAGGACTTCCATCCCAGGAATAGCACCACCACCATGGGCTGGACCCTCCCCCATTGACCACTAATTGAGAAGATGCTTTACAGCTAGGTGTCATGGAGGCATTTCCTCCACTGAGGCACCTTCTTCTCTGATGACTCGTGTCCAGTTGACACAAAATCAGTGAGTGCAAGCCCTTAGTTAATATCTCCAGACACAGGAATCACAGACCTCGGGCGTTACTATTTGAAAATATTGGCAAGGTCTCCCTTTTGTTCCCATCCCTTCTGTTGTATTGACAGTTTCCATTTGTCACTTTTGAGTAGGTCAACCATTGCTGTTCTTAAGAGCAGGGAACTTGTCTGTATGGAAGCCAAGAAGATCCTCTTATGCAGTTGCAGGGCTGAGCCTCTATGTACCTGGCTATCCCAAGCTTATCTCAGAGCCTTTTCATACAGACAGAAGGAGCTGGTGCTGTTTAAACTCCCTCCGGGTCAGAAGTAATACCACTGCAGATGGATTTTCATCACCTCCCATTGCCACCTAGATCAGCATGTATTGTATCCTCAACCCTCCAAAATGAGGCCCTAATATTGACACAGAGAGGAACCCTGACAATTTAAACTGGTTTCCAGCTGCCTCACCATAGGGGCAGGGTGGGTTACAGCATTGTCATGTTCCTTCCAGGCATCCATTTTTTTAAGAACACAACAACCCATTACTGTAAGTCCTCAAAATCTGCAAGGTAAGTAATGCAAGCCATTTTTCTCCTCACCTTTTTGGCAAACATGGGACAATGGTTTCAGTCTCAGGGCATCTGTATGCTTCTAGTTAAGCACCTCGCTGAAGCAGCTTTTTCCCAGAAGTCAGCTGTTTGCTTTAAACAGAATAGATCCCATGGAATGGCTGCCACAGCAAGGGGGATCTGGGTTCGTCCGGGTTCGTTCCTCCTAAGAGTGATTTTCAGAGTCAGCCAGCATGGTGAGTTTATGGGTGTTCATTGAGGTTTTGGAAAGCATGGATGGTTTCCTAGAGAGTAGCTTTTCACGTGGGACGACTGGCAGTGTATACCATTCGCCAGAGTACATGGTTTGAGGGAAAGGAAGGTACAGTAACTCTCTCTGAGATTCTTGCAGGGAGGGTCCTACACAGTCTCGCGCCAGAGACTAAGCAAGTTTATGAGGTTGTTTTTGCACAGAGCATGCTGAATATGCATAGCAGCGAATCTGTCCATTGCCCTGACTGGTGGAAAGTTTATGAACAATTAGGAATTAAAACGAAATATTTCTAAGTTGATTTAATGTGTGCCTACTGAAGAAAAATTGGTTGCAAGTGCTAGCCTGGCCTCTTTGCGTTATGTTTCTCTCCTGCTTTAATCAGGAATTAGCCCCAGAGATAGAGGCTCAGAGACCAAGGGAGGCACATCTCCAAGCACTTTGCAATAGTTTCCCCAGAAAACCTGCTTACTGCTCAAGCCCATCTGTAAAGCAAAAGGGTTCTCTTGTGCAGCCTGCAAGCACCAGCTTTTGGGTGCCTGAATATCCCAATCTTAAATCCAGAGCCCTGGAAAGCAGGCGGATCAACTAACATCTTCCATCTCACAACTCCCTCCCCTTGCCTCCCTCTTGTGGGTTTAATACAGGAAATGATTCCACAACCCCTGCTTTCCCTTCTCTGCCTGGTAAATTTCTCGCGCTATTTTTTCCTTACCTTTTATTGGCAGACACGGAGCAATACTTTGGATTCCAGGGCATCCCCATGCTCCTTGGCTAGCTGTGTTTGCACTTTAGCGGTGCAGGGTAACTCTTTGCCGCGAGCAGGAGGGATCCCTCAATATGTCTGCCGCTGCCGCAAGTGAGCTCAGAGGGAAGTGAGCTCCGCCTTCGGTTCGGGATCCATAAGATCCTGGCGAACCAGGGAGGTCTGCCTGGGTCAGCCAGCGTCTTGCATTTGGGGCTGTTTGTTGAGCTTTATAAGGAATGTACCGGAATTCTTGGACTCTTGCACTGTCTAGTCCCGGAGATTCAGCCCATACAGAGGCTTGTGTATAGCGCCAGTTAAATATGCTGATAGAATGCCCTGGATCCTGGACCTTTGACGAAGGGTTAGGACCGAAGATGAAATAATTTTCAGTTGACTAGATATAGCCTGCTGCAGGTAAAATCGGCAGTGGTGAAAGCTCCTAGCATGCACCTTCTCAGTTCCCCTTCATTTGTATCCTAGTCGGAATTTTCCTCACAGAGTCACAGTGTCCAAGTGGAACACATCTCCAAGGACTGGGTAGCCCGCCTAGTAAACCTGCTTACTATCCAGAAACTTACACTTCTGTGGGCTGTATTTTGTTATTCAATTTATTAATTCTTCTATTGGTTTTTCACCAAGGGCCAAAAAAAAGAAAAAAGAAAAACACTAATGATTTTGCCTCTCAAGAACATGATTTATAATTTAAAAGGGCAATGGAAAAAAGTTATGTCTTCCCCATAAAAAGTATTTCTAAAGTGAGGAACAAAATTCATTTACAAAATATTTTATAAAAACGTGCTGTTGGACTTGCCCTGGAGCTGTTTCTTCTTAATGTGTCCACATGTCCAAGTTGGCATGGATGATATTAAAATAACTTTCTATTTGGAAAGGTTGTTATTTAAGATTGTGAAAGAACATCCACTTTTCTGCTGTTTACTTCTTTTTTAATCTCTAAGAACGGAAAATTATGAAATTGGCAGCCAGATCTTAAAGTGTAAGGTTAAGCAAGGTGGAATAATCTCAGAAAGAGAATAATGGATGTTATCCCGTAAACATGAAATCTAGTCAATAATAGACATGGGTAATGAATCCAATGTACGTGGGTATAGAAAAAAAATCATTTAGTAGAGAACAGAAAAGGCTGATATAAGGGGGTGAGGAAAGACTGACTGCAAGTGATCTGTATGAGTTCTGAAAGCATCCACGGAGTGGATGGCTTTTCTAGTTCTGAGTCTGTTAGGGTTGAAATTCTTTATGTTTGCTTTCCATGTCCATGAAGAGTATCAATGTGAAGGTATAAAATTAAGTGGGAAATTCCATAGCTTTAGTGTGGCTACTCTAAGTGAGTTGTCTGCATGTCAGGTCTGGTTAAATTGGGGAAGTGTCATTTCACTTAATTGCAATGTTTTATTCATAAACATTACAAAATAAAAACAATGAATACCAAGGCATATGACAATAGTGGAAATAAGAATAAAGCCAACAGGTCAAGCTAGACCTGGTGTTAAGTACAAATATGCATTCCACCTCGGTTCAGGGGCAGGAAGATCTAGATTTTCAGGATAACCAGGGCCTCACTGGGACAATGTATCCAAGAGAGGGCATATTCTATAGCAACTATACCCCAGGACAGGCACCATGCTGAGGAATTGTGGTCCAACACAAATGTAATTGAAAAGGGGTTTTTTTTTTTTGGTACTGTAGGAAAAGAATATACGGTTGGCTGTGTAGGAGAGGTAGGTGTGGGAGGAATTGGGGAAAGGGAAAATATGAATGAAACATTTTAAAAGGCAAACTTAAGACAAATAGGATTTTTCCCGCAGAAGGCTGGATTCTACCACCTGTAGCAGGGGCGTTGGCATCCTGATGTCCCCACCTCACAAGGGTTGGGACTGCAATTATGCACAAACCTCATTAGCAACAATAATGGGTTTGGGATCAAGTGTTGAGTGGCCATATAGTGGAGAGGTTACAGGGGACTGGGGCCAGACATTTGAAAGATGTTTGTTTCTACCTAGATTCCTCCTTCCACAAGGCCTAAAGATGAAGTTCTTGGGTCTGTAGGAGTGGAAGTTTGAAGTCCTGCAAGGGGCGTATCCAGTGGTTAGTTCCCTGTTCTTGTATAAGGTTCTTGTATGAGGGGTCTTCCCTGTTCACCTGTTCATTGATTGCATTGCTTGAGGAGATGCACAGTTTTCCAAGAGAAGGAAGAGTTAATATAGCATGGGGGTACATGGGAAAAATCAGTGTCTGTCCAACTCTCTGGGCACTCTCTCATCCCAGAGTCACCAAGGGACTAAGGACAGCCCGAGAAGGCTCTCTAATCACCTAGGACAGGGGGTCTCAACCAGAGGGTCACAATCGACTTAAGGGTTGCATATCAGATATTTACATTATGACTGATAATGATACCAGTCCAACAGCTATGAAGTAGTAACAAAGTAATTGTCTGTGTGTTGGGGGTGGGTATGGGGAACACCACAAGATGAGGCACTGTAGTACTGGGTCCCAGCATTAGGAAGATTTAAAAGGACTGAGCAAGGGTTGCAGGGTAAAGAGCAGGAATGGCTGATCCTGGGTACCTGCTTTTCACCGGGTCAGGAAGCAATCAAGGCCTGTCTTAGGGCTTCTACTGCTGCAATGAAACAGCAACACCAAAGAGCAAATTGGGGAGAAAAGTGTTTAGTGGGTGTAAGCTTCCAGATCATCTTTGGAGGAAGTCAGTGTAGGAACTCCAGCAGGGCAGGATTTGTCTCATAGGCAATGCAGGGGTGCTATTTACTGACTTGTATCCCCTGGCATGCTCAGCCCGCTTTCTAACAGAACTCAGGACTTCCTTCCATCCCAGGAATAGCACCACCACCATGGGCTGGACCCTCCCCCATTGACCACTAATTGAAAAGTTGTTTTACAGCTAGCTGTCATGGAGGCATTTCCTCCACTGAGGCACTTTCTTCTCTGATGACTCGTGTCCAGTTGACACAAAATCAGTGAGTGCAAGCCCTTAGTTAATAACTCCAGACACAGCAATCACAGACCTCGGGCATTACTATTTGAAAAAGGTTGGCAAGAGCTCCCTTTTGTTCCCATCCCTTCTGTTGTATTGACAGTTTCCATTTGTCACTTTTGAGTTGGTCAACCCTTGCTGTTCTTAAGAGCAGGGAACTTGTCTGTATGGAAGCCAAGAAGGTCCTCTTATGCAGTTGCAGGGCTGAGCCTCTATGTACCTGGCTATCCCAAGCTTATCTCAGAGCCTTTTCATACAGACAGAAGGAGCTGGTGCTGTTCAAACTCCCTCTTGGTCGGAAATGATACTGCTGCAGATGGATTTTCATCACCTCCCATTGCCACCTACATCAACATGTAATGCATCCTCAAACCTCCAATATGAGTCCCTAATATTAACACAGAGAGGAACCCTGATAATTTAACTGGTTTCCAGCTGCCTCACCATAGGGGC
Source organism: Peromyscus eremicus (assembly GCF_949786415.1). Taxonomy (NCBI): domain Eukaryota; kingdom Metazoa; phylum Chordata; class Mammalia; order Rodentia; family Cricetidae; genus Peromyscus; species Peromyscus eremicus. Next base: position 96,207,354 of record NC_081439.1, on the reverse strand, counting down.
AGGGTGGGTTACAGCAGTGTTATCCTCCTTCCAGGCATCCATTTTTTAAGAACACAACAACCCATTACTGTAAGACTTCAAAATCTGCAAGGTATTAACTTAAGCCATTTTTCTCCTCACCTTTTTGGCAAACATGGGACAATGGTTTCAGTCTCAGGGCATCTGTATGCTTCTTGTTAAGCACCTTGCTGCAGCAGCTTTTTCCCAGAAGGCAGCTGTTTGCTTCAAACAGAATAGATCCCACAGAATGGCTGCCACAGCAAGGGGGATCTGGGTTCATCCAGGTTCGTTCCTCCTAAGAGTGATTTTCTGAGTCAGTCAGCATCCTGAGTTTATGGGTGTTCATTGAGGTTTTGGAAAGCATGGATGGTTTCCTAGAGAGTAGCTTTTCACGTGGGACGACTGGCAGTGTATACCATTCACCAGAGTACATGGTTTGAGGGAAAGGAAAGTACAGTAACTCTCTCTGATATTCATGCAGGGAGGGTCCCTCACTGTCTGGAGCCAAAGACTAAGCAAGTCTATGAGGTTGTTTTTGCACAGAGCATGCTGAATATGCGTAGCAGCGAATCTGTGCATTGCCCTGACTGGTGGAAAGTTTATGAACAATTAGGAATTAAAGCGAAATATTTCTAAGTTGATTTAATGTGTGCCTACTGAAGAAAAATTGGTTGCAAGTGCTAGCCTGGCCTCTTTGCATTCTGTTTCTCTCCTGGTTTAATCAGGAATTAGCCCCAGAGATAGAGGCTCAGAGACCAAGGGAGGCACATCTCCAAGTACTTTGCAATAGTTTCCCCAGAAAACCTGCTTACTGCCCAAGCCCATCTGAAAAGCAAAAGGGATCCCTTGTGCAGCCTGCAGGCACCAGCTCTTGGGTGCCTGAATATCCCAATCTTAAATCCAGAGCCCTGGAAAGCAGGCGGATCAACTAACGTCTTCCATCTCACTTCCTTCGCCCCTTGCCTCCCTCCGATGGGTTTAATACAGGAAATGATTCCACAACCCCTGCTTTCCCTTCTCTGCCTGGTAAATTTCTCGCGCTATTTTTTCCTTACCTTTTATTGGCAGACACGGAGCAATACTTTGGATTCCAGGGCATCCCCATGCTCCTTGGCTAGCTGTGTTTGCACTTTAGCGGTGCAGGGTAACTCTTTGCCGCGAGCAGGAGGGATCCCTCAATATGTCTGCCGCTGCCGCAAGTGAGCTCGGAGGGAAGTGAGCTCCGCCTTCGGTTCGGGATCCATAAGATCCTGGCGAACCAGGGAGGTCTGCCTGGGTCAGCCAGCGTCTTGCATTTGGAGCTGTTTGTTGAGCTTTATAAGGAATGTACCGGAATTCTTGGACTCTTGCACTGTCTAGTCCCGGAGATTCAGCCCATACAGAGGCTTGTGTATAGCGCCAGTTAAATATGCTGATAGAATGCCCTGGATCCTGGACCTTTGACGAAGGGTTAGGACCGAAGATGAAATAATTTTCAGTTGACTAGATATAGCCTGCTGCAGGTAAAATCGGCAGTGGTGAAGGCTCCTAGCATGCGCCTTCTCAGTTCCCCTTCATTTGTACCCTAGTTGGAATTTTCCTCACAGAGTCACAGTGTCCAAGTGGAACACATCTCCAAGGACTGGGTAGCCCGCCTAGTAAACCTGCTTACTATCCAGAAACTTACCCTTCTGTGGGCTGTATTTTGTTATTCAATTTATTAATTCTTCTATTGGTTTTTCACCAAGGGCCAAAAAAAAAAAAAAAAAAAGAAAAGAAAAACACTAATGATTTTGCCTCTCAAGAACATGATTTATAATTTAAAAGGGCAATGGAAAAAAGTTATGTCTTCCCCATAAAAAGTATTTCTAAAGTGAGGAACAAAATTCATTTACAAAATATTTTATAAAAACGTGCTGTTGGACTTGCCCTGGAGCTGTTTCTTCTTAATGTGTCCACATGTCCAAGTTGGCATGGATGATATTAAAATAACTTTCTATTTGGAAAGGTTGTTATTTAAGATTGTGAAAGAACATCCATTTTTCTGCTGTTTACTTCTTTTTTAATCTCTAAGAACGGAAAATTATGAAATTGACAGCCAGATCGTAAAGTGTGAGGTTAAGCAAGGTGGAATAATCTCAGAAAGAGAATAATGGATGTTATCCCGTAAACAGGAAATCTAGTCAATAATATACATGGGTAATGAATCCAATGTACGTGGGTATAGAAAAAAAATCATTTAGTAGAGAACAGAAAAGGCTGATATAAGGGGGTGAGGAAAGACTGACTGCAAGTGATCTGTATGAGTTCTGAAAGCATCCACGGAGTGGATGGCTTTTCTAGTTCTGAGTCTGTTAGGGTTGAAATTCTTTATGTTTGCTTTCCATGTCCATGAAGAGTATCAATGTGAAGGTATAAAATTAAGTGGGAAATTCCATAGCTTTAGTGTGGCTACTCTAAGTGAGTTGTCTGCATGTCAGGTCTGGTTAAATTGGGGAAGTGTCATTTCACTTAATTGCAATGTTTTTTCATAAACATTACAAAATAAAAACAATGAATACCAAGGCATATGACAATAGTGGAAATAAGAATAAAGCCAACAGGTCAAGCTAGACCTGGTGTTAAGTACAAATATGCATTCCACCTCGGTTCAGGGGCAGGAAGATCTAGATTTTCAGGATAACCAGGGCCTCACTGGGACAATGTATCCAAGAGAGGGCATATTCTATAGCAACTATACCCCAGGACAGGCACCATGCTGAGGAATTGTGGTCCAACACAAATGTAATTGAAAAGGGTTTTTTTTTTTTTTTTGGTACTGTAGGAAAAGAATATACGGTTGGCTGTGTAGGAGAGGTAGGTGTGGGAGGAATTGGGGAAAGGGAAAATATGAATGAAACATTTTAAAAGGCAAACTTAAGACAAATAGGATTTTTCCCGTAGAAGGCTGGATTCTACCACCTGTAGCAGGGGCGTTGGGATCCTGATGTCCCCACCTCACAAGGGTTGGGACTGCAATTATGCACAAACCTCATTAGCAACAATAATGGGTTTGGGATCAAGTGTTGAGTGGCCATATAGTGGAGAGGTTACAGGGGACTGGGGCCAGACATTTGAAAGATGTTTGTTTCTACCTAGATTCCTCCTTCCACAAGGCCTAAAGATGAAGTTCTTGGGTCTGTAGGAGTGGAAGTTTGAAGTCCTGCAAGGGGCGTATCCAGTGGTTAGTTCCCTGTTCTTGTATAAGGTTCTTGTATGAGGGGTCTTCCCTGTTCACCTGTTCATTGATTGCATTGCTTGAGGAGATGCACAGTTTTCCAAGAGAAGGAAGAGTTAATATAGCATGGGGGTACATGGGAAAAATCAGTGTCTGTCCAACTCTCTGGGCACTCTCTCATCCCAGAGTCACCAAGGGACTAAGGACAGCCCGAGAAGGCTCTCTAATCACCTAGGACAGGGGGTCTCAACCAGAGGGTCACAATCGACTTAAGGGTTGCATATCAGATATTTACATTATGACTGATAATGATACCAGTCCAACAGCTATGAAGTAGTAACAAAGTAATTGTCTGTGTGTTGGGGGTGGGTATGGGGAACACCACAAGATGAGGCACTGTAGTACAGGGTCCCAGCATTAGGAAGATTTAAAAGGACTGAGCAAGGGTTGCAGGGTAAAGAGCAGGAATGGCTGATCCTGGGTACCTGCTTTTCACCGGGTCAGGAAGCAATCAAGGCCTGTCTTAGGGCTTCTACTGCTGCAATGAAACAGCAACACCAAAGAGCAAATTGGGGAGAAAAGTGTTTAGTGGGTGTAAGCTTCCAGATCATCTTTGGAGGAAGTCAGTGTAGGAACTCCAGCAGGGCAGGATTTGTCTCATAGGCAATGCAGGGGTGCTATTTACTGACTTGTATCCCCTGGCATGCTCAGCCCGCTTTCTAACAGAACTCAGGACTTCCTTCCATCCCAGGAATAGCACCACCACCATGGGCTGGACCCTCCCCCATTGACCACTAATTGAAAAGTTGTTTTACAGCTAGCTGTCATGGAGGCATTTCCTCCACTGAGGCACTTTCTTCTCTGATGACTCATGTCCAGTTGACACAAAATCAGTGAGTGCAAGCCCTTAGTTAATAACTCCAGACACAGCAATCACAGACCTCGGGCATTACTATTTGAAAAAGGTTGGCAAGAGCTCCCTTTTGTTCCCATCCCTTCTGTTGTATTGACAGTTTCCATTTGTCACTTTTGAGTTGGTCAACCCTTGCTGTTCTTAAGAGCAGGGAACTTGTCTGTATGGAAGCCAAGAAGGTCCTCTTATGCAGTTGCAGGGCTGAGCCTCTATGTACCTGGCTATCCCAAGCTTATCTCAGAGCCTTTTCATACAGACAGAAGGAGCTGGTGCTGTTCAAACTCCCTCTTGGTCGGAAATGATACTGCTGCAGATGGATTTTCATCACCTCCCATTGCCACCTACATCAACATGTAATGCATCCTCAAACCTCCAATATGAGTCCCTAATATTGACACAGAGAGGAACCCTGACAATTTAAACTGGTTTCCAGCCGCCTCACCAGAGGGGCAGGGTGGGTTACAGCAGTGTTATGATCCTTCCAGGCATCCATTTTTTAAGAACACAACAACCCATTACTGTAAGACTTCAAAATCTGCAAGGTATTAACTTAAGCCATTTTTCTCCTCACCTTTTTGGCAAACATGGGACAATGGTTTCAGTCTCAGGGCATCTGTATGCTTCTTGTTAAGCACCTTGCTGCAGCAGCTTTTTCCCAGAAGGCAGCTGTTTGCTTCAAACAGAATAGATCCCACAGAATGGCTGCCACAGCAAGGGGGATCTGGGTTCGTCCGGGTTCGTTCCTCCTAAGAGTGATTTTCTGAGTCAGTCAGCATCCTGAGTTTATGGGTGTTCATTGAGGTTTTGGAAAGCATGGATGGTTTCCTAGAGAGTAGCTTTTCACGTGGGACGACTGGCAGTGTATACCATTTGCCAGAGTACATGGTTTGAGGGAAAGGAAGGTACAGTAACTCTCTCTGATATTCATGCAGGGAGGGTCCCTCACTGTCTGGAGCCAAAGACTAAGCAAGTCTATGAGGTTGTTTTTGCACAGAGCATGCTGAATATGCGTAGCAGCGAATCTGTGCATTGCCCTGACTGGTGGAAAGTTTATGAACAATTAGGAATTAAAACGAATTATTTCTAAGTTGATTTAATGTGTGCCTACTGAAGAAAAATTGGTTGCAAGTGCTAGCCTGGCCTCTTTGCGTTATGTTTCTCTCCTGCTTTAATCAGGAATTAGCCCCAGAGATAGAGGCTCAGAGACCAAGGGAGGCACATCTCCAAGTACTTTGCAATAGTTTCCCCAGAAAACCTGCTTACTGCCCAAGCCCATCTGAAAAGCAAAAGGGTTCGCTTGTGCAGCCTGCAGGCACCAGCTCTTGGGTGCCTGAATATCCCAATCTTAAATCCAGTGCCCTGGAAAGCAGGCAGATCAACTAAAGTCTTCCATCTCACAACTCCCTCCCCTTGCCTCCCTGCGATGGGTTTAATACAGGAAATGATTCCACAACCCCTGCTTTCCCTTCTCTGCCTGGTAAATTTCTCGCGCTATTTTTTCCTTACCTTTTATTGGCAGACACGGAGCAATACTTTGGATTCCAGGGCATCCCATGCTCCTTGGCTAGCTGTGTTTGCACTTTAGCGGTGCAGGGTAACTCTTTGCCGCAAGCGGGAGAGATCCCTCAATATGTCTGCCGCGGCCGCAAGTGAGCTCGGAGGGAAGTGAGCTCTGCCTTCGGTTCGGGATCCATAAGATCCTGGCGAACCAGGGAGGTCTGCCTGGGTCAGCCAGCGTCTTGCATTTGGGGCTGTTCGTTGAGCTTTATAAGGAATGTACCGGAATTCTTGGACTCTTGCACTGTCTAGTCCCGGAGATTCAGCCCATACAGAGGTTTGTGCACAGCACCTGCTAAATATGCTGATAGAATGCCCTGAATCCTGGACCTTTGACGAAGGATTGAGACCGAAGATGAAATAATTTTCAGTAGACTAGATATAACCTGCTGCAGGTAAAATCGGCAGTGGTGAAGGCTCCTAGCATGCGCCTTCTTAGTTCCCCTTCATTTGTATCCTAGTCGGAATTTTCCCCCACAGAGTCACAGTGTCCAAGGGAGACACATCTCCCAGGACTGGGTACCCCGCCTAGTAAACCTGCTTACTGTCCAGAAACTTTCGCTTCTGTGGGCAGTAGTTTGTTACTCAAATTATTAATTCTCTTATTGGCTTTTCACCAAAGGGGCAAAAAAACAAAGAACAAAGAAAAACACTAAATGATTTTGCCTCTCAAAAACACGATTTGTAATTTAAAAGGCAATGGGAAAAAATGTGTTCCCTTCAAATCGTATTCCAGAAATCCATGACTGTAAGACCTCAAAATCTGCCAGGTAAGTAACTCAAGCCATTTTTCTCCTCACTTTTTCGCAAACATGCGACAAGTATTTTCAGTTCCAGGGCATCTGTATGCTTCTTGTTAAGCACCTCTCTGCAGCAGCTTTTTCTCAGAAGGCAGCTCTTTGCCTCAAACTGAATGGCTGCCCCTGCAAGGTAGATCTGGGTTCTTTTTTCCTAAGAGTGAGCTCCTGGGTCAGCCAGCATCTTGAGTTTATGGATGTTCATTGTGGTTTTGGAAGGCTTGAATGGTTTCCTAGAGAGTAGCTTTTCACGTGGGATGACTGGCAGTATATACTATTCGCCAAAGGATGTGGTTTGTGGGAAAAGAAGGTACAGGAACTCTCTGACATTCTTGCAGGGAGGGTCCCACACTGTCTGGTGCCAGAGTCTAAGCCCACGAGGTTGTTTTTGCACAGAGCATGCTGAATACACTCAGCAGCGAATCTGTCCATGGAAAATTTATGAACAATTAGGTCTTAAAATGAAATATTTTTAAATTTATTTGGTATGTGCCTACTTTTGAAAAATTAGTAGTGCTTAATGCTGTTGCTTGTGTTAGCTTTCTTTTTTCCATTCTTCTTCTTCTGTTGTGACTTCATTCAGAATTAGTCCCAGAGAGACCCAGCGACCAAGGGACCCACACCTGCAATGTTTTTGAGATCGTTTTGCCAGAAAACCTGCTTACTCCCAAATCCTATCGGTAAAATAAAAGGATTCTCTTGTGCAGCCTACAAGGATCCCAATTTTAAATCCCTTGCCCTGGAAAGTATGCATAATGGAGTAGGATAGCTCACCCCTCCCTTGGGTTGGGGCAGACTGCAGCAAATGAATTCAGAGTCCCTGCCTCCCCTTCCCTGCCTGGTAAATTTCTCAAGCCTTTTGTCTCTGCACCTTTTTTTTTTTTTTCAGACAAAGGACAACAGTTTGGATTTCAGGGCATCTCCATGCACCTAAGTTAGCAGTTCTCTGTGGTTGCACTTTCCTGTTTGGGGGATATCTCTTTTCAGCAAAGGGATGGATCCTTCTGTATGGGTTTCTCAGCAAGGGAGCTTTGGGTAGGTAAGCTCCTGGGAACTTCCCTCCTAGGAGAGACTTCCTGGGTCAGTCAGTGTCTTCAGTTTTGGGGTGTTCGCTGAGCTTTGTGATCTGGACATATTGCCTATAACCTCCGAGACAGTGGCTTTCCACTTCAAACGACTAGACAAGTAGCCCTGTTACTAGAGACTCTAGTTTAAAGTACAGGAAGATGTCGGGATCTTTGGATTCTTACAAGAGCCCACAATTTCTGCTCCCTGGGACTCAGCCCATACAGTTGTTTGCTGAGCAGAGAATCTGTCCATTGCCCAGGTTCCCGGAACTTTTGAAGAGTGATTAGGACCTAAAATGAAATATTTTTTTTTTTATTTTAAGGGGAGAGCGCGAACACAGTCCCTCACTACCACGAATTATGCTGCCAAGTTTCTCACATTTGGAGAAATTGCAGGGGTCAACACATCCAGAGTGTGGTAGATAAACCTCACCCTGGGAAAACCACCTTCATGATCTCCCCTTCCAGGTAAGTATGAAATATTTTTAAGCTTACTAGAGATGAGCGTGCTGAAGATGTAAGTCCACAGTGGTGGTGGCTCTCACAAATACTAACCTGGCTTTTCTCCATTCTCCTTCATCTGTGGTACATTCGGTAGGAATTAGCCCCAGAGAGGCTCAGTGACTGAGGCAAGCATGACTCCAAGCACTTTGAGGTAGCTTTGCCAGAAGACTTGTTTTCTCCCCAGGTACTTCTTGTTCTGTGGCTAGTACTATATCCCTTAAATTACTTATTTTTGTATTGGTTTCTCACTAAGGGGGGGGGACACATAAACATCAAAGAACAACAAGAAATACAGTAAATGATTTTGCTTCTTGAAAAAATGATTTGTAATTTAAAATGCAATGAGGGATAGTTGTCTCTCCCTCCCCCACAAAAAAAAATCTAAATCCTGGAATAAAAATCATTTAAAAAATATTTTATTAAATTATGCTGGTGGATTTGCCCTGGGGCTGTTTCTCTTTTTTTTTTAAGTGTTTTATTTATTTATTTTCTGTTCTCCCAGTTCAACACAACACAGAACCTTCCCACGACCACAGTCATTTCCCTTGTAGCCATTTCTCCCCACCAAGAAGTCTTGCAGAGGGCACAAGCCGAGCATCCCCTGATGCAATTCAGTGTGGGCACTGTGCTCCTTAGGGGAGAGGTTGCATCCCACAAGTAGAGATTTCCATTCCCCAAGACTGCCCCACTTCAGATTCCATTTCCCACGCAGGCCCCTGACCTTCCGACCAATTAGCTATGAACTGGGGGTCCACCATTTCCTCCTTGGGTTCTGTTAACTTGTACAAGTGACTCACAGACATCAGGAAAACACACATACTGGCTTGTTAAAAAGGGTATTATGTGCTCTCTTCGGCATCACATAGACTAAAATTGGAACGATATAGAGAAGATTAGCATGGTCCCTGCGCAAGGATGACACGCAAATTCATGAAGTGGTCCATATTAAAAAAAAAAAAAAAAAAAAAAAAGGATATTACAGTAGCCGGGAGAGGCAGGGGAATCTCTGTGAGTTTGAGGCCAGCGTAGTATACAAAGTGAGTTCCAGGACAGCCAGGGCTACACAAAGAAACCCTGTCCTGAAAAACCAAATAAAACAAAACAAAACAAAAAGTAATGAAAGGATATTACAGTAGGGTAGCAGTGGTGCATGCCTTTTTTTTTCATTTTACATACCAACCACAATTCCCCCTCCCTCTCCTCCTCCCGCTACCCAGACCTACCCCCTGCCTCACCCTTGGCCCACTCCTCAGAGGGGGTAAGGCCTCCCATGGGGAGTTAACAAAGTCTGGCATACCAAATTGAGGCAGGACCAAGCCCCTCCCCCATATTGAGGCTGATCAAGACATCCCTCCATAGGGAATGGGCTCCAAAAAGCATGTTTACTAGGGATAAATCCTGGTCCCACTGCAGTGGCCGCACAAGCTGCCCAAGCCACACAACTGTCACTCACATTCAGAGGGCCTAGTTCAGTCCCATGCAGATTCCCCACCTGTCAGTCTTGAGTCCATGAGGTCCAACTAGCTCAGGTCAGCTGTCTCTGTGCATTTCCCTATTAGGATCTTAACCTCCCCCTTGATCATATGATCACTCCTCCCTCTCTTCATGTGGACTCCAGGAGCTCAGCCCAGTCCTTAACTGTGGATCTCTACATCTGCTTCTATCAGTTATTGGATAAAGGCTTTATAATGACAATTAGGTTAGTCACTAATCTGATTACAGGGGAAGGCCAGTTCAGGCACCCTCTGCACAATTGCTTGTAGTCATAGCTGGGGTCATCCTTGTGGATTGTTGAGAATTTCCCTAGCACCAGGTTGATATCTCATTCATTGCTCTGCCTCTTTGTCCCTCTCCCAACTTGATCATCCCATTCCCTCATGTTCTCACCCACCCCCTCACCGCCCCCCCCCCACTCCCAATGTTCACAGTTTACCCAGGAGATCTTATCTGTTGGCTCCTGGAAAGTTTTCAAATGATTAGGACCAAAAAAGAAATATTTTTAAATTGATTGGATCTGTGCCTACTGAAGATAAAGTCGGCAGTGGTGGAAGCTGTTGTAAGTGCTAGATAGCCTGTCTTCCGTCCGTTCTCCCTCACCTTTTGTGCCTCCAGTAGGAATTAGCCCCAGAGAGGCTCAGTGTCCAAGGGAGGCACATCTCCAACCACTTTGAGATTGTTCCACTTGAAAATCTGCTTACTGCCCAGATACTTCTGATTCTGTGGCTAGTATTATGATCCTAAAATTAATAATTTATTCATTGGTTTTTCACCAAGGAAAAAAAACGAACCAGTCAACAAAGAACAATAATAAATATTTTTCCTTCTTTAAAAACTATTTTTAATTTAAAAGGTGATTGGGAAGAGGTGTCTTGCCATAAAAAATATTTCTAGAGCTAGGCATAGAATTCTTTTACAAAAGACTTTATAAAAAACATTTCCATGTGTTTATTCTGTGTCTTTTTCATTTCTTTTTCTTTCCTTCCTCTTTGTATCCCTAGCACATGTCTTTCACTTTTATTTAGTCATAGACTGTGATGAAATTTGTCTTACATTTTTTTGTATGTGTATGTTTGTGTGCATGTGTGTAAGGGTTCTGTAGCCATGGCACAAGTGTAGAAGACAGGACAACTTGTTGGAGTTTGTTTTATCCTTCAGCCATGTGAGTCCGGGGTATCAAACTCAGGTCATTAGACATAGCAGAAAATGTCTTTTCCTGCTCAGCCATCCCAAGGGACCTTCTGGTCCTGGGATTTTTAGTTCTGAGCAAGACACATGTGATGAAGACCATCACAGAGGAGGTGGAAGATGGCAAAGTTGTCGCATCTCAAGTCAGCAACATTTCCAAAGTGAGAATACAGCAAGCAGTTTCCAGATCCGCCGGGGCATCTGTCAAAGGACACGATTGAGAAGAGAGCCAGTGAAGAGCTGCACCAATCTTACCCAGGAAAAGTCTGCTATTGAACTGAGCTGGCCAGCGATTGCCTTCATCCTTTTACTTTCTTATTCGAACATTCTTTGAAAAGTAGAGAATGTGACTCTATTTCTTTGCTTCATCAAATGTACAAGGTAACAAAGTCATTCCTGGATTTATTTTCCCTATGAAATTTAACATTTGCCCCAGGCCTGGAGTCATGATTGACAGCTCATTGTATTACTAATATTCATTAATTATTTATTTGATGACTTCCTTATTAAAGTGAACATTTCAGCCACTTGCATGTGGATTTTAACATCACCTAAGACCAGAGTTGCACCATAGCTGAAAGTAGACCGCAGTGTGCCTAACACTGTAGCTGACAATCTAGCTCCTCAGAGAAGAGTAAAATGATTAGAATGATCAACTCATAATTAATCAGTGCCTACTTCTTTGTGTCAGTCATGGAACAAGTGTTTCATAAGTCTGGAAAAAGAAGGACAAGCTACACCTCCTGCTTCAACAAGTTCACAGCTGGGCATGGCGGTTCACATCTATAACCTCAGCACTTGGGAGGCTGAAACAGAATTGTCATAGGTTCGAGGTGAACCTGGGTTACATAGTGAGTTCCAGACTAGCCAATGCTTACAGAGTGAAATCCTGTCTTGTCAACAATTCAAAGTTTCCATGTCAGTGAGGAAGAAAACTAAACATTAGTATAGCAGGGACTAAAGGGACTTCATGGTAAGGAACTTCAGCTAGGCATGGTGGCACACACCCATAATTCCAGCACTTGGGAAGCAGAGGAAGAGGATCAGGAACCCAATGTCAACCTCAGCTACACAGCAAGTTTGAGGCTAGCCTGAGTTACATGAAACCCTGTATCAAAAAAGCGGGGGATTAGTGAAGAATATGATTACACAGTATTTGCCATATACACCACAGAAATGAGACATGGCATATTTGAAGACAGCAAGAGATAACCAAACTAAAGACCATAGGGAAAGAAGGTTATAATGTCATGTACATTCAATTTCTTAACACTTTGAAAGTCCCAAAGAGAAGAAATATTTTGAAACTTGTTTCTTTGCCAGTTATAGCCAGAACTCTAACCAAAACTTGTCCGTTGGCTGAACTGGTGTTTCTTTTCCCCATTCTCTATATTGGAGACCTTTTACCCCATGAATGGTCACATCCACATTCCTTTTTTTGCACAGTCTCTCCAAAGGCTCCAAACTCTTAGTGATGAAAACCAAAAAGTTCTGGTTAGAGATTGTTCAGGCCCTGGGAAGAACCAGGCTTAAGATCTAGCCAGGCTGGGCAATGGTACACATCACAAGTTGGAGAACCAACTCCATAAGCCAGTCCTTGGGGAAAGAAACAACCCACAAAACATGAAACAGAGAGAGAAATTTTAAATTATAGAACAATGAACCTGGGTTGGAGCCACAGCTCAATTGGTAAAGTGAGTTGACTATAGTCCCTAGAACTCACATTTTAAAAAGCCAGACATGGCGTGTGCACTTAGAATTCCAGAGCTAGGGAGGCAGAGACAGGCAGATGGATTCTTAGTGCTCCCTGACCAGCCAGTCTAAACCAATCAAAGATCTCCAGGCCAATGAAGAGACCCTGCATCCACACATACATAAACAGGAAAACACATGCATACATGCTCACACACATGTGCATGTGCACACACACATACATGCACACACACACACACACACACACACACACACACGCTCTCACATACAAACCTGACTATAATTCATAAAACTTCAAATAGAAAACCACTAAGAATTATATAATATCAAAGCTAAATCATCAAAACAACCAAAAATGCAGGATTTCATCATCTAAGCATATTGAATAAAACATTAAAATGAACATCATAGAGCTAGAGAGATGGCTCAGAGGTTAAGAACATGTAGTATTCTTTCAGAGAACCTGAGTTCATTTTCCAGCACCTGCATTGGGTGACTCACAACCACCTATAATTCCAACTTCAAGGAGTTTGATGCCTTTGTCTTCTAGAGGCACCTTATACTCATATGCACACACCCACACCCATTTGCACATGATTAAAATGTAATGAAAAAATTTTTAAAAATGAATGCCAGTGAATTCCTCCTTTGGAGTCCTTCCCACTGTTGGGAGTTCTTCTTCACTTTTATTTAAAAATCTGTTTTCTGTTCTGAAAAATACAAACAACTTGTAATTGTTCAGTCACCCACCCCAGAACAAAGTGAGATGACTTAAGCATAGGAGTATAGCTTAAAAAGAAAGTGCAGTGTAGAAGACAAATGTATTTCTTGTCACCTTGTAAGGAAAACTCAGGAGAGTTCTACTCAAAGATTAAGAATGACCGAAGTAGAAAACATGACCCAGAGAATGAAGATGATGAAGCCTAGATGTTTCCAGAAGTGGAAGTATGTTCTCTGCAGCCATCATTCAGCCACCCCAAGTCCGCCATTGACCAGAGGTCTTCCTGGAGCTGGTTTTCTGGCTAATGTTCTGTGTAAATGCCCAAGTCAGAATGTTTCTGCTGGGCGATGAGAAGGCCTTGACTCATCCCAGAGAGTCATTGTCCGTGGTTTTGTTGCTGCGGTTTTGGATCTCTTTCCCAGATAGATTGAAGTTCCTTCAGGATTCCTGTAAGGTCTCTGTGCATTGAGGGCACCATGTCCCAGTAGTGAAGTGTCTCAGTTCAGTGGAAATGAGGAACCTGCAGGCCACATCCACTGACTCAGTCTGTGAAAGCTATCTCTAGCCAGAAGGGGCCTAGGTAGTGAGTCTGGTAGCAACTGGTTGGCTTTTCTTTTCCTCAGCAGAGGGTGGAGGGAATGGACCTAAAACACGGCTACCTTGGCACTCTTAGTACAATACTGACATCAAATACAATTGCTTTGCAGATTCTACCAACACCTCTCTGTACTTTTGTAAGGAGGACTCTCCTGCTAGGGAGGGATTCTGGTCCAAGCAAAACATAGAAGGGGATCTTTCAGGCTTATGAGAGACCTGTGAAGATCCTAGGTGGAGATTACTGTGGCAGTCTTGGACAACATAAGTTCCTAGGTTGTAAAAGGAATCTTAAATAGTCTTATTAATAAAAACAAACTCGGAGCCAGGTATTGGGTGAATGCTGAAAAATCAGAGAAACAAGAACCAGCCACAGCTAACCTCACCTCGCTAATTCCTCAGCTAATCTTGTTTCCTCAAACTGGAAGCCTCTGTGTCCTCATCCAAATGGATCTCAGCTGAACTGCTGCTCAAAAGCCTAAACGCTTAACCAGGCTCTAGTTCCTGGTCCTCACACCTTATATACCTTTCTGCTTCCTGCCATCCCTTCCTGAGATTAAAGGTGTATGTCACCATGCCTGGCTGTTTCCAGTGTGGCTTTGAACTCACAGAGATCCAGATGGATCTCTGCCTCCAGAATGCTAGGATTAAAGGTGTGTGTGCCACCATTTTCTGGCCTCTATGTCTGTCTAGTGGCTGTTCTGTTCTCTGACCCCAGATAAGCTTATTAAAGTGAACAATATATTGGGGAACACAATATCACCACACTAGGTAGTACCAGGTTGTAGTGTGGTTAGTGATTGCAATAAAGGGGGCATAGAACATTATTTATCAGGTGGTTGCTCTATCTGTATCTACCTCATACCTCAGAACCTCTCAGGCATTCAGGAAGAATGGCCCCCTCTCTCCACTTTCCTTTGGCTCTCAACGTCTCAACCTTTGCCTGTTCATGGATTTGGTAATCATGAAGGCATAAAGAGAACTTGCATCATTATCACTGGTTTGGGGTTTGGAAATCCCTCTTCTCACTCCCAATTCCCTTTCACATCTTTGTGCCCAGCCATTACTTTCTTCCATATCTCCTTTATATGCTGCATGTATTATGGCTATGATGACTAGGTGTCCATGGTACACAGCCCTTCCTTGCAGACCCTAATTTTCCTGGTAATTTACTTCTGGAGAGTCTCTGTGATAGGCTGTGCCCTTTCTCACCTTTCTACCTGTGTTCCCTGCTCCCTGGCCAGCTTCCACAGAGGACTGTGGGAGAGAATTCTATCCCTCCACTCCTTTCCTGTTTTTATCTTTTTGTTTCCTATTTGGTTTTCTTATATTTGCCTGTCTTGTTACCAGATGACTATTCAAAATTGTTTCCTAATCCACTTTATTTCACATCTTTTTGATATTCTGAAGTGTTGCTAAGTAGTTTTATATGGACAGAACCTTTGAATGAAGCATCCTTCTTCACTTCCACCCATAGTATTTGATCATTAATCTTAAGCTTGATGGTCTTAGTTTGCTCCCTTTGTCTGAGTCAGTTCTTCAGGACACCTGAGACCACAGATCATAGATGTATCCCAGGTGTGAGCATTCATGCATTTTCCAGGAAGAACTATATCACAACTAAGTGACTTTGAAATAGGGCACTATTAGGCTGTTCTCCATCACATGTACATGTATAAAACAGACCTTGATTCTCCAACTCCTAAGAACTGTGGTCTGCCCGTCTTATAAATTCTGAACGTGCATTCTCTGCAACCTGTATCCCATGAGAGATGATATCCATAACAATGTGTCTTATGACTGGGGATTCAGACTTTGTTTGCTTTGACAGTAAAGCTGAGAAAAATTTGAATAGTAATGTACCCCATTACTCCTCCTTGCCTTTGTCTGCTTCAGGACATTGATTTCCTCTCCATGAAAGCCTGTCCTTGACCAAGCAACAACCCTTGCTGAATCTGGGTCCTCCAGAAGAGATGTTAAATCTTGGGCTGCCTGTGGCCCTAAGCTCCAAAGACAGTTCTGCCACTGGCCAACCTTAATACTACATCAAGAACAAGTTATCATGGAGCCAAATGCCCTGTGATAGTTCCGTTCCTTTGCCAAACAATCAGCTATCATTCCTGTCCATCCCTGTACTAGCCACCTCCCCATCCTCGCATGCCTAAACAGAAGAAGTATCTCCACAGCTTCCATACTCACTCTAGAAGATCTCAGTGAAGTAGGCGAGCTAGTAAATTTCCTGAGTTCTTAAATCCCACCATACCTCACAGGACTTCGCCACCCAATATACAGGAACAAGGGGCTGTGCTTTATATCAAACAATAAGAATTCAAACAAGATTAAGTCAAAGGCAGGAGAGATGGCTCAGGAGGTATGATTGATTGCTGATTGTATGATGATTCTAGAGCCCTGAAGTTTGCCTCCTAGCATCCACAAAGGGCAAGTAGCTTAAAACGACATGCAACTCCAGCTCCAGGAGAGATGACAACTTCTGGCCACTGTAGGTAACTGCATATGCACATTTAAACCTTTTTAAAGAAGCAGCCATGTATTGTTTTTGCCAAAAGTTGCAGTTTTGTTCTTTTTTTTTTTTTTAGGAAACAAGGGAAAAAATGATAAAGATAAAAAGTTTTCATCTAATTAGACAACACTTCTAGGCTTTTGAAATACTAAATACGAAAATTACTTTTAATATACATTAAATGTGTAGGTGTTTTAATTTATTTTTCCCCTTTTATTGAAAAGAGTTTTTTTTTTTATCACTGCCTAGGGGACCAGCCTCCAACAGCACAGGGTTCAAAGGGAATCCACAGAGTCAGTGCGTACTAGACTTTTTTATCTGAGAGGCTTAAGGGGAAAAGACACCCACACACTCTCTTGATGGTTTCCTTCTTTATTCTTCTGTGTTCTTCATCCTGTGTTCTATATTGTCTTTTCTTATCTCTATCCAGAAATGTCCCTTCTGTCTCTCTTGATGTTTTCCTTCTCCTTCTAACTCTCTTGATGTTCTCCTCCTAATTCTCTCATCCTTGATGTGTTCCTTCTAACCCACTTTAACTCTATCTTTATTCTTTCCCTTACAGCTTCTATACCCCAGAAAACATTTTCAGGAAATATAAAAATTACGGGCAGAGGGGTCTCCCCACACCCATTTATACCACACCAGATACCAGAGAGAGATGGAAGCGGCAAACATGTGGAGGCACAGCAGAAGCAAAAGACATTCTGGGGTCTGGGGTCTGGGGTCTCGGGGCCTTGCCTGTCTGAGATTCACCCATTGTGGAGTTGCTTCCTGGTGGGTTGACAACCTGAACTTCAATTGCCACCTGCTGCTCCTCTGACACGGCCACCATCAATTTTTCTTCTCACATAATATATCTTGATTACAGTTTTCCATCCCTCTATTCCTTCCATCCCCTCCCCACCTCACCTCTTGTTTAGATTCACCCCCTTTTGTCTCTCATTAGAAAACAAATAGGTGACTGTGGTTGTGACCCTTGCCTTTAGTCACAGCACTCCAGAGGCAGAGGCAGGCAGATCTCTGTAAGTGAAGCCAAACTAGTCTACAGAATGAGTTCCAGGACAGCCAGGACTCTAGAGAGAAACCCTGTCTCA
Source organism: Peromyscus eremicus (assembly GCF_949786415.1). Lineage (NCBI taxonomy): Eukaryota > Metazoa > Chordata > Mammalia > Rodentia > Cricetidae > Peromyscus > Peromyscus eremicus. The sequence goes on along the minus strand of NC_081439.1, from coordinate 96,189,992 downwards.
AAAACAAAACAAAAACCAAACAGGCTTCTAAGGAATAATTGTAAAATAAGATAAGATAAAATAAAAATTAACATATTAGAAAAGGACAAAACAAAAAGAAGGAAAAGAGCCCAAGAAAAGGCACAAGAAACGGAGACCCACTTGTTCACACACTCAGGAACCTCATAAAAACCCTAAAGTGAAAACAATATACATATACAAAGGAACTGTAGGGTAAAAAGAGAAGAAAAATAGAAATAAAATAAAAATTATTTTTTTTAAAAAAGGAAAAGCCTTGACATGACATTATGCAACCAATTTCCATCTAACTAGACAAGACTTCTAGGAACTTCCAAAGATGCTGTTGAGTTTGTTTCCTGTTGGCTATCTACTGCTGAGCATGCAGCCTACCCTTAAGGGTAGTTTGTTTCCCCAGTTGGAGGAAACTCAATTTTCATTTGCATGTAGTTATCAATTGGAGTTGCTTAAGAGGCTGATTATTGTGGGCTAGTTTTAGCCTTCTGGAATAGCCGTTCATTGTCCCACTCTGTATCTGAACTTACACCATAATAATAAATAAAAACCTCATAGAAGCTATTGACATAGCAGAACACTTAGTGTCCACTGATCCAAGAGCTAACAATGTCATCACGTAGTGTCTCATGCCTATAAAATAGCTCTCCCCGAGTTGTTGTAAACACCTCTCTGGTGTGCTCACTAATATATTTTAAAGTTGCCCTGATATGTGATTTTCTTTGTCCTGTAAAACCATAGAAACCCAGTGAAACTATTTCCACATTGAGACATGGAGTTTGGTGTAGCCTAAATCTGTGTTACCAGTCCAGGATCACTCAATGGCTCCAGAATAAACAATCTCTTATTTCCTTTAAGATGAGAGCTGTATTTTTTACGTTGGCAAAACCTACCTTTACATGGGTTCTGGGAATTGAACTCAGGTACTCAAGCTTGTGTAGAAAACACTTTTGATCACTAATCTACCTAGTCTTAGAAAGGAAGTTCTGTAAGTGGTGGGATGAAAGGTTTGTTCTCCAAATAGTGATCTTAGGAGAAAGCATCCTTCAGCTTTCAATGGACTCTTTCATGAAAGCTGCTTGTTACTTTTCTTTAAAAAGAATCTACTCTATTTCCCCTTCCCAGGGAGATCCATGCATTCCCCCTTGAGCTCTCCTTGTTACTTAGCCTCTCTGGGTCTGTGGATTGTAGCATGATTATCCTTTACTTAACAGCTAATGTCCACTTCTAAGCAAGTACATACCGTGTTTGTCTTTCTGGGTCTGGGTTACCTAACTCAGGATGATTTTTTTTCTAGTTCTATCCATCTGCCTTCAAGTTTCATGACATTATTTTTTTAACACCTGAGTCATACTTTCAAGGGTGGACTAGGGGTGGACGGGGATGGGAACAAGAGGAATCAGGTGGAGGTAGGGGAGACAGTACTGGGAGAGATGACTGGAACTGGGATTATTTGGGGGGTAAGATAGAAACCTAGTGCAGTGGAAACTCCCAGAAATCTATGAGGGTGACCCTAGAGAAGACCCCTAGTAATGGGGGATATGGAGCCTGAACCAGCCATCTTCTGTAGCCAGACAAGGCTTCTAGTACAGGGATGAGGACACCAACCCAAGCACAAAACCTTTGACTACAATTTGTCCTACCTGTAAGATGGGCTGGGGTAAAAGTGGCACAGAATTTGCAGTGGCTAACCAATGACTGGTCCAACTTGAAGCCCATACCAGGAGAAGGAGCCCATGCCTGACACTGCCTGGAAGGCCAGGAACTAGGTCTGGATAGCCCAGGGACCAAATATGACCAGCAAAAAAAAATTTAAGTCAGTGAAATGATTCCTAATGATAATACTTGTAGACTGTAGCCTAGCATAATCATCATCAGAGAGGCTTTATCCAGCAACTGTTGAGCAGATGCAGAGACCCCCAGCCAAGCATTGGGCAGAGCTTGGGGAATCCTGTGGAAGAGGGGAAGAGGGATTGTAGGAGTGAAAGGGGTCAAGGAGGCCACAAAATAATGGCCCACAGAATCAACTAAACAGGGCTCATAGGATCTCACAGAGATTGAACCAACAATCAGGGAGCCTACATGGGTCTGACCAAGGTCCTCTGCATATATGTTGTGGTTGTGTAGCTTGGTGGTTTTGTGGGCCTTCTAACAGTGTTCATGGGGTCTGTCTCTGACTCTTTTGCCTGCTTTTGGGACCCTTTTTATCCTACTGGGTTGCCTTGTCCGGCCTTAATATGAGGGCATATGCCTAGTCTTATGTCTTATTGTAACTTGAAATGCTATGTTTGGTTGATATCCCTGGAGAGGTCTGCCCTTTTCTGAAGGCAAATGGAGGGGGAGTGGATCTGGGGGAGAGACTGGGAGGAGAGGAGGGAGGGGAAACTGTGGTCAGCATGTAATATATGAGAGAATAATAAATAAAGAAGAAAAAAAGAAGGAAAATAAATTTTAAAGATTACAATAATCAGTGGGAACTTATATCTGTTAGGTTTCCAAAGGATGAGTAGAATTAATTTTCATGGCATACTTTCTTCAAAAGCTATACTGTCCCTGAGAGCTGATATTTTAGCCTGAATGCACTCTGGAGGCTGGTCAAGTGAGGGGTATAGTGTCACATTTTGACCATCAGTTTGGCAGCCCCACATGAACTAAAAGACATTGTGGTGTTTCCTTCCAGGGTGAACAGTGTGAGAAAGGCTTCCACTGTGATCTTCGGGCATCTCTACATCCTGAAGTTGCAGGTAATTACTCTGTGTTAAAAACAAAAACAAAAACAAAAACAAAAACAAAAACAAAAACAAAAAACAGTCTCTTGAATTCTATGGAAATGCTAATGGAAAGGATAACAAGGCAGTTAGATTCTTGAATGGAAAAGTTGTATAGATGTATATATATCATCTTGTATAGTTTCAACAATGGGTAGTAGAAAAGGCTGTTAAGTGAGATTCTAGTGATAGAACCTGATTTAGGAGTTGTATGGATGACTATCTAGGCAACATAAGATGAATATGGGCCTCTGGAATTTCAAACTAGCATCCTGCACTTTAGGGCAAAATACAAGGGACATGGACACACACCTGACCACACCTGACAAGACTTTCGTAGATTCTGTAGCTGACTGAGGAAGGATAGCAAAGTTCTTTTTGAATGAAAAAAGAAATAAAAAAGGAAATGACATGACTGCTCCTAAGTATGGTGGAAGAGAAAGTTTATTGTAGATAAAAGGGAGAGCATAGTCAGAGGCAGGAATATCTGGGAGAGTCCAGACTGGATATGACCAGACTGAGCTGTGTCATGTGGCCAGAGGAGGAAGGGGAAGGGAGAGGAGAGAGAGAGGAACCAGGTATAGAAGCCTGGAGGCCCAAAAGAGGAGGGATAACCAAAATGGCTATATTATATAGGGAAAAGCCTCTGGGGGAAGGGCAGCCCAGTCCCTGGGCTAGAGAGTTCAGGGTAGGGGGCGGGTTTGCCAGCCAAACCCTGTAACAGGTAGAGACTGAGGGATGCTGGGAGAACCTGTGACCACTGTCTGCTTTGATATGTTAAGTAGGTACCTCAGCCATTTTTCCCAGGGTTTGAGACTTAACACTGGAAGTAGAGCATGCATTCACAGTGGATTGGCTTAGTCCACTGGATATGAGCTGGGAAGCCATAGCTGTGGAATGCTAGAGCTGGTGACAAATAGCATGAAAACGCGTGAAAGGTGGCAGGCCATCCTAACTGAGTGGGCAGCTTAGGTCTTCTGAGAACTCAGAGGAGACCTGCTGAAAGGGTGATCAATGTTCCTGACAGAGAGGGGGCTGTGGTCAGCCGTGGGCTCAGGAAGTTTTGTTTCTGTGCCTTACCCTGACTCATCTAGTGATGAGATTCCTAATTTAGTTTCTGTAGAGGGTCCTGGTATCCTGAGGGGGCACAATGGCCTGGGACTGTAATGTCTCAATCCAGCAAGAATGAGGACCATGTGGGGTCTGTGACCCTCCCTGGTCAGATACCTAGAGTTAGGCTGGGAGGCCCATCTCTGTCCAGAAGTGGCTATGATGGTAGTCAGCCATCTTGGAGTCTGGTGGCAAGTTGTTACTGGCTTTTTTCCTCAGAGAAGGGCAGAGGGAGTGCACCTGGAACAAGGGCACCTTGGTACTCAGGGTACAATACTGCCATTCAGTAGAACTATTTTGCTGTTCCCACCAACAACTCTGGTTTTTCTCAGTAGGTCTGGGGGATGAGGAAATGGGAAGAATGGAGACTCTAATCCAAATAGTACAAGAAAGAAGGCTCCAGCAGGCTTGCCAGCCTTAGGGAGAGCCAGGGTCTCAGTGTCCCATATGGGGCACCAGCCAGTCCAGCTCCCTAAGAAGGCAAGGCTCTAGAGCACCAGATCTCAGCTTCACAAGAAATGCAGGCCTAAAGATCCTGTGGCAGCCATGTCTGGCATGGATGAAAGGAGCTCTCTACCCATGAGTCATCACATGGGGCTCAGATGTGTGGATGGGGGGCATGTGACTCTTCCATGTCCTCCTAGGAGCAAGGCACAGAGTCTGCCCAAGTTCCTGTGGCCATACTCAGGGTCCCTGGCTGATGGTTTGTTTTTTCCTGTTCCCTACCTGCACCCACATCTCACTTCCTGGAACCAGGTATTGTGCTATAGACACTGCTTCTTCTTGGGAGCTTGGGGGGCAGGTCCCCATGAATTGCAGCCAGAGGCCATTTACTTCTAGGTCCTTCCGTAGTTCCTTCCTTTACCTTCCTTCTCTCCATCTGACCCTTCCTTCCTTCCTTCCTCCCTTCCTTCCTTCCTTCCTTCCTCCCTTCCTTCCTTCCTTTCTTCCTTCTTTCTATCCCCCCTTGCTCACTTGTTTACTGATATCCTTAGCTTGTTCGCTTTGCTTTTCTCTCTGTTTCATCTTGCTTTCTGCTCTCTTTTCCATTTCATTTCTTTTTGTTTCAATTTGACTGTTGCTCTCCTTCAGGGCTGCTGCAGGTGGAGTTGACTGTCCTCTACCTATCAGCCAAGGACTCAGTTATAAAAACTGTATCCACAGCAGAATCCAAGAGTATGGGGAGTTATTGCAAGGAAAATATGTACTTGGAACATCCTGGTCGTGTGAGCCTATTGTGTACATATCAATCAGCAAGGAGCAGAAGGTAGTGTCCTTCCTCATGATGAACCTGAGCAGAGGCAGCCTCAGCCATGGAAGCAAGGTAGAGGTGTGATGTGACATGCACATAACCAGGATTCACTACCTGAGCCTCCCTGGAAAACCAACTAACAACAAATCCGACTCAAAGGCAGGTCAGAACTCTCGGAGTTTACTCCTCACTGGTCCACAATATTCCCAGAGAGTATCCAGGGACAAGGTCAAGAAGGGTTTCCCTGACCTATTAGGAAGCTGGTCTGTGGTCAGTCAGTGGGATAATGTGTAGATCAGGGCCCAACATAGGCAGACAGCAAATAAGGCTATGGTTCAACTCGACTTGAGGGTTAGTTGGTATATTCTCTGTCTCTGTCTCTGTCTCTCTCTCTCTCCTGTGTGTGTGTCTCCATGTGTCTATATTTGTGTATGTGTGTCTGTGTGTGAATGTGCGTGGGGCGGATTCTTTGTGTTTTCTCTACATTAGAAACAAGTCCTGGGCTGGAGAGATGGCTCAGAAGTTAAGAGCACTGACTGCTCTTTCAGAGGTTCTGAGTTCAATTCCCAACATGCTTTGTAACCTGACTCCTGTCTGTGGCTGAGGAAGTGGTGCTCTCAAAATGGAAACTGTGTACTTTTTGCCCTTTGTACAAGTTGGATTCCCCTTCCATTAGGTACAAATCCATTGCTGATCCTTGGCCCTGTGTGGGTGGGTGGTTGACTCCCTGTGCCAACTGTCCATCTTCTTCTATGTCTTATATGGGGTCAGGTAGCCTTGAACTTGAAGCTTTGTTGTGGCATGGATATGCAATGTTGGCACACCCATAGGAGACCTAGACACTATATGAGTTACCCTTAAACCTCAGCATCAATATGCCATCTGAGGGTCCTGCACATATTTGCCATTTATAGTGTTCCTGGTAGGCTATGGCAGGAACTGTACTCATCCCTGGATCCAGTTTCAGGCCTTCAAAAAAGGTTTGATTTGCTTCTCCTGGCACTTGCTTCTAGTTGTGGAGTTCCCAGTTTAGTTTTCCTGTATGGCCCTTAGGCCTTGAGGGCAGACCATGCCCCTTGTAGTTAATCATCTCCATACAATGGGGTTGAGAACCCTGTGAGGTCTGTGACACCCCCACTCCATGTCAGGATCCATACTGTAGGGCTCCAAGACCCATCTCTGACCAGAAGAGGCCAAGATTGAACTCAACCATTTTGGAGTATAATGACATGTTGTTGGCCTTTTTTCCTTCAGGGAAGGGCGGAGGGAGAGATGCTGGAAGACGGGTCCCTTGGCATTCTTGGTGCAACACTGCCATCAAGCGGAATTGATTTCTTGTTTCTTCCAACACTTCAGTGTGCTGTTTCTCAGCCAGTCTGGTCTGTGGGTGAAGGAGTGAGGAATAATAAATGGGGACCATGGTCCAAAGACAGAACCCAAGGGGGCTCCATGTAGCCCAGTTCAGATGACGGATACGGCCTCACCATTGCCGGTCCCGGAGGCTCACTGTGCCCCAGAGCAATCACCATAGTGACATAGGAAGTGCAGGCTTGGATATCCTGTGGCAGCCATGTCTGTCCTGGTGGAGAGGCACTCTCTACCCTGGAGTCAGTAGTCTTGGAGCAGATATGTGAGCAAGCTGCTTGTGACTCCTTCATATCCTCCTACCACCATCAAGGAGCAGCGTCTGCTCACGAACATACAAATACACACATACCATCTCACTCTCAAGTCAAGGAGAACTTATATGTAGTTACAACAGGGTCTCTGGGTTCATGTTTTGTTTTGGTTTTTTAAACTCTCAACTGTATTTATTCCCTATTTCCTGAAATCAGACTCTACTCTTGGTTCATGGGCTGAGGAGGGGGGAGTGGGCATGAACAGAAATTCCACCATGTGGTCATTTATCTGTCTTTCAGTCCTTCATTCCTTCATTCCTTCTTCCCTCCCTCCAGCTCTTCCTTCTCCCTTCCTTCCTCCTCTCCTTCTTCCCTCACACCCTGCCTCCTCTTCTGATGTCCTCAGCTGTTCCTCTCTGCTTCATTTTCTCCCTGTTGCCCCTTGTTTTCCATCTTTTCTGTATTTGGACTTTCTTTTTGTTCCCTTTGTACTTTTGCTGTCTTCAGGAGTTCTGCACAAAGAGTCCAATGTCCTTTACCTACCATCTAAGAGTTCACCAAGAAAACCAGGACCCCAGCACAGTCCAAGGGTATGGGAAATAACTGCAAGTGTAGGATGCAGTTGTTGTGTGAGCCAACTGAGTGTGTAAGAGAAAGGAGAAGGCAGAGTCCCTCCTTAGGGTGGTTCTGAGTCAGCAAGGAAGGTAGATATGAGACAGGAAAGGTACTATGTGGACTGGTTTCAATGCCAGTGCCTCATTGACTGAACCCACTAGCTGTGAAATGGACTTAAAGCAGGTCACCCCTCTAGGAGGCTTCTTTTTCCTAAGCCAACTTGCTCAAGAGTGGCAGAGAATATCCAGGATCAAGGTCAAGAAAGGTCCCCCTACACACATACCATGTGAGGGCTGCCAAAGTAGGAACCTGGTCTGTCACCATCCAGAAGAATTATGGGAAGAGTCAGACCCAACTTTTGCTAATAGTTAAGGATGACTATGCTTTTCCTCGACCTGATGGTGAGCTGGTATGTGTGTTTGTATCTTAGTGAGTACATTCTGAGAGTATCTGCTGCAGAGACAGAAGTCCATTGAAGGTCCAGACACCATGGCAAAGCACCCTACCTCTAGTAGGCATGGAAGACAGACCTAAGTTCAAACACAGAAGGGCTGTTGGTCTGAAGTTAAAGCCCTTAGAGACACAGCCCTCAGCTGAAGCACAGGTGGGTGAGAGCTGGGATTATAGAGGTGTGGCATCTAGTCTTGTGAGAGGGTGGGTGTTTGCTAATGGCATGGTGGCTGAGACATTTTGCTGGAAAGTATGTGGACAGTTCCAGAAACAGTCCATAGTTGTGAGTGGCCTCGGGCCAGTGAGAAGTCAGAGAAGTCCAATCACAGGGGAGTTCAATTACCATCATCAAAAGTACTTCTTTAGCTGGCACTTGGCAGAGATGGAGAATGGGAAAGCTCTGGCAGGGCTGTCTGAAGGAGAAATGGGTAGAGTCCTTTTTCATCTGGGTTGTACAGACTTTCTCAATAATGAAGGTGGGCCTCTGGAATTTCAGTCCCAGATGCCCTATGGGTCAGACTTTTCAAGATGCCAGCCAAGGGTCCTGAACACATGTGCCAGCTAGAGTGCTGCTGGCAAGATGATTGGTGCTGTATTCAGCCCTAAGAACAATTTCTGCCCTAGATTTCGTTTCTGTGGTTTCTCCCGAATCCTCCATTTAATGACAGGGTTCCCAATTTAGATTTTCTGTATGGCACTTATGCCTTTGTGGAGCCTCAAGAAGAGGCCAACATTGAGTTCTGCCATCTTGGAGTCAAGTAGAAAGTTCTGTTTTTTTTTTGGTTTTCGGTTTTTATTTGTTTGTATTTTTTTACTCAGTGAAGGGTGGGGGAGAGGGCCTGGCTACCTTGGCATTCTTGAAGCAACACTGCCATCAAGTAGGATTGCTTTCCTTTCTCTACCACCACCCCAGTGTGGTGTTTCTCAGTATGTCCTGGATGAAAGAGTGAGCGTGCTGGAGGATTCTGGTCCCAAAACTGAAGTGAAGGGAGCTCCCGCTAGCTCCTGGGATAAGGCAGGGTTCAGGTGACCCATGGTGGGCACAGCCAGTACCATCCCCTAAGGATGGCTAGGCTCCAGAGCAATAACGTCAGCTACACAGGAAGTATAGGCATTGAGATCCTGTGGCAGCCATGTCTGCCAGAGTGGAGTGGGGCTCTCTGCCCAGAAGTCAGCAGGTGGGGTGAGGATATGTGGGAAATTTGCAATATCTTTCTAACACCAAGAATGAGAGTCTACCCAAGTGCCTGTAAGAACAACGGGGTCCCTGGCCCTTTGGGTTTGCATTTTTTGTTTTGTTTTTTGCCTCCCACCTTAACTACCCCTCATTTCCTGGAATCAGATTCTGTCCTTGGGATTCTGGCTTCTGCTCAAGAGCTTGGGTATCCCCAGAAATTTGACTAAGAGGTCCTATGATTTTTCAACAAATCCTTGCTTTCTTCCTGTCCATCCTTCTCTTCCCACTTCATTTCTACCTTCCTTCCTTCCTTTCCTCCTTCCTCCCTTCTCACCTTCCCTCCTTCCCTTCCTCCCGGATGGCTGACATGCCCACTGTGTTGTCTCTGCTTCATTTTCTGTCTCTCCTTGCTTTCTGTCTTCTTTGTATTTTGACTCTTTTTGTTTCCTTTGTACTTTGTACTGTCCTTCCAGAGTGCTGCACCTGTCAGCCAAGGGTTCATCATTCAATCCAAGCCTTCAGCATGAGCCAAGACTATGGGGAATATCTGCAATGGTGGCATGCAGACGGGGCATCTTTGCTAGTTTAGTCAAGTGATGTATAGCAGCAAGTAGCAGAAGGCAGCGTTCTTCCTTAGGGTGAATCTGAGTAGAGACAGCTGCAGTCAAGCAAGGAAGGAGGATTATCAGAGGAAAGGTACCATGTGGCCAACTCTGACTACCAGTGCCTCCCTGTGTGAACCCTCTAGCTGCAGAAGATACTCACAGGCAGGATTCTCTGTACCAGGTCACCTTGCTCAAAACTCTCAGAGAATATGCAGGATAAAGGTCAAGATTGGCTGTCCCTTATTGAACCACGAGGCTATAGTTCTCCTTGAAATGATTGAGCATTCTCCCTCTCTCTCTCTCTCTCTCTCTCTCTCTCTCTCTCTCTCTCTCTCTCTCTCTCTCTCTCTCTCTCCTGCATTGGAGTCAAGGCCATGGAGGGTGCAGAAGTCATGGCAGAGCACACTGCCTGTGTAGTAGGTGTGACAGACAGCCCTAAGTTCAAATAATAAATGGCTGTTGGTCTGAAATGCAAGCCCTTTAAGGACAGTACCCTCAGCAGAAATTTAGGTGGGTACATCTGGCAGGTAGTGCAGAGAACAAAGAGAAATGGCATCTATTCCTGTCAGTGGGTGAGTATCTATGATTATGACCTACTGGCTTGGACCTTGGCTGGAAAGTATGTGGAAGGTTGCAGGACCAGTACATAGGAGTGGATGGCCTGGAGCCAATAAGAAGTCAGAGCAGCAAGTCACATAGGAGCTCAATGCCATCCTCATCCACTGAAGGGCTTTCTATGCTTGAGGTTGGTAGAGATGAGGACAGGGCTTCTCAGTGAGAAAGTGAGGGAGATCTTCTTCTGCTAGGCACTACAGAAAATCTCAATAGGGAAAAGTTGGGCCTCTGCAGGTTCAGTCCTTAAGGACCGGAAGGCTTCCTGTTGGGTAGTTAAAAGCACTTCTCAATGGAAAATGTTGATTTCCCAATAATCTAGCAAGGTCTAGCCTCCCTGAATACATGTGGCACGAAATCTATGTTAGGTTGGGAGTATGTGTGTATATGCCCACTGACAGTCATAGCCAGCCAAAAAAAAAATATTCTTTTTCCTAGACCTATACACATTTAGTCCTGAGCTATGTGTCCAGATCCCTGGGGGAAAATATGAAATAATGTTGTGGGTTCCTTTTGAGTTTGCTCCAGTTTGCCTACAAGTGACTACCTGAGGCAGGGGTGCTGGTAGTCTGGTGTGATGTTGGCATCCTGGCCGAGCTAACAGAACTAGGAAATCTTGAATGTGTCTAGGTGCCTTTCAGTCTACATAAATCCCATTAGAGAGCTTTCTTTTAACTGTGTTGAGAGATGCAGAAATGGGTAGATGGCTAGATGCACATGATAAAGAAGGGTCGACATACAAGAATAATTTCATGTCTTTTGTAGACAGGAAATAGTGGGAAATGATGATTGAAAATGAATGTGTGGGTTAATAAGAAGGATTAATTACAAATGGTGAGATCATAATGGTGGCTGGATGAGTCCAAAGAGATGGTTTGTGGCCCCAGCCCTGGGCCTAGTAGGCAGGTAGCACCTGGGATGGAGTAAAGGTTCTTCTTTTGATATTTTCTTGCCCTGACATTAAGATCCTGCAGAGCCTTAACTTTCAGCAGAGGAAGAGGATGCCTCAACCCATGCATGATGTGGCAGATGGCCCAGAGCATCCATTTGAATGCACAGCCAAGGTGATGAACTCCACAGGTTGAGGTCTCTAGACAAGAAGATCAAAGTGGTTGGGTGACAGCTGTTCCCTCTATGCTGCTCCTGGCTTGTTTTGTAAGGACCTAAAGCCCTCACATTGGAAACTTCCTGTGTAACCCAGAGTCTCCTTCTGCCAGATATAACTCCATCTCTATTCCTAGGCCCTGTGTGGGCAGGTGGTTGTCTCCCTTGTGCCAACTGCCCAGTCTCTTCTCTGTCCTATGCACTTTCTCTGTCAGGAGCCTCCTGTGTGAGGGTTGGGAGGAGAGGATCAGCTAACTTTGAACATGATGCTTAGATGTATCATGGTTATCCAGTATCTGTCAACCATGGAAGGTGTGGACACATATTGGTTACCCTTGACCCTAGAGTCATGATGGTAGCTGAGACTCCTGTGCACCTCTGCCAATTAGAGTGTTCCTCCTGGGCTGGGGGTGGTGTAGAGACTCACAGAGTTTTCCTAGTGAGAACTTATTCAGGGTCCAAGTATCTGAGCTTGCTTTATCCAGCAGGGCTACACAAGGGGATGATTTGACCATGGGCATGGTTACCAGGTGTTTCGAAAGGTCTATACTTGGCTGTGTGGTGTGCTTTGCTCTAGCAAGGGGGAGGTCTTTTGCCCTGCCCCTTGGCTTTGTTATGAAAAGCCCTTTTGAAGACGCAGAAGGGACCATTGGGTTTTGATCCAGGTCCTCCCAAAGCTATCCTGTGTTTCTATCTTTCTCCTCTTCACTATTTTTGTGTCTAAAAGTTTCTTATACCTCTCTCCTACTCATAGGAACCCTTTTAAAAGGTGGGAGCTGGCCTCCCACAGGGTAGGGTAGAGTTGGGCTGTGTTCAGCACTGTGTCCAGTTTCTGTCCAAAGTTTTATTTCTGTGGCTTCTCATAACTTTTGTATCGACTGATGGATTTTCCTACATGGTGTTTATGGCTTCAGGACATGACATGCCCTTGTGGTTGAGTGACTGAAAATAATTGGACTGAGGACAGTGGTCACACATACACATACACACACACAAAAAAAAAAAACAGAGAGAGACAGAGAGACAGAGAGAAAGACAGAGACAGAGAGAGACACCCCACTCCATCCCCTGACAGATCCTTCCTCCACTCCCACCTCCACCCCTGCACCCCTCCACCCCTGGGGAATGAGATCCAGATGCCAAAGCCTACCTTTGAGCAGAAAATTCCAAGATTGAATTCAGCCTCCTTGTAGTCTAGTAACAAATTGTTGTTTGGTTTTTTATCCTCAGAGAATGGAGGAGGGAGAAACTCTGGAAGGATATCTAGGCATACTTGGTGCAACACTGCCATCAAGCGGGATGACTTTCATGTTCCTGCTAACAACTCAGTGAGCCGCTCCTGTGCAGCACTGGGTGTGGAGGAGTGAGGGAGCATGGGGACTCTGGTCCCAAGACTGAAGTAAAGGAGGCCTTAGCTAACATTCCAGTACTAGGGTAATCCAGGACCCAGGTCACCTGTGGGACACGCCCAAGCTAGAAACTAGGGTTTGCCATGCCCCAGAACAATAACCAGAGCTACACAGGAAGTACAGGCATGGATTTCCTGTGGCAGCCATGTTTGTCAGGTTCCAAAAGGAACTCTCTCCTTGGAACTCAGCTACCTTGGACCAGATGTGTGCATAACCTGCTTATGACTCCTTCCATATCCTCCTACTGCCTGCCATCAAGGAGCAGAGATATTGTCCCTGGTTTCACGATATTTTTCTGAACTGCCATCTATACCTACCCCTCATTTCCTAGAATCAGAAATAGCCTTTGGGATTCTGACCTCTGTTCAAGGCATTGGAAATCTCTAGCAATTCCACAAAGTTTACATATTTGTCAGTCCTTCTTTCTTCTTTTCTATTCTGCTTTTCACTCCTTCCATCCAGGCCATGGTCACATCCTCGTTCTGTTCTCTCTCCTTCATTTTCTGTACTTCCAGTACACTGGTGTGAAAGACATGTTAGAGAAAAAGTGTGTGTGTGTGTGTGTGTGTGTGTGTGTGTGTGTGTGTGTGTGTGTAACACTGAATACCTTCTCTTGATGCCTACACTGACTTTGTCCTTCTCCGTGTATTCAGATCCTGAGGGAAAAAAAAGATGAAGTTGTGGATTTCTTTTGAGTTTGTCCCAATTGTAACACCAAGGGACTGCCTGAGGAAAGGATGCAGGTGTGCAGGTGTGCTGGTGTGGTACTAGCATCCTGGCAGGGGACAAGAGGACTGGGTTCTCTGTTATATGTCCTGGTGCTCTTGAGTCTATGGAAATACCATCAGACAGGTTTCCTTTGTGTCAATGGAGGGTTACAGACATCTGTCCCTGGCTGCAATGCATGGTAAAGAAAGGTCCATGGACAAGACAGAGTCTGTCCTTTGAAGAAAGTAATTAGAAGCAAATACCTTCACTGCAGTGGCTGTGTGTGGTGGAGAGAACTACTGTTTACAGACTATGAGATTATAATGATTTCTGGGAAGGTCAGAACAGATGGTTTGTAGGCCCAGCTCAGGACTTGACAGGATAGTAGCTGCTTGGATGAACTAACAGTTCTTCTTTGATATTTTCTAGTCCCCAGGGAGGGTCCCTGGGAAACTAATCATTCATCAGAGGCAGAGGTGCCTCAACACAAAGGCAAGATGGCTGACAGAAACACTTGAATGCACAGACAGACTCATGGAATGCACAATGGTAGAAGAGCAAAGGATTTGGATGACATTTGTCCTTTCTATTCTGACTCTTGTCCATGGCCCAGGAACTGGGGCACTAAACATGGAAACTATCTGTGTGCTTTCTGTCCTCTGTACAGCCTGCCATCTACCTCTGCCTGGTATAAATCCACTACTGGTCCTACAGCCAATGTGAGTAGGTGTTGTCTCCCTTGTGCCAACTGCCCACCTTCTTCTCTGTCCTATGCACCTTCCCAGTCATGAACCTGGTGTGAGTGTTGGGAGGAGGTATAAGGTAATATAGAACCTGAAGCTTAGTTATGTCATGGTTACCCAGTGTGTGCACAGCCATGGGACACTTGAATACATATTGGCTACTCTTGGCACCCAGAATCAAGATCCTAGCTGAGCATCATGCACATACGTGCCAGTTAGAGCATTTCTGCTGGGCTATGAGAGCTTGCTGTGTTCAGCCCTAGTCCCAGTTTATGCCCAAAGTTTTGTTTCTGTGCCTTCTCATAACTCTTGCATCTAGTGGTGGGTTTTCCACTTTAGTTCTCCTTATGTTGTCTATGCCTTGAGCATGTGACATGCCCTGATGATTGAGTGTCTCACTGTGGTGGAATGGTGTGTGTGTGTGTGTTTGAAGGGGGGGGGGGAGATTGTCATGCAGGATCAATAGAGAAAGGCCTGAAAGGACACAAGTGAAATCAGCCATCTTGTAGTCTATTGGCAAGTTGGCTCTTTTTTTCCCTCAGAGAAGGGCGGAGGGATAGTTCCTGGAATATGGGTACCAATGCCTTCTTAGTACAATACTGCCATCAAGCGGATTTACTTTCCTTCTTTTGTCAACACCTCAGTGTGCTGTTTCTCACCAGGACTGAGGGTAAGGGCGTGACTATGCATGGAGACTCTGGTGGCTCCAGGTAGCTTGCCAGTTCTCAGGCAAGTCAGGGTCCATGTGATCTGTGGGAGTGCTCCCTTGCCAGTTCCTGAGGCTCCCCATGTCCCAGAACACTGACCGGAGCTAAACAGAAAGTGTGCAGACTCGGATTTCTTGGGGTAGCAATGTTTGTCAGAGTGCTAAAGTGCTTTCTTCCCAGGAGTCAGCTGCTATGGAGGAGACATGTGGGCAATGTGCTGGAGCTCACTCATTCCCTTCTACCACCATCAACGAGTGGAGACAGCACAAGTTGCTGTGGGGACAGCAGAGGCTCTGGTTTCATGATAGTTTTTCTGAACCCACATCTATGCCTACTCCTCATTTCCTGGAATAGATCCTGCTTTGGGGATTCTGTCATCTGTTGATGGGCTTGAGGATCCCAGAAATTCCAACAAGAGTCTGCATATTTAGCAGTCCATCTTACCTTTCTCATTCCCTTCTTCCTGCCTCAATCTGTGCTTCCTTATAGCACGAATCTTAAAAGGTCTTATTAATAAAAACAAACCCAGATCCAGGTATTGGGGTGCATCCTGAAAGATCAGAGGAACAGAACCAGCCACAGCTCACCTCACCTTGCCAATTCCTTAGCTTATCTCATATCTTCAAACCTGAAGCCTTTGTGTCCTTATCCAAATGGATCTCAGCTGAACTGCTGCTCAAAAGCCTAAAAGCTCAACCAGGCTCTAGTTCCTGGTCCTCACACCTTATATACCTTTCTGCTTCCTGCCATCCCTTCCTGGCATTAAAGGTATATGTCACTATGCCTGGCTGTTTCCAGTATAGCTCTGAACTTACAGAAATCAGAATGGATCTCTGCCTCTGGAATGCTAGGATTAAAGGTGTGTGTGCCACCATTTTCTGGCCTCTATGTCTGTCTAGTGGCTGTTCTGTTCTCTGACCCCTGATAAGTTTATTAGGGTGCACAATATATTGGGGAACACAATATCACCACAGTGCTTCCTTGCAGCATGAATCTTAAAAGGTCTTTCTTATTAATGCAAACAAACCCAGAGCCAGGTATTGGGGTGAATGCTGAATGATCAAAGAAACAGAACAAGTCACAGCTGATCTGACCTCGCCAACTTCTCAGCAGATCTTGTTTCCATGAATCTTCAGACTGAGAGCTTCTGAGTCCTCACCCAAATTGATCTCAGCTGAACTGCTGCTCAAAAACCTAAAAGCTTTTTTAAAAAAAACCCTCTAGTTCCTGGTCCTCATACCTTATATACTTCTGTACTTATTGCCATCCTTTTCTGGATAAAGGCATGTGTCTTTCCCAAGTAAGACATGAGATCTCAAGTGCTGGGATTAAAGGCGTGTGATAACCAGACACTGAGAGCAACAATTTATAAATAGGGACCTCCTGAAACTGAAAAGCTTTTGTAGGGCAAAGGACAAGGTCAATAAGACAAAACGACAACCTACAGAATGGGAAAAGATCTTCACCAACCCCACGTCTGACAGAGGCCTGATCTCCAAAATATATAGAGAACTCAAAAAGCTAGACTTCAAAATACTGAACAATCCAATTAAAAAATGGGCTACAGAGCTTAACAGAGAATTCTCAACAGAAGAGTCTCAAATGGCTGAAAGACATTTAAGGAATTGCTCAACATCCTTAGTCATCAGGGAAATGCAAATCAAAATGACTCTGAGATACCATCTTAACACCTGTCAGAATGGCTAAGATAAAAAACACTGAAGACAGCTTATGTTGAGAGGATGTGGAACAAGTGGAACTCTCCTCCACTGTTGGTGGGAATGCAAACTTGTACAGCCACTCGGGAAATCAGTATGGTGTTTTCTCAGAAAATTGGGAATAAGTCTTCCTCAAGACCCAGCTATACCACTCTTGGGCATATACCCAAGGAATGCTCAGTCTTACCACAAGGACACATGCTGAGCTATGTTCATAGCCACATTATTCGTAATAGCAAGAACGTGGAAACAACCTAGATGCCCCTCAGCTGAAGAATGGATAAATAAAATGTGGCACATGTACACAATGGAGTACTACTCAGCAGTATAAAAACAATGATATCATGAGGTTTGCAGGCAAATAGACGGAACTAGAAAATATCATCCTGAGTGAGGTAACCCAGTCTCAGAAGGACAAACATAGTATGTACTCACTCATACGTGGATACTAGATGTGACGGAAGGGATGGCCAGACTGCAACCCACAGCTCCTGAGAGGCTAGCTAACAGGGAAAGACCCTAGGAGGGACACATGGATGGCCCAGCTAAGGAGAAGTGGATGAGATCTACATGAGCGGACTGGGAGTGGGGGGTGAGTGGCAGAGGGCGAGGAGTGGGGAATGAGAACATAGGGAAATGGGAGGTTTGAGCTGGAACAGGGACAGAGTGGGAAAGCAGGGAGGGGGATAATATGATAAATGAGGACATCATGGGAATAGAAAGAGGCAGGGTTCCAGGGAGGCTCTCAGGAATCCACAAGGATGACCCCACCTGGGAGTGCTGGTAGTGGTCCAGAGGGTGCCTGGACTGGTCTACTCTGGTGACCAGTCTAGTAAATACCCTAACTGTCATCATAGAGCCTTTGTCCATTGACTGATGGAGGCAGATGCAGAGATCCATGCCAGGTGCCAGGCTGAGCTCCAGGGATCCAATCGATGAGAGAGAAGAGGGATTCTGCAGGCGGGGACTTAGAGACCATGATGGGAAGATGAGCAGAGATGACAGGCCTCACTAGTGGAAGGCCATGAACTGTAGACTGGTGGCTGTGGAGCCCCCATGGGACTGGACTAGGCCCTCTGGATATGGAAGGTAGTTGGTTGGCTCAAACTGTTTTGGGGTCACCCAGACAGGGGGATTGGGATCCATCCCTGGTGCACGGGCAGGCTTTTGGGAGCCCAGTGCCTGTGGTGTGATGCCTTGTGAAGTCTTGGTGCACTAGGGAGGGGCTTGGACTTGCCTAGGCTCAGTGTGCCAGGCTCTGGTGACTCCCCATGGGAGACCTTGATTTGGGGGTTGTGGGGAAGTAGGGTAGCTTGGGAAGGAGGGCTGGGGGTGGGAGGATGTAGGAGATGGGATCTGTGGGTGGTATGTAGAGTGAGTAGAAAATTTCTTAGTAAAGAAAAAATGGGGAAAAAAGGGATGTGCTACCACTGCACTGACCTCTATGTTTAATACAGTGGCTGTTCTGTTCTCTGACCTCCAGGTAAGTTTATTAGGGTGCACAATATATCAACCACACTTCCTCTTTCCCTCCCTTCTTTCCTATTCTCCTTTTGGCTCCCTTTCATCCCATGATCACAGATCCATTCTGTCCTCTCTGCATCATTTTCTGTACTTCCATTATACTTGTCATGTGAAAGACATGTTACGTGGGAGAGAGTTTGTGTGTGTGCATGGGTAAGTGTGTGTATTAAAAACCACACTAATTCTCCTAATGCCTACACTGAATTTGTCCTTCTCCATATGTTCAGATCGCAAGGAGAAAACTAGATGAAGTTGTGGCTTTCTTTTGAGTTTGTCCCAAATGTAACACCAAGGGACTGCCTGAGGAAAGGTGGATGGGATGCTGGTGTGCTGGTGTGGTACTGGCATCCTGGCAAGAGCCAAGAGGACTGGGTTCTCTGTTATATGTCCTGGTGCTCTTGAGTCTATGGAAATACCATCAGACAGCTTTCCTTTGTGTCAATGGAGGGTTACAGACATCTGTCCCTGGCTGCATGCATATGATAAAGAAAGGTCCATGGACAAGACAGAATCTGTCCTTTGAAGAAAGTAATTAGAAGCAAATATCTTGACTGCAGTGGCTGTGTGTGGTGGAGAGAACAACTGTTTACAGACAATGAGATGATCATAATGATTTCTAGGAAGGTCAGAACAGATGGTTTGTAGGCCCAGCCCAGGACTTGACAGGATAGTAGCTGCTTGGATGGACTAACAGTTCTTCTTTGATATTTTCTAGTCCCCAGTAAGGGTCCCTGGGAAACTAATCATTCATCAGAGGCAGAGGTGCCTCAACACAAAGGCAAGATGGCTGACAGAAACACTTGAATGCACAGACAGCCTGATAGAATGCACAATGGTAGAAGACCAAGGGATTTGGATGACATTTGTCCTTTCTATTCTGACTCTTGTCCATGGCCCAGGAACTGGGGCACTAAACATGGAAACTATCTGTGTGCTTTCTGTCCTCTGTACAGCCTGCCATCTACCTCTGCCTGTTATAAATCCATTACTGGTCCTACAGCCAATGTGAGTAGGTGTTGTCTCCCTTGTGCCAACTGCCCACCTTCTTCTCTGTCCTATGATTTATAGGATAGTCATGAACCTGGTGTGTGAGTGTTGGGAGGAGGTATAAGGTAATATAGAACCTGAAGCTTAGTTATGTCATGGTTACCCAGTGTGTGCACAGCCATGGGACACTTGAATACATATTGGCTACTCTTGGTACCCAGAATCAAGATGCTAGCTGAGCGTCATGCACATACGTGCCAGTTAGAGCGTTTCTGCTGGGCTATGAGAGCTTGCTGTGTTCAGCCCTAGTCCCAGTTTGTGCCCAAAGTTTTGTTTCTGTGCCTTCTCATAACTCTTGCATCTAGTGGTGGGATTTCTAATTTAGTTCTCCTTATGTTGTCTATGCATTGAGCATGTGACATGCCCTGATGATTTAGTGTCTCACTGTAGTGAAATGGTGTGTGTGTGTTTCGCGGGGAGATTGTCATGTAGGACCAATACAGAAAGGCCTGAAAGGACACAAGTGAAATCAGCCATCTTGTAGTCTATTGGCAAGTTGGCTCTTTTTTTCCCTCAGAGAAGGGCGGAGGGATAGTTCCTGGAATATGGGTACCAATGCCTTCTTAGTACAATACTGCCATCAAGCGGATTTACTTTCCTTCTTTTGTTAACACCTCAGTGTGCTGTTTCTCACCAGGACCAAGGGTAAGGGCATGACTGTGCATGGAGACTCTGGTCCCAGGACTGAAGTGAAGGTGGCTCCAGGTAGCTTGCCAGTTCTGGGCAAGCCAGGGTCATGTGATCTGTGGGAGTGCTCCCTTGCCAGTTCCTGAGGCTCCCCATGTCCCAGAACACTGACCAGAGCTAAACAGGAAGTGTGCAGCCTCGGATTTCTTGGGGTAGCCATGTTTGTCAGAGTGCTAAAGAGCTTTCTTCCCAGGAGTCAGCTGCTCTGGAGGAGATATGTGGGCAATGTGCTGGCGCTCACTCATTCCCTTCTACCACCATCAACGAGTGGAGACAGCACAAGTTGCTATGGGGACAGCAGAGGCGCTGGTTTCATGATAGTTTTTCTGAACCCACATCGATGCCTACTCCTCATTTCCTGGAATAGATCCTGCTTTGGGGATTCTGTCATCTGTTGATTGGCTTGAGGATCCCAGAAATTCCAACAAGATTCTGCATATTTAGCAGTCCATCTTACCTTTCTCATTCCCTTCTTCCTGCCTCAATCTGTGCTTCCTTGTAGCACGAATCTTAAAAAGTCTTATTAATAAAATCAAACCCAGATCCAGGTATTGAGTCAGCCATCTTATATTCTATTGGCAAGTTGGCTCTTTTTTTTTTTTTTCCTCAGAGAAGGGCGGAGGGATAGTTCCTGGAATATGGGTACCAATGCCTTCTTAGTACAATACTGCCATCAAGCGGATTTGCTTTCCTTCTTTTGTTAACACCTCAGTGTGCTGTTTCTCAGCAGGACCAAGGGTAAGGGTATGACTGTGCATGGAACCTCTGGTCCCAGGACTGAAGTGAAGGTGGCTCCAGGTAGCTTGCCAGTTCTGGGGTAAGCCAGGGTCATGTGATCTGTGGGAGTGCTCCCTTGCCAGTTCCCAAGGCTCCCCATGTCCCAGAACACTGACCAGATCTAAACAGGACGTGTGCAGCCTCGGATTTCTTGGGGTAACCATGTTTGTCAGAGTTCTAAAGGGCTTTCTTCCCAGGAGTCAGCTGCCTTGGAAGAGCTATGTAGGCAATGTGCTGGTGCTTCTACCACTGTCAACAAGTGGAGACAGCACAAGTTGCTGTGGGGACAGCAGAGGCTCTGGTTTCATGATAGTTTTTCTGAACCCACATCTATGCCTACTCCTCATTTCCTGGAATAGATGCTGCTTTGGGGATTCTGCCTCTGTTAATGGTCTTGAGGATCCCAGAAATTCCAACAAGAGTCTGCATATTTAGCAGTCCATCTTACCTTTCTCATTCCCTTCTTCCTGCCTCAATCTGTGCTTCCTTGTAGCATGAATCTTAAAAGGTCTTATTAATAAAAACAAACCCAGATCCAGGTATTGGGGTGAATGCAGAAAGATCAGAGGAACAGAAACAGCCACAGCTAACCTCACCTTGCCAATTCCTTAGCTTATCTCATATCTTCAAACCTGAAGCCTTTGTGTCCTCATCCATATGGATTTCAGCTGAACTGCTGCTCAAAAGCCTAAAAGCTCAACCAGGCTCTAGTTCCTGGTCCTCACACCTTATATACCTTTCTGCTTCCTGCCATCCCTTCCTGGCATTAAAGGTATATGTCACTATGCCTGGCTGTTTCCAGTATAGCTCTGAACTTACAGAAATCAGAATGGATCTCTGCCTCTGGAATGCTAGGATTAAAGGTGTGTGTACCACCATTTTCTGGCCTCTATGTCTGTCTAGTGGCTGTTCTGTTCTCTGACCCCTGATAAGTTTATTAGGGTGCACAATATATTGGGGAACACAATATCACCACAGTGCTTCCTTGCAGCATGAATCTTAAAAGGTCTTTCTTATTAATGCAAACAAACCCAGAGCCAGGTATTGGGGTGAATGCTGAATGATCAAAGAAACAGAACAAGTCACAGCTAACCTTACCTCAGTCACAGCTAACCTTACCTCGCCAACTTCTCAGCAGATCTTGTGTCCATGAATCTTCAGACTGGAAGGTTCTGAGTCCTCACTGAATTGTTCTCAGCTGAACTGCTGCTCAAAGCCTAAAAGCTTTTTAAAAAAACCCTCTAGTTCCTGATCCTCATGCTTTGTATACCTTTTTACTTCCTGCCATCCCTTTCTGGGACAAAGCATGTGTCTTTCCCAAGTAAGACATGAGATCTCATGTGCTGTGTTTAAAGGCATGTGTTACCACTGCCTGACCTCTATGTTTAATACAGTGACTGTTCTGTTCTCTGACCTCCAGGCAAGTTTATTGGGGTACACAATACATCAACCACACTTCCTCCTTCCCTCCCTTCTTTCCTATTCTCCTTTTGGCTCCCTCCTTCATCCCATGGTCACAGATCCATTCTGTCCTCTCTGCATCATTTTCTGTACTTCCATTATACTTGTCATGTGAAAGACATGTTACGTGGGAGAGAGTTTGTGTGTGTGCATGGGTAAGTGTGTGTATTAAAAACCACACTAATTCTCCTGATGCCTACACTGAATTTGTCCTTCTCCATATGTTCAGATCGCAAGGAGAAAACTAGATGAAGTTGTGGCTTTCTTTTGAGTTTGTCCCAAATGTAACACCAAGGGACTGCCTGAGGAAAGGTGGATGGTGTGCTGGTGTGCTGGTGTGGTACTGGCATCCTGGCAGGAGCCAAGAGGACTGGGTTCTCTGTTATATGTCCTGGTGCTCTTGAGTCTATATAAACATCATCAGACAGCTTTCCTTTGTGTCAATGGAGAGTTATAAACATCTGTACCTGGTTGTATACACATGGTAATAAAGGTTCATGTGCAAGAGGGACTCTGTCCTTTGAAGAAAGCAAATAGTGGCAAATATCTTTTTTTTTTTTGTTTTGTTTTTTGTTTTTCGAGACAGGGTTTCTCTGTGTAGCTTTGTGCCTTTCCTGGAACTCACTTGGTAGCCCAGGCAGGCCTTCAACTCACAGATTTCTGCCTGGCTCTGCCTCCCAAGTGCTGGGATTAAAGGCGTGCACCACCACAGCCCGGCAGTGGCAAATATCTTGACTGGCAGTGGCAATATGGGGTAGAGGGATCTACTGATTACAGACAATGAGATCATAATGTTCTTGGGAAGGTCAGAATAGATGGTTTAGAAGTACAGCCCTCGACCTGACAGGCTGGTAGCAGCTGGATGGACTAACAGTTCTTCTTTAATATTTTCTAGTCCCCAGTGAGGGTCCTTGGAAACCCGATCTTTTATCAGAGGCTGAGGTGCCTCAACACTAAAGCTCATGTGACCTTTAGAAAATGGCCAACATATTCACTTGTATGCACTGGTAAGATCCTAGAATGCACAGGTTGAAGTTTCTGAAAGAAAGAAGCCTGAAGAATTTAGGTGACATTTGTCTTTTTTTACTCTGACTCTCATCCATGTCACATGAACTGGGACACTCCATATGGAAAGTATCCACGTGCTTTCTGTCCTGTATACAATCCAGCATTTCCTTCTTCTGGTTATAAATCCATCACTGTTTCTGGGCCTGTGTGGGTAGGTGTTGTCTCCCTTGTGCCAACTGCCCACCTTCCTCTCTGTCCTTCATACTATCCTTGTCAGGAGTTTGGTGTGTGAGTGTGAGGAGGATGTCAGGCAGTCTTGAACTAGAGCTTGCTTTTGGAATGGCTATACAATGTCTGTACACCCACAGGAGCACAGGACCCTCTGTAGGTTACCCTGCAACCCAGCTTCAAGTTTGCCCCTAGGGTCATGCACATATGGGCCAGTTAGCTTGTTCCTGGCAGGATATAGGATGTTGTGCTCACCATAAGGTCCAATTTCTGCCCAAGATTTCCTTTCTGTGCCTTCTTTTGACTCATGCTTCTCATTTGGGTGTTCCCAACTTAGTTTTCATCTATAGTCCTTAAGCCTTGAGAGCATGTCATGTTCTTGTGTTAGAGTAAGATTGAGGAAGCTGGAGTCTGTGACCCCCCAGACTATATGCAATCAGTAAGGCTCCAAGGCCCATTTCTGTCTAAAAGAAGCCAAGACTGAACTCACCCATCTTGGAATCTAATGGCAAATTGGTTTACTTTTTCTTTTTTAAGCAGAGAAGGGCGGAGGGAGAGACCCTGGAAGACTGGTGCCTTGACATTGTTGGTGCAATGCTGCCATCAAGCAGTATTTCTTTACTGTTTCCACCAATACCTCAGTGTGTTTTCTCTGAAAAAGTCTGGCAAAGAAAGATTGAGGAATATATGGGGTAATCTTGTCCAAAGACTGAAGTGGCTACTAGCCCCGTCCAGCTGACAGATGAGGGCCTCACTGTAGCTGGAGTTTTCCTGTGTCCACCCAGCTCCTGCAGCCACTCGGACCCAAGTAAACACAAAAGGGCTTATATTACTTATAAACTGTATGGCCGTGGCAGGCTTCTTGTTATCTAGTTCTTATATCTTAAATTAACCCATTTCTATAAATCTATAGTTGCCACGTGGCTCACCAGTACTTTTATATCTTGCTTCTTCTGTGTGTGGCTGGCGACTCTTGACTCAGCCTTCCTATTTCCAGAATTCTCCTCTCTGCTTGTCCTGCCTATACTTTCTTCCTGGCTACTGGCCAATCAGCACTTTATTTATTAACCCATAACAGCAACACATTCACAGCACACAAAGCAATATCCACAGCACTTCCCCTTTTCATTTTCAAAAAGGAAGGTTTTAACTTTAACATAGTAAAATTACATATAACAAAACAATTATCAAGCAAGAATTACAGTTTACAATATTTGGTAAAATTAAAGAAGATATCCTATCTATTCTATATTTGTGAGTCTAAGGTTTCATATCTAACTTATCTTTTATCATAACTAAGGAAATTATAACTATCTAGTCTTCACCTCACCATTGCCAATCTCAGAGGCTTGCTGTACCGCAGAGTAATAACCAGAGCTACACAGAAAGTGCAGGCTTGGATATCCTGTGGCAGCAATGTTTGTCAGGCAGGGGAGAAGCTCTATACCTGATAGTCAGCAGCCTAGAACAGATATGTGTGCAAAGCATCTAGGATCAGAGACAGATCTAGTGCCTGTGATTACATGTTCTCCATCTTCATGATTATTTCTTTGAACCTTCACCTGTACTTAGCCCTCAGTTCCTGGAATGAGACACTGCCCTTGGGATCCTTGACTCTGTACATGGGCTTTGGGTTCTCCAGAAATATCACCAAAAGCTTACCTATTTCTCAGTCAGTCCTTCCTTCGTTTCTCCATTCCCTTCTTTCTCTCTCAGTCTATCCTCACTGCATCCCTTCCTTCTTTCCTATTCTCCCTTTTCACTCCCTCCCTCTGTCCCTGCTGATATTTCCATTCTGCTCTCTCTGCTTCACATTTAGTTGCTTCTTGCTGGCTTTTCTGCATTTTGATTTTCTTTTTGTTTCCTTGATAATCTGCTGTCCTTGATGAGGGCTTCAATTAGAGTTCAGTGTAGCAGGAATCTTAAAGAGTTCTTATTAATGAAATCAAACCTGAGGCCAGTTATTGGGGTGAACTGGAAGATCAGAGAACCAGAACAAGCTGGATCCTCAGCTGGTTTTGTTTCCTCAGACTGGAGGCCTCTGAGTCCTCATCCAGAATGGATCTCAGCTGAACTGCTGATAGAAGCCTGAAAGCTTAACCCGCCAAATGCTTAACCAGGCCAAATGCTTAGCCAGCCAAATGCTTAACCAGCCAAATGCTTCTAGTTCCTGGTCCTCACACCTTATATATCTTTCTGCCTTCTACCATCACTCCCTGGGATTAAAGGCGTGTGTCACCACCATGCCTGACTCTTTCCAATGTGGCCTTGAACTCACAGAGATCCCAGATGGATTTCTGCCTCTGGAATGCTAGGATTAAAGGTGTGAGTGCCACCGTTTTCTAGCCTCTGTATCTAGTGGCTGTCTGTTCTCTGACCCCAGATAAATTTATTAGGGTACACAATATTGTGAAGAACACAATACTACCACAGTTCAGTGTCCTGTACCTCTCATCTAGGTGTTCAACATCAAAACCCCAGCACAATCCAAGGTATGGGGAATAAACTCAAGTGTGGATTACAATCATTGCAGGTGGATATCTTTGTCCTGTGAGTAAAGTGAGTGTGCAGGGAGAAGATGGAGAAGGCAGAGTCCTTCCTTAGTATGAAGCTGAGCCAACAAGGAAGGTAGATGTGAGCCAGGTAAGGTGCCAGGTAGACTGCTTTCACTTCTAGTGCCCCTTTTGCCAAGCCCATAGGTACAAAACTGTTTTATCATAAGCAGGCACCATTCTTGGAGGCCACTCTTCCCTAGGCCACTTTGCTCAAGAGTCCCACAGAATCCCTGTGTCAATCTCAAGAAACATTCCTCTTTCTCATGTGCTGGCTACCCTATATGGGAAGCTGGTCTGAGTTCAACCAGTGGAATTATGGATAAAGCAGGTGCCCCTTTTGGCAGGTGGTAAATAGGCTGTGTTTCATCTCAACTTGAATGTAAGATGGTATATGTATTAGTTTGTATGTTAAAAAGGGTGTATCCTGCAGTGGAATCATAGCCATATTGGTCCGACACCATGGTGGCAGAGCATTTTGACTCTAATAGTTCTTAAAGGCATTCCTAAGTTCAAATACAGAAGGGCTTTTGGTCTGTACTGTAAGTTCTTTATGGACCCAGCCCTCAGAAGGACAGGTAGGTGAATCTAGTTGGAAGTCCTGAGATTGTAGTCCTCTCTTCTCAGGAGGTTGGTATCTTTGCCTTTAATATGCTTTTTGGGACCTTTGCCTGGAAAGTATGTATGATGAAGGTGCTAGGACCAGTCCATAGGTGTGGGTGGCCTTGGGCCAGTGAGAAGTCACATCAAGGGAGTTCAATTTCCATCATCAAAAGTGCTCCTTCAGCTGGACCTTTGCAGAAATGGAGAACTCAAAGCTCTGTAATGACTTTCTGGAATTAAAGGGGAAGAGTCCTTTTTGTTTGATAGTATAGAAAGTCTCAATAATGAGGTAGGCTTCTGGAAGTTCAATCCTAGACACACTATGGGCCAACCTTGACCCCCCATTTAAGGTACCAGCTGAGGGTTATCCACACACATACCATCTATAATGCTTCTGGCATGATATGTGGGGTACTTTACTTAGCCCCAGGACCAGTCTGTACCCAAGAGTTGTTTCTGTGGTTTCTACTGACTCTTGTATCTCGTGAGGGAACTCCCAAATTAGTTTCCCTGTATGCTCCTTATGCTTTGAGAGTGGGTCTTGACCTTGTGGAAGAGTGTCTCAATATAGTGAGATCTAGTAGGCCAGATCTCTAGGGTAAGGCTCCAAGGCCCATATCTGACAAAAGTGGCCAAGATAGAACTCAGTGATCTTGAAGTACTGTGGCAAGTTGTTCTCTATCTATACGTCTTCTATTTCTCTCTATTCATATATATAATTCATATATATATATATAATTTCTATCATCATCTCTCTATCATCTCTCTGTCAGTCATCTATCATTCCTCTATCTCTATCACCTCTATCTACCGAAAACAATAAAGGGTCCTGCCCTTATTGCTTTCTCCCAGGGTCTGTGAGAGTCTAACAACCAGCTGAGGATTATAATCTGAGGGCTATCAAATGAATCTAAGTACACTGAATTCTTTAGTCCATTCATTTCATTCTCCTAAATTCAATTCTATCTACACAGCTTTTTTTCTGTTCTCATACTTGGCTCTTCTCAGTCCCTCCTGCTCTCAGTCTCTTCTGCTGTTCTCTCAACTCTATCTAGTTCTTTCCATCTTTCTCCTCATCTTTTTCTTCTAAATCAATTCCTTTTGTGCTGTGAGGGAACTGGTATATATACACAAGCATTAATTCTTTGACAAAGCAATGTGAGGCTTCAAGTTTTCAGGGTTGCAGAGAGAGGTGATAAGGATCCAAACATAAAGCAAAAATTGTCAGCTTCCAATTACAACCCAAAAGGGGGAGTGACTAAAGGGGAGTTTTCTGGTAGTGTCAACTAAAGGCTAAGATCAATTAGGGAACTCTAAAATGTAATTTATGTGCTCAAACTATAATCTACAAGTGGTTAGGCAAAATGTTAGAAGTCTATATATGTCAGTGGGAAATAACTACCTTAACACAGTAACTAGCAAGTAGTTAAAACATTATCCCAGAAATGTAAGCAGAAAATTCCTTAAATTAGGGACTTATGTAAATAACCCGGGGTGAAGGTAGGAGTTGAGGATTTAATTGTTAGTGGTTATTTTCTCTATCTGTGGGTAAGATGAGCTAATGTTTATCTGTGTTTGTCCTAGGATAAAAAGGTATCTTAGCTGAAATACTTTTGTCTGGAGAATTGCCCTGGACAGATTTATGTTAATAAAAAATAAGCACAGCTAGAGTCAGTTATCCAAATGTATAGGGAAACTTGTGCCCAAGCTTGAGATGCAATCATGAGATTACATGTACACATAACATGGTAATGCACAGTAAATGAAGAGAATCATGGCTGTTATTGCACAAGAAGTTTACAATAAGAAATAGTCAATTCATTCAAAAGGCAATAATTCCATAACACCTTGCATCATGGTTTCCTCTAACAGAACCCTTAGTTCTGATAGGTTGATCTTCTGAACTCTACTTGTCACTTCTCTACACCCTCATGGACTTTTACTACCAGCAGCTTTCAATAGCTATCTCTATCATCTCTATCTGTATTATCTTTCTGTCATCTCTCTATCATTTCTATTATCACCTTTCTCTATCATCTCTTTCTGTATCATCTATCAATAATCTTTATCTACTCTCTATCATCTCTCTACCATCTTTCTCTATTATCTCTCTCTATTATCTTTCTCTACAATCTCTCTATCATCTCTATCATCTTTATCATCTATCATCTCTTTCTCTACCATCTGTCATCTCTTTCTCTATCATCTCTCTAGCATCTCTTTATTACCTCTTTATCATCTTTCTATAATCCCTTCCTCTATTATCTACCATCTCTATTATCTGTTTCCATCTATCTCTCTCCCATCTATAGTAGGACAGAGGGAACAGCCCTGATAATAGTACACCTTGGCGCTTTTTTTAATCTAATATGGCCATCCAACAGAACTATATTGCTGCTTTTAACAAAACCTCAACATGATTTTTCTCAATAGGTCTAGGGCGAGGGAGTGAGGAGGTGAGGAATGCTTGGGACTCTATTCCAAATACTGAAATGAAGGGGACTCAAACCAGCTTGCCAGTCTTTAGATAAGCTAGGGTGCAAGTGACCAGTGGGGGCCCCTGGCATTCCTAGCAGTAAACTCATGGGCATACAAAGTGCAGGCTGGAGATCTTGTGACAAGCCATGTCAGGTATGGTGGAGAGGAACTCTATCCAGAAGTTATCAGCTCAGCCTAGATATATATGTGAACAACTTGATTGTGACTCCATTTCCTCTCAGCATCAAGGAATACAGTCTGCTCAAGTACCTCTGAGAACAACACAATCTCTGACTCTTTGACGATTTTTTTTTGCAAAGTAGAAAATTTTTACTAAAGTGACACATTATACACTTAAAATTATACATTTATAAGGAAAAAGGAAAATTAAAATGCACTGCTATCTTTTTTTACTTGTTACATGAATGAACTTCAGGCCTCTCCTACAGAATGAGGAAAAACAATTCATGAGGTCACTCTAGTGCTGCTAAGTTACAAGTCATTACATGTTAGAAGGGAGGAGAATGCACTTATTTTAGTAGCACACTTAGCATATAGCTTCCTGGCCGCTCCAGGCAGCGCCTGGCGTGCTCCCCCTCCGTGGCTTGGTGTGGTGGTTGGCTCCGGAGGCGGGGCTGCCGGCGCAGAACTGGCGGAAGCAGTGCTCGCAGTGGCCCTAGTGAGTCGAGCCGCTGGCCCTGAGCTATCGACTCCTGGCCCGGTCGCCCCTTCTGCTTCCCAGGTCCAGGCCATTGCAGGCACCGTGTCCGGCTACCCTAAAAGCTATAATCCTTTCGACGAGGACCTAGGACCGATGTGGAAGATGAGGACGCCCGCGACCCTCCCTCCCGACAAGACGACACACTCATGGACCATCAGCAGTACCTGAGACAAGAGGTGCGCCTGGAGAGCATCAAGTCGCAGATCCTGAGCAAACTGCGGCTCAAGGAGGCGCCCAACATCAGCCGGGAGGTGGTGAAGCAGCTGCTGCCTAAGGCGCCGCCGCTGCAGCAGATCCTGGATCTGCACGACTTCCAAGGCGACACGCTGCAGCCCGAGGACTTCTTGGAAGAGGACGAGTACCACGCCGAGGCTACAGCACCAGCAGGTCCTTGTCCCTCATGAATGAATCAGAGAAGGTCGGAGTTGCCTCTTGCGAGGAGCTGGTCTGGCAGCGAGGAGTCCTAGAACACACTGAGAAGATGGTGAACAAGATGGATCAGGATTTGAAGATAAGCCAGAAACATATCAACAGCATTAAGAGTGTGTTTGGAGGATTTATCAACTGTTTCAAATCCAAACCAGTAGAGACTCCACCTGCACAGAATGACAGCATCACCCCGCAGCCCAACAGCAGATTGAAAGAAGCCATCAATACAAGTAAGGATCAGGAAAGCAAGTACCAAGCCAGCCACCCAAACCTCATAAGGCTGCATGATGAAGACCCGATCCCCAAAGGGCCTGCTTCTTCTGAGACTACTGAGGTTTACCCAAAGAACTCGAGCCTATCACCAGAAGACTGACAGCAGTTTAGATGAGCTCTCCTTGGGATTGGGCTGACGCAAGGACATAGCCTTAGGAATGCAGACGGAAATTAAGTAGCAGGTGACATTCTTGACCGGCTAACAACCCAAGTAGACAAGTTAGATATCAATATAAACAGCACAGAAAAAAAAAAGTTCGGCAACTATAAAGAAACTGAAAAGGAATTCTCCGTTGTGATGAAAAGATTCAAAAGCCTCTTTTAAACTCCTAAGAAATGTCATTGACTACACAGTATGTAATTAACATGTGTGTTCGGATGTGGGTCTTAAGAAATTTTAGTTTCAATGGGGGAAAAATGTATGTGTTCCACATTTTGGTAAGATCAACATCGCTACAGTTCTGTGAGCTGTCTGCTGAGTTGTAATCTAAACATGGCAGACTAATTGTGAGCGCCTTGAGCCTTTGATTACTGTGCTGGACAGAGAAGAAAACATTTCATTTTTTTTTTCTTTCATGAGTGCATGCAAAGATGTGGGCAGGGTGTCAGTCTCGTAACTACTGCCTTCTACTTACTCATTTGCTGAGTCTCTCACTCCAAGGCCTTCGATGGTTTTTTTGAGCCCCCTCTCATACCTACCCCTCATTTTTTTGGAATCAGACATTGTCCTTGAGATTCTGGATTCTGCTTGTGGACTTGGGGAATTACCAGGAATTCTAACAAGAGGCTATATATTTGTTGGTCCTTTTCTTCCTTCCTTTGCTTTCTTCCTTCCTCCATCCACCTTGCTCACCTTCTCTTCCCTCCTTCTTTCTTTCATCTCTCCCTGTCTTCCTTCCAGTCTTACAGCCTCAGTCTGTTGTGTCTATTTTTCTCCCTTTCCCTTTTCTCTTTTCTCTCTTTTGACTTTCTTTTGTTTCCTTTGTACTTTTGCAGCCTTTAAGGACTGCTGCAGGTAGAGTTCTGTCCAGTCCCTGTCATCCAAGGGTTCACCAACAAAACTAAGTCCCCAGTACAAGCCACAGATATAGGGAATAACTATAAGTATGGGGAACAGGCCGGGTGTCATTGTGTTGTGAGTCAAGTGTGTAACAGCAAGAAGCAGATGGTGATGTTCTTTCTAAGGTGAATCTGAGTAAAGACAACCACAGTCAAGCAAAGAAGGCAGATGTGAGCTGGGAAAGAGGTCATTTCAACACCAGTGCCTGCTTAGCAAAACACACTGAGCTGTAAAGACATACATACAAGCAAGTCACTATTCTTAGAGGCTTCTCTTTCCATGACTACCTTGCTCAACAGTACCAGAGAACACCCAGGGTCAAATTCAAGTAAAGTCCCTCTCCTCCTCTGTAATGATTGTCCCTCCATTGGAATAATGGGTAGAACAGGACCCAACTTTGGCATGTGGCAGAGGATAAGATTTCCTTGACCTAAGGGAGAGTTGGCAGGAACATATGTATGTGGAAGGTGCCAGGGCAGATGTGGGTTGCTGCCCCGCATGCAGGGCTTCAACGGGTTCTTGACCACCCTAAGGACGGAATGATAAGGACAGGAGATACAAGGAAATACACCAAGTCTAGATTCTGATCAAGGTGCAACTTTATTTTTCTCCAAGAGGGTTTATATAGTTTCTGCAGGGTGGGGGGAGCAAGAAGCTGTCATCTGCATAAGGTGGGGCAAGCTAACAGGATGTTTGTATAGGATGTTTACAGGGTGAAAGGGTCAAGGGCTCTGCCTCAATGTCCTGTTGCTAGGCAACCTGACTGTAAGATTATCTAGTTCCCTGTCTTATCGGGGGTCTGTATTTTTCCACTAACTAGAGATTCTATCCTTGTCCCTGACATCTCCCCCTTCTTAGTAATAAATCTAAGGGCCAACATAAAACAGGTTCAAATGGTCTAAAAGGAGGGCTCTGAAAGAGGTTTTGCATGGAGGATTACAGAGACCCTATCCCTCTAAAGGTTGTGAAAAAAGGGTCCGAGAGGGAATGTCTCTCCAGACTCAAGCACCACAGGCGTTCCCATAGTGCAGGAATCAATGGACCGTGCAGTTTTTTGAGGGAGCGGAAATGGGTAAGCG
This sequence comes from Peromyscus eremicus, assembly GCF_949786415.1. Classification (NCBI taxonomy): domain Eukaryota; kingdom Metazoa; phylum Chordata; class Mammalia; order Rodentia; family Cricetidae; genus Peromyscus; species Peromyscus eremicus. The sequence continues at coordinate 96,157,456 of NC_081439.1, read as the reverse complement.
CAAGGCTGCTACTGCACAACCGCTATGCAACAGGGCATATAATCCAGGCTCTCGGGATTTTAGGGTAGCATGGTCCCCAGCCTGTGCAGTCCCAGCTGCACTCCAATCATGCCTTGAGTGAGCCTTTTTCCCACACACAGGTGCAGCCTCCCCCGAGTGAAGGGGTCTGTGTGGGGCATCTCTTGTCAGGGGAAATTTCAACCCTGGAGTCCTGCATATCAAAGCAGTGGTAATGAACCTGAATCTGCCTGGCCGGCAGGTCTGTTATTTGGCTTTGGATGAACTGAGTGAGCCAGGAAAGTGCCCATGGCCCAAAGGCAAGGACCAGGAGCAGGCCTACAACAGGTCCTAGGAGGGAGGAAAGAGGGTTGTTAGCTAAAGGGAGTTGGAAAATCAATTCTGGAACCACCCAAGCTCTTATTCTCCTTTTCTTTTTCTCTTTTTCTAGTCCTTTTCTAACCTACCATACTGACTACCCCGGTGTGGTCTGTAAAGAAGCAACATTCCTCTTTGAGCCCAGTACAAAGGCCACCCTGTTGTAGAAAGAGCAGATCCAGGCCTCTCCTGTTCTGTAAAACTACCTCAGCTAGGGAGGAAAGGGATGACTCGAGGGCAGAAATTCCGTGTTCAAATTGAGCAATATCCTCGTCTATGGACAGTCGAAGCTCAGAGTAATGTTGGTTGGACAGGACCAGAGAGGCAATTCCTGTGCCTGTTCCCGTTGCTCCAACCCCCAGAAGGACTGCTACGGTGATGACAGTAACAGGCTCCCGTCAAGGCAGTCGTCTCAGCGCGGCTTTTCTTCCTAGAGATCTAGGAATTGATCTGAGGAATAATAGGTTAGTCTAGGTGGAAGGAACCTAAGTGCCCTGAGTGGCATCTCTGGTGTTACCCTGTTTGCTGTGCTACCTACCAGCCACAGGCTGTGTCAAGCTGGCCCAACATGGCTATGACCGCCTGTGACACCAAGGCCAGCAAGTACGACAAGTCTTTCTGACACCTTGGATGAAAATTCAGCACTGCCCTTGGAAACATGACCCCTGCTGTCAGACTGGATTTGTGACAAGCAGTGTCACAGCCCAGAATGTGATTGACTATGGGACTTGTATACTGTGTGAAAGGTCTCAAACACAGTTTGCTGTAAAGTTCCCACTGTCCCCACACAGGAACTCTGAGCAGAGTGATAACAGAGCTAAAGGGCTGGTGGGGGTTGCTGTGGGTGAGGACAACAGCCTTGAGGGCTTGCCGGAGGGACAGCATTTGAAACAGAAGAAGTTTCCTCAGAATCTCTCCTGGGCAGATCAGGTATATTTACAGCTCTAACTAGGCGTTCTGGTAACCATCTGGAAGCAGAGTGTATCTGGTCAAGAATGCAGGCCGAACCTCGTCCCCAAATAAGGACCAGGTCGGGGCCCTTCCAACGCCCCGTGAGGGGATCTCGCCACATGGCTAGTGGCCTAGTGGCATCTGGAGAAGGGTGCCAGTGCCTGTCAGTGGCAGAGTGCCCTGCAGCATCTAAGGTGAGGAAGTTGAGAACAAACAGAGCATGGCTCAATTGATCTCTAGGGGAGGTAAAATGAAGGTTAGAAGACTTGAGGCAAGCCAACCAGGTCTTTAGGGTCTGGTGGGCTCGTTCTATTATGCCCTGTCCCTGGGGATTGTAAGGTATCCCTGTGGTATGAATAATTTGTAGACTATCACAAAATTTTTTGAAGCCTGTGCTGGTATAAGCAGGGCCATTGTCTGTCTTTATCTTAGCTGGTTTTCCCAAGGCAGAAAAGGCAAGAATCAGGTGAGAAAGAACATCCTTTGTGGCTTCCCCAGCATGAGGAGAGGCGAAGATAAAGCCACTAAAAGTATCTATAGAGACATGGATAAATTTTTGTCTGCCGAATTCGGGGCAATGAGTAACATCTGTCTGCCAGATTTGGTTGGGAAGGAGGCCTCGAGGCTTGACTCCCAAGTGTGGAGCAGGGTGAAAAACAACACAAGAGGGACATTGTTTGACAATTTCTCGGGCCTGTTGTTTAGAGATCTTAAAAAGAAGACAGAGGGTCTGAGGATTTAAATGGTGGATCTTATGGGCAGTTTGGGCCTGTAGGACTGAGCTGACCATGACAGGGAAAGTTAGCCTGGTGGCGGCATCTGCCTGTGCATTGCCATCAGTTAACGGTTCAGGAAGATCACTATGGGCTCTAATATGGCCTATAAAAAATGGGTGTTGGCGAGTCAGGACAAGCTGTTGAATCTGGGAGAAAAGTGGGGTGGCGTTGGAGGTAGGCCTTATGGCTGGAGAGATTTCTAACAAGGGGATGGAAAAGGCAATATAGGCACTATCTGTATAGATATTAATAGGTTGATCAGAATAGGTCTGAAAAACCTTTAAAATTGCTGAAAGTTCAACCAACTGCACTGACTGGAAAGGCATTAGGAAGGAGGTAGGGTGGCCTTGGGCCACAAAGGCTGCAACACCATTAGCGAAACCATCGGTAAAGACTGTAAGTGCACGAGAAATGGGACCAGTTTTTGTAATTTTTGGAAAGATGAAGGGATGTAGCTGGGCAAAATGGAGCAAGGGGTCATCTGGGAGGTGATTATCCAAGGTCCCTGTAAACCCTGCCAAGGCAACCTCCCCACTTATCTAAGGTTTGGAACAAAAACTGGGTTTGATCCTTGGAATAGGGTGTGAGTATGATATCAGGGTCCTTACCAAAATATTGACGAGAGGTCTGTCGTCCTTTCATAATGAATGAGACCACCTGTTCGGGGTAGATGGAAATGACTCTCGAAAGGGCAGCGGGCATGTGGATCCAGAGGAGTATCTTGCCTTTAAGTTCTGGTTCTTGAGCATGTTGCCAAAATACTCCTGTGGGGGTGTGTGGTGTGGGCAGAACTATAAAATATAGAGGTATGGCATAGGAAATCTGAAAGCAAGACTGTTGTTTAATGGCAATGACTATCTGAATCAAAGCCTCGTTGGCTTCAGGGGAAAGCACACGGGGTGATGTGGGGTCAGGGTCGCCCCAGAGGATCTCATAGAGGGGAAGGAGAGAATCCATAGGAAGTTTAAGATAAGGCTTAAGCCAGCTGGGCGGTGGTGGCACACGCCTTTAATCCCAGCACTCGGGAGGCAGAGCCAGGCGGATCTCTGTGAGTTCGAGGCCAGCCTGGACTACCAAGTGAGTTCCAGGAAAGGCGAAAAGCTACACAGAGAAACCCTGTCTCAAAAAAAAAAAAAAAAAGATAAGGCTTAAGCCATTGGATATGGCCGAGCAATTGTTGGAAATCATTTAGGGTATGGAGATGGTCAATGTATAACTGGACGTGAGGAACGAGGACCCGGTTTGAATGGAGTTCCAACCCCAGGTAATTGAAAGGGTCCTGGGTTTGGACCTTATCTGGAGCAATATGTAGTCCCAATCCATTAAGGGCTCTACTGAGTTCTGAAAAACATCGCTCAAGGGAGATGGGGTCAGGTGCAGCGAGGAAAAGGTCATCCATGTAATGTAAGATATATATCTGGTGCCAGTTAAGTCTGACAGGGTCCACAGCCTGAGCCGCAAATTTCTGGCAGAGAGTAGGACTGTTGGCCATGCCCTGGGGTAATACATTCCATTGGTCGCGAAGCATGGGTCCCTGAAAATTGGGGTGGGGAAGGCTGAATGCAAAATAGGCTCTGTCCTTGGGGTGCAAGGGAATAGTAAAGAAACAATCTTTAAGGTCAATGACCATCTTGTAAAATTTAGCAGGAATAGCCACAGGTGAAGGCAATCCAGGCTGAAGTGCCCCCATAGGCCTCATTACCTTATTTACTGCCCTTAAGTCTTGAAGGAGCCTCCATTTTCCTGACTTCTTTTGATAACAAATATAGGTGTATTCCAAGGGGAATTGGAAGGTTCAATGTGGCCAGCCATAAGCTGCTCCTGTACAAGCATAGTGGCGGTCTGTAGGTTTTCTTGAGTAAGGGGCCACTGATCCACCCAGACAGCGGTCTGGGTCATCCAGGTAATTTTGTCTGCATGGGGTACAGGAGGGTCAGTGGCCGCTACTAAAATCCTGAATATCCCAGCCCATGTCTATCCTCCTTGGGAACGGGCTGAATTGGTTAGACTCTCCCCTGAGCTGCCTTGCCTAAGCCTGTGCCAGGGATATAATTCATCCGTAGCATTTGTTGTGTGACTGTAGAGTTTGGGCTATATAAGATTACTTGCATTTGTGAAAGTATGTCCCTTCCCCAAAGATTAACAGGCAGGCCCGGAACCACAAAAGGAGTGACAGTCCCCTGGTTTCCTTCCTCGTCCTTCCAGGAAAGTGTCCTTGAACTAATTAAAGGATTATTAGACTGACCGATTCCTTTTAAATCAGTGAGGATGGAACCAGTGGCCAAGTGGACGGCCAGTGAGACTGTGAAATGACTGTGGTATCTGCCCCTGTATCCAAGATACCCTGAAACTTCTTTCCCTCTATAGTAAGGGTGAGAGTAGGGCGATCCTGAGTAACAGGCTGTACCCAGTAGGCGTCGGAGGAGCCCAATCCAGCTGACCCCCGAGGGGTGTTTGTAATTGAGGGATTATCACAGACAGAGGAGGGTAGAGGAACTAGCTGTGCCAGGCGCATACCTTGAGGAATCGTGACCATGCCGTCTACAGCAGTGGCCAGAATCTTAATTTCACCTGAGAAATCACTATCTATTATGCCAGGGTAGACTTGGACCCCTTGGAGGGCTGCAGAAACACGGCCAAGGACAAGCATGCAAACATTAGGAGGTAAGGACCCTGTCACCTCTGTAGGGATGACCTGAGCCCCTTCAAGGAAGTTTAATACTGTTTCGGTGGCACACAAGTCCAATCCAGCACTGCCTAGAGTTGCTCTCCGGAGGGAGGAGAATGGAACCAGGGCGGGAGAATTTGTTGAGGCTGGGCAGGCAGGAGGTGAGTGGACCTCAAGGCCCCAGGGTGCGCTCTTGGAGGCATTGGGGCTAGGGGCTGGCCCCTTTGGAATTTTCCCAGCACCTGAGGAGGAAGGGGCTGACTGAGATAATTGACTTTTGACCTGCATTCTGTAGCCCAATGATGGCCCTTGTTGCAGTGGGGGCAGAGAGTGGAAGGCAGGGGCCTCATAGAGGCAACCTCCTGAACTGGCTGGGTTAAGGGTATGAGGCTGTGACCTTTCTGGGGACATTCCCTAGCGAAATGTCTGGGTTGTTTACAGAAATAACAGGTGTGGGCTCCAGGCTGTTGTGAAGCTCTGAGGGCAGCACCTATAGCTAATCCCATGGCATGGGCAGCGCCAACACCTGAACAGAGTCTCACATATTCAGACAGATCTCCTCTGTTTTTATGAGGGGGGGAGGACTTCTTGGCAGGCAGGGTTTGTATTTTCAAAGGCCAAGTGTTTAACAAAGGTGCTTTCGTGTTTGTTCAGCCCAAAAAGTCTCTCAGCTGCATCATTTAAGCAAGAGACAAATTCACTAAAAGGTTCATCAGGGCCCTGATGAATCTTTGCTAATGAGGTGGTAGCTGAACCCTTTTGGGGCAGGCGTTTCCAGGCCTGGACCCCCGCGTTTTGAATCTGGGCCAGGAGGCCAGGAGGAAATTTTGCCTGTGCTGCATTTGTATTGTAAGGGGGGTTGCCAAGGAGTTTCTTTAGTGTCCAAGTTTTTGAGGACGGCTGTTCAGTATTTTTTTGAGCAACTTCTTGACAATTTTCTGTAAATTCTGTTTTCCAGAGGACAAAGTCACCCCCAGAAAGAGCCGCGCAGGCAAGAAAATACCAGTCATTAGGGGTCAACCAATGTTCGCTCTGGTTTTCCACCAAGGCTAATGTAAAAGGAGCCGTAGGACCATACTGAGCACAGGCAGATTTCCGCTTTTCAACTAGGCGGAAATTTAATTTGTGATAAGTCTGTCCTGGCGGGGGGAGGGGGGGGAGGGGCTCTGGTGATGGCTCTTCCTCCTCCTCCCCCTTCCCCTCCTCATTTTGATCTTCCAAACCCCCTGAGGGGCCGCTCTGGGCGGCCACCTCAGATGAGTCCCCAGAGGTCTGGCTCCTGGTAACAGGAAATGCCAGGACAGGCTGAGGCTTACTCTTCAATTTACTAGATTTTTGAGATGGTTTTAGCGGACCAGGAGCCACCACTTCAAAGGCAAGATCTTTAAGTTCTTTGTCAAGAGTTTTCAATTCCCTTAAAAGCTCAACATGTTCCCTGCGAGCCTGGAGGGCCCATTGCAGTGAACCAAGATCTGGGACAGGGGGAGCCAACTCATCAAGAATAGGCCCGCAAAAATGGGAAGACGGAGAAACATAGGGAGGGGGCATTGCAAAAGGGGGAACCGTCAGAGATTTTTGAGGTGGTATAAAAGGGCCCAAGGACTCCTGTGTTAAGGGGAGATTTTTGCAGGGGGGGCCAGTCTGGATTATGGTAACGGGCTGCCCCTTTCTCTAGGGAAGCCTCCTCGGTGGGGTCTAGAGGGGAGTTAGAGGTACTAACAGAGGGATGAGAATGGACAGGAGCGGACTCCTGGGGAATGTTAGGTTTAAAAGTCATGAGCATCCCCTCTTCCATAGAGCGCAGGTCGTGAACCGAGGGACAGACTGAAGGTGGACCAGAAAGCGCTTGGGGGGGGGTCTTAGGGCAGGTAGATGGGGAGCGAAAGGCTTCTTTGAAGATTTTTTCTCCTATATTAATAACCTCTTGTATGTCGGGAATATTTATAGACCCTAAGAATGTCATTAATAATCAAAAAACGGCTTTAAGGTCTTTTTTCTTTACCCTAGTTTCTTGTATCTTGAGGGGCTCATTTAGGCAAGAAATAAATAAATCTCATGACGAAGTTGCCTGTCCCATGGCTCGTCACTTTCTTACCTGCGTCATCTCCACACTCCTCCAGGATCGCATCCTGAACCAGACGATTTCAGGGGGATCCAACAACTTCACCAAGGCCTTGGTCTTCCTCCGGGAGATGACGTTCCGAATCCTCAAGAGGTAGTTTCATCTACGTTGGGCGCCAGTTTGCCCCACCTGCAGGGCTTCAATGGGTTCTCGACCACCCTAAGGATTGAATGATAGGGACAGGAGATACAAGGAAATACACCAGGTCTAGATTCTGATCAAGGTGCAACTTTATTTTTCTCCAAGAGGGTTTATATAGTTCCTGCAGGGTGGGGGGAGCAAGAAGCTGTCATCTGCATAAGGTGGGGCAAGCTAACAGGATGTTTGTATAGGATGTTTATAGGGTGAAAGGATCAAGGGCTCTGCCTCAACGTCCTGTTGCTAGGCAACCTGACTAAGATTATCTAGTTCCCTGTCTTATCAGGGGTCTGTATTTTTCCACTAACTAGAGATTCTATCCTTGTCCCTGACAGGTTGCCTCAGAAACAAGAGCAGGTCTGTCACAAAGGACCTCAATTGCCAGCATGACAAGGGCTCCTTCATATGGACAGCCCATTAATATATAGTTAATCTAGCTCATAAATATAGTAATTAGAGGAGAAGGGGGTAATAGTCTTTTTTCTAAGGGATGAAAAGAAGTTCTCAACAATGAAGAGATAGTCCTCTAAAGGTTCGTTCATTCCTTAAGCACAGGAAGGCTTCTTGTTGGGGAGTGAAAAGTATTTCACAATGTAAGATGGTAATTCCCCAGGAATCCACATGTCTTGGGATTTTGTTTTTATTGCTGTGAAAAGACACCATAACCATAGCAACTCTTACAAAGAAAACATTTAATTGAGGTTGTGGCTTACATTTTCAGAGGTTCAGTCCATTATCATCATGATGGGGAGCAAGGTGGCATGCAAGCTACATCTTGTCCAGAAGGCCCCAGGAAATTGACTGACTGTCACAATGAGTGCAGCTTGAGGAAAAGACTTCAAAGCCCACCACCAACAGTGACACACTTCCTACAATAAGACCACACCTAGTCCAACAAGGCCACACCTCCTAATAGTGCTGTTGGTTAAGCAGCGCTCTTGGCTGGCTGCCCCCCTCGGCGGCCATGCCAACGGATGAGAGTGCTGGAGGAGAGTCACTAGCCATGGTTATCTTTCTAGAGCTTTATTGGGAGAGAAAGGGAGAGAGAGAGAGAGAGAGAGAGAGAGAGAGAGAGAGAGAGAGAGAGAGAGAGAAAGACCGTGTGGAGGGGGGAGAATATGGAAGGAGAGAGTGCTGAAAGAGAGAACACAGAGAGCATGCCCGCTTTTAGGCTGGGATGCTGTCGCAGGCTGGTGACATAATTAAGGACATAATCCTTACAAGTGCTACTTCCTTTGGAGGTCATTTTCTTTTAAACCACCACCTTCCATTCTATGGCCCCCAATGGCTTGTAGTCATATCATAATGCAAAAATGCATTTAAAAGTCTTCATAGTCTGTAACAGTCTCAAATTTATTTCAGTGTCCAAAGTCCAAAGTCTCTTCTGAGATGCATGACAATCTCTTAACTGTAATCACCTGTAGAAATCAAAATAAAAAAACAGATCACGTACTTCCAACTTATGATGGCACAGGATATATATTACCATTCCACAATGCAGGGAAGGAACCATAATGAGGAAATACTCGACCAAAGCAAGACTGAAAACCAGCTGAGCACACTCCAAACTCTGCATCTCCATGTCTGATGTCAAAATCTTCTTCAGGTGTCCAATTCCATTCATATTTGTTTACTGCAACGCACTTCTTTCTCTTGGACTGGTTTCACTCTTGGTTAGCAGCTTTCCTCAGCAGGTATCCCATGACTCTGGCATCTCTAACATCTTTGGTTCTCTGAGGCAATCCAGGCTGCACCTTCACAGCTTCATGCAATGGCCTCTCTACTAGGCCTCCATTCAGTGACACCCCTGACACATGCCTGGCCTCAGTGGCTTTATTCCTTAACTCCTTTCTACTATCCTTAACCACATGGCCAATGCAGCCAAGTTCTGCTTGCTGGTGCTGGAACATGCCCCCCCTTGTATAATTACATCTTCACGAGCTTTCTGTTTTCTTTAACTGCCTAAGCTTTGCTGCTCTTGAACTTTAGACCAGGCTGGCCTTAAACTCAGAGATCCACCAGCTTCTACCTTCCCAGAGCTGGGATTAAAGGTGTGCCCCAACACACCCAGCTCTAAACTTTTCTTTAATTCTATTACACAAGTTGGAAACTTAGCTGGGTGGGATCTTGTCCTGAGGTCACCACTCCCTTCATTCTATTTCTTAATCCATTTATCTCCTTGAACACAGGATTTAGCTCCATTCCTGTTCCTGGCGCTCTTTTTTCTCCTCAAAATTTACATTTTGTAATTTACCCTGCTCAGCTTACTCCTTTTCATTATAAATCTTGGTTAGAGTTACTACTAAAAACCACAGGACAGAGTCTATACTAGGCTGTTTTGAGATTTCCTCTGCTGATGGAATTAATCCAAAATGCTTCACTTTAGCCACAGGCAGACTCTTCAGATAAGGGCAAAAGTCAGCCACTCTCTTCAACAAATATCACAAGAACAATTTCTAGGCAGCATACTAACATTCTTCTCCAAAACCTCTTGAGCCAGCTCCCAACATTTCAAATCCTTCTCAGCACCATTGTCTGACATGCTCCTACTAGTATGGCCCATTAAGCAGTGCTTAAAGCATTGCACTGCTTTCATAACCCAAAGTACCAAAGTCCAAATTCCTCCAAACAAACACATGGTCAGGCCTGTCTTAGGGCTTTTTATTGCTGTGAAGAAACACCATGACCACAGCAACTCTTAAAAATAAAACATTTGAGGTGGTGGCTTACAGTTTCAGTGGTTCATTCCATTATCATCATGACAGGGAGCATGGCAGTGTGCAGGCAGATGTGGTGCTGGCTATATCTTAACCAGAAGGCAGAAAGAAGTCAACTGACTGACACACTGATTGAAGCTTGAGAAAAAGACCTCAAAGCCTGCCCCTATAGTGAAACACTTCCTCCAACAAGATCATACCTACTCCAACAAAGAGATAGAGTGTGGAGGTCTGTGTCCGGCTTTTTAAGGCACAGATTGCATGACCATGTAGTCACCAGCACCCCCTGATGATGTAAGAAGCAAGACCCAGAGGAGTGAGGGCAGGATCCTAACAGCATATGATAAAATTTCATGTCCAAGAGAGACTGCTTCCTGTCCACTGGAAAAAAAAGAAACAGTGGTAAGTATCTTGAGTGGCTATGAAGACTTGGGGTAGCAGGAACAATTGTTACAGACAGTGACATATAATGACTGCTGGGTAAGACCAAAGAAATGGTTTGGACCCACTGAATGCATCATCCTCCCTTTGTCCAACCATCCACCACAAAATCAGCAGCCCCAAGAGGCAAAAGCACCACCTGCACCAATTGCAAGAGGAGATAGCAGGTTAGACTCCTGCCGGCAGGCAGCTGTCACTGCTGTTACCCATTGGACCCTGTAACCTACAAGACCCATTGCACTACCCAAACCCACTAAACCCATCATCCTCCCCATGGCCAACCATCCCCACAAAATCATCAGCTCCTAGAGGCACAAGCACCACCTGCATCATCTGGAGGAAGAGGTGAGTGACTGGTTTCCCAGCTGAACTGCCCCAGTCCGTAGGCCTTAGGCCCTGGGACATGTCCCATGCCTCTCCCCCTCCCATCTCTGCCCCAACAGCCAGCCAGCAGGTAAGAGTCTTGCATGCCACCACTGCTGACATCCATTGGACCCTGCAACCAGCAAGACCCACTTAACCACCCAAGCCCATCAAGGCCATCCTCCTCCTCCTGGCCAACCACTGCCCCCCAAAGTCAGGAGCCCCTAGAGGCACAAACACCACCTGTACCAATTGGAAGAAGAACATCCTCCCTGTGAATAGCCCTCTCCAGCAACATCAGCAGATTCTATAGGCACAAATGCCACCCACACCAGTTAGAAGAACAGGCACAGGGAAAACCTACACCAGTTGGAAAAACAGACCCCATAGGCACAAGTAAAGCCCATACCAGCCTGGATGATACACTGGATCTGGGCACCCAAACCCCCTCAAACCTCAGCTGAGACAATTCTATTCGACCTGACAACCAGCCAATCATCAGAACCCTTGGCAATTCAGGGCAAAGGACAATAAAGGAAACAGACAATAAAGAAACAAAAGACTGACCCAACAAAGACATCACAAGAATCAACATCTGTTCCTAGTATTATCCCAAATGCAGATGGGTAAATGACAGTGTAAGAATATATTCAACAGAATAAAGAGCAATATGGCACCACTAGAACCTAGTGATTCTATAACAGCAAGTTTTGAACATCCCAATGTACATGAAGCAGTAGAAAACAACCTTAAAAACAACTTTATGGACAGGCCCTACTTGCACCAATTGGAGGAGGAGGTGAGTGTCTGAGCTCCTGGCAAGATAGGCCTGCACTCTAGCCCCTAGGTCCTGGGGGCACATCCCATGTACCTCCACCACCCATTGCAACCCCAGAGACAAAGCAGCATCCTACCCGCCACCTTGCCAACCATCCCCTGTAGGACCAGCAACCACCAGAGCCCCAGGCCCCTCCTGCACCAATTGGAAGAAGAGGTGAGTGTCTGAGCTCCCTACTGGACAGCCCAGCTCTCTAGCCCCTAGGCCCCAGGGGCACAACCTGTGCCTCTCCCCCACCCATTGCAGCCACCATGGCACCAGGGATCACCAGAGCCATAGGCCCAACCTACACCCATTGGAAGAAGAGCAACCCCAGGAGCCACAGACTCTACTTTCACCAATTGGAGGAAGAGAGACTCCTGGAGACACAGGCCCCACCTGCACTGATTGGAGGAAGAGATAAGTAGACACCAGTGCAAGAATATATTCAACAACATAAAGAGCAGTATGGCACCACCAGAACCCAGTGATTCTACAACAGCAAGACCTGAACATCCCAACGCAGATGAAGCAGAAGAAAATGACCTAAAAAATAATTTTATGAAGATGATAGAGGCCCTTAAAGAGGAAATGAAAAGAGAAATGGAGGGAAAGACAAAGAAAAATGGGAAGAAATCAATATTCCCTCAAAGAAAACCAAAAAAAAAAAAATCAAACAGGTGAAGGAAACAGTTCAAGACTTAAAAACTGATATAGAGGCAATAAAAAAAACACAAACCTGTTGCTCCAGTGGAGCAAGGGGAACACTACTCCATTGGTGGTGGGAGTACAAACATGTACAGCCACTTTGGAAATCAGTATGGTGGCTTCTCAGAAAATTGGGACTCAATCTACCTCAAGACCCAGCAATACCACTTTTGGGCATATACCCTAAAGATGCTCAACCATACCATAGGGACACTTACTCAACTATGTTCATAGCAGCATTATTTGTAATAGCAAGAACCTAGAAACAATCTAGATGTCCCTCAACTGAAGAATGGATAAAGAAAATGTGATACATTTACACAATGGAGTATTACTCAGCAGTAAAAAATAATGACATCGCTGGGCGGTGGTGGTGCACACCTTTAATCCCAGCACTCAGGAGGCAGAGGCAGGCAGATCTCTGTGAATTCAAGGCAGTCTGGTCTACAGAGTGAGTTCTAGGACAGGCTCCAAAGCTACACAGAGAAACCCTGTCTCAAAAAAATTAAAACAAAACAAAACAAAAAACAAAAAATGACATCATGAAATTTGTAGACAAATGGATGGAACTAGAAAAAAGTCATTCTCAATGAGGTAACCCAGACCCAGAAAGACAATCACGGTATGTACTCAGTCATAAGTCAATATTAGATGCAAAGCAAAGGATAACCAGGCTACAACCACAACCCTAGAGAAGCTAGGTAAAGAAGAGGACCCTAAGAGGGACACACATGGATAGCCCCAGAAAGGGGAAATAATTAAGATCTCCTGAGTAAACTGGGAGGGGTAGAAGGGAGGGGATGGGGGATGGGAACATGAGGGATTGAGATAACCAAGTTGGGGGAGGGACAGAGAAGGAGATTAATGAAAAAGACATTCTGTTAGAGGGAACCATTATGGGGTTAGAGAGAAACCTGGTGCTAGGGAAATCCCCAGGAACCCACAAGGATGGTCCTAGCTAAGACTACTAACAATACTGGAGAGGGTGCCTGAAATAGCCTTCCCCTGTAACCAGATTGGTGTCTACCCTAATTGTCATCATAGAACCTACATCCAGTAATTGATGGAAGCAGATGCAGAGACCCACAGCCAAGCACTGAGCTAAGCTCCTGGAGTTCATTTGAACGGAGAAGGGGGATTATAAGACCAAGGAAGGTCAAGACCATGATGAGGAAAACCACAGAAACAGCTGATCTGAGCTAATGGGTGTAGCTGGAGAATTTTTCTCCAGCTCCCACCGCCAAGTCCTGCCAGTCCCAGAGCCCACTTATAAAATAAACACACAGACTCTTAAATTATTTAAACTGCTTGGCCATTAGCTCAGGCCTATCATTGTCTAGCTCTCACTCATATTCAGCCCATTTCTATTAATCTTTACTTTGCCACGTGGCTCATGGCTTACCGGTACTTTACATCTTCCTTGTCTTGGCAGTGGCTCCAACTGGTCTCCCTTTCCTTCCTCCTTCCCCAATTCTCCTCTCTCCTTGTCCCGCCTATACTTCCTGCCTGGTCACTGACCAATCAGTGCTTTATTTATATAGAGCGATATCCACAGCACTTCCCCCTTTTTTCTATTTTTAAAAAGGAAGGTTTTAACTTTAACATAGTAATATTACATATAACAAAATAATTATCGAGTAAGAATTATAGTTACAATATATTTGTGAGTTGAAGGTTTTATATCTAACTTATCTTTTATCATAACTAAGGAAAATTGTAAGTATCTAGTCTTTAACCACATCAAAGACCTCAGAAGGATATAATACTACCTGAGAAATGGGAGAAGGATGCAAGCAACTTTCAGGAGTCTTGTAGGGTAGACAGAGACAGCTGACAGCCTGGAAAGTCATTCAAAGTTCTCTTGTAAAGTTGGGGCATCAGTCTTCAGCCCACAGGCCTAGAGTCTCTCATTTACTTTTTTTGTGTCCTGTAGAATGTCTTGTAGTTTTCTCTGTAAATCAGGAACCTGAAGGACCATTTTGTCATGCAAAGTTCAGTGGTTACCTTTCTATGGATCCTGTATGTCAAGTTGATCAAGAAGTCCAGGCAAGAACAGTTTCTTGTCCAAATGGATATTTTTATCAAGGTGAAGATAAACTCCATATGGAGTGTCTTTGATGCCCATACTCTTCTCTGAAGTAAATTGGTGCTGTCAGGAGCAGACATATCTCACTGTCCAGAAATCTAAATTTTTAAAACATTTTAAATGCCATATTCTGTAGGTCTTTGAAGTGTTTGAAGACTACCTATCTATCTGAAATATATCTATGTATACCTAGAAGATTTAACTAACATGGCTACAAATATGATTATCATAGATGACTATTAATCTATTTTTAATTATCCATTACAATTTTAAATGAGTTACATAAACATAATACCTCACACAAGAATAGAAATATATATATAGTATAACAAAATTAAGTTTAAATTTGTACTAATAAACTAAAATCTATAGCAATGTAAAACATTTTAAACAAGTTGTTACTCTTTAAATGTAGGTTCATTAATCTACCCTTTTATCCTATCATATCTAAACTATTCCCCCCCCCTTTTTTAGAAAGAGATTGTATTTATAATCAACCTGTTTTAAATAAAAATATTGGTTTTTCTCTGTCCCATACCAGAGGGCTCTTCTGATTTGGGACACAAGAATCTCTTAACCATTTTTTTAAGCAATATGTCTGGGTTTAGAGAGGGAGTGAGCCAATTCCATCTCTAAAGCCAGGTTGATATATTTGGGAATTTGGGTGTAGCTTTTCTTACTACTTCCTGCTGGAGGGGGGCGCTGTATCTTATGGGGACACAAAGAAAATTTTAGGATTATGGAGTAGTCCATGAGGGTGTATCATCTGAGCCAGTTGCCTGAAACTGTTCCAGATGTTGGATCATCTGGGCCATGGTGTCATTGGAGACCCTTCAGGGGGTCTTGGCTGGTCAAACCTGATGTATCTTAATCTGGAACAAATCCATAGCCTCTGGCTTTCTGTGGAAACAAAAGCAGAACCTCTTTTCCAAAGTAACATATCCTTATATCCGAATTTTGAAGTCAAGGTACCTTTAAAATTTACATTTTGGCATAACTGAACAGCTTTTACAATCAAATGTTTTTCTTCAGTTACGAATATCAAAGACAACATAATCCAGATTCTCTGTGTGATAGCCATCTTTATGTGGCTTATTACCTTTATTGTTTCTTTAAAGACTTTACTTATAAAAACTATTTGTTTATATAACTGTATATATTCCTTTTTATCTCTTTTTGAAGCCTACGTACATTTTTACATACATTGGAAACTATTTCATCTGAATCAGTCTTATCGTGAACCTATTGTTTTGAACTGCAGCCTTCTAAGCCTGAAATGGCGCTATGGCTGTTGGCTCCGCCCACTTTAGCTTCCCAACATGGCGGTTCCACCAGCTCTGGAAGCCATCAAGTCTCAGAAATAGTGGGTCTATGCTTTTATCAAAGCAGCGTGTAGCCCAGAAACCTCTCTCTCTCTTTTTTTTTTTAAATACTAGTAAAGACTAAATCTACCACACAGCATAATGTGCCGCTGGCACATGTCTCATTCCCGCCATACTGCAGGTCAAGTGCACACGACAGGAACCCGCCAGTAGCTCAAACCCACGTTTTGCAGCGCCTAGCTGCCTATATGAGACATGAAGTAGGAACCTGGTTTTGGCTCTGTTTAGAATTGGTTATTAAATATTGTTAGGTTTAAGGTGGAAACTCGAGCCATTGGGCGCCATTTGTAGCTGGAGAATTTTTCTCCAGCTCCCACCGCCAAGTCCCGCCAGTCCCAGAGCCCACTTATAAAATAAACACACAGACTCTTACATTATTTAAACTGCTTGGCCATTAGCTCAGGCCTATCATTGTCTAGCTCTCACTCTTATATTCAGCCCATTTCTATTAATCTTTACTTTGCCACGTGTACTTTACATCTTCCTTGTCTTGGCGGTGGCTCCAGCTGGTCTCCCTTTCCTTTCTCCTTCCCCAATCTCCTCTCTCCTTGTCCTGCCTATACTTCCTGCCTGGTCACTGACCAATCAGTGCTTTATTTATATAGAGCGATATCCACAGCAAGTGGGAGCTTACAGACTCTAGACTGACAGGTGAAGAATCTGCAGAGGACCAAACTAGGCCTTCTGAATGTGGGTGACAGTTGTGGGGTTTGATCTATTTTTGGGGACCCTGGCAGTGGGACCAGGACTTTTCCTGGATACATGAACTGGCTTTTCGGATCCCATACCCTATGGTGGGATACCCTGTGCAGCCTTGATGCAAGGGAGAGGGGCTTAGTCCTGCCCCAACTTAGTATACCAGCCTGCGTTGACTCCTCAAAGGAGGCCTTATCCCCTATGAGGAGTGGATGGGGGTGGAGGGGGAGGTGGGGAGGAGCAGGAGAAGGGAAAGGAGGGGGAACTGTGGCTGGTATGTAAAGTGAAAAAATTAAATAAATAAGAAACAAAACAAAAAAGGAAAAACATAACTGTATGAAGATGATAGAGGCCCTTAAAGAGGAAATGAAAAATTCCCTTAAAGAAATCTAGGTAAAGACAAACAAAAAACTGGTAGATATCAATAAGTCCCTCAAAGAAAGCCAGAACAATCAAGAAAAAAACTCAAACAGGTGAAGGACACAGTTCAAGACTTGAAAATTGTAACAGAGACAATAAAGAAAACACAAACTGAGGGAATGCTGGAAATGGAAAATCTGGGAGAATGAGCAGGAACTATAGATGCAAGCATAACCAACAGAATATAAGAGGTGGAAGAAAGAATCTCAAGCATAGAGGATACAATAGAGTAAATAGATTCATCAGTCAAAGAAAGTGTTAAATTCAACAAATTCTTAACACACATCAGGAAATCTGGGACAATTTGAAAAGACCAAGCCTAAGAATAATAGCAATAGAAGAAGGAGAAAATTTTCAATTAAAAGACACAGAAAATATATTCAACAAAATCATAGAAGAAAACTTTCTCAACTTAGAGAAGGACATGCCTATGAAGATACAAGAAGCTTACAGAATACCAAATAGACTGGACAAAGAAAAGTTCCCTCACCACATAATCAAAACACCAAACATGCAGAATAAAGAAAGCATATTAAGAGCAGCAAAGGAAAAAGGCAAAGCAGCATATAAAGGCAGACCTATCAGAATTACACATAACTTCTCAATGGAGACCCTGAAAGCCAAAAGTTCCTGGACAGACATTTTGTGGACACTAAGAGACCATGGATGCCAGCAATGACTACTATACCCAGCAAAACTTGCAGTCACCTTAGGTGCAGAAAACAAGGTATTCCATGACAAAACCAGATTTAAAAAATACATATCCACAAATCCAGCCCTACAGAAAGTACTATAAGAAAAACTCCAACCCAAGTAAGTTAGCTACACCCACAAAAACACAGGCAAAAGATAATCTCACACCAGCAAATCCCAAAGAAGGGAAATCTAAACACACTACCAGCACCACCAACAAAACCAAAAACTAGCAGTAATCAACAATCACTGGTCATTAATATCTCATTAACAATGGATTCAGTTTGCCTATAAAAAAACACAGCTTAAAAGAATGGATATGAAAACAGGATCCATTCTTCTGCTACATACAAGAAACACACCTCAACTTCAAATACAGGTATTACCTCAGAGTAAATGGTGGGAAAAGATTTTCCAATCAAATGGACCAAAGAAACAAGCTGGTGTAGCTATCCTAAAAACTAACAAAATAGACTTTAAACTAAAATTAGTCAAAAGAGATGGAGAAGGACATTTCATATTAATTACAGGAAAAAAATCAATGTCAAGTCTTAATTCTGAGCATTTTTGCCCCAAATACAAGGGCACCCACATTTGTAAAGGAAACATTATTAAAGCTTAAATCACACATCAAACCCCACACACTAATAGTGAGAGACTTCAACACCCTGCTCTCACCATTGGACAGGTCTGGCAGACAAAAACTAAACAGAGAAATAAGGAAAATAACAGATATTATGACTCAAATGGACTTAGCAGACATCTATAGAAGACTTCACCTATAGAGACCTACAGAGTTTTCCTAGTGAAAACTTACTCAGGGTCTGAGAATCTGAGCTTGCTTTACGCAGCAGTGCTACATAAGGGGATGATTTGACCACGGGGGTGGTTACCAGGTGTGTGGAAGGGTCTGTACTTGGCTGTGCAGTGTGCTTTGATCTAGCAAGGGTGAGGTCTTTGGCCCCACCCCTTAGCATTGTCATAAAAAGCCCCTTTGAAGAGGCAGAAGGGACCTTTGGGTTTTGATCCAGGTCCTTGCCAAAGCTATCCTGTGTTTCTGTCTTTTTCCTCTTTGCTATCTATCTAATATTTTCTTATCCCTCTCTCCTCCTCATAGGAACCCTGGAAAAGGTGGGAGCTGTCCTCCCACAGATGGCTCCAGAACTTGGTACTTGGGTGCAGAGGAAATAAGTGAGAGTAGGGAGTACTGTGGAAGCAGTTGGGCATGTCCAGTTATGAATTAAGGTTAAGATAGTGGTATTTTATTCTTTGGGAACAAAAACTCTATATAGATAAAGCAAAGCATCTAAAAGTTAAGCTGAAAAGTAATAAAAGTTAGGCTGCAGCAAATATCTCTCTGTGTCTAGGTTTCTCTCTTTCTCTCTCTCAATTTCTTTGTATAAAATCAGGTAAAAATACAGGGTTACGTATACAGATATTATGTATGCTTAATAGGAAGTAATTTAGGGTAAGAGTAGAATTTCCCTAGTGCTGGACCTGGCACACAGAAAACAGCATCCAGGAGCTATTAGCTACTATGGACTTAACAGTCTGAGAAAGAGAAGCCAATATGGGGCAGAGAAATAGTAAGTAGATATTTGAATATACACATGTAGAGAGTTTGAAAACCAGGGGAGTTAAGATAGAACAGCCACATGTAGAGAGGTTCTTGGAGTTTGTATAGGAACTGTGTCTTTGGTTTTCCAGCTATGGAACTCTGGATGCAGACTCCTGGGGGAGAATTGAAGTCATAATGCAACAATATTATGAGAAACATGGGCCAGAAAAGATTCCAGTGGAAGCTTTTGGCCTGTGGGCACTAATTCAGTACAGTTTAGATCTGGGTCCTGAGTGGAAGGGGGGAATTTCACCTGAGGCAGACAGAAGACAAAATCTTCAGCTCTTCCAGAGCTGCTGCTAAATGGGAATGCTTTTACAAAATCATTCAATCAGGGTCAGTTCCCTCTTGGCCATGAAGCCGAGTGTAAGGAACAGAAGTCTTGGGATGAGACAAGGGAGGAACTAAAGGGCTTGAGAGACTTATTAATCTTTCTCAAAAACTGGAGAAGGAAATAATATTAACTGATTAAACAGGAAGTACAAACAAGTGAATACCAAAAAATGTAAGAAATGACAGAAACAGCTGGCTGCCTGGACATTCACCCAGGATTTCTCTGCAATGTTGGGGCATCCATCTTTGGCCTACGGGCCTAGCATATCTGACAGACTCCTCTGTGAAGCAGGATTTTCAGAAGGGCCTTCCTACCTTGTCTTGGCAAGGACTGGCAGTCTTTTCTTTTGTGTTCTGCTTGTCCATTTTGGACAGCATACTGTCAGCAGTCAAAAAGAAAGTAAACTCCATTAAAGTGTTTCTTCAGTGTCCATCAACTTCTCTGAAGTAGGTTGGTGCTGTCAGGAATAGACATGTCTCATTGTCATTAAAAAAAATCTATGTTATTAAAACATCTTAAATGCCATATTCTGTAGATCTCTGAAGTATTTGAAGATGACTTATCTAAAATATATTTATGCTTGACCTTTAAAACATACGTAATATGACTACAAGTTTGATTGTAGTGACTAACTATTAAACTGCATTTCTTTATTATCCTAAATAGTTGGTAATGACTTTTAAGGACAATAAAATTACATTGTTAAAGGAACTGTATAGATATAATATATTGAACAAGATTAGAAATATACGTACAGTATTTTCTAACAAAATCAATCCCAAATTTGTATCAACATACATAATTTGTATACAATATACAAAATCTAACTCAATGTAAAATATTTGCAACTAGTAATTGCTTTTTAAAAGCAGATTCAATAATCTACCTTTTTATCTTATATCTATATCTTCCCTTTTTTCTTTCCAGAGTAGATTCAATAATCTACCCTTTTATCCTGTTCTTTCTATATCTCCTTTTAGTAGATTCAATAATCTACCTTTTATCTATATCCTCTTTTTACTTTTCTTTTCAAATAAGAACCCTGAATCTAATCACTTTGTTTAGCTTTTTTTTTGACCATTAACAATAACACCTTAAAACCAACCATACTAAACAGTGACAATTATCTCTATCCCATTGAATGACCAAAAACCACCCACCCCACCTCTTGGGAATGTGGGTGCTGTGTTCTAAAAATTACTTCATGCTGTCTGGGGGCAAAGGCACCTTTAGGAGATCCTGGAAAAAAAAATTTTGGGTTAACTGTCAAGTCCTGGGAGAAGTAGCTGTATCATTTGTTCTCAAGTCTCTGCATAATGCGAAAGTGCAGAGCTTGTCTCAAGTCCTTGATCATGTAGTCTGTGAGGCTGGATCATTTCAGCTAGCATCTCAAAATTGTCCTGAGCAGTTTGTAGTCCAAAGCCGATCTTTGGGTGGTGTTTGTCAGTGTAGTGGTATTATCATCATCCTGATGGAATCATTGTTGTGGGGCCCCATCACCTTTTGGAGACTTCAAAGTCACAGTTAGGCACAGGGATGGTATAAATAGGATGAATGCTGCAATTTCAATATGCAAGACCATTCTTTCAGCATACTGAGTCCGTAACTATGTTGAAAGGTTCTTAAAAGTCCATTAATACCATCAGAATGGCATATAATTCCAATTTTTGGACAGAATTATAAGGACTTTGAACCACTTTCCTTAAATTTTCTGATTTATAACCTGCCTATCCTTGTTTGTTTGCATCTGTATAAAATGTATGGGCTCCAGATATTGGTGTTTCCCATAAAATGCAAGGCAGGATCCAGTTAGATCTCTTTATAAGTTTAATTCTATTGCTTTTTGGACATATGTTGTTAATCTCTTCCAAAAAATACGGCAAGCTCTTTCCCAAGGTTCACTTTCTACCCATAATTTGTCAATTTCATCATTAGTTAAAGGTATTACAATTTCTGCTCATCAATTAACAAAGACTCATTTTTCCTTTTAAAATCAAGTCAGAGATTTTTTTCCATATAAGTTTTTAATTTTTTATTCTGTTTATTTGGTAGAAATGTCCATTTAAATATAATATCTTCCCTCTGCCTTAAAACTTCTGTAGGAGAATGCTTAGAGAGTAAAATAACCAAAATGCAATCAAGCTTTGGAACCACACTATCCACATGTGCATCCTGTAATTTCTTTTTCACCAAGGCCAATTCTCTCTCAGCTTGAGCTGATAATTCTCTTGGACTACTTAAGTCATTGTCACCTTCTAAGATTTTGAACAAATTACTCAGTTCATCATTTTTTACCATAGTAGTGGTCCATAGATAGGAAATGTTGCTGGGTGGCGGTGCCACACTCCTGTGATCCCAGCACTCAGGAGGCAGGGGCAGGCAGATCTCTATGAGTTTGAGGCCAGCCTGATCTACAGAGCAAGTTCCAGGAAAGGCTCCAAAGCTACACAGAGAAACCCTGTCTCGAAATAAAACAAAACAAAACAAAACAAGAGATAGGAAATGTTTCCAAATAATCTTTGAAAGTCATTAACAATCTGTAATTGATCTCTCCTAATTTGCACCTTTTGGGGTCTAATTTTTTGTAGCTCTATTTTATATCCTAAATAATTACTAGAATCTCCTCTTTGTATCTTTTCAGGAGCAATTTATAACCTCAACAAGGCAAAATTTTCTTTACTTCTTCAAACATTCTAAGGTATTTGCATTTGAATCAGATAGTAAATTATCATCAATGTAATGATAAATTATAGATTTAGGAAATTGTTTACATATTACATCCAATGACTGTCATACAAAATATTGGCACAGGGTTGGGCTATTTAATATTCCCTGTGGGTGAACCTTCCATTAATATCTCTTAACTGGCTGAGAATTATTACAAGTAGGCACTGTGAAGTCAAATCTTTCTCTGTCTTTTTCTTGTAAGGGCATTGAGAAAAAACTGTAGCTGAAGTTTTCCTGTGTCCCATCCAGTCCACAGCTGCTCAGAACCAAGTAAACACACAGAGGCTTATATTAATTAAAACTGCTCAGCCATTAGCTCAGGCTTACTACTGACTCTCTCTTACACTTAAACTCAGACAATTTTTGTTCATCTACATGTTGCCACAAGTTCCGTGGCTTTACTTGTGTGCCATTACATGCTGCTCCCTGGATGGTGAGCTGGTATCTCCTCACTCAACCTTCCTTTTCCCAGAATTCTCCCTGTCTGCTTATTCCACCTATACTTCCTGCTTGGCTTCTGGCCAATCAGAATTTTATTAAACCAGGATACAAAAGTATTATCCCACAGCAAGAAACAGTCTTTTAAATCGATAACTGTAGGAGGCCATCCTTTAGGTTACAGAGTAGGCAAAGGAATTTCAGATTGTAGAAAGCCCATTGGCTGAATTACCTTGTTAATTGCTCTTAGATTTGTTACCATTCTCCACTTACCAGACTTCTTTTTAATAACAAATACAGAAGAATTCCAAGGGCTGGTTTATTCTTCAGCATGCTGAGCGTTTAACTGCTCTTGTACCAGCTCTTCTAAAGCCTGCAGTTTCTATGCTGTTAAAGGCCATTGCTGAACCCATACAGGCTTGTCTGTTAACCATTTTAAAGGTAGAGCTGTTGGTGTCTTTGAAAGATCATTGGTTGTTGTGCCCTGTTCTTGTACATTCGGGATGGCTGGTGACTGTTCTTTATAATAATATCTCCTAATATTACTCTCAGAAACATGTATTAGTTTAGGGTTTGTTTCTGAGGTTGGAGGAATGTTAATCTGGGTATTCCATTGTTGTAATAGATCATGGCTCCATAAATTCGTAGCTATATTAGCCACATATGGCTTTAATTTTTCTCTTTGTCCATCTGACCCTATACCTACTCTGTTTCTCTTGAGATAATGTTCCAATACCTAACATTTACCTCGTGAAGAGGCCAATTTGGATGCCAAAATTCTGGTGCAATTATTGGGATGTCTGCACCTGTGTCTACAAGACCTTCCAGAGAACGTCATTTATTCGTATTTTTTAATTTTGGTCTTTGTTCATTTATAGAAGTTTGCCAAAAAAATTGCTTTATGGTTTCTCCTGAATTTCCTGTTGTCTCTGCTGTAGCTGTTCTATCACCCAGAGCAGTATGGTTTATTATAATATGCAATTGGTTATTTAACCACTCTGAGAAAGGGTTTCTTCTATGATGGCAGGAAAGGACTGAACTGAATTTTCTGTGGGGGCCTAAGTGAGGCTCCTCAGGGAGTTTCCTGATGGCAAAGGCAAAAAGTTACCTTGTCTGTCCCTTGTTGATCTACATTCATTAGTCCAATATTTACCATTACCACACCTTCTGCATAATCCAGAAGGGAGGGGTGTTCTGTTGCCATTATTCCTTTAAGAAACATTGTTTTAGGAACACCATGTTTACAGTCCCTTTCTAGGTGACCTTGTTTACCACAATTAAAGCATCTGCCATTATTATTTTTCTTCAAAGCTCTTGAAATCACCTCTGCTATCCACATATCATAATGGTCATGAGACTCAATATTCAATGTGTCCCTGATTCAATCCTCCAAGGGTGCTGATCTTGACTTTAACAGCCTGATTACCCTTTTGCATGCTGCAATAATGTTCTCAAAATGCAAATTCAAAATTCAATTATTATCTGTCTAGCTTCTAAATTTGGTGCCATTCTGTTTACTGCTGAAGACAGCCTTTGTAAGAAATCTGTTAAGGTTTCTTTGGGGCGCTGTATAACTTTTGTAAATGACTCAATTTTTTTTCCTGCTTCCTCAATTCTGTGCCATGCATTCATGGCTGCCCTGTGGCATAGATTTAGGATTTGATTATTATATAAACATTTTCTTTGTATATCAGCATAATTGCCTTCTCCAAGAAGGTGATCCTAGGAAATTTCCATACCTCCAGTCCTACATCGTTTTTCTGTAGTTTTAGCCTCCTCTTTCCACCAGATTCTCCACTGTCACTGTGGAACAACTTCTAGGACAGCTGTAACCAATTCTTTCCAATCCTGAGGGATAATTTGATTACAAGTTGACCACGAGTAAACATCTGCTTTGCAAATGGAGAATGCATTCCATATGGTACTATAGCTTCTTTAAATCCCCTCAAATTTAACATTTCCACTGGAGTCTAGTTTGCTCATACACACCCTTTGGCAGTTCCCATAAGGTTACCAGATAGATTAATGTTTGCTGTCTGGTAACCTGAAGCTGTTTCTCTGTAACCATATAATTCAATCCTGAGATAGGTTTACCTTTATATTCTTCTGTCTGGTTCTGAATTTCTCTATTATTCATTTTAACAGGTTTTTCTAAAGCTTTTGTCTTGACACTCAAATTGATCAAACTTTTTTTTGGGCTTGGTGCAGAATAGTATGAATTTATTTGCATTCTTTTTACATGCAGACATCCAGCATCATTTGTAAAAGATGGAGTTTTTTTCAGTTGTATTCCTGGCTTCTTTTTTTAATTTTTTTTATTAAGAAATTTTCTACTCACCCTACATTCCACCCACAGATCCCACTTCCTCCCTCCCCCCACCACTCAGCCCTCCCTCCCAAGCCACCCCCCATCCCCACATCTTCCAAATCAAGGTCTCCCATGGGGAGTCAGCAGAGCCCAGCACACTGAGCCAGAGTAGGTCCAAGCCCATCCCCACTGCACCAAGGCTGTGCAAGGTGCCACACCGCAGGCACTGGGCTCCCAAAAGCCTGCCAATGCACCAGGGATGGATCCTGATCCCCCCCACACCCAACAGTTTGTGCTAAACAACTGTCTCTTGTATCCAGAGGTCCTAGTTCAGTCTCATGGGGGCTCCACAGCCACTAGTTCACAGTTCATGGGTCTCCACCAGTGTAGCCATTGACCAAACTTCTTAATGCTGAAATAAAAATGATCAAACAAATAATATTCATAATTGATGTTATGTACATCCCATCAACATTAACTATCCTCTCCTTTAATTGTTCCATTTTTAGATTGTCTAAGGTGTCAACAAACAGAGACCAAGTTTTTTCCATTGTAAAAATGTTTCCTTTTCTTAATGTGGGGAAAAATTCTCTTTTAACTAGTTTCTCCCTTTAAGATATCATAAGTGACTTACCAAGACTATTGACTGAATAGAACAGTATAAATCCGAGGGAATTTCAAAGCAGCTACCAAGTGTGGTAGCAGTCTAAGATGGGAATCCAGAGAGAGCCTACTACCCACCAGGCCAAATAGACTTCGGCCCATGTGGGGTGGAGATCTGGCCATGTGCAGCTCTGATCTGAGCCATTGCAGCTTGGGCCTGAGCTGGGGGGCCTGTAAGGCCACAAGTGGCTTTTTAGTCAATTCTTGCCACAAAGCATTGGGCACCAATTGTAGGATGAAGTGCTAAATGGTCTTATTAAATAAAATACATGGAGCCAGAAATCGGGGTTAAAACTGAGAGATCAGAGGAATAGGACAAGCCACAAGCCAACCTCACCTCACCAACATTCAGTCTCCAAAGAGACCTACTTCCTGTATACCTACAACTATGTCTTTCTGTTCTGCCAACTCATTTCCTCTCCACCCAGCTACATCACTTCCTCTTCCAGCCCAGATCTGTTACTTCCTGCTGTCTGTACAGACCTACAGACCTCCATGGTTAACTAGTGTTGGAATTTAAGGTGTGTGCTACCACACCTGGCTCTGTTCACAATGTGGCCTTGAACTCAGAGAGATCCAGACATATCCCCGACTCCTGAGTAATAGAATTAAAGGCTTGTGCTACCATTGCCTGACTTCTATGTTTACTGTAGTGGCTGGCTTTTCCTCTGATCCTCAGATAAACTTTATTGGGGGACAGAGATAAAATACCACCACAGATTGTGGTTCAAGGGAGCCTGCTCTTTCAGTAGAGTTTGAGCATACCACCAGCCAAAAAGCAAGCTAGTTAGGGTCTCTGGACAGGAAGACCAAAGGGTGGCTGGCAACTGTCATCTCTACTCTGATTCCTGGTCATGGCTTGGGAAATGAGCTCACAGCGGCAACCTCCTGTGCACTTTTTGTCCTCTGTGCACCATGGAGTCCACTTCCAGGTATGATTCCATTGGCATTCCTCAGACAAATTGGGATAGTTGTCTCCCCTGGGCCAATTTCCCACCTGCTTTGAAGATGAAGCTTCTTTGTGGCATGGCTACATAATGCCCTGCCTGTATCTCGTATTTGCACTTATTTCCCGTACACTTGCTTAGTTCTGGGGACCTGATTTTGTTGCTGAATTTCTGGTTTACAGTTTCCTGTAGAACTCCCAAAGGATAGCAAAAGTATAAAAGGCATAAAAAGAAAGCCAAAAGACAGAAACACAGAAAGCAAGAGGGAGAAAATGAAGCATAGACAACAGACTGGGGAATCTAAGCAGGAAAGGAAGGGAAGAAACATAAAAAGGTAGAGAGAAGTGAGGGAGAAAGGGAAAGTAGGATGGATAAAAGGATGAAAACAGGAAAGGCCTGAATGACAAATATTTGACCTCCAGGTGGAATTTCTGGGGACACTTAAGCTTATGAGCAGAGAGACCAGAATCCCAAGGGCAATTCCAGGAAATGAAGTATATGTGCAGGTAGGTGTCTAAAAAGATAAAAGTTCAGGACAATTGGATAGATTCTGTTCCTTGACAAGCAAGTTACTCACATATCTGTGTCCCAGGTGATGAATCCAATGCAGAGTGTATCCCAGCACTGTCTCAAACATGGCTGCCACAAGATTGCAAAGCCCATATTCCTGACTTTATTACTCTGAAGTCTGTGCTGCCTTGGTGGCTAGCACTGGCTGAGTCCCATGCTGGGCACCAAACTCCAGCTTACCCCCAAACTGGCAAGCTGGCAAGAGCCCCCTTTACTTCAGTATTTGGAACAGAAGCCCCAAGCATTCCTCACCAACTCACTCCTAGACCTACAGAGAAAAAGCTCATTGAGGTGTTGTTGGGAACAACAAAGCAATTCTGCTTGATGGCAGTATAGTGCCAGGAACACAAAGATACCATTCATCCAGGTTCACTCCCTCTGCCCTACTCTGAGGCAAACAAACAAACAAACAAACAAACAAAAAACTAAAAATGTCAAGTTGACACTAGACTCCAAAGTATCTTGGCTATAATTTGGCCTCATATAGCCAGAGATGGGCTTGGAACCTTGCATTATGGATCTGGCCTAAAAGATCTCAAACCCCATAGGGATCTCTGTCTCACTATATTGAGACCTTCCTCCACAAGGACAGGGCCCAGCCTCAATGCATAAGGGGCAAACTGAAAAACTGAATAGAGACCCCCCTTCACTAGATACAAGAGTCAGGAGAAGTCAAAAAAAGAAAATCTTAGGGAGAAACTGGTCCTAGGGCTAAATACATAACCATTCTTCCTGTCAAAAGCTAATACATGGGCACAGTACCCTCAAGACTGGGCACTATGTCTGATCCATAGGGTGTCCAGGACTGAACCTCCAGAGGCCCATCACCTTGTTATTCAGACTGTACAGCCCAAATTAAAAGGATTATTTCCATTTCTCCTCTATACAGCCCAGTCAGGGCTTTAAAACTCTACATCTTTACAAAAAGCCAACTGAATGGGGTATTTTTATGTTTTCAATTGTGGTAATTGAACTCACTGTGATTGGCCTGACTTCTCACTGACCTGATACCACCTACAATTATAGACTGGTTCTACAACCTACTTCTGGAACACACTTTCCAGCAAAAGGTCCCCAGCCACCACGCTATTAGCAAACACCCACCCTCTCACAAGACTAGATGCCACACCTCTATGATTCCAGCTCTCACCCACCTGTGCTTCAGCTGAGGGCTGTGTCTCCAAGGGCTTTAACTTCAGACCAACAGCCTTTCTGTGTTTGAACTTAGGTCTGTCTTCCATGCCTACTAGAGGTAGGGTGCTTTGCCGTGGTCTCTGGACCTTCAATGGCCTACCTTCTCTGTAGCAGACACCCTCAGAATGTACTCACTAAGATACAAACACACATACCAGCTCACCATCAGGTTGAGGAAAATCATAGTCATCCTTAACTACAAGCAAAAGTTGGATCTGACTCTTGCAGTCAGAAGTTTTCCTGTGTCCCACCTGGCCCATGGTCGGGACAAATCTCTCACCCACAGTCCCATAGCCTTTTATAAAATAATCACACAGAGGCTTAATATTAATTATAACTGCTCAGCCATTAGCTCAGGCTTATTATTGACTAGCTTTTATACTGAAATTAACCCATAATTCTTATCTATGTTTAGCCATGTGGCTTGGTACCTTTTCTCAGTTCTGCCTTGTCATCTTGCTTCCTCTGTGTCTGGCTGATGACTCCTGACTTTGCCCTTCCTCTTCCCAGAATTCTCCTTGCCTGCTCACCCCAACTACACTTCCTGTCTGGCTACTGGCCAATCAGTGTTTTATTTATCAACCAATCAGAGCGACACATATTCACAGCATACAGAACAACATCCCACAGC
Source organism: Peromyscus eremicus (assembly GCF_949786415.1). Taxonomy (NCBI): domain Eukaryota; kingdom Metazoa; phylum Chordata; class Mammalia; order Rodentia; family Cricetidae; genus Peromyscus; species Peromyscus eremicus. Next base: position 96,128,673 of record NC_081439.1, on the reverse strand, counting down.
ACTTCCTCTTTTCTGTCTAATTAAAAAGGAAGGTTTTAACTTTAACATAGTAAAATTACATATAACAAAACAGTTATCAAGCAAGAATCATAGTTACAATATTCAGTCCATTTATATTTGGCAAATTCAAAGAAAATGTTCTATTTATCCTATATTTGTGAGTCTAAAGTTTCATATCTAATTTATCTTTTATCATAACCAAGAAAAATTATAACTATCTAGTCTTCAACTACATCAAAGACCCCAGAGGGATATAATATTACCTAAGTAAACAGGAAGTGCATTGTAAGCAACTTCCAAAAATCTAGAATTACAGAGACTGCTGACTGCCTGGACACTCATCCAAAGTTCCTCTTCAATGTTGGGGCATCCATCTTCAGCCCATAGGCCTAGAGTCTCTCTGTGAAACAGGAACCTGAAGGACCATCTAACATTGCAAATTTCAGTGGTTACCTTCCTAGGGTTCCTGCATGTCCAAAATACAAAATTTTGTCAAGCAGCCCAGGCAAGAACAGCCTCTTGCCCAAATGACTATTTTTGCCAAGAAGAAGATAAGCTTCATATGGAGTGTCTTCATTGCCCATCTTTCTCTTTAAAGTAAATCAGTGCTGTCAGGAGCAGACATGTTTCACTGTCCAGAAAGCCTAAGTTTTAAAACATTTTAAATTCCATATTTTGTAGGTCTTTGAAGTGTTTGAAGATTACCTGCCTAATTGAAATATACCTGTGTATACCTAGAATATTTAACTAACATGACTATAAGTTTGATTATCATAGATGACTATTAATCTGTATTTCTCAGTATACACTACAATTTCAAATGAGTTGCAAAAAGTACTTTAAACAAGAGTAGAAATATACATACAATATAACAAAAATAAATTTAAGTTTGTATCAATAAACTAAAATCCATAGCAATGTAAAACATTTTAAGCAAGTTGTTGCTCTTTAAAAGTAAATTCAATAATCTACCCTTTTATCCTATCATATCTATATCCTATATTTCTATATCATATACCCCTTTCTTCTTTTAGAAAGAGATTGACTATGACCAATAACAATTTGTAACCAACAACCTAAACAAAGACAAACACCATAAGCCATTTTTTAGGAACTGGGGGTGTAGTGTTCTAGGCTACTCCCTCCTGACAGGGGGTGCTGATAGTCTTATAGGGATCCTGAGAAAATTTGAGATAATGGTCAAGTCCTGGGAAGACTGGCTATAACCTTTCTTAATTGGTACCATCTGTTAAGGTTCAGGAGGTCTGGCTTGATCAAATCTAATCCATCTTAACCTAGAAGAAACCCATAGCCTATTGCTTCCTGTGGAAACAAAAGCAGAGCCTCCTTTCCAAAGCAACATATTCTTAGATCCAAATTTTGAAGTCAACATACTTTTAAAATATACATATTGGTTTAACTGAGCAGCCTTTACAAACAAATATCTCTCTGCAGTTAAAAATCCCAAAGACAATATAATACAGACTTTCTGTGTGATTTCCACCTTTACACGACTTATTTTTTTATATTACTTTTACTTTCTTCTTAAAGACTTTAGTTTTAAAAAAAACAATCTTTTTTATGGAACTGTCTATATTCCTTTTCCTCTCTCTTCCAAGCCTATGTACAATTTTACACACAGTGTAAACTGTTTAGAGGTTTGTTTCATCTGAATCTGTTTTATTGTGAATCTATTGATTTAAACTGAAGCATTACTAGGACTGAAATGGCAGCTTTGGCTGCTGGCTCTGCCCACCTCAGCTTTCCAACATGGCAGAAATACATTTACCACCAGCTCTGCAAACCAGGCTCATTGCTGACTCTGTGGAGCAGTGGTCTATGCTTTGATCCCACAGTTTATAGCCCAGAAACATCTTTTTTTTTTACTAGCAAAAACTAAATCCACCACACTACACAGGTGGAGACACCATTGTGTACTGTGGCAGGAATCCACCATGCTGCAGGTCAAAGCCCACATGCATCTGCAAACCCATACTATAGCTCATGGTTTGCCTGAGAGACACAACTGGGAAGGTGTTTTTAGCCCCATTTTAGAACCTTTTTTTTTTTAAGTTTTCTCAGGTCTTAGGTGGAAACTCTCACTCCACATTAGGCAGGCAAATATAGCCAGAAGATTTCCTGTGTCCCACCTGGCCCATGCACAGGACAAATCTCTCACCCACAATCCCGAAGCCTTTTATAAAATAATCACACAGAGGCTTAATATTAATTATAACTGTTTGGCCATTAGCTCAGTCTTATTATTGACTAGCTCTTATACTTAAATTAATCCATAATTCTTATCTGTGTTTAACCATGTGGCTTGGTACCTTTTCTCAGTTCTGCCTTGTCATCTTGCTTCCTCTGTGTCTGGCTGGTGACTTCTGACTCTGCTCTTCCTGTTCCTAGAATTCTCCTTGCCTGCTTGCCCTGCCTATATTTCCTGCCTGGCTACTGGTCATCAGCATTTTATTTATCAACAATTCAGAGCAACACATATTCACAGCATATAGATCAACATCCCACAGCAGACTACCCATAATTCCTTTTGATGATGACAGACCAAGTTCCCAATTTGGCAGCCCTCACATGGTATGTGTGTAGGGGGACCTTTCTTAACCTTGATCCTGGATATTCTCTGGCACTATTGAGCAAGTTGGCTTAGGAAAAAGAAGCCTCCTAGAGGGGTGATCTGCTTTAAGTCCATTTCACAGCTAGTGGGTTCAGTCAATGAGTCACTGGCATTGAAACCAGTCCACATGGTATCTTTCCAGTCTCATATCTACCTTCCTTGCTGACTCAGAACCACCCTAAGGAGGGACTCTGCCTTCTCCTTTCTCTTACACACTCAGTTGGCTCACACAACAACTGCATCCTACACTTGCAGTTATTTCCCATACCCTTGGACTGTGCTGGGGTCCTGGTTTTCTTGGTGAACTCTTAGATGGTAGGTAAAGGACATTGGACTCTTTGTGCAGAACTCCTGAAGACAGCAAAAGTACAAAGGGAACAAAAAGAAAGTCCAAATACAGAAAAGATGGAAAACAAGGGGCAACAGGGAGAAAATAAAGCAGAGAGGAACAGCTGAGGACATCAGAAGAGGAGGCAGGGTGTGAGGGAAGAAGGAGAGGAGGAAGGAAGGGAGAAGGAAGAGCTGGAGGGAGGGAAGAAGGAATGAAGGAATGAAGGACTGAAAGACAGATAAATGACCACATGGTGGAATTTCTGTGCACGCCCACTCCCCCCTCCTCAGCCCATGAACCAAGAGTAGAGTCTGATTTCAGGAAATAGGGGATAAATACACTTGAGAATTTAAAAAACCAAAACAAAACATGAACCCAGAGACCCTGTTGTAACTACATATAAGTTCTCCTTGACTTGAGAGTGAGATGGTATGTGTGTATTTGTATGTTCGTGAGCAGACGCTGCTCCTTGATGGTGGTAGGAGGATATGAAGGAGTCACAAGCAGCTTGCTCACATATCTGCTCCAAGACTACTGACTCCAGGGTAGAGAGTGCCTCTCCACCAGGACAGACATGGCTGCCACAGGATATCCAAGCCTGCACTTCCTATGTCACTATGGTGATTGCTCTGGGGCACAGTGAGCCTCCGGGACCGGCAATGGTGAGGCCGTATCCGTCATCTGAACTGGGCTACATGGAGCCCCCTTTGGTTCTGTCTTTGGACCATGGTCCCCATTTATTATTCCTCACTCCTTCACCCACAGACCAGACTGGCTGAGAAACAGCACACTGAGGTGTTGGAAGAAACAAGAAATCAATTCCGCTTGATGGCAGTGTTGCACCAAGAATGCCAAGGGACCCGGCTTCCAGGATCTCTCCCTCCGCCCTTCCCTGAAGGAAAAAAGGCCAACAACATGTCATTATACTCCAAAATGGTTGAGTTCAATCTTGGCTTCTTCTGGTCAGAGATGGGTCTTGGAGGCCTACAGTATGGATCCTTACATGAGTGGGGGTGTCACAGTCCTCACATGGTTCTCATCCCCATAGTATGGAGATGATTACCTACAAGGGGCATGGTCTGCCCTCAAGGCCTAAGGACCATACAGGAAAACTAAATTGGGAACTCCACAACTAGAAGCAAGTGTCAGGAGAAGCAAATCAAACCTTTTTTGAAGGCCTGAAACTGGATCCAGGGATGAGTACAGTTCCTGCCATAGCCTGCCAAGAACACTATAAATGGCAAATGTGTGCAGGACCCACAGATGGCATTTGTCTAGGTCTGCTATGGGTGTGCCGACATTGCATATCCATGCCACAATAAAGCTTCAAGTTCAAGGCTACCTGACCCCATATGAGACATAGAAGAAGATGGACAGTTGGCACAGAGAGTCAACCACCCATCCACACAGGGTCAAGGATCAGCAATGGATTTGTACCTAGTAGAAGGGGAATTCAACTTGTACAAAGTGCAAAAAGTACACAGTTTCCATTTTGAGAGTACCACTTCCTCAGCCACAGACAGGAGTCAGGACACAAAGTAAATCTGACACCAGAACCCTTTGGTCTTCCTGTCCAGAGACCCAACATGTGCATTCCAGGACCTTGTCTGGGCATTCAAGTGTATCTGTTGGCCATCTTCCAGAGCTCACATGAGTTTTTGTATTGAGGCATCTCAGCCTCTGCTGAAAGATTAGGATTCCAGAGACCCTCAGTGGGGACTGGAAAATATCAAAGAACTGTTAGTCTATCCAGCTGCTACCAGACTATCAGGTCCTGGGCTGGGCTTCCAAACCATCTATTGTGGCCTTCCCAAGAACTTTATGTTATCATTGTCAGTATTCAGTAGATCCCTCTACCCCACATTGCCACTGCCAGTCAAGATACTTACAACTATTTACTTTCTTCAAAGGACAGAGTACCTCTTGCACATGAACCTTTATTACCATGTGTATACAACCAGGTACAGATGTTTATAACTATCCATTCACACAAAGGAAAGCTGTCTGATGATATTTCAAAAGACTCAAGAGCACCAGGACACATAACAAAGAATCCAGTCTTCTAAGCTCCTGCCAGAATGCCAGTACCACACCAAGTACACATGCAGTCTAGGACCCTTTCCTCAGGCAGTCCCTTGGTGTTACATTTGGGACAAACTCAAAAGAAAGCAACAACTTCATCTAGTTTTCTTCTCGGGATCTGAACATATGAAGAAGGACAAAGTCAGTGTAGGCATCAGGAGAATTAGTGTGGTTTTTAATACACACACCTACCCATGCACACATGAACTCTCTCCCACATAACATGTCTTTCACATTACAAGCATACTAGAAGTACAGAAAATGATGCAGAGAGGACAGAATGGATCTGTGACCATGGCAGGAAGGAGGGAGCCAAAAAGGAGAATCGGAAAGAAGGGAGGGAAGGAGGAAGTGTGGTTGATATATTGTACACCCCAATGAAATTATCTGGGAGTTAGAAAACAGAACAGCCATTCTATTAAACATAAAGGTCAGGCAGTGGTAGCACATGCCTTTAATCACTGCACTTGAGATCTCAGGCTTTATCTGGAAAAAACACATGCCTTAATCCCATGAAGGGATGGCAGGAAGCAGAAATGTACATAAGGCATGAGGATCAGGAACTAGAATTTTTTTAAGTATTTGAGCAGCAGTTCAGCTGAGATCAATTTGGGTGAGGACTCAGAAGCTTTCAGTCTAAAGATTCATGGAAACAAGATCTTCTGAGAAGTTGGCGAGGTAAGGTTAGCTGTGACTTGTTCTGTTTCTCTGATCATTCAGCATTCATCCAAATACCTGGCTCTGGGTTTCCTTTCATTAATAAGAAAGACCTTTTAAGATTCATGCTGCAAGGAAGCACTGTGGTGATATTGTGTTCCCCAATATATTGTGCACCCTAATAAACTTATCAGGGGTCAGAGAACAGAACAGCCACGAGACAGACATAGAGGCCAGAAAATGGTGGCACACACACCTTGAATCCTAGCATTCCAGAGGCAGAGATCCATTCTGATTTCTGTAAGTTCAGAGCTATAGTGGAAACAGCCAGGCATAGTGACATATACCTTTAATCCCAGGAAGGGATGGCAGGAAGTAGAAAGATATATAAGGTGTAAGGACCAGGAACTAGAGCCTGGTTGAGCTTTTAGGCTTTTGAGCAGCAGTTCAGCTGAAATCCATTTGGATGAGGACACAAAGGCTTCAGGTTTGAAGATATGAGATAAGCTAAGGAATTGGCAAGGTGAGGTTAGCTGTGGCTGGTTCTGTTCCTCTGATTTTTCTGCATTCACCCCAATACCTGGATCTGGGTTTGTTTTTATTAATAAGACCTTTTAAGATTCGTGGTACAAGGAAGCACAGATTGAGGCAGGAAGAAGGAAATGAGAAAAGTACAATGGACTGCTAAATAAGTAGATGCTTGTTGGAATTTCTGGGGATCCGCAAAGCAGCATCTATTCCAGGAAATGAGGAGTGGGCATAGATGTGGGTTCAGAAAAACTATCATGAAACCAGAGCCTCTGCTGTCCCCACAGCAACTTGTGCTGTCTCCACTCCTTGACGGTGGTAGAAGGCATGAATGAGCACCAGCACATTGCCCACATAGCTCCTCCAAAGCAGCTGACTCCTGGGAAGAAAGCACTTTAGCACTCTGACAAACATGGCTACCCCAAGAAATCCGAGGCTGCACACTTCCTGTTTAGCTCTGGTCAGTGTTCTGGGACATGGGGAGCCTCGGGAACTGGCAAGGGAGCACTCCCACAGATCACATGACCCTGGCTTGCCCTAGAACTGGCAAGCTACCTGGAGCCACCTTCACTTCAGTCCCGGGACCAGAGGCTCCATGCACAGTCATACCCTTACCCTTGGTCCTGCTGAGAAACAGCACACTGAGGTGTTAACAAAAGAAGGAAAGCAAATCCGCTTGATGGCAGTATTGTACTAAGAAGGCATTGGTACCCATATTCCAGGAACTATCCCTCCGCCCTTCTCTGAGGGAAAAAAAGAGCCAACTTGCCAATAGTCTATAAGATGGCTGATTTCACTTGTGTCCTTTCAGGCCTTTCTGTATTGGTCCTACATGACAATCTCCGCCGCAAACACACACACCATTTCACTACAGTGAGACACTCAATCATCAGGGCATGTCACATGCTCAAGGCATAGACAACATAAGGAGAACTAAATTGGAAATCCCACCACTAGATGCAAGAGTCATGAGAAGGCACAGAAACAAAACTTTGGGCACAAACTGGGACTAGGGCTGAACACAGCAAGCTCTCATAGCCCAGCAGAAACGCTCTAACTGGCACGTATGTGCATGACGCTCAGCTAGCATCTTGATTCTGGGTACCAAGAGTAGCCAATATGTATTCAAGTGTCCCATGGCTGTGCACACACTGGATAACCACGACATAACTAAGCTTCAGGTTCTATATTACCTTACACCTCCTCCCAACACTTACACCAGGTTCATGACTATCCTATAAATCATAGGACAGAGAAGAAGGTGGGCAGTTGGCACAAGGGAGACAACACCCTACTCACATTGGCTGTAGGACCAGTAATGGATTTATACCAGGCAGAGTTAGATGCCAGGCTGTACAGAGGACAGAAAGCACACAGATAGTTTCCATGTTTAGTGCCCCAGTTCCTGGGCCATGGACAAGAGTCAGAATAGAAAGGACAAATGTCATCCAAATCCTTTGGTCTTCTACCATTGTGCATTCTAGGAGGCTGTCTGTGCATTCAAGTGTTTCTGTGAGCCATCTTGCTTTGTGTTGAGGCACCTCTGCCTTTGATGAATGATTAGGTTCCCAGGGACCCTCCCTGGGGACTAGAAAATATCAAAGAAGAACTGTTAGTTCATCCAAGCGGCTAACATCCTGTCAAGTCCTGGGCTGGGCCCACAAACCATCTGTTCTGACCTTCCTAGAAATCAATATGATCTCATAGTCTGTAAACAATAGTTCTCTCTACCACATGCCCCGGCCACCAGGGTCTTCAACAGGGACCTAAAGGGAGGGCAGGCAAACAAGAGGGACAAGAGACACAAAGAATGAGAGCAAGACAGGACGTCAGATCAAGCTCTACAATTTTTTCTCTCAAGGCATATATAGGTAGGCAAAGGTAGTTGCAAGCAGGAAGGGACTTAATTGTGGGGGTTGCAAGCGGGAAGGGACTTAATAATGGGGGTTGCAAGCAGAAAGGGACATAATTATGGGCTGTTCAGCCAGCAGGAAATGATGCCCTGAAGGTTATCTATCTACCCTTGTCTAACTGCCTAATTGCTTAACTTGAGCTCTTCACCTGATATCTGAGAAAAGGTTCTTGGATCTGTACGACAGTGCTTATGGCTCCTGTCAACCACACACAGCCACTTCAGTCAAGATATTTGCTACTATTTACTTTATCAAAGGACAGACTCTGTCTTGTCCATGGACCTTTCTTTACCATGCACATGCAGCCAGGGACAGATGTCTGCAACCCTCCATTCACACAAAGAAAAGTAGTCTAATGGTATTTACATAGACTCAAGAGCACCAGGACACATAACAGAGAACCCAGTCCTCTTGGCTCCTGACAGGATGCCAGTACCACACCAGCACACCTGCACACCAGCACCCTTTCCTCAGGCAGTCCTTTGGTGTTACATTTGGGACAAACTCAAAGAAAGCCACAACTTCATCTAGATTTCTCCTCTGGATCTGAACATATGGAGAAGGACAAAGTCAGTGTAGGCATCAGGAGAATTAGTGTGGTTTTTAATACACACACCTACCCATGCACACACACGAACTCTCTCCCACATAACATGTCTTACATATTACAAGTATACTAGAAGTAAGGAAAATGATGTAGAGAGGACAGAATGGATCTGTGACCATGGGATGAAGGAGGGAGCCAAAAAGGAAAATAGGAAAGAAGGGAGGGAAGGAGGAAGTGTGGTTGATATATTGTGCACCCCAATAAACTTACCTGGGGGTCAGAGAAGAGAACAGCCACTGTATTAAACATAGAGGTCAGGCAGTGGTAGCACATGCCTTTAATCACTGCACTTAAGATCTCATGTCTTACTTGGGAAGGACACATGCCTTTAATCCCAGGAATGGATTGCACGGAGCAAAAAAGTACATTATGGCATGAGGACCAGGAACTAGAATTTTGTTTTGTTTTTTTAAGCTTTTAGGCTTTTGAGTAGCAGTTCAGCTGAGATCAGTGCAGGTGAGGACTCAGAAACTTTCAGTCTGAAGATTCATGGAAACAGGATCGGGTGAGAAGTTGGCGAGGTAAGGTTAGCTGTGACTTGTTCTGTTCCTCTGATCTTTCAACATTCACCCCAATACCTGGCTCTGGGTTCTTTTTATTAGTAAGTCCTTTTAAGATTTGTGCTACAAGGAAGCACAGATTGAGGCAGGAAGAAGGGAATGAGAAAGGTAAGATGGACTGCTAAATATGCAGACTCTTGTTGGAATTTCTGGGATCCTCAAGACCATTAACAGAGGACAGAATCCCCAAAGCAGCATCTATTCCAGGAAATGAGGAGTGGGCATAGATGTGGGTTCAGAAAATCTATCATGAAAGCAGAGCCTCTGCTGTCCCCACAGCAACTTGTGCTGTCTCCACTCCTTGACGGTGGTAGAAGGCATGAGTGAGCTCCAGCACATTGCCCACATAGCTCCTCCAAAGCAGCTGACTCCTGGGAAGAAAGCACTTTAGCACTCTGACAAACATGGCTACCCCAAGAAATCCGAGGCTGCACACTTCCTGTTTAGCTCTGGTCAATGTTCTGGGACATGGGGAGCCTCGGGAACTGGCAAGGGAGCACTCCCACAGATCACATGACCCTGGCTTGCCCTAGAACTGGCAAGCTACCTGGAGCCACCTTCACTTCAGTCCCGGGACCAGAGGCTCCATGCACAGTCATACCCTTACCCTTGGTCCTGCTGAGAAACAGCACACTGAGGTGTTAACAAAAGAAGGAAAGCAAATCCGCTTGATGGCAGTATTGTACTAAGAAGGCATTGGTACCCATATTCCAGGAACTATCCCTCCGCCCTTCTCTGAGGGAAAAAAAGAGCCAACTTGCCAATAGTCTATAAGATGGCTGATTTCACTTGTGTCCTTTCAGGCCTTTCTGTATTGGTCCTACATGACAATCTCCGCCGCAAACACACACACCATTTCACTACAGTGAGACACTCAATCATCAGGGCATGTCACATGCTCAAGGCATAGACAACATAAGGAGAACTAAATTGGAAATCCCACCACTAGATGCAAGAGTCATGAGAAGGCACAGAAACAAAACTTTGGGCACAAACTGGGACTAGGGCTGAACACAGCAAGCTCTCATAGCCCAGCAGAAACGCTCTAACTGGCACGTATGTGCATGACGCTCAGCTAGCATCTTGATTCTGGGTACCAAGAGTAGCCAATATGTATTCAAGTGTCCCATGGCTGTGCACACACAGGATAACCATGACATAACTAAGCTTCAGGTTCTATATTACCTTACACCTCCTCCCAACACTTACACCAGGTTCATGACTATCCTATAAATCATAGGACAGAGAAGAAGGTGGGCAGTTGGCACAAGGGAGACAACACCCTACTCACATTGGCTATAGGACCAGTAATGGATTTATACCAGGCAGAGTTAGATGCCAGGCTGTACAGAAGACAAAAAGCACACAGATAGTTTCCATGTTGAGTGTCCCAGTTCCCGGGCCATGGACAAGAATCAGAATAGAAAAGACAAATGTCATCCAAATCCCTTGGTCTTCTACCATTATGCATTCTAGGAGGCTGTGCATTCAAGTGTTTCTGTGAGCCATCTTGCCTTTGTGTTGAGGCACCTCTGCCTTTGATGAATGATTATGTTCCCAGGGACCCTCATTGGGGACTAGAATATATCAAAGAAGATCTGTTAGTCCATCCAAGCAGCCACTATCCTGTTCAGCCCTGGGCTGGGCCATCAAACCATCTGTTCTGACCTTTCTAGAAATCGTTATGATCTCATTGTCTGTAAACAGTAGTTCTCTCTACCACACACAGCCACTTCAGTCAAGATATTTGCTACTATTTACTTTCTTCAAAGGACAGACTCTGTCTTGTCCATGGACCTTTCTTTACCATGCATTGCAGCCAGGGACAGATGTCTGTAACCCTCCATTCACACAAAGGAAAGCTGTCTGATGGTATTTCCATAGACTCAAGAGCACCAGGACACATAACAGAGAACCCAGTCCTCTTGGCTCCTGCCAGGATGCCAGTACTACACCAGCACACGAGCACTCCATCCACCTTTCCTCACGCAGTCCCTTGGTGTTACATTTGGGACAAACTCAAAGAAAGCCACAACTTCATCTAGTTTTCTCCTCTGGATCTGAACATATGGAGAAGGACAAAGTCAGGGTAGGCATCAAGAGAATTAGTGTGGCTTTTAATACACACACCTACACATGCAACACACACAAACTCTCTCCCACATAACATGTCTTTCACATTACCAGTATATTGGAAGTACAGAAAATGGTGTAGAGAGGACAGATGGATCTGTGACCATGGGATGAAGGAGGGAGCCAAAAAGGAGAATAGGAAAGAAGGGAGGGAAGGAGGAAGTGTGGTTGATATATTTTGTACCCCAATAAACTTGCCTGGAGGTCAGAGAACAGAACAGCCACTGTATTAGACATAGAGGTCAGGCAGTGGCAACACAAGCCTTTAATCACAGCACTTGAGATCTCATGCCTTTCTTGGGAAAGACACATGCCTTTAATCCCAGGAAGGGATGGCAGGGAGCAGAAAGGTTCACATGGCATGAGGACCCAGAACTAGAGTTGTGTTTTGTTTTTTTTTTTAAGCTTTTAGACTTTTGAGCTGCAGTTCAGCTGAGATCAATTTGGGTGAGGACTCAGAAGCTTTCACTCTGAAGATTCATGGAAACAGGATCAGCTGAGAAGTTGGCAAGATGAGGTAAGCTGTGACTGAGGTGAGTTTACCTGTGACTTGTTCTGTTTCTTTGATCATTCAGAGCACACCCCAATACCTGGCTCTGGGTTGGTTTTTTGTGTTTTTTTTACAAATAAGAAAGACCTTTCAAGATTTGTGCTACAAGGAAGTACTGTGGTAATATTGTGTTCCCCAATATACTGTGCACCCTACTAAACTTATCTGGGGTCAGAGAACAGCTACTAGACAGACATAGAGGCCAGAAAATGGTGGCACACACACCTTGAATCCTAGCATTCCAGAGGCAGAGATCTATTCTATTCTCTGTGAGTTCAAACCTACACTGGAAACAGCCAGGCATGTTGACACACGCCTTTAATCCCGGGAAGTGATGGCAGGAAGCAGAAAGATGTATAAGGTGTGAGGACCAGGAACTAGAGCCTGGGTAAGCTTTTAGGTTTTTGAGCAGCAGTTCAGATGAGATCCATTTGGATAAGGACACAAAGGCTTCCAGATTGAGGAAATGAGATTAGCTGAGGAATTGGCCAGGTGAGGTTGGCTGTGGCTGGTTCTGTTTCTCTGATCTTTCAGCATTCACCCCAATACCTAGCTCTGGTGTTGTTGTTGTTTTTTTTGTTTGTTTGTTTGTTTGTTTGTTTTTTTGGTGTTTTTCAAAACAGGGTTTCTCTGTGTAGCTTTGCGCCTTTCCTGGGACTCACTTGGTAGTCCAGGCTGGCCTCGAACTCACAGAGATCCGCCTGGCTCTGCCTCCCGAGTGCTGGGATTAAAGGTGTGCACCAACACCGCCCGGCTGGGTTTGTTTTTATTAATAAGACCTTTTAAGATTTGTGGTACAAGGAAGCACAGATTGAGGCAGGAAGAAGGGAATGAGAAAGGTAAGATGGACTGCTACATATGCAGACTCTTGTTGGAATTTCTGGGATCCTCAAGCCCATCAAGAGATGACAGAATCCCCAAAGCAGGATCTATTCCAGGAAATGAAGAGTAGGCATAGATGTGGGTTCAGAAAAACTATCATGAAACCAGAGCCTCTGCTGTCCCCACAGCAACTTGTGCTGTCTCCACTCCTTGATGGTGGTAGAAGGCATGAGTGAGTGCCAGCACATTGCCCACATGTCTCCTCCAAAGCAGCTGACTCCTGGGAAGAAAGCACTTTAGCACTCTGACAAACATGGCTACCCCAAGAAATCCGAGGCTGCACACTTCCTGTTTAGCTCTGGTCAATGTTCTGGGACATGGGGAGCCTCGGGAACTGGCAAGGGAGCACTCCCACAGATCACATGACCCTGGCTTGCCCTAGAACTGGCAAACTACCTGGAGCCACCTTCACTTCAGTCCCGGGACCAGAGGCTCCATGCACAGTCATACCCTTACCCTTGGTCCTGCTGAGAAACAGCACACTGAGGTGTTAACAAAAGAAGGAAAGCAAATCCGCTTGATGGCAGTATTGTACTAAGAAGGCATTGGTACCCATATTCCAGGAACTATCCCTCCGCCCTTCTCTGAGGGAAAAAAAGAGCCAACTTGCCAATAGTCTATAAGATGGCTGATTTCACTTGTGTCCTTTCAGGCCTTTCTGTATTGGTCCTACATGACAATCTCCGCCGCAAACACACACACCATTTCACTACAGTGAGACACTCAATCATCAGGGCATGTCACATGCTCAAGGCATAGACAACATAAGGAGAACTAAATTGGAAATCCCACCACTAGATGCAAGAGTCATGAGAAGGCACAGAAACAAAACTTTGGGCACAAACTGGGACTAGGGCTGAACACAGCAAGCTCTCATAGCCCAGCAGAAACACTCTAACTGGCACGTATGTGCATGACGCTCAGCTAGCATCTTGATTCTGGGTACCAAGAGTAGCCAATATGTATTCAAGTGTCCCATGGCTGTGCACACACTGGATAACCATGACATAACTAAGCTTCAGGTTCTATATTACCTTACACCTCCTCCCAACACTTACACCAGGTTCATGACTATCCTATAAATCATAGGACAGAGAAGAAGGTGGGCAGTTGGCACAAGGGAGACAACACCCTACTCACATTGGCTGTAGGACCAGTAATGGATTTATACCAGGCAGAGTTAGATGCCAGGCTGTACAGAAGACAAAAAGCACACAGATAGTTTCCATGTTGAGTGTCCCAGTTCCTGGGCCATGGACAAGAGTCAGAATAGAAAAGACAAATGTCATCCAAATCCCTTGGTCTTCTACCATTATGCATTCTAGGAGGCTGTGCATTCAAGTGTTTCTGTGAGCCATCTTGCCTTTGTGTTGAGGCACCTCTGCCTCTGATGAATGATTATGTTCTCAGGGACCCTCATTGGGGACTAGAATATATCAAAGAAGATCTGTTAGTCCATCCAAGCAGCCACTATCCTGTTCAGCCCTGGGCTGGGCCATCAAACCATCTGTTCTGACCTTTCTAGAAATCATTATGATCTCATTGTCTGTAAACAGTAGTTCTCTCTACCACACACAGCCACTTCAGTCAAGATATTTGCTACTATTTACTTTCTTCAAAGGACAGACTCTGTCTTGTCCATGGACCTTTCTTTACCATGCATTGCAGCCAGGGACAGATGTCTGTAACCCTCCATTCACACAAAGGAAAGCTGTCTGATGGTATTTCCATAGACTCAAGAGCACCAGGACACATAACAGAGAACCCAGTCCTCTTGGCTCCTGCCAGGATGCCAGTACTACACCAGCACACGAGCACTCCATCCACCTTTCCTCATGCAGTCCCTTGGTGTTACATTTGGGACAAACTCAAAGAAAGCCACAACTTCATCTAGTTTTCTCCTCTGGATCTGAACATATGGAGAAGGACAAAGTCAGTGTAGGCATCAGGAGAAGGTATTCAGTGTTACACACACACACACACACACACACACACACACACACACACTTTTTCTCTAACATGTCTTTCACACCAGTGTACTGGAAGTACAGACAATGAAGGAGAGAGAACAGAATGAGGATGTGACCATGGCCTGGATGGAAGGAGTGAAAAGGAGAATAGAAAAGAAGAAAGAAGGACTGACAAATATATAAACTATTTGTGGAATTGCTAGAGATTTCCAATGCCTTGAACAGAGGTCAGAATACCAAAGGCTATTTCTGATTCCAGGCAATGAGGGTAGGTATAGATGGCAGTTCAGAAAAAAATATCGTGAAACCAGGGACAATATCTCTGCTCCTTGATGGCAGTAGGAGGATATGGAAGGAGTCAGAAGCAGGTTATGCACACATCTGGTCCAAGGCAGCTGAGTCCCAAGGAGAGAGCTCTTCTGGAACCTGACAAAGATGGCTGCCACAGGAAAACCAAGTATGCACTTCCTTTGTAGCTCTGGTTATTGCTCTGGGGCAAGGCAAGCCTCAGGAGCTAGCTTGGGAGTGCACCACAGGTGACGTGGACCCTGGATTACCCTAGCACTGGAATATTAGCTACAGCCTCTTTCACTTCAGTCTTGGGACCAAAGTCCCCATGCTCCCTCACTCCCTCACCCGCAGAGATGCTCAGAAGCAGCTCACTGAGGTATTAGCAGAAACATGAAAGTCATTCCGCTTGATGGTAGTATAGCATCTAGTGTGCCTAGGCATCTTTCTTCCAGGTTTTTCCCTCCTCCCTTCTCTGAGGAAACAAAAGCCAACAACTTGCTACTAAACTTCAAACTGGTTGAGTTCAATCTCAGACTTTTCTGCCCAAAGGTAGGTCTTGGAGTCTTTATGTATGGATCCTGCGAGGGGATGGGGGTGGGGGTGAGCCTGGAGGTGGGGCATGTTGCTGACCAAGGTCCTCTGTTCAACCATATTCAGTCACTCAACCACTGAGTATGTCACACCCTGAAGGCATAAACACCATATAGAAAAACTAAATTGGAAAACCCACCACTAGATGCAAGAGTTCTGAGAAGCCACAGAAACAAAAAATTTGGACAGATACTAGACTCAGGACAGAACACAGCCTGCACTTCCCATAGTCCAGGAAGAACACTCAGTCACAGTTATGCAGGAGTCTCTGCTACTATCCTGACTCTGGGGGTCAAGGGTAACCATATGTGTCCAGGCCTTCTATGGTCGTGCAGATACTGGATAACCATGACACAACTAAGCTTCATATTCAAGGTTAGCTGAACCCTCCTTCCAACCCTCACACAGAATGCTCAATACAGGGTGTATCACAGCCTGCATTCCCCACAGCCCAGGAGGAATACTCACTGTCACGTGTATGCAGGAGCCTCAACTACTATCCTGACTCTGGGGGTCAATGGCAACCCACATTTGTTCAAGCCTTCCACGGTTGTACACGTACTAGAAAAACATGACACATTCAAGCTTAGCTGGACTCTTCTTTCCAACCCTCACACAGGTTGCTCCATACAGGGAAAGTGCTTAAGACAGAGAAGAAGGTGGAGAGTTGGCACAAAAAAGACAACCACGGTCCACACAGGGCCTAGGACTAGGTATGGATTCATACCAGGCATAAGGAAACCATGGCTTGAAAAGAGGACAGGATGCACAGGGATTGTTTCTATTTTGAGAGCCCCAATTCCTCAAGCCATGGATGGGAGTCAAGAGTGGAAAGGACAAATGTCAACAAAACCTTTTGGTCTTCTTCCCTTAGCCCCCAACCTGTGCATTCTAGGGACCCTCTCTGGGCATTCAAGTGTATCTGTCAGCTACCTTCCAAGCTCACATGTGCTTATGTATTGAGGCACCTCAGCCTCCAGTGAAAGATTTGGTTTCCAAGGACTCTCATTGGGGACAAGAAAATATCAAAGAAGAATTGTTAGTATATCCAAACTGCTACCAGCCTGTCAGGTCCTGGGCTGTGGCTCCAAACCATCTATTGTGGCCTTCCCAGAAAACATTATGATCTCATTGTCTGTAATCAATAGTTTTCTCTACCCCACATTGCCACTGCCAGTCAAGACATTTGAGACTATTCCTTTTCTCCAAAGGACAGAGTCCATCTTGTACATGGACCTTTCTTTATCATGTGCATGCAGCAATGTACAGATGTCTGTATCCCTCCATTCACACAAAGAAAAGCTGTCTGATGGTATTTACATAGACTCAAGGGGACCAGGACACATAACAGAGAACGTAGTTTTTTTGGATTGACAGTACCACACCAGCACACCAGCACCCTTTCCTCAGGCAGTCCCTTGATATTACATTTGGGACAAACTTAAAAAAAAATATCCACAACTACATCTTGTTTTCTCCTCAGGATCTGAATACATGGAGAAGGACAAAGTCAGTGTAGGCATCAGGAGAAGAAATGCAGTGTTACACACACACACACACACACACACACACACACACACACACTCACACACACTCACACACTAACATGTCTTTCATACCACTAGTTTAAAGATGTATTTATTTTATGTATGAGTGTGTGCTCTATCTGCATGCATATGTTTCTGCCAGAAGAGAGCACCAAATCTCATTACAGATGGTTGTGAGCCACCATGTGGTTGCTGGGAATTGAACTCAGGACCTCTGGAAGGGCAGCTAGTGCTCTCAACCACTGAGCCATCTCTCCAGCCCTCATACCACTAGTTTACTAGAAGCACAGAAAATGAAGGAGAGAGAACAGAATGGGGATGTGAGCATGGACTGGAGAGAAAGAGTGAAAGATGAGAATAGCTAAGAAGGAACGGATGTAGGGAGGCTGGATTGAATGATAACAAAGGGAATAAAGAAAGAAGGACTGACAAATATGTAAACTCTTTGTGGAATTTCTGGAGATCCCCAAGTCCATGAATGGAAGTCAGAATCCCAAAGGCTGTTTCTGATTCCAGGAAGTGTGGGGTAGATACAAATCTGGGTTCAAAAGATTCATGAAGCCAGGGACACTTTTGCCCACACTGTCTTGAATCCATGATGGTGATAGAAGGGTATGAAAGAGTCACAAGCAGGTTGCTTACATATCTGCTCCAGAGCAGTGGACTCTTCCCACCCTGAAAGACATGGCTGTCACAGGAAATCCAAGCCTGTACTTCCTGTGCCGCATGTGGGTTGGGCAGCAACTGTAGTTGTGTGTAGCTGTGTAACAGAAGAAGAAAAAGAAAGTTACAACTCACAGAGGGACATGAGGTCCCTTAGAGGAAGAAAATAAAGTTATAATGAGTGACCATGATGGGTTGGGGTGGGGAGAAATGTTAGATAGTGACCAACCATAAGATCATAATTGCCTGGCAATCCCAAGGAGATTCTTAGGGGCCCTATCCAGGTCCCAACAGGCAGGGAGGACCTGAGATGCAGTGTTTTTGTTTGGACATATTACTCTCTCAAGATCAGGATCCTGTACATCCTGTCATTTTAGCATATATTCATTGGTGATCCTCCCAGCCAATCCATGACTCAAGCTGTAGAAAGTAGCTTTCAGCTGGCAGGCTAACCAATGGCCAGAATACCTGATGGCACAGGCTGGGGTCTGGGGACAAGACGAGCACCATTTTAATGATGAATGACCTCTCTCCTGAGAATCTTGACAATGGACTAATAAGGAATACCCAGGGGTCCTGGGGACTTTGCTAGGTCCAGCATGGGATATCTGAGGGGAAAAAAATCTACATACACTATGCTTTTATTTCTGTTAACTTTATTCCTCTAAGACAAAATTTTATCAATACAGCTATAGCTCTGCCAGACATTCAGGGCAGGAATAACTCTAGACATACCAAGTTCTTCATCTGTCTACTTTATTTCTCTGGTCTGAAATCCTGTCTACATAGCTTCAGTTCTATCCAGTTTCTTCTCATAGTCCTGCTAATGACTAAGCTCTTATGCTTCCAGCCCCAACTTCGTCCTCTGTATCCTCATTCTCCATCTCTGCTACTCTCTACTCCTGGCACTGATGGACTCTGCAAAATTTCTGTCTTCCTCTCTTCTCTCTGGCCAAGCCTTTCTATCTGCTCTACAGAAAATGCCTGCCCTTTCTTTCCCTCTTTACTTGGTTCTCTTGTTCTACCTTCCGCCTTGATATGTAAAAACCTCCTTTGTTCTTAGTCAGTTGCTCTGGAGAGCCACTAGGCCCTGAGTCAGTGGGGTGGTCTGACCTTCATTTGCACAAGAAGCAAAGCTTTACATCTCCAGCCAGCTTATCTCCTAGGCTCAGTGGGGGAGTTAGTTACCTAGAAGTTCAGCAGGTCTGGAAATATTTGGGCACACAAGAATTTCATAGTAGAAGACAGTTGAAATATTAAGAGCTGGATAGCACTAAATATTCATAATAAATGGCTTGCCTTTTGACAGACCCTTGGCCAGTCAAAGTATAGCTTTAATACACAGCTGAATCTCTATAATATATTCTTGTGGCTTGCCACAGAATAAGAAGCTCAAGGCCTCAGAGTTATACATAGCAGGCTGTACTTTTTCCCTGCATCCACAGGGGACCTGCTTTCAACAAGGTTTGAAGCAATTTCTCAGCCAAGGTTTTGGATGTTGCAGGTGTCTATCTCTGTTGTGACACATGCCTGGCTTCTTCATTGCCCCGTGGTCTCTAAGAGCTTGGCTGTGTAGTGTGCCCACAGTGTCAGCACAGTGATGATAAGACTGACTGCCTTGGGGCTTACCTTATACCTTGGGGGTCCTGGGCCAATGTCCAAGTCAGGATGTTGCCCTTGCCTAAGAAAAGACTTGAGCTATGCCTCTGGTCCCAGTGTCTATGGTTTTGTTTCTGAGGTTTCTGCACAGGCCTTTACCCTGTGTATCCAGGGGACCTGCCTTCAGCAAGTTTTGAAGCCATTTCTTGGCCTAAACCTTGGCTAATACAGATATTTGTCTCTGCAGTGGCAGCTTCCCACCTTCTTCTACACACAACGGTCTCTAAAGCTTGGTTATAACATAGCTCCATAGCACAAGGAGCTAGACAAGGCCTGTTTTGACCCTGCAGTCTAGATGGCAGCTGAGGGTGCTATACCAATGTCCAAGTCAGGATATTGCTGTTGCATAGTGAGAGGACTTGGGCCCAGTATCCATAGCTTTGTTTCTAAGGCTTCTGACCTCTCTTTATGCCAAGAATGGGGTTCCTTTTGTCTTCTATATGTATAATCTCTATGCCATGATGGGGCCATTCCCACTAGTGTAGTGTCTCAGTCCAGTGGCAATGAAAATCCTTTATGGTCTTTGACCCCAAAGTCATTCCCCTGACTCACACTGGGAGACCCATCTCTGGCCAGAAGTGCCTAAGATAGTGGGTTGCCACCTGGATGCCTGATGGCAGACAACTAATGGCATGATTTAATCAGCAGAGGGCCCAGGGTGTGGGCCTAGGTAAAGGGTGGCTTGGCATTCTCAGTGTAATACTATCCTGAAGCAGAATTATCTTGCTGATGCCCCTAATACTTTGCTTTGCTTTTCTTGGCATGGCTTGAGAACAATGGAGTCAGTTTCTTCTGAGACAGGGCAAAGTATTCCTTCAGTCTTGGAAGTCCAGGGTCCTGGTGACTCCAGCAGCTTGAGACAGTGAAGGCTCCCAAAGCAGACAGGGCTCCAGATAGCTTGACCTAGTAGACACAGGAAACAGTCTCCAGGTTCTATTAGCAGCCATGTCTGACAGGGATGGAAAACAGTAGCTGCCTAGCAATCTACATTATAGGTCTCGGGGATGTGGGCCACTTGCCTGGGCTACCTTTCTGTCTTTCTTGCAGAAAACAGAGAGCGTCCAAGTGTACACAGCACCTGAACAGGATCCCTAGCTGCTTTCTGGGCTCCTCACTCCCAACAAAGCTCATTTCTTGGAGCTACAACCTGTCCTGAATATTTGGGCCTCTGCCCATGGGATTGATAGCACACAGACTTTCTACCCAAAGCTTATTTTTTAAATATTATTTCTTTCCATTTTTGAGATTACAATTAATTACCTTGTTTCTCCCTTCTGTTTTCTCCCTCCAAACCCTCCCATATATCCCTCTTTGCTCTCTCTACGCTGATCAGGTTTCACCAATATGGTAGTTTAAACATGAGCTGAACAAGCACAATAATAGACATGCCAAAGTGAACAGAGAAATTCCATGAGGCCTCAGTCCTACACAAAAAAGTACAGGTAACTATGGAATGTTGAGAGTGGGAGTAATGTCTTCCACAGGGAAGAATGTACATATTAGTTGTCCAATATTATTATTTCTTTTATTTTTGAGGTTATAATTACATAATTTCCCAATTCCCAGTATGGGATGAAATATATCCTCTCCTAGTTATTTTTTTTTAATAATTTATTTTTATTTTTAGTGCATTAGTGTTTTTCTTGTACATATGTCCCTGTGATGGTGTCATGTCCCTTAACTGAAGTTACAGACAGTTGTGAGCCCCAGGTGGGTGCTGGGAATTGAACCCAGGTCCTCTGGAAGAGTAGTTAGTGCTCTTATCTGCTGAGCCATCTCTCCACCCCCTAGCTAGGTTTGAAGCCATATGGGGTCCTAGTACCCAGTTGAGGTAGATGCTTGTCTCCCCATGTTAGCTACTCAATTTTTTATGTTCTATGGTCTCTAGAGACTTGGGTGTGGTATGGATCCACTGTGTTAACACACCCTGGGCAGGCCTGGTCACTCTGTGCATCATCACCCTGCATTCTAGGAGTCAAAATGACAGCTGAGGATCCTGCACCAATGCCCATGTCATAGTGTTTCCAATGCTCAGTGAGAGGACCTGGGTTCATCCCCTGGGTCCAGTATCCATGCTTTTGTATCTGAGGCTTCTGATATCTCATCCAGAAAGGGTTGGAGTTCCTTTAGGATACTTATATACATGTTTCCTGTCCCTTGAGGAACCATCATTCTCACTAGTAGAATGTTACAGTACAGTGGAAATGGGGACCCTATGGGGGCTTTGTCTCCCAGGCTGAGTCACTGTTGCTTGGTCCTAAGGATTCCCTCAAGGGAGGGGGTGAGAAGGCACAGTGTCAACGAAACAGACACCAGTAGTCCCGTGAAGGCAAACAGCAGACTCTTTTATTCAATAACCGGGAAGGCCTTGTATACCCTCCTCCAAGCACCCAGGCTGTGTCCCAATCTGGTGACATTGCATGGTCACCCCTTATTAGCTAGGCATGATCTGGAACTCTGACAGTGCCTATTGCTAGGACCTCAGGTGTTGCTGTTGTTTTTACTCTTTTGGAAGTTTTTACTCTTGGGGGGGGTTCCTACCACCCAGCTCCCAAATAGATCACACACAGAGGCTTATTCTTAATTATGAATGCCTGGCCTTAGCTTGGCTTAGTTTCTTGTGAGCTTTCCTCAACTTAAATTATCTCATCTACCTTTTGCCTCTGGGCTTTTCCCATTTTCTTACTTCTGTAAATCTTATTCTTTCTCTTTGGCTTGCTGTGTAGTTGGGTGGCTGGCCCCTGGAGTCCTCCTCCTTCTCTGGCTCCTTCTTGATCCCTTTCCAGATTTCTCCTTCTATATATTCTCTCTGAATGCCAGCCCTGTCTGTCCTTTTTCCTGCCTTGCTTTTGGCCAGTTCTTTATTAGACCACCAGGTGTTTTAGATAGGCACAGTAACACAGCTTCACAGAGTTAAAGAAATGCAACATAAACAAAAGTAACACATCTTAAAATATTCTACTAAACTCAGGCAGACACTGCAGCATCAGGATCTCTGACAGCACCTGTTGCTAGGCCCTCAGGAAGACTCCAGGTTGGCTCATAAGGAAGTACATTATGTGCTTACTTTCACAACTGTTTTGAGCCAATTTCCTCGACCCTATGGGCCTGTCCTACTACAAGTCACCTGATTCATTCTGAGAGGCCCATATCTAGCCAGAAGTGGCCAAGATACTGGAGCACCTAACAGTGAGTCTGGTGGTAGGTAATGGTTTGGAGTGTTTTGCTAAGTGGAAGGACCAGGTAGTGTGTGGCAACACATTATCATGAAAATGCCTCTTATATTCCCAGTTTAGAATCCCAGTTCTATGGCCCTAGGGTTGACTCAGCAGGAGAGGCACATGTTGCTAAAGTAGCAGACTCAGTATCCTGTAGAAAAAGCACCATGCCACCCAACTCCATCCCTAACTGCTGTGGGATGTTCTGTATGGCAAATGTGTTGCTCTAATTGGTTAGTAAATAAAACACTGATTGGCCAGTAGTCAGACAGGAGAAAGTATAGGTGGGACAAGGAGGAGAAGAATTCTGGCAAGTGGAAGGCTGAGTCAGAGACACTGCCAGCCACCATGACAAACAGCATGTGAAGATGCCGGTAAGCCACGAGCCACATGGCAAGGTATAGATTTATAGAAATGGATTAATTTAAGATATAAGAACAGTTAGCAAGAAGCCTGCCACGGCCATATAGTTTGTAAGCAATATAAGTGAAAGGTTTACACAACAAGCCCCCACGGTCAGGCGTGTTCACATATGCCTGGCGGACACTTCCGCCTAGCCAGGTCCGGGTCAGGATAGCCATTTCCGGGTCAGGGCATCTCGCGTGACCAAGATCCGTGACGTTTCACTAGCCACATAAGCATGCAACGTGGCCATGTGATCTACGCGCTTGTGTGTAGTAGTGACGCTGATCTGTCCACGCCCAGCCTTTAAAATCTGGCGCCATGTTCCCGGTTCCTTCTTCTCCACACACGTGCTTCCCGCAGGCCTATTCACTCTCTGTCCCTTTACCTTTAATAAAACTCTTGTTAGCGGATTCTGTCGTGTTTTGTGGCATTTCCTTGCAGGGTAAGAACACAATGCAGCCGAAAAACTAACAATAAGTCTCTTATATAAGTGTTTACTTGGTTAGGATTGAGTGGATGTGGAATTGGCAGGTGTCAGAGATTTGTCCTGACTGTGGGCCAGGCAGGAAAACTCTAGCTACACCTAACCCTAAAACAGTAAGAGAATTCATTACTACTACTAAAGGAAACTCATGATTAGGCTTATCTGTAAATATCGTTATAATATTAACATAATAAAAGTGGTTGAGGCTCCCCACAAATCTATGGTGACTCCTTCCAATGAACTTGTCCCTTGATATTCAGAAAAATCAATGTGGGCAATTAAAGTAGACTTTGTTTGCATAGATGATATTAATTTTCATTATAACTGGTCAAAATCATATTACAGCTTATTCCTAGGTGTTCCAAGAAATTCCAACTAAGTCAGTTGGCAGAATTGATTGTTTTTCCTTACATAAGCCTATATATCACTTGATTTGGGATATCAAAATCAACAAGCTGATTCCACAGACATATATTGGACTCAGTTGATGTCTCTTAATAAATGTTATATTACAGTTTCCATCAGCCAGATTATCATAAGGTATTATACATACAGTAGCTGATGTTTCTATTATACTCAAATGCTGCCTTCTAATTGGCACAACCACTCTCCAATTTTAGACATTCAAAGGCTTAGTGGCAAAAGTAGTCCCCTACAAAGTACAGGAACATTTTTTATTTTATGGATCACTTAGGCCCAGTAATTAAAACTTAAAACATTACTTTGGCTCTCACAAAACCCTGTCTCAAAGACAATGAAAAGAAAAGCAAACAAACAAAACCTAGTAGTTATCTGCCATTGCAGAGACTCTGATTTTATTGATGTGCAATTTTGTTTGTCCGTCTGCCATTTTTCAAATCAACACTGCCATTTTTCAACTCTATATTTCATCCTTACCTTTCTCTCTTTGGGGTAGAAGCCTCTTGTCTCAATGGAGTTATGAGATAGCTATACCTGAATATGATTTTTTCAATTAAAGGAGACAGTAAACATTAAACATTTATATCAGCTAATCTAAGCACGACTTCAGGAAGATGATATAGAGCCATGCTTTGGCACATGGAATACACCTATCTTCTGTATTTCCAAAATTCTGGTAAATGGGAGCTTTTACATAACCTCCATGTGATCAACATTCATATGCATCTTTTTGATGCTCTTCAGCCTGGAGTTCTGTCTCTTACCATGGTCACTCAAAACTACCACATAGTTATTGATTTAAAGGATTGCAGTACTATTCCTTTATATCCAGGTGATAAAGGTGTGCTTTTTCAGTACCTACTTCTCAGTATCAAGCACTGATACATCACTTTCAATGGAAAATACTTCCCCAAGTTATGATCAACAGATTCACCTTCTGTGAGTGCTGAACAATATACCTGTTAGCCAAAATCCCCCCCCCCCCAGCACACACAAAATGCATTTGTTTGAACGTAGTAACAATCTCAGAGTACCCCAAATCTGTCAACATCATATTAAGGAAAATAAATTTAAATGTTTTCTCCTGGGGTAGTTTAAACAAGAGTGAGCCCCTATTTGAATTCTTTACTTCTCCCTCCCCATGACTTCCATTGTTTCTGTTGGTCTGGTGCATGAATATGCATCTTGACAGGCCTGAAGGCAGACTTGAGAATCTGTTTTTCTCTGACTCTGTATCTGTCTTTGTGTGTACCTGTGTGTCTGTCCCCTAAGAAATGGTCTCTCTCTCTCTCTCTCTCTCTCTCTCTCTCTCTCTCTCTCTCTCTCTCTCTTTCTCATTGAATAACACAGAAAACATCATATGGGGAAGAAATTAGGGACACTTTAGAGAAATATGTAACTGAGTTTTACAAAGGAATAAGTCGTTGACTCCAACTGATCCCAACTGATCAAGATAAGAAATATTCCAAGCACCATTACTTGTCAACAAGTATCTATATGTTGTATCCAACATTTATAGTGGATATTTATTTTATAAGACAGCTTTTGTCATACTTATTGTTTTCAGAATATAATTATCATAACACATATCAAAACACACACGCAGTACACTCTGAGTCAGGAGCATGGAAGAGAACATACCTTACAATAACAGCTATGCATTAGATCAGATTATGATGGTTGATTACTTGGGAAACTCAAGGCTAGTAAGGTTGGCTGTTGCTTTGCTCTCTCAAAGGCAGATTAAACAAAAAGTATGAGTACAGTAGGCTATCAATCTTAAGTCTGAAGTGATCTCAAAGTTTATTATTAACCCTGGCTGTGAGATTAAGCAAAAAAAAAAATCAGTCTTTTAAAATGTAAAAGATATTTTCATAAAAAAATTCATCACCACTGGAGTGAACTTGGGTTAAAGGTACCTTGGCTTTCTCAGTGTGATACTGCCCTGAAGCAGAACTGTCTTATTGATGTCCAAAATGTTTCCCTGTGGTTTTCTTGCTTGGGTTTTGGAACAGGGGATACTTGGGTCCCAGAAGAAAAGGATAGGGAGCTCCTACAGACTTAGGACTCCTTGGGAAACCCAAGATACAGGTTCATGTAGGCAGAAGTTTCTCTTCCGCCTGCCTGTTCCCAAATAACTGGCAGCTGCTTCTTAAGTATTGACTCAGAGGTTTAACATTACTTATAAATGCTCAGCCAGTAGCTCAGGCTTATTACTAACTAGCTCTTACATTTAAATTAACACATAATTCTTATCTGTGTTTAGCCATGTGACCTGGTACCTTTTCTCAGTGTGACATTTTCATCTTGCTTCGTCTACATCTGGCTGGTGACTCCTTGACTCTGTCCTTCCTCTTCCTAGACTGCTCCTAGTCTGGTCACTCAACCTATACTTCCTACCTGGCTACTGGCCAATCAGCATTTTATTAAACCAATTTGAATGACAAATCTTTACAGTGTGCAAGAGTATTATCCCACAGCAGATTGCTATGTGGCAGTTTGGACCAGTGTAGGCTCCCAAGGCAGGCAGGGCTCCAGAGTTCAAGGCCTGGGAGATACAGAAAGCATATACACCTAAGCAGCCATATGTGGCAGGGAAACCAGATGTTCACTGCCCAGGAGAATGCAT
Organism: Peromyscus eremicus; assembly: GCF_949786415.1. Classification (NCBI taxonomy): domain Eukaryota; kingdom Metazoa; phylum Chordata; class Mammalia; order Rodentia; family Cricetidae; genus Peromyscus; species Peromyscus eremicus. The sequence goes on along the minus strand of NC_081439.1, from coordinate 96,101,921 downwards.
CTGACATTAAGGGATGTGGTGAAATTTCCTGGGAGCCCATCCTGGCTTCCTTGCACATAGCAGTAGTGTGCACCAGTGCACAGTGTCTTTATTTCCTTTCTGGGCTACCCTGCCCTGCTCTCAGCTAATTTGAAGGGGCCACACCTTGTGTGGGATATCCTGGAATCTGCCTGTGGTGTTTGGGGCATACAGATCTACCACACAAATCGCTCTTTTATCTTTCCTTCTTGGCTTTTATCTTCTTCCTTCCCACATCTTACTCTCCATCTTTGCATGTGTGCCTACCTCCAAGCACAGGTAGGTGGGTTTCTGCAGAGGACACAGAAAGGTACAAGTCTGAGAGGGACTTGAGAACTTTGGAGAAAGAAAAGAGAGCAAAGTTTCCTGAGTGGTGCCTAGTTGTTGGGATAGGGTGGAGGCAGATGTGGAGGGCTGTGCAGAGGAGAAAAATTGTGACAGAGCTGGAAGTAGCCCAAAGTGGTTACCTGGTGATGCCTAGGAGATGATTAGGGTGGGGCCCCCAGGCCCAGGGGACTGGTAGCCAAGGGGGCAGTTAGAATGGAATATTTCTTCTTTTGATGTGTCCTTGTCCCCATATAGGGTTCCTGGGCATCCTGCCTTTTTAGCAGAGGTTGTGGATGAATGCTGCCCCCTGGTAGTATCCAGTGTGGAGGATGTGCTCCTGAACCAAGATGGCTGGGTACCTGGATCTTGGTGAAGCCAATTTTCCTAGAGTTCACTGGGGTGTTGACCTCTTACTAGGACCCCTTGCTGGGTAAGGTCTCTGTTTTGGATTCACTTGAGTGCAAACCTGGCATCTAGCTGAGACATCCATTAGGCTGTCTAGTCTAGGTATAATATACCTTGGTCTGAGCAAGTCAAAAAGTTTTGTGGACCCCAGATGAGTATCCTGGTGAAGGTCAGTTCTCAGAGACCTATCAGCTGTTTCTGGGGGAATCATCTTTCCCTCTGGTGTCCTCCATCAACCTGTGGGTTTGAAATGTCCAGTTCTTCTTTACCATGGAGTCTCAGGCAGCATTGGGTCTGGGTATCAATAGGCCCCACTGCTCTTAGGACTGTTGTTGGGCAGCTAGGTCAGCAGCCCCCCAGTGGAAGACAACAATTTATGGGGGAAGCCAAATAGCCTCTAGGAGAGACAAGATTTTTGCTTTGGTTTTAATGTCCTTCTCCCCAGGGGCAAGAAGCCTTCTTTCTCTATTGATCACACTGTGGATGTGCACAGTAGTAAAAGCAGAGCGACTATCCTTGTATGTGGTGGTGGACTTTGCTTTTTCCTATCTGAGAGCCCGTGTCAGATCAATCAGTCCCCCTGGGCTGATGTACCTGGCTTGGGCCTAAATTATTTCAGTTAAAGTAACTACTGCAGCTCCTACATAGCTGGTTTCATCTTTTTTCTTGTGACAGTTATAGATGAGCACGTATGGGTCTCCATCACTCAAGAAGGTAGCAGGATTGATGGTGGTGGGTTTCTCAAACTGGACTCAAGGATGAGCCAGAAGTAGGGCCTCGTACTGGGTCATATAGTCCTTAGACAACAAGTGGTCTGATGTTCCTCAAAGGAGGGCCTCAAACACATCATGGGGTGCTATGTATATAAGATCTTAACCCAGAGTTAACTTGTTTGTTTGTTTTCATTAGACTAGCAGTAGCCACCACAGCTCATAGACAGGTGGGCAATCCTGTGGCTGCAGGGTCCGATCATTTGGACAGGTATATCACAGGGCATTTCCATGGCCCCAAAGTTTGGGTTAAATGTCTTTTGTTTCATAAAACAAATAGATGAAGAGGTTTTCAGACATCTGGAAGTGCTAGGGCTGGAGCTGAAGTCAAGGCTGATTTTAAAGCCTCAAACACCTGTTTTGTTCATTTTCAGTCCAGATTAGAGGCTCAGTGCCCTGCTTTGTGCTGGTGTATAGAGGCCTTGCTATTTCCACAAATTCTGGTATCCAAAGGTAGCAATACCTAGCTGCACCTAGGAACTCTGGGACCTGTCCCTTAGTCTTTGGAGTTGGGATCTGAAGGATGGCAGTAACCCTACTCTGAAGCTGGCTCTTTTTATCTCCCCTCAGCTGGTAGCCAAGATAGGTAGCCTCTATAAAGTGGGGCTCTCTTAGCTGACACTCTGTAGCCCAAGGACTGTAACTCTGGCAGTAGTCCTTTGGTGACCCTTTTATAATCTGTTTTCCTGAGGAAACCTCTGAAGGACGGGCAGGAGGTCAACACTTATTGTGTCATCAAACAGGGTTGGCACATTTTTAAATCTTTGCAGTAACCTGGTCCATGTAAGTTGCCCATTGTAACCTCCCTCTGCATTTGTCTACTTAAAAGCAAAGATGGGTTGACTCACCTCTGCCAAAGGGAGATTGAAGAGTGCACCTTTTTTGGTCCAAGACAGTGTACACCTGTTTCTTTGGAGGAATAGACTCCTGAGAATCAGATGTCCTAGGTTTCCTCACAGGCAGGAGAAGTATATTCCAGGGTGACTTGCAGGGCACCAGGATGCCTGTCAATCCAAGCCAGTAAATATTGTCTGCAATTTCTCCTTCCATTTTCTGGATCATTGGGTATTGCTTAATCTGGATGAGGGTAGCTGAACTGGCTAGTTGAACAATTATAGGAACTTGGTGTTGGGCCAGTCCTGGAGGGTTAGTTTCTGCCCATACCCCAGGAATCTTTTTTGTCAATCTGAGAGACAGTCCAAGTGTATCTTTTGATTGAAGGCACAACTTTCAGCTAGGACATATTCTGCTGACAGAGGATAAGACACTAAAATTTTGCTGAGTATCTGTAAGTCTAACCATATCTCATCATCGGAGAAGGTAATGCTGGCTTTTAGTTTATGCAAAAGGTCTTGTCCCAAGCAGTTCTGTTGTTAAACACTCTTTGAGTTACCTCCAGCAACTGGAACCTACCTACATCTGTAACTTTTATAACTTTTTTTCTAATATCTGGGGCCAACTGGGTGACAAAGGAAATCTTTTCAGCAGCTGTTTTTAATCCTTTAAAAAGGGACCCAGTGAAAATTGTTTAAAGTCTCCTTGGTCAGTGTTGGACACAAGGGAAAATCTTTTCTGTCCAGGCTATTGTCTGGCAGTGATCCCCTGCCCGGCCCAGGGGATCTTTCATAGAATGATGGGTTTTGAGTTTTCCAGTTAGGGATCATTGATTGAAGAGGAGACATAAATCATGAGAGTGGAACTTTCTCTTTTCCTTCGGTCCCAGCTCAGGGGAACGTTATCCCATTCTCAGTGAAGGGAATGCTCACCTATGGGAACTATTTCTCCTTCCTGTGTGCATTCTGCTTAGATGGCAGGGAGCCCTGGATGAGAGGCCTTGGCCCCTCCACACAGGGACCAATCCTGACCTTGAGCATGAGTCAAGCAACAAAACAAGCAAGTGCTTCCCACTCCTGGAGTGGGACAGATAGGTGGAGGGGTTTTGTGTGCGTCCGTGCGTGCGTGCGTGCGTGCGTGTGTGTGTGTGTGTGTGTGTGTGTGTGTGTGTGTGGTGGGGAGTTCTCTTAGCAAGCTGGAAGAGACAAAAGTATTCAGGTCCCCAATAGGAGGGGGCACAGGTCTTAAGCCAGGGAGTTCTCATACTATAGAAAGACACTGGTCAATACAGGGAAACAGAACTGTCAGAAACTCATAGAAACACACACATACACATGTGTATGCACACACATACAGGCACAAACACGGGCACACACAAGATATGGGGGAGAACCAAGGGTGTCCACCATACATTCATACACCTGGACAGGGGAATCCAGTGATGTCTCGCATAGTTCCTGGAGTCTGGGTCAGTAGCTACATCCCACCTCTCCAATCTGTCCAAACACAGGCGCTTTAGCCAGATTTACCTCCACAGGTGACTTTCTAATTTTTTTTCCGTTTGGAGTGGGGGTGTCAGACCCCTCCGAAGCATTAGGCAGTGAATGATCAAAGGGAGCCCTGGGGACCTGGACTATCTCAGGTTGCACACCCCCTAGAAGTCCTCTGACCACTGCACTCTCCCTCACTCCAAGGGGCTCTCAGACACTCAGTGTTTCAAGGTCTGGTTTCTTGGGATTTCAGTGGGACCTCCAGAAATGTTGTGGGGCATTCACCAGAGAAGATTGCTCGAGCATGGGTTTAAGCCAATAGAAAGTCTTTGTCAGCCAGCTGGCAACTATACGGGGTGTTCAGGATCCCAGTGTAGCCCTGAGGCTTTCTCAGGGTGAGCTGTAAAGCACAAAAACCTTCTTCTGGGTGGACATACTTCAGTTAACAAGAACAGTTAGACAGAAGCAGAACTGTAAAAGCCAAAAAGTAAGATTAGTACATTTAGAGACTTTCCCAGAACTATGGACGTTGATGGATTAGGTCTTTGTTGTCATTTTGGCTGGTGGTGCTACCTAGGTGCTGAGTTTTATGGCCTGAATGGTACTTAAATCCATTCTCTCCCATGGCCCAGACCTACAGACCAGGGACAAGAGTCCAGTGCAGTCCTATGAGTGAATGTGTTTTGCCACCAGGCTGCAGGCAAACCACCCCCCCAAAAAAAATTAAAAGCAGATACTACAACAATAACACCACACACACACACACACACACACACACACACACACACACACACACACAAAGATTCTCTCTGTGTCTCTCTGTCTCTCTGTCTCTCTGTGTGTCTCTGTCTCTTTCTCTCTGTCTCTCTGTCTCTCTCTCTCCCTCTCCTTCTGCCTTTCCCCTCTTTCATATGTACAACACTAGCTACTCTATCCAAGAAGGACCTGTCTTATTAACAGGGGATTTATCATGTTCACTTGGGTAATGACTTCCTCTACCCACAGGAAGCCTTCCTTCCCTTGAGAACCAAGCCTCCAGAGTTCTATCTCCACACTGTCCAGAGTTTCTGTGCTTGACCATAGAAAAAGAGCAGTCTGCTCCCTGGAGACAATCCCATCATGGCTTTGTAACTCAACCAACAATCCTGGAGGCAGCCTAATGATGCTGGAAATAGAGCACCCTTGAAGTGGGCATGCTCTGAGCTTACACAGGTTTCATTTCAGCAACTCCCAACCATGGGTCTTGTTAACATTCATACTGCTGCCATGCAATTTGTGATTGGCTAAGCCACATACGTATCAGATACCTAGGGATAAGTCCAGACCTTGTGCCCACCGTGGCTCCTTCTGTGGTATTAAGTCCCACATGGCTTACTCTACAAAACAGCCTGTCCTTCCCAGTGTCAATGAGCTGTCCACCCTAAATGCTGTACTCTGTGTCCTCTGTGGCCTTCCTTCTTATCCCTCTGATGCCTAGCTCACTGTATAGCTAACAGACACAGATTATTCTAGATACATATGCACATGTGAAAACACAGGCACACAGTTGTAAAAATACACACAGACACACAGGCACATGCACAGAAGCCTATGCCAATCACGACCATAGTGCAGAATCCTCAGAAACAAAATCATGGATGTGAGATTCAGGCCCTGAGCCCTGCCCCCTCGCTCACCAGCCAGGGCATTCTTACTGGGGGCTGACCAGAGAACCTGGAGCTGTCTACTTGACCCCTCCCACCCCGGTGACTACTACAGCTACCAAGCTTGTCATGGGTGTGCAAGTATTTGTAACTCAGACCCCAGCAAGCTTCCAGGTGAAGGAGGCCTACCTTTAAAGCCTTTCCAGGTGGACCCTGTGCTAATAGGACAGAGGACTAGTGGTGGCTAATAGCTCAGGGTATAAGAGACTTTGGGAAGATGCCACAAGGGAGAAGCCCAGCGTCCTCACTCGGACCCCAAGGACAATAGTCACTTCACCCCTGTCAGAATGCACCTCTGGATCGCTCTAGCAAGGCAAGCAGGGTCGATTTCGCCTCTTCCTGAGAGCCGGGCCTGACGATGGCGGAGAAAACTCAAAAGAGTGTGAAGATTGTCCCTGGAGCCATGGTGTGTGTAGAGAGTGAAATCAGAGGTGATGTGACCATAGGCCCTCGGACGGTGATCCACCCCAAAGCACGAATTATTGCAGAGGCCAGGCCAATAATCATTGGAGAAGGTAACCTGATAGAAGAGCAGGCCCTCATCTTCAACGCTCATCCGGATAATATCATCCCAGACACTGAAGAGCCAGAACCCAAGCCTATGATTATTGGCACCAACAACCTGTTTGAAGTTGCCTGTCATTCCCAAGCCATGAAAATAGGAGATAATAATGTCATTGAGTCAAAAGCATACGTAGGCAGAAACGTCATCTTGACCAGCGGTTGCATCATTGGGGCTTGCTGCAACCTCAACACTTTTGAAGTCATTCCTGAGAACTCGGTGACCTACAGTGCGGACTGCCTCTGAAGGGTGCAGACGGAGCGGCCGCAGCCCCAGACTCTGCAGCTGGATTTCTTGATGAAAATCTTGCCCGATTACCACCACCTAAAGAAGACGATGACGACGAAGGGAGCCTCAACTCCAATTAAGAATTAAGAAGTTTGCCGGGCCGTGGTGGCGCACGCCTTTAATCCCAGCACTCGGGAGGCAGAGCCAGGTGGATCTCTGTGAGTTCGAGGCCAGCCTGGGCTACCAAGTGAGTTCCAGGAAAGGCGCAAAGCTACACAGAGAAACCCTGTCTCGAAACCCCCCCCCCCCCAAAAAAAAAAGAATTAAGAAGTTTGTCGAAGTAGTGATCTGTCTCTGCTGGCTTTTGAAAGGGCCGGGAGTTTAATGTCACATTGACTTTCTGTTGGAAACTTGAGTTATGGAGAGAGGTGGGTTCCCCTGTAACTACCTTTATAATTTATGTGGAGTGTATTGTTTCTTGTCCTTGTGGTAATTTATAGACTCAGTTGTTCTTTTGTGATACAAAATATTCGCCATGCATTTGTTATGTAAAGACCATCCATGATGACATGTCATGTTATATGTTTATATGCTAATGTAACCATAACTAAATAAAAGATTGGCTACTTGAAAAAAAAAAAGAATGCACCTCTGACATGGACACCCAGCAAGGCACAGGCAGCTGCATTCACTTGTAAAGGCTCCAGTTTTTCAAACCTGAGCCAAGAGTAAGATAGGAGATGAGAAGAGCTGCCAATACCTTTGATTCTTCTTTTCTTGGACACAAGCCAGGGCCTTCAGGTACCCAGCCATCTGGGTTCAGGTGGATGCTGCTGCACAACCTCCACACTGCATACCACCAGGGGGCAGCATTCATTCACAACCTCTGCTGAAAAGGCAGGATGCCCAGGAACAGGATGTGGGAACAAGAACATAGCAAAAAGAGAAACATCCCATCCCACCTGCTCCCTTGCCTGCCAAGCCCAGGGCTTGGGCCCCCACCCTAACCATCTCCTAGGCAATTCCAGGCAACCAGTGTGAGATATCTCAAGTTCTGACTCAATCTCTCTCTTCTTCTAGCCAACCTAACACTTCAATCTAAATTGAGCACATGTGTGTATGTCTTCCTTTTTACCAAACAATATATCACTTCAAGTACACCTCACACATTTATAATGAAAGTTTCTGCATTTTCTTTCTATTTACATAAATTTAGTATTTTCAGAGAAATTTTGTGTAGGTATTAACCAACAAATGGAATGGGAACCTTTATGCATTAAATCATGCATATTATCACACAAGTTAGCACTAGCCTTGGCAAGCACAGAGAGCAGCTCCCCTTTCTCCCTCTAGGCATGTTCCTGGGCTGAAGGCTGGGATGGCAAGATGGCCATCCTCTGATTTTGTGTTGGAGAAAAGCACTCAAGTGGTACTTTCCTCAGATGTGGCATATTCTGTATCATTTGCTCCCTGATGTTTTCAGCCTTTTCTCCTACATCTACTTCTTGGCTCAGGTAGGCGGCTCTTTTCTTTCTCCTCCACTCTAAAGTCTCACTATGTAGCCCAGGCTGGCCCCCAACTTGCCACAATCTTCCTGCCTCAGTCTCCCAAGTGCTGGGATTACAGGAGTGGTGCACTACATCCAGATGCAGCTAAACATCTTTTAAACAGTAATCTAAGGAGTTTCCTGGAATCTGCTTAACATTCCACTGTTTGGCTAAGAAACAACTGATTTCAAACAATTTTTTATACTTCTTTTCTTCCTTTTTCCCTTTATTTTTCTTGAGATTTCCTTGAGTAGCTCTGAGCTCAAACTTAAGAACTTCCATCTTAGGTAGGGATTTTTAAGCACAGGCCAGCAAGTCCAGCTTGTCTTTGATGAACCTTTATTTCCATTTCACTATACTCTCCAATAACTGTTTCATTTTATTTCTTTTTATTTTAAATTAATTGATTGTCCTTCTTTTTTTTAAAATTTTTATTTTGCAATACAATTCAGTTCTACATATCAGCCACAGATTCCCTTGTTCTCCCCCCTCCCGCCCCCCTCACCTTCCCCCCAGCCCGCCCCCCATTCCAATCTCCTCCAGGGAAAAGCCTTCCCCACAGACTGAGATTAACCTGGTGGGCTCAGTCCAGGTAGGTCCAGTCCCCTCCTCCCAGGCCGAGCCAAGGGACCCTGCATAGGCCCCAGGTTTCAAACAGCCGACTCATGCAATGAGCACAGGACCCGGTCCCACTGCCTGGATGCCTCCCAAACAAATCAGGCCAATCAACTCTCTCACCCACTCAGAGGGCCTGATCCAGTTGGTGACCCCTCAGCCATTGGTTCATATTTCATGTGTTTCCGTTTGTTTGGCTATTTGTCTCTGTGCTTTATCCGACCTTGGTCTCAACAATTCTCGCTCATATAAACCCTCCTCATTCTCGCTAATTGGACTCCCAGAGATCCACCTGGGGCCTAGTCATGGATCTCTGCATCCAGATCCCTCAATAGTTGGATGAGGTTTCTAGCACGACAATTAGGGTGTTTGGCCATCCCATCACCAGAGTAGGTCAGTTCGGACTGTCTCTCGACCATTGCCAGCAGTCTGTTGTGGGGGTATCTTTGTGGATTTCTGTGGGCCTCTCTAGCACTTTGTTTCTTCCTATTCTCATGTGGTCTTCATTTACCATGGTCTCCTATTCCTTGTTCTCCCTCTCTCTTGTTGATCCAGCTGGGATCTCCCACTCACCCAAGCTCTCTTTCCCTCGACCCTCGCCCTTCACTACCCCCACTCATGTCCAGGCTGTTCATGTAGATCTCATTCCATTTCTCTGTCATTGGGCGATCCCTGTGTCTTTCTTGGGGTCCTGTTTTCCAGGTAGCCTGCCTGGTGATGTGAGTAGCAGTCCAGTCATCCTTGTTCCACATCTAGTATCCTGTTATGAGTGAGTACATACCATGTTTGTCTTTCTGAGTCTGGGATACCTCACTCAGGATGATTTTTTCTAGATCCATCCATTTGTCTGCAAACCTCATGATGTCATTGTTTTTCTCTGCTGAGTAGTATTCCATTGTGTATATGTACCACATTTTGTTTATCCATTCTTCAGTTGAAGGGCATCTAGGTTGTTTCCATGTTCTGGCTATTACAAACAATGCTGATATGAACATAGCTGAACATGTGCTCTTGTGGTGTGGTTGAGCATTCCTTGGGTATATGCCCAAGAGTGGTATAGCTGAATCTTGGGGGAGATGGATTCCCAATTTTCTAAGAAAGCACCATATTGATTTCCAAAGTGGTTGTACAAGCTTGCATTCCCACCAGCAGTGGAGGAGAGTTCCCGTAGCTCCACATCCTCTCCAGCATAAGGTGTCTTCACTGTTTTTGATCTTAGCCATTCTGACAGGCGTAAGGTGGTATCTCAGAGTTGTTTTGATTTGCATTTCCCTGATGATTAGGGATGTTGAGCAATTCCTTAAATGTCTTTCAGCCATTTGAGTTTCCTCTGTTGAGAATTCTCTGTTTAGTTCTATAGCCCATTTCTTAATTGGACTGTTGGGCATTTTGATGTCTAATTTCTTGAGTTCCTTATATATTCTGGATATCAGTCCTCTGTCAGATGTGGGATTGGTGAAGATCTTTTCCCATTCTGTAGGCTGTCGCTTTGCTTTGTTGACCGTATTCTTTGCCCTACAAAAGCTTCTCAGTTTCAAGAGGTCCCATTGATTGATTGTTTTTCTCAGTGTCTGTGCTACTGGTGTTCTATTTAGAAAGTGGTCTCCTATGCCAATGCGTTCAAGACTACTTCGTACTTTCTCTTGTAGGAGGTTCAGAGTAGCTGGATTTATGTTGAGGTCCTTGAATATTGATTGTCCTTCTGAGTCTGGGTTACCTCACTCAGGATGATATTTTCTAGTTCCATCCATTTGCCTGCAATTTTCATGATGTCATTGTTTTTCTCTGCTGAGTAGTACTCCATTGTGTATATGTACCACATTTTCTTAATCCATTCTTTGGTTGAGGGGCATCTAGGTTGTTTCCAGGTTTTGGCTATTATGAATAATGCTGCTATGAACATAGATGAGCATGTGTTCTTGTGGTATGATTGAACATTCCTTGGGTATATGCCCAAGAGTAAAGTTTTCTTTTTCATTTTACATACCAATTCCTGTTCCCCCTCTCTCCCTTTCTCCCACCCTCTAACTCCCCCAGTCCCACACCCATCCACTCCTCAGAGAGGGTAAGGCTTCCCTTGGGGAGTCAACAAAGTCTGACATACTAAGTTGGTATAATCAAGCCCCTCCGCCCCCTCCCCCAGATATTTATAAGAAGTTTTACCACTACCAAATCTGTGTACTGTTGAAACTGATGTTTTCCTCTCCCTCCTTTCAGATTCCTAACTGCCCACTTTGTGGTTGGACCTTGGATGGTAAATACATTGTAATTTGAAGGGTAAGGACACAAGCTCCAACTCTGATATTTAAATTTATTTGGATTTTTCTCAGTGGTCCCCAAAGGTCAACATTTAGGCCTCATAATTGTATATTTTGTTACAAGCCAATTCAACCACACATGAACCAAACAGGTCTAACATGATTTTGCTGGCCAAAGGCCAGCTAGACTCAGCTACACTGTCTTTCACCTCACGGGATTTGAATAATCCTTGTAGTGGTTCCAAAGTGGCTGGGGCTTTCTGCTTCCGGGTACACTGGCGCTTATGAAGTACGAGTACTCTGGGCTGTATCAGTGACTTATGCCTCAGTTGTTGGTGTGTAAATTAAAAATTCAGGAAGCCGTTTTCCTGATGCAAACATCAACGTTAAATTCCATCTGAACAGGGGGTGATTATTAAAAAGAATACCCAGGAAAGCTCTTATTTCTGTGGCTTACTTCATAAAAATAGACATCATGGCATGATTTATTTTTTCCAAACCAAAGCATTAAGGTGGGAAAAGGTAGTTAAATAAACTTTTTCTTTGTTGTTGACATGACTGGAGATATCTGACCTGAAGGATTTTATAAAGAATTTTGTATGGAATCCTTACAACAATGTGGTAAAACAAGTACCATGTCCTTGTTCTCGTTTTACATACGAGAAAGCTGAGAAACAGATTTCTTAAGTAATTGGTCCACAGTTAGTAAGTTACAGCGCTGAGATTCCCACGAAGACTCCTACTACTATAGAAAGTGAATTTATGACCATTCCTATATAGTTCAGATATATTTTTATCTAATAATGCAGACATGCTATGTGTGTATGTATGCATGCACGTACGTATGTTTTCTTGAGACAAGGTCTGTCTTTGTGGCCAATTCTTCCCTTAAACTCTTGATCTTCCTGCTTCAGCCTCCTGAGTTCTGGGATTACAGGCATGTGTAACCACACAAGGAGAAATGGAATCTTTTGGGAAAGTGATTTCATATCCACTTACAGAAGAAGAAATCGAGGTCTAGAATATTGTCCTAAATCATTAACTTGAATATTCCTACACAAAGGAATACAAACAAAGGAGACAGTAAATAAACTGTTCACCGATGCAGTACAGGGAACTTCAGACTGGTCTGTCTTGAATGCCAGTCAGTTATATTAATGAGGAATTGAGTTAACTATCTCACTTTAGTGATACAGTTGGATTTTTGTAAGTAAATATGTGTCAGCTTCTTGTAAGCTTTTATCAAAGTTACCATAGGAATTAAGTTTTTTAAAATTTTATATAAGAAATTTTCTAGTCGTGTTACAAGCCATGAGTTCCCCTGTCCTCCCTCCTCCACACCCCCAGCCTTTCCTCCCAAACCACTCCCCATTCCTACCTCCTCCAAGGCAAGGTCTCCCATGGGGAGTCAGCAGAGCTTGGTAGATTCAGTTGAGGCAGGTCCAGTCCCCTCCTCCCCGCACCATGGCTGAACAAAGTCCCTCACCATAGGCCCCAGGCTCCAAAAAGCTGGCTCATGTACCAAGGACAGGTCCCAGTCCCACTGCCCGGGGGCCTCCCAAACAGTTTAAGCTAATCAACTGTCTCACTTATCCAGAGGGCCTGGTCCAGTTCCATGGGGGCTCCACAGCCATTGGTTCACAGTTCATGCATTTCCACTAGTTTGGCTATTTGTCCTTGTGCTTTTTCCAATCATGGTCTCAACAATTCTCGCCTATACAATCCCTCCTCTCTTGCGCCGATTGGACTCCTGGAGCTCCTCCTGGGGCCTGGCTGTGGATCTCTGCCTCTGCTTCCACCAGTCACTGGATGAGGGTTCTATCATGACAGTTAGGGTGTTCGGCCATCTGATCACCAGAGTAGGTCAGCTCAGGCACCCCCTCGACCATTGCCAGTAATCTATAGCGGAGTCCTCTTTGTGGATTTCTGGGGACCTCTTTAGCACTCTGCTTCTTCCTATTCCCGTGGAGTCTTCATTTATCATAGTATCTCTTTTCTTGTTCTCCCACTCTGTTCCTGATTCAGCTAGGACCTCCCTAGTACTCAAATGGTTTTGTTTGTTTGTTTGTTTGTTTGTTTTTGTTGTTGTTGTTTTTGACAGCATAGGTCAACAGAGATAATCCTGCCACCAATCTGAAAGTGTTTTTTCAAATGATATGGAACCTTCTCTCTAAAGGTTAAGAATTTAAATTGATCTGTTCTATTTTATTTCCCCTTCCGAGGGAGATGGAGGGGTGGAAGGAGAGAGTACTGGGAGAGAAGACTGGAATAGGTGGGCATTTAGGGCACGATGGGGAAACCTAGTGCAGTGGAAACTTCCTGGAACCTATGAGGGTAACCCTATCTAGGACTCCTAGTAAGGGAGGATACGGATCCTGAACTGGCCATCTTCTGTAAACAGCAAGGTATGACAGGGACACCAGCCCAGCCACAAAAGTTTGACCTGTCATGCCTGCATCATATGCTGGGGCAATGGTGATTCTGAGCTTGTGGGAGTGGACAACCAATGACTGATCTAACTTGGAGCCCACAGCACGGGAGGGGGCCCATACCCATCACTGCCGAGTTGGCCACGAACCAGAAGCTGCATGGCCCAGAGACCTAAGGGTAGAACCAAACATAACTGGTAAAAAAAAAAATCCAATGAAATGATTCCTAAAGATGTTCTGCTATACTTATAGATAGATCAGTGCCTAGCCTGATCATCATCATCAGAGAGGCTTCCTCTGGCAGCTGATAGGAGCAGACGCAGAGACCCAAAGCCAAACATTAGGTGGAGCTTAGGAAATCCTGTAGAAGATGGAGAGAAAGGATTGGATGAACCAGAGGGGTCGAGGACACTAGAACACTGCCCACAGAATCAACTAAGCAGGGCTCCCAGAGGCTCAGAGAGACTGAAGTGGCAATCATGGAGCCTGCATGGGCCTGCGCCAGGTCCTTTGCAAGTATGTTGTAGTTGTTTAGCTTGGGGTTCCTGTGGGATTCCTAACAGTGGGAGTCTGAGTGTCTCTGACTCTTTTGCCTGCTTTTTTGACCCTTTTCCTCCTACAGGGTTGCCTCCTCCAGCCTTAATATCAGGGTTTGTTTCTAGTGTTATTATAACTTGTTAGGCCATGTTTGGTGGATATCCCTGGGAGGCCTGCTCTTTTCTGAAGGGAAAAGGAGGAGTGGATCTGGGGGGAAGAGGAGGTCGGAGCTGGGGGAGGGGGGACGGGAAGAAGTGGAAGGAGGGTGAACTGGGGCAGGGATGTATGTATGACAGAAGAAGAAATACAAAGAGAAATGCATTTCAATTAATAGACTGGAACTTTGAGCCCTTCATCAACAGCAAACACAGGGAAGGGTTTCCCAGTGCAGAGTGGCCTCCACTAATTAATGACACTTAGAATGAAGAAGAACTGGCATTGGTTTTGGAAGTTCTGAAAGTCAACCAATTTCAGACAAATGAACTGTTTTTTATCTAAGTACCTGGACTCACTGAAGCAAACTATCTAGGCTATAGGTTCATTATAACTTTTACTTCACATAATTACACACTTTACTTATTCTGTAATCCAGTTTGTATCAGCATTTGCATATGTGAGTTTGGGTTTTTAGTTTCTACACCACACCACTAACTTTAATGATCTCTGGTTATATTTATATGCCTCCAAATTGGCAACAGGAAGCCATCATCTACCGGCAACTACAAAGCCCAGTAGTTTTTCTCTAGGTTATAGAGCTATATAGAACAGTTACACAACTGAAAACTTTCTCACAAGAGTACCTTTGCTCTCTCTTTATCAATTAGTACAACTAGCTTTACCTGAAATTATTATCACATATTTTTAATGAAGAAAATTTATATATTCCACATGACACCAATTTTCAACTTTATGGAGAAAGTTGCCCAGTTGCAATGGGCCAAGTATCCCAACCATCAGCTCCCTTCGACCTCACATTCATTCTCTTCATGCTCTCTGCAGTTCTCAGAGCCCCCTAACCTCATAGGCCCTCAAGTCCCAACACCAGCCCTAGGCACCGCCCTGTGTTTTTACACAGAAACTCTTCCCCAAACTTCCCGTCACCCTTACAGGGATCCTAGGAAACGATCTCATGATCAACTTACACTTAAAATGTGAACTTTTTATGGATAACGATCTTGATCTTTGTATGAATATTTTCTGTATAAAATATCAAAAATGGAAAGAATTTATACTAAATTATGGTGCCTTCTATCACCATTGACAATTATTCTAAGTAATGGTATTTGGGCTTACAAGTTAGGTTTAGCAGTTTTTCTCCTTTAACAGATGATCAGCCACAATGAAAGTCACAATTATGGTACCCCTCCTCTCCACTAAATGACCTCAGCAACTATCATTCTATAACAATTAGATATCAATACTTTAATACTGAGTATGTACATGAATCCCTGAAGAATGATGTTCAAATGTAAACTGCTGGGTAGGTCTGCAGTAGAGAATTCTAACATGCTCCCAGAGGAAACTTTACTTAGAATAACATTGCATACATATTAATCTAAAGGAGACTTGATTCTTGATTGAAAATTGGAGTCTATTATTCCATACATATTTTTAAAACTGTCAACTACACCAAGGAGGCTAAGTTATTTACCTTTGGGATGTACTTTTAAAATATTACCAAATTCTGATATGATCATTGGCATGTCTGCCCCCTCTTGCAACCCCCCCCCCCCGTCCCCCACAAGCCATAACACTGACAAAAATGAAGAAACGCAAGGCAACAAAAAGCTTAGCAAGTAAAGGAGTTTGCTATGCTAGCCCGACGACCTTAGTGTGAGCCTCAAGTCCCAGGGTGGGAGGAGAGAACTGACTCTTGAAAGTTGTCCTTGAACCTTCACATGAGGTCCTTGACACATGCGTGCGCGCGCACACACACACACACACACACACACACACACACACACACACACAAACACACAAACAAACAATAATATTTTTAAATGAAAGGTTACCTATAACTAACACAGGGGATTCCCATGTTTTTACTGTGTTGTGCATAAGTTCTGAACTTTTCAAGTATAGTCCTTGGGCAGTTCATAATTTTCAGCCTTATAGTATCTTTTTCTTTTGTGAAATGGGATACTCACAGAACTGGGAATGTATTTAAAGCTTCCTTCATTCTTATTTGTGGTGAATACTTTCACCCAAAATTCAATTTAAAACAACAGTCCACAAAACCATGAAATCTCATCTTCCTAGATTTGGCAGTATCTCCTTAGGTTAGTTCAAGTTGCAAGATGATGTTATTTTTATCAGTGCAACACTGAATAAAATCCAAACCATCTCTTGATTTCTCTACATATAGAATTCTCACCATATATTTATGTGAAAACAAAACGATTACTAGCATAGAGTAAGTTTACTATCTGCTAACGGTTGGTGCACCATAAAGTATACCTAAATGCAATAATGAAGATGAGCAGGTGTCACACATGTGTAATGCCAGTACTTGAAAGGCCGAGTCAGGACTATCACATGCTAAGCCCATGCTAAGCCAACTTGAGATACATAACCAGCCCTTGATCAAAAACCCAATAATATCAGGACAAACACTGTTTTGCAATAAGTTGTATTTGAAACTTGAAGAGAAAATGAGTTTAATACGGCTCATTCTGGGTGGCTCTATGCCTGGAAAAGGGTAGCTTAACAGAGGGTCTCTTCATAAGAATAAGCTTCCTTGTTCAGATCCATATGGAAGCTCTGAAATACAAAAAGAGCTCCATCACTAACAAACCATTAAGAATACAATCTCACTAATATTAACAACTCAGAATATAACAAGCAGAGAAGTGAAACATATCACCTGCGTATCACCAGTTCTATCTTTACAACACACAGTATAAAGATCTTTTTCTCCAAACACAATTTTTCCTTAAAGTCTACATCATAGTTGGTTTTAAGCATCAGCTTGACACAACTTCAAATCATCTGGGAAGGAGATCTCAATGAGAGATTTTCCAGGTCAGGTTGACCTGTGCTCACATTTATGAGAGATTATCTTAATTCCATTAACTGACATGGGAAGAAGACCCATCCCATTGTGAGTGGCATGGTTACTTTGACTTGTGTCCTAAGCTGTGTAAGAATGGAGAAGGTAAGCTGAACGGTAAGTACGAATACATTTATTCCTCCTTGTTTTCACTGGAAATGTGTGTGACCAGCTGTTTCAAGTTTCTATCACCCCCCGATCCTGTTTGTCTCCTGGAGTTCAAGCCCTGGACTGTTTTCTAATCTACAGATCTGTAACATTTCATGTTCTAGATTTCCCTTCCATTTTGACAAAATAAACCACCACTCCTCCAAATGTGGCTTTCTAGTATCAAATTTGGATGACTATTTTCTGATGATATCATCATAATGTATATAGTATCAATTGTCCCTCATAGTGAGCAGGCAAAGTATAAAATGCAGGTCCATGAGTTCTGAATGCATTATTTTTGTGTGTCGGCTGTTTAAGACATGATATAACCTTAAACAACTTACCAATGGTGGTTCAGGTTCTTCCTTCTCCACAATCAGGCAGAGAAGTAATAAAAGGAATACAAAGAAAAGACAAATTGGTACTAAGAAAACAATCTTTGAGTCTGGCCCCGAGAAACCTAGGATTAAAAAATCATAATAAAAGGAGAAATGTTAAAGATTTATAAAGACCTTTGAAATTTAATTATTTCATAAATACACTGTCAGTATTGCATAAATAGAGTTAAGCTGACATACTTACCATTGCACAAACACCACAGTTGGGTCTGAGTTTAGCATTCCTTTTGTTTGTGAACTTTTCATACAGAAGAAACTACTTTGCTGAACTGTGACATCTATCCTACTTCAAGTAGAAAAATAACTCCCAAAGCACATATGATTTTGCTTGCAATTTTATGTTGTGACATTTTTCATTAAAAACACACAAGAGCGAAGTAATTAAATTACTCAGGAACAAGTTCTGATCTTTAATAAAGATGCACATGAGGGTAATGACGCTAACTTAACAAGGTCACCAATTAAAATTTGTCTCATATTTTAGAGGCTGAACTGAAGAACAAGAGGTGACTTTGCTGTTTGGCATTTAGATGTGACATTTTCTTTTCTCTCTCTCTTTTGTAGTTTTTCTTTTGTCTTAGCAGCACTAGTTGGTCAAATGTTAGGCAAGCATTTTAGCACCAAGAGATCACCAGACCCAGGAGTGAAGCGTTAATGTTACTTATGCATCTTGAGAACTGTCAGTGGCGATACTTTAAACAAATCTGTCCTTCCAAGTCTGGTATCTCTGACTTGTTTTGGAATAACATACAGCATGTCAACTTTTAGAGCCAGACCTATAAATCTACCCCATCTCAATTTGTCTTTGTCATTTTCCCTTCAGAACTTAGTTGTCTCTAGAAAATTGTGAGTCAAATTCTAATGCTGAGGATAGTAAAGATTTACAGGGGTAATTTCCAATATATATATATATATATATATATATATATATATATATATATATATATACACAAACATATGCATACCTGTAATTTTCCTGTTATCTATAACTTGAAATACCCAACAAGAAACGTATCATAAAAACATAAAACTACAAGCAACTCCAAAAATAATTTGTTCCTTACTTGTAAGTCTAAATTAAGACTCTACCAAGAGATACCTGTCAGGACAAAACAAATCTCAGTAATCAAATTCTTAGTGAGATTATATGTAATGAAAAAAGATGTACATTTTGATTATATGGTAAAGAAAAATCACCAAGTCCACTTTATACAATTTATGGACTAATGACAAAATATAATTCACGACAACAACAACAACAACAACACACACACACACACACACACACACACACACACACACACATTTTCAAGATTTCTGATAGTGGAAACGAAAATGAAAACTGTAGAAGCAGTAACAATGTTCTCTCTGATCACATACATCTCTTGCTTGAACTCCTCCTACCCTGACTATTTTCCTCCACATTCCCTAGCTGTTGTACAATACATTCTGCTTGTTTATTATTTATTTCTTCCCAACTTGGGAATAATATAGACTTGATAAGAGTAATAATTACTGCCGGATATCCAGTCTTTGGAATCTGATGTACAGTAGGTACTCAAAAAATATTTAATGAACAAAATTGAATAATGATTCTGCTATATTTGTAGGGAGGTAGAATGGAAGATTCCAGTCAAATTATGTGAAAGAATAACAATTGATAAAAGATTATTGTCTGTATTTGTACATTTATTACAGCTGCATTCCATATATGAATACCTAAATAAGCACTGCTGAAGTGATTTTCTTCAACTTTGAATAATTATCAGTAATTTGGTTTGTTTGGTTGGTTAGTTGGGATTTTTTGTTGTTGTATTGTTTTGTTTTTCAAGACAGAGTTTCTCTGTGTAGTCTTAGCTATCCTGGAACTTACTCTATAGACCAGGTTGGACTCAAGTGGAGATCCACTTGTCTCTGCCTCCCAAGTCCTGGGATTAAAGGCGTGTGCTACCAGGCCCTTGGCTCAGTAATTTGTACTGATGTTAATATATTCTAAAACATATTATGTGTCACCTTCTAGGCTTTTAAGTTTACATTGCTATGAAATTTGAATATATATTTATTATCATAAATCACTTTCTATACTAAAGGGATTGTTTTCCCTACTTACAGAATCTATGATGGTAGGTTGTAATTGTCAGCTTGCTGTGCTGTACAATCACCTGGGAAGAGAGCCTCATGAGAGGTTGTTTGGAGCAGGTTGGCCTATTGGCATGCCTGTGAGCATTTTCTTATTTGTGTTAACTGAGGTGAGAATACCCACCCTGAATATGGCCGCATCATTTCCTGGGATAGGCCCTCGACTGAGTGAAAATGAGAGAGTTGTCTGAGCAGCAGTCAGATGCACACTCATTGCTTTCTTCTCTTTACTGTTGCTGTGAGGGGTGGTTTTAAATTTCTGCCAACTAGACTTCTCTGCCTTGATGGACTGTGTAACCAGGAACCATGAGCTGAAGAAGCCCTTTCTTCCCCAAGCTGCTATTGGGTAGGATATTCTAATCACAGCAACAGACATGAATCCAAATGTCTCAATTAGAAAAATTACCAGTAGCTAGTATTAGATGCTTGGAGTCAGCTGCACCCCTTCCTTTTAAAGTTCTGCTCTTATGAAAATTGAAAGCACAAAAAATGTTGACTAAAATGGACTCTGGACCTCTCCCCAAGGACTATGAAATGTTCATTGCAGACAAAAGTACTCCTATTATAGCAGAATAAGACTCCTACTTCGAAATGAATATTAGATTTTCAGTAAGCCTATCATCTATTGAGATACTTGCTCTCTCCTCATTGATAGATGATGCACAAGACCCTTTAAGCTCCAATTTACAAGCACACTGAGCAGAAATAAATTTTGCTAGCAAACAGCCCCAAGTTACTTAGTTTCTATCCTTTTAGTGCATACCTTCCCAGCATTCCTCTTCACTCCATTCACTCCAAATTCCATCATCTGCGCAATATATATTGACTTTGCTTCTTACAAAAAAGCACAGTTCTTCACTATCATTTGCTGTCTTTTTCAACTTCATGTCATTTTTATCTGTGACAGACTGAAAGCCAAGAAAAAATACAGTGTGTTTATTTGACCCAAGTACAACTGCAGTGATTTCATCTCTCAGCTTCAAAATGTTTTGGGACATAAAACACCTGCATTGAGATACTAGAAAGGTATAATCCTAGCATTGGTCATCGCTGTACACTGAATTTTCGAAGTCATTTTTCTTCCACTTCGTATCTGTATTTAATTTTATCTTTTGTCCTATCACAATAATTGGTTACTTGTAATAAAAAACAGTATATGTAATAAGTCACAACTCTACATAGTTTGATGTCCATAATATTGTCCATAATATGTCCATAATAGTGTCTGATATTCCAGGTTGTATAAGGGGAAAAAGGAAGGTTACATAAGATGAGTTATTGAGAGAAAAAACTTCATGTGAATGCAGATTTTCTGGAAACTGGAATGTCCATATTCAAAATGTATCCGCTACTCTTTTTGCTCTGATTTACTTTTGAAGGCCCACGTAGTAGTCCTCAGGAATTGGCACAAGACTGCCACTTCAGATATGAGATTACCACAAAATATGCGGAAGCTCTCACAAGAATCACATGGGAGAAAAAAAAAACTAAAGAAATTATTTCAGGTTTCCACTTCAAAGTGCTACAGAGTTCTCATAAGCTATGATTGCTTTTCATTTACTTAACTTATCTTCAAGCCTAGAGAATATGTAGTATAGACTTAAGTGGACTGGGACTCAGGTTTTGAGTATACATCTATTTGACTGTGAAATCAATTCCCCTTCCTGGAACAAGGATACTAACTCATTACCACTCTTCTCTTCTGTATATGAATTGAATCATTGAGAACTAGTAGTTCACCTTCTTGTCTCTACCAATCTCTAAATTGGAAACAAATAAATCAAAGCAACATACACCAAAGTGGGGTTAAAGAAGTCACCAAATCCTTGTTGTTTGGAAGTAATTAATTTCACAACCATCATTCCTTTTACAAGCCCCACCTCTCTAGGAAATCTCTTGCACTCCTGAGGACTCTTAATTTTTACCTCATGGTTGTATCTCAAGAAGTGATTTCTGTGTTCGTGGGTGGTTTTGTAATTTAATTGATTAAGATAAAATTGGAAACACGTAACTAAGATTGCCTTCAGGGTCTTTTGCAACTTTAAAATTGGCATGATTTAGTTGTACTTTTTAAAAATATTTCCTTTGTCCATTGGATTTAGCCTTCTGGAAAGTAAATTGAAATACTTGTCATGGTCTGTCGCTCTTTTGAGCAGCAACAGATTTGGATTCTCCGGTACCCTGTTATAATTCAATATTAGTTTTATGATTTGAGCAGGTAAATACAGCATACCTCCCGGGAAATCCCGTCTTCTCGGACCACCAGTTCGTAAGTGTAACACCTTGGTGGAATGGGCCCTCCAGGTGTGCTCCATTTCATTCTCATCTCAGTGGGATTCTCCACGCTGATATGAAGGAATTCTGGTGGCAACGGTTTAACTAAAAAGCAGAAGGCGACTGTTTCAACATGAAAGTCGCTAAGTTAGCAGCAGCCCTCATCCAAAGCTGGGGACACTCCAACACAAACTTTCAGGGACAAACTAAGTGGCTCAAGATTATTCTCATGATGTCACTGAAGACCAACGTTGCTTGCCCATCAAGATGAACTTCTTAAGAAATTTGGTTATTTGGGAAACTCACTTTTGTTCATTTGTTCTTGATAAATTCCACAGTGATAAACATTTAAGGCCCAGAAGAAAAATAAGAAGGTCCAAATTATCACAATCATTTCCCCACTTTGCAACTTTTTAAACTGCAACCAAACCACCACGACCACTACTATTGTGAACACTTTCTAACTAATCTTATGATCCGTACATCTGACATTGCACCAGGGTGTTGTGTGGTCTTCCACTGTCTTCATGTACATGACAAGGACATTGAAACAGAGACCTTAAGTCAATCACTCAAACTCATACAATTAGAAAATGGTAGACTCCAGGGTGTGGAGGCACACGCCTTCAGTCCCAGCACTTCAGAGGCAGAGGCAGGCGAATCTCTGAGTTCAAGGCCAGCCTGGTCTACAGAGTGAGTTCCAGGACAGCCTGTGCCACACAGTGAGACTCTGTCTTAAAAAGAAATAAAGAGAGAGAGAAAGAAATAGAGAGAAAGAGAAAGGAAGGAAAGAAGGAAGAAGGAAAGAAAGAAAGAAAGAAAGAAAGAAAGAAAGAAAGAAAGAAAGGAAAGAGAAAGAAAGAGAGGGAGAAAGAAAGAAAGAAAGAAAGAGAGAGAGAGAGAGAGAGAGAGAGAGAGAGAGAGAGAAAGAAAGAAAGAGAGAAAGAGAGAAAGGAAAGGGAAGGAAAAAAGAAAAAGAAAATGGTAGACCCAGAGTTCAAAGCTAGGTCTGTCCAGTTCTAGAACCTCTCACTCTTACAACTGTTAGAATGAAGAATGCAAATTCAGAAGGCATAAAAATGGTTTGGTTTTCAATGGTTTGTCATTTGAAGCCAAGGTTAATAGAGTCTACAATTAGTAATTCACTGACACTAAATAGCAGAGACTCTTTCAAGCTGGAAAGTGAATTATGATCTCTAAAAATAATGGTGTTTTATATTTCACTCAATAACGTCTCTACTTCCTCATCTACTCTATGACCTTTATGTTTCTGGCTTTGCACTTCAATCGCTGTTGTAAATCTCATTCTCTCCTCTTGCCTCTCCTGCTCCCTTAGAAACAGCCAAAACTAAGATGAATGGATTTCAAGTTCACATTATTTGTTCACATCACCTATATTTTGAAGTTGAAAAACGGTATAGCTGGATCTGATAGGTTCCATGTTTGAGGATCCATTAACACAGATAAAAAAGTCTTTATAGTCTAATGACTCCAAGTTGGAAAGTTTGCATCCAACATTTTTTTCATTATCTCGGAGGTAACTGGAACACTGCAAGGCATGATCCAAGCCCTCATACCTTTAACAAAAGAAATATTTCAGGAATTGTTTAGTAGCATCTTTTTTTAATCCCAGTGATCAGTGTTAAATCATTTTATGATATTATCTGAAATATACATATGAGCACAGTATATTGATTCAGTAAATTATATATATATATTTATATATAGATAAATAAACACACACAAATACATATACATATGTAACAATACCAATTTTTAAAAGAGGTCATGAATTTGAGAGGTCACAAGAGCAGTTGTAGGGAGGAGAGGGAGAGGTAGAAACAATGTAAATATGGTACTCATGTACAAATTCTCAAAAAACGTTGTTATAAACTGGACTGCTACTCACATCACCAGGCAGGCTACCTGGAAAACAGGACCCCAAGAAAGACACAGGGATCGCCCAATGACAGAGAAATGGAATGAGATCTACATGAACAGCCTGGACAGGAGTGGGGGTAGTGAAGGGCGAGGGTCGAGGGAAAGAGAGCTTGGGTGAGTGGGAGATCCCAGCTGGATCAAAAACAGAGAGGGAGAACAAGGAATAGGAGACCATGGTAAATGAAGACCACATGAGAATAGGAAGAAACAAAGTGCTAGAGAGGCCCACAGAAATCCACAAAGATACCCCCACAACAGACTGCTGGCAATGGTCGAGCGACAATCCGAACTGACCTACTCTGGTGATGGGATGGCCAAACACCCTAATTGTCGTGCTAGAAACCTCATCCAACTACTGATGGACCTGGAGGCAGAGATCCATGACTAGGCCCCAGGTGGATCTCTGGGAGTCCAATTAGCGAGAATGAGGAGGGTTTATATGAGAGAGAATTGTTGAGACCAAGGTCGGATAAAGCACAGAGACAAATAGCCAAACAAACGGAAACACATGAAATATGAACCAATGGCTGAGGGGTCACCAACTGGATCAGGCCCTCTGAGTGGGTGAGACAGTTGATTGGCCTGATCTGTTTGGGAGGCATCCAGGCAGTGGGACCGGGTCCTGTGCTCATTGCATGAGTTGGCTGTTTGAAACCTGGGGCCTATGCAGGGTCCCTTGGCTCAGCATGGGAGGAGGGGACTGGACCTACCTGGACTGAGTCCACCAGGTTGATCTCAGTCTGTGGGGAAGGCTTTGCCCTGGAGGAGATTGGAATGGGGGGCGGGCTGGGGGGAAGGTGAGGGGGGCGGGAGGGGGGAGAACAAGGGAATCTGTGGCTGATATGTAGAACTGAATTGTATTGCAAAATAAAAATTAAAAAAAAAAAAAAAAAGGATACAATATGAAGAAAAATGCTATTTGCTATATGTAATGATAAGTACTGTGTATTCACCAGCAAGAAAAACAGACATAGTTGATTTCATGGAGCTTCAGTTCAATATGAATCTTCATAACATCTCAAAGAAACTCAAGTATCATTATTCATGAATTTAGTTTTTGTTGACTCAAAGTTTTTGAATCAAAGATTTTCAATAGTAAGGTAGCCTTGATAATATTTGACTGAGAAAATTATTTGAAGTGAAAGCAGATTTAAAAGCAGATATAAACATTCCTAAGTTTTATAAAACAAAAAGAAATCTTCTGTGCTGTGGATATCGCTCTTTATAAATAAAACACTGATTGGCCAGTAGCCAGGCAGGAAGTATAGGTGGGACAAGCAGAGAAGAGAATTCTGGGAACAGGAAGGCTGAGTGAGGAGATGCTACCAGCCGCTGCCATGAGTACAACATGTAAGATACTGGTCAGCCACGAGCCATGTGGCAAAGTATAGATTTATAGAAATGGGTTAATTTAAGATGTAAGAACTAAATAGCTAGAAGCCTGAGCCATTAGGCCAAACAGTTTAAATAATCTAAGAGTCTGTATGTTTATTTTATAAGTGGGCTGCGGACCTGCCAGGGCTTGGCGGGAGCTGGAGAGAAACTCTTCAGCTACAGATGTTATAATACACTACTCTGTAAGTCTGAGAAAAACCAGCTAGAGAAGGGAGTGAAACGAACAAGGTAAAGTAGTTTGTCAAGTACAGTGTAATTTTCCCTTTATCTTAAGAAATTTTACCATGTCATTTAAGGTTAGCTTTGTTTCAGCAATACAGCTGATGGAAATGGAAGGAGTTGTTAGCAACTGATTTATAAAGCAATAATTCCTGATATATTTTTCTAAAGACTAGCTTGTAGTGAAAAATGTGACTTTGGCTAAAAAAGTAGCCAAAAGTCCCTTCTGAAATGAGACCAACATAGCAGCTGTTAAGGAGCTACTGAAACTATCTAGACTCTGTTAAACGAACTTTATACCAAGTGTCCTACTTTAGGAAAGTGTTTATAATTTGTATTCTCTTGGTTAAATTGCCTGCTTACAGCCTGGGAGACTTTTTATCTATGGCTGACTTTGTTTATTTATTGTGCTTTGACACAGGATTTCACTATACACTAACCTGGAACTTAATATGTAGCCCAGGGACCTAGTGTCAAACTCATGAATGTTATACATTACCCTCCCAAATTCTGGGATGACAGATATACACCACTATGTCCAATTGATGCTGGAGTTTACAAAGACTAACTCGTGACTTTTTGTCAGTGAAAAATGATTCACAATCTGTAAAATGTTAAGGTTTATTTCTCCCCATTCCACTAAGTAAGGATAAGGTTGTGAGGTTGTGTTAAGCATGAATGACAACGTGAAGTGTGTCTTCCTCTTTTGTTTGTTGTATCTTTTCAAATCAAGAGCAATGTCTTTCATTTAATAAATGTTTAATATTTATTGATTTAGTGACCAAAAAATTAGAAATGTATCCATCCAATTCAAGATATGGAAAGTCAAACATTTCCCCCAAAGGAATTGTCTACCCAAATCTACCCAGATACCTGCTGCCAGAGCAGGGTTTAGAGCCCAATTCTCAAAAGCATTAATCCTTTACACCCAATCATTTATATATCATGTCTTTCTTTTAAAAAATACAATCACAGTTTGAGCTTAAAGATCACAAATACTACAATTTTGTCTTCTCTTGCTCTGTCTTTCTTCAGTAAATGCATAATTTCTGATGTTTTTTCATTTATCAATGTTATCATCATTTTCATTCATTTAGTTAACATTTAGTATTAATCCACTGTGCCTTCTGTAGGCAGGTAAGAGAAAGGTAAGAATTGGTTCACGTCCACCAGTCTTTAAAGAACTTGAGGAGAAGGCATCTTTGGTGACACACGCCTTTAATCCCAGAACTTGGGAGGCAGAGTCAGGCTGACTTCTGTGAGTTCAAGGCCAGCCTGGTCTACAGAGCAAGATCCAGGACAGGCACCAAAACTACACAGAGAAACTCTGTCTCAAAATACAAAAACAAAAAAAAAGCATCTTTAAAAAAAGGGGGGACTGGAGAGATGGCTCAGAGGTTAAGATCACTGGCTGCTCTTCCAGAGGACCTGAGTTCAATACACAGCAACCACATGGTGGCTCACAACCATCTATAATGAGATCTGGTGCCCTTTCCTGGTCTGTATATACATAATAAATAAATCTTAAAAAAAAAAGAACTTGAAGAGACAAACAATACATAGAGATACGTTTAAGTACCACCTGAACAACAAAGAAAGAGCTGTAAGAGCAATAGTTCAACCGCAAAGGTGAACAGAAAATGGCATGATCAGCCAAGGGTCAATGAATTTAGCCATCACATAGGCCTGGAAGGATGAAAAAGAACTGGTAAAAGGGTGAACCAGAGGCCATTCCAGATTGCAGGATGCACAAAAGTCATGAAAAAGAATGTCGAGATGAGTCAACACTGAATAGAGTACTGGTACTGGCCATAGCAGACTACAGTTTTGGAAAGGTAAGTGAGGTAAAAACTTGAAAGGCAACCTAGATTTAATCCTGGGCATAATGTGTAGCCACTGGGGTTATACGGTTTAGGGGATGGTGTATAAAAATCACAAGGAAAAAAAAAGGTAGCTACAGTGTGCAAAAAAAGCAGGAAGGAAAAATGTTGCAATCAGCCGGGCTGCGATGGCTCACGCCTTCAATCCCAGCACTAGGGAGGCAGAAGCAGGCGGAACTCTGTGAGTTCAAGGACAGCCTGAGCTACAGAGTGAGTTCCAGGACAGCCAGGGTTGTTACACAGAGAAACCCTGTCTCGAAAAAAAATGGAAAAAAAATGCTGCAATCAGAGCAACCACCATTTGGGAGGTCACGGCAGTCATCCAGGTAAGCAATGGGAGGGGTCTAAAGGAAGGTTCTTACAGTAGATGTGGGAAATGAAAAACAGATGTGCAACTTAGCAAAAGAAAGTCAGAATGTGGTGATTGTCTTACCACAAAGCAATTAAGGAACTGGCTGCTGGCAGAGCGGGACTGTGTTTTCACTGATCAGTCACCCATGCTCCGCACTTATGCCCACACAGGTGGCCCTAGTTAAACTCAGCTGACTCCAACATGAGAATTAAAACAAAGAGACGATAGTAGGAGGGGCTTGTTGAGAGGGAGGGAAGGAAACAAAATGGGGGAGGGTGAGTGTGACCAGAATGTATGAAATATTAAACATGCACAGGAAATGAAATCTTTAAATGGCTCTGTGTGTAAAAGCTTCAGGAACAGACATGAAAGAAACAGCAAGAAGATGCAGTTTAACAGATAATTGCTTTTAAAAGCTAAGTGTATAAATTAAATGCAAACTTTTCAAATTATAAACCCAGCTATGTGAAGGATATAATGTTTCATCCTGTATAGAAATAGTCACAGGATGGATGCCTTGCAGTATCTTCAGCCTGAAATTCTCACATAATTATGAATAATTATCATCATAAATATAACTCTGGTGAAGAAAGTGATTGTAATTCAGTTGGAATATAATGGATTATACTGTGAGCTAATCTTGACAGGGATTCTAAGTATAAAAATACTTACCAAAAAAACATAGTATAGTTGGTATCAGAATGTGCTACCTTGCCAGGCTTCCAAGAGCAAACCAAATACTGCCAATTATAATATATACACTTCATATCCTGAATTGTAGTTTCCAGGCTTCCTAGGAAATGAACAAACTATGAATACTTGAGAGACATGTTGACAAATCTTCTGTGTAATCACTATGCAATTTTATTTCCTTTGGCCCTGCTACTCCATTTAGCAATCAGCATAATGAGAAACAGTGCAAAAGGAAGCTACCAGAAATCACTTCACTGTAAGGAGGATATTGCAAAGCTGAAAACATTTGAGGGCTTATTTACTGATGCTAGTTTATGTCTCAGTATTAAATTAATTATTACAAGATGTTCTCAGCGATTGAGCAAATACCCATTCATGTTTACTAATATGGCTTCATGCTGAGGACTCTACTAATAAGATGTAGATTTACTAAAAACAAAGTTTGTTGGTTTAATGAGTTCAGAAACCCAAGACACTTATGCTAAGAAAGATTCTATTTTGTGTGTGATCATCACATGATTTACCGTGTATACAATCATCTAAATAAGTGTTAGGGAACTTATTCTCTACATGGATTTTTTCTAAGAGTATGAAATGTGAAAAGAGAGACTTCATTTTAACCTGCATCTGATATCCCATAGGAAGCTTCCATCCATGAACTTTGAACTTCTGATCCATTTGTACACTGTGCTGACAAATGCGTACGTATCTTTCCTTCGATGCCTTTGTTAAGATCAAACCCATCCTTGTAAATTAGATTCCTAGTAATGATGGTCTATTTGATAAAAAGATGAAACACAGTCCATTTTAGAAATATATGGAAAGGTGATCCACATTAGTAAGACTCAACAATTATTAAAATCTAAGATAATTATTCACTGTAGTACCCCAGATGTATTTCTGGCAGAGATCACCTCTGTAGATGATATTATTTGATAAGGTTATTTGAAACAAACAAAACAGAAAACATTTAGTAAGGGGAAAGACTCTGTGATGGAAACATGAGCTATTAACAACTTGGAGTTAAATAGATAATTTTCAACAATATGTGTGTTGCATGGCCAATCATTTGTCACTTCCAGGAAACTTTCAGGAATCCCATAAAAAAAAGTCTCAGGGGTATCTGAAGAAAACCGGACAATTGGTAAGTTTTTCAAGGCTGAAATCATCTACAATAGAGTCTTATGTTTCTGAAACTTACCAAGTATTTTGTCTAAAATGTCATCCAATAAATATTGAACTTGAATTGCTCATTGAAACTACCTGTCTGCATTACAGAGCCAATGGGATAGCCTCTGCAACAGAGCTCTGAATGAACACAATAGTTGCTGTGTAAATAGTTGACAACTCAATAAGCATTCAATGAAATCTTGCCATACATGTAAAGAACAATGCCGTGTTCTGTGATGTGTATGTGAAGATTTAACTCAACATCAGATATTTTGTTAGAATTGTAGAAAATGAACTGATATAACAAGAAACTGTAAATGTACAGCAAAATACACAAATATTCTTCAAATTATATGAGACCCAGTTTTCTTTCTTGAACTTCCAAGGGTTGTCTTACTAATGGACAAGGTGCAAATATATTCATGAAGATGCACAGAAACTCACATGACAGCTTTCATATACTGATAGAACAGTTAAGGCACACAAAGTAGTGGTTACTAGAGTCAGGGTTACAAGAAAAGATCTAATGGTCAGCTCACTCTGATGTTGCAAGCCATGATCCACTTACGTTCCAATCGTCACTGTCAACATTTCGGTATTTTAACTCATATTCCAATGTGCATTCCTTAAAGTTTTCCATAAGCACAGGAGGTTTCCATTGCAAATAGAGATAACCTAGTAATCCGGGATCCATTATTTCAAAATCCTGAGGAGGATTAACTGAAATGAAATTAAGAAAATATTTATATTTATTTTGTATTTTATGATGAATATTGTTGAATGTGAATAATTTTCAAATGCCCATCACCTGATTACTGGATAAAAATTCAAGCATTTCTATATGGTGGGATATCATTTAAGTATAAAAAGAATAAAGCACTGATAAAAGGCTATAATTAGAAAAACCCTGAAACATTATGCTAAGTGAAGGGAACCTGTCTCATAAAACCACATATCCAGTGATTTCATGTAAATACCATTGGTGAAGACAGTAGATTAGTGGTCACCAGAGGCACAGGGTTTCTCTGGAAGAGAGTGAAGGAATTCTGGAAATTGATGGCAGTAGTGGTTTCATAACTTTGTGGATATACTAAAATAATTTTCAAGTGGTACATTGGAAGAGGGATAATTTTCTGTTATATAAATAAATCTGTTGAAGTCCATAATTTTTCTGTGTAGCTGTCCTTTTTAAAGAAACTACATAAGCAAAATGTGATTTTTGCCTCTCTAGGAACTATGACTGCACAGAAATACACTTGCTGTGGAACCTTCTTGGTGAACATGTACACCAGAATTTGTATAATATTATATAAATGATAGATATATAAATGTATCTAGTAGTGAGAATCAATCAATAATAATTCAGTATCTTGTTATGACCCACATGAAACATTGTGATAGACGTGAGAAAAGGTGGGAAAACATATTTACTATGCCTGAGCACCTTAAATCATGTGTTGTGAGTAGTCCGTGGAGTTAATTGAATATATAGCTCCCTAAGTTTAACAAACCAAACCTTCCTATCAACTTTCTAAGCAACAAGTTGAGTAGCACTATAGTATTGCCTTCATGATATCATTTGGCTAATTCTCTCTGTTGAATGCTGTTTGATTCAGTACTTCACCTTGACTAGGGATTCTGATCAAATTCTCCATTGAGAATGACACAATATCCTTGTGGTTTTCATCCTTAAGGTTAGAAATCTGTGTCAAATTCAATGTTCCATTAGATGCTGAGAATTTCAGATCATTTGTATACTTTAGTTTAAACTTCCATTTTCTGTTTTATCCAATTGCCATAAGACTCAAGTTGTGCTAGAAGAACATAATTTTCAAATACTTATTCATTTTCTCAAAGAATCCTATACAAGAGGTCTGGAAATTATTTTATAATTTGGCATTTTACCTAAGAGAACATGATCATTAGTTACCTTATACATGTGAGTAACTACCAAGAACATATTTTTTTTATATCATGGAAATATTACTAATAACGTTATCTACTGGTTTTATACTTTCGTGATACAGAGTGAAAACACCATTCGTATTCTTTAAGACTACTCCATTAAAAGAAACTTAATTTATTCATTTACCTTTTACCTCCAAAGAATGTCCAATTATTGTGCAAAGAAGAAAGAGACCCAGGCATCTGGTATCCACACCCATAAAAGCCATTTCTCCAGGATTTAGTGTGATTAAGGCTCCACTCTAAGAAGGGAGAAGATAACAGGTTGACTTTATCATACTTAAATAATCGTGTGGCTGAGTGTAACTAATAATATTTCTGGAAGTTCTCTGTGTACTTTCTACTGAAATGAGAAACTGTGCCCCTTGATCCGTGGAAATGGAAATCAACCTCGGACTCAATGCAGTTGCAACAAGAGGATTCTGGTCCCCTAAAAACCCAAACTAACCCAAATAAAGAAAACTGTAAAATCTCAACCATACACACTTATTGATACTCTGATTAAGATACAGGGGCTTCCAGAAGCCTTCCTACTGAAATCAAACCCAGCAGAATGTCCCTACTAGTGCATAGGAGAAACTTGGACACCCGTATATTCATAGTAACCACTTCTCCTAGATGTAAAGAAAACATGCTGAGGTGTGCTATTTTCTAAGAAAAATAACAGTATTTGAAAGTAATCTGACTCCTTAACAAATTCAAAAATCTACATGAAGACCTCAGAAAACTAAGAACTTTGTTCTAGTTCTTCATGACTATGAAACCATCACTGTCTGCTCTCCACTATCCCAGATTTGCCCATTTTTCCTATCAGTACATATCATTGCCACCTCTTAGCCTTTAAGCCTTCCTCACCTCTTCCCTCTTCCATCCTGTCTCCTCATCACAACTCTTAACTCTAATTGATCTTGTCATCAAGGATCTTATACAGCCTTTCCTGTCTCCAACACATTGTCCACACCACTCACAAGAGGATTGATACATCTAAGGGAAAATCAGGACTTCTCTTTTTCTCTTCTAAACTCTAACAGCATTTCATTGCCACAGGATGCAAGGTGAGCTTTCCTAGATCTGAAGAACACTGTTTTTATGATCAAAATTTAAAGGATTAACACATACAAATAGCTACTTCATTTTAAAATCTTTTTTTCATTTTTAAATTATGAGAATTTTATACATGTATATAATGAATTTTAGTAATTTTTGGACCTCCATTTCCCTCTGCTAACCTCCCTCCCTCCTGCTCAAACACTTCTCAACAATTCTTCCATCTACACTTGTGTCTTCTTTCTGCTTATGACAAAGTGAGTTTAGTTAGTGCTGTATACATGAGCATAGATGGGAGATTACTTACTGGAGCAGAGGCAACTTATCAGTGGCTACATTACCAAAGAAAATGATACACTCTTCCCCAACCACCATTAACTGTTGTGAGTTGCTCAAGAAGAGCCCATTTCCCCGTCTTTGCGGGTCTTATTCAAATAGCCACATCTTCAATGAGTCGAATCGCTATGTCATATCCAGAAGACATCTTACTGTGTGTCTTGTCATATTCAGGCTCCTACATCCTTTCCACTGTGTTTTCTGAGCTTTGGAAAGAGCTACACAGGTATGACTGTAACAATTAATGAAAAAGAGAATATGAACTAAAAAAGAACAAGGAGAGGTGTATGGGAGATTTTGTATGTAAGAAAGAGAAGGGGGAAGATGGAATTGTTATAATCTCAAAAATAGAAGAAGAAAATTAAATTATAATTTAGGGGAAAATACCATGCTTAATTTTGCACATTTTTCTTTGAATCTATATTCTTGGAACTAACTATTTCATGGAACTTTGAGAATTAAAGCTTATGCATTTAATGATTTGTGGACCACCTTCCTGCTCTCCTTCACAGTTTAAGTGGAAGGTACAGCTCTTCTCTTATTCCACCCTCTTCAACCAGCTCACCTAAAACATTCCAATATTGACAAACTTCAACTGTGACCTATTAGAGTCTTGGGATCAATTATTAGATCTTAGTAGAAAGTTTTAAAATCATCTGTCTTATTTCTACCCACAGGCTACTGAAATTGGACTCCAGCTATTAAATACCATTTTCTATATCAGTCCAAAACACTTAAGCATACAAATTAGGATAGATGGCTCTTGGAGCCATTTGTGAATAAGTTTTTAACATAAGTTCCTGAGTTACACCTTGGAGCCAACCTAGGCCTTCCCAAAGGAACAGAAAGACAATTCTATCATTGACTTCCTGGTTGCAGGACTATCACTAACGCACTGAGATTGGCACTCCTGCACTGGCTTCAGGAATTCTTCACAAGGTAGATGGAAACCTGAAGACAAAAGGAAGGGGAACTAATGAATGCACACATACACAATCTGAAATTGAGGCTCTAATAGCAACTTTGCCATATGACCTTACAAAATATCATAGGTCTGTAGTTTACTTAGCCCTTACCAAGGGTCATTCTCTGTACCCAATACTTCATACAGATTACTACATTTAAATTTCTCAAGTGTTGATAGCTGATTTTATCACCTCAATATTAAAAAGGAGGCATTTGAAGTTTAGAAAAAAAAACATTTCTGAAGGTCATAAAAGCTAAACAAGCAAAGATGTTCATCGTTTTTTGAAATCCCATGCATCTTTTAAACAGAGAACACAGTCTCTTCCAACCGGTCTTAGAGACGGTCCATTGTCTTTCATACAAGTTATCCTTAGGATGCTGTTCTCAATTGCATCAGTTAGTCTGAAGTGCTTCTAGTGCTTCTAGTCATGGTTTTAGGACGTGACTCAAGAGTATGGCATTGCTGGATCACTATCTTTCAAGTACACCATCCAACACATGTAAACTATTCATAGTATCTGGAGTATGGCCATGACTCAGCATCAGAATCAAAATGTCAGGAAGTTGCCAGGTTTTGAGACCTAATAGCATGCTGAGATTGATTCACGCCTCACTAACACTGCAATCAGCCTATGAACTAGTGGTGAGTCAAATGTACTTTTGATAATAACATGTAAATAACGTGCCCCACAATAAATAAGCAGGTAAGGAATTCTGAATATGATTTCACATACTTTAAAACAAATAACTGTGAACCACACAAATTTATAATGGCTGCCACCAATCAAATCAAGCAAATAATTTCATGCAAAAGTAAGACATAAGGAATATAGGTACATGCTGAATGATTAAGGTAATAGTATGCAAATTAACCACTGGTGGGATCTCTATTTTAACATATCATTTAAGCACTCTGTTAGATACGACATTATTATATTTACATCCTGCTAAGATTGCATGCTGATATCAGTGTTTATTAATATTTACAGAATATGTTCAACAAATCTTATTAAAGCATAAGAGTCATCTTATTCTTTATTCCCCCTTTAGATGGTTTCTGATATGGTATCCTGAGTTCATCTGGCAAGCAAGTTTCCTGAAGTGCTATCCAAGCTACAAATTTGCCTTAGAGATTCCGTACTAATATCTATATTCAAATCATACATTCAAAAATCATCTCTCACATTTCAGCATCTGTGCACAGTTCACACAATTCAAAATTTGTCTCTATTTGAGCAGATCAAATCTTTATTATTTTATAATCCCACCCATCAAAGCAACAAAACACTTTTCATAGTAACCTACTAAAGATCAAAGCTTTACATTTTTACGTAGGGCATCAATTAGAAAATAATTCTTAAAATCAGTAAATTGTTATTTTTTAATATACCTTATAGCTGAAGAGCAAAGCACTGTCTTGAGAGAGATCACTGTTCAGGATGTAACAAGCAATCTTCTCCCTCTCTCTCTTTCTATCTTTCTTTTCTCTCCTCCTCCTCCACCTCCTCCTCCTGCTCCTCCTCTTCCTCCTGCTCCTCCTCCTCCTCGTCCTCCTCCTCTGATGCTTTCAAAGACTGATTTGTAAATAGTGTGTCCTGTACCCAAAACATTCACTTCATGTAACTACTTCAAAGGCAAGGAATGGGCTGTCCTCCAGAGCCTCAATTCTCACTACAAACCCAATGCACAATGTGCAACAGTAGGTTTTAGAATCCTTGCTGATAATTCTACCCGTCTGTTCCTTCATGTCTACAAGGTGCAGGCTGAAAATCATGGGACTGGTATTTACTAGATCATAATATATTGCATCATATTATGTCTTCAGTTATCGAAAAAGTGTTTGCAAACACAATTAAGTATTTATATCACATGTTTGCCTTACAGGAATTAATTTTAGGAGCCTATTATCTGCCATGTACTGTTATAAGTACTGGAGATATAGCACTGAACAATAAAAAAGTATTTGTCTTCATTTCTGGTGTTGGAGACAGATGGTGTACTCATCAAATAATTATAAATTGTACAAAAGAAAGCAAAGCAGGATATCAAGAATGAGAACGGTGGTGGTTCATTTTTGACAGGATGATGAGGGAATGCCTCTCAGAGAAAATGATATTAGGATTCTCAGTGAGGGACTTAGCCAGTATTAGATACAGGGAAGGAATTTTCCAAGGAGAAGAAATTGCACAATCTAAAGCCCTATAGCAGTAATAAGCTTAGTAGTTCCAGGAATAGCAAGAGCAGTGAGACAGAGATAGGAAAGGCTGGTTTGGTATTGTGGTTTGATGTGAGGGGTGTGTGTGTGTGTGTGTGTGTGTGTGTGTGTGTGTGTGTGTGTCTGTGTCTGTGTATATGTGTAGTTAATGTTGTTTTGCTTTTGGAAATAAGGTTTCATGTACCTGATCTTGGCCATAAACTTGCTATATAGTGGAAGCTAGCCTTGAATTCCTGCAACTCTCATTTCCATCTTCCAAGTGCTGGAATTAGAGAGGCTAGCCATCATACCAAGCTTGAGATTAGGAAAGGATGGAAGATAATTTCATCTACTTAGGCGTGCAAGGGGATGTCACAGTAGTGAATATATCATTTATTTGTAGTGAAACGGGAAGCAGCTGGACAGCTGTGAGCATATTGATGTGATATAAATTATATTTTGCTTTAATTATTTATGTGTTAGTGTATGCATGCATATGTGCACACGTATTGTGGAAGCCAGAGGTTGACATCAGTTATCTTCCTTAGTCACTCTGCATTGTACGTTTTCAGACATGGTCTCCCACTGGATCTGGATCTTGCCAATTTGTCTAGTCTGGTTGGCCAGCAAAACCCAGGAATCCTCCGCATCTGCTTTCCCAGCACTGGGATTACAGAAGACCCATGGCCATCTGCTGAACATTTTACATAGGTGCTGGGATCTGAACACAGGTCTTCATGCCTGTACAGCTGGCATATCAATGGTGGAATCACCTCCCCAGCCTCATAAATTGTAATTTAGAAAACTATCACATGAAAGGAAATGGTAGAACAATGACTCAGAGTAAAGCACTTAGTGAATTGGAACAGGTTGACAGCGGTGACGACACAGGGATAATTTACTGGTGTATTGGGTGTGGGCGACTAGCTCCCACACTTATTTACCCAAGGAACTCTTGAGGAATGAGGGATAAGAGACTTAGTTAGAAATAAAGAGGGGAGAGAAACAGATAGAAACACAGGATAGACTCGGGTGGCCCTGGATCCTTATCCACCAGCCCAGAACTTTATTCCAAAGGTCTATTTATAACAATGCCAAGGGGTGGAGCAAAAGACTTCCCCCTTGCTAGTTACAGTCACCTGGTACCCAGGCCCGTGGTCCAATCAACCTCTTACGCAGTCCTGCTGGGTACAGCCACTAGGAAACCTAGTGGGCTACAACAGGTCCCTCTTCTTTATATTTTAAGAAAAAACTCTTGATGCAACTGCATCAAACTTGACATAATAATGCTAACAAACAGAACTATACAAAATTGTATTTCCTACTCTCAACCTTCCTACTAACCTAATCTCAACCTACAAACCTACATCCAAGAACAATTTCTTAATAGAACTATACAAAACATAACATTAATTCACTCAAGTAACACGAAAATATTTTTTAAATTAAATATACTGAGGAATATTAACTCTCCCTTTTCTTTATATTTTAAAATAAATCTCGCCAGACAGTGGTGGCGCACACCTTTGATCCCAGCACTCAGGAGGCAGAGCCAGGTGGATCTCTGTGAGTTCAGGGCCAGCCTGGGCTACTGAATGAGTTCCAGGAAGACGCAAAGCTACACAGAGAAACCCTGTCTCGGAAAAAAAACAAAAAAAAACAAAAAAAAAACAACTCAAACCTAGTTGGAAAACCTAAATTTCTCTATAAGCAGTTTCATTTTTACATAAACAGTTTCACCATCACTGTTGATAGCATCTATATAAGTATATTCAAACTGTCCCATTGTAATGAAATCATTACTGTCCATTTCACTTCTTAAGTCCGAAAGTTCAAAAAGAGTTCTGGTACCATTCCTCAAAGTTCCTCTGAGCATTCATAGTCAGGGCTTGGCTTGTGAGCTGCCCTTAAGTCTGTGTATAGCTGTCAGAGGTATAATGACTCTGAAGCAAACAGTTCCAAATACAAAAAGTCCCATAACCAAAACTTTTCAGTTCAAGCAAGTCTCTTTGAAATGTTCACTTTCATCTTTGCTCCCAGACCAGGCTAGAGAGCTTCACCTCATAGCCACACGGGCTCAAGGCTCCTTCAGCTGCCGTTAGCTGAAATTGTGGCCTTCCCAAGGCAACCCCAGCTTTGAGAGGAAAACCCAATTACCTGCGTTGCTGACCGTCCAAGTGCTCAGCAAACTGGGTCGGGAATCCTGTGTATGCTGTCCTGTTGTACAACGAATATAGCCTCAGGGCAACTCCATGCAGTCACATCCTGTTGCTGGGAGCTCTGGCTGTGGTCAGTCTCAGCAGTTCCTGCAGTGCCTCAGGCTGTGCTATTCAGCCTGGAGTATGGTTCTCACCTCCATAGCTTCCTGCTTTCCAGCACGTCAGCAGCTTCTGGAAGCAGCCTGGACTCTGTGGTCTCTGCTGTTCACCACTGCTCTGTTCACTGTTCATCTTTCCCCAGGTGACGCAAACCACTGGGCTTTCTCCACCATTTGCCTTTCTCATGGTGTAGAGTCGCCAAGGTTGCCGAACCTTGCTGTTCACCTTTCCCACAGCGGGGCATCTCTGCTGGGCTTTCCGAGCTGCTGCCCATCTTTAGCCTCTCTCATTGCTTAGCTTTACGGCTGAAAGCCTGCGGACCCTTGGCGCTAGTCGCTGGCTCTGCTTTTGCTGGCTCTTGGCATCTGTTGCTTGGGAAGCTACGACGTTTCATGGGTTTCAGAAGTGGACATTACTTTCTGCTGCTACTTTTTGAAGTTAACAGTATCTGGAGCTGCTTCTTGCCACTATTGGTGGTTTCTGGAACTGCCAAGTCCACCATCTGCCGTGGATTCTTAACCCTCTATTCAACCTTCATCATATCCTTAGCCTATATACTCTAAACCTACATTTTTCTGACTAACACTATGACCTATTTAAACTTACATTCTATAGGACTACTTTGTAAACCTTACACAAGTCTCATTTAAGCCTACATAATAAATTTACATTCTATAGGACTATTCCCCAAAGCCTAAGTCCTACTCAATCCTTCATATCTACTTTATGAACTGTTATGCCCAGATCGCGTCCCCCAAAGAAGCCACCAGAGACTTTAGGTACAGACTGCAAAAGCAAGGTTTATTCAAATGAAGTTTACAAGCCTTGGCAGGGGGTTAGTTCCAAATCTCTCACAGACAGCAGAGAGGTTGGAAGGCGCCCCTTTCTCTATGAGGCTAGTTCTTAAAGGCACAGACCACATAATTCATTTCCCATAACCCGCCTTCTTTGGTTCATATCAGTTCTATTTTTTAGTCTTTCATGTTACCTTTATTTCTCATTTGTTCAGCAACCGTGTTTAGGAGTTTTACGAGCTGTCTCCGGGGTTCGGGAAGTTTGGGATGTTTTATGACCACTTAGCCTCTGTCAGATGGTCGAATATCCTGACTCTGTTTTTTTTTTTTAAGTTTCTGTAGCTGATAACGCCACCTGGGAAAAAGGGGTCTAAGTTCTTATCTACAATTAGGAATCCTGGTTTAAGCTCCTCTTTGTCTGTAGGGGATAGAATGGCGGGGTGTGTGTGTGTGTGTGTGTGTGTGTGTGTGTGTGTGTGTGTGGTTATTGAGGTTTCACATAAACCTTACCTAAGTCTTACTTACATTCTCTAGGTCTATTTTATAAACCTTAACATCTAGAAGAAACCATACCTAAGTTTACAATTAGCATCTTTACTTCTTACAGGCTTATTATAGGACTGCCTTGGTTTCTTAAAGAAACTCTATAGGACTATCTTAGCAAAGATATTTCTTAACATCTAGAAAAGATTTTTTAGCTAAATTATTAACAAGACCAGAAGTATGCAAATCATTTCTAAAGTTCAAAGTTTAGTCAGCTTTGATATTATTCTAAAAGTTTTTGAGAGTTTGAAACAAGAGTAAATTTGGCAATAGTTCTTTTAATGATGGGATTTAGTGAGTTCTGTTGCTATGGAGTTGTAACACTTGTTGTTAGGGAACTGTAACATTCTTGAGACAAAACCACACCCCAAAGTCACCTTTACTGCCACAGAGCTCTCTCAGCTGTTCCAACACCAGCAGAGATGTTCAGCTGCTAACAGTTTCTAACTAGACACTGTCTCTTTACCCAAATTCATAACAGCTCTCCTGTGCCATAATTCAGACAAATGTTTCTGTTACAGCAGAACTTTTAGTTTGTTCTACTGAAAAGTCTTGCTTTAGGCTGAGGGTGAAATTCTCGTATTGAACTTCCATAAAGCTCTCAGCAAAAAATTTCTTGCACAGCTATTAGACCATATAAGATACTGTTTCAAACCTGCATTGATGCTACATTTCCCAGAAAACCTTTCGGGTATGCTAGCAAACTTTCCAGTTCCCTTTACAGGGTTTTGCTTTTGCAATGGGAGATTTTTCTTTCCTAAGCTTGCTTTAGGATGCCTGTGCCATCGTTTAACAGGTATACCTCTCTAATTAGATCTTTTATCTGACCTAGCTCCAGAGCAGTTTTGCCTCTTCGTCCGGTGCTCAGTCTGTGGCTTATTGCCTTAGGCAAAACTGTTAGGGCTTCACTCCGGGTCAGTGAGGCAAACTGAAAACATTTGTTTCAGAAAGGTCCTGGCCCAACTCCTTCCCCAGATAATGTCTCTGGCAGCTGTACAGCTGCAGCCAAGAGGCTTGGCTTTACCACTTTATCAGCAGCCCTTCCCATCAGGGAGGACTCTGCCTGTCTGCAGAGGGATTTCTGGCTGCTTTTTGCTGGCTAGAAGAGACAGAGCTTAGAAGAGAGATTTTGGGGAACTCAAGCCCTGCCTCTCTCATTGCAGGGAGGATTTTTCTGGCTTGAAAGAAGGACAGAACTTAGAGAGGCTTTGCTGTTCTAAGAGGTTTGTCACAGGTGATTTCCTATACTAATTACTATTTTTGTCCTTTACAGAAAGAAAACAGAGAGAAAGTTCTGAAAGGCTTTTTAGAGACAGATTTTACAAAGTTTTTTTTTTTTTTCAAGAGAAAGATTCCTAAGCTTTCCCAAAACTTCTGTTCTCTAAACTTTGGCTTCAGTGTCCAAGAGGGAACTACTTCTGAGGGTACCATGTTTCTATACAGTGGTAGTGTCAGCAGAGTGAAAGTTTTCTCCGGCACTGCTGATGGAGCAGAGGATTTTGTCTACCTCAGGGACAATGCCTGCCTGCTTCTCCGATCTTAGATCTAAACTATCCCAAATCAATGCCCACAGGCCAAGAGCTTCCATGGGAAATTTTTTCTGCCTGATAAGCTCAAAAAAGAGTTTTTTTCTACCCGTTAAGCTCAAATAAGATAGATTTTTTTTTCCTAGTTTGTGTTCATAGCACCCAAATTTAGAAGATTGGCATAGGCAACTGGTAATTATTTCTGGGCTCTGAGGATGATAATTAAGAGTTCAGTTTGCAATAGTTACATTTAATCTGCCTGAATAATAATGGTAGAAATAGGTAGATACTTGACTTTACAGAGTACTGGAAGGTCATTGCTGTAAGTACAAGTTTGAGAGCCATGAAACACTCAAAGTACTTAGGCACAATGGAAGTTACTAAGAAGATGAGATAGAATTAACATGTATGGTAGAGGAGAATTATGGACTGGAACCTTCAAATATAGAAAAGTCAGTATATGAGGACGAAGGTACAAAGGAGACAAACCAGAGGCCAGAA
Source organism: Peromyscus eremicus (assembly GCF_949786415.1). Taxonomy (NCBI): domain Eukaryota; kingdom Metazoa; phylum Chordata; class Mammalia; order Rodentia; family Cricetidae; genus Peromyscus; species Peromyscus eremicus. The sequence goes on along the minus strand of NC_081439.1, from coordinate 96,060,348 downwards.
CGTTAGTTGATGGTGTCCCACTTTCTCCCAAGTGGAGAAACTTTTTCCAGGACCAGGACAATGACAGGCAATGTCAGAAGCTCCTGCTAGATGAAGTAAGATGAAGCTTAAGAATAGTCTAGGACGTGTGGTGGCACACGCCTTTAATCCCAGGACTCGGGAGGCAGAGCCAGGCGGATCTCTGTGAGTTCGAGGCCAGCCTGGTCTACAGAGCGTGATCCAGGACAGGCACCAAAACTACACAGAGAAACTGTGTCTTGAAAAAACAAAAAACAAAACAAACAAACAAAAGTCTATTAGATTTAGCAGTAAAAAGGTGAACAGTGCTGTCTGTAATTGACCTCAAACAGTAGAATGTCTGAATCACAACAAATTAGAGTTCAAAACACAATGGTGGGGCAAAATTTGAAGACAACAAGTGCACATAGCTGTTAAGAGTAGAAAAGAGGGCTGGAGAGATGGCTCAGAGGTTAAGAGCACTGACTGCTCTTCCAGAGGTCCTGAGTTCAATTCCCAGCAACCATATGGTGGCTCACAACCATCCATAATGATATCTGGTGACCTCTTCTGGCCTGTAGGCATACATGCTTTATACATAATAAATAGAAAAAAAAATAGAAAAGAAGGGACGGGGAGATAAGCGGGATCAGGAAGCATGATGGAAAATCCATGGAGAATCGATAAAAGTTAAGAAAAAAGAACAGGCCGGGCGGTGGTGGCGCACGCCTTTAATCCCAGCACTCGGGAGGCAGAGCCAGGTGGATCTCTGTGAGTTCGAGGCCAGCCTGGTCTACAGAGAGAGATCCAGGAAAGGCACAAAGCTACACAGAGAAACCCTGTCTCGAAAAACCAAAAAAAAAAAAAAAAGAAAAAAAAAGAAACACAAACAAAGGGTTTTCCCTCTTTTTCACACAATTGGTACCATACAAACTATTTAATCCCTGCTCATCCAAATATGTAAGCATTTCTCTCTACCAGTAACCAACCAATTCCCTAACAGACAGCATCTGGGTGTCTAATTTATTTGAAAAAACATGGCATGTTGAGGGCTGATACAACTTAGCTACAAATCAGGGCTCTGATAACCTCCTTCTTGAGTTACATTCATTTCCTATGATAGCTCACAAAACTCTGGAAACATTGCCTAAATGTCTCCATTCATTATAAATAATATTACAGAATATGCAGATGAATAATTCAGTGATTGGAATGGTATGTGAGACAGGTCACAGAGCTTCCATGCCTTCTCCAGGCACCTCTGTGTATTCAGCTACCCAGAATACCCTGAACCCAAATCTTGGGGCCTTATGAAGGCTTTACTGCAGAGGCAGGATTGATGAAATTGTTGGCCATTGTTGATCAACTTAGTCTTTAAGTTTGTCTCCTTTCCCTGGACATAAGACAATTGCATCTGTGGGGAGGAGATGAGACTTACCACTTAGGAGAGAGCAAGACTTGTGTCCAGGAAATTCAGTCTTTGAAACAAAGATCCTTTCCATCAAAATGACCACATACGTCAGAAAGGGAGGATTTCTCTCATGTGTGAAATCTAGAACAGAAAGAAACTGACATGAAAGAGGAAAGGTACTATTGGTAAGTAGACGGGGATAAGAGGGAGAGAAAGGAGGACACGACAGGGTAAATGTGGAGTAAGTACGATCAAAATACATTATATGCATGTATGGAAACAGCACAGTGAAACCCACAATTACATGCAATACACACTAATAAAATTTTGAAGACAAACATATAGTGTCATACTATGACAGTCCCATTCAGTCCCTAATAATGAGTCCAACCCATCTTCCTATCATGATCAAATATCAGGACAAGGTCACTCAAATTTGTAGATTTTCAAACAACACAATGTCTTCTTTGACAAGTTTTCTATGCATTACAGGATTTACATATACGACAAGATCTCTCATTTATTCTCTTTAAAATATGGACACAAAACATCCCATGTAAAGGCTTGCTCCCATCCTGCCCTTCCTTAGATTGTTACCATGAACATTTAGTAACAGGATAGTGTTATTTGAGAGATACATGTCAAGGTAATTTAGGATTATTTATCAAAGGGTATCATGAGAAGTATGAGCATTTGTCTGAGGAAATTAGAATCTTCTGAAGTTTGAGTTGGATGGCTGGCCCAGTGTGTAACTGCTTGCCATATAAGTGTGAGGACTTGAATTTCAAATCCCCAGAACCCATGTAAAAGTTGATTTTGCAGTTCTCTACTCCCAGTGCTGTTATTGAAAGATAAGTAATAGGGGCTGGAGAAATGGCTCAGCGGTTAAGAGCACTGGCTGTTCTTCCAGAGGTCATGAGTTCAATTCCCAGCAACCACATGGTGGCTCACAACCATCTGTAATAAGATCTGGTGCCCTCTTCTGGCCTGCAGGAATATGTGCAGACAGAACACTGTATACATAATAAATAAATAAATCTTAAAAAAAAAAGATAAGTAATAAAGACAAGAGAATCCTTGGATGCTCCTGGGCTAGCTAGCCTGGTGTCTATAGTGGAAAATGATGGAAGAGTGACCCTGATCTAAAACAAAGTAGAAGGCAAAGGCTGAAACCCAAAGTTGTCCTCTGACTTCCACATGTGTGCTATGGCAAATATGCATCCACACTCACAAACATGAACGCACACACACATCATACATATTCATATATCATGCAAACTCATGTACATACATGTATTAGCATATATAGACATGCAGACACACACAGAAAAACTACCAAAGTTTAATTTCACCAACGATTACCAACTGTTTCCCATTTGTGCAAATTATTTTGTTAACCTGTGTTCCAACTTATTGCATTTTTAATCAACAGTATTACTTTTGAATACCTGGGGTCAACATGATAGCTCATAAGTAAAGGTGCTCACTCCCAAACCTGATGACCAGAGTTCAATTCCCAGAGCCCATATAGAGGAACAAGAGAAACGATGCCTATAGGAGTGTCATGGTACATGTGGCGACACACAACACCTATACACACACACAAAATACAGATAGATAGATAGATAGATAGATAGATAGATAGATAGATAGATAGATAGATCGATAGATAGATGATAGATAGATGACAGATAGATAGATGATGGATGGATGGATAGATGGTAGATGATAGATGGATAGATAGATGATAAATGGATAGATATAGATAGATATGTGATAGATAATAGATAAATAGATGAGAGATAGATAGATAGATAAATAGAGATAGATAGGTGGTAGATAGGTAGATAGATAAATAGATAAATAGATGAGAGATAGATGATAGATAGATAGACAGATAGAAAGATAGACAGATATATAGTCACATAGATACATAGTTGATAGACAGGCCTAAAAGGATGGCTCAGCACATAAGAATAAGCGTTCCTTCAATATACTCTAACACTAATTTGGAATCACCAAGGCATATATTCACACAGACAAAGACAAATAACAAAGGAATAAAAAAATAACCCTACTATTTCTCCACAATATTGAATATCTCTATTTTCTGGATGCAGTCTGAAATTTCATTTGTTTTCTTCCATGTATGTTTTCTGTAGAAAGCCATGAGAAACCATTTTAACTATATTTTTACACAAATGTTTTAAAAATGTTTGCTGGCTGAAATATAATTGAAGGTCTGAACCAGTGGAGCACCAGAAATAAATTCTGAATTAAAAATGAAGAACAAGAATGAAGAGTACCTGTGTGCTACTAGCCTTTCCCACCTTATTCTTTTCTGTTTTGGTGTCTTGAAAACGATCAGGGATAAAATAATATGGCGGAATACAGTCCTAAATAGTTAGAGTAAGTGCATTCCTCTAGGCGGGATTGTGTTTGCTTTGCTTTAGCCCAGAAGGCAAAACATGCAGAGTCACACCACTTCAGCTCCTTGTCATTGGCTTCTTCCTCCTGCACTGTGATCTTCCGACTGATTCCTCTTGCCTTCTCCTTTCCAATATTCTTAACCACATATCTCCCTCTTACCCTCCTTATCTACAAAGTATATAAAGCAGAAATTTGCCCCTAGTCACTCGATTTTCAGCTTCATAAGCTCCAGGCTCACTGGGTAAACACAACCAGCTTGCATGAGAAGATGGGGGGGACTCCCAGACCCCTTGTAGGGATATGGGGATGAGGCTCTGGAACAGGAACCTTTTCTGACAGGTCCCAGTCCCTGAATTCCACCTGTAGCACAGTTCAAGGGGAAAGCCATTTGTAAAAGAAAAAAAGGCAAGCCAGACAGAAGGCCAGGCAGACAGAAAGAATAGGGGATGGCAGGGAGAGAGTTAAATGGATGACAGACATTTGGCCACAGTGGCAAGTGACCAGGCCTGAGACCCTGAGCACCTCCCAGAGATGAGGGACAGAGTTTGTGTGGTCTCCAGAACTGAGCTGCGGATACTGCTAGGGAGGCTTAGAAAAAAAACTAGGGGGTTCCTGGGTGACCTTGTGCAGCACGGTACTGGCAGGCGGGCCAGCACACACGCAGGAAAAGTTCCCCACAAGGAACCAGATGCAGCCCAGGCTGCACAATCCCCTACGGAGAGGTCCTCTGCTGCAGCCAGACATGGTGGCCACAGGACCCGGATCCCATGACCATGAAGTCAAGCCTCATGGTGCAAGGACCTGGTCACCTGGAACCTGCTTCCTCCTCCAGCTCTCCTGGGTCATGGAGCAGGCAAGAAAACTGCTTTGGTCCTGGTGGGAGCCCATCCCTAGCCGGCACACCTCCATTTCCAGGGAAGCATAGGGACTTGCCAGCAGGATTGGCAAACTGAATCCGCGTGATGGCAGCAGGGCACCAAGAATGCCAAGTGCCAAGGCAGAAGGGTGCTCTCCCTTCGCCCTTCGCAAAGCAAAAAAAAATTAAAAAAAAAGTCAGCATTCTCCTGCCAAGCTCCAAGATGGAGGCCAACCATGTAGACCAGGACTGGACAGACATGAGGCTCTAGGGCTGCTGCTAGGAATCCCAGGGTGTTCAGCGTGTGGGGGTGCGGTGGGCAATGGAGGTTACCAACCTTAACAGGTTCCTCCATGCCCTGCACTGCCCTGAGACACCTGGATTTGGGCGCATGCCAGCCCATGAAGGCCCTGCCTGATGGTATCACGTGGTACCTGGAGAGGGGGCGGGTGGTGGACGGTGTGATGGAGGGGGCCAAGTGGGGAGTGTGTGGATGTGGGCATAGAAGCTCTTTAGAGCCCGCACCAGACCCTAAGGGAATCCTCCACAAACCACATGCCAATCTGGACTATAGGGGAGGAGCCTCAGAAACATACTCATGGAAGTGGGGACCAGGGGCTGAGCATCGCCCCCTAGCTGCCAAACCAGGGTATTCTAACAGCTGCATCCCTGCCCTCACCCCGCCCTCACCCCTAACACACACACAAAGACACAGACACACAGAAAAACACACACACACACACACACACACACACACACACACACACAGCAGCTTTCAGAGATCCAGCAGCTGTTTACGTGACTCCACCCACCAGCGTGACCAGTACAGCTGCTGGGATGGCCTTGGGTCTGCTGACCCAAGATTCCAGGTCAAGGCGGCTAGCAAAGAAAAGGCCTCCCAGGATGACCTTGGTCCTGCTAGAGCAGTGTGGTGGTGGTGTCCCAGAACCCAGAGCACACGGGGAGGTGTGACCACAAGGGAGACGATCACCCAACTCAATGGCACCCTAGGCCCAGCCCGGGCTTCCCACCTGGCAGAAGGCCACTCCCAGATGGACACAAGGGAAAAGGGCAGGCAGATGTGTGCACTGGTCAGGGATCCAGAGTCAGCGGCCTGAGTCCCGTGTCCCATGGTCCCATGGTCTAACATTGAGATATGAGAGGGGAACAACTTCCATCCAAAACCTTGGCCTTGGTAGTGATGTGAGTTCGGTGGATACAGCCCCACATCATCTGAAGCAGAGACCAGGGACCAGGGACATCCACAACCTCCCCTCAACAGGCAGGGCGTCCAGGTCCCTGAAGTGGAGACAAGGACACATCAAAAGAAGAAATATTGCACCCACCTTCCCTCTTGCCTACCCAACCCTGGGCCCAGGCCCCCACCTTAACCGTCTCCTAGGAAGCACCAGGCAACCATTCTGACCTACCTCCACCTCTGTCACAGTCTCTCTCCTCTGCACAGTCCTCCACCTCCCACCCTAACCTCCCACCTCCAGACCCTACCCTACACCAACGACCAGGCACCACTCAGGAAACTTCTCTTTCTGTTCTCTAACTTCCTCAAGACCCTGTCAGGCATGGAACTCTCTGTATCCTCTGTGGACACCCACATACCTGTGGCAGGGCCTAGGCACACACAGGACTCAGCTCTCTCAAGAGATTCAAGTGGACCAAGGACAGGCAACATAGAAGCTGAGGGACAAGAAGCAATTCTCACTCTTAACACTAGGATGCTTGAAGCACACACCCACCCTGTCTGTCCTTATGGATTTCCCACAACATTCCAGGTGTCCTCACACAAAATTCCCTCCAGGGGCCCAGACCCATGGAACAGAAAATAGTGTCCATAAACACAGTGGGTCTGCCGACCAGCCTGCATGAAAAAAACACCAACAATCACAAAAACACCCAACACTCACATGCATATTCTCATTTGTTCTGGCCTCACTTTCTCTCTGTCTCATTTATCTATCCTCCTCTACCTCCACCTCCACCTCTATCTCTGTCTCCCTCTATCCCTCGCTCCTATGTACAGTCCCATCCCTGGTATCCACGGTAGCTAGGCCATGTTCAGTTAGGAAATGCTTTGTACTCCCCAACAGGAAGCTTTCCTTCCATGAGCACTGAAGGTCTCCAGAGGACCTCCTCCATACTGCTGACATCTTCCATCATTGAGCCTAGAAGAAAATCACTCTCCCTGTCACCTGGAGACAAGCTTGTCTATGGTCTTCCAACTCTCCATCTCTACAAAGCCTCCTGGAGACACTTGCTGAGGCTAAAAAAGGAGCTTCCTGGTGCTGGGCGTGGGGGTGGAGGCCCTGACTTCCTAGACCTGCCTGGCAGGCCACTTCAAAGGACAGTCCTGCCACCTTCTTGATGGTTCCTACACAATGCTCTCATCCACCAAGCCTCAACATGCCCCTGAGCCCCAAACCACACACAGGATTCACCACTCCAAACCTTGTGCTCACCTGAGCTGGAGCTGAAGGATGGAGCCCTAAAAAGCTTCCCTACATGCCAACCTGCCCTTGCCCTTCAACCCGGAACTGACCACAATAACTGTTACATGCTGTGCCTTTCAGGCACTGCTTATGACTTCTCACAGGACTAGGCCACAATAATCCCAGGTATACACAAACACCCAACACACACACATACACACACACACACACACACACACACACACACACACACACACAAGCGCTCATGCGTGTATAGCAGATCTAGGACTCCAGATAGAGCCCTCTGTTAATTTCAGAGCCTTCTCTAAGTATTCTTCCATCTGAGATGATGTCTGGACAGTGGAGTGCAGGACAAGGGGCTTTTGGACCTTTGATCCTTGGGGTTCTCCCCGGGGTTAAGGCAAGGTGAGCTAGGCAGGAGAAGGCAGGTTTATGCAGCCTGCATGTGTGTCCTGCATCCCAGAAGGGAGGCTTGTCAGGGGAGTCAGGGGCCTTGAAACCTGGTACTTAAGTCCTGCCTGGCCCGTTTGTGAGCACCCCTGAGTCCGAACCCTGCTCTGGATGCTTCTACTGGGATTCACCCTGAGCCACCACACTGGCTTACTGGGTACACACAACAGCTTGCATAGGATGATGATGGGTGGGGAGCTTTCAGGCCACTTGTAGGGATCTGGGGATGTGGTTCTCCAGCAGGAATCTTTTCTGACAGGTTCCAGTCCCTGAATTCCACCTGTAGCACAGCTCAAGGGGAAACCCTGTCAAAGGAACAAAAGGCAAGCCAGAGAGAAGGCCTGGAAGCCAGAGAGGAGAAGGGCTGTCAGGACCAGTTAAATGGATGACAGACATTTGGCCACAGTGGCTAGCAACCATGCCTGAGACTCTGAGCACCTCCCAGAGATGCAGGGCAGAGTTTGTGTGGTCTCCAGAAGTGAGCTGTGGGTACTGCTAGGGAGGCTCAGACAAAAGTTAGGGGGTCCCGGGGTGGCCTTTTGCACCATGGTAAGGGCAATCAGGCTGGCACGCGGGCAGAAAAAGTTCCACACAAGGACCCCAATGCAGCCCAGGCTGCACAATCCCCTGTGGAGAGGTCCTCTGCTGCTGCCAGACATGGCGGCCACAGGACCCGGGAGGCTGTGTTTCTGTGGCCCTCTCGCCAAGCCTCGTGGCCCCCGCCCAGAGCTGGTCACCAGGACCCTGCTTCCTCCTCCAGCTCTCCTGGGTCATGGAGCAGGCAAGAGAACCGCTTTGGTTCTGGGAGACCCAGGCGGGAGCCCTTCCCTAGCCAGCCCACCCCCATTTCCAGGGAAGCAAAGGGACTTGCTGGCGGAATCGGCAAACTGAATCCGCGTGATGGCAGCAGTGCACCGAGAATGCCAAGGGCCAAGGGCTTAGAGTTCTCTCCCTCCGCCCTAGGCAAACCAAAAAAATAAAAATTAAAAAAAAAAAGCCAGAGTTGTCCTGCCAAGCTCCAAGATGGAGGCCAACCATCTAGGGCAGGACTGGCCAGTCATGGGGCTCTAGGGCTGCTGCTAGGGATCTGAGGGTGTTCTTCAGGTGAGGGTGTGGTGTGTAGATGGGGGTCACAGACCTTAACAGGTTCCTCCATTGATTCCTCCATGCACTGCACTGCCCTGACACTGGGCTTTGTTCCACCCCCTGAAGACCCTTCCTGAGGGTATGCTGGGTTGACGGGAGAGGGGGCAGGTGATGGAGGGTGTCATGGAGGGGGCCAAGTGGGGAGTGTGTGGATGTGAGAGCAGGCGCACTTGAGAGCCTTTGCCAGACACTAAGGGAGTCCTACACAAACCACATCTGGATTCTAGGGGAGGAGCCTCACAAACAAACTCATGGGGTTGGGGAACCAGGGACTGAGCGTCGCCCCCTAGCAGCCAAACCAGGGTATTCTCACAGCTGCATCCCTGCCCTCGTCCACCCTCAACCCAAACAAACACACATACAGACGGACAGACACACACACACACACACACACACACACACACACACACACACAAAGCAGCTTTCAGAGTTCCAGCCGCTGTCTACATGACTCCACCCACCAGGGTGACCAGTACAGCTGCCAGGATGGCATTGGGTCTGTGACCCACCCTTCCAGGACAAGCCGGCCACCCAAAAAGGGGCCTCCCAGGCTGACTCTGGTCCTGCTAGGGCAGTGCCTTGGTGGTGACCCAGAACCCTGAGCACACGGGAAGATTTCAAACCAAGTGAGACGACCACCCAAGTCCATGAGACGCTAGGTCCAGCACGGAAGTCCCACCTGGCAGAAGGCCGCTCCCGGATGGACACAAGGCAAAAGGGCAGGCAGCTGTGTGCACTGGTCAAGACTCCAGGGTCGGGGGCCTGAGTCCCGTGTCCCATGCTCCGATGGTCTGATATTGAGATACGAGAAGAGAAGGGCTTCCTTCCAAAACCTTGGCCTCCATGGTGAAGTGAATTCAGGTGGATGCTGCCCCATATCACCAGAAGCAGGGACCACTGGGGGCCCAGGACTTCCACAACCTCGCCTCAACAGGCAGGCCAGCCAGGGCCCTGAGGTGGAGACAAGGACACATCAAAAGAAGAAACATTGCACTCACCTGCCCTCTTGCCGACCAAACCCTGGGCTCAGGCCCCCACCTTAACCATCTCCTAGGCAGCACCAGGCAACCATTGTGACCTACTTCCACCTCTGTCACAATCCCTCTCCCCTGCACAGTCCTCCACCTCCCACCCCTAACCTCCCACCTCCCGACCCTACCCTACACCAACTACCAGGCACCACTCAGGAAACTTCTCTTTCCGTTCTCTAACTTCCCCAAGACCCTGTCAGGCATGGAACTCTCTGTATCCTCTATGGACACCCACCTACCTGTGGAAGAGCCTAGGCACACACAGGACTCAGCTCTCTCAACAGATTCAAGTGGACCGAGGACAGGTAACATAAAAGCTGAGGGACAAGAAGCAATTCTCACTCTTAACTCCAGGATGCCTGCAGCACCCACCCACCCTGTCTGTCCTTATGGATGTCCCACAACATTCCAGGTGTCCTACACAAAATTCCCTCCAGGGGCACAGATCCATGGAACAGAAAAAAGTGTCCATAGACAGAGTGGGTCTGCCCACCAGCCTGCATGAAAAACAGCCACAAACTAGAGAACACCCAACACCCCACAAGCAGATTCTCATTTGCTCTCCCACACTCTCTCATCCTGTCCCTCCCCCCCTCTCTCCCTGTCGCCTCCCCTCTCATTTATCTATCCTCCTCTACCTCCACCTCCACCTCTATCTCTGTCTCCCTCTGTCCCTGTCTCCCATGTACAGTCCCATCCCTGGTATCCAAGGTAGCTAGGCCATGTTCATTTGGGAAATGCTTTGTATTCCCCAATGGGAAGCCTTCCTTCCATGAGCACTGAAAGTCTCCAGAAGCCATCCTCCACACTGCTGACATCTTCTTGATGGAGCCTAGAAGAAAATCACTCTCACTGCCACCTGGAGACAAGCTTGTCTATGGTCTTCGAACTCTCCATCTCTACAAAGCCTCCTGGAGACATTTGGTGAGGCTAAAAGGGGAGCTTCCTGGTGCAGGGGGTGAGGTTGGAGGCCCTGACTTCCTAGACCTGCCTGGCAGGCCACTCCAAAGGACAGTCCTGCCACCTACCCGATGGTTCTGACACAATGCTCTCAGCCACCATGCCCCGGCACACCCCTGAGCCCCAAACCACACACAGGGTGCACCACTGAAAACTTTGTGCTCACCACAACTGGAGCTGAAGGATGGAACCTTATAATGCTCCACTACATGCCAACCTGTCCTTCCCTCAACCCTGGCCTGACCACCATAACTCTTACATACTGTGCCTCTCAGGCACTGCTTATAGACACTCACAGGATTAGGCCACAACAAAACCAGGAACACACAAACACCCAATACACACACACACACACACACACACACACACACACACACACACACCCCGAGAGAGCAGTTCTAGGTCTACAGATAGTGTCCTGTGTTAATATCAGAGCCTTCTTTAAGTGTTCCTCCTGCTGAAATGATGTCTGGACAGGGCAGTGCAGGACAACGGGCTTTTTGAACTTGACCCTGGGAGTTCTCCCTGGGTTTAAGGCAAAGGGAGCTAGGCAGGAGAACACAAGAAGGAGTATGCGGCCTGCATGTATCCTGCATGACACAGAGGAGGCTTGTCAGGGGAGGCAGGGACCATGAAACCTGGCCACCATGGTATCTAAGTTCTTCCTGGCCTCTTTGTGAGCACCCCTGAGTCCAAACCCTGGTCTGGATGCTTCTACTGGGATTCCCCTTGAGCCACCACACTGCCTTGAGCTCCTGGATCACTGGGTACACACAACCAGCTTGCATAGGATGATGATGGGGGGGGGAGGGACCTCGCAGACCACTTGTAGGATTCTGGGGTTTTACTTTGGAGCAGGAACCTTTTCTGACAGGTTCCAGTCCCTGAATTCCACCTGTAGCACAGCTCAAGGGCAAACCCTGTCAAAGGAACAAAAGGCAATCCAGAGAGAAGGCCTGGCAGCCAGAAAGGAAAGGGGCTTTCAGGAGAAGTTAAATGGATGACAGACATTTGGCCACAGTGGCTAGCACCAGACCTGAGACCCTGAGCACCTCCCAGAGATGCTGGGCAAAGTTTGTGTGGTTTCTCAAAGTGAGCTGTGGATACTGCTAGGGAGGCTCAGACAAAAGATGGGCGGTCCTGCGTGGCCTGGTGCACCACAGTAAGGGCAGGCAGGCAGGCACACAGGATGTTTCCCCAAAACGACCATGATGCAGCCCAGGCTGCACAATCCCCTGCGGAGAGGTCCTCTGCTGCTGCCAGACATGGCGGCCCCAGGACCTGGGAGGCTATGCTCTTGCCACCGGCAAGCCAAGTCTCGTGGCCCCCGCCCGGAGCTGGTCACCTGGACCCTGCTTCCTCCTCCAGCTCTCCTGGGTCATGGAGCAGGCAAGAGAACCTCTTTGGTGCTGGGAGACCCAGGCGGGAGCCCTTCCCTAGCCAGCCCGCCCCCATTTTCAGGGAAGCACAGGGACTTGGTGGCAGAATCGGCAAACTGAATCCGCGTGATGGCAGCAGTGCACCAAGAATGCCAAGGGTCAAGGACGACAGGCGTTCTCCCTCTGCCCTTCGCTAAGCAAAAAAAAAAAAAAAAATTAAAAATTAAAAAAAGCCAGAGATCTCCTCCCAAGCTCCAAGATGGAGGCCAACCATGTAGGCCGGGACTGGACAGACATGAGGCTCTAGTGCTGCTGCTCGGGACCCCAGGTTGATCAGCAAGTGGGGGTGCGTGGGGCAGACTGCGATTACAAACCTTAACAGGTTCCTCCATGCCCTGCACTGCCCTGAGACACTCGGCTTTGGGCGCTTACCAGCCCAGAAGGCCCCGCCTGAGAGTATCATGTGGTACCTGGAGAGGGGCCAGGTGGTGGAGGGTGTGATGGAGGTAGCCAAGTGGGGAGTGTGTGGATGTGGGCATAGAAGCTCTTGAGAGCCCGCACCAGACCCTAAGGGAATCCTCCACAAACCACATGCCAATCTGGACTATAGGGGAGGAGCCTCAGAAACATACTCATGGATTTGGGGACCAAGGGCTGAGCGTCGCCCCCTAGCTGCCAAACCAGGGTATTCTCACAGCTGCATTCCTGCCCTTTCCCCGCTAGAACTCCAAACATACACATACACATACACACACACACACACACACACACACACACACACACACACACACAGAGTAGCTTTCAGAGATCCAGCCGCTGTCTACATGATTCCACCCACCAGGGTGACCAGTACAGCTGCCAGGATGGCCTTGGGTCTGCTGACCCAAGCTTCCAGGTCAAGGCTCCAGCCAAGAGGGGCCTCCCAGGCTGACCCTGTTCCCTCTGGGGGCAGTGGGGTGGTGATGTCCCAGAACCCAGAGCACAGGAGAAGGTGTCACACCAAGGGAGACGTCCAACCAACTGAATGGGGCCCTAGGCCCACTCCTGGCCTTCCCACCTGGCAAAAGGCTGCTCCCTGATGGACACAAGGCAAAAGGACATGCAGCTGTGGGCACTAGTCGGGGCTCCAGGATAGGGGGACTGAGTCCTGTGTCGTCCCATATCCCATGGTCCCATAGACTAATATATAATGGGAGAGGAAAAGGGCTTACTTCCAAAACCTTGGTCTTGGAAGTGATATGTGTTCAGATGGATGTGCCCCACACCATCCAAAGCAGGGACCACAAGGGGCCAGGGACATGCACGACCTCGCCTAAAGAGGCAGGCCGTCCAGGTACCTGAGGTGGAGACAAGGACACATCAAAAGAAGAAACATTGCACCCACCTGCCCTCTTGCCTACCAAACCTTGGGCCCAGGCCCCCACCTTAACCGTCTCCTAGGCAGCACCAGGCAACCATTCTGACCTACCTCCAGCTCTGTCACAATCCCTCTCCTCTGCACAGCCCTTCACCTCCCACCCCTAACCTCCCACCTCCCGACCCTACCCTACACCAACTACCAGGCACCACTCAGGAAACTTCTCTTTCCGTTCTCTAACTTTCTCAAGACCCTGTCAGGCATGGAACTCTCTGTATCCTCTGTGGACACCCACCTACCTGTGGCAGGGCCTAGGCACACACAGGACTCAACTCTCTCAACAGATTCAAGTGGATGGAGGACAGGTAACATAAAAGCTGAGGGACAAGAAGCAATTCTCACTCTTAACTCCAGGATGCCTGCAGCACACACCCACCCTGTCTGTCCTTATGGATGTCCCACAACATTCTAGGTGTCCTCACACAAAATTCCCTCCAGGGGCCCAGACCCATGGAACAGAAACAAGTGTCCATAGACAGAGTGGATCTGCCCACCATCCTGCAGGAAAACCACCGACCAACTATAGAACACCCAACATCCCACAGGTAGATTCTCATTTGCTCTGGCCTCACTTTCTCTCTCTCCTCCTTCCCCCTCCCATTTCTCTCTCTCTCTCTCTCTCTCTCTCTCTCTCTCTCTCTCTCTCTCTCTCTTTCTGTGTCTCTCTGTCTCTGTCTCTCTCTCTCTGTCTGTCTGTCTCTTGCTCATTTATCTATTCTCCTCTACCTCCAACTCTATCTCTTTCTCCCTCTGTCCCTGTCTCCCATGTACAGTCCCATCCCTGGTATCCAAGGTAGCTAGGCCATGTTCATTTGGGAAATGCTTTGTATTCCCCAACGGGAAGCCTTCCTTCCATGAGCACTGAAAGTCTCCAAAACCATCCTTAACACTGCTGACATCTTCTGGATGGAGCCTAGAAGGAAATCACTCTCCCTGCCACCTGGAGACAAGCTTGTCTATGGTCTTCGAACTCTCCATCTCTACAAAGCCTCCTGGAGACATTTGGTGAGGCTGAAAGGGGAGCTTCCTGGTGCAGAGGTTGGAGGCCCTGACTTCCTAGACCTGCCTGGCAGGCCACTTCAAAGAATGGTCCTTCCACCTTCCTGATGGTTCCTACACAATGCTCTCATCCACCATGCTCCGGGACGTCACTGAGGCCCAAACCACACACAGAATGCACCACTCCAAACCTTGTGCTCACCTGAGCTGGTGCTGAAGAATGAAGCCCTAAAAGGCTTCCCCACATGCCAACCTGTCCTTTCCCTACATCCCATAGCTGACCATGGGAACTCTTATACACTGAGCCTCTCAGGCACTGTTTATGGCTTCTCACAGGATTAGAACACAATAATGCCAGGTGTACACACACACACACACACACACACACACACACACACACACACACATAGAGACATCACAGTTCTAGGACTTCAGATAGATCCCTGTTGTTTTCAGAGCCTTCTCTAAGTATTTTTCCTGCTGAGATGATGCCTGGACATGTGAGTGCAGGACAAGAGGCTTTCCGACCTTTGACCCTGGGAGTTCTCCCTGGGTTTAAGGCAAAGGGAGCTAGGCAGGAGAACACAAGAAGGAGTATGCGGCCTGCATGTATCCTGCATGACACAGAGGAGGCTTGTCAGGGGAGGCAGGGACCATGAAACCTGGCCACCATGGTACCTAAGTTCTGCCTGGCCTCTTTGTGAGCACACCAATGTCGATGCTTCTACTGGGATTCACTTTGAGCCAGCACACTGCCTTACTGGGTGCACACAACCAGTTTGCATAGGATGAGGATGGGGGGGCGGGGCTGGCACACCACATGTAGGGTTCTGGGGATGTGGCTCTGGAGCAGGAACCTTTTCTGACAGGTCCCAGTCCCTGAATTCCACCTGTAGCACAGCTCAAAGGGAAACCCTGTCAAAGGAACAAAAGGCAAGCCAGAGAGAAGGCCTGGCAGCCAGAGAGGAGAAGGGCTGTCAGGAGGAGATAAATGGATGACAGACATTTGGCCAAGGTGGATAGCAGCCAGGCCTGAGACCCTGAGCACCTCCCAGAGACGCTGGGCAGAGTTTGTGTGGTCTCCGGAAGTGAGCTGTGGATACTGGTAGGGAGGCTCAAACAAAAGCTAGGCGGACCCTGGTGGCCTGGTGCACCATTGTAAGGGCAGGCAGGCCGGCACACGGGTAGGATATTTCCCCAAAACGACCCCCATGAAGCCCAGGCTGCACAATCCCCTGCAGAGAGGTCCTCTGCTGCTGCCAGACATGGCGGCCACAGGACCTGGGAGGCTGTGCTTCTGTCACCGGCAAGCCAAGCCTCGTGTCGCCTGCCTGGAGCTGGTCACCTGGACCCTGCTTCCTCCTCCAGCTCTCCTGGGTCATGCAGCAGGCAAGAGAACAGCTTTGGTCCTGGGGGACCCAGGCGGGAGCCCTTCCCTAGCCAGCCCGACTCCATTTCCTGGGACGCACAGGGACTTACTGGCAGAATTGGCCAACTGAATCCGCGTGATGGCAGCAGTGCACCGAGAATGCCAAAGGCCAAGGGCGAAGGGTGCTCTCCCTCTGCCCTTCGCAAAGCACAAAAAAATTTAAAAATTAAAAAAAAAAGTCAGCATTCTCCTGCCAAGCTCCAAGATGGAGGCCAACCACGTAGATCAGGACTGGACAGACAGGAGGCTCTAGGGCTGCTGCTAGGGATCCCAGGGTGTTCAGTGAGTGAGGGTGTGGTGGGCAATGGAGGTTACCGACCTTAACAGGTTCTTCCACGCCCTGCACTGCCCTGAGACACTGGGCTTTGGGCACATGGCAGCCCATGAAGGCCCCCCCTGAGAGTATCACGTGGTACCTGGAGAGGGGGCGGGTGGTGGACGGTGTGATGGAGGGGGCCAAGTGGGGAGTGTGTGGATGTGGGCATAGAAGCTCTTTAGAGCCCGCACCAGACCCTAAGGGAATCCTCCACAAACCACATGCCAATCTGGACTATAGGGGAGCAGCCTCAGAAACATACTCATGGATTTGGGGACCAAGGGCTGAACGTCGCCCCCTAGCTGCCAAACCAGGGTATTCTAACAGCTGCATCCCTGCCCTTAGCCCAGCCTTCACCCCAGACACATAGACACAGGCACAGGCACAGGCACAGAAACAGAAACAGACACATACACAGACACAGACACAGACACAGACACACACAGACACACACACACACACACACACACACACACACACACACACACACCCCACACACAGAGCAGCTTTCAGAGATCCAGTGGCTATGTACATGACTCCACCCACCAGGGTGACCAGTACAGCTGCCAGGATGGCCTTGGGTCTGCTGACCCAAGCTTCCAGGTCAAGGTGGCCCGGCAAGAGGGGCCTCCAAGGCTGTACCCGGTTCTTCTAGGGCAGTGGGATGGAAGGTGTTACACCAAGGGAGACGACCACCCAACTCAATGGGGCCCTAGACCCAGCTCGGGCTTCCCACCTGGCAGAAGGCCGCTCCAGGATGGACACAAGGCAAAAGGGCAGGCAGCTCTGTGCACTTGTGAGGGATGCAGAGTCAGCGGCCTGAGTCCCGTGTCCCAAGGTCCGATGGTCTAATACTGAGATGGGAGAGGAGAAGGGCTTCCTTGCAAAACCTTGGCCTTGGTAGTGATATGCGTTCAGATGGATGCTGCCCCACATCATCCGAAGCAGGGACCACAAGGCTCGGGGACATCCACAGTCTCTTCTCAACAGGCAGGGCATCCAGGGCCCTGAGGTAGAGACAAGGACACATCAAAAGAAGAAATATTGCACCCACCTTCCCCCTTGCCCTACCAAACCCTGGGCTCAGGCCCCCACCTTAACCGTCTCCTAGGCAGCGCCAGGCAACCATTCTGACCTACCTCCAGCTCTGTCACAATCCCTCTCCTCTGCACAGCCCTCCACCTCCCACCCCTAACCTCCCACCTCCGGACCCTACCCTACACCAACGACCAGGCACCATTCAGGAAACTTCTCTTTCTGTTCTCTAACTTCCCCAAGACCCTATCAGGCATGGAACTCTCTGTATCCTCTGTGGACACTCACTTACCTGTGGCAGGGCCTAGGCACACACAGGACTCAGCTCTCTCAAGAGATTCAAGTGGACCAAGGACAGGCAACATAGAAGCTGAGGGACAAGAAGCAATTCTCACTCTTAACACCGGGATGCCTGCAGCACACACCCACCCTGTCTGTCCTTATGGACTTCCCACCACATTCCAGGTGTCCTACACAAAATTCGCTCCAGGGGCCCAGACCCATGGAACAGAAAAAAGTGTCCACAGACAGAGTGGATCTGACCACCAAGATGCATTTAAAAAAAAACAAAACAAAACAAAACACCAACAATCTCGAAAACACCCAACACCCCACAGGCAGATTCTCATTTGTTCTCGCCTCACTTTCTCTCTGTCTCTCATTTATCTATCCTCCTCTACCTCCACCTCCACCTCTATCTCTGTCTCCCTCAATCCCTCGCTCCTATGTACAGTCCCATCCCTGGTATCCAGGGTAGCTATGCTATGTTAAGTTGGGAAATGCTTTGCACTCCCCAACAGGAAGCCTTCCTTCCATGAGCACTGAAAGTCTCCAGAGGCGATCCTCCACACTGCTGACATCTTCTATGATGGAGCCTAGAAGAAAATCACTCTCTCTGCCACCTGGAGACAAGCCTGTCTATGCTCATCCAACTCGCCCTCCCTACAAAGCCTCCTGGAGACATTTGGTGAGGCTAAAAGGGGAGCTTCCTGGTGCTGGGCGTGGGGGTGGAGGCCCTGAAATCCTAGACCTGCCTGGCAGGCCACTCGAAAGGACAGTACTGCCACCTTCCTGATGGTTCCTACACAATGTTCTCATCCACCATGCCATGACACGCCCCTGAGCCCCAAACCACACACATGATGAACCACTGAAAACCTTGAGCTCACCAGAGGTGGAGCTGAAGGATGAAGCCTTAGAAGGCTCCACTACATGCCAATCTGTCCTTCCCTCAACCCTGGCCTGACCACCATAACTCTTACATACTGTGCCTCTCAGGCACTGCTTATGGACACTCACAGGATTAGGCCACAACAAAACTGGGAACATACAAACACCCAATACACACACACACACACACACACACACACACACACACACACACACAGAGCAGTTCCAGGTCTACAGATAGTGTCCTCTGTTAATATCAGAGCCTTCTTTAAGTGTTCCTCCTGCTGAGATGATGTCTGGACAGGGCAGTACAGGACAAGGGGAATTTTGACCTTTGACCCTGGGAGTTCTCCCTGGGTTTAAGGCAAAGTGAGCAGGGCAGGAGAACACAAGAAGGAGTATGCGGCCTGCATGTGTGTCCTGCATGACACAGAGGAGGCTTGTCAGGGGATTCAGGGACCTTGAATCCCGGCCACCATGGTACCTAAGTCCTGCCTGGCCTCTTTGTGAGCACACCTGTGTCGAAACCCTGCTCTGGATGCTTCTACTGGGATTCACTTTGAGCCACCACACCGCCTTACTGGGTGCACACAACCAGTTTGCATGGGATGAGGATGGGGCGGGGTGCGGGGGCTCTAGGGCTGCTGCCTGGGATCCGAGGGTGTTCAGTGAGTGAGGGTGTGGTGGGCAATGGAGGTTACCGACCTTAACAGGTTCCTCCACGCCCTGCACTGCCCTGAGACACTGGGCTTTGGGCACATGGCAGCCCATGAAGGCCCCCCCTGAGGGTATCACGTGGTACCTGGAGAGGGGGTGGGTGGTGGATGGTGTGATGGAGGGGGCCAAGTGGGGAGTGTGTGGATGTGGGCATAGAAGCTCTTTAGAGCCCGCACCAGACCCTAAGGGAATCCTCCACAAACCACATGCCAATCTGGACTATAGGGGAGGAGCCTCAGAAACATACTCATGGATTTGGGAACCAAGGGCTGAACGTCGCCCCCTAGCTGCCAAACCAGGGTATTGTCACAGCTGCATCCCTGCCCTTCGCCCAGCCTTCACCCCAGACACATAGACACACACAGACACATACACACACACACAGACACACACACACACACACACACACACACACACACACCCCACACACAGAGCAGCTTTCAGAGATCCAGTGGCTATGTACATGACTCCACCCACCAGGGTGACCAGTACAGCTGCCAGGATGGCCTTGGGTCTGCTGACCGAAGCTTCCAGGTCAAGGTGGCCCGGCAAGAGGGGCCTCCAAGGCTGTACCCGGTTCTTCTAGGGCAGTGGGATGGAAGGTGTTACACCAAGGGAGACGACCACCCAACTCAATGGGGCCCTAGACCCAGCTCGGGCTTCCCACCTGGCAGAAGGCCGCTCCAGGATGGACACAAGGCAAAAGGGCAGGCAGCTCTGTGCACTTGTGAGGGATGCAGAGTCAGCGGCCTGAGTCCCGTGTCCCAAGGTCCGATGGTCTAATACTGAGATGGGAGAGGAGAAGGGCTTCCTTGCAAAACCTTGGCCTTGGTAGTGATATGCGTTCAGATGGATGCTGCCCCACATCATCCGAAGCAGGGACCACAAGGCTCGGGGACATCCACAGTCTCTTCTCAACAGGCAGGGCATCCAGGGCCCTGAGGTAGAGACAAGGACACATCAAAAGAAGAAATATTGCACCCACCTTCCCCCTTGCCCTACCAAACCCTGGGCACAGGCCCCCACCTTAACCGTCTCCTAGGCAGCACCAGGCAACCATTCTGACCTACCTCCAGCTCTGTCACAATCCCTCTCCTCTGCACAGCCCTCCACCTCCCACCCCTAACCTCCCACCTCCGGACCCTACCCTACACCAACGACCAGGCACCATTCAGGAATCTTTTCTTTCTGTTCTCTAACTTCCCCAAGACCCTATCAGGCATGGAACTCTCTGTATCCTCTGTGGACACTCACTTACCTGTGGCAGGGCCTAGGCACACACAGGACTCAGCTCTCTCAAGAGATTCAAGTGGACCAAGGACAGGCAACATAGAAGCTGAGGGACAAGAAGCAATTCTCACTCTTAATACCGGGATGCCTGCAGCACACACCCACCCTGTCTGTCCTTATGGACTTCCCACCACATTCCAGGTGTCCTACATAAAATTCGCTCCAGGGGCCCAGACCCATGGAACAGAAAAAAGTGTCCACAGACAGAGTGGATCTGACCACCAAGATGCATTTAAAAAAAAAAACAAAAAACAAAACAAATCACCAACAATCTCGAAAACACCCAACACCCCACAGGCAGATTCTCATTTGTTCTCGCCTCACTTTCTCTCTGTCTCTCATTTATCTATCCTCCTCTACCTCCACCTTTACCTCTATCTCTGTCTCCCTCAATCCCTCGCTCCTATGTACAGTCCCATCCCTGGTATCCAGGGTAGCTATGCTATGTTAAGTTGGGAAATGCTTTGCACTCCCCAACAGGAAGCCTTCCTTCCATGAGCACTGAAAGTCTCCAGAGGCGATCCTCCACACTGCTGACATCTTCTATGACGGAGCCTAGAAGAAAATCACTCTCCCTGCCACCTGGAGACAAGCCTGTCTATGCTCATCCAACTCGCCCTCCCTACAAAGCCTCCTGGAGACATTTGGTGAGGCTAAAAGGGGAGCTTCCTGGTGCTGGGCGTGGGGGTGGAGGCCCTGAAATCCTAGACCTGCCTGTCAGGCCACTCGAAAGGACAGTACTGCCACCTTCCTGATGGTTCCTACACAATGTTCTCATCCACCATGCCATGACACGCCCCTGAGCCCCAAACCACACACATGATGAACCACTGAAAACCTTGAGCTCACCAGAGGTGGAGCTGAAGGATGAAGCCTTAGAAGGCTCCACTACATGCCAATCTGTCCTTCCCTCAACCCTGGCCTGACCACCATAACTCTTACATACTGTGCCTCTCAGGCACTGCTTATGGACACTCACAGGATTAGGCCACAACAAAACTGGGAACATACAAACACCCAATACACACACACACACACACACACACACACACACACACACACACAGAGCAGTTCTAGGTCTACAGATAGTGTCCTCTGTTAATATCAGAGCCTTCTTTAAGTGTTCCTCCTGCTGAGATGATGTCTGGACAGGGCAGTAAAGGACAAGGGGAATTTTGACCTTTGACCCTGGGAGTTCTCCCTGGGTTTAAGGCAAAGTGAGCAGGGCAGGAGAACACAAGAAGGAGTATGCGGCCTGCATGTGTGTCCTGCATGACACAGAGGAGGCTTGTCAGGGGATTCAGGGACCTTGAATCCCGGCCACCATGGTACCTAAGTCCTGCCTGGCCTCTTTGTGAGCACACCTGTGTCGAAACCCTGCTCTGGATGCTTCTACTGGGATTCACTTTGAGCCACCACACCGCCTTACTGGATGCACACAACCAGTTTGCATAGGATGAGGATGGGGCGGGGTGCGGGGGCAGGGCACACACACACCACATGTAGGGTTCTGGGGATGTGGCTCTGGAGCAGGAACCTTCTCTGACAGGTCCCAGTTCCTGGATTCCACCTGTAGCACAGCTCAAAGGGAAACCCTGTCAAAGGAACACAAGGCAAGCCAGAGAGAAGGCCTGGCAGCCAGAGATTAGTAGGGCTGTCAGGACCAGTTAAATGGATGACAGACATTTGGCCAAGGTGGCTAGCAGCCAGGCCTGAGACCCTGAGCACCTCCCAGAGATGCTGGGCAGAGTTTGTGTGGTCTCCGGAAGTGAGCTGTGGATACTGGTAGGGAGGCTCAGACAAAAGCTAGGCGGACCCGGGTGGCCTGGTGCACCATGGTAAGGGCAGGCGGGCAGGCACACGGGTAGGATATTTCCCCAAAACGACCCCCATGAAGCCCAGGCTGCACAATCCCCTGCAGAGAGGTCCTCTGCTGCTGCCAGACATGGCGGCCACAGGACCCAGGAGGCTGTGCTTCCTTCACCGGCAAGCCAAGTCTCCTGGCCCCCGCCAGGAGCCGGTCACCTGGACCCTGCTTCCTCCTCCAGCTCTCCTGGGTCAAGGAGCAGGCAAGAGAACCGCTTTGGTGCTGGGAGACCCAGGCGGGAGCCCTTCCCTAGCCAGCCCGCCTCCATTTCCAGGGAAGCACAGGGACTTGGTGGCGGAATTGGCAAACTGAATCCGCGTGATGGCAGCAGTGCACCAGGAATGCCAACTGCCAAGGGGAAGGATGCTCCTCCCTCCGCCCTTTGCAAAGCAAAAAAGCAAAAAAAAAAAAATTAAAACAAAAAAAAGCCAGAGTTCTGCCAAGTTTCAAGATGGAGGCCAACCATTTAGATCAGGACTGGACAGACATGAGACTCTAGGGCTGCTGCTAGGGATCCCAGGGTGTTCAGTGTGTGGGGGTGTGGTGGGCAGATGGAGGTTACCGCTCTTAACAGGTTCCTCCACTGCCCTGAGACACTGGGCTATGGATGCATGCCAGCCCATGAAGGCCCCGCCTGAGGGTATCATATGGTACCTGGAGAGGTTGTGGGTGGTAGAGGGTGTGATGGAGGGGGCCAAGTGGGGAGTGTGTGGATGTGGGTTCAGAGGCACTTGAGAGCCTGTGCCAGACCCTAAGGGAATCTTCCACAAACCACATCTGGATTCTAGGGGAAGGAGCCTCAGAAACATACTCATGGATTTGGGGACCGGGGCTGAGCGTTGCCCCCTAGCTGCCAAACCAGGGTATTCTCACAGCTGCATCCCTGCCCTTGCTGGCCCTCACCCCTAACACACACACACACAGAAAAACAGACAGACAGACAAACAGACGGACACACACACACTCACACACACACACACACACACACACACACACACACACAGAGCAGCTTTCAGAGATCTAGTGTTGTCTACGTGACTCCACCCACCAGGGTGACCAGTACAGCTGCCAGGATGGCCTTGGGTCTGCTGTCCCAAGCTTTCAAGTCAAGGTGCCAGCAAAGAGGGGCCTCCCAGGCTGACGCCAGTCCTGCTAGGGCAGTGGGCTTTTGGTGTCCCAGAACCCAGAGCACAGGAGAAGGTGTGACCACAAGGGAGATGACCACCCAACTCAATGGGACCCTAGGCCCAGCACGGGCTTCCCTCCTGGCAGAAGGACAGGCAGCTGTGGGAACTGGTCAGGACTTCAGGGTCGTGGCCTGAGCCCAATGTCCCATGGTTCCATGGTCTAATATTGAGATGGGAGAAGAGAAGGGCTTCCTTCCAAAACCTTGGCCTCCGTGGTGAAGTGCATTCAGGTGGATGCTGCCCCACATCACCCGAAGCAGGGACCACTAGGAGCCGGGGATATCCACAACCTCAACTCAACAGGCAGGCTGTCCAGGTCGCTGAGGTGGAAACAAGGATACATCAAAAGAAGAAACATTGCACTCACCTGCCCTCTTGCCTACCAAACCCTGGGCCCAGGCCCCTACCTTAACCGTCTCCTAGGCAGCACCAGGCAACCATTGTGACCTACTTCCACCTCTGTCACAATCCCTCTCCTCTGCACAGCCCTCCACCTCCCACCCCTAACCTCCCACCTCCCGACCCTACCCTACACGAACTACCAGGCACCACTCAGGAAACTTCTCTTTCCGTTCTCTAACTTCCCCAAGACCCTGTCAGGCATGGAACTCTCTGTATCCTCTGTGGACACCCACCTACCTGTGACATGGCCTAGGCACACACAGGACTCAGCTCTCTCAATAGATTCAAGTGGACCGAGGACAGGTATCATAAAAGCTGAGGGACAAGAAGCAATTCTCACTCTTAACACCAGGATGCCTGCAGCACACACACACACCCTGTCTGTACTTATGGATTTCCCCAACATTCCAGGTGTCCTACACAAAATTCCCTGCAGGGGCACAGATTCATGGAACAGAAAAAGTGTCCACAGAAAGTGGGTCTGCCCACCAGCCTGCATGAAAAAAAAAAAAAACACCAACAAACTAGGGAACATCCAACACCCCACATGCAGATTCTCATTGGCTCTCCCACCCTCTCTCTCCCTTTTGCCCCGCCCCCCCCCCCCCCCCCCGCTTCTCATTTATCTATCCTCCTCTACCTCCACCTCCACCTCCACCTCTATCTCTGTCTTTCTCTATCCTTTGCTCCTATGTACAGTCCCATCCCTGGTGTCCACGGAAGATAGGCCATGTTCAGTTGGGAAATGGTTTGGACACCTCAACAGGAAGCCTTCCTTCCATGAGCACTGAAAGTCTCCAGAGGCGATTCTCCACACTGCTGACATCTTCCATGATGGAGCCTAGAAGAAAATCACTCTCCCTGCCACCTGGAGACAAGCCTGTCTATGCTCTTCTAAATCTCCGTCTCTACAAAGCCTCCTGGAGACATTTGCTTAGGCTAAAAAGGGAGCTTCCCTGTGCCTGGGTGAGGGTAGAGGTCCTGACTTCCTAGACCTGCCTGGCAGGCCACTCCAAAGGAGAGTCTCACCACCTTTCCAATGGTTCCTACACAATGCTCTCATCCATCATGCTCCGGCAAGCCCTGACTCCAAACCACACACATGAGGCACCAAACCTTGTGCTCATCTGAGCTGGTGCTGAAGGATGGAGCCCTAAAAGGCTTCCCTACATGCCAACCTGTCCTTCCCTTACATCCCAGAGCTGACCACCATAACTGTTACATACTGTGCTTCTCCGCCACTGCTTATGGCTTCTCATAGGACTAGGCCACAAAAATCCCAGGTATACACAAACACCCAACACACACACACACACACACACACACACACACACACACACACACAAACACACAAGTACTCCTCCATGCTTAGCAGTTCTAGGACTCTAGATAGAGCTTTCTGTTAATTTCAGAGCCTTCTCGAAGTATTCTTCCATCTGAGATGATGCTTGGACAGGGGAGTGCAAGACAAGGTGCTTTTGGATCTTTGACCCTGGGTGTTCTTCCTGGGTTTATTGCAAAGGGAGCTAGGCAGATGAACACAGGAAGGAGTATGCAGCCTGCATGTGTATCCTGCATGACACAGAGGAGGCTCATCAGGGGAGGCAGGGGCTGTGAAACCTGGCCACCATGGTACCTAAGTCCTGCCTGGCCACATTGTGAGCACCCTTGAGTTCAAACCCTGCTCTGGATGATTCTACTGGGTTTCACTTAGAGCCTCTACACTGCCTTATTGGGTACCCAGAACCAGCTTGCATAGGATGATGATGGGGGAGGGAGGTTCAGACTTTTTTTAGTGTTGTGAGGATGTGGCTGTGGAGCAGGAAATTTTTCGGACAGCTCCGAATTCCTGAATTCCTCTTGTAGCACAGTTCAAGGGGAAAGCCTTGTAAAAGAAACAAAAGGCAAACCAGAGAGAAGGCCTGGCAGACAGAGATTAGAGAGGATGGCAGGGAGTGAGTCAAATGGATGGCAGACATTTGGCCACACTGACCATATGTCCCTGAGCTTTTGTGAACCACTCTAGATACCTGGTAGTATGTGTGTGGTTTCCAGAAGTGAAGTCTGGGTGCTGTTGGGAAGGCTCCACCATATTTAGTGGGTCATTATGTGGCCTTTTGCATATTGTGAAGTAGGGCATGAGAAATTCCCCACATCAACCCAGATGCAGCCTAGAATGGCATGATTCTCCATGGGACAGTGACAGCAATTCTTCTGAGAGAATATTTAATTTAAATATATGTGATCTTATACAGCATTCATACATATTATATATTTTTTATTTTTAATGTGTATACTATATATATATATGATTATGTTAATTATTCCATCCTGACCCCTGTAGTTTCAAATGACATTTAAACCCCACTCTGTATCTTTCCTATAAGGATATAAACAAGGAGTAATTTCCTTGACATAATAATATACTTAAAATTGATGTCGACATATAAAAAGGTGTAACAGTCATAAAAGAAGAATTGTAAGATCACAGAGGTGTTTCAGGTAAAAGCATTTCCTTGTGTGTGTGCCTGAAAACCTGTGTCTAGATCCTCTGTCAACCATAGCGCCCCTGTTGTTCTATCTTTGTTTAGGTAGACAGAAATTAAAGAAGCGAGCAGAATTAAGCCAAAAATTTTAGGTCCATCATTTTGGAGTGTGCGCTGAAAATGCAAAAATAAGAGAGACCCTGTTTCAGACAAGGTTAACAATGAAAACCAACTGGTTATAATTGTTCTAACCACTGTGTATACGTGCCTCATGCACTACACATACACACTTTGTATATATATATATATATATATACACACACACTAGCACACACACACACACACACACACACACACACACACACACAGAAATTTAAAAGATAAAGTAAACTTCAAAAATAATTCTGCCGTGCTGAATGTGTTATAAAAGGCCTCTTATCTTAGCCTTGGGTGATGAAAGCAGGAGGATGTTGGGGACAAGACACTTAGTTTGAAAAATAATAGAGGAAGAGAACCTAAAGCTTCTCAGGTATCAAATCACCTTGGAGTATACACAGACTTGAGAAAGAGCGATGGCTATGTACAGGAACTTCCTAGTTCCATGCCTGGTTCACTGATAAACCTTCATGAACCTTGTAGGGATGCAGAAACTAAATGGAGAGGTAACTTCTTTTGTGTTGTTTTGTGTATTAGGTCATTCCTTTATCATTCTAGACTATAGAGGTGGAAGCTTAAGTATTCCTACATTTGAGTAAAAACACAGCAAAAAAAAATAGCCCGTGGCTATATGTGAACATAATATTCATCGTGGTAAATAAGTAGGAACTATGATATCAATCTCTTCAGAAACTTTAAGTTTTAAGTAATGCTGCATTGGAGGCTTATGCTTCAGTATGATTAACAACAAATACAAGGATACAGAGGAATACCCACAAATATAGACAATGCTCTCATTTGTACATAATTTGCATTTTGACCTGTTTTTTTAAATAGGACTTGCTCTTCTTAGGCATATTATGTATTATTATAGACTTTGGGATCAGAAAGAATTTTTTCTTAAAAATTTTAAATTTTAAGTTTCATTATTCCTTTAATATTCCAGGGAGCAAGTGGTTGTAGGGCTGGGAGCTTTTTCTCACATGAGCAAGGTACTGGTATCCACAATCAGTGCTGTAAAATATTCATAACCATGATTTCATGTCTTCTCCAGTTCACAAAACTCTAGAGTCTAGAGCAGTGAAAATGTGACTGGCCGGTGGTGCATGTCTTTAATCCCAGCATTTGGGAGACTTAGAAGGATTTCTTAGTTGAAAGACAGCCTGGTCTACAGAGCGAGTTCCAGGGCAGCCAGGGCTACACAAAGAAACCTTGTCTTTCTAACAACAACAACAACAAAATGCCCCTGAAATTTTGTGAGAACTTGCCAATGCACACTCAGAAAGGCAGCTGTTTTTGGTGATTTTTCCCCTCTGAAACATCCACAAAAGTAAACGTTCTTGCAGTAAGTTTGGGGAACCCTCACAGCCTTGCACAGGGCGGCCACACTTTAGCAATTCCTTAGCTCAAACCACCACAGCACCCGCGCCTAAATGGCGGTGCACAGGCAGAGAGTAGGGGGCCTGCTTAGTGCTAAGTCCCTGAGCCCTCTCCGGCCTCCCGCAGCCTCCTCTGGACCAGGGAAGTGATTCCGGGTCCCCCAGGAGACTCTTCCACCAGGCTTTCCGGATGCTGCCCAGTGCACAAACTCAAGTGTCCCTAAACTCATGAACAAGGCCATCCCACGTGGTGTCTCCTCCACCTGCCAGAGGGTCCGTCCCAGTGAGCGCCAAGTCCCAAGGCTCCAGGCTCAGGGTCACACACTCAGGGACAGGAGAGGCCCTGGCTCCAGAGAGATCACTCAAGCTACCAGGAAGGTGGGGATAATGCAAGAATCTTACGTGGTCCAGGCAGGGCCGTCCTGTGGTCGGATCTCAGGCCTCTGAGGGGCTGCAACCGCCAGCAGCCTGCACTTGGCGCCTTCTTCCCACTCTCCCAACTCTTGGTTGAGGGTTGGTCAGAAAGAAAAAGGAAATTCCTGTCCCTCTGAGTGCTGGCCCCGCCCAGCGGATAACTGATCTATCCTAGATCCATCCCAGAGTCTCAAAGGGGCGGGAGCTCTGGACCTGGGAAAGCCGCGAGGGTTTCTTTGCTACTTCCTGAGAAAATCTTTGACTCCATTAAGTGAGACACAGGGTGACTGAGGGAACCATATAACGGGAAATTAGCATTTACGGGAGAAACAAACTTAAACATGTTTTAATAAGGATTAAAGTGTTGTGCCACCACACCCCTTTGAGTGTTTTGCCTGCATATATGTGTGTGTGTACCACAAGCATTCCTTGTGCCCACAGAGGACAGAAGAGGAACTGAGAGGGCACTGGATCTCTTGGAACTGGAGTTATAGACACAGATGGCTGTGAGCTGCCGCAGAAGTGCTGGGAACTGTGCCTGGGTCCTTTGGAAGAGCAGTGGTTGCTTGCTCTTCAGGAGGGGCATGTCCTCAAGTTTTGGCAGGCAACCAAACCAATGGCAACAGCTTATATTGTCTGAGGAAATCTCTTGGGCCATCAAACCACAAAACTCAAAGGAGGTTTCACACACCTGGCACCATAGTTTTTCTCCTAATGTCTGTGCTTCCAGGGGAGGGCATTATTCCCCGGGACGGGATATTTCCAATTAAACTACATGTACATATTTTGTATATGCATTTTAAAGAAAGCCTATGAGAAATAGATCTGCCTATGGATTTTTTCAAACACTCAAAGCATTCTTTATCCATTCACTCTCCTGCTAGGTTTCCCACCCCATACATTACCCTCCCCCCAATCCCACCCCCACCCCCGTCATTGCCCTCCCCACTTATGTTTTTCCCCATTTCCCCTTCCTGTCTTCATGGCACCTGTTCTCTACTACAGAGCCAAGAAACCAAAAGAGATATTCCTTTCTTATGTGTGCTCTGTGCTTGCTAAAGGCTTTAGTTGTTGTTGTTGTTTTTGTTTTATTTTTCTAGAGACAGAGTTTCTTTGTGTAACCCTGGCTGTCCTGGACCACGCTCTGTAGATTCAGACTGGCCTCAGACTCAGAGATCAACCTGCATCTGCCTAAGTACTGGAACTAAATATTTGTGCTACCACCTCCCAGTGTTAATTTTTTAAATTAGCAGACAAATTGTTGCCTTTCATTATTGATGAAATGACATTTTTATAGATGTGTTTCATTTTAATTTTTTCATTCCCCCTTCCCCCACTCTACCCTGTACCCCTGATTTCCTCTTTCTATCTGATCGTCCTGTACCTCCACTCAAATAGTCCTTCTCCTATTTGGTTGAAAGCAGCCCATTCTACTAAAAATTCCTTCCATGAATGTTCCTGATACCATTTTTCACATGACCTCAAGTGTGAAACAAGCTACATGTCCATTGACTGATGAATGTTTAAACAAAATGCTTAAATGTTTTCAGTTTGTTGTTTCTGAAACAAGGACTCACACTGTAGCCTGAGCCGGCTGAACTACATCCCTAGCTCGTTTTAATCAAAAATTTGTTTTGAGACAGGGTTTGGCTAAGTTGCGCAAGCCAGCTTTGAACTTCCTACCCTCCTGCTTTTATCTCCAGAGTAGCTGGAGTTACAAGTGTGCACCGCCAGGCCAAGCAAGTGAGGAATAGTTTAATTCAAGTATCTTATCCGAGTTGGTCTGTAAGTTATTCTGTTCATTTTCTAAAAATATTGACAACATATTTGTATATCATTAAATATTTGCATCCCATTCTGGGTGACTGTGCTGAGAACTGAACCTCATGCTGAATATATACCCCAGTTCCTACATCTCTACATTAGCCCCTATATCTTTATATTTCTTTATTATTTCACTATGTCATTTAAGGAACTACATATGGCTTAGCGTTGGATTAGGGCAGGATGAATACTCTTTTTGCTCCAATGGTTTGACTGCCTGATTCAAAGAAGGATGTGGATAACACATCATGTTTCAGAAAGTTACTAGGAGGACCTGTGTCTGTCTATTGTAGTCAGACTTACATTTTTCACCAGCCAGTTCCCCCCCAAAAAAACAACAAAGAAACTTCTTATTAATTATAAATGTGCAACCAATTGCTAAGGGTTGATTTTAGCTAGGCCTTGTAACTTATATTAACCCATTTCTATTAATCTATGTGCTGCCATATGGCTCATGGCTTGTAACCTCATTTCCTACATGTCCTGCTCCCTCTGTATCTTGCCAATGACACTCAGACTCAGCCCTTGTCCCTCCTAGCATTCTGTCTGCCCAAAAAAATCCTGTCTAGGTATCGAACAATCAAGTTTTTATTGACAATGAGAGCAATACATATTTACAGTGCACAGAGATTGTTCCACAGCATTCTATAGCCAGCTAGAAATTACAATTGAGTTCAATGTTCAAGCCGGATGTTCCTCTGTCAATGTAAAAACAGCTTTTGTGGAGAGATAGCTCATTTGGTAGGTTGCTTATAGAGTATGCAGGAAGTCCTGGCTGGATTTGATTCCCAGCACCACAAAAATCAAGCATGGTGGTGCATGAATATAACCCCAGGAAGAGTTAGGACGATCAGAAATTCACGATCATCATTGGCTACATAGTGAATTTGGGAATAGCCTGGGCTACTGATGAATCAGCCTTCCTCCATATTAGATTTAAAGATCATCTTATAATAAAGACAAACTATGTTCATTCCTATTTATGATGAAACCTTTGCTTCTCAAGGATTGGGCTATATCTCACCTGTAACCTTACCTACACATGGTTCTCTATGGCCTGTTCTGAGAAAAGATAACCATATCTTTGCTTGAAAAAGTTGTTATGACTACCTGTTGTTATAACTAAATTGTTATGCCCATCTTACAACTATATCTTTGTTTGAGGAGACTGTTACGATTAACTTGTTATGCATTTGTTCTGTTCCTATAGCCCCACCTACTTTGTCTACCAAATCCTCCCTTTTGGAAAGCCCCTACCTCTAAGCTACAAAACCTTTTTCTTCCTCATGTCCTTTGTTGGCCTCTTGAACTCCAACTTAGGGGAGGGCAGCCCATGTACACAAATAAAAATAAAAAAGCTTGCTTTAATTAATTTGGCAATGATGACTTGGGTTGGTGGTCTTTCTCCTCTCATCTTTGGTATTAAGTTTAAGTAGCTCTCTCTCTCTCTCTCTCTCTCTCTCTCTCTCTCTCTCTCTCTCTCTCTCTGTGTGTGTGTGTGTGTGTGTGTTTTCAAGTCAGAGTTTCACCATGTAGACCTGACTGTGCTAGAACAAGCTCTGTAGACCAGACTGTCCTCAAACACAGAGACTTGCCTGCCTCTGGCTCCCAATTGCTGGGATTAAAGAAGTGAGCCACCACCACCTGGCAAGAAATTCTATTAGAAAAACCAGGAATGATAAAATCCTATGATATACTTGCAATATATTGAATTAGAGTTTTCAAAAACTTTTGGCTCCATTAACAATATAGCATTATGAATATGTGCTTGTAGCACACCCAGAACAATTGACATAAGATAGACCATAGAAAAAGAATTCCCTGCTTATTGCATAACAATTATTAATGAATTTCTAATGGCATGTGCCACCTCTGCCCTGTGTGCTCTTGCTCTCTCTGCCCCAGTTCTATTGATGGGAGCATCAAGTATGGGAGATTGAAGCTAGCTGGGTAAAATCTATTATAAGCTCAATAATCATTTAATAATATTCTAAGCCTTTAGGTGGGTAGAAAGTAGTGATCTGTTGCTTTATTCCAAGAGAATTTCACTTGATAGTACAGGGATATTAGTTCATACAGAGAGGTGTGTAGTCTGAAGTTTTTTTGTGTCCTGCCTGGTCACACAGCTGCTCAGACCCAAATAAACTTGCAGAGGCTTATATTAATTATGAACTGTATGGTGATGGCCTATGGTTCAAGCTTCTTACTAGGTAGCTCTTATAACTACAATCAGCCCATTTCTATTAATCAATATGTCACCACGTGTTCCATGGCTTTACCTGTGTGCTGCTTCTTAGACTGCAAGATAGTGTCTCTCCTGCCTCTTCTTTTTCATTTCCCTATCTCCCGTGGATTTTCCCACCTGGCTCCTTCCGGCCCTGCCATAGGCCAATTCAGCTTTATTTATCAACCAATCAGAGCAACACATATTCACAGCATACAGAAATATACCACAGCTCTTCCCCTTTTCTATCTAATAAAAGGAAAGTTTTAACTTTCACATAGTAAAATTGCATATAATAGAAGAGAATTACAGTTATAATATCTAGACGATTTGTATTTGGCAAAAATCAATGAAAATATTCTATCTATCCTATATTTGTGAGTCTAAAGATTCGTATTTATCATTTATCATAACTAAGGAAAATTATAATTGTAATTATCTTTTCTTCAACTACATCAACGACTCCAGTAGGATATATTACCTAAGAAAACAGGAAGTACATTGTAAGCAACTTCCAAATATCTAAATTAACACAGATAGCGGGCTGCCTGTACATGTTTTTGTGTTTGAGTCTCTATCAGTTTTCTGCAAGGAATCATGACCACACCTAACAGCAAATTTGAAGTCTCTAAAAAGATGATGGGGCCCCACAATGACTATTCCACATGGACAATAACAATACCACTAAGCTGACAAACATCACCCAAAGATCAGCTTTGGACTCCAAACTGCTCAGGACAATTCCAAACTGGCTATCTGCGATGATCCAGCCTCACAGACTCCTTGAACAAGGACTTGAGATAAGCCCTGCACGTTTGCATTATGCAGAGACTGGACAACAAATGATATAGCTACCTCCTCCAGGACTTGACAATTAATTCAAAATTTTTCTTTTCAGGATCCCCTAAAGATGCCAGAAGTTCCAACAAACTAATTGGATTCATAGAATCTTTAGCATTGCTTTACACACACACACACACACACACACACACACACACACACACACACACACACACACGCACTGCCCAAAGCTTGGAACTTCAGTTAACAGGAAACTGCCATTTGTAGTCAGCCATAATAAAAGGGTTACATAGTGCAACTGCATGGAAGTTGAGAACCTTGCTTTGATATAAGTGTTTCTGGCACATACCCACCCAATTAATGCATTTATAAACGGACCAGTTCATTTCCAGAGAGGCTGATATGTGGCTCTTACACAGCTGTGACTGTGTTCCCACCCCTCTCCTGTATTAACACCTTTGCTGCATGGTGAGAGCTCCTTGTCTTCCCTCTGGCCCAGAAAGTGCTGTTGGTCTTTTCCCTCTGGGTCCTGTGTGGTGTTTTGTGTTGTTTGCAGAAGTAGACCTTAGCTCAGTTACTCCAGTGGTGTTCGGTCTGAATCATCTGTGCATACATTCCTATTCTGTTTATTTGTCAGTAAGTAGCTGTCTAGGTGCTTAGTTAAACTTTTAACTAATATCATTTCGATAAATCTATGTGAGGTAGACCTGGTGACCCACATCCATGACCCCAGCACTCAGAAGGCAGAGGTAGCAGAAGTCTGCCTATGCTATGTAGCCAGATCTTGTCTCAAAACCAAAGGCAAGACACAATCTTTTCAAGAGGCGCATGGGTAACAGGTGTAGCTAGAGTACTAGATTAGCATGCAGGAGGCCCTGGGTTCCATCCCAGCACTGCCAATCAAAGGTAAATGAACACCACCATTATTTGCCTACTAGGTCTGGATGCATGATTTCATTCCTTGACCAGAAGTGAGTAACATTAAAATTTCGTCTTGCTTGATTTCACAGGCCAGAAATATAGAAGGAACAGGACTTCGCTCTTGTCTTTTCATTTGCTTCATGATCTTACTGAACTAAAAATAGCCAGCCAAGTTTGGAAGAATGCTTAGCGTGTGTAAGGTCCTAGGGCTTGTCCAAGCCTCCCAATCCCAGATAAAGCCACTTTGGTTTGTTTGTTTGTTTGTTTGTTTGTTTGTTCACCTGAGACAGGGTCTCCTGTAGGTCATGCTTGCCTGGAACTGAGTTACAGACAGCTGTGAGCTGACATGGAGGTGCTGGAAATTGAACCTGTGTCCTCTGGCAGAGCAGCCAGTGCTCTTATCCATTGAACCAAGTCTCCAGCCCCAAGATGGCGATTTTTTAAATTTTATTTATATTTTATGTATGAGTGTTCTGCATATATTCTTGCATGCCTGAAGAGGGACTCCGATTCTACTATAGAGATTCTTGAGAACACATTTATATAGTTCGTAGGTCCTAAGAGAGAAGTTGGCCACAGTGGGAAGCACTAGTGTGGGCGGGGTGGGGGTTGATATAAAAAAGGAAGGTTGGGGGCTGTAGAAAAGTCCCTTCGTTGTGATTTCTATAGGTAAGAAGGGGGTTAGGCTAGGTCCTCAGGTTAAAGACTGGCTAATTTGAATGGTTTCAGTGGGTGAGGCCAGATTTACCTAGTAACCGGCCCCAGGGAGATTAGGGTAGGGAAATACTCCTGAAGGGTTGGGATGGAAGGTGAGTTAGCTTCTGGTTATTTTACATGTGAAAGGCAGTAGCCCAAGCAGGTGTTTACTATCTCTAGGCCTTGGGCAGGGCATTGTCTCCAGCACCAGCAAAAGCCTAGGAGGTCACACCATCAAAATTACAACAGAAAGAAAGTCCTGTTTGAAACAGGCTTCTGTAAAATATTTCCTTCATTTGTTTTCCTTAGGGATGTCTCAATCAGGAGTATCCTTTTGAAACCAGATCCGTGGTAGAAAGTAAAAGAGTAAAGGCACTGAAATCCCAAGGCAGGAGTGGTTTAAAATGGCCTTGTCTTAATGAGGAGCTGGGGATGGAACCCAGGTTCTCAGACATGCCAAGCCACACCAGCAGCCCCTCAACTGGCTTTTAAATGCCTCCATCAGTGTGGAGTTTTCTGCCTCCATTCCCTACAGTCCCAACCCCCAGTATTCTTTCCCAGCTGAGGCTCCCCTTTTGACCAAGGGCCTGCTGATGTGCCCAGCCTTGGCTCAAAGGTCCTGACTTCACAGGCTTGTTTATCTCTCACTCACTTCCTGACTGTTTGGGTAGAAATAGATAACTCAGAGGGGAGGGGAAGGAGAGCATTGGAGACCATGAGGTTCTTTCTCCTGGACAAGGAGGTGTCTTTCTTTGCTTTCCAGGGCAGCAAGAAATCTCACAATATCCCCATTGCCTTCTCCTGGAGAGGGATGCTTGGGGGAGGGGCAAAGACTCAGGTGCAATTACATCTCTTAGGAAGTGGGAAGTGAAGGGAGCTTGAGACTCCTCCTGATGGTTTTTAGGTGCGCTCTCACCCTGCGAGGAAAAGTGAGGAAACACAACAGAATCCACTAACAAGAGTTTTATTATGGGCTGGAGAGATGGCTCAGAGGTTAAGAGCACTGACTGCTCTTCCAAAGGTCTTGAGTTCAATTCCCAGCAACCACATGGTGGCTCACAACCATCTGTAATGAGATCTGGTGCCCTCTTCTGGCCTTCAGTCATATATGCTGTATATGTAATAAATAAATCTTTAAAAAAAAAAGAGTTTTATTACGACAAGGAGAAAAGAATAGGTGTGATCAGGCCTGCTGAAAGGACACATGTGTGAACGGGGTGGGGTACATAGGGGCTGTCTTTTAAAGGCCAAGTCCGACCTGTGCACACAGGCCCATGTGGCTATTCCACGCATGCCCATAGATCACGTGGCTGTGCCACGTGCTTACACAACTACGGGGTCATGGGTCACGTAGGACATATGACCCAGAAATGACTAGGTGGAAATGAGTAAGTGTCCTGCCAGGCATGCAGGACCATGGGGCCGTGGTTTCAATTCCTATCACCTCTCAAGGGAAATTTCCCCAGAGACCCCTGGGCTTGGATAAGAGGTCTTCACTGGTCTGCAGAAGCCCTTCCTGATTTGCTTAGTTTTTCTTCTCTTTTTCCTTAGGGAGTAATGGCCATTCACAAGTCAAAAGCCTTTTACTCTGTCGATCACCTGGACAGGCATAGACCTAAATGGCTTTGCGTGGGTTTCCTGTGGCACAAATCCTTTGCTCCCTCCTTACTAGAAAAGAATGCTTAGTAGAGCTAGAAAAATGGCTCAGCAATTAAGAGTAAGGACTGCTCTTCCAGAGGACCGAGGTTCAATTCCCAGCCATCACAAGGTGGTTCACAACCATTTGTAACTGCAGTCCCAGGGGCTCTGACACCCTATTTGGCCTCTGTAAGTACCAGGTACATAGACATATGCAGGCAAAACACCTATACACATAAGTGGAGTATGGAGAATGCTTAGGGCTGAGAATAGCACATTTGGTATAGTGCAGGAGCACAGAGCCTTGGAGTTAGATTCCCGGTACCAAGTAAACAAAGCATAGTGGCACAAGCTTATAAATCCAACACTTAGAGTGTAGAGGCAGGGAGGATCAGAAGTTTCAAATGACCCCCAGTGAGTCAGAGGCTAGCCTGGCATACACAAAAGCTTGTCTAAATAAATAATTTAAAATAATGTGTGGCTGGGCAGGGGTGCTGCATGCCTTTAACTCCAGCATTCAAGAGGCAGAGGCAGGCAGATCTCTGTGTTCTAGGCCAGCCTGGTCTGCAGAGTGAGTCCAGGACAGCCAGGACTACACAGAGAAATTCTGTCTAAATAAACAAAAATAAATAAATAAATAAATAAATAAATAAATAAATAAATAAATAAATAATAAACAAACAAACAAATAAATAGTAATGTGGTGCATGGGGGGCGCTCTGGGAAGATGGCTTTGTGGTTAAGAGCTCTGGCTGCTCATCCAAATGATTGAGGTTCTATTTCCAGCACCCACATTGTGACTCATTGCTGTAACTCTAGTCCCTGGGGATCTGACAAGCTCTTCTGGCTACTGTGGGTATCAGGCACATACACCGTGCTCTAATATACACTCAGGTAAAACATTCACCATATAAAAATTTATGTGCTAATTATTTTTAAGTTTTCTGAATGTTTAAAATATCTGTTTTGTTTTATGAGTTTGAATGTTTTCCCTGTAGGCCCTGATTGTAACAGAGGCATGCAGTTCACACAGAGGCAAGAAGAGGGCATCCTATCACCTGGGACTGGAGGTTTAGGCCCTTAGGAGCTGCCATTTGTGTGCTGGTAAGGGAATGCTGCTCCTCTGCAAGAGTGTCAAGGGCTATTAACTGCTGAACCATCTCCCCAGCTGATGAACCAGGCTGCCTCCATCTTAGGCTTGAAAGCCATCTTATAGTAAAGACAAAGTAGGTTCATTCCTGTTGATGATTCAATCTGTTTCTCAATGATTGGGCTATACCCCACCTGCAAATGCCATCATACCTGGCTGCTCTTCTGCTTAATGTAGTTTTTCTATTTACTAGATTTTCAAATTATTTTATTTTTTGAGGCAGAATCTCTCCCTGACCTTCACTCATTCTGTTAAGATTCCTAACTAGTGAATTTCAAAAACAATAAAAAATAAAGAAAAGAAAAACCTTGTCACCCCTAAAGGAGATTTATCAAATGATTCATTCTTATATTCTATGTCTTTAGAAATTGTGCTGTATTTAGAAAGTCCTTGTCAAACTTTCAGATAGAACGTATAACTAAGTTTCTTGCTTTCTTTTCTCTTTATCTTTTTCTTTGCCTTTTTTGAGACAAGATCTCTGTGTGTAACCCTGACTGTCCTGGAACTCACTCTGTAGACTAGGCACTCTCCAAACACACAGAGATCCACTTTCCTCTACCTTCTGATTGCTGGGTGTTATTTAAGGCATGTGTCACCAGTACAAAGCCTCTTTCTTTCTTTCCTTCCTTTCCTTTTTTCTTTCTTCCTTCCTTTCTTTCTTTCTTTCTTTCTTTCTTTCTTTCTTTCTTTCTTTCTTTCTTTCTTTCTTTCTTTCTTTCTTTCTTTCTTTCTGACACGGTTTCACCAAGCTGCTGAGGCTGTCTTAGAACTGGCCATGCTTCTGCCTCAGCCTCCCAAGTGTTGTAACAACAGGTGTATGTCATCATGTTTATCCAAACTATTTTATAATGCTGTCATGTAACTAGATTCTAAAAGTACTGGACTTCATGTTATTAATCACGCAAAACCTTAAAAGGGCATCTATCCCTGTGCTTGTCAGCTGAGGTTCATTTTTTTTTATCCCAGGGGACAATAGGCCATGATTGAGATATTTTTGGTGAACACAACCAGGATCATGGTTGTGTAGACAGAGGCTACATGATGCTTCTATACTCCCTGCATTGCTCAGGATGGCCCATCTTACCACCTCTCAGCCATTAAGAGCACAGTCTGCTCTTTCAGATGACTCAAGTTTGGTGGCCTGCACCCTCATCAAGTAGATTGCAACAAACTGAAACTCCAGATCCAGGGAAACCAATGCCCTCTCTGGAGGACATAGGTACCCCTCTACCCAAAACACAATAGGACTAAAAACAAACCTTTAAAACAAAACAAATAAAAAAACTTGAGAGACTAATTACAATGCAAATGCCTTTATTTGGACTACTATGTTGGTACCAGATTACATCACTTTTCAGAGTAAGATTAACATAACACCCTTGAGAACTATAGCAAAAAAGATTGACAAAGGAAGAGAACATCGAGTCTGACATACATACTTTCCCTTTTGTGTGACCAAGTCTCCTTGTTACAGGTGTTACCTTTAAAAATCTATGGTACACTTAGCATACTTTGCTCATTGAATCCCTGTCTAAACTCTGAGCTCACTCTCTCCTCAAAAGTGTCAGATTCAACAGCATTTCAGATTGAAAGAGAGTTTTGTGATAAAGATTACAAAATTAAAGAAGCATGTGTGGAATGGACTCATTGAAGACCAAATATTTCATCTGATTTAAGCCTGGGTGTGAGGGGGAAATACAACTGTAGGGTTCATTTTCCTGAGTCTATGGTTTATGCTTTTCTTTTCTTTTCTTTTCTTTTCTTTTCTTTTTTTTTTACTATCTTGAAGTCCCTTTAAATTAAGTCGCAGATCAGCAGTCTTGTTGACTGTAATCAAAATATTCTTAAATGTATAGAAAATAATCATGTAGAAAGAATACTGTAAAAAGATACTGATTTTAAGAATAAAAGAATGAGAAAACTTCTAGTCCATTCTGCACAGTCAGTTACTTCAGCAGATTTTCAGCACTACAAGTGAACAAGGGACACTCATCTCCACATGGTGTCTGCCCACAGTTCTCCAGCAAAAACTGGTTGAGCAAGGAAGGCAAAATGGCAAGCTGATACTGTTCCTAATGTGCCTGTCTAAGAAGTCTCAAGAGACGGACACCCTAAGAGCGCAATGGTACTCAGAGAGATATTACACAGCAACAGGAAATGTCAAGGGCAACATTCTAGGAGAAGAGAGCATGTGGTCGGCTGTGAGCATGTTCAGGTGTCCTGAACAGATCCCACTCGAAGGGAAAGAGGATTTGCTTGTTACTAAAAGTCTTTCCCCGAAGGCTGTCATGATGAGCTAGTCTTGTTAATGAAAATAAAAAGTCCTTTAAATGACCAAGAATTCCTTAAGCCATGAGCACTTCCTCTGGGAATAGCTGATTTGCTAATCATGTGCCTGTGAGTAAGTTTGGTTCTGTTCAGATTGGTTATTTTACACTCTCTTCATCCCCCGGCCCATCAAACAGGCAAACACGGTCATGACCATCTTGGGTTTTACTTCCACAAGGTCTTCGGGAAGAGCATATACTCTGGCTTCGATTCTTTTTACCCATTGATGCTGCATACCTTCTTTTTGAGGAGACAAAATTAAGATGAGACTTTTCTTTGTCCATGGAACCTTTGAAGTTTTTAAAAAAGATTCATTTTATATAGCATGGAATGGAGGTCAAAATTTTGACAGATGATTGATGACAAGGAAACATTCTAAACTCCCATTTTTCATATGGGACACAAAGTGGGAAAATATGAGGCCAGCTTGTGGATAAGAAGATCTGAAGATGCCATGGAAAGAGAGAGTAGGGCCCAGGCTCCCCTCTTGAGATGAACATCAACAGAACTTCAATTTGACAGGCTTGTAAGGACTGAAGCCACCATGGGCAGGAGGCGTATGTCGGGGGTGCAGAAATTGAAGTTCTGGCCTACTCTTGATTAGAGGGCACATCACTGAATTCCCTTTGGTCAGAAGGAGAACATCGGAATCTCCTTGTACACCTGAAGATATTTTCTGACAACCTTGTTCTGAGAGAGATAGTACAGTCCTAGATGCAGATGCAGTGGGTCTCAGAGACCCTTGTTCAGATGAAGAAGGTTCCAGAGTTTCCTTAGGAGATATTGATGGTTTCAAAATTTCTTCTTCAGAGACAGAATATCCCACAGAATGTTGGGAGGATATTGAGAGTCCCAGAGACCCTGGGGTAGATGGCAAGGTTTCTGAAGTTCCTGGGGATTGGTCTGACATATTACAAATCTCTTTGGTAGGGGGAAAAATATCTGATGGGTCTGGCATAAGGGTTCAAGGTTGAGGAGTCTCCACCAAAGGAGGTAGAATTCCTAGAGAATCATGGGAAGGTGGTGCAGTTTCTATAATCCCATGGGTAGAAGATGGTATGTCTGGAGTACTTTGGGTACATGGCAATGTTCCTAGTGTCCCCTTGGTAGATCCAGAAAGTCTAAGATCCCCTGAATCAGATGATGACTGTCCTAAAGATCCTTTGTCCAAACAAGGACCTGGAGACTCTTGGGATGACAAGGGAGTATCTGGAGATGCTTGAGCAGATGATGAATGTCCAAGAGAATTTTGTGCTGATGTGGATAGTCCCAGAGCCCCTTGTGTAGACAACGCATTTCCTAAATAGATTTGCTGAGGTGGTGAATCTTGTAGGACTCCTTTCATCCAAAGACACTTCCTGTAAACCTTGGTCTGTTAGTGAAGGTCTTAGAGGCCCCATTTGAGATGGGGCAGATTTCACAGACCCTTGATCAGATAGAGAAGTTTCCACAGTTTCCTGGGGAATTGTTCGTGATCCCAGTATCACTTTGTCAGATAGAGAAGGGCCCAAAGCACCTTGGTCAGATGGGGAAAGTCTCAGGGTCTCTAGGAGAGAAGGGCCCGAAGCACCTTGGTCAGAAGGGGAAAGTCTCATGGACTCTAGGACAGAGACCAAAGTTTCCAGAGACCTACAGACAGATTCTAAAGTCTTATAAAGCTCTTGGTAAGATGGCAAAGTTTCTGATGTCTCTAGGGGCAATTGGGAAGGACACAGAGACCCCTCCAAAGGAGCCTGGATTCCTAAAACACTTTGAGTAGACGATGCAGTGTCTGTATAACATTGAATGGATGGTGGTGTTTCTCTTGCACCTTGGGTAGATGGTGATGTTCCTAGAGAACCTTCTGAAGACTGATAAAGTCCACATTCTCCTGGAGGAGATGAGGAATGTGCTAAAGCCTCTTTGACTGAAGAAGGTCCAAGATACTCTTGGGAAGATGTGGAAATTTCAGGAGGCTCTTTGGCAGATGAGGTGGTATCCCTAGCAACTCGAGTAGATGGTGATATTCCTAGAGTACCTTCTGAAGACTGAGAAATCCCACAATCTCCTGAAGCAGATGGTGAATGTGCTAAAGCCTCTTGAGCTAAAGAAGGGACTATACCCTCTTGGGAAGATGTGGACATTTCTGGAGACTCTTGGGCAGATGATGGTGTTTCCCTGGCACTTTTGGTGGATGACGATGTTCCTAGAGTACCTTCTGAAGATTGGGAAAGTCCACAATATGCTGAAGCACTTGATGAATATGCTAAAGTCTCTTGGGCTAAAGAAAGGCCAAGATTCTCTTGGGAAGATGTGGAAGTTTCTGGAGACCCTTGATCAGGATTTGAATGTCCTATATACTCTTGTGCTGCTATGGTTATTTCTCAGTGAGCCTTGGCTTGATAGTGAATCTCCTAAATACCCTTTCTGAGATGGTGAAGGTCTTAGAGCTCCTTGGGCAGATCTAGACAATTTCAGACAAAATTGGGTTAATAATAAAGATTCCAAAGTCCCTGGTACAAGTGGAGTAGGTCCAACTGAACCTTCAGAAGATGGAGAAAATTTAAAAGTTTCTTGGAGAGATGTTGAAGATGCCTAAA
The DNA here is from genome assembly GCF_949786415.1 of Peromyscus eremicus. NCBI lineage: Eukaryota > Metazoa > Chordata > Mammalia > Rodentia > Cricetidae > Peromyscus > Peromyscus eremicus. The sequence goes on along the minus strand of NC_081439.1, from coordinate 96,017,798 downwards.
TTGGTTGGTCAGATTCATGTAGGCACACAGCACCTTGGGCAGATACTGAATGTTCCAGAGAACCTGGGAGAGGTGACAAGTTTCCTAGAGTCCCTGATGAAGACTAAGAAAATTTAGAAACCATTTGGGGAGATGGCAAACTTTGTGATGTCTTCTGAATATGTTGGGAAAGTCCCACATATCCTGGAAAATGAGGCTGAAGTGGTAGAGCACCGTGCACATCTAATGAAGCCTCTACAGATCTCTGGACATATGATGTGTCTAGACTAATGTGGGAAGATGGGAAAGTTCGCAGTATGCCCTGAGCAGAGGGAGAAAGTCCATCTCCTGGGACAGATGGAAACTTTGCTACAGTCCCTTGATCATAAGAAGGCCTAGCACTTTGTGGGAAGATGTGGAAGTTTTTGGAGACCATTGGGCAAATGGTGAATATCCTAGAGACTCTTTCTCCTGGGAAAATTGGGAAGGTTCCCAAGTTCTCAGGGAAGGAGACTCGAGTCTCAGCTTGTCTTGGGCATATGGCAAAGGCTCTTTATTCCCCTGGCCTGCTGGTGAAAATTTCATAGCCCCTTGGGCAGATGTGGATGTTCCTAGAACACCCTGAGCAGAGAGGGGAGGTCTCAGAGACAATGATACAGGTGGAGACACTCCCAAATTTACTTGGGCAGGTGAAGAAGATCCTATAGTCACAGGAGTAGATGGGGAAGACCCCAAATCTCCTATTGAAGAAGTGGATATCCTTAGATCTCCATGTGTACATGTACAAACTTCAGGAGTTCCCTGTGAAGGCAGGCAAGGTCCTCCAGCTTCTTGTCAAGATAACAAAGGTCCTGAACTCACTTGAACAGATAAGGATATTACCAAAGGTCCCAGTGAAGATATTGTAGATCTTAGAGTCTCTTGTCCAGATGAAGAAATTACCATGTGCGCTTTTGAAGAAGGCATAGATCCGAAAGAATCTGCAGCTGATGAATCTGTTTGTTGACCCTTTTGGGCAGACTGCAAAGACTCAAGAGGTCTCTGGGAAGAAACAGAAGGTCCTAGAGTATTTTGTGTATGTGTGGAGAGATTCAAAGTCCCTTCTACAGACAGGGAAGCTTCCCAAAGGCTTTGGGAAGAAAGGAAAGGACTCAAGGTTGCCTGGGTAGATAGGGAAAGCTTCAGAGTCCCTTCATCAGATACCACAAATCCTGGCATAGCTGTCAAAGATTTGCCTGCACCTGGTGCAGATGATGAATATCCTGGAGTCTCCCAGGGAGGTGGCAAAGGTTCTAGAGACTCTTGTGCAGTTATAGAAAATCTTGGAGACCCTTGTGCAGTTTTCAAAGTTCCTACCATCTTTTGTGCAAGGTGGGTAGGTCCCCAAGACACTGGCATAGATGGTAAATGTGCTACTCTACCTTATGTGTGAGAGGATGTGCTTGAAAGCCCTTGAGAAGATGGAGGATGTCCTTCGGCCCTTTGTGTAGATGTGGACATTCCTTTAGTCCCTTGTGTAGATAGGCAGGAACCCACAGATCCTTGTGGTCAATGAGAAGTTGCTTGATTCCCTTGTTGTAAAGAGGAAAGTCACAGAGGCTTTGGAGCACAAGGTCGATACACTGAAGTCCCTAGAGAAGATGAAGTTTCCAAAGTACCTCCTACATGGGACAATTGCCCATGACAACTCTGTGTAGATTGGAGTGTTCCTAGGATGTCTCCAGAAGATGACAAGGATTCTAGAGTTACTTTGGTAGATGCTGAAGGACTCAGAGGACCCTGGGCAGATATACTAAGTTCTAGAGGCCAATGATCAGAGAACAGAAGTGCTGGATCACCAGGAGCATGTAAGGAAAGTCCTCTAGGCATTTTGTTATATAGTGAAGTCTCTCTAGGACCATGGACAGAAGGAGAGGAATGTACTGAAGGTTCCAGAGCCCTTTGGAAGGTTTTCACAGGCAGTCTTTTCTGCCGTTGTAGTGAGTTCTTTATTCCCTTTAGAAGACAGCAAATGTTCTAGAGTCCCTGGAACTGATAGAGGATATTCCTGAGCATCTGGTGCAGATGGTGAATGTTCTGCATCCTCTGCTGAGGACAAAAAAGGTCCTTGAGTTTCATGGCTATGTAGGAAAGGTCCTATAGCTCTTTTGGAAGTTCCTGAACCTTGAAAAGTACTTTGGGCAGACAGAAAATATCTTGGAACCTCCTGGGAAGAAGTTAGATGTTTCAAAGCCATTTGAGAAGATGGCAGAGTTTCTACAGTTCCTTGTGTGGGTGTGGAGAGTTTTAGAGGCCCTTGGGCAGATAGGGAAGGACCCAGAGCCTCTTGTGCAGATGAACCAAATGCTAGAGTTCCTTGCATAGATAAGGAAATTATCAGAGGTACTTGGGCAGTTGGAAAATCTCCTAGTTCTTTCTGGGCACTTTGATTAGATCCCAGAGTCTCCGAGGTAGAAACTGAATGTCCTTCAGTCTCCTGTGCAGATGTGGGCTGTTCTAAAGTGGGTTTTGCATAAAGGGGATCTTGCTCAGGCTCTTGAGTAGATGGTAAAGGATCTAGAGAGCCTTGTGCTGATGTGCTCAGTTCCAGAGATGCTTGTGTATATAGGTGAGATTTATCATCTTTTTTCAAAGATGGGGAAGGGGATGGACTTGTTCATGTTAATGAGGAATGTCCAGGAGCCATTGGGGCAGGTGGCAATGTGTGGCTCACTTAAAATATCTTGGAATATGTTTGGTTATGTTGGGCCCGATGATGAGACAGGATCGCCTTTTTGGCCAGCAGGGGATATTTGAAGCCCTCTTGGTCTGATAGGGACACTGTGAAATCCCCTTGTTTAAAGGGAGCATCTCTCCATCTCCTTTGGCTACAGTGGCAATGTGTAGGGCCCATTTAATAACAGAAGGTTTGAATCTCCTTTTGTGAGAGAGAATAGGTCTTGGACCCTCTACTCTAGATGTGGACAATCCTAGAGTCCCCTTGACAGATATGGGAGGACTCAGAACCCCTGAGGAAGATGGTGAAGGTGCTAGAGCCCTTTGTGTGTGTTGAGAAGGCCCAAGAGTCCCTTGGGCAGACTTGGGAGTTCCTAACACCTCATGCATATATATGGAACCCTCTAGGACCCCTTCTGAAGATGGCAAAGGTCCTTGAGCTCCTGGTATAGATGTGGATAGTTTTGTTTGTGCTTGGCCAGAGATGGGTGGTGTGAAGCACACTTGGGGAATAGTGTTTGCCGTAAGGCTTTTGGCTGTAAGGGAAGAGCTGAGCTCATTTTTTAGTGGTTGAGGACATTTAAAGCCCTCTTGCTTTAATGGTAAAGTTATGAAATTCCCTTGGTCAGAGGAGGCAGGACTCAAACTCACTTCAGCAGAATTGGGTTGCTTAGGGTCCTTTTGGGGAGAGTGGAAAAGTCCTTGACTGTCTTCATTAGAGGTAGTAGCTCTCCAGCCACCTTTGGCAGCTGTCAAAGGTGTGAAAGTCCCCTGGGGAGAGGTGGTGGGACTCAATCCATTTTTGGAAAATGAGAAATTACTGAGTCCCCCTTTTGGAGAAGGTTTGGAAGCCTCTGTCTGATGGGGCCTGTTGGAGGCCCCCTTGATCAGAAGGGCCTTGTCTAAAACTCTTTGGGAAAGAACTGGAACGATTGGTGACCCCATGGTTAGAGGATGGACTTCTGAAACCCCTTCTGGAAGAGGAGATATGTTTGATTTTCCTTCGAGCACAAGTGGGAGGTCTCTGGAATTCCTGCGCAGATGTGGAATGGCCCATAGCTCCTTGGTCACATTGGAGTCCTCCCAGAACCTCTTGAGTGGAGAGGAATAGTTCCTGAGCATCTTGGGAAGAAGGGGAACATCCCAGAGCTCCATGGGTATGTGGGGAAGTTTGCAGAGATCCTTGAATAAGTGGGGAGAATACCAGTCCACGTTGGTCAGTGGGAGAGTCAGCAGAAGATGGTCCAGGCACTGTGTCATCTTTGAACTTTTCACTAGCATCTCCAGCACAGTGTTCTGAAGATGTTGCACTTACTCTGGTGTGCAACTGGTCAATGTCCATAGGCTTTTCAAACACAGTAGACATAGTCATGCTTCTTTTCACCTTCCTAGGTATGGGCCTGGTGGCAGGCTGTAAGGCAGATGGTCTGGGTTTCCTGCTCAGTGGGTTACTCCTGCACTCAGGAACCTCCCGCAAAAGTGGAACTTTTCCTCCCTTGTTCTCTTTCAGCTCTTTTATGGGGTCCAGGGTCTTCTTATTGGATGTACTCATTATAGAAGCCCTAAGACTCTGCAGACTATCTGCAGTCCACGAGTCGGGGACTTTGAATGTTTTGTCCTCATAGGGCTTCTGGCTCCTGAACTTGTGTCTAGTCAGTCGAACCGCCCTGGAGGTGCAAAGTCCCTTGGGTCTTTTATGCTGGTCCAGTCCTTCCCCCAGTGGGGTGAGGTGTCATCATCCCTTTGTGGGACACCTAAGGGTGTCTCAGGTCAGGGAGGCTGGGAAAACCTTGGTCTATGGTCATCATCTGCTGTGGGATGTATGGCAAATGTGTTGCTGATTAATCAATAAAACACTGATTGGCCGTTGGCTAGGCAGGAAGTATAGGCGGGGCAAGGAGGAGAATAAAGCTGGGAAGTGGAAGGCTGAGTCAGAGAGACACTGCCAGCCGCCACGATGACAAACAGCATGTGAAGATGCCGGTAAGCCACGAGCCATGTGGCAAGGTATAGATTAATAGAAATGGATTAATTTAAGCTGTAAGAACAGTTAGCAAGAAGCCTGCCACGGCCATACAGTTTGTAACCAATATAAGTCTCTGTGTTTACTTGGTCGGGTCTGAGTGGCTGTGGGACTGGCAGGTGAGAGAGATTTGTACTGACTGTGGGCCAGGCAGGAAAACTCTAGCTACAATCATCCTTTTGGGGGACACTGAAGGGCATGGGAGGCTGGGAAAACTGTGGTCTATGGTCACCATCTCTTTGGGGGACAGTGAAGGTGGTCCCAGGCTGGGGAAGCTGGGAAAATTGCAGTCTACGGTAAGAGGGCAACGTCTGGGCTGAGGCTCACTGGCCTCTCTCCACACGTCTGGCCATTTAGCCAATAAGGTAGTTGAACAAGAAAAAGGGAAATGGGAAATTACCCCTCTCAAGAGGTAGGGAATATACTTGGCAATGGTGACTCACGGCAAGCGGCATCTAAGCAGTATCCTGTCAGAGAGGCTCTCCTTTCCTGAGAACTGCAGACATGTCCGGAAGAAGCACACAGAATTCGAGTGACAGTTGGTCTCAGCAATCCAGCAGCTCTCAGGAGGGGCCCTTGGAATGACTGTCCTCGGCCTGCACGGGCCAGTCCCGAGCTGCCTCACCTGGCCGTTCTGCATGCAGCTGCAGGGCAAACATCCAAGTTTTCTGAATGAGGAGGGACGCTGAGGACCCTCTCCTCTTCCTTAGGGTCACGAGTGCTAGCTAGTCTGGTGCCCACTGTTGGCGGCCATGATAAGGACTTTGGAAGGGGCACCATGATTGGGAAAGGCAAGGGGTGCTTAGGAGACTGTGCTCTCAGGTCCCTCTTGCACCAGGACGGTACCTGTTGTCAGGCTACCATCAGTGTTGCGGTGAGATCTGCTTGAGCCTCCTAACTGAGTGAGAAAGGGTGATCCGGACCCTTGCTCCTCAGAGCCTGCGGGCCAGCAAATCACTGCTGATTGTGTTAGGGAAAGAACAAGTAATGTTGTTTAAATAGAACAGAGGATGCCTGGAATTGATATTACAAATGCTACTCTGCATTTTTAGCATGGCCTGTCCTGGGATTTTGTAGCTAAATTTGTGACAACATCTGTGAATGTCTTTCTGTATGCTGAAATACATCCCTAGATTGCTTAATAATACTTACTGCAATGCTCTTATTATGGAAGTACCTATTATATATAGATATTTATTGTGTAGACAATAAAAAGAAGAAAAATAGTCTCCTTAGAGTACAGATGCAAGTTGTTTTTCCAATACTCTTATCTGCTTTTGCTTAAGTTCACAGATTCACAACACAGACACAGCTAGACTCCCGAATGCAGCCTTAAACAATTGTTCTGTTTGTCACGGTTTACATGTTGGGTCCTATAACATTTACATATATGGATTGCTTTTGGAAGGTCATACAATCTTCTGAAGGCACCAAGTGAATAATGGTTGAAATTAGTGGCTCCCCATGGGCCATTCACTTTCATTCTAAAGATCTAGCTGTGGCAGAGTTGTATAGAATGAGTTTTGAAACCCTTGGTCAAGTTGATTCTTTGAGAGGTCAGATTTATATAGCAATTAATATACTGAGAAAGTGTATTTTTAAGGATATGGATGAAGATGTTATCTTACTGATAGAGAAACCTGGTTTGATTATTGCACATTTTACCAGTTTTCCTTTGAGCAATTTTGTTGTTGCTGGATGAAAGGTTTTTGTTTAATTATTTCAGTGCTGTATTTGTTTTTGTGAAGGATTTCTGTTTCCCTTTGCCTCCACAGACACTCAGGCTTGCACCATTCAGAAGCACTGGGGCACTTTCCTGTCCTCAAATTATCTTCCTGTGCATTGCCTTAGTGATTTGGCACATGCTTTCTCCTTGGAGTTTCTGAACACTTCACAATGCCTTCCATTGTTTAGCCCCAATTTATCCCACTACTTTCAATTTTAAATATATCTGTCTCTAGGAAACCCATTCCTTTCCTACAATCTGGGATAAATTGGCTTCTTGTCTAATTTTATAGTTCCCTGTGTTTATCTGAATACTATCACATATCATAACTCTCACGTATCTTTGACTCACTCATCTGAATTTCATGTTGGTCATTTGAGGTCCTTGAAAACATTGGATTTGCATACTAGCATGAATGCTGCTAGGCATGAAGAACTTGGTGTAGGGTAAAATGGACAGGAAATATGAATATCAAATCAGATAATATACACTTTTTGAGAATTAGCTTGGCAATTCTAATGTCAGCACAAAATAACTTTCTCGATTTATCTTACAATGACTATGTTTAGTTCAGGTAATCTATTTAAGATAAATAGGGTAGTTTATACATACATGAATGAGTGCTCTAAAATGGTAATATTTAAAAGAAATTTCAAGTTTTCCCTTTGATAAACTTGTTCTACTACAATAACTTCTATGCATAGTGAATTTAATAATGAAAATTCTCAAATATTATTAAGGACCAGCCTTAATACTATTCTTCACAGGGGCCCAGAAGAGATCTTGCAAACGGCAAGAATTATTTTGGGGGAAAGAATCCAAGTACACTGCGCTCTTAGTCCGTTTACCTTATACTGTTACTTATACAGCTTCAGTTCAAACTCATGCCTAGCTCCTCTCTTGCCTGATTTCTTGCTGCCTCTATCTACTGCCCCCTCTATGTTCTGAATTCTTAATTCTCTCATGTTAGTTTTACCCCAATCTTGGTCTTTCTCATCTTGTTCTTACCCATCTTGTTTTTCCCCATCTGGCTCTTCTTCATCTTCCATCTCATCCTCACGTTCTCCATCTAGTTCTCCAGTCAAAATCCTCTCCATTCAAAATCCTCAAAAAGTCCTCTCTAAGTCTCTGAGGTTTACAGTCATATACCCATGCAATAGTACTACTCTAGCTAAAGCCAGGTCACCAGGCTTGAAATCTTACTGAGTCATAAAAGCAGACAAGAGTTTTCCTCAGGCAGTGACCATCAGGCTTTCTTTAACAACTCAAAAGGGGAGTGGTAAAGGAGGAAGTCTACTAAGAGCTAAAATGGGTCAATATATCAAAGGGAATTTATGTGCTCAAACTTCATTCCTAGAGGTGGTTAGGTAAATGTTAGGAGTTTAAAATGTTAGTAAGAATACCACTAAGGTTGTATAAGAAAGGAAGGTCTGAGCTTAATTTACCTTAATTCAGGAGGTTGTTTGACCCTGGATGTTTGATAGGTGTTTCAGATAAGATACACTGTTATGAGTTCTTGGAAGCATACATAGCATACAAGGAAATCATTGCAGGAATCAGCTAATATATATACAAAAGCTAAAATGTCACCAAGATTTCTTTAGCCACGGCTTGACCTTTAGAAATGTCCTTGACTTTTCAAGGTAGTAGCTTTTGTGATAGTAGGTGAATTCCATTACATTTTCCTGTGGCTTACAGCAGTTCTGGTTTTTGCATTTAGTAAAAAAAAAATAGGATAATGTTTAATTCTCTCTAGGGCAGTAAAAAACGTGGATAAATTTAAATATGAAGATGACTGACTTGAAAAATAAAAAGTAATGGTTAATTAATATGGATACCTAATATTTGTATCAATAATAATATATATTTATAATTGATAGTCTCTGTAAATGGTAAGCTGAGAATTAGTATAACTATCTAATAGGAATAGTTGTGTAAGTTAGAATATCTCTGTCCCAAAAAGGGAGCAAAGGAATAACATAAAAAAAATCTATCATTAACTAGTACCACATAATATGGTCAAGTGTGTCTGAATACTATGAGTCTCAGTTGTTATAAAGAAATGATTAGTTTGAAACATTAACTCTATCTATTAATCTCTGATTGGTGGTATTAATTTAGTTAAATTGTATTTTCAAGAGGCATTGTTAGATAAGGAGTTACCTGAGTTAGTCACGAGCATCTGTGCGGCCAAGGCTGCAGTTGAAGCTTACCTAGGGTATACTAGCAAGGCTTGTATACAGAATAATTGTCATAAGTACATGAGGAGAATGTCTGATAGTGTATATATTTCAGGATCATGGGCAGAAGTTATACAATAATAGAACATTTTTAAAGGGACATTCCACCCCTAGGCTGGAAAGTTCAATATAGAAAGATGGGTAAGTGACAAAGGCTGTAGAAATCATTCTTGGTTGCTTCGTGCTGATATGGGTGTGAAGCTGGGGGTCCTGATGGCTACAATGCTGTGGAAGCCCAGGAAGCATAGGCTCTATGAGACATGTAGTGTCCTGTCTCTTGAGCTGGAGGGTGGGATGCAGGGCTGAGCTGGGTAGCACATCTGTGTGGGCTGGAGAAAGGGGTGCAGACCTGCAGCTAGACAGCATGTCTGTGGTCCAGAGCATGACAACCTGTAACTCTCTAAATGATTAGAATTTCTGTATTAATGATAGAACATGCAGTTGAGGAGTTTTAAGGAAGAAACTTTTTCTCGTAGGAGTATGTAGATGAGGAGTCTTATTAAATAAGAAATACATAGCCAAATGCAGAGTTCAAAGCCCAAGAGGTCAGAGCAGTAGCTGAGAGCTGAGACCTAAAAACTTCCTGCCGCCTCTCCTCATGTACTTATGACACTTCTTGCCGCCACTGTCCTTTCCCTCAGAAAAAGACCTACATCCTGTGTGTCTTTTTATTGACTTTTTGTTCTGCCTCCTCATTGGTTGTAAACCCAACCACATGAGCTCCTCATCACTGCCTGTCTATACAGACCTCCAGGTCTTGTGTGGTTGGTATTGAGATTAAAGGCGTGTGTCTCCATGCTGGCTGTATCCTTGAACACACAGAGATCTGTTGTTATGTCTCCCTTTTCATTTCTGATTTTGTTAATTTGGATGCTCTCTCTCTTTCTGCCTTTTGGCTAGTTTGGATAAGGGCTTGTCTACCTTATTCATTTTCTCAAAGAACCAACTCTTTGTTTCACTGATTCTTTGATTTGTTCTCTTTGTTTGTATTTCATTGACTCCAACTCTCAATTTGATTATTTCCTGGCATCTCTTCCTCCTGGGTGAGTTTGTTTCTTTTTGTTCTAGAGCTTATAGGTGCGCTATTCAGTCACTAGTGTGAGATTTCTCCAATTTCTTTATGTGGGCATCTAGTGCTATGAATTTTCCTCTTAGCACTGCTTTCATAGTGTCCCATAAGTTTGAGTATGTAGTACATTCATTTTCATTGAATTGTAGGAAGTCTTTAATTTCTTTCTTCATTTCTTCCTTTACCCATTGGCGATTCAGTTGAGGATTATTCAGTTCCCATGAGATTGTAGGCCTTCTGTAATTTTTGTTGTTGTTGAAATCTAAATTTAAACCATGGTGGTCTGATAGACTACAGGAGGTTATTCTAACTTTTTTGTATCTATTGAGATTTGCTTTGTGACCGAGTATGTGATTGATTTTAGAGAAAGTTCCATGGGGTGCTATGGATAAGGTATATTCTTTATTGTTATGGTGGAATATTCTGTGGATATCTATTAGGTCCATTTGAGTCATAACATCTGTTAGATCCCTTATTTCTCTGTTAAGTTTCAATGTGGCAGATCTGTACAGTATTGAGAGTGGGATGTTGAAGTCTCCTACTACTAATGTGTGGAGTTTGATGTGCGATTTAAGCTTTATTAATGTTTCTTTTACATATGTTGGTGCCCTTGTATTTGGGGCATAAACATTCAGAATTGAGACTTCATCTTGGTGGATCTTTCTTGTGATGAGTATGTAATGTCCTTCCCAATCTCTTTTGATTGATTTTAGTTTGAAGTCTATGTTGTTAGAATTTAGGATAGCCACACCAGCTTGCTTCTTAAGTCCATTTGATTGGAAAGTCTTTTCTCAGCCTTTTACTCTGAGGTAATGTCTGTCTTTGCAGTTGAAGTGTGTTTGTTTTATGCAGCAGAAGGATGGATCCTGTTTTCGTACCCATTCTGTTAGCCTGTGTCTTTTTATGGGCAAATTGAGTTCATTGATAGTAAGAGATATTAATGACAAGTTATTGTTAATTCCTGTTATTTATTTGTTGGTGGTGGCGTTTGTGTGTATGCATTTTCCTTCTTTGAGATTTGCTGCTATCTATTGCCTGTTTTTTTTTGTTTGTTTGTTTTTTTTTCTTTTTTTTTGTGGGAGCAGCTAACTTCCTTGGGTTGGAGTTTTTCTTCTAGTACTTTCTATAGGGCTGGATTTGTGGATAGGTATTGTTTAATCTGGTTTTATCATGGAATAACTTTTTTTCTGTCTATGATCTTAAATTCCAATCCTGAAACAATTTCACTGTTAATTTCTTCTGTCTGAATCTGAATTTCTCTACAATTCATTTTAACAGGTTTAACAGGTTTTTCTAAAGCTTTTATCCTGGCACTCAAATAGACTATCTTTTTAAATAGTAAAATAAGGATAAGGAAAGTAATAATGTGCATAATCCCATCAACATTAATCTTCTCATATAGTTGTTCCATTTGCAGACTGCCTAAAATTTTATCAAACAAAGCCCAATTTTCTACCAATGTACACATAAAACCCATTTTTTTTAATGTGTAAAAAAATTTCTCTTTTAAATAGTTTTTTTCCTTTAAAATATCTGATATCTTAATTGACTAACCAAGTCTGCATAGAACAGTAGAAATCCGAGGGAATTCCAAAACAGCTACCTAGTGTCCAAGGTGTGAATCCAAAGACAGAGAGAGAGAGAGAGAGAGAGAGAGAGAGAGAGAGAGAGAGAACAAGAAAGCACAGCCCAGCCACAAGTTCTGGCTAAATGCTTAAATCTAGCCATGTGTTCCCGCTTGAGTCTCTTTAGCTCCAACCAGGTGTGCTGACATTTCAGCCAAAAGCAGCTCTATCTGCAGTTGAGTGTAGCTACTGCAATTAGCGGTAGTTCTGGCAGGCCTTAGTTTTTCATAGCACCGGTGTAGCTACAGTCGGTCAGTCAGCCCTGGGGCCTAGGCCGAGCTTGCCCAAGCTGGGGAGTCGGGTAGTTGGCAGGCCGCCAAGATGCTACAACTGGCTATGTGTAGCTCAGGTGTGAGCGGGGACCCAAAAGGCCACAGGCAAGTGGCTTCTCCATGAATTTGTACCACAAACACTGGGCACCAGATGTAGATGAACAGTCTTATTAAATAAGAAACATAGAGTCAAATGCAGAGTTAAAAGCTTAAGAGGTCAGAGCAGTAGCTGAGAGCTGAGACTTAAAACCACCTTCTTACCCTTCCTGCTGCTACTGTCCTTCCCCTCAGAAAGAGACCTACTTCCTGTGTATCTGTCTTTTTATTGACTTTCTGTTCTGCCTTCTCATTGGTTGTAAACCCAACCACATGACCTCCTCATCACTGCCTGTCTATACAGACCTCCAGGTCTTCTATGGTTGGTATTGAGATTAAAGACATGTGTCTCCATCCTGGCTGTATCCTTGAACACACAGAGATCTGTCTGTCATGTGATCTGGATTAAGGGTGTCTGCCACCACTGCCCGGCTTCTGCTATGGCTTGCTATTAGCTCTGATCCCCAGGCAATTTTGTTTATTAAATACAAATAAAATCACTTTTCAGTACAAATAAAATATCACCATATTTCTCCTTTTCTATTTTAATATAGAGAAAAAAGGACAAAAGTTATAACTAATGTAAGAAAAACTATATACAATGTTATGACATTATGATTTTTTCCTGTTATATAAATTAATTTTAATTCATTTTACATTTGTTCAATATGTTAAATAAATATTTTATAAGCTTGTATTTTAAGATACTTTATATTTTTCACTAGTGAATTTTATTAGAATATTATGATTTTTTGCTATTACATAAATTAATTTTCAATCATTTTACATTTGTTCACTGTTAAATAAATATTTTATGTGTTTATGTTCTTTTCCTTATATGTTTTCAAGGTTTATTTATATTTTATTCAATTTTTAAATTTTTAAAGATGATAATACAATCACATTCTTTCCTTTTCTATTTCCTTCCCTTCTATATCCTCTCTTCCTGGTTACCTTTCAAATTCATGATCTCTTTTCCTTAATTATCACACACACACACACACACACACACACACACACACACACACATAAATATATAATTACAGCATTCCCAGTCTATTTAGTGTTTTTGTATATGTATATGATTCAGAGCAACGACTTGATATTGGTAACTAGTTAAAAGGGTCATCCCTGGGGAAGACTAATTCTTTAGCAGTCTGTACTTCTTTGTTTAGGGGTGAACTCTATGAGATTTCCCCATTTCAAGTGAGCATATTGATTGGTATTGTCTTTATTCAGGTCTTGTTTAGGCAGTCATATTGTTGAAATATCATGCGTGAAGCTTCCCTTTGATTTCTGGTTCCTACAAACTTTCCTCTTCCTCTTAATAGTGTTCCCTGAGCCTTAGGCAAAGGAGTTGAGATATGTGTGTGTGTGTGTGTGTGTGTGTGTGTGTGTGTGTGTGTATCTTGGGGCTAGACACCCCACAATCACTTGTTCTCTGAATTTGAGTGGTTGTGATTTTGTGCAATGGTCTCTCTATTTTGCAAAGAGAAGCTTTTTTTGGTGAGGGGTGAGAGCTACACTTATTTGTAGTAACTGGAATTCACTTAGGAATTGTACTGATTTAGTCAAGTAGTAGTACTGCATTCTCCTCTAGGACGCATGACCTCACTAGCCCCAGCTAATTTCCTAGCTTTCAAGCACCTGGCATGATTTCCCTGCTGTTGAGTGGTCCTAAGTCCAATTAGAGAGCTGTTGGTGGGGTTTCAGCAGCAGTGGTGGAACGTTTGTGTTGGAGAGTTCCAAGGACGAATTTTTAGACAATAACAGATTCTTGAACTGAGCCATGAGTATGGTTGGAAATTGAAAGTGAACAGGAACGGAAGTACACATTTCTGTTCACAGAAGTCCAGTGGCTTCCACGAGATGAGATGTGGTCTGAAGGATGGTGTGACTACAAGCGACTTCCAGGAAATCAAGCGCAGGGATGCTATGACTACAAGCGACTTCCACGAAAACAAGCGCCTCCTTGTTGCCATCCCAGTGATGGCAACCATCGATTAATTAACGTGCCGAAGAGACCGCCTCTGGGAGACAAGAGATCATCTCTGCTAGCCAGACCCGATGAAGGAGGCTACAGTAGATACTACTGTCACGTGGATTACCAAGAAAGTGATGAGGGCCGCTGTTTTTCTCAGAATCCAAGAAGTGGCCCACCCTACAAAAGAGGCCCTTATGGCTACCGATGGTCAAGAGATGAGTATGCCACAAGCCGACAGCCTCAGTACAGGGTCATGAGAAACGGCTTTAGAAGAAGACGTTTGTATTCTTCCCATTATTCAAGACAACGATCTCCCCATAAATGGGGCGCTCCTTTTTTGAGAGAATCACGTGTGGGCGGGAAGGACTCCCTACACAGCAGATTTGGCTCCAGTCTCAGCAGTAGAAGCAGGATGCGCTCCTTCCATCAGTCTCGACATCGATGTAAAGAGAGAGCCATCCAGTTTTTGAAAACATCAAGAGATACTGTGCCTTCAGGTTCTTCATCCAAGGTGTTAAAAAGCCCCAGCCGGCTGACTGAGAAGGAACAGGCTGATGCTGCAAGCAAGTGGGCTAATGAAAATCCCAAGAAGTCAGAAGAAAATCACTTGGCTGAAATGTCCGAGTTTGAGACGGGATCCAAGGCTCCGTTATGTATCAACCAGACAGAAGAACCCGAGTCCAACACAACAGCTGGCACAGAATTGTGTGAAGACAGCCAGCTTAGCAGTCGCTCAAAAGTGATTGCATCAAAAATCACGGAGATTGAGAAGGTTTACCGACAAGTCTGTGAAACTTTCGGGATGGTGGTGGAAAGGCTGGTTGAAAAGGATCGTTCCTTAGAAAAATCTATACAGTTTGCAATGAAGCAGAGTTTGCATGAAATAGGTGAGCAACATGTTGAAGAACTCAAGCATTTCATTATGGAGTATGATAATTCTACTCCAGATTTAGGAGGCCCTTTTTGAGAAGAATTAGGGCTCAGTTCAAACAAATTTTTAAAGCTTCTAGATTTTTCCCTTTGGACTTTTGAAATCCTTACTATTTTGTGATGAAGAGAAATACTTTATGATAACTGACCCCGTTGCTAGTATCAAATAAACATCTACAATAGTTTTTAAAGTCTCTTAATTAGAATGTTTTCCCTATGTGTAGAATCGTCTAATCCATCTTAATACATCCCATCCCTTCCAAAAATGATGTTCAATTAATTTTTTAATGTTTGAAAAGGCAGTTCTGGAGAGAAGCTCTCTGTACTTAACTCATGATCAATAGTCTTCCATGGTGTGCTGGTCTCCGGGGTATAATTTGTAGTTAGAGATCATTCCAGGTTGCATCATAGGCATTGTTAGCATTTTGAGTTGAGTTTCACTTGTTGCCTGCTTTTTTTCTGCTTTGCAACTTTCAGTGGTGTCAAAATATGCTGTCTTAAGGAAGTAGAACTTAGCTGTCTTGCAATATTTGCTTTGAGAATAATTCTTCTTTTGTATAGGAAAGAAGCACTTAAAAAATCTCTAAAGGACACATTGAAACAAAACCTTCCTCTCAAGTCATTGAACTTAGTTTGTCCCTTCTATGAAGTGAGGCTCCTAACTGCTCTCTCTGAACAACATTATAGATAAGACCGATAGGAGGGGGTAACTTGAGACAAAGATGCATTTTAATTTGAAATTTCTCAGAAACTCTTCTGGTAGTGATAACAAATTCGACTATACAACAACCTGGAGTTTTGTTTTAGGCCTGTTCTTTATTAAAGAGGGACCTGACAAGGAGCTCATGATTGGGATAAAATGATAGATTTCTTGGTTAGTTTCCGTGATCTTAGTTCTGTAGACTTAGAGAATCTCCCTCTTCACATGTGTTATCATAGAAACAAGGCAGAATAAGGCATCACACCACAGGGAATGTGCTCTAAAAAGGCAGTTCATGAGCTAGGAAACAAGGAGGACCCTTAGAGGGACACATGGATCACCTTGGGAAGGAGAAACAGAGGATATCTACATGAGTAAACTGGGGGTGAGGGGGGCAGTGGGGGAAGGGTTTGGGGATTGAGAACATGGTTAACCTAGGGAACTTGGAGTGGGAGAGTAATGAAAGAGATGTCTGGATAGAGGGTGTCATTATGGGTCTAGGGAAAAACCTGGTGCTAGGGGAATTTCCAGGAATCCACAAGGATGACCCCAGAATAAACTACTAGCAATAGTGGAGAAGGTGCCTGAACTGGCGTAACCTGGTTATCAGATCGATAAATATCCTGTCATCATAGAGCCTTCATCCAGGAACTGATGGAAGCAGGTAAAGAAATCCACAACCAAGAACCAGGCCGAGCTCCAGGAGCCAGTTGAGAGAGGGAATAAGAATGAGGAAGACGGGGTGAGGATCATGATGGGGAAATCTACAGAGACAACTGGACCAAGTTCGTGGAAACTCATGAACTTTAGACCAACAGCTGTGGAGCCCTCATGGGACTATACTACCCTCTGCATGCGGGAGAAACTTGGTCTCTTTGAGGGGCCCCTGGCAGTGGGATCAGGATCTATCCCTGGTGCATGATCTGGCTTTCTGGATCCCATTACCTGTGGTGGGACACCTTGCTCACTCTTGACGCATGGTGGAGGAGCTTGGTCCTGACTCAACTAAACGTACCAGGCTTTCCTGTTCCCCCATGGAAGGACTATCCCTTTTGGAGGAGGGCATGGGTCATTGGGGGGAAATGAGGGAGGAATTGGAGGAGCGTTGAGAGGGTGATCTGTAGTTGGTATGTAAATTGAATTTAAAAATTAAAAAATAAAGCCATTTCGTGTACCCAGGATAAGACCTGGTCCCATTGCCAGCGGGTGGCATGAGGAGAACTTGCGGGGAAGCGGGAGAAGGGGAGGGAGGGAGAACTGGGGTTGGTAAGTAAAATTTAAAAAAAAAGTATATAAAAAATTAAAATGAAAAAAGAAATGTGGCAAAAGACATCAAGGCCAGCAGAGCTCCCCTCAACTTGTAAGTGAGTCAGTGAAGAGAGAGGAGACAATTTGGACATTACACTCACTTCTTGATCCTTCCCAGCATAGCACTGAGCCAAAATACACAATTTGGGACAATAGGTACATTAAAAATCATGGTTTGAATTACATCTCAATTTCATTATCTCCTTTTTTTGAGTCAAGGTTTTACAGTCTGGACCTAGGTAGACTGGAAACCATTGTGTACACCAGGCTGTCCTCAAAATCACAGAGATCCCCCTGCCTCTGCCTCCTGCATGCTGGGATTAAACACATGTGCTACCATCCTCAGTATTCTCTTCCTTATGGCCAAGATGTAAGAGGTATGATGCATACTTGTAGGCAGAGTTTTTTTCCTTTGGGCCTCCAGCTCACAATTTAAAAAATGACATGGAGACATACTATTAATAATGAAAAGCTCAGCCTATAGCTTATGCTTGTCCCACTAGCTCCCATAACTTAACCCATTTATATCAATCTATGTTTTGCCTCATGACTTTTTACCTCTCTTCCATCTTGCAACTCCTGTTTCCTCTCCATGTGCCCTGGTGTCTGTCACATGCCTAGATGCATCTCTCTTCCTCACTTTCTGCCTGGAAGTCCTGTCCAACCTCTTTCCACCTAGCTATTGGCCATTCAGCTCTTTATTAAAGCAATCAGAAGGCGCCTTGGCAAAGACACATCTTCACAGTGTACAAAACAATTATTCCACACTACATACTTATTGATTTTTTGCCAAGCTGGTCTTTGTGGTACTTTGATGTCACAGCTGGTTAGGTGTATTTGTTGTTTCCTTCCCTTGGCTGCTTGCACAGCACCAAGTACTATGAAAATTAGTCCTCAGAGTGCAGACTTTCAGGTCAATTCCAGCTTGGATCCTTCCAGTCCGGTGTCTGAAGCACATGGTATTTCCAGCAAGAGAGACTTACCTCCAACTTCTGTGAGATGGTCAAGGGCAATGTCAATACCCCATATTGTTTTGGGACTTTCAAACTCCCCTTACCAACAACTCAAAAGGGAGTGTTTCATCCCTGGTACTGGGGATTTTGCTAGACAGTCTATGGCTTTTTATAGAAACATTGACATCTCAGCTGAGGGAATTTTCATTTAAAGTACAGACTTATACACACACACACACACACACACACACAGGAACACATACAAGTAATTTTAGATAAATAATCATTTTCTTATTTAGGGTTTCTGTTGCTGTGATGAAGCACCATGACTCAAAATTGAGTTGAGGAAGACAGGGTTTATTTGGCTTACATTCCATATCACTGTTCATCAGTCAGGATAGGAACCTGGAGGCAGGAGCTTATGCAAAGGCCATGAAGGAATACTTCTTACTAGCTTGCTCCGCATGGCTTACTCAGCCTGCTTTTGTATAGAACCCAGAAACACCAGCCCAGAGATTGTACCAACCACAGTTTGCTGGGCCATACCCACCAATCACTAACTAAGAAAATGCCCTACTGGGTTGCCTACAGCACAATCTTATGGAGGCATTTTCTCAGTTGAGGCTCCCTCCACTCAGATGATGTTAGTTTGTGTAAAGTTGACACAAAACTAGCCAGCACAATCACTATGGCTTTTTTCAAGCATCCTTACTGTTATTTCCACCACTTCCCCTCCATCCCCAATTGTATTGACCACCTTCTCTCCACTCCAATGAAAACCTCCCCTGTTTTCACTATTTCCCCTCACATCATTTGTGTATTGTTATTCTTCACTCTAGGGCTCCTTCCCATGCCCTCCCCTCTGTGCTACCACTTGACTTTCATAGTTTCTGCACATATGCCAGTTTTCATATTCACATCTGAAGATTTGGAGGTAGGTTTCACAGAAGAATGAGAACATGTGTCATTTGACTTTCTGTGTCTGTGTTAATTCACTTAATACAATATTTTCTAGTTCCATCCCTTTGCCTCTAGATTTCATTTTCTTTACAGATAAATAGTATTCCTAAGTGTATATGTACTGCATTCTCATTACCCATTCATTAGTTGAAAGCTATTTAGGTTATTTCCTTTTCCTAGTCTTTGTGAATAGAGTGGTAATGAACAAGACTGAGCAAGTATCTGGGGTAGGATGTCAAGAACTTTGGACACATGCCAAAGAACTTCATAGCATGCTTATCAGGTATGAGTTTTCCTGCATATGTATACACACTACATGTATGTCATGCCCACGGAGATCAGAAGCGGTATCAGTTCTTCTCGAACTGGAGATAAAGAATGTTGTGAGCCTCTAAGTAGGTAATGGGAATTTAAGCTTGGTCCTCTGCAAGAGAAAAATGCTGTTAACCACTGAGACATGAGACATGTCTTTCTCTTTTTTTTTTCATTTTTCTTTATTAAGAAATTGTCTCCTCACTCTACATACCACCCACAGATCCCACCTCCTTCCTTCTCCAACCCCCAGCCCTCTCTTCCAAGCCACCCAACATCCCCACCTCTCCCAAATCAAGGTCTCCCATGTGGAGTCAGTAGAGCCCAGCACACTAAGCCCGAGCAAGTCCAACCCATTTCCCACTGCACCAAGGCTGCACAAGGCATCACACCACAGGCACCAGATTCCCAAAAGCCTGCCCAATTTTTTTTATGAGGCTACAGTTACCCTGATATCGAAAACACACAAAGATGCAACAAAGTAAGAAGATTACAGACCAATCTCCCTCATGAACATTGATGCAAAAATACTCAATGGAATACTGCCCAACCGAATCCAGGAACACATCAAAAAATTTATATCCACCATGACCAAGTAGGCTTCATCCCAGGGACACAAGAATGGTTGAACATATGAAAATCTCTCAATGTAATACACCATATAAACAAACTGAAAGAAAACAACCGCATGATCATCTCATTAGATGCTGAAAAGGCCTTTGACAAAATCCAACACCCCTTCATGATAAAAGTTTTAGAGAGTTCTGAAATATAAGGAACATACCTAAACATAACAAAGGCAATGTACAGCAAGCCAACAGCTTAATGGAGAGAAACTCAAGAGAACTTCAAGTACTATATTGAATAAATATGGAGAGAGTGAACAGCATTGTCTTGTTCCTGCTTTTAGTAGAATCTCTTTGAACTTTTTGATGTTGGCTGTTTCTGTTTCCTTAGGGCTTATTTGTCTATTCAAATTGTTTATCTGGTCTTGATTTAACTTCGGTATGTGGTACCTGTCTAGAAAAATTGTCTGTTTCCAATTTTGAAGAGTACATGTGTTAGAAGTATGACCTGATGATTCTCTGGATTTCCTTGTTGTCTGTTGTTATGTCTCCCTTTTCATTTCTGATTTTGTTAATTTGGATGCTCTCTCTCTTTCTGCCTTTTGGCTAGTTTGGATAAGGGCTTGTCTATCTTATTCATTTTCTCAAAGAACCAACTCTTTGTTTCACTGATTCTTTGATTTGTTCTCTTTGTTTGTATTTCATTGACTCCAACTCTCAATTTGATTATTTCCTGGCATCTCTTCCTCCTGGGTGAGTTTGTTTCTTTTTGTTCTAGAGCTTATAGGTGTGCTACTTAGTCACTAGTGTGAGATTTCTCCAATTTCTTTATGTGGGCATCTAGTGCTATGAATTTTCCTCTTAGCACTGCTTTCATAGTGTCCCATAAGTTTGAGTATGTAGTACATTCATTTTCATTGAATTGTAGGAAGTCTTTAATTTCTTTCTTCATTTCTTCCTTTACCCATTGGCGATTCAGTTGAGGATTATTCAGTTCCCATGAGATTGTAGGCCTTCTGTAATTTTTGTTGTTGTTGAAATCTAAATTTAAACCATGGTGGTCTGATAGACTACAGGAGGTTATTCTAACTTTTTTGTATCTATTGAGATTTGCTTTGTGACCGAGTATGTGATTGATTTTAGAGAAAGTTCCATGGGGTGCTATGGATAAGGTATATTCTTTATTGTTATGGTGGAATATTCTGTGGATATCTATTAGGTCCATTTGAGTCATAACATCTGTTAGATCCCTTATTTCTCTGTTAAGTTTCAATGTGGCAGATCTGTACAGTATTGAGAGTGGGATGTTGAAGTCTCCTACTACTAATGTGTGGAGTTTGATGTGCGATTTAAGCTTTATTAATGTTTCTTTTACATATGTTGGTGCCCTTGTATTTGGGGCATAAACATTCAGAATTGAGACTTCATCTTGGTGGATCTTTCTTGTGATGAGTATGTAATGTCCTTCCCAATCTCTTTTGATTGATTTTAGTTTGAAGTCTATGTTGTTAGAATTTAGGATAGCCACACCAGCTTGCTTCTTAAGTCCATTTGATTGGAAAGTCTTTTCTCAGCCTTTTACTCTGAGGTAATGTCTGTCTTTGCAGTTGAAGTGTGTTTGTTTTATGCAGCAGAAGGATGGATCCTGTTTTCGTACCCATTCTGTTAGCCTGTGTCTTTTTATGGGCAAATTGAGTTCATTGATAGTAAGAGATATTAATGACAAGTTATTGTTAATTCCTGTTATTTATTTGTTGGTGGTGGCGTTTGTGTGTATGCATTTTCCTTCTTTGAGATTTGCTGCTATCTATTGCCTGTTTTTTTTTTGTTTGTTTTTTTTTCTTTTTTTTTGTGGGAGCAGCTAACTTCCTTGGGTTGGAGTTTTTCTTCTAGTACTTTCTATAGGGCTGGATTTGTGGATAGGTATTGTTTAATCTGGTTTTATCATGGAATAACTTTTTTTCTGTCTATGATCTTAAATTCCAATCCTGAAACAATTTCACTGTTAATTTCTTCTGTCTGAATCTGAATTTCTCTACAATTCATTTTAACAGGTTTAACAGGTTTTTCTAAAGCTTTTATCCTGGCACTCAAATAGACTATCTTTTTAAATAGTAAAATAAGGATAAGGAAAGTAATAATGTGCATAATCCCATCAACATTAATCTTCTCATATAGTTGTTCCATTTGCAGACTGCCTAAAATTTTATCAAACAAAGCCCAATTTTCTACCAATGTACACATAAAACCCATTTTTTTTAATGTGTAAAAAAATTTCTCTTTTAAATAGTTTTTTTCCTTTAAAATATCTGATATCTTAATTGACTAACCAAGTCTGCATAGAACAGTAGAAATCCGAGGGAATTCCAAAACAGCTACCTAGTGTCCAAGGTGTGAATCCAAAGACAGAGAGAGAGAGAGAGAGAGAGAGAGAGAGAGAGAGAGAGAGAACAAGAAAGCACAGCCCAGCCACAAGTTCTGGCTAAATGCTTAAATCTAGCCATGTGTTCCCGCTTGAGTCTCTTTAGCTCCAACCAGGTGTGCTGACATTTCAGCCAAAAGCAGCTCTATCTGCAGTTGAGTGTAGCTACTGCAATTAGCGGTAGTTCTGGCAGGCCTTAGTTTTTCATAGCACCGGTGTAGCTACAGTCGGTCAGTCAGCCCTGGGGCCTAGGCCGAGCTTGCCCAAGCTGGGGAGTCGGGTAGTTGGCAGGCCGCCAAGATGCTACAACTGGCTATGTGTAGCTCAGGTGTGAGCGGGGACCCAAAAGGCCACAGGCAAGTGGCTTCTCCATGAATTTGTACCACAAACACTGGGCACCAGATGTAGATGAACAGTCTTATTAAATAAGAAACATAGAGTCAAATGCAGAGTTAAAAGCTTAAGAGGTCAGAGCAGTAGCTGAGAGCTGAGACTTAAAACCACCTTCTTACCCTTCCTGCTGCTACTGTCCTTCCCCTCAGAAAGAGACCTACTTCCTGTGTATCTGTCTTTTTATTGACTTTCTGTTCTGCCTTCTCATTGGTTGTAAACCCAACCACATGACCTCCTCATCACTGCCTGTCTATACAGACCTCCAGGTCTTCTATGGTTGGTATTGAGATTAAAGACATGTGTCTCCATCCTGGCTGTATCCTTGAACACACAGAGATCTGTCTGTCATGTGATCTGGATTAAGGGTGTCTGCCACCACTGCCCGGCTTCTGCTATGGCTTGCTATTAGCTCTGATCCCCAGGCAATTTTGTTTATTAAATACAAATAAAATCACTTTTCAGTACAAATAAAATATCACCATATTTCTCCTTTTCTATTTTAATATAGAGAAAAAAGGACAAAAGTTATAACTAATGTAAGAAAAACTATATACAATGTTATGACATTATGATTTTTTCCTGTTATATAAATTAATTTTAATTCATTTTACATTTGTTCAATATGTTAAATAAATATTTTATAAGCTTGTATTTTAAGATACTTTATATTTTTCACTAGTGAATTTTATTAGAATATTATGATTTTTTGCTATTACATAAATTAATTTTCAATCATTTTACATTTGTTCACTGTTAAATAAATATTTTATGTGTTTATGTTCTTTTCCTTATATGTTTTCAAGGTTTATTTATATTTTATTCAATTTTTAAATTTTTAAAGATGATAATACAATCACATTCTTTCCTTTTCTATTTCCTTCCCTTCTATATCCTCTCTTCCTGGTTACCTTTCAAATTCATGATCTCTTTTCCTTAATTATCACACACACACACACACACACACACACACACACACACACATAAATATATAATTACAGCATTCCCAGTCTATTTAGTGTTTTTGTATATGTATATGATTCAGAGCAACGACTTGATATTGGTAACTAGTTAAAAGGGTCATCCCTGGGGAAGACTAATTCTTTAGCAGTCTGTACTTCTTTGTTTAGGGGTGAACTCTATGAGATTTCCCCATTTCAAGTGAGCATATTGATTGGTATTGTCTTTATTCAGGTCTTGTTTAGGCAGTCATATTGTTGAAATATCATGCGTGAAGCTTCCCTTTGATTTCTGGTTCCTACAAACTTTCCTCTTCCTCTTAATAGTGTTCCCTGAGCCTTAGGCAAAGGAGTTGAGATATGTGTGTGTGTGTGTGTGTGTGTGTGTGTGTGTGTGTGTGTGTGTGTATCTTGGGGCTAGACACCCCACAATCACTTGTTCTCTGAATTTGAGTGGTTGTGATTTTGTGCAATGGTCTCTCTATTTTGCAAAGAGAAGCTTTTTTTGGTGAGGGGTGAGAGCTACACTTATTTGTAGTAACTGGAATTCACTTAGGAATTGTACTGATTTAGTCAAGTAGTAGTACTGCATTCTCCTCTAGGACGCATGACCTCACTAGCCCCAGCTAATTTCCTAGCTTTCAAGCACCTGGCATGATTTCCCTGCTGTTGAGTGGTCCTAAGTCCAATTAGAGAGCTGTTGGTGGGGTTTCAGCAGCAGTGGTGGAACGTTTGTGTTGGAGAGTTCCAAGGACGAATTTTTAGACAATAACAGATTCTTGAACTGAGCCATGAGTATGGTTGGAAATTGAAAGTGAACAGGAACGGAAGTACACATTTCTGTTCACAGAAGTCCAGTGGCTTCCACGAGATGAGATGTGGTCTGAAGGATGGTGTGACTACAAGCGACTTCCAGGAAATCAAGCGCAGGGATGCTATGACTACAAGCGACTTCCACGAAAACAAGCGCCTCCTTGTTGCCATCCCAGTGATGGCAACCATCGATTAATTAACGTGCCGAAGAGACCGCCTCTGGGAGACAAGAGATCATCTCTGCTAGCCAGACCCGATGAAGGAGGCTACAGTAGATACTACTGTCACGTGGATTACCAAGAAAGTGATGAGGGCCGCTGTTTTTCTCAGAATCCAAGAAGTGGCCCACCCTACAAAAGAGGCCCTTATGGCTACCGATGGTCAAGAGATGAGTATGCCACAAGCCGACAGCCTCAGTACAGGGTCATGAGAAACGGCTTTAGAAGAAGACGTTTGTATTCTTCCCATTATTCAAGACAACGATCTCCCCATAAATGGGGCGCTCCTTTTTTGAGAGAATCACGTGTGGGCGGGAAGGACTCCCTACACAGCAGATTTGGCTCCAGTCTCAGCAGTAGAAGCAGGATGCGCTCCTTCCATCAGTCTCGACATCGATGTAAAGAGAGAGCCATCCAGTTTTTGAAAACATCAAGAGATACTGTGCCTTCAGGTTCTTCATCCAAGGTGTTAAAAAGCCCCAGCCGGCTGACTGAGAAGGAACAGGCTGATGCTGCAAGCAAGTGGGCTAATGAAAATCCCAAGAAGTCAGAAGAAAATCACTTGGCTGAAATGTCCGAGTTTGAGACGGGATCCAAGGCTCCGTTATGTATCAACCAGACAGAAGAACCCGAGTCCAACACAACAGCTGGCACAGAATTGTGTGAAGACAGCCAGCTTAGCAGTCGCTCAAAAGTGATTGCATCAAAAATCACGGAGATTGAGAAGGTTTACCGACAAGTCTGTGAAACTTTCGGGATGGTGGTGGAAAGGCTGGTTGAAAAGGATCGTTCCTTAGAAAAATCTATACAGTTTGCAATGAAGCAGAGTTTGCATGAAATAGGTGAGCAACATGTTGAAGAACTCAAGCATTTCATTATGGAGTATGATAATTCTACTCCAGATTTAGGAGGCCCTTTTTGAGAAGAATTAGGGCTCAGTTCAAACAAATTTTTAAAGCTTCTAGATTTTTCCCTTTGGACTTTTGAAATCCTTACTATTTTGTGATGAAGAGAAATACTTTATGATAACTGACCCCGTTGCTAGTATCAAATAAACATCTACAATAGTTTTTAAAGTCTCTTAATTAGAATGTTTTCCCTATGTGTAGAATCGTCTAATCCATCTTAATACATCCCATCCCTTCCAAAAATGATGTTCAATTAATTTTTTAATGTTTGAAAAGGCAGTTCTGGAGAGAAGCTCTCTGTACTTAACTCATGATCAATAGTCTTCCATGGTGTGCTGGTCTCCGGGGTATAATTTGTAGTTAGAGATCATTCCAGGTTGCATCATAGGCATTGTTAGCATTTTGAGTTGAGTTTCACTTGTTGCCTGCTTTTTTTCTGCTTTGCAACTTTCAGTGGTGTCAAAATATGCTGTCTTAAGGAAGTAGAACTTAGCTGTCTTGCAATATTTGCTTTGAGAATAATTCTTCTTTTGTATAGGAAAGAAGCACTTAAAAAATCTCTAAAGGACACATTGAAACAAAACCTTCCTCTCAAGTCATTGAACTTAGTTTGTCCCTTCTATGAAGTGAGGCTCCTAACTGCTCTCTCTGAACAACATTATAGATAAGACCGATAGGAGGGGGTAACTTGAGACAAAGATGCATTTTAATTTGAAATTTCTCAGAAACTCTTCTGGTAGTGATAACAAATTCGACTATACAACAACCTGGAGTTTTGTTTTAGGCCTGTTCTTTATTAAAGAGGGACCTGACAAGGAGCTCATGATTGGGATAAAATGATAGATTTCTTGGTTAGTTTCCGTGATCTTAGTTCTGTAGACTTAGAGAATCTCCCTCTTCACATGTGTTATCATAGAAACAAGGCAGAATAAGGCATCACACCACAGGGAATGTGCTCTAAAAAGGCAGTTCATGAGCTAGGAAACAAGGAGGACCCTTAGAGGGACACATGGATCACCTTGGGAAGGAGAAACAGAGGATATCTACATGAGTAAACTGGGGGTGAGGGGGGCAGTGGGGGAAGGGTTTGGGGATTGAGAACATGGTTAACCTAGGGAACTTGGAGTGGGAGAGTAATGAAAGAGATGTCTGGATAGAGGGTGTCATTATGGGTCTAGGGAAAAACCTGGTGCTAGGGGAATTTCCAGGAATCCACAAGGATGACCCCAGAATAAACTACTAGCAATAGTGGAGAAGGTGCCTGAACTGGCGTAACCTGGTTATCAGATCGATAAATATCCTGTCATCATAGAGCCTTCATCCAGGAACTGATGGAAGCAGGTAAAGAAATCCACAACCAAGAACCAGGCCGAGCTCCAGGAGCCAGTTGAGAGAGGGAATAAGAATGAGGAAGACGGGGTGAGGATCATGATGGGGAAATCTACAGAGACAACTGGACCAAGTTCGTGGAAACTCATGAACTTTAGACCAACAGCTGTGGAGCCCTCATGGGACTATACTACCCTCTGCATGCGGGAGAAACTTGGTCTCTTTGAGGGGCCCCTGGCAGTGGGATCAGGATCTATCCCTGGTGCATGATCTGGCTTTCTGGATCCCATTACCTGTGGTGGGACACCTTGCTCACTCTTGACGCATGGTGGAGGAGCTTGGTCCTGACTCAACTAAACGTACCAGGCTTTCCTGTTCCCCCATGGAAGGACTATCCCTTTTGGAGGAGGGCATGGGTCATTGGGGGGAAATGAGGGAGGAATTGGAGGAGCGTTGAGAGGGTGATCTGTAGTTGGTATGTAAATTGAATTTAAAAATTAAAAAATAAAGCCATTTCGTGTACCCAGGATAAGACCTGGTCCCATTGCCAGCGGGTGGCATGAGGAGAACTTGCGGGGAAGCGGGAGAAGGGGAGGGAGGGAGAACTGGGGTTGGTAAGTAAAATTTAAAAAAAAAGTATATAAAAAATTAAAATGAAAAAAGAAATGTGGCAAAAGACATCAAGGCCAGCAGAGCTCCCCTCAACTTGTAAGTGAGTCAGTGAAGAGAGAGGAGACAATTTGGACATTACACTCACTTCTTGATCCTTCCCAGCATAGCACTGAGCCAAAATACACAATTTGGGACAATAGGTACATTAAAAATCATGGTTTGAATTACATCTCAATTTCATTATCTCCTTTTTTTGAGTCAAGGTTTTACAGTCTGGACCTAGGTAGACTGGAAACCATTGTGTACACCAGGCTGTCCTCAAAATCACAGAGATCCCCCTGCCTCTGCCTCCTGCATGCTGGGATTAAACACATGTGCTACCATCCTCAGTATTCTCTTCCTTATGGCCAAGATGTAAGAGGTATGATGCATACTTGTAGGCAGAGTTTTTTTCCTTTGGGCCTCCAGCTCACAATTTAAAAAATGACATGGAGACATACTATTAATAATGAAAAGCTCAGCCTATAGCTTATGCTTGTCCCACTAGCTCCCATAACTTAACCCATTTATATCAATCTATGTTTTGCCTCATGACTTTTTACCTCTCTTCCATCTTGCAACTCCTGTTTCCTCTCCATGTGCCCTGGTGTCTGTCACATGCCTAGATGCATCTCTCTTCCTCACTTTCTGCCTGGAAGTCCTGTCCAACCTCTTTCCACCTAGCTATTGGCCATTCAGCTCTTTATTAAAGCAATCAGAAGGCGCCTTGGCAAAGACACATCTTCACAGTGTACAAAACAATTATTCCACACTACATACTTATTGATTTTTTGCCAAGCTGGTCTTTGTGGTACTTTGATGTCACAGCTGGTTAGGTGTATTTGTTGTTTCCTTCCCTTGGCTGCTTGCACAGCACCAAGTACTATGAAAATTAGTCCTCAGAGTGCAGACTTTCAGGTCAATTCCAGCTTGGATCCTTCCAGTCCGGTGTCTGAAGCACATGGTATTTCCAGCAAGAGAGACTTACCTCCAACTTCTGTGAGATGGTCAAGGGCAATGTCAATACCCCATATTGTTTTGGGACTTTCAAACTCCCCTTACCAACAACTCAAAAGGGAGTGTTTCATCCCTGGTACTGGGGATTTTGCTAGACAGTCTATGGCTTTTTATAGAAACATTGACATCTCAGCTGAGGGAATTTTCATTTAAAGTACAGACGTATACACACACACACACACACACACACACAGGAACACATACAAGTAATTTTAGATAAATAATCATTTTCTTATTTAGGGTTTCTGTTGCTGTGATGAAGCACCATGACTCAAAATTGAGTTGAGGAAGACAGGGTTTATTTGGCTTACATTCCATATCACTGTTCATCAGTCAGGATAGGAACCTGGAGGCAGGAGCTTATGCAAAGGCCATGAAGGAATACTTCTTACTAGCTTGCTCTGCATGGCTTACTCAGCCTGCTTTTGTATAGAACCCAGAAACACCAGCCCAGAGATTGTACCAACCACAGTTTGCTGGGCCATACCCACCAATCACTAACTAAGAAAATGCCCTACTGGGTTGCCTACAGCAAAATCTTATGGAGGCATTTTCTCAGTTGAGGCTCCCTCCACTCAGATGATGTTAGTTTGTGTAAAGTTGACACAAAACTAGCCAGCACAATCACTATGGCTTTTTTCAAGCATCCTTACTGTTATTTCCACCACTTCCCCTCCATCCCCAATTGTATTGACCACCTTCTCTCCACTCCAATGAAAACCTCCCCTGTTTTCACTATTTCCCCTCACATCATTTGTGTATTGTTATTTTTCACTCTAGGGCTCCTTCCCATGCCCTCCCCTCTGTGCTACCACTTGGCTTTCATAGTTTCTGCACATATGCCAGTTTTCATATTCACATCTGAAGATTTGGAGGTAGGTATCACAGAAGAATGAGAACATGTGTCATTTGACTTTCTGTGTCTGTGTTAATTCACTTAATACAATATTTTCTAGTTCCATCCCTTTGCCTCTAGATTTCATTTTCTTTACAGATAAATAGTATTCCTAAGTGTATATATACTGCATTCTCATTACCCAATCATTAGTTGAAAGCTATTTAGGTTATTTCCTTTTCCTAGTCTTTGTGAATAGAGTGGTAATGAACAAGACTGAGCAAGTATCTGGGTTAGGATGTCAAGAACTTTGGACACATGCCAAAGAACTTCATAGCATGCTTATCAGGTATGAGTTTTCCTGCATATGTATACACACTACATGTATGTCATGCCCACGGAGATCAGAAGCGGTAACAGTTCTTCTGGAACTGGAGATAAAGAATGTTGTGAGCCTCTAAGTAGGTAATGGGAATTTAAGCTTGGTCCTCTGCAAGAGAAAAATGCTGTTAACCACTGAGACATGAGACATGTCTTTCTCTTTTTTTTCATTTTTCTTTATTAAGAAATTGTCTCCTCACTCTACATACCACCCACAGATCCCACCTCCTTCCTTTTCCAACCCCCAGCCCTCTCTTCCAAGCCACCCAACATCCCCACCTCTCCCAAATCAAGGTCTCCCATGTGGAGTCAGTAGAGCCCAGCACACTAAGCCCGAGCAAGTCCAAGCCCCTTCCCACTGCACCAAGGCTGCACAAGGCATCACACCACAGGCACCAGATTCCCAAAAGCCTGCCCAAATTTTTTTTATGAGGCTACAGTTACCCTGATATCGAAAACACACAAAGATGCAACAAAGTAAGAAGATTACAGACCAATCTCCCTCATGAACATTGATGCAAAAATACTCAATGGAATACTGCCCAACCGAATCCAGGAACACATCAAAAAATTTATATCCACCATGACCAAGTAGGCTTCATCCCAGGGACACAAGAATGGTTGAACATATGAAAATCTCTCAATGTAATACACCATATAAACAAACTGAAAGAAAACAACCGCATGATCATCTCATTAGATGCTGAAAAGGCCTTTGACAAAATCCAACACCCCTTCATGATAAAAGTTTTAGAGAGTTCTGAAATATAAGGAACATACCTAAACATAACAAAGGCAATGTACAGCAAGCCAACAGCTTAATGGAGAGAAACTCAAGAGAACTTCAAGTACTATATTGAATAAATATGGAGAGAGTGAACAGCATTGTCTTGTTCCTGCTTTTAGTAGAATCTCTTTGAACTTTTTGATGTTGGCTGTTTCTGTTTCCTTAGGGCTTATTTGTCTATTCAAATTGTTTATCTGGTCTTGATTTAACTTCGGTATGTGGTACCTGTCTAGAAAAATTGTCTGTTTCCAATTTTGAAGAGTACATGTGTTAGAAGTATGACCTGATGATTCTCTGGATTTCCTCGTTGTCTGTTGTTATGTCTCCCTTTTCATTTCTGATTTTGTTAATTTGGATGCTCTCTCTCTTTCTGCCTTTTGGCTAGTTTGGATAAGGGCTTGTCTATCTTATTCATTTTCTCAAAGAACCAACTCTTTGTTTCACTGATTCTTTGATTTGTTCTCTTTGTTTGTATTTCATTGACTCCAACTCTCAATTTGATTATTTCCTGGCATCTCTTCCTCCTGGGTGAGTTTGTTTCTTTTTGTTCTAGAGCTTATAGGTGTGCTATTTAGTCACTAGTGTGAGATTTCTCCAATTTCTTTATGTGGGCATCTAGTGCTATGAATTTTCCTCTTAGCACTGCTTTCATAGTGTCCCATAAGTTTGAGTATGTAGTACATTCATTTTCATTGAATTGTAGGAAGTCTTTAATTTCTTTCTTCATTTCTTCCTTTACCCATTGGCGATTCAGTTGAGGATTATTCAGTTCCCATGAGATTGTAGGCCTTCTGTAATTTTTGTTGTTGTTGAAATCTAAATTTAAACCATGGTGGTCTGATAGACTACAGGAGGTTATTCTAACTTTTTTGTATCTATTGAGATTTGCTTTGTGACCGAGTATGTGATTGATTTTAGAGAAAGTTCCATGGGGTGCTATGGATAAGGTATATTCTTTATTGTTATGGTGGAATATTCTGTGGATATCTATTAGGTCCATTTGAGTCATAACATCTGTTAGATCCCTTATTTCTCTGTTAAGTTTCAATGTGGCAGATCTGTACAGTATTGAGAGTGGGATGTTGAAGTCTCCTACTACTAATGTGTGGAGTTTGATGTGCGATTTAAGCTTTATTAATGTTTCTTTTACATATGTTGGTGCCCTTGTATTTGGGGCATAAACATTCAGAATTGAGACTTCATCTTGGTGGATCTTTCTTGTGATGAGTATGTAATGTCCTTCCCAATCTCTTTTGATTGATTTTAGTTTGAAGTCTATGTTGTTAGAATTTAGGATAGCCACACCAGCTTGCTTCTTAAGTCCATTTGATTGGAAAGTCTTTTCCCAGCCTTTTACTCTGAGGTAATGTCTGTCTTTGCAGTTGAAGTGTGTTTGTTTTATGCAGCAGAAGGATGGATCCTGTTTTCCTACCCATTCTGTTAGCCTGTGTCTTTGTATGGGCAAATTGAGTCCATTGATAGTAAGAGATATTAATGACAAGTTATTGTTAATTCCTGTTATTTTTTTGGTGGTGGTGGCGTTTGTGTGTATGCATTTTCCTTCTTTGAGATTTGCTGCTATCTATTGCCTGTTTTTTTTTATTTTTTTTTTATTTTTATTTTTTTATTTTTTTGTGGGAGCAGCTAACTTCCTTGGGTTGGAGTTTTTCTTCTAGTACTTTCTAGAGGGCTGGATTTGTGAATACGTATTGTTTAATCTGGTTTTATCATCCAATAATTTTTTTTCTGTCTATGATCATTGAAAACTTTACTGGGCATAGTATTCTGGGCTGGCATCTGTGATCCCTTAGTGTTTGCAAAAGGTCTGTCTAGGACCTTCTTGCTTTTAGACTCTCCTTTGAGAAGCTGGGTGTAATTCTGATAGGTCTTCCTTCATATGTTACTTGAACTTTTTCCTTTGCAGCTTGTAGATGTAACCTTCATGTTACATAAGAAACACAGAGCCAATTGTAGAGATAAAAGCCCAAGAGGTCAGAGCAATAGCTAAGAGCTAAAAACCTTAACCTTCACTGCCACTGCTGTCCTCCTTAGTGAGTGCCCTAAGGTAGCTGCTGTATGATTACCAGATAAATTAAGGGTGATTGTGTGAAAACAGGCTTTCTTTTTGTAACCTTAAATTCCAATCCTGAAACAATTTCACTGTTAATTTCTTCTGTCTGAATCTGAATTTCTCTACAATTCATTTTAACAGGTTTAACAGGTTTTTCTAAAGCTTTTATCCTGGCACTCAAATTGACTATCTTTTTAAATAGTAAAATAAGGATAAGGAAAGTAATAATGTGCATAATCCCATCAACATTAATCTTCTCATATAGTTGTTCCATTTGCAGACTGCCTAAAATTTTATCAAACAAAGCCCAATTTTCTACCAATGTACACATAAAACCCATTTTTTTAATGTGTAAAAAAATTTCTCTTTTAAATAGTTTTTTTCCTTTAAAATATCTGATATCTTAATTGACTTACCAAGTCTGCATAGAACAGTAGAAATCCGAGGGAATTCCAAAACAGCTACCTAGTGTCCAAGGTGTTAATCCAAAGACAGAGAGAGAGAGAGAGAGAGAGAGAGAGAGAGAGAGAGAGAGAGCACAAGAAAGCACAGCCCAGCCACAAGTTCTGGCTAAATGCTTAAATCTAGCCATGTGTTCCCGCTTGAGTCTCTTTAGCTCCAACCAGGTGTGCTGACATTTCAGCCAAAAGCAGCTCTATCTGCAGTTGAGTGTAGCTACTGCAATTAGCGGTAGTTCTGGCAGGCCTTAGTTTTTCATAGCACCGGTGTAGCTACAGTCGGTCAGTCAGCCCTGGGGCCTAGGCCGAGCTTGCCCAAGCTGGGGAGTCGGGTAGTTGGCAGGCCGCCAAGATGCTACAACTGGCTATGTGTAGCTCAGGTGTGAGCGGGGACCCAAAAGGCCACAGGCAAGTGGCTTCTCCATGAATTTGTACCACAAACACTGGGCACCAGATGTAGATGAACAGTCTTATTAAATAAGAAACATAGAGTCAAATGCAGAGTTAAAAGCTTAAGAGGTCAGAGCAGTAGCTGAGAGCTGAGACTTAAAACCACCTTCTTACCCTTCCTGCTGCTACTGTCCTTCCCCTCAGAAAGAGACCCACTTCCTGTGTATCTGTCTTTTTATTGACTTTCTGTTCTGCCTTCTCATTGGTTGTAAACCCAACCACATGACCTCCTCATCACTGCCTGTCTATACAGACCTCCAGGTCTTCTATGGTTTTATTGAGATTAAAGACATGTGTCTCCATCCTGGCTGTATCCTTGAACACACAGAGATCTGTCTGTCATGTGATCTGGATTAAGGGTGTCTGCCACCACTGCCCGGCTTCTGCTATGGCTTGCTATTAGCTCTGATCCCCAGGCAATTTTGTTTATTAAATACAAATAAAATCACTTTTCAGTACAAATAAAATATCACCATATTTCTCCTTTTCTATTTTAATATAGAGAAAAAAGGACAAAAGTTATAACTAATGTAAGAAAAACTATATACAATGTTATGACATTATGATTTTTTCCTGTTACATAAATTAATTTTAATTCATTTTACATTTGTTCAATATGTTAAATAAATATTTTATAAGCTTGTATTTTAAGATACTTTATATTTTTCACTAGTGAATTTTATTAGAATATTATGATTTTTTGCTATTACATAAATTAATTTTCAATCATTTTACATTTGTTCACTGTTAAATAAATATTTTATGTGTTTATGTTCTTTTCCTTATATGTTTTCAAGGTTTATTTATATTTTATTCAATTTTTAAATTTTTAAAGATGATAATATAATCACATTCTTTCCTTTTCTATTTCCTTCCCTTCTATATCCTCTCTTCCTGGTTACCTTTCAAATTCATGATCTCTTTTCCTTAATTATCACACACACACACACACACACACACACACACACACACCCATAAATATATAATTACAGCATTCCCAGTCTATTTAGTGTTTTTGTATATGTATATGATTCAGAGCAACGACTTGATATTGGTAACCAATTAAAAGGGTCATCCCTGGGGAAGACTAATTCTTTAGCAGTCTGTACTTCTTTGTTTAGGGGTGAACTCTATGAGATTTCCCCATTTCAAGTGAGCATATTGATTGGTATTGTCTTTATTCAGGTCTTGTTTAGGCAGTCATATTGTTGAAATATCATGCGTGAAGCTTCCCTTTGATTTCTGGTTCCTACAAACTTTCCTCTTCCTCTTAATAGTGTTCCCTGAGCCTTAGGCAAAGGAGTTGAGATATATATATATGTGTGTGTGTGTGTGTGTGTGTGTGTGTGTGTGTGTGTGTGTGTGTATCTTGGGGCTAGACACCCCACAATCACTTGTTCTCTGAATTTGAGTGGTTGTGATTTTGTGCAATGGTCTCTCTATTTTGCAAAGAGAAGCTTTTTTTGGTGAGGGGTGAGAGCTACACTTATTTGTAGTAACTGGAATTCACTTAGGAATTGTACTGATTTAGTCAAGTAGTAGTACTGCATTCTCCTCTAGGACGCATGACCTCACTAGCCCCAGCTAATTTCCTAGCTTTCAAGCACCTGGCATGATTTCCCTGCTGTTGAGTGGTCCTAAGTCCAATTAGAGAGCTGTTGGTGGGGTTTCAGCAGCAGTGGTGGAACGTTTGTGTTGGAGAGTTCCAAGGACGAATTTTTAGACAATAACAGATTCTTGAACTGAGCCATGAGTATGGTTGGAAATTGAAAGTGAACAGGAACGGAAGTACACATTTCTGTTCACAGAAGTCCAGTGGCTTCCACGAGATGAGATGTGGTCTGAAGGATGGTGTGACTACAAGCGACTTCCAGGAAATCAAGCGCAGGGATGCTATGACTACAAGCGAATTCCACGAAAACAAGCGCCTCCTTGTTGCCATCCCAGTGATGGCAACCATCGATTAATTAACGTGCCGAAGAGACCGCCTCTGGGAGACAAGAGATCATCTCTGCTAGCCAGACCCGATGAAGGAGGCTACAGTAGATACTACTGTCACGTGGATTACCAAAAAAGTGATGAGGGCCGCTGTTTTTCTCAGAATCCAAGAAGTGGCCCACCCTACAAAAGAGGCCCTTATGGCTACCGATGGTCAAGAGATGAGTATGCCACAAGCCGACAGCCTCAGTACAGGGTCATGAGAAACGGCTTTAGAAGAAGACGTTTGTATTCTTCCCATTATTCAAGACAACGATCTCCCCATAAATGGGGCGCTCCTTTTTTGAGAGAATCACGTGTGGGCGGGAAGGACTCCCTACACAGCAGATTTGGCTCCAGTCTCAGCAGTAGAAGCAGGATGCGCTCCTTCCATCAGTCTCGACATCGATGTAAAGAGAGAGCCATCCAGTTTTTGAAAACATCAAGAGATACTGTGCCTTCAGGTTCTTCATCCAAGGTGTTAAAAAGCCCCAGCCGGCTGACTGAGAAGGAACAGGCTGATGCTGCAAGCAAGTGGGCTAATGAAAATCCCAAGAAGTCAGAAGAAAATCACTTGGCTGAAATGTCCGAGTTTGAGACGGGATCCAAGGCTCCGTTATGTATCAACCAGACAGAAGAACCCGAGCCCAACACAACAGCTGGCACAGAATTGTGTGAAGACAGCCAGCTTAGCAGTCGCTCAAAAGTGATTGCATCAAAAATCACGGAGATTGAGAAGGTTTACCGACAAGTCTGTGAAACTTTCGGGATGGTGGTGGAAAGGCTGGTTGAAAAGGATCGTTCCTTAGAAAAATCTATACAGTTTGCAATGAAGCAGAGTTTGCATGAAATAGGTGAGCAACATGTTGAAGAACTCAAGCATTTCATTATGGAGTATGATAATTCTACTCCAGATTTAGGAGGCCCTTTTTGAGAAGAATTAGGGCTCAGTTCAAACAAATTTTTAAAGCTTCTAGATTTTTCCCTTTGGACTTTTGAAATCCTTACTATTTTGTGATGAAGAGAAATACTTTATGATAACTGACCCCGTTGCTAGTATCAAATAAACATCTACAATAGTTTTTAAAGTCTCTTAATTAGAATGTTTTCCCTATGTGTAGAATCGTCTAATCCATCTTAATACATCCCATCCCTTCCAAAAATGATGTTCAATTAATTTTTTAATGTTTGAAAAGGCAGTTCTGGAGAGAAGCTCTCTGTACTTAACTCATGATCAATAGTCTTCTATGATGTGCTCGTCTCCGGGGTATAATTTGTAGTTAGAGATCATTCCAGGTTGCATCATAGGCATTGTTAGCATTTTGAGTTGAGTTTCACTTGTTGCCTGCTTTTTTTCTGCTTTGCAACTTTCAGTGGTGTCAAAATATGCTGTCTTAAGGAAGTAGAACTTAGCTGTCTTGCAATATTTGCTTTGAGAATAATTCTTCTTTTGTATAGGAAAGAAGCACTTAAAAAATCTCTAAAGGACACATTGAAACAAAACCTTCCTCTCAAGTCATTGAACTTAGTTTGTCCCTTCTATGAAGTGAGGCTCCTAACTGCTCTCTCTGAACAACATTATAGATAAGACCGATAGGAGGGGGTAACTTGAGACAAAGATGCATTTTAATTTGAAATTTCTCAGAAACTCTTCTGGTAGTGATAACAAATTCGACTATACAACAACCTGGAGTTTTGTTTTAGGCCTGTTCTTTATTAAAGAGGGACCTGACAAGGAGCTCATGATTGGGATAAAATGATAGATTTCTTGGTTAGTTTCCGTGATCTTAGTTCTGTAGACTTAGAGAATCTCCCTCTTCACATGTGTTATCATAGAAACAAGGCAGAATAAGGCATCACACCACAGGGAATGTGCTCTAAAAAGGCAGTTCATGAGCTAGGAAACAAGGAGGACCCTTAGAGGGACACATGGATCACCTTGGGAAGGAGAAACAGAGGATATCTACATGAGTAAACTGGGGGTGAGGGGGGCAGTGGGGGAAGGGTTTGGGGATTGAGAACATGGTTAACCTAGGGAACTTGGAGTGGGAGAGTAATGAAAGAGATGTCTGGATAGAGGGTGTCATTATGGGTCTAGGGAAAAACCTGGTGCTAGGGGAATTTCCAGGAATCCACAAGGATGACCCCAGAATAAACTACTAGCAATAGTGGAGAAGGTGCCTGAACTGGCGTAACCTGGTTATCAGATCGATAAATATCCTGTCATCATAGAGCCTTCATCCAGGAACTGATGGAAGCAGGTAAAGAAATCCACAACCAAGAACCAGGCCGAGCTCCAGGAGCCAGTTGAGAGAGGGAATAAGAATGAGGAAGACGGGGTCAGGATCATGATGGGGAAATCTACAGAGACAACTGGACCAAGTTCGTGGAAACTCATGAACTTTAGACCAACAGCTGTGGAGCCCTCATGGGACTATACTACCCTCTGCATGCGGGAGAAGCTTGGTCTCTTTGAGGGGCCCCTGGCAGTGGGATCAGGATCTATCCCTGGTGCATGATCTGGCTTTCTGGATCCCATTACCTGTGGTGGGACACCTTGCTCACTCTTGACGCATGGTGGAGGAGCTTGGTCCTGACTCAACTAAACGTACCAGGCTTTCCTGTTCCCCCATGGAAGGACTAACCCTTTTGGAGGAGGGCATGGGTCGTTGGGGGGAAAGGAGGGAGGAATTGGAGGAGCTTTGAGAGGGTGATCTGTAGTTGGTATGTAAATTGAATTAAAAAATTAAAAAATAAAGCCATTTCGTGTACGGAGGATAAGACCTGGTCCCATTGCCAGAGGATGGGATGAGGAGAACTTGCGAGGAAGCAGGAGAAGGGGAGGGAGGGAGAACTGGGGTTGGTAAGTAAAATGAAAAAAAAAGTATATAAAAATTAAAATAAAAAGAAATGTGACGGAAGACAGCAAGGCCAGCAGTGGTCCCCTCACATTGTAAGTGAGTCAGTGAACAAACGAAGAGAAAATTAGGGCATTCCACTCACTTCTTGATCCTTCCCAGCATAGCACTGAGCCAAAATATACAATTTGGGACAATAGATACATTAAAAATCATGGTTTTAATTACAACACAATTTCATTATCTCCTTTTTTTGAGTAAAGGTTTTACAGTCTGGACCTAGCTAGATTGGAAACCATTGTGTACACCAGGCTGGCCTCAAACTCACAG
Source organism: Peromyscus eremicus (assembly GCF_949786415.1). Classification (NCBI taxonomy): domain Eukaryota; kingdom Metazoa; phylum Chordata; class Mammalia; order Rodentia; family Cricetidae; genus Peromyscus; species Peromyscus eremicus. The sequence continues at coordinate 95,979,486 of NC_081439.1, read as the reverse complement.
AAATCGCCCTGCCTCTGCCTCCTGCATGCTGGGATTAAACACATGTGCTACCATCCTCAGTATTCTGTTGGTTATGGCCAAGATGTAAGAGTTATGATGCATACTTATAGGCCTAGTTTTTTTCCTTTGGGCCCTCAGCTCACAATTTTAGAAATGACATGGGACATACTATTAATTATGAAAAGCTCAGCCTATAGCTTATGCTTGTCCCACTAGCTCCCATAACTTAACCCATTTATATCAATCTATGTTTTGCCTCATGACTTTTTACCTCTTTTCCGTCTTGCAACTCCTGTTTCCTCTCCATGTGCCCTGGTGTCTATCACATGCCTAGATTCATCTCTCTTCCTCACTTTCTGCCCGGAAGTCCTGTCCAACCTCTTTCCACCTAGCTATTGGCCATTCAGCTCTTTATTAAATATATCAGAAGGTGCCTTGACAAAGACACATTTTCACAGTGTACAAAACAATTATTCCACAGTACATACTTAATGATTTTTTGCCAAGCTGGTCTTTGTGTTACTTTGATGTCACAGCTGGTTAGGTGTATTTGTTGTTTCCTTCCCTTGGCTGATTGAACAGCACCCAGTACTGTGAAAACTAGTCCTCAGGGTGCAGACTTTCAGGTCAGTTCCAGCTTGGATCCTTCCAATCCTGTGTCTGAAGCACATGGTATTTTCAGCAAGAGAGACTTACCTCCAACTTTTGTGAGATGGTCAAGGGCAATGTCAATACCCCATATTGTTTTGGGACTCTCAAACTCCCCTTACCAAAAACTCAAAAGGGAGTTTTTCATCCCTGTTACTAGAGATTTTGCTAGACAGTCTATGGCTTTTTGTAGAAACATTGACATCTGAGGTGGGGGAATTGTCATTTAAAGTACAGATGTACACACACACACACACAAAAAAAACACACAAGTAATATTAGATAAATAATCATTGTCTTATTTAGGGTTTCTGTTGCTGTGATGAAGCACCATGACTTAAAAATGAGTTGAGGAGGAAAGGGTTTATTTGGCTTACATTCCATATCACTGTTCATCAGTCAGGACAGGAACCTGGAGGCAGGAGCTGATGCAAAGGCCATGAAGGAATACTTCTTCCTAGCTTGCTCCCCATGGCTTACTCAGCCTGCTTTCGTATAGAACCCAGAACCACCAGACCAGAGTTTGTACTCCCCACAGTTTGCTGCGCCATACCCACCAATCACTAACTAAGAAAATGCCCTACAGGCTTGCCTACAGCCCAATCTTTTGGAGGCATTTTCTCAGTTGAGTCTCCCTCCACTCAGATGATGCTAGTTTGTGTAAAGTTGACACAAAACTAGCCAGCACAATTGCTGTGGCTTTTTTCAAGCAACCTTACTGTTATTTCCACCTCTTCCCCTCCATCCCCATTTGTATTGACTACCTTCTCTCCACTCCAATGAAAATCTCCCCTGTTTTCACTATTTCCCCTCACATAATTTGTATATTGTTATTCTTCATTCTAGGGCTCCTTCCCATGCCCTCCCCTCTGTGCTACCACTTGACTTTCATAGTTTCTGAATTTACTCAGGTTTAATATTCACATCTGAAGATTTGGAGTTAGGAATCACAGAAGAATGGGAACATGTGCCATTTGACTTTCTGTGTCTGGGTTAATTCACTTAATACAATATTTTCTAGTTCCATCCCTTTGCCTCTAGATTTCATTTTCTTTACAGATAAATAGTATTCCTAAGTGTATATGTACTGTATTCTCATTACCTCTTCATTAGTTGAAAGCTATTTAGGTTATTTCTCTTTCCTAGTCTATGTGAATAGAGTGGTAATGAACAAGACTGAGCAAATATCTGGGGTAGGATGTCAAGAACTTTGGACACACGCCAAAGAACTTCATAGCTTGCTTATAAGGTATGAGTTTTCCTGCATATATATATGCACACTACATGTATGTCATGCCCACGGAGATCAGAAGAGGTGTCAGTTCTTCTGGAACTGGAGATAAAGAATGTTGTGAGCCTCTAAGTAGGTTATGGGAATTGAAGCTTGGTCCTCTGCAAGAGAAAAATGCTGTTAACCAGTGAGACATGAAATATTTCTTTCTCTTTTTTCATTTTTCTTTATTAAGAAATTGTCTACTCACTCTACATACCACCCACAGATCCCGCCAACTTCCTTCTCCAACCACCAGCCCTCTCTTCCAAGCCACCCAACATCCCCACCTCACCCAAATCAACGTCTCCCATGTGGAGTCAGTAGAGCCCAGCACACTAAGCCTGAGCAAGTCCAAGCCCCTTCCCACTGCACCAAGGCTGCACAAGGCATCACACCACAGGCACCAGATTCCCAAAAGCCTGCGCAAATTTTTTTATGAGGCTACAGTTACCCTGATATCGAAAACACACAAAGATGCAACAAAGTAAGAAAATTACAGACCAATCTCCCTCATGAACATTGATGCAAAAATACTCAATGGAATACTGCCCAACCGAATTCAGGAACACATCAAAAAATTTATCCACCATGACCAAGTAGGCTTCATCCCAGGGATGCAAGGATGGTTGAACATATGAAAGTCTGTCAATGTAATACACCATATAAACAAACTGAAAGAAAACATCCGCATGATCATCTCATTAAATGCTGAGAAGGCCTTTGACAAAATCCAACACCCCTTTTTGATAAAAGTTTTAGAGAGTTCAGAAATACAAGGAACATACCTAAACATAATAAAGGCAATTTACAGCAAGCCAACAGCTTGATGGAGAGAAACTCAAGAGAACTTCAAGTACTATATTGAATAAATATGGAGAGAGTGAACAGCATTGTCTTGTTACTGCTTTTAGTAGAATCTCTTTGAACTTTTTGATGTTGGCTGTTTTCTTGCTGTAAATTATAAATTTATAGTAAATGTAGTATGTTCAACCATCCTTGCATGTCTTGGATGAAGCCTACTTGATTATGGTGGATACTTTTTTTTTTATGTGTTCTTGGATTTGGTTTGCCAATATTTTATTGAGTATTTTTGCATCAATGTTAATGAGGGAGATTGGTCTGTAATTCTCTTTCTTTGTTGAATGTTTGTTTGGCTTGGGAATCAGAGTAACTGTAGCCTCATAAAAGGAGTTTGGTAATGTCCCTTCTGTTTCTATTGTGTGGAATAATCTGCAGAGTGTTGGTATTAACTCTTCTTTAAAAATCTGGTAGAATTCTGTGTTGAAACCATCTTGTCCTGGGATTTTTTTTGGTTGGGAGACTTTTAATGTCTGTTTCTATTTCCCTAGGGGTTATTGGTCTATTCAAATTGTTTATCTGGTCTTGATTTAACTTTGGTATGTGGTACTTGTCTAGAAAAACTGTCTGTTTCCAATTTTGAAGAGTACAGGTGTTAGAAGTATGACCTGATGATTCTCTGGATTTCCTCGTTGTCTGTTGTTATGTCTCCCTTTTCATTTCTGATTTTGTTAATTTGGATGCTCTCTCTCTTTCTGCCTTTTGGCTAGTTTGGATAAGGGCTTGTCTATCTTATTCATTTTCTCAAAGAACCAACTCTTTGTTTCACTGATTCTTTGATTTGTTCTCTTTGTTTGTATTTCATTGACTCCAACTCTCAATTTGATTATTTCCTGGCATCTCTTCCTCCTGGGTGAGTTTGTTTCTTTTTGTTCTAGAGCTTATAGGTGTGCTATTTAGTCACTAGTGTGAGATTTCTCCAATTTCTTTATGTGGGCATCTAGTGCTATGAATTTTCCTCTTAGCACTGCTTTCATAGTGTCCCATAAGTTTGAGTATGTAGTACATTCATTTTCATTGAATTGTAGGAAGTCTTTAATTTCTTTCTTCATTTCTTCCTTTACCCATTGGCGATTCAGTTGAGGATTATTCAGTTCCCATGAGATTGTAGGCCTTCTGTAATTTTTGTTGTTGTTGAAATCTAACATTAAACCATGGTGGTCTGATAGACTACAGGAGGTTATTCTAACTTTTTTGTATCTATTGAGATTTGCTTTGTGACCGAGTATGTGGTTGATTTTAGAGAAAGTTCCATGGGGTGCTATGGATAAGGTATATTCTTTATTGTTATGGTGGGATATTCTGTGGATATCTATTAGGTCCATTTGAGTCATAACATCTGTTAGATCCCTTATTTCTCTGTTAAGTTTCAATGTGGCAGATCTGTACAGTATTGAGAGTGGGATGTTGAAGTCTCCTACTACTAATGTGTGGAGTTTGATGTGCGATTTAAGCTTTATTAATGTTTCTTTTACATATGTTGGTGCCCTTGTATTTGGGGCATAAACATTCAGAATTGAGACTTCATCTTGGTGGATCTTTCTTGTGATGAGTATGTAATGTCCTTCCCAATCTCTTTTGATTGATTTTAGTTTGAAGTCTATGTTGTTAGAATTTAGGATAGCCACACCAGCTTGCTTCTTAAGTCCATTTGATTGGAAAGTCTTTTCCCAGCCTTTTACTCTGAGGTAGTGTGTTTCTTTGCAGTTGAGGTGTGTTTCTTGTATGCAGCAGAAGGATGGATCCTGTTTTCATATCCATTCTGTTAGCCTGTGTCTTTTTATGGGCAAATATAGTCCTTTGATAGTGAGAGATATTAATGATCAGTGGTTGTTAATTCCTGTTATTTTTTTTTGTTGGTGTTGTTTGTGTGTATGCATTTTCCTTCTTTGAGATTTGCTGCTATTTATTGCCTTTTTTTTGTGGGAGCAGCTAACTTCCTTGGGTTGGAGTTTTCCTTCTAGTACTTTCTAGAGGGCTGGATTTGTGGATAGGTATTGTTTAATCTGGTTTTATCATGGAATACTTTGCTTTTCTGTCTATGTTCATTCAAAACTTTACTGGGCATAGTATTCTGGGCTGGCATCTATGATCCCTTAGTGTTTGCAAAAGGTCTGTCTAGGACCTTCTTGCTTTCAGAATCTCCTTTGAGAAGCTGGGTGTAATTGTGATAGGTCTTCCTGCATATGTTACTTGAACTTTTTCCTTTGCAGCTTGTAGATGTAACCATTGAGTTAAATAAGAAACACAGAGTCAACTGCAGAGTTAAAATCCCAAGAGGTCAGAGCAATAGCTACGAGCTAAAAACCTTAACCTTCACTGCCGCTGCTGTCCTCCTTAGCGAGTGCCCTAAGAGGTCAGAGCAGTAGCTGAGAGCTGAGACTTAAAACCACCTTCTTACCCTTCCTGCTGCTACTGTCCTTCCCCTCAGAAAGACACCTACTTCCTGTGTATCTGTTTTTTTTATTGACTTTCTGTTCTGCCTTCTCATTGGTTGTAAACCCAACCACATGACTTCTTCATCACTGCCTGTCTATACAGACCTCCAGGTCTTCTATGGTTGGTATTGAGATTAAAGACATGTCTCCATGCTGGCTGTGTCCTTGAACACACAGAGATCTGTCTGTCATGTGATGTGGATTAAAGGTGTGCACCCCCACTGCCAGGCTTCTGCTATGGCTTGCTATTAGCTCTGACCCAAAGGCAATTTAATTTATTAACATACAAATAAAATCACATTTTAGTACAAATAAAATATCACCACAGGTATACCTATGGAATATTAAATTCATCGTTTTAGCTGATGAGAGAAGAGTATATCAGCCCAGAGTGAGAGGGAACTCCCCAGCCGAAGAAAATACAGAAAATTTGTATGTGGGAGAAATAATCTGTAGTCATGTTATAATTCTTCCAGTCCTTCTTGGCTTGTGAGTGCTGGTGAGTTTTGATCTCCTGAAGTTTATAATAACCTTTTTAAAATGTCAAAATCTTTAGACATATTAGCAATATGATAACAGTGGTGAATGTTGTCAAAGCAAAATTATGAATCTTTGGAGTCTCAACAAAACAGCAGGATAGCCAGAGAATGGAATTTGAAATGTGTCATTTACATATATCAAATTTTGTTTACTATTTGATCAAAATTAATAAAATATATTTAGGCCAGAATTATTATTATTTTTTGTAGGATTTTTTAATTTTTATTTTGCAATACAATTCAGTTCTACGTATCAGCCACGGATTCCCTTGTTCTCCCCCTCCCACCCCCCTCACCTTCCCCCAGCCCGCCCCCATTCCCATCTCCTCCAGGGCAAAGCCTTCCCTGCAGACTGAGATCAACCTGGTAGACTCAGTCCAGGTAAGTCCAGTCCCATCCTCCCAGGCCGAGCCAAGCGATCCTGCATAGGCCCTAGGTTTCAAACAGCCGACTCATGCAATGAGCACAGGCTCTGGTCCCACTGCCTGGATGCCTTCCAAACAGACCAAGCCAATCAACTGTCTCACCCACTCAGAGGACCTGATCCAGTTGGGGACCCCTCAGCCATTGGTTCATATTTCATGTGTTTCCATTCATTTGGCTATTTGTCCCTGTGCTTTATCCAACCTTGGTCTCAACAATTCTCGCTCATATAAACCCTCCTCATTCTTCCTAATTGGATTCCCAGAGATCCACCTGGGGCCTAGCCATGGATCTCTGCATCCAGATCCCTCAGTAGTTGGATGAGGTTTCTAGCATGACAATTAGGGTGTCTGGCCATCCCATCACCAGAGTAGGTCAGTTTGGGCTGTATCTCAACCATTGCCAGCAGTCTGTTGTGGGGGTATCTTTGTGGATTTCTGTGGGCCTCTCTAGCACTTTGCTTCTTCCTATTCTCATGTGGTTTTCTTTTACCATGGTCTCCTATTCCTTGTTCCCCCTCTCTGTTGTTGATCCAGCTGGGATCTCCTGCTCCCCCAAGCTCTCTTTCTCTCGACCCTCGCCCTTCACTACCCCCACTCATGTCCAGGCTGTTCATGTAGATCTCATTCCATATCTCTGTCATTGGGTGATCCCTTTGTCTTTCTTGGGGTCCTGTTTTCCAGGTAGCCCCCTTGTGATGTGAGTAGCAGTCTAGTCATCCTTGTAGAATTATTATTTCTAATCATATTTTTATAAGTTTTGATATCAGTGATGAACAGTTCATCAGAAGGATCTGGAATTGTATCACTTTATTCCTAAAGTCAAATCCCAATATTTAAGAATCTAGAGGTAAGTAACAGCCTGTATTCAGACTAAGAGCTTTAGAGCACCTTTGTCCTGCAGCGGCCTGCTCATATGGTGTGACCAGGCAATCCAGGATCCATAAGGCAAGTCAGTGTCCTGTGGAAATATGTAAGCATATCTTCTTCCTGATATTATGAAAAAATCCGGACCTTTCCAATTACTAGGGAGAAAGTCCTAGAGACTTAGCTGTACCTTTGTGGAGAAATGACTGAGGAAAGAACTCATATAGTCTTCAGAATGTATTGATTACAAACAGAGCATGAGAAGTAATACACAGATAGCTTGAACATAAAATCAGGTTATAATTCAAAAGTCTAGAGTTATTTTAAACAGTAAAATATTTTCTCTGTAGAAAATAGTAAAAATGATAACATTTCCCAATAAGCCCATTTAAGCCAATTAATAGCTGAATTATACGTATAAATATTGATTAGATTCTGGGATACAGAAGAAACCTATCTTCATCTGTTCAGAGAGCTATGTTTTATTTAAGTTGTGTAAGTGAGATTCCTATTCATCTTCCCCTTCACTACTTGATTTATGGCAGACATTTTTCTATAGGCTAATCCATAATCTAAAAAGATTTTAGCCTCCCCTCCTGAAAGTATGGCCAGCATTTTCTTTCATCAGCATGATACAGTACAAATTCTCATCCTAATAGTGAAATGTTTCACTAAACCTTGCCCAGTCATTGGGCAAAACCAAAACTTATTATAAGCCACAGTCATCCTAGGGTTCCCCCTGCTAGGCAGCCTCCCTGGATCTGTGGGTTGCAGATGATTTAAGATATGGGGAGATGAATATTTAAGATCTCCGTTTTGGAATAAGGATATTTTGCTTTTTAAAGTATGATGAGATCCTTCCATCATATCTTGACCTGGCAGGTAATAAGGAATGCCTGTAGTGGGAGATATGAAAAGTTGAACACCAGTTCTTAAGAGCTTTTGAAGTATATGTAAGGCCGTTGTCCATTTATGAGCACTAGGCATTCCTAAAATTGAAAAGCAGTGATACAAATGTTGTATTACAGCCGGGCGGTGGTGGCGCATGCCTTTAATCCCAGCACTCGGGAGGCAGAGCCAGGCGGATCTCTGTGAGTTCGAGGCCAGCCTGGACTACCAAGTGAGTTCCAGGAAAGGCGCAAAGCTACACAGAGAAACCCTGTCTCGAAAAACCAAAAAAAAAAAAAAAAAAAAAACAAATGTTGTATTACTTCTCATTTCATAGCCATTAAATCATAAGGACATCAGCCTCCTGGGTAAGCTCCCATAGGGAGAGAATTTGTAGTTCTTGGACAGACATATGAAAAAGTGCCAGTATATCCTGTAGAGTTATCTTCCAATCTATGTGCTCATGAATTTCATAGTTAAATATAATATAATATCACCTGTGCAATAAATGTATTGTAATATATGTACATAAATATATATACATATATATGTATACACACATGTATATATATATTATTGGGTTGGGTGACTTTGAGGAAACTATAATTGACAGTTCTGATTGTGAATCTGTACACATAATGAGGAACTCTGCCTAATAAAATGAATTCTGGATAAACAGAATTTGTATCTCCTGCACTGTATGTCAGCTTTGGCCTCCATTGTGGCAGGGAGAGATGGCAAGTGAAAAATAAAATGCTAACAATCTTTAGGGTGAGGAGGTATGGTAAAGGAGCAATCTTGTAAGTCTATAACAATTACTATTTTGATTTCTAGGGATGGCCGTGGGAGATGGCAAGTCAGGCGGTGAGATTACCCTTGGGTTCAATAAATTTTATTTAATTTCTTAAGGTCTTTTTTTTTTTTTTTGGTTTTTCAAGACAGGGTTTCTCTGTGTAGCTTTGCGCCTTTCCTAGAACTCACTTTGGAGACCAGGCTGGCCTTGAACTCACAGAGTGCCGCCTGCCTCTGCCTCCCGAGTGCTGGGATTAAAAATGTGAGCCACCACTGCCTGGCTTCTTAAGGTCTTATAACAGTCTATAAGCCTGATTTTTTAAAAAATAACTAATATTTGGGTGATTTAAGGGCATTGTTATTTAAATGAGGGCAGCTGTAACCATGCAGTTTAGAAGGTTTCCAGATTAAGTTAGCACTTAGATTCCAGTGAGTTGTAGCAAAAAGAAAAAAAAAAAGCTGTTTGTAGGACAGGATGGGGAAATCCAGTAGGATGAAAAGGGTCCCATGAGCAGGCAAAAGAGTCAGAGACACTCTCCCTCACACTCACACTGTTAGGAGTACAACAAAAACCCCAAGCTAAACACCTACAGCATGTATGCAGAGAACCTAGCACAGACCCATGCAGGCTCTGTGATTGCTGCTTCCATCTCTGTAAACTCCTGTGAGTCCTGCTCATTTGATCCAGTGGGCCTTGCTCTCCTGGTGTTCTTGACCCCATTGGTTCCTACAGTCCTTCCTCCCCTCTTCTGTGGGGTTTGCTGAGCTCCCCCTAATGTTTGTCATTGGACCTCTTTATCTGTTCCTATCAGCTGCTGGAAAATGCCTCTCTGATGATGACTGGGCAAGGCATCGATCTATGAGTATAACAGAATATCACTAGGAATCATTCCATTGACTTTATTTTAGACCAATAGTGTTTGGTTCTATGCTAGGTCTCTGAACCATCCAGCTTAGAGATCCTGGCCATCTAGGAAGTGTCTGGCATGGCCTCCCTCCTGTGTCTTGGGCCTCCAGTTAGACACTCCCACTGGATCTCTTTTCATTCTTCTGCATGCAGATATCCAGTATGACCAGCACCACTTGTTGAAGATGTTTTCTTTTTCCAGTGTATATTTCTGGCTTATTTATTGAAAAGCAGGTGTCCACAGGTATATGGATTTATGTTTGGGTTTTCAATTCAATTCCATAGACTAACATGTCTGATTTTATGCTTATACCATGTGGTTTTTATTCCTATGGCTCTGTAGTACAGCTTAAAATCAGGGATGGTGATAGCCCTGGAAGTTCTTTTATGCTATCAGGATTTTTAGCTAGTCTGGCTTTTCTGTTCTCATACAAAATTGATTATTGTCCTTTCAAGGTCTGTAAATTATGGTGTTGGAATTTTTTTTTATGAGACAGGGTTTCTCTGTGTAGTTTTGGTGCCTGTTCTGCATCTTAATCTGTAGACGAGGCTCACCTCGAACTCACAGAGATATGCCTGGCTCTGCCTTCCAAATGTTGGGATTAAAGGCATGTGCCACCACCACCCGGCTTGGTGTTGGAATTTTGATGGGGATTGCATTGAACCTGTAGATTGCTTTTGGTGGGATGGCCATTTTTACTGCCTTAATTCTACCAATTCATGACCATGGGAGATCTTCCCATCCTCTGATACCTTGCTCAATTTCTTTCTTTAAAGGCTTGATATTTTTATCGTACTAGTCTTTCACTTGCTTGGTTAGTATCACTCCAATATGTTTTACATTGTTTGTGGCTATTGTGAAGCTTGTTGTTTCCTTGATTTCTTTCTCAATCAGTTTGTCAGCTGTAAATAGGAGGGCTACTAATTATTTTTCATTAATTTTGTATTATACACATTGCTGAAGGTGATTATCAGCTGTGGGAGTTCCCTGGTAGAATTTTTGGGTTGCTTGAGTATACTATCATATCATCTAGAAATAATACTTTGACTTCTGCATTTCCTATTTGTATCCCCTTCATCTCCTTTAGCTGTTTTATTGCTATAACAAGAACTTCAAGTACTATATTGAATAGATATAGAGTGGACGACCTTGTGTGTTCCTGGTTTTATTGGGGTTACTTTGAGTTTCTCTGTATTGGACTTGATGTTGGCTAGACACATAGCACTAAATGTCCATATAAAAAATTGGAGAAATCTCACACTAGTGACTTAACAGCACACCTATAAGCTCTAGAAGAAAAAGAAGCAAAGTCACCCAGGAGGAATAGATGCCAGGAAATAATCAAATTGAGAGCTGAAATCAATAAAATAGAGACAAAGAGAACAAATGAAACAAAGAGTTGGTTCTTTGAGAAAATCAACAAGATACACAAGCCCTTATCCAAACTAACCAAAAGGTAGAGAGAGAGCATCCAAATTATCAAAATGAGAAATGAAAAGGGAAACATAACAACAGACGAGGAAATCTAGAGAATCATCAGGTCATACTTCAAACACCTGTACTCCACAAAAATGGAAAATCTAAAAGAAATGGACAATTTTCTAGATAGGTACCACATACCAAAGTTAAATCAAGACCAGATAAACTATTTAAATAGACCAATAACCCCTAAGGAAATAGAAAGTCATTAAAAGTCTCCCAACCAAAGAAAGCCCAGGACAAGATGGTTTCAATGCAGAATTCTGCCAAATTTTCAAAGAAGAGTTAATACCAATACTCTGCAAAGAATTCCATACAATAGAAACAGAAGGATCATTACCAAGCTCCTTTTAGGAGGCTACAGTTACTCTGATTCCCAAGCCAAACATAGATGTAACAAAGAAAGAGAATTACAGACCAATCTCCCTCATGAACATTGATGCAAAAATACTCAATAAAATATTGGCAAACCGAATCTAAGAACACAGAAAAAAATTATCCACCATGATCAAGTAGGCTTCATCCCAGGAATGCAAGCATGGTCCAACATACTGATGTCTGTCAAAGTAATACACCATATAAACAAACTGAAAGAAAAAATATCACATAATCATCTCATTAGATGCTGAAAAGACCTTTGACAAAATCCAACACCACTTCATGATAAAGTTCTTGGAGCGATCAGGAATACAAGGGACATACCTAAGCATAATAAAGGCTGCCAACAGCCAATATCAAAAAACTCAAAGTGATTTCACTAAAAGCAAGAACAAGACAAGGATGTCCACTCTCCACATATTTATTCAATATAGTAATTGAAGTTCTAGCTCGAGCAATAATCAATCAATTCTCCCCAGTGCTCTCAGAGAACCAGTATATATACCCACACAGTAATTCTTTGGCAAAGCAATGCAAAACTTGAGGTTTTCAGGGTCACAGAGAGAGGAGATAAGGATCCACACATAAAGCAATAATTGTCAGCTTCCAATTACAACCCAAAATGGGAGTGGCTAAAGGGGAGTTCTCTGGTAGTGTCAACTAAAGGCTAAGATCAATTAGGGAATTTGTGTGCTCAAACTATAATCTAGAAATGGATAGGTAGAATGTTAGTGGTCAACAAGTCACAAGAAATTAAACTGTCTTTGGTGCCACTTTTCCAGCTCGTCCCAGCTGCAGCTGCTTTCTGATAGGAAGAGGGACATATGCTAGGTGGCTAAGCAACCTATGTCAGAGCATGTAGTATTTGGTTAGTAAAAGCACTTTCACTCAGAGTAATTGCTGAGGAGAAATTCTAGGAATAGCACCTGGTTGAGGAGGAATTCAAACTTATTTTGCACAAAAAAAAAGATTGGCACCTATCTCCTCTCTTGCCTTGCAGGCAATCTTCTTGGGTGAGTGGGAAGTAACTGCCTTAACTCAGTAACTAACAAATGGCTAAAACATCATCCCAGGAATGTGAGCAGTAAATCTCTTAAATTAGGGTCTTGTGTAAGTAACCCGGGGTGAAGGTAAGGTGTTTAGGATTTAATTGTTAGTCATTCTTTTCTCTATCTGTGAGTGAGAGGAGCTAATGTTTATTTCTCTGCATTTGTCTTTGGAAAAAGGAACCTTTGCTGAAATACTTTTGTCCAGAAAATGGCCCTGGCCAGATATATATTAATGAAAATAAACACAGCTGGAGACAGTTATCCAATTACCCCAAATATATAGGGAATATTGTGTCCAAGATTGAGATGCAATCATGAGATTACATGTACACATAACATGGAGATGCACGGTAAATGGGGAGAATCACAGCTGTTATTGCCCAAGAAGTGTATAACAAGTGACAGCCAATTCATTCAAAAGGCAGGAATTCCATAATGCATTGAGTGATGGTTTCCTGTAACAGAACCCTTAGTTCTGATAGGTTGACCTTCTCAACTCTACTTGTCAATGCTGTATGCTCTCACAGACTTTTGCTTCCAGCGGCTCTCAATAACAAATGGCTCATGTCTCAGTGGTTAATAGCATTTTTACTCTTGCAGAGGACCAACCTTCAATTCCCATAACCTACATAGAGGCTCACAACATTATTTAACTCCAGTTCCAGAAGAACTGACACCTCTTCTGATCTCCATGGGCATGACATACATGTAGTGTGAACACACATGCAGGCAAACACGTACCTTATAAGCAAACTATGCAGTTCTTTGGCATGTGTCCAAAGTTCTTGACATCCTACCTCAGATACTTGCTCAGTCTTGTTCATTACCACTCTATTCACATAGACTAGGAAAAGGAAATAACCTAAATAGCTTTCAACTAATGAAGAGGTAATGAGAATGCAATACATATACACTGTGGAATACTGTTCATCTGTAAAGAAAATGAAATCTAGAGGCAAAGGGATGGAACTAGAAAATATTGTATTAAGTGAATTAACACAGACACAGAAAGTCAAATGGCACATGTTCTCATTCTTCTGTGATTCCTACCTCCAAATCTTCAGATGTGAATATGAAACCTGGAGTAAATGCAGAAACTATGAAAGTCAAGTGGTAGCACAGAGGGGAGGGCATGGGAAGGAGCCCTAGAATGAAGAATAACAATATACAAATGATGTGAGGGGAAATAGTGAAAACAGGGGAGGTTTTCATTGGAGTGGAGAGAAGGTGGTCAATACAAATGGGGATGGAGGGGAAGAGGTCGAAATAACAGTAAGGATGCTTGAAAAAAGCCACAGCGATTGTGCTGGCTAGTTTTGTGTCAACTTTACACAAACTAGCATCATCTGAGTGGAGGGAGCCTCAACTGAGAAAATGCCTCCAAAAGATTGGGCTGTAGGCAAGCCTGTAGGGCATTTTCTTAGTTAGTGATTGGTGGGTATAGCCCAGCAAACTGTGGGGGGTACAATCTCTGGTCTGGTGGTTCTGGGTTCTATATGAAAGCAGGCTGAGTAAGCCATGGGGAGCAAGCAAGTAAGCAGTATCCCTTCATTGCCTTTGCATCAGCTCTTGCCTCCAGATTCCTGTCCTGACTTCCTTCGATGATGCACAGCGATATGGAAGTGTAAGCCAAATAAACTCTTTCCTCCTCAACTTGTTTTTGGGTCATGGTGCTTCATCACAGCAACAGAAACCCTAAATAAGACAATGATTATTTATCTAAAATCACATGTATGTGTTGATGAGTGTGTGTGTGTGTGTGTGTGTGTGTGTGTGTGTGTGTGTGTGTGTGTGAATACATCCGTACTTCAAATGAAAATTCCCCCACCTCAGATGTCAATGTTTCTACAAAAAGCCATAGACTGTCTAGCAAAATCCCCAGTACCAGGGATGAAACACTCCCTTTTGAATTGTTGGTAAGGGGAGTTTGAGAGTCCCAAAACAATATGTGGTATTGACATTGCCCTTGACCATCTCACAGAAGTTGGAGGTAAGTCTCTCTTGCTGAAAATACCATGTGCTTCAGACACCGGACTGGAAGGATCCACCTGGATCTGACCCGAAAGTCTGCACCCTGAGGACTAGTTTTTATAGAACTGGGTGCTGTGCAAGCAGCCAAGGGAAGGAAACAACAAATACACCTAACCAGCTGTGACAACAAAGTACCACAATGAAGAGCTTGGCAAAATATTGCTAAGTATATATTGAGGAATAATTGTTTTGTACACTGTGAAGATGTGTCTTTGCCAAGGCGCCTTCTGATATCTTTAATAAAGAGCTGAATGGCCAATAGCCAGGGAGAAAGAGGTTAGACAGGACTTCGGGGCAAAAAGTGAGGAAGAAAGATGCATCTAGGCGTGTGACAGACACCAGGGCACATGGAGAGGAAACAGGAGGTGCAAGAAGGAAGAGAGGTAAAAAGCCATGAGGCAGTCCTCTGTCAGATGTGGGATTGGTGAAGATCTTTTCCCATTCTGTAGGCTGTCGCTTTGCTTTGTTGACTGTATCCTTTGCCCTACAAAAGCTTCTCAGTTTCAAGAGGTCCCATTGATTGATTGTTTCTCTCAGTGTCTGTGCTACTGGTGTTCTATTTAGAAAGTGGTCTCCTATGCCAATGTGTTCAAGACTACTTCCTACTTTCTCTTCTAGCAGGTTCAGAGTAGCTGGATTTATGTTGAGGTCCTTGATCCACTTCAACTTAAGTTTTGTGCACGGTGATAGATATGGATCTATTTGCAGCCTTCTACATGTTGATATCCAGTTTTGCCAGCACCATTTGTTGAAGATGCTTTCTTTTTTCCATTGTGCACTTTTGGCTTCTTTGTCAAAAATTATTTGTTCATAGGTGTGCGGATTAATATCAGGGTCTTCAATTCGATTCCATTGGTCCACATGTCGGTTTTTATGCCAGTACCAAGCTGTTTTTATTACTGTAGCTCTATAGTACAGCTTGAAGTCAGGGATCGTGATGCCTCCAGAGGTTGTTTTATTGTACAGGATTCTTTTGGCTATCCTGGGTTTTT
The DNA here is from genome assembly GCF_949786415.1 of Peromyscus eremicus. Lineage (NCBI taxonomy): Eukaryota > Metazoa > Chordata > Mammalia > Rodentia > Cricetidae > Peromyscus > Peromyscus eremicus. The sequence goes on along the minus strand of NC_081439.1, from coordinate 95,963,924 downwards.
TGTTTTTCCATATGAAGTTGAGTATTATTCTTTCCAGGTCTGTGAAGAATTGTGTTGGTATTTTGATGGGGATTGCATTGAATCTGTAGATTGCTTTTGGTAAGATTGCCATTTTTACTATGTTAGTTCTGCCTATCCATGAGCATGGGAGATCTTTCCATTTTCTGACATCTTCTTCAATTTCTTTTTTCAGGGACTTAATGTTCTTGTCATATAGGTCCTTCACTTGCTTGGTTAGTATTACCCCAAGGTATTTTATGTCATTTGTGGCTATAGTAAAGGGTGACGTATCTCTGATTTCCTTCTCCGCTTTTTTGTCCATTGTATATAGGAGGGCTACTCAAGAAATTAGACATCAAAATGCCCAACAGTCCAATTAAGAAATGGGCTATAGAACTAAACAGAGAATTCTCAACAGAGGAAACTCAAATGGCTGAAAGACATTTAAGGAATTGCTCAACATCCCTAATCATCAGGGAAATGCAAATCAAAACAACTCTGAGATACCACCTTACGCCTGTCAGAATGGCTAAGATCAAAAACACTGAAGACACCTTATGCTGGAGAGGATGTGGAGCTAGGGGAACTCTCCTCCACTGCTGGTGGGAATGCAAGCTTGTACAACCACTTTGGAAATCAATATGGCGATTTCTTAGAAAATTGGGAATCCATCTCCCCCAAGATCCAGCTATACCACTCTTGGGCATATACCCAAGGAATGCTCAACCACACCACAAGAGCACTTGTTCAGCTATGTTCATATCAGCGTTGTTTGTAATAGCCAGAACATGGAAACAACCTAGATGCCCTTCAACTGAAGAATGGATAAACAAAATGTGGTACATATACACAATGGAATACTACTCAGCAGAGAAAAACAATGACATCATGAGGTTTGCAGACAAATGGATGGATCTAGAAAAAATCATCCTGAGTGAGGTATCCCAGACTCAGAAAGACAAACATGGTATGTACTCACTCATAACAGGATACTAGATATGGAACAAGGATGACTGGACTGCTACTCACATCACCAGGCAGGCTACCTGGAAAATAGGACCCCAAGAAAGACACAGGGATCGCCCAACGACAGAGAAATGGAATGAGATCTACATGAACAGCCTGGACATGAGTGGGGGTAGTGAAGGGCGAGGGTCGAGGGAAAGAGAGCTTGGGTGAGTGGGAGATCCCAGCTGGATCAAAAACAGAGAGGGAGAACAAGGAATAGGAGACCATGGTAAATGAAGACCACATGAGAATAGGAAGAAACAAAGTGCTAGAGAGGCCCACAGAAATCCACAAAGATACCCCCACAACAGACTGCTGGCAATGGTCAAGAGACAGTCCGAACTGACCTACTCTGGTGATGGGATGGCCAAACACCCTAATTGTCGTGCTAGAAACCTCATCCAACTACTGAGGGATCTGGATGCAGAGATCCATGACTAGGCCCCAGGTGGATCTCTGGGAGTCCAATTAGCGAGAATGAGGAGGGTTTATATGAGAGAGAATTGTTGAGACCAAGGTCGGATAAAGCACAGAGACAAATAGCCAAACAAACGGAAACACATGAAATATGAACCAATGGCTGAGGGGTCACCAACTGGATCAGGCCCTCTGAGTGGGTGAGACAGTTGATTGGCCTGATCTGTTTGGGAGGCATCCAGGCAGTGGGACCGGGTCCTGTGCTCATTGCATGAGTTGGCGGTTTGAAACCTGGGGCCTATGCAGGGTCCCTTGGCTCGGCATGGGAGGAGGGGACTGGACCTACCTGGACTGAGTCCACCAGGTTGATCTCAGTCTGTGGGGAAGGCTTTGCCCTGGAGGAGATTGGAATGGGGGGCGGGCTGGGGGGAAGGTGAGGGGGGCGGGAGGGGGGAGAACAACGGAATCTGTGGCTGATATGTAGAACTGAATTGTATTGCAAAATAAAAATTAAAAAAAAAAAGCCATGAGGCAAAACATAGATTGACATAAATGGGTTAATTTAAGTTATAGGAGCTAGTGGGACAAGCATAAGCTATAGGCTGAGCTTTTCATTATTAATAGTATGTCTCCATGTCATTTTTTAAATTGTGAGCTGGAGGCCCAAAGGAAAAAAACTCTACCGACAAGTATGCATCATCAACTCTTACATCTTGGCCATAATGAACAGAATACTGAGGATGGTAGCACATGTGTTTAATCCCAGCATGCAGGAGGCAGAGGCAGGGGGATCTCTGTGAGTCTGAGGCCAGCCTGGTCTACACAATGGTTTTCAGTCTAGCTAAGAGTAGACTATAAAACTTTGACTCAAAAAAAGGAAATAAAGAAATTGGGAAGTAATTAAAACCGTGATTTTAATGTACCTATTGTCACAAATTGTATAATGTGGTTCAGTGCTATGCAGGGAAGGATCAAGAAGTGAGTGGAGTGTCCTAATTTTCTCTTCGTTGTTCACTGACTCACTTACAAGGTGAGGGGAGCTCTGCTGGCCTTGCTGTCTTCTGCAATGTTTCTTTTTTTATTTTAATTTTTTATATATGTTTTAGTATTCATTTTACTTACCAACCCCAGTTCTTCCTCCCTCCCCTTCTCCCACTTTCCCCAAGTTCTCCTCATCCCATCCCCTAGCAATGGGAACAGATCTTATCCTGGGTACACGAAATGGCTTATTTTTTAATTTTTTAATTCATTTTACATACCAACCTCAGATCCCCCTCTCATCCCTACTGCATCTCCTTCCTCCTTCCCCCGCAATGCCCCATCCTCTCCTCCAAAAGGGTTAGTCCTTCCATGTGGGAACAGGAAAGCCTGGTATATTCAGTTGAGTCAGGACCAAGCTCCTCCACCATGCGTCAGGGGTGAGCAAGGTGTCCCACCATAGGTAATGGGATCCAGAAAGCCATATCATGCACCAGGGATAGATCCCACTGCCAGGGGAGACCAAGTTTCTCCCACATGCAGAGGGCAGTATAGTCCCATGAGGGCTCCACAGCTGTTGGTCTAAAGTTCGTGTGTTTCCACGAACTTGGTCCAGTTGTCTCTGTAGATTTCCCCATCATGATCCTGACCCCGTCTTCCTCATTCTTATTCCCTCTCTTCAACTGGCTCCTGGAGCTCGGCCTGGTGCTTGGTTGTGGATCTCTGTACCTGCTTCCTTCAGTTACTGGATGAAGGATCTATGACAGGATATTCACCGATCTGATTACCAGGGTAGGCCAGTTCAGCTACCTTCTCCACTATTGCTAGTGGTCTAACCTGGGGTCATTCTTGTGGATTCCTGGGAATTCCCCTAGCACCAGGTTTCTCCCTCACGCCATAATGACACCCTCTATTGAGATATCTCTTTCATTACTCTCCCACTCCCACTCCCCCAGCTTGAACATGTTCTCACTCCGCATCCCCTTCCCCCACTTCCCCCCTCACCCCCAGTTTACTCATGTAGATATCCTCTGTTTCTCCTTCCCAAGGTGATTCATGTGCCCCCCCCCTTAGGGTCTTCCTTGTTTTCTAGCTTATGAACTGCCTTTTTAGAGTCCATTCCCTGTGGTGTGATGCCTTACTCTGCCTTGTTTCTATGATCACACTTGTGAAGAGGGAGATTCTCTAAGTCTACAGAACTAAGAACACGGAAATTAACAAAGAAATCTATCATTTTATCCCAATCATGAGCTCCTTGTCAGGTCCCTCTTTGATAAACAACAGGCCTAAAACAAAACTCCAGGTTGTTGTATAGTCTAATTTTTTATCACTACCAGAAGGGTTTCTGAGAAACTTCAAATTAAAATGCATTTTTATCTCGGGTTACCCCCTCCTATCAGTCTTATCTATAATGTTGTTCAGAGAGAGCAGTTAGGAGCCTCACTTCATAGAAGAGACGCACTATGTTCAAAGACTTGAGAAGAAGGTTTTGTTTTAATGTGTCCTTTAGAGATATTTTAAGTGCTTCTTTCCTATACAAAAGAAGAATTAGCCGGGCAGTGGTGGTGCATGCCTTTAATCCCAGCACTCGGGAGGCAGAGGCAGGCAGATCTCTGTGAGTTGGAGGCCAGCCTGGGCTACCAAGTGAGTTCCAGGAAAGGCGCAAAGCTACACAGGGAAACCCTGTCTCGAAAAACCAAAAAAAAAAAAAAAAGAAGAAGAATTATTCTCAAAGCAAATGTTGCAAGACAGCTAAGTTCTACTTCCTTAAGATAGCATATTTTGACACCACTGAAAGTTACAAAGCAGAAAAAAATCAGGCAGCAAGTCAAACTCAACTCAAAATGCTAACAATGCTTATGATGCAACCTGGAATGACCTCTAACTACAAATTATACCCCGGAGACCAGCACATCATGGAAGACTATTGATCATGAGTTAAGTACAGAGAGCTGCTCTCCAGAACTGCCTTTTCAAACATTAAAAAATTAATTGAACATTATTTTTGGAAGGGAGGGGATGTATGAAGATGGATTAGACGATTCTACACATAGGGAAAACATTCTAATTAAGAGACTTTAAAAACTATTGTAGATGTTTATTTGATCTTAGCAACATTGTCAGTTATCATAAAGTATTTCTCTTCATCACAAAATAGTAAGGATTTCAAAAGTCCAAAGGGAAAAATCTAGAAGCTTTAAAAATTTGTTTGAACCGAGCCCTAATTCTTCTAAAAAGTGTCTCCAAAATCTGGAGTAGAATTATCATACTCCATAATGAAATGCTTGAGTTCTTCAACATGTTGCTCACCTATTTCATGCAAACTCTGCTTCATTGCAAACTGTATAGATTTTTCTAAGGAACGATCCTTTTCAACCAGCCTTTCCACCACCATCCCGAAAGTTTCACAGACTTGTCGGTAAACCTTCTCAATCTCCGTGATTTTTGATGCAATCGCTTTTGAGCGACTGCTAAGCTGGCTGTCTTCACACAATTCTGTGCCAGCTCTTGTGTTGGACTCGGGTTCTTCTGTCTGGTTGATACATAATGGTGCCTTGGATCCCGTCTCAAACTCGGACATTTCAGCCAAGTGATTTTCTTCTGACTTCTTGAGATTTTCATTAGCCCACTTGCTTGCAGCATCAGCCTGTTCTGTCTCAGTCAGCCGGCTGGGGCTTTTTAACACCTTGGATGAAGAACCTGAAGGCACAGTATCTCTTGATGTTTTCAAATACTGGATGGCTCTCTCTTTACATCGATGTCGAGACTGATGGAAGGAGCACATCATGCTTCTACTGCTGAGACTGGAGCCAAATCTGCTGGGTAGGGAGTCCTTCCCGCCCACATGTGATTCTCTCAAAAAAGGAGCGCCCCGTTTATGGGGAGATCGTTGTCTTGAATAATGGGAAGAATAGAAAAGTCTTCTTCTAAAGTTGTTTATCATGGCCCTGTATTCAGGCTGTCGGCTTGTGGCATACTCATCTCTTGACCATCAGTAGCCATAGGGCCTCTTTTGTAGGGTGGACCACTTCTTGGATTCTGAGAAAAACAGCGGCCTTCATCCCATTTTTGGTAATCCACGTGACAGTATTATCTACTGTAGCCTCCTTCATAGGGTCTGGCTAGCAGAGATGATCTCTTGTCTCCCAGAGGCGGTCTCTTCAGCACGTTAATTAATAGATGGTTGCCATCACTGGGATGGTTCAAAGGAGGCGCTTGTTTTCATGGAAGTTGCTTGTAGTGATACCATCCCTGGGCTTGATTTCCTGAAAGTTGCTTGTAGTCACACCATCCTTCAGACCACATCTCATCTCGTGGAAGCCACTGGTCTTCTGCCAACAGAAATGTGTACTTCCCTTCCTGTTCACTTTCAATTTCTAACCATACTCATGGCTCAGTTCAAGAATCTGTTATTGTCTAAAAATTCGTCCTTGGAACTCTCCAACACGCACGTTCCACCGCTGCTGCTGAAACCCCACCAACAGCCCTCTAATTAGACTTAGGACCACTAAACTGCACGGAAAGCATGCCCTGTCCTTGAAAGCTAGGAAATTAGCTGGGGCTAGTGAGGTCATGCGTCCTAGAGGAGAATGCAGTACTACCTCTTGACTAAATCAGTACAATTCCTAAGTGAATTCCACTTACTACAAATAAGTGTCGCTCTCACCCCTCACCAAAAATGCTTCTCTTTGCAACAGAGAGAGACCACTGCAGTAAACCACAACCACTCAAATTCAGAGAACAAGTGTTTGTTGGGCATCTAGCCCCAATATATATTCCACAACTCCTGTGCCTAAGGTGCAGGGAGCATCATTAAGAGGAGGAGGAAAGATTGTAGGAACCAGAAATGAAAGGGAAGCTTCACGATATTTCAACAATATGATTGCCTAAAGAAAAACTGAACAGGGACAATACCAATCAATATGCTAAGTTGAAAGCGGGAAATCTCACAAGGTTCCTCCCCTAAACAAAGAACCACAGGCTGCCGGGCAGTGGTGGCACAAGCCTTTAATCCCAGCACTCGGGAGGCAGAGGCAGGCGGATCTCTGTGAGTTCGAGGCCAGCCTGGTCTGCAAAGTAAGTTCCAGGAAAGGCGCAAAGCTACACAGAGAAACCCTGTCTCAAAAAACCAAATAATAAATAAATAAATAAAAATAAACAAAAAAAACCTGTAAACAAAGAAAAAAAAAAAGAACCACAGCTGCTAAAGAATTAGTCTTCCCCAGGGATGATCCTTTTAACTGGTTCCCAATATCAAGTGGTCAGTTCTGAAATCATATACATATACAAGCAACATTAAATAGACTCAGAAGATTGTATTTATATATTTGCGTGTGTGTGTGTGTGTGTGTGTGTGTGTGTGTGTGTGTGTGTGTGTGTGAAAATTAAGGAATAGAGATCATAAATTTGAGAGGCACCCAGGAGGAGAGGATATGGAATGAAATTAAACAGAAAAGGAAAGGATGTGATTGTATTTTCATTTCTAAAATTTTAAAAATTAAGTAAGACATAAATATATGAAGCACCACCATTTTTACTGCTCGGTCTAGGAGCGAGAAGCTGAGAGTTGAAGTTATCTGCTTCCATCCTATGTGCATACCCTGCTGGAGCCGCTGCCACTATGGATGATTTGGAGGATCTGGTGTACCAGGCAAAGCTGGCAGAGCAGGCCTGGCGAAATGATGAAATGATGGAATCAATGAAGAAAGCAGCAGTGATGGACGTGGAGCTGACAGTTGAAGAATGAAACCTTATATCTGTTGCATATAAAAATGTGATTGGAGCCAGAAGAGCAACCTGGAGAATAATCAGCAGCATTGAAGAGAAGGAAGAAAACAAGGGAGGAGAGGACTAACTAAAGATGATTCGGAAGTACCAGCAAATGGTTAAAACTGAGATCAAGTTAATCTGTTGTGACATCCTGGATGTACTGGACAAACACCTCAGTCCAGCAGCTAAAACTGGTGAGTCCAAGGTTTTCTATTATAAATGAAAGGGGCCTACCACAGGTATCTGGCTGAGTTTGCCACAGGAAACGACAGGAAGGAGGCTGCAGAAAACACCCTCGTGGGTTACTAAGCTGCTAGTGCCATCACCATGACAGAACCCCCTCCAAAGCACCCCATTTGTTTAGGTCTTGCTCTCAACTTTTCCATGTTCCACTATAAAATTCTTAATTCCCCCGACCATGCCTGTAGGTTGGCAAAAGCAGCTTTTGATGACGCCATTGCAGAACTGGACACACTGAGTGAAGAAAGCTATAAGGACTCTACGCTTTTCATGCAGCTGCTACCTGATAACCTGACGCTCTGGACCTCAGACGTGCAGGGCGATGGTGAAGAGCAGAATAAAAGAAGTGCTGCAGTATGTGGAAGGTGAAAATCAGTGAGACACAATAAAGCCAACAAGAGAACACATCTCTGACCACCCTCCCTCCTCTCCGCTTCCCTGGGAAGTTCCCCATTGTCACTGAGAACCAGCAAATTTGACTTTCATATTTGGTCTCAGAATTTAGGTTCCTGCCCTGTTGTTTTTCTTTTTTTTCTCCCCTCCCCCTTTTTTAAAACAAAACACAGTTTTCAGAAGTTCTTAAAGGCAAGAGTGAATTTCTGTGGATTTTACTGGTCCCAGCTTTTAGGTTCTTTACAACACTAACTGGACTGCATAGAGGCTGTTTCAGCATTACTGTATTGCTCCAGCGACAGGCAGCAAGATCATCATTAGAAATGGAAATGATGTTTGAAAGCCATTAGACTTCTAGGTGATGCATCTAAGAAAGATTAATCGCACGATAGAGGCAAATGTAAAATGAATTTTTAAAATTAATTTATATAATAGCAAAAAATCATAATATTCTAATAAATTTCACTAGTGCAAAAATTAAAGTACCTTAAAATACAAGCTTATAAAATATTTATTTAAAATATTGAAAATGTAAAATGAATTAAAATTAATTTATATAATAGGAAAAAATCGTAATGTCATAACAATGTGGTCTTTTATTTTCACTAACCCTATTGCTGAAGATACCCATATTTGAGTCATAGAACATGGCAGAATCAAGTTGGTAATGACCTAAATGTTTCATCCCTGCTGGCTACTTTTCATGTGCTGGAAGGTGCTATGCAAGCTACCAAAGGAGAGCAGTAATCATCAGTCACACCTATCTATGAAACCTATGAGCCACATCAATGATCAGCCTAACACATGGCCATTGGTGTAATAGTAGCTCAAACAGTATTGGTGTAACCAACCATTTTTGATTGGATTTGAGTTCCTCTCCACAAGATGAAACCCATACTAGCACAGTTATCAGACCAAGAACATACAGCTAGCAGTCATAGGCCCTAGGGGAGAACTTACCACTATCATGCTGCTAAATGGACATCGTATTAAACTGACTTATCATTAGAGCTGTAGAATAATGTATCTCTTATCCCTCATCTAAGGAGCTTTGATTTACAGTAAATGGTGGTTAACATCGTGGCCCACAACTGGCCAAGGTGCAGAGAATAAGAGACAGAAGAATGCTCAGCCCTAAAGGGAACCTATGTACCTCATCCTACCCTCACAAAGTTCAGAGATCATTGAGGAAGAGGACAAAGAAAGAGTATAATAATCTGAGGTGGTGGAGGAATACAAGGAACATCTGGACACAGTAGGGCAGATGCACATATGAACTCACACAAACTACAACACCTTGAAAAAGAAAACAAACCTGTGCAAGCCCAAGGCAGACCAAATCCCAGCATGGAAGTGGGAGCTGGGCACACAATCCCTGCTGTGGGATGGTCTGTTTGTCAAGTGTGTTGCTAATTAGTCAATAAATAAAACACTGATTGGCCATTGGCTAGGCAGGAAGTGTAGGCGGGACAAGGAGGAGAATAAAGCTGGGAAGTGGAAGGCTGAGTCAGAGAGACACTGCCAGCCACCACGATGACAAATAGCATGTGAAGATGCCAGTAAGCCATGAGCCATGTGGAAAGGTATAGACTTATAGAAATGGATTAATTTAAGCTTAAGAACAGTTAGCAAGAAGCCTGCCACGGCCATACAGTTTGTAACCAATATAAGTCTCTGTGTTTACTTGGTCGGGTCTGAGTGGCTGTGGGACTGGCAGGTGAGAGAGATTTGCCCTGACTGTGGGCCAGGCAGAAAAACTTAAGCTACAAATCTCCCACCTGCTGCCAAGCCTCATGACCTGAGTTCAATCCCTGGGACCCACATGGTGGATGAAGCAATTCCCACAGACTGCCTCAGATGCAAAGTAGTATAAACAATGGAATAGGAATCCAGAGTTCAGAGTTGAGTTCAGATACTTTCATTGATTAGAATTCAGACTGATTTTTCCAACATTGACCTTATTTTTTGTTTTGTTTTGGGTTTGGGTTTTTTATAGGGGGCTTTTAGTTTGTTTTGTTTTGTTTTACCTAGAAAAGACAGAAATTAATTTGGAACACAGTATCCAGATGTTGGGCCCTGGCCCCCGTTTTTGGGGAGCTGTTACCTTGCTTGCTGACCTTGATCAGATGTCCTCCCTATGCTAATTCCCTGTCGGTTTCATTCCTGCATATTGGTGGAATGCTAGAATGTAAAACACCTGTAGCCTACTTTTGCCCTCCCAGGTTCTTCCACTGTACTGTAAGTCTGTATTTAAGGCCTCCTCCCTCCTTCAATAGGGGGCATTCTACTGAGAGGAATGACCCTCTGTCTTGTCTCTCTTTTTAATCCTCAGCCTCTCGCTGGGACATGGTGAATGGGTAGTAACGCGGGCATCGCTACAACCAGAAAGCTTCTGAAATCTGATATTTGTCTTCTTTTGAGTCTATAAAAACTTTGCTAATATGAGTTTATGATACTCCTGTTTGCTGAATAACAATGTCAGGTAATTTGATATTTAGCCAATAAATCAAAACTTATTAATGTACTTGTGTCTATTGAATTACTCTTGTCAGAGAACAGGATGAGTTAAATCAATCTCCCTTTAATGAGATCTTTCTTGATGAAAATATTAAGGGTGGATATTTCAGAGTGAGACTTCAAACAAGGTGAATCTTATGGTGATGCAGTCTAAAACCAACAGTGTCCTGATGGATTAAAAAAGAACAATGGTCTTGATAGAGAATTAGATGACCTGGATAAACCTTCAAATGCAAAACATAAAAATACTAAAAAATAACCTAAAGTCTCCACCGATACCTGCTTACTGACAAAACAAAAGAATATTTAGGCTAAGCAATGAATGATGGTAAAATCTCTGAGAACTTCTACTGACTAGCTTCCAAGAGAATTGGGTGAGATTGAGTTAACTCTCAGAATCATGGGGAAATTCAAGGGCTTCAAAGCCCAACAGAAGATCCCCCATGAGACTAGGACAGGAAAATTTACTCCAGCATAAGGCAAACTAAGAAGTAAACCCTCATGGACAATCCAACCCCAAGAGAGAAGCCTGGAGAACTACAGGTAAATTTGCTAGTATCAACCTTTTTAGTGAGTACAAAAATAAAGCCTCAGAATTCATAACCACAAAGAGGTACACATATGAGTAAGTCTAATTCACACTAACTTAATTGTGCCACAAAACCTCAAACCAAGAATTTAATTCATATAGATTCCAGACTCACAGAAGAAAACTCAAATCATTTAGAGGAATGTCCTTTCTCTCAGCTCTCAAACATTCCATTGAATTTTTTTCTGAGAAATGATAATGTTATATATACAAAAATTCTTACCTAATTTAGGAAACAAGACTGAAAAAGACAATAGAAAATTTAGGCTAGTGGATCATTATACATTAGAATTATTAGATATGAAACATAAACTGTAGTTAAATATAGCTTAATGAAAACAAAATGTTTAAACATACGAGTAAAGACCAGGCAAATAGGGAAAAGTATATACTTTCTGGAAAATTAAGATGATTTAAATAACCTCAACATTTTAAAGATAGTAGAACACATAGTGAGTACTTACAATATTTTGTTGAAGGAATAAATGATTATAAAAAATGTATTACCATAAGCACAAAAAATCTTGAAATGATAAGAGAATGTTGTGTTTTGCTAAATGGGTCCATTACCAATGAAAACTCGAGGATCAGATATTGGGTCAAAACCTTATGGATCAAAGAAGCACAGGAGGAGTGACCAGCTGACCTTCTCTTTCTTACCAGAGACCCACCCAGTACACCTTCTATCCACATGTCCCAGGTCAAAGAGAGCTCTTGAGTTCCAAGTCCCTCCCTCCTCCTTCCTGTCCAACTTCCCTATCTGTACTCCTGGCTTCTCTATGGCTAATTCCAGTCAGTTAGCCACTGGTTCCACCCCCTCATTCAACGTTAACACTATTAACATAGTCTAAGAGTGTCACAGTGTGATCGAATATCCTGCAACAAGAGAAGATATATAGATATCTCTGGCTCCAGAGAACAAGCATAGACAAAAGGACAAATAGATTGCTATCTACACCTTGTCCATAACAAGTCTAGAGTATGCAACACATCCAGTGAAGACTTCCTAAGTTTAATAAATATCAGAGAGTAGCTGAGATTATGAAATAGTGAAGAGAGAATTTCTAAAGAGATGGAAAGCTTAAAGCAGATGACAGTATTCCTGAAGAGTGAGTGAGAGAGGGAGAGAGTTGTTTCAAATGGCTGATTCACTGAAGTAGAATAGTTAGGTGAGAATTTGAATGTTGCCTCTCTAAAAGCTAAACATTTCAGTCAATACTAAGAAAAATTAAATACTTCTGCTTTCTGTTTACTTTGTATGTCTCCTGTCTTATTAACAAAATGTCAACGAGATTGGAAATGCTTTTTCTTGAATATTACTAAGGACCAGCCTTAATAATCATCTTCCCAGGGGCCCATAAGAGAAGCTATGAATGGCGAGAATTATTTTGGGGCAAAGAATCTAAGTACATCGAGCTCTTTTGTCTGTCTACCTTATTCCTCTGGGATAAAATTCTGTCTACACAGCTTCAGTTCTGCTCTCATGCCTAGCTCCTTTCTTGCCTGATTTCTCTCTACATTTACCTGCTGACCTCTAAGCTCTCTCTTAATTCTCTCATCTTAGTTCCGCCCCATCTAGGTCCTCATCCATCTAGTTCTTCCCCATTTCAGCTCCTCTCCCATCTTCTTCTTTCTCATCTTGTTCCTCCTCATCTTGTTCTTCCCCATCTGTCTCTTCCTCATCTTCCATCTCGTTCCTCTATTACTCTCTTCTAGCCCTTCAATCCAGTTCTTTCCCATCTCAATTTGTTCCTCTCCAGTTCTTACCCATCTAGTTCTTCCATTCTCTTTTCTCTTTTAAATCTAGTCCTTCTCTGAAAATAAAACTGCCCTTTTATCCCTTTGACCCTTATCTCTCCAAGATGTCTCTGCTCCCACAGTTTCTGGCAAGTATGCTCAGTCGCTAGGCAACTTGACTAGGCAACTTTCATCACAGCTAGATGTACCTGTAAGTTGGAACCCTTTAGTTCTGAGTTAATTCTTAAGGGTGGATCTAAAACTAGAGGTAAGATTTTGGAAAGGAGAAGGTTAAACTTAATTAGCACATCTGCCAGGCCTTCTCAAACAGATAGTCTAGATGCTTAATTCTGTTCTTAAAGAGTACAGAGGTATCTCGGATAAGATATTTTCATCCATCTGGGGATGGTCCTGGCCAGATGCTGCTTATGATAATAATTACAGAAAGGCCTGAAATTAGGAATCCTGGCTGTTACTGCCCAGAAGGTTATCTAAATATTCCTTTAATAGAGGGGAAATTGTGCCCAAAGAATGATGGAAAAGCTACAATAGCACACGAGAAATTCATAGCAGGAAATGGCTTACAATCAAAAGCCAGTATCACCAAGACTCCTTGAGCCTCACCTTGACCTCTGGAAGGCCCTTGGCTTCTTCCAGGTATTAGCTTGTCATAATCAGCTGAAATCCTTCTTCATGTATTTTTGCAGCTTGCAGCAGCTCTTCCAACTTTCCAGTCTCTTCAATATAGAGAGACAAGAAATAGACAAGAAAGAGGAGAAAGATGCTATGTACTAGAAGGCAGTTAAGCACACACCCTGACACAAAAGGCTGGTACTCTATTGTAGATGCAACCAACCTTCTTATTAAATAAGAAACACAGAACCAATGCAAAGAAGAAAGCCAAGAGGTCAGAGCTAAGAGCTAAAACCTTACCCTTCCTCCTGCAGTGGTCCTACCTCTCCGAACTCACTACCCCTGTGTTAATGTCTTTATATAGTGTTCCTGTTCTGCCTTCTCATTGGTTGTAAACCCAACCACATGACCGCCTCGTCACGGCCTGTCTGTATAGGCCTCCAGGTTTTCCTTGCTTGGTATTGAGATTAAAGGCATGTGTGTCCAATAATGACTGTATCCCTGAACACACAGAGACTTACCCAGCTCTGCATACCAAGTGCTGGGATTACAAGTATACACCACCACTGCCCTGCTTTCCTATGGCTTGCTAATAGCTCTGACCCCCGGGCAACTTTATTTATTAACATACAAATAACAATTTAATACAAATAAAATATCACCATATTTCCCCTTCTCTATTTTAATAAAAAGGAAAAAAGAAAAAGCTTATAACTAACATAAGAAAAACTATATACAAAAGTACAATAACTATATACAATATATACAAGTAATAAATACCTAAACAATGTCTAGTTCATTTGTATTTGACAAATTCAGAGAAAATAATTCCATTATCTATTCTATTGTATCTAATTCACTTTCTATCCTAATTAATCGTCAACTATAACTAACTAATCTTCAACTCCCTCAGAGACCCAAGAAGGAAATAGTATTAGCTAACAAAAAAAAAATAAAAACAGGAAGTATATGCAAGCAACTTCCAAAAACTTGTGAGTTGACAGAAACAGCCAGCTGCCTGGACAATCATCTGAGGTTTCTCCGCAGTGTTGGGGCATCATCTTCAGCCTATAGGCTTAGCGTATCTGACAGACTCATTTGTGAAGTAGAATGTACACAAGGTCAACAGTTCAACCTCACATTGGGTGAGAGCAGTCTATATACCAGAAATACCTGAATTCCACTAGTTTCATGTCATGATTCAGGATTTTAAATTCTGGAAATTGTTGATGTTTTTTTAATTCAGCTGTCCATTCTTCTTGGCTATGTGTGTATGTGGCTTCATTTCAGCATCCCGTTCTTCTCCACATCCCTCTATTAAATGCCATTCTTCTGTTGAGAGGTGTGAGCTTAATTACTCTTCAAGAATAACTGTTTCAGCTACCTCCCCATTGCACATCAGAAGCCATCGGCCCATTGCCTGTTCAGCTGCCTTCGAAGAAAAGGGCACTGTACCTTTCCCGGATTACGAAGGCCACTTCAGGGATGGTGCCATATTGTCCTGGCCTTAGAAGATGCCTTTTGATAAAGCCATAACCACACTTGTTTTGACAAGAATCAGTAGTCCTTTGTTTCGTGTCTTGTCTGTCCTGTTCGTCAGCAGTTGATTCGAGGATACTTTGTTGTCCAGTGGCTAACTTTTGCTACAATGAAAGTTAACTCCAATTACAGTTTTTTCAATGCCCATATTTTCTCTGAAGTAGATTGGTACTGTCAGGAGCCGACATGTCTCATAGTCATAACAAAAAAGAAAAATTTTCTAAGTTATTAAAACATTTTAAATGGCATATTCTGTAGATCTCTGAAGGGTTTGAAGATAACCTGTCTATCTAAAATATATCTACTCAATCTTGAAAACATACCTAATATAACTACAAGTTCTATTATAATGTCTAACTACTAACTTTCATTTCTTTATATCCTAATAGTTGGTAATAACAACATTCAAGGATTAGAAAATTCCATTACATTGTTAAATGAACGGTACAATTAGAAATATACATATAGCATTTTCTAATAATATCAATTTCAATATATATAATTTGTATACAATATAAAACAATCCAATCCAATGTAAAGTATTTACATTTTTTTCTTTCTTTCTTTCTCTCTCTTTTTTTTAATAAGAACCTTAAATCTAATCTCCTTTGCTTAGCCCTTTTCCTCACCCTTTACAACAACTTGTAACCAACCCCCCTAATCAATGAAAATTATCCCAGACCCAAAACCCATTAAAAGACCTAAAAGACCAAAAAAACCAACCACCCCACACCACCTCCTTAGGAATGTGGGCGTCGTATTCTTGAAATTGCTTCCTGCTGGGTATGGGCGAAGTTATCTTTATCCTGAAAGAAAAATTTTAGGTTAATTGTCAAATTCTAGGAAAGGTAACTATATCCTTCATTATCCAGTCTGTGTATAATGCCAAAGTTCAGGGTTTATCTCAAATCCTTATTCAAGTAGTCTTTGAGACTGGATCATCTCAGCTAGCTCTCTCAAAATTGCTCTGAGCACTTTGTAGTTCAAAGCTGATCTGTAGATGATGTTTGTCAGCTTAGTGATGTTATTATTGTCCACGTGGAATTGTTGTTGTTGTGGGGCCCCATCTTCTTCCTGGAGACTTCAGTTGATGTTAGGCCTGACCGTGATTTCCTGCAAAAAACTGATAAGAGACTCGAAAACAAAGACTATATATGCGGCTTTTTAGAATTAGTTAGTACTCTATATGACCATTCATATCTTAACAAAGTTTAAAATGTATATATATCTATATATATTAATCTTGTAAATTTTGATATAAATTTTATACTTTAAGAAAAGTTTAAAAATCAGAATAGAATCAAAGAGTTGAGATTAGTAATAGAATAGTCCCTTAATTAATTTGGCTTGTCTCCTGTCCCATAACAGAAGATGGCTCTTTTCCTCTGGCATGATACAGGGAGTTTGCATTTTCCTTTTAACAACATGCTTGAGTTTAAAGAAGGAGCGAGCCATTCTCCAACTCCAAAGTCAGCTTTAAATTTTAATTGAACTGGGACTATTAGAAGTTAAATAGTGTTAAATCTTTAAAGAAAAGCAGAAACAAACATTTAGGAAGACATAAAATTTTTTAGATAACATACCCATCGCCATTTCACTCTGTTTCTTAGGATAGACGATTTGTCCCTTTTCTTCAGTTGTCTCATTTGTCCAGTGTTCTTCAAATTCCTTAACCTTCATTCTCCTAAAAGACAAAAACAAAAACCTTTCCCCAAGGTTTTTTGGGGATGTTCCTTTTTGGCATGTTACTATCTGATTAAATGAAAGATATATGTTACTGGTGTAAGTTAGTTTAAATTGGATGTTCATGATAGTTGATGAACTATCACCTCCTCTAATTAAAAGGTCTCTCTTGTTCAAATCGAACCTTTATCAATTTTGATGGTACCCACAGCTTATCTTCTCCTGTAGAAATAAAAGCAAAACCTCGTCCCCAATGTAATACATATCCTGGTTTCCATTCTGAGGTCAGCACATCCTTAAAGTATATAGGTTGATTTAATTCTGTAGTTTTTTCTATTATCCAATGTCTCCCTGCAGCTGTTGTTCCTTTCTCATTGGCATTGAGAAAATTCAAAGTTAATAGAGCATTATGTAGTCTATTTCTGGAGGTTTTTGTTACTCCTTTCTGTTTATTTAGCATATCCTTTAGAGTTCTGTTTGATCTTTCTATAACTGCTTGACCTGTAGGATTATGTGGTATACCTGTAATATGGTTTATATTATAATAAGCAAAAAACTGTTTCATTTTAACAGAGACATATGATGGAGCATTATCAGTTTTGATTTGTGCAGGTATACCCATAATGGCCATAACTTCTAGCAAATGAGTGATTATAGAATCAGCTTTTTCAGAACTCAAAGCAGTTGCCCATTGAAATCCTGAATAAGTATCAATATTGTGGTGTACATATTTCAATTTTCCAAATTCTGCAAAGTGAAACACGTCCATCTGCCAGATTTCATTCCTCTGAGTACCCTTTGGGTTACATCCTGCTGGTAATGGCGTTTGATTGTAGAAGGAACAAGTAGGACATTTCTTTACTATTTCTTTGGCTTGTTGCCAGGTTATGGAAAAATCCTTTTTTAAACCTTTACTATTTACATGATGTTTTTTATGAAATTCTGAGGCCTCCAGCACATTTCCTATCAATAATTTATCAATCTCATCATTGCCTTGTGCTAGAGGGCCTGGCAGACCAGTATGGGATCGGATGTGAGTTATATATAAAGGATGACTCCTTTTTCTGATTGTATCTTGTAATTGAATAAATAATAAAGTTAATTCTGAAGTATCATGGATAAATTCTGCAGTCTCAATATGTAATACTACTCTTTCAGCATACTGAGAGTCAGTTACTACATTGAGAGGTTCTGAAAAATCCATTAATACCAACAGAATAGCATACAATTCTGATTTTTGAACTGAATTATAAGGACTTTGAACCACTTTACTTAAATTTTCTGATTTGTAACCTGCCTTTCCTTGTTTGTTGGCATCTGTATAAAATGTATGAACTCCAGATATGGTTTTTTTCCTCACAATTCGAGGCAAGATCCAATCAGCTCTCTTTGTAAGATCAATTCTATTGCTTTTGGGATATTTGCTGTTAATTTCTCCCAAAAAATTACTACAAGCTTTTTGCCAAGCTTCATTTTCTATCCATAATTTTTCAATATCCTCCTTAGTTAAAGGTACAACAATTTCTGCTGGGTCTATTCCTGCTAACTGACGAAGTCTCAATTTTCCTTTCCAAATCAAGTCAGAGATTTTTTCTACATAAGTTTTTAATTTTTTATTTGGTTTATTTGGTAAAAATATCCATTCTAATATAATATCTTCCCTTTGCATTAATATTCCTGTTGCAGAATGCCTAGAAGGTAAAATAACCAAAATGCAATCCAGCTTTGGATCAATACGATCTACGTGCCCTTCATGTACTTTCTTTTCTACCAAGGCCAATTCTTTCTCAGCTTCAGGTGATAATTCTCTTGGACTGTTCAAGTCCTTATCACCTTCTAAGGTTTTAAACAAATTATTCAGTTCATCATTTTTTACCCCAACAATAGTTCTTAGATGAGAAATGTCTCCAAATAATCTTTGAAAGTCATTAAGAGTCTGTAGTCTAGCTCTCCTAATTTGCACCTTTTGAGGTCTAATTTTTTGAAGTTCTATTTTATATCCTAAATAATTAATAGAATCTCCTCTTTGTATCTTTTCATGCGCAATTTGTAAACCCCAGCAAGGCAAAATTTTCTTTACTTCTTCAAACATTCTTTCTAAAGTATCTGCATTTGAGTCAGCTAATAAAATATCATCCATATAATGATAAATTATAGATTTAGGAAATTTTTTACGTACCACTTCTAATGGCTGTTTTACAAAATATTGGCACAAAGTTGGGCTATTCAACATTCCCTGTGGGAGAACCCTCCATTGAAATCTTTTAACTGGTTGAGAATTATTATAAGTAGGCACTGTGAAAGCAAATCTTTCTCTGTCTTTTTCTTGTAACAGTATTGAAAAGAAAGTCTTTTAAATCAATAACTATGAGAGGCCATCTTTTTGGTAACAGAGTAGGCAAAGGAATTCCAGATTGTAAAGAGCCCATTGGCTGAATTACTTTGTTAATTGCTCTAAGGTCAGTTACCATTCTCCATTTACCAGATTTCTTTTTAACAACAAATACAGGAGAATTCCAAGGGCTGGTTGATTCTTCAATATGATGAGCATTTAACTGTTCTTCCACTAGCTCTTGTAAAGCCTGGAGTTTCTCTGTTGTTAAAGGCCATTGCTGAACCCATACAGGCTTATCTGTTGACCATTTTAAAGGTAGAGCTGTTGGTGTTTTTGGAAAATTATCAGTTGTGCCCTGTTCTTGTATGACGTGGATGGCTGGTGAGCACTCATTAGAATAATATCTTTTAATATTTCTCTCAGAAACATGTACTAATTTATGATTTGTTTCTGAGATTGGAGGGATATTAATCTGAGTATTCCATTGTTGTAACAAATCTCGACCCCACAGGTTCATAGCTATGTTAGCCATATATGGTTTTAATTTTCCTTTCTGTCCTTCTGGACCTATACATTCAAGCCATCTTGCACTTTGTCTCACTCGAGATAATGTCCCAATTCCTAACAGTTGAACGTTTACCTCCTGAAGAGGCCAAGTTGGATGCCAAAATTCTGGTGCAATTATGGTAATGTCAGCACCTGTGTCTACCGACCAGACAACAAAACACCATTTATTTTTATTGTTAGTTTTGGTCTTTGTTCATTAATAGAAGTTTGCCAAAAAATTTTCTTTATGTTTTTTCCTGAATTCCCTATTTTCTCTGTTTCATCATCTCGACTAACATGATTTATTCCTATAGACATTTGGTTATTTAGTTGCTTTGAGTAGGGGTTTCCTCTACAACTGCAAGAAAGGTTTGAACTGGATTTACTGTGGGGGCCTGCCTGAGGCCCCTCTGGGAGTTTCCCGAAGCTCGAGGCAGAGGATTACCCTGTCTGTCTTTTGTTGATCTACATTCGGTGGTCCAGTGTTTTCCCTTACCACACCTTCTGCATACTCCAGAAGGAAGGGGCATTCTGTTGCCAGTGTTCCTTGAAGAAACATTATTTTTAGGAATGACCTGTTTACAGTCCCTTTTCAAATGTCCTTGCTTTCCACATCCAAAACATCTAACATTGCTCAAACCTTTTGAAATTGCTTTTCCTACCCACATATCATCATGGTCATAAGCCTCAACATTAACTGTATCTCTAATCCAATCTTCCAAAGGTGCAGATCTTGCCTTTAATGGCCTGATTATCCTTTTGCATGCTGCATTTGCATTCTCAAAGGCCAAAGATTCAATTATTATCTGACTAGCCTCTGAATTCGGGACCATTTTCTGTACTGCTGAAGTCAATCTTTGTAAGAAATCTGTGAAAGATTCTTTTGGGCCCTGTATAACCTTTGTAAATGACTCAGTTTTTTTTCCTGGTTCTTCAACTCTGTCCCATGCATTCAAAGCTGCCGTTCGACATAGAACTAGGGTTTGGACATCATATAAACTTTGTGTTTCTACTGAAGCATATTGGCCTTCTCCAATAAGCTGATCCTGACAGACTTGTATTCCGCTATCCCTCCATTGTTTTTCTATATTTTTAGCCTCATTATTGAACCACATTTTCCACTGGAGATGTTGTCCAGGTTCAAGAACAGCCTGTGCCAATTCCCACCAGTCCTTTGGTATAATCCTATTACTAGTTGACCAGTTGTTTAACATTTGCTTTACATATGGGGAGTGCATGCCATAAGATGCTATTGCCTCCTTAAATCTTCGTAAGTCTAACATTTTAATTGGAGCCCAAGTATTTTGTTCATTCTCTTCATCAGGTAGGTGCTGTACCGCTACCGGATAAATTAAAGGTGATTGTGTGAAAACTGGCTTTCTTTCTGTAACCTTATGATCCAATTTTGAAACAACTTCACTGTTTATTTCTTCTGTCTGAGTTTGAATTTCTCTATAATTCATTTTTACCAGTTTAATAGGTTTTTCTAAGACTGTTATCCTGGCAGTTAAATTGACTATCTTTTTAAATAGTAAAATGAGGATAAGAAAAGTAATAAACTGAATAATTCGATCAATATTAACCTTTTCATATAGTTGTTCCATTGTCAGAGTGCCTAAAATTTCAAACAAAGTCCAATTTTCTTCCAATGCACACATAAAGCCCAATTTTTTTAATGTAGAAAAAAAATTCTCTTTTAAATAGATATGTTAATTGACTTACCAAGTCTGGGTAGAACAGTAGAATCCCAGGGAATTTCAAAACAGCTTCCTGGTGTTCGAGGTGTGAATCCAGAGAGAGAGAGAAAAAGAGAGAAAGAGAGAGAAGGAAAGAGTAGCCGCTTGAGCTGAGTCAAGCCTTGGCTTTACAGGTATGGGCCCTATTCGGCAGGGCAGGCCTGAGTTGTTTGTAGCAGTTGCAAGTAGCTCCAGCTGCGGATCAGTCAGGCCTGGGCCCGAGCTAGGCAGCCGGGCTGCCCAGGCCGGAAACCGGACCTGCCGCCAAGCCAAGCCAAGCGGTTTTTAATGGATTCTTGTCATGTTGGGCGCCAAATGTAGATGCAACCAACCTTCTTATTAAATAAGAAACACAGAACCAATGCAAAGAAGAAAGCCAAGAGGTCAGAGCTAAGAGCTAAAACCTTACCCTTCCTCCTGCAGTGGTCCTACCTCTCCGAACTCACTACCCCTGTGTTAATGTCTTTATATAGTGTTCCTGTTCTGCCTTCTCATTGGTTGTAAACCCAACCACATGACCGCCTTGTCACGGCCTGTCTGTATAGGCCTCCAGGTTTTCCTTGCTTGGTATTGAGATTAAAGGCATGTGTGTCCAATAATGGCTGTATCCCTGAACACACAGAGACTTACCCAGCTCTGCATACCAAGTGCTGGGATTACAAGTATACACCACCACTGCCCTGCTTTCCCATGGCTTGCTAATAGCTCTGACCCCCGGGCAACTTTATTTATTAACATACAAATAACATTTTAATACAAATAAAATATCACCATACTCTATAGGTCTTCACTCTGAGCCCAGAGAATTCTGCTGGCTTAGAGCTCTATCCTGGCCTCTGTACCCTGTGTATTCACACAGATAACTGGTCTAGGACGAGCTACTCTAAAGAATTTAAACGGAACCAATGCATATGCACATATGCTACAAGTGGAAGCAAAGGCAAGAAAGGGGGAAATAAATAGCATGATGGATAGGACCTACTCAAAGAAACAAATTGCACTGCAATAAAGTCATATAATGACCAAACACATTGCTAATAATTTTTAAAAGTTCATGGGGAAAATGCATTGACATAAATTGCACACACACACATACACACACACACACACACACACACACACTCAGAACAAAATTAAATTGCTCAAGAAATGTTAAAACAATAGAAAATTTTGAAATGATATCAGAGAGCTCAGGAAAAAATGAAAAGGAGACAGACAAACAGAAACAGATATTAACGAAGATAGCATAAAGGAGAAAAGACATAACTAAGATCATGAGAGGTAGATTGGATTATAGAAAGAGAGAAGGAGAAAGGGGAGATTGGTTGGAGAAAAGCAATATAAAAATGAAAGAAAAATATAAAAGACATAGGAACTTAATGTTGTAAGATAGAAATAGGAGATCCAATACATATTGATTTTCCAGAAAAAGGGACAGGGCAAAATGGAACAAAAATTACTCAAATCTGTGTTAGACAGTTTCCTTAGTTTCAACATGTTTGATTATTTGAACCGAATATCAAATTGGATCAAAGGATATATGATTTATTTGATATTTTAAAACACTTGATCAAAAAACACATGGCATGCTATGAAAAATGATATTGAACAATAAATTTATGGATTTACAAGGCACAAAAAGATATATATTGAAACCGACCAAAATCATACATGTAGAAGGAGATCATATTAACCTCAAATCTTCATCTAGAAGCACTAATCATGAATGAACAAGGCAATCTTTAAAACACAATATGTTGCAAGTGTTGCTTAAATAGAAAGCCAAATATTTTTAGATATACATGAATCCAAAGAATATCCTTCTTTTTCCCCATAAAGATATGTATATATTTCCCATTTATTGAAATTGGATCTTTTTCTCACATAATATATCCTGATTAATGTTTCTCCTCCCTCTAATCCTGTAGTGATATTTTATTTGTGCTGAAATGTGGTGATATTTTATTTGCATGTTAATAAAGTTTGCCTGGAGATCACAGGAAACAGCAAGCCATTTTAAGTAAACACAAAAGTCAGGCAGTGGTAGCACACACCCTTAATCCGTTCACTTGGGAGGCAGGGTCTCTGTGTGTTCAAGGTCATGCTAGGGAACAGATACAAGCGTGGTGGCTCACATCTTTAATTTCAGTACCAACCATTAGAGACCCTGGAAGTCTGTACACGTAGGTAGTAACAGGCAAGTGAGCTAGCTGGGCTAAGAGTCAATGAGAGGGCAGAAGAGCAGGGCAATAAAAGCCTGGGTATACAGGAAGTCATGGCATTTTGGAAGCTACAGAGCTGGTGAGGTAAGGTGGTTGGTGGCTCTCACTATTTCTCTGATCTCTGAGGCTTTCACCCCTATATTTGGCTCCCTGTTCTTTTTTAATAAGACCCCTTAGAAATTCGTCTACATAATCCTCCCAGTTTCTTCCCACCTCTTTCTCATTCAATCCACCCACTTTTTGTCTCTCATTAGAAAACAGACATCTAGGGGATAATAATAAAATGAAATATAAAAAACTAAAATAAAACAACTAACACATCAGAATAGGACCAACAAACAAAGGGGAAAGCATCCCCAAAAGAACAAACAGACACAGAAACCTACTTGAGCAGAAGATTATTTGACACATAGACTTGAAGGATAGGAGACTTGACCTCCCAATCCGGTGCTGCTGTAGGGCTGCCTTGCTGCTCTGTAACATTCTGGGATACATCATGAGGACAGAAAGGCCAGGTGAGGGGGCAAGAGCAGGAAGGGAGGAGCGAGGGAAGTTTCCCTATCTGCAGTTCCACATGTCAGCGCCATCACAGTAGCAATCACTTTGAACTCAGGCTTCCTAAGGGACCTTCAGTTTCAGACAAGTACCTCTGTTTTCTTCTCTGAAGTAGTTAAATGTTGAAGGATCCACTGGGAAAGGCCAACTTACAACTACAATCCATTTTTAAGAATCCATACAGTACTGGAGACAGACGATAAAGTGATTAGGATTCATTTTAGGAACATCACCTCTTCAGTGTTTCAGCCCATCTGTGTGTGTTGTCTTTTTTTTTCCTTTTTTCATCCTTTATTTTATTGAAACCATTTTTTCATATAATATATCCTGATTAAGATTTCCCCACCCTCTTCTTCTCCCATTTTTCTCCCAACCTCCATCCCATCCTAATCCACTCACTTTCTGTCTCTCATTAAAACGCAATTCCTTCTTAAAGTACGTAAAGAGGACTCATTTAACAAATTAAAGGGATTTATAAATAAGAGCAAATTTCTGATAAGCTTTAGCTCTACTGAAACAAAAGTTTAAAAATAAGATACTTGTGGAAATAATGATGATAAAATATAGTATGTTAGAAAAAGTGGCAATCTAAAATTAGTATCTTCTCAAAATAAAGCCATAAAATTGAAACCAAGTATAACTACATACTTTCTAAGAATTGGTTTTTGTTTATTTATTTGTTTGTTTGTTTTGAGAAAGAACTTAAAGTTGGATGGGTAGGGAAGGGTAGAGGATTTGGAAGGACTTGTGGGATGGGAAAACCATGATCAAAATATAAATTTAAATATTGATTTAAAGAATAAAATGTATAACAAGAAAACGAAATGTCAATGCAGAGCCTGGAGAACAGTGGCAAAATGGTTCCCTGGTGTGGTAGCTTGTTTCTCTACTGCTGTGACAAAGCACAGACCAAAACAATTCTGGGAAAGGGTTTATTTGGCTTACAGGTGACAGTCCTCTGTGGAAGGAAGTCAAGGCAGGAATTTGAGGACAGAAATCTGGAGGCCGAATCTGAAGCAGAGAATATGAATGAATGTTGCTTGCTGGCTTCTGCTCTGCCTTACTATGCTACCTTTCTTATATAGCCTATGTCCACCTCCCTAAGCAAGGGACCACTCACAGTGGGCTAGACCTTTCCTCTATCAATCAGCAGTCAAGAAGATGTCCCACACACATGCCCAAAGGCTAGCTAATAAAGGCAGTTCTTAAACAAATGTTCCTTCTTCCCAACTTGACAAACAAAACCAAAAATCAGACAGTATATCTGGCATATACAAGCGTCTGGTCTTGAATTCCAGTACTAGGACACAAAAATTAAAAGAAATGGTCTTCTTTTTTAAAAAATTGTATCAGTTGCTTGTTAAGACACATAGCAACAGGGACACACAACCATTTCTAATAGAAATGCAAAATAAGAATGCCACTTTAGAAATAGTGTGACAACACCTTACCATGCCAAACATTGACATACTGTTCTCCAAAATATTGACCCCCCAACACACACACCTACAAGGATGGAGGTATGTCAAAGGAAGAAAAACAAGTCTCTATGAAATTGCAGCAATATACACAATAAAATGAATATAGACATATTGAATGATAACACAAGGTATAGAATAAATATGTATGCATCCACACTGATATAAATAAATGTGAATGCTGCAACTTGGATGTAAGTTGCTTCCGACAAGTTCATATGTTTAAGAACTTGGTTCCCATATAGTACTGCTGTTTGGGAGGCTGTGGAATATTTGGAAGATAGGGTCTCCTAGCTGGTGGATATAGATCACTAGAGGTGGGTTTTGAAGAATAGAGCCTACCCAGATTCTGGTCCCCTTTCTGCTTTCTGATATGTTAAGCCCGGAACACGTCTGTCACAACTTCTCCCACCATACCGTTCTATCTAGTCTTTTCTGTCATGGTCTGAGTGCTGACTCTGAAACCAGGAGCCCCAGAGTGAAATTCAATCAGATGCTTTCTAAGGCAGGGACGGTCTTTGAGGATTTCTCCTAACATCAAGAGGGGTTTTCTCAGCTGCTTGATGCTCTTGTTTGTAAAGAGGAACTATCCATTGTTTTCACTTTCTACCAGCACTATTGTGACTAATCTTCTCTTGATTGCTTGCCAGCAAGATCTACATTTTAATAGGTCCTTGTGTTTGAGTCTTCTCATTCTTGCTTCAGAATAGTTAGTCCCCTTAGGAAGTATTATAGAGCTCTCTGTTCTAACAGCCTAACTCCCAGCATTGGCAGGCATTGTTTATTACTGCTCTGTGGATGGAGGCAGAAGTCTATTATTCTCCCACCTGTACCTTTTAGTGTCAGGACAAAGTCATCCCTAGACTCCCTGGCTCCTCTTTACCTCTCAGTATGAAGTCTTTTTCTTATAAACCAGCTTAGGTAAGGTTTAGGAGGACCATCGTTCTTGGCCAGTTTATGGAGAAAGTTGCCCAGTTGCAATGGGCCAAGCATCCCAACCATCAGCTCCCTTGGACCTCACACTCATTCTCTTCCTGCTCTCTGCAGTTCTCAGAGCCCCCTAACCTCATAGGCCCTCAAGTCCCACCACCAGCCCTAAGCACCGCCTTGTGGTTTTTACACAGAAACTCTTCCCCAAACTTCCCATCACCCTTACATGGATCCTAGGAAACGATCTAATGATCAACTTACACTTAAAATGTGAACTTTTTATGGTTAACGATCTTGATCTTTGTATAAATATTTTCTGTATAAACAAAAACGAAAAGAATTTATACTAACTTATGGTGCCTTCTATCATTGGTAACAATTATTCTAAACAATGGTATTTGGGTTTACAAGTCAGGTTTAGCAGTTTTTCTCCTTTAAGAGATGATCAGCCACAATGAAAGTCACAATTATGGTACCCCTCCTCTCGATTAAGTGACCTCAGTAACTATCATTCTATAACAATTAGATATCAGTACTTTAATACTGAGTATGTACATGAATCCCTGAAGAATGATGTTCAAATGTAAACTTCTGGGTAGGTCTGCAGTAGAGAATTCTAACTTGCTCCCAGGGGAAACTTTACTTAGAATAACACTGCATAAAAATTAATCTAAAGGAGACTTGATCCTTGACTGAAAATTGGAGTCTTTAATTCCATTCGTCTACTACACCAAGGATGCTAAGTTATTTACCTTTGGGATGGACTTTTAAAATATTACTAAATTCAGAAATGATCTCTGACCTGTATGTCTCCTCTTGAAAACCCCTGAACCCCACAAACCATAACACTGACAAAAATGAAGAAACACAAGGCAACAAAAAGCTTAGCAAGTAAAGGAGTTTGCTGTGCTAGCCCAAAAACCACAGTGTAAGCACCAAGTCCCAGGGTGGAAGGACAGAACTGACTCTTGAAAGTTGTCCTTCAACCTCTAACCCTGGTTCACATTCGGTCGTGATACCCCCGATGGGCCAGTCCGTGACACAAGGCCACAATAATCCAGATATACACAAACACACACACACACACACACAAAGACACACACACACACACACACACACACACACACACACACACACACACGGCAGCTTTCAGAGTTCCAGCAGTTTTCTACATGAATCCACACACCAGGGTGACCAGTACAGCTGCCAGGATGGCCTTGGGTCTTCTGACCCACCCTTCCAGGTCAAGCCGGCCACCCAAAAAGGGGCCTCCCAGGCTGACTCTGGTCCTGCTAGGGCAGTGCCTTGGTGGTGACACAGAACCCTGAGCACACGGGAAGATTTCAAACCAAGTGAGACGACCACTCAGCTCCATGAGAAGCTAGTTCCAGCATGGAAGTCCCACCTGGCAGAAGGCCGCTCCCTGATGGACACAAGGCAAAAGGGCAGGAAGCTGTGTGCACTGGTCAAGACTCCAGGGTCGGAGGCCTGAGTCCCGTGTCCCATGCTCCGATGGTCTGATATTGAGATACGAGAAGAGAAGGGCTTCCTTCCAAAACCTTGGCCTCCATGGTGAAGTGAATTCAGGTGGATGCTGCCCCATATCACCAGAAGCAGGGACCACTGGGGGCCCGGGACTTCCACAACCTCGCCTCAACAGGCAGGCAAGCCAGGGCCCTGAGGTGGAGACAAGGACACATCAAAAGAAGAAATATTGCACTCACCTGCCCTCTTGCCTACCAAACCCTGGGCTCAGGCCCCTACCTTAACCGTCTCCTAGGCAGCACCAGGCAACCATTCTGACCTATTTCCAGCTCTGTCACAATCCCCTGCACAGTCCTCCACCTCCCACCCCTAACCTCCCACCTCCCGACCCTACCCTACACCAACTACCAGGCACCACTCAGGAAAATTCTCTTTCCGTTCTCTAACTTCCCCAAGACCCTGTCAGGCATGGAACTCTCTGTATCCTCTATG
The DNA here is from genome assembly GCF_949786415.1 of Peromyscus eremicus. Taxonomy (NCBI): domain Eukaryota; kingdom Metazoa; phylum Chordata; class Mammalia; order Rodentia; family Cricetidae; genus Peromyscus; species Peromyscus eremicus. The sequence continues at coordinate 95,935,641 of NC_081439.1, read as the reverse complement.
GACACCCACCTACCTGTGGCAGGGCCTAGGCACACACAGGACTCAGCTCTCTCAACAGATTCAAGTGGACCGAGGACAGGTAACATCAAAGCTGAGGGACAAGAAGCAATTCTCACTCTTAACTCCAGGATGCCTGCAGCACCCACCCACCCTGTCTGTCCTTATGGATGTCCCACAACATTCCAGGTGTCCTACACAACATTCCCTCCAGGAGCACAGATCCATGGAACAGAAAAAAGTGTCCATAGACAGAGTGGGTCTGCCCACCAGCCTGCATGAAAACCACCCACAAACTATAGAACACCCAACACCCCACAGGTAGATTCTCATTTGCTCTGGCCTCACTTTCTCTCTCTCCTCCTTCCCCCTCCCATTTCTCTCTCTCTCTCTCTCTCTCTCTCTCTCTCTCTCTCTCTCTCTCTCTCTCTGTCTCTCTGTCTGTCTGTCTGTCTCTTGCTCATTTATCTATCTTCCTCTACCTCCACCTCCATCTCTGTCTTTCTCTATCGATCGCTCCTATGTACATTCCCATCCCTGGTATCCAGGTTAGCTATGCCATGTTCAGTTGGGAAATGCTTTGCACTCCCAACAGGAAGTCTTCCTTCAATGAGCAGTGAAAGTCTCCAGAGGTCCTCCTCCAAACTGCTGACATCTTCCATGATGGAGCCTAGAAGAAAATCACTCTCCCTGCCACCTGGAGACAAGCTTGTCTATGGTCTTCCAACTCTCCATCTCTACAAAGCCTCCTGGAGACATTTGGTGAGGCTAAAAGGGGAGCTTCCTGGTGCAGGGGGTGAGGTTGGGGGCCCTGACTTCCTAGACCTGCCTGGCAGGCCACTCCAAAGGACAGTCCTGCCACCTACCCGATGGTTCTGACACAATGCTCTCAGCCATCATGCCCCGGCACACCCCTGAGCCCCAAACCACACACAGGATGCACCACTGAAATCCTTGTGCTCACCACAACTGGAGCTGAAGGATGGAACCTTATAATGCTCCACTACATGCCAACCTGTCTTTCCCTCAACCCTGGCCTGACCACCATAACTCTTACATACTGTGTCTCTCAGGCACTGCTTATGGACACTCACAGGATTAGGCCACAACAAAACCAGGAACACACAAACACCCAATACACACACACACACACACACACACACACACACACACACACAGAGCAGTTCTAGGTCTACAGATAGTGTCCTGTGTTAATATCAGAGCCTTCTTTAAGTGTTCCTCCTGCTGAAATGATGTCTGGACAGGGCAGTGCAGGACAATGGGCTTTTTGAACTTGACCCTGGGAGTCCTCCCTGGGTTTAAGGCAAAGGGAGCTAGGCAGGAGAACACAAGAAGGAGTATGCGGCCTGCATGTATCCTGCATGACACAGAGGAGGCTTGTCAGGGGAGGCAGGGACCATGAAACCTGGCCACCATGGTACCTAAGTTCTGCCTGGCCTCTTTGTGAGCACCCCTGAGTCCAAACCCTGGTCTGGATGCTTCTACTGGGATTCCCCTTGAGCCACCACACTGCCTTGAGCTCCTGGATCACTGGGTACACACAACCAGCTTGCATAGGATGATGATGGGGGGCGGGGTAGGGACCTCGCAGACCACTTGTAGGATTCTGGGGTTTTGCTTTGCAGCAGGAACCTTTTCTGACAGGTTGCAGTGCCTGAATTCCACCTGTAGCACAGCTCAAGGGCAAACCATGTCAAAGGAACAAAAGGCAATCCAGAGAAAAGGCCTGGCAGCCAGAAAGGAGAGGGGCTTTCAGGAGAAGTTAAATGGATGACAGACATTTGGCCACAGTGGCTAGCACCAGACATGAGACCCTGAGCACCTCCCAGAGATGCTGGGCAGAGTTTGTGTGGTTTCCCAAAGTGAGCTGTGGATACTGCTAGGGAGGCTCAGACAAAAGATGGGCGGTCCTGCGTGGCCTGGTTCACCACGGTAAGGGCAGGCAGGCCGGCACACAGGATGTTTCCCCAAAACGACCATGATGCAGCCCAGGCTGCACAATCCCCTGTGGAGAGGTCCTCTGCTGCTGCCAGACATGGCAGCCCCAGGACCTGGGAGGCTGTGCTCTTGCCGCCGGCAAGCCAAGTCTCGTGGACCCCGCCCGGAGCTGGTCACCTGGACCCTGCTTCCTCCTCCAGCTCTCCTGGGTCAAGGACTGGGCAAGAGATCCTCTGGTGCTGGGAGACCCAGGCGGGAGCCCCTCCACCCTTGGCAAAGCCAAAGAAAAAAATAAAAAAGCCAAAGCTAATCTACAAAGCTCCAAGATAGAGGCCAACCACGTAGGCTAGGACTGGCCAGATGTGCCGCTCTAGGGCTGCTGCTAGGGATTGGAGGGTGTTCAGCAGGTGGGGATGTGGTGTGTAGATCGGGCTCACAGACCTTAAGTGGTTCCTCCACTGTTTCCTCCAAGCACTGCACTGCCCTGAGACACTGGCTTTGTGCCAGCCCCTGAAGGCCCTACCTGAGGGTATAGTGGGGTGCGGGGAGACGGGGCATGTGGTGAAGGGTGTCATGTAGGGGGCCAAGTGGGGACTGTGTGGATGTGAGCGCATGCGCACTTGAGAGCCTGAGCCAGACCCTAAGGGAGTCCTCTACAAACCACATGCCAATCTGAACTATAGGGGAGGAGCCTCACAAACATTCATGGGGTTGGGGTCCAGGGGCTGAGCATCTCCCCCTAGCAGGCAAACCAGGATATTCTCACAGCTGCATCCCTGGACTCACCCCGCCCTCACCCCAGACACACAAACACACAGAGAAACACACACACACACACACACACACACACACACACATCCACTGGCTGTCTACATAACTCCACCCACCAGGGTGACCAGTACAGCTGCCAGGATGGCCTTGGGTCTGCTGACCCAAGCTTCCAGGTCAAGGCGGCCAGACAAGAGGGTCCTCCCAGGCTGAACCCGGTCCTGCTAGGGCAGTGGAGTGGTGGAGTCCCTGAACTGAGAGCACACGGGGAAGTGTGACAACAAAGGGAGACGACCACCTGTGGTGGTATTTTACTTGTACTGAAATGTGATTTTAATTGTATGTTAATAAATAAAGTTGCCTGGGGGTCAGAGTTATAGAGCCATAGCAAGTGCGTGGCGGTGGTGGCGCACGCCTTTAAGGACCTGGAGGGCAGTACATACAGGCAATGACAAGGCAGTCACGTGTTTAGTTTACAACCAATGAGAAGGCAGAACATCTAGACTATTTAAAGACATACACACAGGAAGTAGGCCCCTTTTTTCGGAGAGCTCTCTTGGCTGAAGCAGGATAGCTGAAGCAGGAAGGGTAAGGCTCTTAGTTCTGACCTCTTGGCTTTCTTCTCTGAATCGGCTCTGTGTTTCTTATTTAATAAGATGGTTGGTTACATCTACATTTGGCGCCCAACGTAATCCATTAAAACCGCTTAACTTGGCTTGGCGGCAGGTCCGGGTTCCCGCCAGGGCGGCCGGCTCCCTAGCCCGGGCCCAGGTCGGCTTGGCCTCAGGCCGGACTAACCTTGAGCTACTTGCTTAAAGCCAGTGCTACAAACAACTCAGGCCTGCCCTGCCAAACAGGGCCCCTGCCTGTAGAACCAACGCACGTGGTTGGAGCTTAAGGTAGCCAGAGCCAAGGCTTGACTAGGCTCAAGCGGGAACAGGTGGCTGGATTCAAGCTCTTAGGCAGAGCTTGTGGCTACGCTTGCTTGCTCTCTCTCTCTCTCTCTCTCTCTCTCTGGACTCACACCTCGGACACTAGGTGGCTGTTTGAAATTCCCTCGGATTGGTACTGTTCTACAAGGACTTGGTAAGTCACTTAACATATCAGATATTTTAAAGGAAACTATTTAAAAGAAAATTTTTTTCCACATTAAAAAAAAAATGGGTTTTCTGTGTACATTGGAAGAAAATTGGGCTTTGTTTGCAATTTTAGACAGTCTGACAATGGAACAGCTATATGAGGAGATTAATGTTGATCGAATTATGCATTTTATTACTATGTTTATCCTCATTTTACTATTTAAAAAGATAGTCAATTTAAGTGCCAGGATGACAGCTTTAGAAAAACCTATTAAACCTGAAAAACTCAGACAGAAGAAACTAACAGTGAAGCTGCTTCAAGATTGGATCATAGGGTTACAGAAAGAAAGCCTGTTTTCACACAGTCACCCTTAGTTTGTCCAGTAACCGTACAGCAGTCGCCTGATCAAATGACTACACAAAATATTTGGGCTCCAATTGAAATGATAGATTTACGAAGGTTTAAGGAGGCAATAGTATCTTATGGCATGCATTCCCCATATGTAAAGCAAATGTTAAACTCTTGGTCAACATATAATAGGATTGTACCACAGGACTGGCGGGAGCTGGCACAAGCTGTTCTTGAACCCAGTCAAAGGCTTCAGTGGCTAACTTGGTTCAAGGACGAAGCTAAAAACATAGAAAAGCAGTGGAGGGATAAAGGAATACAAGTCTGCCAGGATCAGCTTATTGGAGAAGGTCAATATGCTTCAGCACAAACACAATGTTTATATGATGTCCAAACCCTAATTTTATGTCGAACAGCAGCTTTGAATGCATGGGACAGAGTTGAGGAGCCAGGAAAAAAACTGAGTCATTTACAAAGGTTGTACAGGGCCCAAAAGAATCTTTCACAGATTTTTTACAAAGACTGGCTTCAGCAGTAAAGAGAATGGTCCCGGATTCAGAAGCTAGTAAGATAATAATTGAATCTTTGGCCTTTGAGAATGTGAATGCAGCATGCAAAACAATAATCAGGCCGTTAAAGGCAAGATCTGCACCTTTGGAAGACTGGATTAGAGATACGGTTAATGTTGAAGCTCATGAGCATGATGATACGTGGGTAGGAGAAGCAATTTCAAAAGGTTTGAGGAATGTTAGATGTTTTGGATGTGGAAAGCAAGGACATTTGAAAAGGGACTGTAAACAGGTCATTCCTAGAAACAATGTTTCTTCAAGGAACAATGGCAACAGAATGCCCCTTCCTTCTGGAGTATGCAGAAGGTGTGGTAAGGGAAAACACTGGACCAACGAATGTAGATCAACAAGGGACAGACAGGGTAATCCTTTGCCTCAGTCTTCGGGAAACTCCCAGAGGGGCCTCATGCAGGCCCCAATAGCAAATCCAGTTCAAACCTTTCCTGCAGTCATAGAGGAAACCCCTACCCAGAGCAATTAAATAACCAAATGCCTATTGGAATAAGTCATGCTGGTCAGGATGATGAAACAGAGAGAATAGAAAATTCAGGAGCAAATATAAAGAAAATTTTTTGGCAAACTTTTATTAATGAACAAAGACCAAAGTTATCGATAAAAATAAATGTTTTTTTGTTGTCTGGTCTGGTAGACACAGGTGCGGACATTACCATAATTGCACCAGAATTTTGGCATCCAACTTGGCCTCTTCAGGAGGTAAATGTTCAACTGTTAGGAATTGGGACATTATCTCAGGTAAAACAGAGTGCAAGATGGCTCGAGTGTATAGGTCCAGAAGGACAGAGAGGAAAATTGAAACCATATGTAGCTAACATAGCTATGAACTTGTGGGGTCGAGACTTGTTGCAACAATGGAATACTCAGATTAACATCCCTCCAATCTCAGAAACAAATCATAAATTAGCACATGTTTCTGAGAGAAATATTAGAAGGCATTATTCTGAGTGGTCACCAGCCATCCATATTATACAAGAACAGGGCACAACAACTGATGATCTTCCAAAGACACCAACAGCTCTACCTTTAAAATGGTTAACAGACAAGCCTGTATGGGTCCAGCAATGGCCTTTAACAACAGAGAAACTCCAGGCTTTAGAAGAGCTGGTAGAAGAACAGTTAAATGCTCAGCATATTGAGGAATCAACCAGCCCTTGGAATTCTCCTGTATTTGTTATTAAAAAGAAATCTGGTAAATGGAGAATGGTAACAGACCTTAGAGCAATTAACAAAGTAATTCAGCCAATGGGCTCTCTACAATCTGGAATTCCTCTGCCTACTCTGTTACCAAAAGGATGGCCTCTCATAGTTATTGATTTAAAAGACTGTTTCTTTTCAATACCGTTACAAGAAAAATACAGAGAAAGATTTGCTTTCACAGTGCCTACTTATAATAATTCTCAACCAGTTAAAAGATTTCAATGGAGGGACCTCCCACAGGGAATGTTGAATAGCCCAACTCTGTGCCAATATTTTGTACAACAGCCATTGGAAGTGATACGTAAAAAATTTCCTAAATCTATAATTTATCATTATATGGATGATATTTTACTAGCTGACTCAAATGCAGATACTTTAGAAAGAATGTTTGAAGACGTAAAGAAAATTTTGCCTTGCTGGGGATTACAAATTGCTCCTGAAAAGATACAAAGAGGAGATTCTATTAATTATTTAGGATATAAAATAGAGCTACAAAAAATTAGACCCCGAAAGGTGCAAATTAGGAGAGATAGACTACAGATTCTTAATGACTTTCAAAGATTATTTGGAAATATTCTCATCTACGAACTATTGTTGGGGTAAAAAATGATGAACTCCATAATTTGTTCAAAACTTTAGAAGGTGACAAGGACCTAAATAGTCCAAGAGAGTTATCACCTGAAGCTGAGAAAGAATTGGCCTTGGTAGAAAAGAAAGTACATGAATGGCACATGGATCGTATTGATCCAAAGCTGGATTGCATTTTGGTTATTTTACCTTCTAGGCATTCTCCTACAGGAATATTAATGCAGAGGGAAGATATTATATTAGAATGGATATTTTTACCAAATAAACCAAACAAAAAATTAAAAACTTATCTGGAAAATATCTCTGACTTGATTTGGAAAGGAAAATTGAGACTTCGTCAATTAGCAGGAATAGACCCAACAGAAATTGTTGTACCTTTAACTAAGGAGGACATTGAAAAATTATGGACAGAAAGTGAACCTTGGCAAAGAGCTTGCAGTAATTTTTTGGGAGAAATTAACAGCAAATATCCCAAAAGCGATAGAATTGATCTTATAAAGAGAGCTGATTGGATCTTGCCTCGAATTGTGAGGAAAAAACCCATATCTGGAGTTCGTACATTTTATACAGATGCCAACAAACAAGGAAAGGCAGGTTACAAATCAGAAAATTTAAGTAAAGTGGTTCAAAGTCCTTATAATTCAGTTCAAAAATCAGAATTGTATGCTATTCTGTTGGTATTAATGGATTTTTCAGAACCTCTCAATGTAGTAACTGACTCTCAGTATGCTGAAAGAGTAGTATTACATATTGAGACTGCAGAATTAACTTCACTATTTATTCAATTACAAGATACAATCAGGAATAGAAGTCATCCTTTATATATATCATATATACTCATATCCGATCCCATACTGGTCTGCCAGGCCCTCTAGCACAAGGCAATGACGAGATTGATAAATTATTGATAGGATGTAACCCAAAGGGTACTCAAAGGAATGAAATCTGGCAGATGGACGTGTTTCACTTTGCAGAATTTGGAAAACTGAAATATGTACACCACACTATCGATACTTATTCAGGATTTCAGTGGGCAACTGCTTTGAGTTCTGAAAAAGCTGATTCTGTAGTCACTCTTTTGCTAGAAGTTATGGCCATCATGGGTATACCTGCACAAATCAAAACTGATAATGCTCCATCATATGTCTCTGTTAAAATGATACAGTTTTTGCTTATTACAATATAAAGCATATTACAGGCATACCACATAATTCTACAGGTCAAGCAGTTATAGAAAGATCAAACAGAACTCTAAAGGATATCCTAAATAAACAAAAAGGGGTAACAAAAAAACCCAGAAATAGACTGCATAATGCTCTATTAACTTTGAATTTTCTAATGCCAATGAGAAAGGAACAACAGCTGCAGAGAGACATTGGATAATAGAAAAAAACTACAGAATTAAATCAGCCTATATACTTTAAGGATGTGCTGACCTCAGAATGGAAACCAGGGTATGTGTTACATTGGGGACGAGGTTTTGCTTTTGTTTCTACAGGAGAAGATAAGTTGTGGGTACCATCAAAATTGATAAAGGTTCGATTTGAACAAGAGAAACCTCTTAATTAGAGGAGGTGATAGCTCATCAACCAACATGAACATCCAATTTAAACTAACTTATACCAGTAACACATGTCTTTTCATTTAATCAGAAAATAACTTGCCAAAAAGGAACATCCCCAAAATTAGTCTTGGGGAAAGGTTTTTGTTTTTGTTTTGTAGGAGAATGAAGGTTAAGGAATCTGAAGAGGGGCTGGAGAGGTGGCTCAGAGGTTAAGAGCACTGGCTGTTCTTCCAGAGGTCCTGAGTTCAATTCCCAGCAACCACATGGTGGCTCACAGCCATCTGTAATGAGATCTGGTGCCCTCTTCTGGCCTGTAGACATACATGCAGGCAGAACACTGTGTACATAATAAATAAATAAATAAATAAATAAATAAATAAATAAATAAATAAATAAATAATAAAAAAAGGGGATCTGAAGAACACTGGACAAATAAGACAACTGAAGAAAAGGGACAAATCATCTATCCCAGGAAGCAGAGTGAAATGGCGTATGAGTTTATATTATCAAAAAAATTTTATGTCTTCCTAAATGTTTGTTTCTGCTTTTCTCTAAAGATTTAACACTATTGGTCTTCTAATAGTCCCAGTCCAATTAAAATTTAAAGCTGACTTTGGAGTTGGAGAATGGCTCTCTCCTTCTTTAAACTCAAGCCTGTTGTTAAAAGGAAAATGCAAACTCCCTGTATCATGCCAGAATAAAAGAACCATCTTCTGCTATGAGACAGGAGAAAAGCCAAATTAATTAAGGGACTATTCTATTACTAATCTCAACTCTTTGATTCTATTCTGATTCTTTAAACTTTTCTTAAAGTATAAATTTTATATCAAAACTTACAAGATTAATATATATATATATACATTTTAAACTTTGTTAAGATATGAATGGTTATATAGAGTACTAATTAATTCTAGAAAAAAAGGCTTCAATTAGCTGCATATATATGTCTTTGTGTTCGAGTCTCTTATCAGTTTTCTGCAGGAATTCACGGCCAGGCCTAACATCAACTGAAGTCTCCAGGAAGAAGTTGGGGCCCCACAACAACAACAATTCCACGTGGACAATAATAACATCACTAAGCTGACAAACATCATCTACAGATCAGCTTTGAACTATAAGGTGCTCAGAGCAATTTTGAGATGACTAGCTGAGATGATCCAGTCTCAAAGACTACTTGAATAAGGACTTGAGATAAACCCTGAACTTTGGCATTATACACAGACTGGATAATGAAGGATATAGTTACCTTTCCTAGAACTTGACAATTAACCTAAAATTTTTCTTTCAGGATAAAGATAACTTCGACCATACCCAGCAGGAAGCAATTTTAAGGATACGACGTCCACATTCCCAAAGAGGTGGTGTGGGGCAGGTGATTTTTTGGTCTTTTTATGGGTTTTGCGTCTGGGATAATTTTCATTGTTTAGGGGGGTTGGTTACAAGTTGTTGTCAAGGGTTAAGAAAAAGGCTAAGCAGATTAGATTTAAGGTTCTTGTTTAAAAAAAGAGAGAGAAAGAAAGAAGAAGAAAAAGACAATTACTAGTTTTAAATACTTTACATTGGATTGGATTGTTTTATATTGTATACAAATTATAAATATATATTGAAATTGATATTGTTAGAAAATGTTATATGTATATTTCTAATTGTACTTATATCATTCATTTAACAATGCAATTTTCTGATCCTTGAATGTTATTATTACCAACTATTAGGATATAAAGAAATGATAGTTAGTAGTTAGACATTACAATAGAACTTGTAGTCATATTAGATATGTTTTAAAAATTGAGCAGATATATTTTCGATAGGTCATCTTCAAACCCTTCAGAGAACTACAGAGTATGGCATTTAAAATGTTTTAATAACTTAGAAAAATTTTCTTTTTTGTTATGACTATGAGACATGTCGGCTCCTGGCAGTACCAATCTACTTCAGAGAAAATATGGGCATTGAAGAAACTGCATATGAGTTAGCTTTCATTGTGGCAAAAGTTAGCCACTGGACAACAAAGTATCCTCGAATCAACTGCTGACAAAATGGACAGACAGGACATGAAACAAAGGACTACTGATTCTTGCCTAAACAAGCGTGGTTATGGCTTTATCAAAAGGCATCTTCTGAGGCCAGGACAATATGGCACCATCCCTGATGTGGCCTTCGCAACTCGGAAAAGGTACAGTGCCCTTTTCTTCGAAGGCAGCTGAACAGGCAGTGGGCCAATGGCTTCTGATGTGCAATGGAACAGCAGCTAAAACAGTTATTCTTGAAGAGTAACTAAGCTCACGCCTCTCAATAGTAAACTGGCATTTGATAGAGGGATGTGGAGAAGAACGGGATGCTGAGATGAAGCCATATGTACACAGCCAAGAAGAATGGACAGCTGAGTTAAAAAACCATCAACAATTTCCAGAATTTAAAATCCTGAATCATGACATGACACTAGTGGAATTCAGGTGTTTCTGGTGCATGGACTGCTCTCACCCAATGTGAGGTTGAACTGTTGACCTTGTGTATATCCTACTTCACAAATGAGTCTGTCAGATATGCTAAGCCTATAGACTGAAGATGATGTCCTAGCATTGCGAAGAAACCTCAGGTGACTGTCCAGGCAGCTGGCTGTTTCTGTCAACTCACAAATTTTTTGGAAGTTGCTTGCATGCACTTTCTGTTTTTATTTTTGTTAGCTTATTATTTCCTTCTTGGGTCTCTGAGGGAGTTGAAGATTAGTTAGTTATAGTTGAAGGTTAGTTAGTTATAGTTGAAGATTAATTAGGATAGAAAGTGAATTAGATACATTTTGGACTTAGCAAAATAGGATAATGAAATTATTATCTCTGAATTTGTCAAATACAAATGAACTAGACATTGTTTAGACATTTATTATTTGCATATAATGTATATAGTTATTGTACTTTTGTATATAGTTTTTGTTTTGTTAGTTATAACCTTTTTCTTTTTTTTCCTTTTTATTAAAATAGAAAAGGGGAAATGTGGTGGTATTTTACTTGTACTGAAATGTGATTTTAATTGTATGTTAATAAATAAAGTTGCCTGGGGGTCAGAGCTATTAGAGCCATAGCAAGTGCGTGGCAGTGGTGGCGCACGCCTTTAAGGACCTGGAGGGCGGTACACACAGGCAGTGACAAGGCAGTCACGTGTTTAGGTTTACAACCAATGAGAAGGCAGAACATCTAGACTATTTAAAGACATACACACAGGAAGTAGGCCCCTTTTTTCAGAGAGCTCTCTTGGCTGAAGCAGGATAGCTGAAGCAGGAAGGGTAAGGCTCTTAATTCTGACCTCTTAGCTTTCTTCTCTGAATTGGCTCTGTGTTTCTTATTTAATAAGACAGTTGGTTACATCTACATGAGGTCACTGTTACTAAAATGAATCCTGGTTGGGGTCAGAGATAGCTCAGTAGTTAAGACACTTGGAGCTCTTGCAGAGGAACTGTGTTCAGATATTATTATCCACATGGTGGCTCACAACTGTCCATAACCCCATTTCCAGGGTATCTGATACCCTCTTTTGACCTCCACAGACATCAGAAAGGTACATAATGCACATACATACATGCAGGCAAAAGAGTCATACACGTAAACTAAAATAAATAAATCTAAAAAATAAAAATAAATGGCAGCCTGGGAATGTGGGAATTCCAAGCTTCAAAGCAAGGGGTAAAGTAGTGGACAGAAACCTACTCACATAAATCCTTTGTAGGAAGGCGTAATTCTGGCTGAATAAAGATAATAAGACTTTGTGTAAGTCAGGCCAGGGTACCCAGACTTCTGTTGGGTGTGTGCAAGGATGAGGATGCAGAGCAGACATCAGGAGTGCTAGGCTATGCAGGACAGCTCAACTGACTGAGCAGGAGCTTTGCTAAACTCAGACCAGGCAGACACAAAGTCCTAAGTTCAGAGTCTGGGCTCAGAGCTCAGGAGAGACTGGATGGCAGACTCCACCCCTCCATGACCTCAGGGTAGATAGCAGGGGAACAAAAGCATACTACACGGTGAAAATAGAGGAAAATTCCATGAGTCTGAGGTACCAGCCCTGTCTACTTGAGACAGGAGATATATGGGAAAGCCGCAGGACCACGACCCTTTGTGAATGGAGAGGAGAAGCTGAGAATGTAAAGGAGTAGGTTGAAGAAAGTGCTGCACCCCGGAAGGTGTGAAGGAAGGCACGGAAAGGGGCACAAGGCAGGCAGGGAGGCAAATGACAAGACTCAGAAACATGGTTTCAGAAGCATGAAATGAGCCTAGGAGTGGGGAATGAGGCCTGAGCACAGCCCTTGCTCAGGCCATTGAGCATGGCGCTTAACCCACAATCACATAGGGACTAGGAACACTTAGGGAAATATTCTTTCAGCTCTGGAATCACAAGGTGAAAGCATGGAAATCCCAGGGCTTCTGGACTGACCTCAAGAATCAGAGATCCTTTGTCAACACACTCAGGAATCCCATAAACACTAAACTGAATTCAGAGGATTGGTGTAGACCCATGCAGGTCCTGTGCTTGTTGCTACAATCTCTGACAGTTCAGATGAGCTTTGCTCAGTTGATTTGGAGGGACTTGTTCTCCTGGTGTCCTCCATCCCCTCTGGTTCTTACACTCTTTCTGCCTCCTCTTCTTTGGGGGTCCCTGAGCCCTGAGGGGAGGGATTTGATGGAGACAACCTGTTTAGAGCTGAGTGTGAGATGCACTGGATTGTTATAGGCAGCTTGATTGGGTTATTTACAGTAAATCAAAAGTCAGAGGCTTCCATGCTGACAAAGGCTCTGGAAGTACTGTCCTATTGCTGAGATTATGCTTTTCAGGGGAAGTAAACTGTAGTTACTGGTACACTGGTTTTGTGAAGTTGAAGTAAAAGGATGTCAAACTGTGCAAGTAACTCAATGAACCCTGATGGTATCCCTGTCCTGTGCCAGTATTGTTATCCCCATTTCATGGTTAAGGAAGCTGTGAACAAGGCATTTCATTCAGAGTCCCAAGATATATGGAACTCAGGCTTCGGGATTTAGCTAAATAGAGCTGACACCGCCCATCCCATTTTCTTTTTTCTCAGCTGCTTCTTTCTTTGCCTTCTGCTCTCTTCCTCCTCTGAAGTTATGATGCAGAGGTCTCCTAGAAATTGTGTGGCAGTCAGTGAGAGGGAAAACTGTCCTCTGAGGCCCAAGTATAAATGTCAAGTGCCTTTCCATGGCTCCACATCACCATAAAGACCCCAGCTTCCTGCATTAGCATGCTGCAGACTTGGGGTCTCTGTCTCTTTATCTACACTGACAAACACATGGACAGCCAAGTAGTCAACTTTTAGAAACACACAAAATATACTGTAAGGTATATGGGAATCTGTCAGGAAGAGTGGTACTGACCCTTCCCCAGTTTCGACGGTGGTTAACTCAGGCACCTATCATTTTTTCTGAAAATGTGTCATATGCCTTATAATGTGTCTACACCCACACACATGTACAAATACAAACATGTGAACACACACATACACATAAAGAAAAGAAAAAATAAATCTAAAAAAAAAAACTGAACTGGAATTTTAATCCTGACACTCCCCAAACTTCCAAGAGCAGGGAAAACCCTAGGGTTGTGCTAAGTGTCTGGAGAGAAGAGCAGAAACAGACATTTAGGAAGACTTATGAAATTTTATATGTGATATACCAGTAGGCCAATTTACGCTTTTTCTTGAAACATTATTTTCTGGATGATTTGTCCCTTTTCTTCAGATGTCTTATTTGTCCAGTGTTCTTCAGATTCCAAAGCCTTCATTCTCCTGAAAGACAAAAACAAAAACTTTTCCCCAAGCCTAACTTTGGGGAGATTCCCTTTTGGCAAGTTACATCTGATTACATGAAAATCATTTGTTAGTGGTATAAGTTAATTTTGATTGGATGATTATGCTGGTCAATGAAATATCACCTCTTCTAATTAAGAGGTCTCTCTTTCTCAATTGAACCTTTATCAATTTTGATGGTATCTATAGCTTTTCTTCTCCTGTAGAAACAAAACAAAACCTTGTCCCCAATGTAACACATATCCTGGTTTCCATTCTGAGGTCAGCACATCCTTAAAGTATATAGGCTGATTTAATTCTGTAGTTTTTTCTATTATCCAATGTCTCTCTGCAGCTGTTGTTCCTTTCTCCTTAGTATTGAGAAAATTCAAAGTTAATAGAGCATTACGCAGTCTATTTCTAGTGGGTTTTGTTACTCCTTTCTGTTTATTTAGTATATCCTTTAGAGTTCAGTTTGAACTTTCTATGACTGCTTGGCCTGTAGGATTATGTGGTATACCTGTAAAATGCTTTATAATTGTAATAAGCAAAAAACTGTTTCATTTTACCAGAGGTACATGCTGGAGCACTGTCAGTTTTAATTTGTGCAGGTATACCCATGATGGCCATAAATTCTAACAAATTTGTGATTACTAAAGTAGCTTTTTCAGAACTCAGAGTACTTGTCCATTAAGATCCCAAATAAGTATCACTAGTGTGGTATACATATTTCAATTTAACAAATTCTGCAATGTGAACACATCCATCTGCCAGATTTCATTCCTCTCAGTACCCTTTGAGTTACATCCTGCTGGTAGCAGAGTCTGAGTGTAAAAAGAACAAGTAGGACATTTCCTTATAATTTCCTTGGCTTGTTGCCAGGTTATGGAAAAATCCTTTTTTAAACCTTTACTATTGACATGATTTTTTTTATGAAATTCTGAGGCCTTCAGCACATTTCCTATCAATAGTTTATCAATCTTGTCATTTCCTTGTGCTAGAGGGCCTGGTAGACCCATATGTGATCAGATGTGAGTTACAAATAAAGGATGCTTCCTATTCTTGACTACATCTTGTAACTGAATAAATAGTGAAGTTAATTCTGACGCATCAGGGATAAATTCTGCATTCTCAATATGTAATACTATTCTTTCAGCATACTGAGAGTCAGTTACTATGTTGAGAGGTTCTGAAAAATCCATTAATACCAACAGAATAGCATACAATTCCGGTTTTTGAACTGAATTATAAGGACTTTGAACCACTTAAATTTTCTGATTTGTAACCTGCCTTTCCTTGTTTGTTTGCATCTGTATAAAATGTACAGGCTCCAGGTATGGATATTTCCCTTACAATGTAAGGCAGAATCCAATCAGCTCTCTTCATAAATTTGATTTCTATCACTTTTTTGATATTTGCTGTTAGTATCGCCCCAAAAATTACTGCAAGCTCTTTGCCAAGATTCACTTTATGCCCATAATTTGTCAATGTCTTCCTTAGTTAAAGGTATGACAATTTCTGCTAGGTCTATTCCTGCTAATTGACGAAGCCTCAATTTTCCTTTTAAAATCAAGTCAGAGATCTTTTCCACATAAGTTTTTAATTTTTTACTCTGTTTATTTGATAGAAATATCCATTCCAATATAATATCTTCCCTCTACATTAAAATTCCTGTAGGAGAATTCTTAGAGAGAATAAAAAAAAAATTCAATCAAGCTTTGGATCCACACAATCCACATGTCCTTCCTGTACTTTCTTTTCCACCAAGGCCAATTCTCTCTCAGCCTGAGGTGATAATTCTCTTGGACTGTTTAAATCCTTGTAACCTTCTAAGGTTTTGAACAAATTACTCATTTCATCATGTTTTACCCCAGCAATAGTTCATAGATAGGAAATGTCTCCAAATAATCTTTGAAAGTCATTAAGAGTCCATAATCGATCTCTCCTAATTTGCACCTTTTGGGGTCTATTTTTTGTAGACCTATTTTATATCAAATAATTAATAGACCCTCCTCTTTGTATCTTTTCGGGAGCAATTTGTAATCCTGAACAAGGCAAAATTTTCATTACTTTTGGGAATCTGTCAGGAAGAGTGGTACTGACCCTCCCCACTTCTGACAGTGGCTAACTCAGGCACCTATTATTTTTCTGAAAAGCTGTCATATGCCATATGTCACATGTCAAATAATGTTTTAAACACTGCCTGAATATTTATGTATTTACCTTCCATGCAACAGAATAAGGGACTGCATCAACATCCTCAGTGATAAGAACTGAGGCAAATATTACATGTGGAATTTAACAGAGATTATAAATTTATTATAATCTGAGGTAATTATTTCTTAAGCAGATCATTTTTTCTTTTGAGGGGAGGGAGTGTCTTTTGTTTGGTTTTCGACAGTGCCATTAACTAGAATTATATTCAACCTCAGTCCCAAGATCTTGATGTTGAGCTTGAAGAAGAATGGATAGCTAGCATTCAATGTACTAACAGGCACTCTTGAACTATCAGCCACTAATCTGATCATGTCCACTTAGTTCTAAGCCCAATCTCTGAGCAGCAGTGGTAGGTGGAGGGTGAGGTTCACAGAAATTTTCTACACGTTCACTCAAGGGTCCTGTGGTCTGTGTGTGTTCCCACCTTTCTCTCATACTCTATTCCCGAATTATCTTACAATGCTACACAATTCACCCTTCAGTGTCATCTCTACAACCTAGGAGAAACAGGCAGCCTGCGCATGTGCACAGACACAAGCTAAAACTCATTCTTGCACGCATGCCCTAGAAGCAAGGTTTAACTTCCCAGGACCTTTCACAATGGCTCCCTCATTCCTCATCTTTTGGGCCACACCCACCATTTGTGCAACAAAGCAAATACCACCTACCTCAGCAAGAGATCAAAAAGCCCAAAGCAGTCAGTCAGTGAGGGCAAAGCCTATAGTGCTCATCTGGAGAGGAGTGTGTTGACGTCAACCGTGAGGAACTTGGAGAAGCGTGGAGCATGCGCAGAAGGACACGTTGACGTCACCCTTTCCTCAGGCCTTCTCTTGATGCCTCATTGGTAGTAGAGACTGACCAAACAATAGGCCTTGAGGGTGGTCATTCCTGGAGCCCCACTTCTCTCTGTGGCTTCGGCCCACTACTAGTCATGGCCCGCAAGGTCCAATGGCAATATATATACGTTGTGAGGAATGAGAATGGTGAGGAGATAGCTGAGGTCTCCACCTTAGAGGCTGCCTTGGCGATGGTGGGTGACAACCCTAGTGGAGGTGACGCGGGCTGCCTAATGGAACTAAATAACGGGGTCCGCCAGGTCCGTGAGAGCCAAAACGGCTCTGAGGAGAGCAGTAGGGACGTGAACTCCTCTTCCTCGGGGCCTCACCAGGAGGAGCCAAGACCCTCAGCTGAGCCTGTGATTAGGATTCCGAGGCGCCGTTCATTACGAAGGCGGCGGCGAACCACATTCCTGTTCACACTGGGGCAGGTCGAGGAAATGGAAAAATTGTTCAAAGAAACCCAGTACCCAGATACACTTGCCAGGTATGTGTCTTGCACCAGGAGCTATCCCCAACCTCCCTGTTGTCTCAGGTTGAGATGTCCTTTGGTTCATCCAGGCCCTGGTTTCCTGTCATCCCTCCCTAAGCCATTGCTGTCTTCTCCCTAGGTGGTGGGTACAGGAGGGTGCCTTGTGTAGGGATAAAAGTCAGTATTAGCGTGTAGTGTTGGCCCAAAACAAGTGTACATAGTCAACGCCATTCATTTCGAGTCATATTCTAATTACTGTAAAATATAGAAACATGAGTATAGTGTGGCAAAATACTCACTAGTGTAAAGTTCACCAGTGTTAAGGATTTACACTTTGTTGGGTAACCTCCTCACCAGTAGTCTCGTCATCTTTTCAGAGACTGTGTACCTATCCATCAACTCCTTTCGGTTTCCCTTTCCCTTCCACGGTGCTGTTTTTTAAATTAGTATAATTTGCTCAGCGTACACTTCGGCATTTATTTTTAATTTTTAATAATTAAAATTATTCATCTGTATTGTTTAAAAACTTTCGTAAGAGGCAAAACCATTTCAAAAGCAAGACTAGTTCTGAGAATGAAATTTAAATGGGGAGTGTGAGGGAGGATAGCAATATTTAAAAAGCGTAGAAATCATATATGACTTTGCATTTCATGTAAAACACTGCACGCTAAACTTTGTGGTTTTCTTTCCCCAGGAAAGAACTTGCAAAAGCTTTGAATGTGACTGAAGTCAAAGTGAAGGTCAGTAAATCCAAGCAAAGACATTGAACAGTCAATCTACAGCCTTCATCAGGTCTTGGGAAGCCTTGTCCTAGGCAATTTTTTTGTTTAAGATGTTTTTCATTTTACATACCAACCACTGTTTCCTCTCCCTCCCCATCTCCTGCTCTCACCCCTCATCTGCCCCCCTCCCACATCCACTCCTCATAGAGGGTAAGGCCTCCATTGTGAGTCAACAAAGCCTGGTACATTCAGTTGGGGCAGGACCAAGCCCCTCTCCCCCTGCATCAAGGCTGACCAAGGCATCCCACCATAGGGAATCGGCTCTAAAAAGCCAGTTCATGTACCCAGGATTGGTCCCACTGTCAGGGACCCCACAAACAGACCAAGCCACACAGCAGTCACCCACATTCAGAGGGCTTACTTAGTTTGGTCCCATGCAAGCTCCCCAGCTGTCAGTCCAGAGTCTGTGATCTCCCACTAACTTGGGTCAGCTCTCTCTGTGGTTTTTCCCATCATGGTCTTGATGCCCCTTGCTCATATAATCCCTCCTCCCTTTCTTCAACTGAACTCCAAAAGTTCGGCCAAGTGCTTGGCTGTGGATCTCTGCATCTGCTTCCATTAGTCACTGGATATAGGTTCTATGATGACAATTAAGGTAGTCACCCATCTGACTACAGGAGAAGGCCAATTAGGGCACCCTCTCCACCATTGCTAGGAGTCTTAGCTGGGGTCATCCTTGTGGGTTCTTGGAGATTTTCCTAGCACCAGGTTTCTCCCTAACCCTATAATGGCTCCCTCTGTCAAGATATCTCTTTCATTGCTGTCCCTTTTCATCCCTACTCCAGCTTGGCCCTCCAGATCTCTCATGTTTCCATCCCCCATCTCCTTCCTTCTACCCGCTTCCCAGTTTACCCAGGAGATCGTATCCATTTTCCCTTCCTGGGGTGATCCATGCATATCCGTCTTAGGGATCTCCTCTTTACCTAACTTCTCTTGGGTTGTGGGTTGTAGCCTGGTTATCCTTTGCTGAGAGGCTGATGCACTGTATCTCTAAAGAGGCTGATAAACTGCAGCTCTAGAGATTGATACACTGCAGCTGTAGAGATGCTGATACACTGCAGCTCTAGAGAGGCTGATGCACTGCAGCTCCAGAGAGGCTGATGCACTGCAGCTCTACAGAGACTAATGCACTGCAGCTCTAGAGAGGCTAATGCACTGCAGCTCCAGAGACTGATGCACTGCAGCTCTAGAGAGGCTTATGCACTGCAGTTCTAGAGGCTGATGCACTGCAGCTCTGAAGCTCTAGAAAAGCTGATGCACTGCAGCTCTAGAGAGGCTGATGCACTGTAGCTGTAGAGAGGCTAATGCACTGCAGCTCCAGAGACTGCTGCACTGTAGCTCTAGAGATGCTGATGCACTGCAGCTCTAGAGAGGCTGATGCACTGCAGCTCTAGAGAGGCTGGTGCACTGCAGCTCTAGAGAAGCTGATGCACTGCAGCTCTACAGGCTGATGCACTGAAGCTCTAGAGATGATGATGCACTATGCCTCTAGAAAGGATGATGCACTGCAGCTCTAGAGAGGCTAATGCACTGCAGCTCTAGAGAGGATGTTGCACTGCAGCTCTAGAGACGTTGATGCACTGCAGCTCTAGAGAGGCTGATGAACTGCAACTCTAGAGAGGCTGACACACAGCATCTCTGAAGCTCTAGAGAGGCTGATGCACTGCAGCTATAGAGAAGCTGATGCATTGCAGCTCTACAGGCTGACGCACTGCAGCTCTAGAGAGGCTGATGCACTGTAGCTATAGAGAGGCTGATGCATTGCAGCTCTACAGGCTGATGCACTGCAGCTCTAGAAAGGCTGATGCACTGCAGCTCTAGAGAGGATGTTGCACTGCAGCTCTAGAGACGTTGATGCACTGCAGCTCTAGAGAGGCTGATGCACTGCAACTACAGGGAGGCTGATGCACTGCATCTCTGAAGCTCCAGAGAGGCTGATGCACTGCAGCTCTAGAGAGGATGTTCCACTGCAGCTCTAGAGAGGCTGATGCACTGCAGCTCTAGAGAGGCTGATGTACTGCAGCTCTGAAGCTCTAAAGAGGCTGATGCACTGCAGCTGTAGAGAGCCTAATGCACTGCAGCTCACGAAAACACCCAACATCTCACAGGCAGATTCTCATTTGCTCTCGCCTCACTTTCCTTTTCTCATTTATCTATCCTCCTCTACCTCCACCTCCACCTCTATCTCTGTCTCCCTCAATCCCTCGCTCCTATGTACAGTCCCATCCCTGGTATCCAGGGTAGCTATGCTATGTTAAGTTGGGAAATGCTTTGCACTCCCCAACAGGAAGTCTTCCTTCCATGAGCACTGAAAGTCTCCAGAGGCGCTCCTCCACACTGCTGACATCTTCCATGATGGAGCCTAGAAGAAAATCACTCTCCCTTCAGCCTGGAGACAAGCCTGTCTATGCTCATCCAACTCGCCCTCCCTACAAAGCCTCCTGGAGACATTTGGTGAGGCTAAAAGGGGAGCTTCCTGGTGCTGGGCATGGGGGTGGAGGCCCTGACTTCCTAGACCTGCCTGGCAGGCCACTCAAAAGGACAGTACTGCCACCGTCCTGATGGTTCCTACACAATGTTCTCATCCACCATGCCAGGACAAGCCCCTGAGTCCCAAACCACACACAGGATGCACCACTGAAAACCTTGAGTTCACCAGAGGTGGAGCTGAAGGATGGAGCCTTAGAAGGCTCCACTACATGCCAATCTGTCCTTCCCTCAACCCTGGCCTGACCACCATAACTCTTACATACTGTGCCTCTCAGGCACTGCTTATGGACACTCACAGGATTAGGCCACAACAAAACCAGGAACATACAAACACCCAATACACACACACACACACACACACACACACACACACACACACACACAGAGCAGTTCTAAGTCTACAGATAGTGTCCTCTGTTAATATCAGAGCCTTCTTTAAGTGTTGCTTCTGCTGAGATGATGTCTGGACAGGGCAGTACAGGACAAGGGGAATTTTGACCTTTGACTCTGGGAGTTCTCCCTGGGTTTAAGGCAAAGTGAGCAGGGCAGGAGAACACAAGAAGGAGTATGCGGCCTGCATGTGTGTCCTGCATGACACAGAGGAGGCTTGTCAGGGGATTCAGGGACCTTGAATCCCGGCCACCATGGTACATAAGTCCTGCCTGGGCTCTTTATGAGCACACCTGTGTCGAAACCCTGCTCTGGATACTTCTACAGGGATTCACTTTGAGCCAACACACCGCCTTACTGGGTGCACACAACCAGCTTGCACAGGATGAGGATGGGGGGGCGGGGCGGGGGCGGGGCACACACACACCACATGTAGGGTTCTGGGGATGTGGCTCTGGAGCAGGAACCTTTTCTGACATGTCCCAGTTCCTGGATTCCACCTGTAGCACAGCTCAAAGGGAAACCATGTCAAAGGAACAAAAGGCAAGCCAGAGAGAAGGCCTGGCAGCCAGAAAGGAGAGGGGCTTTCAGGAGAAGTTAAATGGATGACAGACATTTGGCCACAGTGGCTAGCACCAGACCTGAGACCCTGAGCACCTCCCAGAGATGCTGGGCAGAGTTTGTGTGGTTTCTCAAAGTGAGTTGTGGATACTGCTAGGGAGGCTCAGAGAAAAGATGGGCGGTCCTGCATGGCCTGGTGCACCACGGTAAGGGCAGGGAGGCAGGCACACAGGATGTTTCCCCAAAACGACCATGATGCAGCCCAGGCTGCACAATCCCCTGTGGAGAGGTCCTCTGCTGCTGCCAGACATGACGGCCCCAGGACCTGGGAGGCTGTGCTCTTGCCACCGGCAAGCCAAGTCTCCTGGCCCCCGCCCGGAGCTGGTCACCTGGACCCTGCTTCCTCCTCCAGCTCTCCTGGGTCAAGGAGCAGGCAAGAGATCCTCTTTGGTGCTGGGAGACCCATGCGGGTGCCCTTCCCTAGCCAGCCCGCCCCCATTTCCAGGGAAGCACAGGGACTTGGTGGCGGAATTCGCAAACTGAATCCACGTGATGGCAGCAGTGCACCAAGAATGCCAAGGGTCAAGGACGACAGGTGTTCTCCCTCTGCCCTTCGCACAGCAAAAAAAAAAAAATTAAAAATTAAAAAAAGCCAGAGATCTCCTCCCAAGCTCCAAGATGGAGGCCAACCATGTAGGCCGGGACTGGACAGACATGAGGCTCTAGTGCTGCTGCTCGGGACCCCAGGTTGATCAGCAAGTGGGGGTGCGTGGGGCTGATTGCGGTTACAAACCTTAAGAGATTCCTCCATGCCCTGCACTGCCCTGAGACACTCGGCTTTGGGCGCTTACCAGCCCAGAAGGCCCCGCCTGAAAGTATCATGTGGTACCTGGAGAGGGGCCGGGTGATGGAGGTGTGATGGAGGGAGCCAAGTGGGGAGTGTGTGGATGTGGGCATAGAAGCTCTTGAGAGCCCGCACCAGACCCTAAGAAAATCCTCCACAAACCACATGCCAATCTGGACTATAGGGGAGGAGCCTCCGAGACATACTCATGGATTTGTGGACCAAAGGCTGAGCGTCGCCCCCTAGCTGCCAAACCAGGGTCTTCTCACAGCTGAATTTCTGCTCTTGCCTGCTCTCACCCCAAACACACACACACACACACACAAAGACACAGACACACACACAGACACAGACACACACACACACACACACACACACACACACACACGCAGAGTAGCTTTCAGAGATGCAGCCGCTGTCTACATGATTCCACCCACCAGGGTGACCAGTACAGCTGCCAGGATGGCCTTGGGTCTTCTGGCCCACCCTTCCAGGTCAAGCCGGCCACCCAAAAAGGGGCCTCCCAGGCTGACTCTGGTCCTGCTAGGGCAGTGCCTTGGTGGTGACCCAGAACCCTGAGCACACAGGAAGATTTCAAACCAAGTGAGACGACCACCCAACTCCATGAGACGCTAGGTCCAGCACGGAAGTCCCACCTGGCAAAAGGCTGCTCCAGGATGGACACAAGGCAAAAGGGCAGGCAGCTGTGTGCACTGGTCAAGACTCCAGGGTCGGGGGCCTGAGTCCCGTGTCCCATGCTCCGATGGTCTGATATTGAGATACGGGAGGAGAAGGGCTTCCTTCCAAAACATTGGCCTCCATGGTGAAGTGAATTCAGGTGGATGCTGCCCCATATCACCAGAAGCAGGGACTACTGGGGGCCGGGGACATGCACGACCTCGCCTAAACAGGCAGGCCAGCCAGGTACCTGAGGTGGAGACAAGGACACATCAAAAGAAGAAACATTGCACCCACCTGCCCTCTTGCCTACCAAACCCTGGGCTCAGGCCCCACCTTGACCGTCTCCTAGGCAGCACCAGGCAACCATTCTGACCTACCTCCAGCTCTGTCACAATCCCTCTCCCCTGCACAGTCCTCCACCTCCCACCCCTAACCTCCCACTTCCCGACCCTACCCTACACCAACTACCAGGCACCACTCAGGAAAATTCTCTTTCCGTTCTCTAACTTCCCCAAGACCCTGTCAGGCATGGAACTCTCTGTATCCTCTATGGACACCCACCTACCTGTGGCAGGGCCTAGGCACACACAGGACTCAGCTCTCTCAACAGATTCAAGTGGACCGAGGACAGGTAACATCAAAGCTGAGGGACAAGAAGCAATTCTCACTCTTAACTCCAGGATGCCTGCAGCACCCACCCACCCTGTCTGTCCTTATGGATGTCCCACAACATTCCAGGTGTCCTACACAAAATTCCCTCCAGGGGCACAGATCCATGGAACAGAAAAAAGTGTCCATAGACAGAGTGGGTCTGCCCACCAGCCTGCATGAAAAACAGCCACAAACTAGAGAACACCCAACACCCCACAAGCAGATTCTCATTTGCTCTCCCACACTTTCTCATCCTGTCCCTCCCCCCTCTCTCTCCCTGTCGCCACACCTCTCATTTATCTATCCTCCTCTACTTCCACCTCCACCTCTATCTCTGTCTCCCTCTGTCCCTGTCTCCCATGGACAGTCCCATCCCTGGTATCCAAGGTAGCTAGGCCATGTTCATCTGGGAAATGCTTTGTATTCCCCAACGGGAAGCCTTCCTTCCATGAGCACTGAAAGTCTCCAGAAGCCATCCTCCACACTGCTGACATCTTCTTGATGGAGCCTAGAAGGAAATCACTCTCCCTGCCACCTGGAGACAAGCTTGTCTATGGTCTTCCAACTCTCCATCTCTACAAAGCCTCCTGGAGACATTTGGTGAGGCTAAAAGGGGAGCTTCCTGGTGCAGGGGGTGAGGTTGGAGGCCCTGACTTCCTAGACCTGCCTGGTAGGCCACTCCAAAGGACAGTCCTGCCACCTACCCGATGGTTCTGACACAATGCTCTCAGCCACCATGCCCCGGCACACCCCTGAGCCCCAAACCACACACAGGGTGCACCACTGAAAACTTTGTGCTCACCAGAACTGGAGCTGAAGGATGGAGCCTTAGAAGGCTCCACTACATGCCAACCTGTCCTTCCCTCAACCCGGGCCTGACCACCAAAACTGTTACATACTGTGCCTCTCAGGCACTGCTTATGGATACTCACAGGATTAGGCCACAACAAAACCAGGAACACACAAACACCCAATACACACACACACACACACACACACACACACACACACAGAGCAGTTCTAGGTCTACAGATAGTGTCCTGTGTTAATATCAGAGCCTTCTTTAAGTGTTCCTCCTACTGAAATGATGTCTGGACAGGGCAGTGCAGGACAACGGGCTTTTTGAACTTGACCCTGGGAGTTCTCCCTGGGTTTAAGGCAAAGGGAGCTAGGCAGGAGAACACAAGAAGGAGTATGCGGCCTGCATGTACCCTGCATGACACAGAGGAGGCTTGTCAGGGGAGGCAGGGACCATGAAACCTGGCCACCATGGTACCTAAGTTCTTCCTGGCCTCTTTGTGAGCACCCTTGAGTCCAAACCCTGGTCTGGATGCTTCTACTGGGATTCCCTTGAGCCACCACACTGCCTTGAGCTCCTGGATCACTGGGTACACACAACCAGCTTGCATAGGATGATGATGGGGGGGGGAGGGACCTCGCAGATCACTTGTAGGATTCTGGGGTTTTGCTTTGGAGCAGGAACCTTTTCTGACAGGTTGCAGTCCCTGAATTCCACCTGTAGCACAGCTCAAGGGCAAACCATGTCAAAGGAAAAAAAGGCAATCCAGAGAGAAGGCCTGGCAGCCAGAAAGGAGAGGGGCTTTCAGGAGAAGTTAAATGGATGACAGACATTTGGCCACAGTGGCTAGCACCAGACCTGAGACCCTGAGCACCTCCCAGAGATGCTGGGCAGAGTTTGTGTGGTTTCTCAAAGTGAGCTGTGGATACTGCTAGGGAGGCTCAGAGAAAAGATGGGCGGTCCTCCGTGGCCTGGTACACCACGGTAAGGGAGGGCAGGCAGGCACACAGGATGTTTCCCCAAAACGACCATGATGCAGCCCAGGCTGCACAATCCCCTGTGGAGAGGTCCTCTGCTGCTGCCAGACATGGCGGCCCCAGGACCTGGGAGGCTGTGCTCTTGCCACCAGCAAGCCAAGTCTCGTGGCCCCCGCCCGGAGCTGGTCACCTGGACCCTGCTTCCTCCTCCAGCTCTCCTTGGTCAAGGAGCGGGCAAGAGATCCTCTTTGGTGCTGGGAGACCCATGCGGGAGCCCTTCCCTAGCCAGCCCACCCCCATTTCCAGGGAAGCACAGGGACTTGGTGGCGGAATTCGCAAACTCAATCCACGTGATGGCAGCAGTGCACCAAGAATGCCAAGGGTCAAGGACGACAGGTGTTCTCCCTCTGCCCTTCGCACAGCAAAAAAAAAAAAAAAAATTAAAAATTAAAAAAAGCCAGAGATCTCCTCCCAAGCTCCAAGATGGAGACCAACCATGTAGGCCGGGACTGGACAGACATGAGGCTCTAGTGCTGCTGCTCGGGACCCCAGGTTGATCAGCAAGTGGGGGTGCTTGGGGCAGATTGCAGTTACAAACCTTAACAGGTTCCTCCATGCCCTGCACTGCCCTGAGACACTCGGCTTTGGGCGCTTACCAGCCCAGAAGGCCCCACCTGAGAGTATCATGTGGTACCTGGAGAGGGCCCGGGTGATGGAGGGTGTGATGGAGGGAGCCAAGTGGGGAGTGTGTGGATGTGGGCATAGAAGCTCTTGAGAGCCCGCACCAGACCCTAAGAGAATCCTCCACAAACCACATGCCAATCTGGACTATAGGGGAGGAGCCTCAGAAACATACTCATGGATTTGAGGACCAAGGGCTGAGCGTCGCCCCCTACCTGCCAAACCAGGGTATTCTCACAGCTGCATCCCTGCCCTTGCCCCGCTAGAACTCCAAACACACACATACACAAACACACACACACACACACACACACACACACACACACACACACACTCACACAGAGTAGCTTTCAGAGATCCAGCCGCTGTCTACATGATTCCACCCACCAGGGTGACCAGTACAGCTGCCAGGATGGCCTTGAGTCTGCTGACCCAAGCTTCCAGGTCAAGGCTCCAGCCAAGAGGGGCCTCCCAGGCTGACCCTGTTCCTTCTGGGGGCAGTGGGGTGGTGATGTCCCAGAACCCAGAGCACAGGAGAAGGTGTCACACCAAGGGAGAAGTCCAACCAACTGAATGGGGCCCTAGGCCCACCCCCGGGCTTCCCACCTGGCAAAAGGCTGCTCCCTGATGGACACAGGGCAAAAGACATGCAACTGTGGGCACTAGTCGGGGCTCCAGGAGAGGGGTACTGAGTCCCGTATCGTCTCATATCCCATGGTCCCATTGACTAATATATAATGGGAGAGGAAAAGGGCTTACTTCCAAAACCTTGGTCTTGGAAGTGATGTGCGTTCAGATGGATGTGCCCCACACCATCCAAAGCAGGGACCACAAGGGGCCAGGGACATGCACGACCTCGCCTAAACAGGCAGGCCGTCCAGGTACCTGAGGTGGAGACAAGGACACATCAAAAGAAGAAACATTGCACCCACCTGCCCTCTTGCCTACCAAACCCTGGGCTCAGGCCCCCACCTTAAACGTCTCATAGGCAGCACCAGGCAACCATTCTGACCTACCTCCAGCTCTGTCACAATCCCTCTCCCCTGCACAGTCCTCCACCTCCCACCCCTAACCTCCCACCTCCGACCCTACCCTACCCTACACTAACTACCAGGCACCACTCAGGAAACTTCTCTTTCCGTTCTCTAACTTCCCCAAGACCCTGTCAGGCATGGAACTCTCTGTATCCTCTATGGACACCCACCTACCTGTGGCAGGGCCTAGGCACACACAGGACTCAGCTCTCTCAACAGATTCAAGTGGACCGAGGACAGGTAACATCAAAGCTGAGGGACAAGAAGCAATTCTCACTCTTAACTCCAGGATGCCTGCAGCACCCACCCACCCTGTCTGTTTTTATGGATGTCCCACAACATTCCAGGTGTCCTACACAAAATTCCCTCCAGGGGCACAGATCCATGGAACAGAAAAAATTGTCCATAGACAGAGTGGGTCTGCCCACCAGCCTGCATGAAAAACAGCCACAAACTAGAGAACACCCAACACCCCACAAGCAGATTCTCATTTGCTCTCCACACTTTCTCATCCTGTCCCTCCCCCCTCTCTCTCCCTGTGCCCCCCCTCATTTATCTATCCTCCTCTACCTCCACCTCTATCTCTGTCTCCCTCTGTCCCTGTCTCCCATGGACAGTCCCATCCCTGGTATCCAAGGTAGCTAGGCCATGTTCATCGGGGAAATGCTTTGTATTCCCCAACGGGAAGCCTTCCTTCCATGAGCACTGAAAGTCTCCAGAAGCCATCCTCCACACTGCTGACATCTTCTTGATGGAGCCTAGAAGGAAATCACTCTCCCTGCCACCTGGAGACAAGCTTGTCTATGGTCTTCCAACTCTCCATCTCTACAAAGCCTCCTGGAGACATTTGGTGAGGCTAAAAGGGGAGCTTCCTGGTGCAGGGGGTGAGGTTGGAGGCCCTGACTTCCTAGACCTGCCTGGTAGGCCACTCCAAAGGACAGTCCTGCCACCTACCCGATGGTTCTGACACAATGCTCTCAGCCACCATGCCCCGGCACACCCCTGAGCCCCAAACCACACACAGGATGCACCACTGAAAACTTTGTGCTCACCAGAACTGGAGCTGAAGGATGGAGCCTTAGAAGGCTCCACTACATGCCAACCTGTCCTTCCCTCAACCCGGGCCTGACCACCAAAACTGTTACATACTGTGCCTCTCAGGCACTGCTTATGGATACTCACAGGATTAGGCCACAACAAAACCAGGAACACACAAACACCCAATACACACACACACACACACACACACACACACACACACACACACACAGAGCAGTTCTAGGTCTACAGATAGTGTCCTGTGTTAATATCAGAGCCTTCTTTAAGTGTTCCTCCTACTGAAATGATGTCTGGACAGGGCAGTGCAGGACAACGGGCTTTTTGAACTTGACCCTGGGAGTTCTCCCTGGGTTTAAGGCAAAGGGAGCTAGGCAGGAGAACACAAGAAGGAGTATGCGGCCTGCATGTATCCTGCATGACACAGAGGAGGCTTGTCAGGGGAGGCAGGGACCATGAAACCTGGCCACCATGGTACCTAAGTTCTTCCTGGCCTCTTTGTGAGCACCCTTGAGTCCAAACCCTGGTCTGGATGCTTCTACTGGGATTCCCTTGAGCCACCACACTGCCTTGAGCTCCTGGATCACTGGGTACACACAACCAGCTTGCATAGGATGATGATGGGGGGGGGAGGGACCTCGCAGATCACTTGTAGGATTCTGGGGTTTTGCTTTGGAGCAGGAACCTTTTCTGACAGGTTGCAGTCCCTGAATTCCACCTGTAGCACAGCTCAAGGGCAAACCATGTCAAAGGAAAAAAAGGCAATCCAGAGAGAAGGCCTGGCAGCCAGAAAGGAGAGGGGCTTTCAGGAGAAGTTAAATGGATGACAGACATTTGGCCACAGTGGCTAGCACCAGACCTGAGACCCTGAGCACCTCCCAGAGATGCTGGGCAGAGTTTGTGTGGTTTCTCAAAGTGAGCTGTGGATACTGCTAGGGAGGCTCAGAGAAAAGATGGGCGGTCCTCCGTGGCCTGGTACACCACGGTAAGGGAGGGCAGGCAGGCACACAGGATGTTTCCCCAAAACGACCATGATGCAGCCCAGGCTGCACAATCCCCTGCGGAGAGGTCCTCTGCTGCTGCCAGACATGGCGGCCCCAGGACCTGGGAGGCTGTGCTCTTGCCACCAGCAAGCCAAGTCTCGTGGCCCCCGCCCGGAGCTGGTCACCTGGACCCTGCTTCCTCCTCCAGCTCTCCTTGGTCAAGGAGCGGGCAAGAGATCCTCTTTGGTGCTGGGAGACCCATGCGGGAGCCCTTCCCTAGCCAGCCCACCCCCATTTCCAGGGAAGCACAGGGACTTGGTGGCAGAATTCGCAAACTCAATCCACGTGATGGCAGCAGTGCACCAAGAATGCCAAGGGTCAAGGACGACAGGTGTTCTCCCTCTGCCCTTCGCACAGCAAAAAAAAAAAAAAAAATTAAAAATTAAAAAAAGCCAGAGATCTCCTCCCAAGCTCCAAGATGGAGACCAACCATGTAGGCCGGGACTGGACAGACATGAGGCTCTAGTGCTGCTGCTCGGGACCCCAGGTTGATCAGCAAGTGGGGGTGCTTGGGGCAGATTGCAGTTACAAACCTTAACAGGTTCCTCCATGCCCTGCACTGCCCTGAGACACTCGGCTTTGGGCGCTTACCAGCCCAGAAGGCCCCACCTGAGAGTATCATGTGGTACCTGGAGAGGGCCCGGGTGATGGAGGGTGTGATGGAGGGAGCCAAGTGGGGAGTGTGTGGATGTGGGCATAGAAGCTCTTGAGAGCCCGCACCAGACCCTAAGAGAATCCTCCACAAACCACATGCCAATCTGGACCATAGGGGAGGAGCCTCAGAAACATACTCATGGATTTGAGGACCAAGGGCTGAGCGTCGCCCCCTACCTGCCAAACCAGGGTATTCTCACAGCTGCATCCCTGCCCTTGCCCCGCTAGAACTCCAAACACACACATACACAAACACACACACACACACACACACACACACACACACACACACACACTCACACAGAGTAGCTTTCAGAGATCCAGCCGCTGTCTACATGATTCCACCCACCAGGGTGACCAGTACAGCTGCCAGGATGGCCTTGAGTCTGCTGACCCAAGCTTCCAGGTCAAGGCTCCAGCCAAGAGGGGCCTCCCAGGCTGACCCTGTTCCTTCTGGGGGCAGTGGGGTGGTGATGTCCCAGAACCCAGAGCACAGGAGAAGGTGTCACACCAAGGGAGAAGTCCAACCAACTGAATGGGGCCCTAGGCCCACCCCCGGGCTTCCCACCTGGCAAAAGGCTGCTCCCTGATGGACACAGGGCAAAAGACATGCAACTGTGGGCACTAGTCGGGGCTCCAGGAGAGGGGTACTGAGTCCCGTATCGTCTCATATCCCATGGTCCCATTGACTAATATATAATGGGAGAGGAAAAGGGCTTACTTCCAAAACCTTGGTCTTGGAAGTGATGTGCGTTCAGATGGATGTGCCCCACACCATCCAAAGCAGGGACCACAAGGGGCCAGGGACATGCACGACCTCGCCTAAACAGGCAGGCCGTCCAGGTACCTGAGGTGGAGACAAGGACACATCAAAAGAAGAAACATTGCACCCACCTGCCCTCTTGCCTACCAAACCCTGGGCTCAGGCCCCCACCTTAAACGTCTCATAGGCAGCACCAGGCAACCATTCTGACCTACCTCCAGCTCTGTCACAATCCCTCTCCCCTGCACAGTCCTCCACCTCCCACCCCTAACCTCCCACCTCCGACCCTACCCTACCCTACACTAACTACCAGGCACCACTCAGGAAACTTCTCTTTCCGTTCTCTAACTTCCCCAAGACCCTGTCAGGCATGGAACTCTCTGTATCCTCTATGGACACCCACCTACCTGTGGCAGGGCCTAGGCACACACAGGACTCAGCTCTCTCAACAGATTCAAGTGGACCGAGGACAGGTAACATCAAAGCTGAGGGACAAGAAGCAATTCTCACTCTTAACTCCAGGATGCCTGCAGCACCCACCCACCCTGTCTGTTTTTATGGATGTCCCACAACATTCCAGGTGTCCTACACAAAATTCCCTCCAGGGGCACAGATCCATGGAACAGAAAAAATTGTCCATAGACAGAGTGGGTCTGCCCACCAGCCTGCATGAAAAACAGCCACAAACTAGAGAACACCCAACACCCCACAAGCAGATTCTCATTTGCTCTCCCACACTTTCTCATCCTGTCCCTCCCCCCTCTCTCTCCCTGTGCCCCCCCTCATTTATCTATCCTCCTCTACCTCCACCTCTATCTCTGTCTCCCTCTGTCCCTGTCTCCCATGGACAGTCCCATCCCTGGTATCCAAGGTAGCTAGGCCATGTTCATCTGGGAAATGCTTTGTATTCCCCAACGGGAAGCCTTCCTTCCATGAGCACTGAAAGTCTCCAGAAGCCATCCTCCACACTGCTGACATCTTCTTGATGGAGCCTAGAAGGAAATCACTCTCCCTGCCACCTGGAGACAAGCTTGTCTATGGTCTTCCAACTCTCCATCTCTACAAAGCCTCCTGGAGACATTTGGTGAGGCTAAAAGGGGAGCTTCCTGGTGCAGGGGGTGAGGTTGGAGGCCCTGACTTCCTAGACCTGCCTGGTAGGCCACTCCAAAGGACAGTCCTGCCACCTACCCGATGGTTCTGACACAATGCTCTCAGCCACCATGCCCCGGCACACCCCTGAGCCCCAAACCACACACAGGATGCACCACTGAAAACTTTGTGCTCACCAGAACTGGAGCTGAAGGATGGAGCCTTAGAAGGCTCCACTACATGCCAACCTGTCCTTCCCTCAACCCGGGCCTGACCACCAAAACTGTTACATACTGTGCCTCTCAGGCACTGCTTATGGATACTCACAGGATTAGGCCACAACAAAACCAGGAACACACAAACACCCAATACACACACACACACACACACACACACACACACACACACAGAGCAGTTCTAGGTCTACAGATAGTGTCCTGTGTTAATATCAGAGCCTTCTTTAAGTGTTCCTCCTACTGAAATGATGTCTGGACAGGGCAGTGCAGGACAACGGGCTTTTTGAACTTGACCCTGGGAGTTCTCCCTGGGTTTAAGGCAAAGGGAGCTAGGCAGGAGAACACAAGAAGGAGTATGCGGCCTGCATGTATCCTGCATGACACAGAGGAGGCTTGTCAGGGGAGGCAGGGACCATGAAACCTGGCCACCATGGTACCTAAGTTCTGCCTGGCCTCTTTGTGAGCACCCCTGAGTCCAAACCCTGGTCTGGATGCTTCTACTGGGATTCCCTTGAGCCACCACACTGCCTTGAGCTCCTGGATCACTGTGTACACACAACCAGCTTGCATAGAATGATGATGGGGGGGGGAGGGACCTCGCAGACCACTTGTAGGATTCTGGGGTTTTGCTTTGGAGCAGGAACCTTTTCTGAGTGGTTGCAGTCCCTGAATTCCACCTGTAGCACAGCTCAAGGGCAAACCCTGTCAAAGGAACAAAAGGCAATCCAGAGAGAAGGCCTGGCAGCCAGAAAGGAGAGGGGCTTTCAGGAGAAGTTAAATGGATGACAGACATATGGCCACAGTGGCTAGCACCAGACCTGAGACCCTGAGCACCTCCCAGAGATGCTGGGCAGAGTTTGTGTGGTTTCTCAAAGTGAGCTGTGGATACTGCTAGGGAGGCTCAGACAAAAGATGGGCGGTCCTGCGTGGCCTGGTGCACCATGGTAAGGGCGGGCAGGCAGGCACACAGGATGTTTCCCCAAAATGACCATGATGCAGCCCAGGCTGCACTATCCCCAGTGGAGAGGTCCTCTGCTGCTGCCAGACATGGCGGCCCCAGGACCTGGGAGGCTGTGCTCTTGCCACCGGCAAGCCAAGTCTCGTGGCCCCCGCCTGGAGCTGGTTACCTGGACCCTGCTTCCTCCTCCAGCTCTCCTGGGTCAAGGAGCAGGCAAGAGAACCGCTTTGGTGCTGGGAGACCCAGGTGGGAGCCCTTCCCTAGCCAGCCCGCCTCCATTTCCAGGGAAGCACAGGGACTTGGTGGCAGAATCGGCAAACTGAATCCACGTGATGGCAGCAGTGCACCAAGAATGCCAACCGCCAAGGGGAACGATGCTTCTCCCTAGGCCCTTCGCAAAGCAAAAAAGAAAAAAAAAAAAAAAAGAAAAGAAAAAAAGAAAAAAAACCAAAATTTAAAACAAAAAAAAGCCAGAGTTCTGCCAAGTTTCA
The DNA here is from genome assembly GCF_949786415.1 of Peromyscus eremicus. Lineage (NCBI taxonomy): Eukaryota > Metazoa > Chordata > Mammalia > Rodentia > Cricetidae > Peromyscus > Peromyscus eremicus. The sequence continues at coordinate 95,902,057 of NC_081439.1, read as the reverse complement.
AGATGGAGGCCAACCATGTAGGCAGGGACTTGACAGACATGAGACTCTAGGGCTGCTGCTAGGGATCCCAGGGTGTTCAGTGTGTGGGGATGTGGTGGGCAGATGGAGGTTACCGCCCTTAACGGGTTCCTCCGCTTCCCTGAGACCCTGGGCTTTGGGCACATGGCAGCCCATGAAGGCCCCGCCTGAGGGTATCATATGGTACCTGGAGAGGGGGCGGGTGGTAGAGGGTGTGATGGAGGGGGCCAAGTGGGGAGTGTGTGGATGTGGGTTCAGAGGCACTTGAGAGCCTGCGCCAGACCCTAAGGGAATCCTCCACAAACCACATCTGGATTCTAGGGGAAGGAGCCTCAGAAACATACTCATGGATTTGGGGACCGGGGCTGAGCGTTGCCCCCTAGCTGCCAAAGCAGGGTATTCTCACAGCTGCATCCCTGCCCTTGTGGGCCCTCACCCCTAACACACACACACACACACACACACACACACAGACGGACGGACGCACCCACACACACACACACACACACACACACACAGTAGCTTTCAGAGATCCAGCTGCTGTCTACATGATTCCACCCACCAGGGTGACCAGTACAGCTGCCAGGATGGCCTTGGGTATGCTGACCCAAGCTTTCAAGTCAAGATGCCAGCCAAGAGGGGCCTCCCAGGCTGACGCCAGTCCTGCTAGGGCAGTGGGCTTTTGGTGTCCCAGAACCCAGAGCACAGGGGAAGGTGTGACCACAAGGGAGACGACCACCCACCTCAATAGGACCCTAGGCCCAGCATGGGCTTCCCTCCTGGCAGAAGTACAGGCAGCTGTGGGAACTGGTCAGGACTTCAGGATCGTGGCCTGAGACCAATGTCCCATGGTTCCATGGTCTAATATTGAGATGGGAGAAGAGAAGGGCTTCCTTCCAAAACCTTGGCGTCCGTGGTGAAGTGCATTCAGGGGGATGCTGCCTCACATCATCCGAAGCAGGGACCACTAGGGGCCGGGGACATCCACAACCTCAACTCAACAGGCAGGCCGTCCAGGTCGCTGAGGTGGAGACAAGGACACATCAAAAGAAGAAACATTGCACTCACCTGCCCTCTTGCCTACCAAACCCTGGGCCCAGGCCCCCACCTTAACCGTCTCCTAGGCAGCACCAGGCAACCATTGTGACCTACTTCCACCTCTGTCACAATCCCTCTCCTCTGCACAGCCCTCCACCTCCCACCCCTAACCTCCCACCTCCCGTCCCTACCCTACACCAACTACCAGGCACCACTCAGGAAATTTCTCTTTCCATTCTCTAACTTCCCCAAGACCCTGTCAGGCATGGAACTCTCTGTATCCTCTGTGGACACCCACCTACCTGTGGCAGGGCCTAGGCACACACAGGACTCAGCTCTCTCAACAGATTCAAGAGGACCGAGGACAGGTAACATAAAAGCTGAGGGACAAGAAGCAATTCTCACTCTTAACACCAGGATGCCTGCAGCACACACCCACCCTGTCTGTCCTTATGGATTTCCCCAACATTCCAGGTGTCCTACACAAAATTCCCTCCAGGGGCACAGATTCATGGAACAGAAAAATTGTCCACAGAAAGTGGGTCTGCCCACCAGCCTGCATGAAAAAAAAAAAAAAACCACCAACAAACTAGAGAACACCCAACACCCCACATGCAGATTCTCATTGGCTCTCCTACCCTCTCTCCCTTTTGCCCCCCCCCTGCTTCTCATTTATCTATCCTCCTTTACCTCCACCTCCACCTCTATCTCTGTCTTTCCCTATCCTTTGCTCCTATGTACAGTCCCATCCCTGGTGTCCACGGAAGATAAGCCATGTTCAGTTTGGAAATGGTTTGCACACCTCAACAGGAAGCCTTCCTTCCATGAGCACTGAAAGACTCCAGAGGCCCTCCTCCACAATGCTGACATCTTCCATGATGGAGCCTAGAAGAAAATCACTCTCCCTGCCACCTGGAGACAAGCCTGTCTATGCTCTTCTAAATCTCCGTCTCTATAAAGCATCCTGGAGACATTTGCTTAGGCTAAAAAGGGAGCTTCCTTGTGCCTGGGTGAGGGTGGAGGTCCTGACTTCCTAGACCTGCCTGGCAGGCCACTCCAAAGGAGGGTCTCACCACCTTTCCAATGGTTCCTACACAATGCTCTCATCCATCATGCTCCGGCAAGCCCTGACCCCAAACCACACACATGAGGCACCAAACCTTGTGCTCATCTGAACTGGTGCTGAAGGATGGAGCCCTAAAAGGCTTCTCTGCATGCCAACCTGTCCTTCCCTTACATCCCAGAGCTGACCACCATGACTGTTACATACTGTGCTTCTCCGCCACTGCTTATGGCTTCTCACAGTACTAGGCCACAAAAATCCCAGGTATACACAAACACCCAACACACACACACACACACACACACACACACACACACACACACACACACACAGACAAACACACAAGCACTCCTCCATGCTTAGCAGTTCTAGGACTCTAGATAGAGCTTTCTGTTAATTTCAGAGCCTTCTAGAAGTATTCTTCCATCTGAGATGATGCTTGGACAGGGGAGTGCAAGACAAGGGGCTTTTGGATCTTTGACCCTGGGTGTTCTTCCTGGGTTTAATGCAAAGGGAGCTAGGCAGATGAACACAGAAAGGAGTATGCAGCCTGCATGTGTATCCTGCATGACACAGAGGAGGCTTGTCAGGGGAGGCAGGGGCTGTGAAACCTGTCCACCATGGTACCTAAGTCCTGCCTGGCCACATTGTGAGCACCCTTGAGTTCAAACCCTGCTCTGGATGCTTCTACTGGGTTTCACTTAGAGCCTCTACACTGTCTTATTGGGTACCCAGAACCAGCTTGCATAGGATGATGATGGGGGGGGGAGGTTCAGACTTTTTTTAGTGTTGTGGGGATGTGGCTGTGGAGCAGGAAATTTTTCGGACAGCTCCGAATTCCTGAATTCCTCTTGTAGCACAGTTCAAGGGGAAAGCCTTGTAAAAGAAACAAAAGGCAAACCAGAGAGAAGGCCTGGCAGACAGAGATTACAGAGGATGGCAGGGAGTGAGTCAAATGGATGGCAGACGTTTGGCCACACTGACCATATGTCCCTGAGCTTTTGTGAACCACTCTAGATACCTGGTAGTATGTGTGTGGTTTCCAGAAGTGAAGTCTGGGTGCTGTTGGGAAGGCTCCACCATATTTAGTGGGTCATTATGTGGCCTTTTGCATCTTGTGAAGTACGGCATGAGAAATTCCCCACATCAACCCAGATGCAGCCTAGAATGGCATGATTCTCCATGGGACAGTGATAGCAATTCTTCTGAGAGAATATTTAATTTAAATACATGTGATCTTATACAGCATTCATACATATTATATATTTTTTATTTTTAATGTGTATACAATATATATATATATATGATTATGTTAATTATTCCATCCTGACCCCTGTAGTTTCAAATGACATTTAAACCCCACTCTGTATCTTTCCTATAAGGATATAAACAAGGAGTAATTTCCTTGACATAATAATGTACTTAAAATTGATGTCGACATATAAAAAGGTGTAACAGTCATAAAAGAAGAATTGTAAGATCACAGAGGTGTTTCAGGTAAAAGCATTTCCTTGTGTGTGTGTCTGAAAACCTGTGTCTAGATCCTCTGTCAACCATAGCGCCCCTGTTGTTCTACCTTTGTTTAGGTAGACAGAAATTAAAGAAGCAAGGAGAATTAAGCCAAAAATTTTAGGTCCATCATTTTGGAGTGTGCGCTGAAAATGCAAAAATAAGAGAGACCCTGTTTCAGACAAGGTTAACAATGAAAACCAACTGGTTATAATTGATCTAACCACTGTGTATACGTGCCTCATGCACTACACATACACACTTTGTATATATATATATATATATATATATATATATATATATATATATATATATATATACACACACACACAGTAGCACACACACACACACACACACACACACACACACACACAGAAATTTAAAAGATAAAGTAAACTTCAAAAATAATTCTGCCGTGCTGAATGTGTTATAAAAGGCCTCTTATCTTAGCCTTGGGTGATGAAAGCAGGAGGATGTTGGGGACAAGACACTTAGTTTGAAAAATAATAGAGGAAGAGAACCTAAAGCTTATCAGGTATCAAATCACCTTGGAGTATACACAGACTTGAGAAAGAGCGATGGCTATGTACAGGAAGTTCCTAGTTCCATGCCTGGTTCACTGATAAACCTTGATAAACCTTGTAGGGATGCAGAAACTAAATGGAGAGGTAACTTCTTTTGTGTTGTTTTGTGTATTAGGTCATTCCTTTATCATTCTAGACTATAGAGGTGGAAGCTTAAGTATTCCTACATTTGAGTAAAAACACAGCAAAAAAAAAAATAGCCCGTGGCTATATGTGAACATAATATTCATCGTGGTAAATAAGTAGGAACTATGATATCAATCTCTTCAGAAACTTTAAGTTTTAAATAATGCTGCATTGGAGGCTTATGCTTCAGTATGATTAACAACAAATACAAGGATACAGAGGAACACCCACAAATATAGACAATGCTCTCATTTGTACATAATTTGCATTTTGACCTGTTTTTTTAAATAGGACTTGCTCTTCTTAGGCATATTATGTAGTATTATAGACTTTGGGATCGGAAAGAATTTTTTCTTAAAAATTTTAAATTATAAGTTTCATTATTCCTTTAATATTCCAGGGAGCAAGTGGTTGTAGGGCAGAGAGCTTTTCCTCACATGAGCAAGGTACTGGTATCCACAATCAGTGCTGTAAAATATTCATAACCATGATTTCATGTCTTCTCCAGTTCACAAAACTCTAGAGTCTAGAGCAGTGAAAATGTGACTGGCCGGTGGTGCATGTCTTTAATCCCAGCATTTGGGAGACTTAGAAGGATTTCTTAGTTGGAGGACAGCCTGGTCTACAGAGCGAGTTCCAGGGCAGCCAGGGCTACACAAAGAAACCTTGTCTTTCTAACAACAACAACAACAAAATGCCCCTGAAATTTTGTGAGAACTTGACAATGCACACTCAGAAAGGCAGCTGTTTTTGGTGATGTTTTCCCCTCTGAAACATCCACAAAAGTAAACGTTCTTGCAGTAAGTTTGGGGAACCCGCACAGCCTTGCACAGGGCGGCCACACTTTAGCGATTCCTTAGCTCAAACCACCACAGCACCCGCGCCTAAATGGCAGTGCACAGGCAGAGAGTAGGGGGCCTGCTTAGTGCTAAGTCCCTGAGCCCTCTCCGGCCTCCCGCAGCCTCCTCTGGACCAGGGAAGTGATTCCGGGTCCCCCACGAGGCCCTTCCACCAGGCTTTCTGGATGCTGCCCAGTGCACAAACTCAAGTGTCCCTAAACTCATGAACAAGGCCATCCCACGTGGTGTCTCCTCCACCTGCCAGAGGGTCCGTCCCAGTGAGCGCCAAGTCCCAAGGCTCCAGGCTCAGGGTCACACACTCAGGGACAGAAGAGGCCCTGGCTCTAGAGAGATCACTCAAGCTACCAGGAAGGTGGGGATAATGCAAGAATCTTACGTGGTCCAGGCAGGGCCATCCTGTGGTCGGATCTCAGGCCTCTGGGGGGCTGCAACCGCCAGCAGCGGGCACTTGGGGCCTTCTTCCCACTCTCCCAACTCTTGGTTGAGGGTCGGTCAGAAAGAAAAAGGAAATTCCTGTCGCTCTGAGTGCTGGCCCCGCCCAGCGGATAACTGATCTATCCTAGATCCATCCCAGAGTCTCAAAGGGGCGGGAGCTCTGGACCTGGGAAAGCCACGAGGGTTTCTTTGCTACTTCCTGAGAAAATCTTTGACTCCATTAAGTGAGACACAGGGTGACTGAGGGAACCATATAACGGGAAATTAGCATTTACGGGAGAAACAAACAAATATGTTTTAATAAGGATTAAAGTGTTGTGCCACCACACCCCTTTGAGTGTTTTGCCTGCATATATGTGTGTGTGTACCACAAGCATTCCTTGTGTCCACAGAGGACAGAAAGATGAACTGAGAGGGCACTGGATCCCTTGGAACTGGAGTTATAGACACAGATGGCTGTGAGCTGCCGCAGAAGTGCTGGGAACTGTGCCTGGGTCCTTTGGAAGAGCAGTGGTTGCTTGCTCTTCAGGAGGGGCATGTCCTCAAGTTTTGGCAGGCAACCAAACCAATGGCAACAGCTTATATTGTCTGAGGAAATCTCTTGGACCATCAAACCACAAAACTCAAAGGAGGTTTCACACACCTGGCACCAGAGTTTTTCTCCTAATGTCTGTGCTTCCAGGGGAGGGCATTATTCCCCGGGATGGGATATTTCCAATTAAACTACATGTACATATTTTGTATATGCATTTTAAAGAAAGCCTATGAGAAATAGATCTGCCTATGGATTTTTTCAAACACCCAAAGCATTCTTTATCCATTCACTCTCCTGCTAGGTTTCCCACCCCATACATTACCCTCCCCCCAATCCCACCCCCACCCCCGTCATTGCCCTCCCCACTTATGTTTTTTCCCATTTCCCCTTCCTGTCTTCATGGCACCTGTTCTCTACTACAGAGCCAAGAAACCAAAAGAGATATTCCTTTCTTATGTGTGCTCTGTGCTTGCTAAAGGTTTTAGTTGTTGTTGTTGTTGTTGTTGTTGTTGTTTTATTTTTCTAGAGACAGAGTTTCTCTGTGTAACCTTGGCTGTCCTGGACCACGCTCTGTAGATTCAGACTGGCCTCAGACTCAGAGATCGACCTGCATCTGCCTAAGTACTGGAACTAAATATTTGTGCTACCACCTCCCAGTGTTAATTTTTTAAATTAGCAGACAAATTGTTGCCTTTCATTATTGATGAAATGACATTTTTATAGATGTGTTTCGTTTTAATTTTTTCATTCCCCCTTCCCCCACTCTACCCTGTACCCCTGATTTCCTCTTTCTATCTGATCGTCCTGTACCTCCACTCAAATAGTCCTTCTCCTATTTGGTTGAAAGCAGCCCATTCTACTAAAAATTCCTTCCATGAATGTTCCTGATACCATTTTTCACATGACCTCAAGTGTGAAACAAGCTACATGTCCATTGACTGATGAATGTTTAAACAAAATGCTTAAATGTTTTCAGTTTGTTGTTTCTGAAACAAGGACTCACACTGTAGCCTGAGCTGGCTGAACTACATCCCTAGCTCGTTTTAATCAAAAATTTGTTTTGAGACAGGGTTTGGCTAAGTTGCGCAAGCCAGCTTTGAACTTCCTACCCTCCTGCTTTTATCTCCAGAGTAGCTGGAGTTACAAGTGTGCACCGCCAGGCCAAGCAAGTGAGGAATAGTTTAATTCAAGTATCTTATCCGAGTTGGTCTGTAAGTTATTCTGTTCATTTTCTAAAAATATTGACAACATATTTGTATATCATTAAATATTTGCATCCCATTCTGGGTGACTGTGCTGAGAACTGAACCTCATGCTCAATATATACCCCGGTTCCTACATCTCTACATTAGCCCCTATATCTTTATATTTCTTTATTATTTCACTATGTCATTTAAGGAACTACATATGGCTCAGCGCTGGATTAGGGCAGGATGAATACTCTTTTTGCTCCAATGGTTTGACTGCCTGATTCAAAGAAGGATGTGGATAACACATCATGTTTCAGAAAGTTACTAGGAGGACCTGTGTCTGTCTATTGTAGTCAGACTTACATTTTTCACCAGCCAGTTCCCCCCCAAAAAAACAACAAAGAAACTTCTTATTAATTATAAATGTGCAACCAATTGCTAAGGGTTGATTTTAGCTAGGCCTTGTAACTTATATTAACCCATTTCTATTAATCTATGTGCTGCCATATGGCTCATGGCTTGTAACCTCATTTCCTACATGTCCTGCTCCCTCTGTATCTTGCCAATGACACTCAGACTCAGCCCTTGTCCCTCCTAGCATTCTGTCTGCCCAAAAAAATCCTGTCTAGGTATCGAACAATCGGGTTTTTATTGACAATGAGAGCAATACATATTTACAGTGCACAGAGATTGTTCCACAGCATTCTATAGCCAGCTAGAAATTACAATTGAGTTCAATGTTCAAGCCGGATGTTCCTCTGTCAATGTAAAAACAGCTTTTGTGGAGAGATAGCTCATTTGGTAGGTTGCTTATAGAGTATGCAGGAAGTCCTGGCTGGATTTGATTCCCAGCACCACAAAAATCAAGCATGGTGGTGCATGAATATAACCCCAGGAAGAGTTAGGACGATCAGAAATTCACGATCATCATTGGCTACATAGTGAATTTGGGAATAGCCTGGGCTACTGATGAATCAGCCTTCCTCCATATTAGATTTAAAGATCATCTTATAATAAAGACAAACTATGTTCATTCCTATTTATGATGAAACCTTTGCTTCTCAAGGATTGGGCTATATCTCACCTGTAACCTTACCTACACATGGTTCTCTATGGCCTGTTCTGAGAAAAGATAACCATATCTTTGCTTGAAAAAGTTGTTATGACTACCTGTTGTTATAACTAAATTGTTATGCCCATCTTACAACTATATCTTTGTTTGAGGAGACTGTTATGATTAACTTGTTGTGCATTTGTTCTGTTCCTGTAACCCCACCTACTTTGTCTACCAAATCCTCCCTTTTGGAAAGCCCCTACCTCTAAGCTACAAAACCTTTTTCTTCCTCATGTCCATTGTTGGCCTCTTGAACTCCAACTTAGGGGAGGGCAGCCCATGTACACAAATAAAAATAAAAAAGCTTGCTTTAATTAATTTGGCAATGATGACTTGGGTTGGTGGTCTTTCTCCTCTCATCTTTGGTATTAAGTTTAAGTAGCTCTCTCTCTCTCTCTCTCTCTCTCTCTCTCTCTCTCTCTCTCTCTGTGTGTGTGCGTGTGTGTGTGTGTGTGTGTGTGTGTGTGTGTGTGTGTGTGTGTTTTCAAGTCAGGGTTTCACCATGTAGACCTGACTGTGCTAGAACAAGCTCTGTAGACCAGACTGTCCTCAAACACAGAGACTTGCCTGCCTCTGGCTCCCAATTGCTGGGATTAAAGAAGTGAGCCACCACCACCTGGCAAGAAATTCTATTAGAAAAACCAGGAATGATAAAATCCTATGATATACTTGCAATATATTGAATTAGAGTTTTCAAAAACTTTTGGCTCCATTAACAATATAGCATTATGAATATGTGCTTGTAGCACACCCAGAACAATTGACATAAGATAGACCATAGAAAAAGAATTCCCTGCTTATTGCATAACATTTATTAATGAATTTCTAATGGCATGTGCCACCTCTGCCCTGTGTGCTCTTGCTCTCTCTGCCCCAGTTCTATTGATGGGAGCATCAAGTATGGGAGATCGAAGCTAGTTGGGTAAAATCTATTATAAGCTCAATAATCATTTAATAATATTCTAAGCCTTTAGGTGGGTAGAAAGTAGTGATCTGTTGCTTTATTCCAAGAGAATTTCACTTGATAGTACAGGGATATTAGTTCATACAGAGAGGTGTGTAGTCTGAAGATTTTTTGTGTCCTGCCTGGTCACACAGCTGCTCAGACCCAAATAAACTTGCAGAGGCTTATATTAATTATGAACTGTATGGTGATGGCCTATGGTTCAAGCTTCTTACTAGGTAGCTCTTATAACTACAATCAGCCCATTTCTATTAATCAATATGTCACCACGTGTTCCATGGCTTTACCTGTGTGCCATTATGTGCTGCTTCTTAGACTGCAAGATAGTGTCTCTCCTGCCTCTTCTTTTTCATTTCCCTATCTCCCGTGGATTTTCCCACCTGGCTCCTTCCGGCCCTGCCATAGGCCAATTCAGCTTTATTTATCAACCAATCAGAGCAACACATATTCACAGCATACAGAAATATACCACAGCTCTTCCCCTTTTCTATCTAATAAAAAGGAAAGTTTTAACTTTCACATAGTAAAATTGCATATAATAGAAGAGAATTACAGTTATAATATCTAGACGATTTGTATTTGGCAAAAATCAATGAAAATATTCTATCTATCCTATATTTGTGAGTCTAAAGATTCGTATTTATCATTTATCATAACTAAGGAAAATTATAATTGTAATTATCTTTTCTTCAACTACATCAACGACTCCAGTAGGATATATTACCTAAGAAAACAGGAAGTACATTGTAAGCAACTTCCAAATATCTAAATTAACACAGATAGCGGGCTGCCTGTACATGTTTTTGTGTTTGAGTCTCTATCAGTTTTCTGCAAGGAATCATGACCACACCTAACAGCAAATTTGAAGTCTCTAAAAAGATGATGGGGCCCCACAATGACTATTCCACATGGACAATAACAATACCACTAAGCTGACAAACATCACCCAAAGATCAGCTTTGGACTCCAAACTGCTCAGGACAATTCCAAACTGGCTATCTGCGATGATCCAGCCTCACAGACTCCTTGAACAAGGACTTGAGATAAGCCCTGCACGTTTGCATTATGCAGAGACTGGACAACAAATGATATAGCTACCTCCTCCAGGACTTGACAATTAATTCAAAATTTTTCTTTTCAGGATCCCCTAAAGATGCCAGAAGTTCCAACAAACTAATTGGATTCATAGAATCTTTAGCATTGCTTTACACACACACACACACACACACACACACACACACACACACACACACACATGCACTGCCCAAAGCTTGGAACTTCAGTTAACAGGAAACTGCCATTTGTAGTCAGCCATAATAAAAGGGTTACATAGTGCAACTACATGGAAGTTGAGAACCTTGCTTTGATATAAGTGTTTCTGGCACATACCCACCCAATTAATGCATTTATAAACGGACCAGTTCATTTCCAGAGAGGCTGATATGTGGCTCTTACACAGCTGTGACTGTGTTCCCACCCCTCTCCTGTATTAACACCTTTGCTGCATGGTGAGAGCTCCTTGTCTTCCCTCTGGCCCAGAAAGTGCTGTTGGTCTTTTCCCTCTGGGTCCTGTGTGGTGTTTTGTGTTGTTTGCAGAAGTAGACCTTAGCTCAGTTACTCCAGTGGTGTTCGGTCTGAATCATCTGTGCATACATTCCTATTCTGTTTATTTGTCAGTAAGTAGCTGTCTAGGTGCTTAGTTAAACTTTTAACTAATATCATTTCGATAAATCTATGTGAGGTAGACCTGGTGACCCACATCCATGACCCCAGCACTCAGAAGGCAGAGGTAGCAGAAGTCTGCCTACGCTATGTAGCCAGATCTTGTCTCAAAACCAAAGACAAGACACAATCTTTTCAAGAGGCGCATGGGTAACAGGTGTAGCTAGAGTACTAGATTAGCATGCAGGAGGCCCTGGGTTCCATCCCAGCACTGCCAATCAAAGGTAAATGAACACCACCATTATTTGCCTACTAGGTCTGGATGCATGATTTCATTCCTTGACCAGAAGTGAGTAACATTAAAATTTCGTCTTGCTCGATTTCACAGGCCAGAAATATAGAAGGAACAGGACTTCACTCTTGTCTTTTCATTTGCTTCATGATCTTACTGAACTAAAAATAACCAGCCAAGTTTGGAAGAATGCTTAGCGTGTGTAAGGTCCTAGGGCTTGTCCAAGCCTCCCAATCCCAGATAAAGCCACTTTGGTTTGTTTGTTTGTTTGTTTGTTTGTTTGTTCACCTGAGACAGGGTCTCCTGTAGGTCATGCTTGCCTGGAACTGAGTTACAGACAGCTGTGAGCTGACATGGAGGTGCTGGAAATTGAACCTGTGTCCTCTGGCAGAGCAGCCAGTGCTCTTATCCATTGAACCAAGTCTCCAGCCCCAAGATGGCGATTTTTTAAATTTTATTTATATTTTATGTATGAGTGTTCTGCATATATTCTTGCATGCCTGAAGAGGGACTCCGATTCTACTATAGAGATTCTTGAGAACACATTTATATAGTTCGTAGGTCCTAAGAGAGAAGTTGGCCACAGTGGGAAGCACTAGTGTGGGCGGGGTGGGGGTTGATATAAAAAAGGAAGGTTGGGGGCTGTAGAAAAGTCCCTTCGTTGTGATTTCTATAGGTAAGAAGGGGGTTAGGCTAGGTCCTCAGGTTAAAGACTGGCTGATTTGAATGGTTTCAGTGGGTGAGGCCAGATTTACCTAGTAACCGGCCCCAGGGAGATTAGGGTAGGGAAATACTCCTGAAGGGTTGGGATGGAAGGTGAGTTACCTTCCTGTTATTTTACATGTGAAAGGCAGTAGCCAAAGCAGGTGTTTACTATCTCTAGGCCTTGGGCAGGGCATTGTCTCCAGCACCAGCAAAAGCCTAGGAGGTCACACCATCAAAATTACAACAGAAAGAAAGTCCTGTTTGAAACAGGCTTCTGTAAAATATTTCCTTCATTTGTTTTCCTTAGGGATGTCTCAATCAGGAGTATCCTTTTGAAACCAGATCCGTGGTAGAAAGTAAAAGAGTAAAGGCACTGAAATCCCAAGGCAGGAGTGGTTTAAAATGGCCTTGTCTTAATGAGGAGCTGGGGATGGAACCCAGGTTCTCAGACATGCCAAGCCACACCAGCAGCCCCTCAACTGGCTTTTAAATGCCTCCATCAGTGTGGAGTTTTCGGCCTCCATTCCCTACAGTCCCAACCCCCAGTATTCTTTCCCAGCTGAGGCTCCCCTTTTGACCAAGGGCCTGCTGATGTGCCCAGCCTTGGCTCAAATGTCCTGACTTCACAGGCTTGTTTATCTCTCACTCACTTCCTGACTGTTTGGGTAGAAATAGATAACTCAGAGGGGAGGGGAAGGAGAGCATTGGAGCCCATGAGGTTCTTTCTCCTGGACAAGGAGGTGTCTTTCTTTGCTTTCCAGGGCAGCAAGAAATCTCACAATATCCCCATTGCCTTCTCCTGGAGAGGGATGCTTGGGGGAGGGGCAAAGACTCAGGTGCAATTACATCTCTTAGGAAGTGGGAAGTGAAGGGAGCTTGAGACTCCTCCTGATGGTTTTTAGGTGCGCTCTCACCCTGCGAGGAAAAGTGAGGAAACACAACAGAATCCACTAACAAGAGTTTTATTACGGGCTGGAGAGATGGCTCAGAGGTTAAGAGCACTGACTGCTCTTCCAAAGATCTTGAGTTCAATTCCCAGCAACCACATGGTGGCTCACAACCATCTGTAATGAGATCTGGTGCCCTCTTCTGGCCTTCAGTCATATATGCTGTATATGTAATAAATAAATCTTTAAAAAAAAAAAAGAGTTTTATTACGACAAGGAGAAAAGAATAGGTGTGATCAGGCCTGCTGAAAGGACACATGTGTGAACGGGGTGGAGTACATAGGGGCTGTCTTTTAAAGGCCAAGTCCCACCTGTGCACACAGGCCCATGTGGCTATACCACGCATGCCCATAGATCACGTGGCTGTGCCACGTGCTTACACAACTACGGGGTCATGGGTCACGTAGGACATATGACCCAGAAATGACTAGGTGGAAATGAGTAAGTGTCCTGCCAGGCATGCAGGACCATGGGGCCGTGGTTTCAATTCCTATCACCTCTCAAGGGAAATTTCCCCAGAGACCCCTGGGCTTGGATAAGAGGTCTTCACTGGTCTGCAGAAGCCCTTCCTGATTTGCTTAGTTTTTCTTCTCTTTTTCCTTAGGGAGTAATGGCCATTCACAAGTCAAAAACCTTTTACTCTGTCGATCACCTGGACAGGCATAGACCTAAATGGCTTTGCGTGGGTTTCCTGTGGCACAAATCCTTTGCTCCCTCCTTACTAGAAAAGAATGCTTAGTAGAGCTAGAAAAATGGCTCAGCAATTAAGAGTAAGGACTGCTCTTCCAGAGGACCGAGGTTCAATTCCCAGCCATCACAAGGTGGTTCACAACCATTTGTAACTGCAGTCCCAGGGGCTCTGACACCCTATTTGGCCTCTGTAAGTACCAGGTACATAGACATATGCAGGCAAAACACCTATACACATAAGCAGAGTATGGAGAATGCTTAGGGCTGAGAATAGCACATTTGGTATAGTGCAGGAGCACAGAGCCTTGGAGTTAGATTCCCGGTACCAAGTAAACAAAGCATAGTGGCACAAGCTTATAAATCCAACACTTAGAGTGTAGAGGCAGGGAGGATCAGAAGTTTCAAATGACCCCCAGTGAGTCAGAGGCTAGCCTGGCATACACAAAAGCTTGTCTAAATAAATAATTTAAAATAATGTGTGGCTGGGCAGGGGTGCTGCATGCCTTTAACCCCAGCATTCAAGAGGCAGAGGCAGGCAGATCTCTGTGTTCTAGGCCAGCCTGGTCTGCAGAGTGAGTCCAGGACAGCCAGGACTACACAGAGAAATTCTGTCTAAATAAACATAAATAAATAAATAAATAAATAAATAAATAAATAATAAACAAACAAACAAATAAATAGTAATGTGGTGCATGGGGGGCGCTCTGGGAAGATGGCTTTGTGGTTAAGAGCTCTGGCTGCTCATCCAAATGATTGAGGTTCTATTTCCAGCACCCACATTGTGACTCATTGCTGTAACTCTAGTCCCTGGGGATCTGACAAGCTCTTCTGGCTACTGTGGGTATCAGGCACATACACCGTGCTCTAATATACACTCAGGTAAAACATTCACCATATAAAAATTTATGTGCTAATTATTTTTAAGTTTTCTGAATGTTTAAAATATCTGTTTTGTTTTATGAGTTTGAATGTTTTCCCTGTAGGCCCTGATTGTAACAGAGGCATGCAGTTCACACAGAGGCAAGAAGAGGGCATCCTATCACCTGGGACTGGAGGTTTAGGCCCTTAGGAGCTGCCATTTGTGTGCTGGTAAGGGAATGCTGCTCCTCTGCAAGAGTGTCAAGGGCTATTAACTGCTGAACCATCTCCCCAGCTGATGAACCAGGCTGCCTCCATCTTAGGCTTGAAAGCCATCTTATAGTAAAGACAAAGTAGGTTCATTCCTGTTGATGATTCAATCTGTTTCTCAATGATTGGGCTATACCCCACCTGCAAATGCCATCATACCTGGCTGCTCTTCTGCTTAATGTAGTTTTTCTATTTACTAGATTTTCAAATTATTTTATTTTTTGAGGCAGAATCTCTCCCTGACCTTCACTCATTCTGTTAAGATTCCTAACTAGTGAATTTCAAAAACAATAAAAAATAAAGAAAAGAAAAACCTTGTCACCCCTAAAGGAGATTTATCAAATGATTCATTCTTATATTCTATGTCTTTAGAAATTGTGCTGTATTTAGAAAGTCCTTGTCAAACTTTCAGATAGAACGTATAACTAAGTTTCTTGCTTTCTTTTCTCTTTATCTTTTTCTTTGCCTTTTTTGAGACAAGATCTCTGTGTGTAACCCTGACTGTCCTGGAACTCACTCTGTAGACTAGGCACTCTCCAAACACACAGAGATCCACTTTCCTCTACCTTCTGATTGCTGGGTGTTATTTAAGGCATGTGTCACCAGTACAAAGCCTCTTTCTTTCTTTCCTTCCTTTCCTTTTTTCTTTCTTTCTTCCTTTCTTTCTTTCTTTCTTTCTTTCTTTCTTTCTTTCTTTCTTTCTTTCTTTCTTTCTTTCTTTCTTTCTGACACGGTTTCACCAAGCTGCTGAGGCTGTCTTAGAACTGGCCATGCTTCTGCCTCAGCCTCCCAAGTGTTGTAACAACAGGTGTATGTCATCATGTTTATCCAAACTATTTTATAATGCTGTCATGTAACTAGATTCTAAAAGTACTGGACTTCATGTTATTAATCACGCAAAACCTTAAAAGGGCATCTATCCCTGTGCTTGTCAGCTGAGGTTCATTTTTTTTTATCCCAGGGGACAATAGGCCATGATTGAGATATTTTTGGTGAACACAACCAGGATCATGGTTGTGTAGACAGAGGCTACATGATGCTTCTATACTCCCTGCATTGCTCAGGATGGCCCATCTTACCACCTCTCAGCCATTAAGAGCACAGGCTGCTCTTTCAGATGACTCAAGTTTGGTGGCCTGCACCCTCATCAAGTAGATTGCAACAAACTGAAACTCCAGATCCAGGGAAACCAATGCCCTCTCTGGAGGACATAGGTACCCCTCTACCCAAAACACAATAAGACTAAAAACAAACCTTTAAAACAAAACAAATAAAAAAACTTGAGAGACTAATTACAATGCAAATGCCTTTATTTGGACTACTATGTTGGTACCAGATTACATCACTTTTCAGAGTAAGATTAACATAACACCCTTGAGAACTATAGCAAAAAAGATTGACAAAGGAAGAGAACATCGAGTCTGACATACATACTTTCCCTTTTGTGTGACCAAGTCTCCTTGTTACAGGTGTTACCTTTAAAAATCTATGGTACACTTAGCATACTTTGCTCATTGAATCCCTGTCTAAACTCTGAGCTCACTCTCTCCTCAAAAGTGTCAGATTCAACAGCATTTCAGATTGAAAGAGAGTTTTGTGATAAAGATTACAAAATTAAAGAAGCATGTGTGGAATGGACTCATTGAAGACCAAATATTTCATCTGATTTAAGCCTGGGTGTGAGGGGGAAATACAACTGTAGGGTTCATTTTCCTGAGTCTATGGTTTATGCTTTTCTTTTCTTTTCTTTTCTTTTCTTTTCTTTTTTTTTTTACTATCTTGAAGTCCCTTTAAATTAAGTCGCAGATCAGCAGTCTTGTTGACTGTAATCAAAATATTCTTAAATGTATAGAAAATAATCATGTAGAAAGAATACTGTAAAAAGATACTGATTTTAAGAATAAAAGAATGAGAAAACTTCTAGTCCATTCTGCACAGTCAGTTACTTCAGCAGATTTTCAGCACTACAAGTGAACAAGGGACACTCATCTCCACATGGTGTCTGCCCACAGTTCTCCAGCAAAAACTGGTTGAGCAAGGAAGGCAAAATGGCAAGCTGATACTGTTCCTAATGTGCCTGTCTAAGAAGTCTCAAGAGACGGACACCCTAAGAGCGCAACGGTACTCAGAGAGATATTACACAGCAACAGGAAATGTCAAGGGCAACATTCTAGGAGAAGAGAGCATGTGGTCGGCTGTGAGCATGTTCAGGTGTCCTGAACAGATCCCACTCGAAGGGAAAGAGGATTTGCTTGTTACTAAAAGTCTTTCCCCGAAGGCTGTCATGATGAGCTAGTCTTGTTAATGAAAATAAAAAGTCCTTTAAATGACCAAGAATTCCTTAAGCCATGAGCACTTCCTCTGGGAATAGCTGATTTGCTAATCATGTGCCTGTGAGTAAGTTTGGTTCTGTTCAGATTGGTTATTTTACACTCTCTTCATCCCCCGGCCCATCAAACAGGCAAACACGGTCATGACCATCTTGGGTTTTACTTCCACAAGGTCTTCGGGAAGAGCATATACTCTGGCTTCGATTCTTTTTACCCATTGATGCTGCATACCTTCTTTTTGAGGAGACAAAATTAAGATGAGACTTTTCTTTGTCCATGGAACCTTTGAAGTTTTTAAAAAAGATTCATTTTATATAGCATGGAATGGAGGTCAAAATTTTGACAGATGATTGATGACAAGGAAACATTCTAAACTCCCATTTTTCATATGGGACACAAAGTGGGAAAATATGAGGCCAGCTTGTGGATAAGAAGATCTGAAGATGCCATGGAAAGAGAGAGTAGGGCCCAGGCTCCCTCTTGAGATGAACATCAACAGAACTTCAATTTGACAGGCTTGTAAGGACTGAAGCCACCATGGGCAGGAGGCGTATGTCGGGGGTGCAGAAATTGAAGTTCTGGCCTACTCTTGATTAGAGGGCACATCACTGAATTCCCTTTGGTCAGAAGGAGAACATCGGAATCTCCTTGTACACCTGAAGATATTTTCTGACAACCTTGTTCTGAGAGAGATAGTACAGTCCTAGATGCAGATGCAGTGGGTCTCATAGACCCTTGTTCAGATGAAGAAGGTTCCAGAGTTTCCTTAGGAGATATTGATGGTTTCAAAATTTCTTCTTCAGAGACAGAATATCCCACAGAATGTTGGGAGGATATTGAGAGTCCCAGAGACCCTGGGGTAGATGGCAAGGTTTCTGAAGTTCCTGGGGATTGGTCTGACATATTACAAATCTCTTTGGTAGGGGGAAAAATATCTGATGGGTCTGGCATAAGGGTTCAAGGTTGAGGAGTCTCCACCAAAGGAGGTAGAATTCCTAGAGAATCATGGGAAGGTGGTGCAGTTTCTATAATCCCATGGGTAGAAGATGGTATGTCTGGAGTACTTTGGGTACATGGCAATGTTCCTAGTGTCCCCTTGGTAGATCCAGAAAGTCTAAGATCCCCTGAATCAGATGATGACTGTCCTAAAGATCCTTTGTCCAAACAAGGACCTGGAGACTCTTGGGATGACAAGGGAGTATCTGGAGATGCTTGAGCAGATGATGAATGTCCAAGAGAATTTTGTGCTGATGTGGATAGTCCCAGAGCCCCTTGTGTAGACAACGCATTTCCTAAATAGATTTGCTGAGGTGGTGAATCTTGTAGGACTCCTTTCATCCAAAGACACTTCCTGTAAACCTTGGTCTGTTAGTGAAGGTCTTAGAGGCCCCATTTGAGATGGGGCAGATTTCACAGACCCTTGATCAGATAGAGAAGTTTCCACAGTTTCCTGGGGAATTGTTCGTGATCCCAGTATCACTTTGTCAGATAGAGAAGGGCCCAAAGCACCTTGGTCAGATGGGGAAAGTCTCAGGGTCTCTAGGAGAGAAGGGCCCGAAGCACCTTGGTCAGAAGGGGAAAGTCTCATGGACTCTAGGACAGAGACCAAAGTTTCCAGAGACCTACAGACAGATTCTAAAGTCTTATAAAGCTCTTGGTAAGATGGCAAAGTTTCTGATGTCTCTAGGGGCAATTGGGAAGGACACAGAGACCCCTCCAAAGGAGCCTGGATTCCTAAAACACTTTGAGTAGACGATGCAGTGTCTGTATAACATTGAATGGATGGTGGTGTTTCTCTTGCACCTTGGGTAGATGGTGATGTTCCTAGAGAACCTTCTGAAGACTGATAAAGTCCACATTCTCCTGGAGGAGATGAGGAATGTGCTAAAGCCTCTTTGACTGAAGAAGGTCCAAGATACTCTTGGGAAGATGTGGAAATTTCAGGAGGCTCTTTGGCAGATGAGGTGGTATCCCTAGCAACTCGAGTAGATGGTGATATTCCTAGAGTACCTTCTGAAGACTGAGAAATCCCACAATCTCCTGAAGCAGATGGTGAATGTGCTAAAGCCTCTTGAGCTAAAGAAGGGACTATACCCTCTTGGGAAGATGTGGACATTTCTGGAGACTCTTGGGCAGATGATGGTGTTTCCCTGGCACTTTTGGTGGATGACGATGTTCCTAGAGTACCTTCTGAAGATTGGGAAAGTCCACAATATGCTGAAGCACTTGATGAATATGCTAAAGTCTCTTGGGCTAAAGAAAGGCCAAGATTCTCTTGGGAAGATGTGGAAGTTTCTGGAGACCCTTGATCAGGATTTGAATGTCCTATATACTCTTGTGCTGCTATGGTTATTTCTCAGTGAGCCTTGGCTTGATAGTGAATCTCCTAAATACCCTTTCTGAGATGGTGAAGGTCTTAGAGCTCCTTGGGCAGATCTAGACAATTTCAGACAAAATTGGGTTAATAATAAAGATTCCAAAGTCCCTGGTACAAGTGGAGTAGGTCCAACTGAACCTTCAGAAGATGGAGAAAATTTAAAAGTTTTGTGGAGAGATGTTGAAGATGCCTAAATTGGTTGGTCAGATTCATGTAGGCACACAGCACCTTGGGCAGATACTGAATGTTCCAGAGAACCTGGGAGAGGTGACAAGTTTCCTAGAGTCCCTGATGAAGACTAAGAAAATTTAGAAACCATTTGGGGAGATGGCAAACTTTGTGATGTCTTCTGAATATGTTGGGAAAGTCCCACATATCCTGGAAAATGAGGCTGAAGTGGTAGAGCACCGTGCACATCTAATGAAGCCTCTACAGATCTCTGGACATATGATGTGTCTAGACTAATGTGGGAAGATGGGAAAGTTCGCAGTATGCCCTGAGCAGAGGGAGAAAGTCCATCTCCTGGGACAGATGGAAACTTTGCTACAGTCCCTTGATCATAAGAAGGCCTAGCACTTTGTGGGAAGATGTGGAAGTTTTTGGAGACCATTGGGCAAATGGTGAATATCCTAGAGACTCTTTCTCCTGGGAAAATTGGGAAGGTTCCCAAGTTCTCAGGGAAGGAGACTCGAGTCTCAGCTTGTCTTGGGCATATGGCAAAGGCTCTTTATTCCCCTGGCCTGCTGGTGAAAATTTCATAGCCCCTTGGGCAGATGTGGATGTTCCTAGAACACCCTGAGCAGAGAGGGGAGGTCTCAGAGACAATGATACAGGTGGAGACACTCCCAAATTTGCTTGGGCAGGTGAAGAAGATCCTATTGTCACAGGAGTAGATGGGGAAGACCCCAAATCTCCTATTGAAGAAGTGGATATCCTTAGATCTCCATGTGTACATGTACAAACTTCAGGAGTTCCCTGTGAAGGCAGGCAAGGTCCTCCAGCTTCTTGTCAAGATAACAAAGGTCCTGAACTCACTTGAACAGATAAGGATATTACCAAAGGTCCCAGTGAAGATATTGTAGATCTTAGAGTCTCTTGTCCAGATGAAGAAATTACCATGTGCGCTTTTGAAGAAGGCATAGATCCGAAAGAATCTGCAGCTGATGAATCTGTTTGTTGACCCTTTTGGGCAGACTGCAAAGACTCAAGAGGTCTCTGGGAAGAAACAGAAGGTCCTAGAGTATTTTGTGTATGTGTGGAGAAATTCAAAGTCCCTTCTACAGACAGGGAAGCTTCCCAAAGGCTTTGGGAAGAAAGGAAAGGACTCAAGGTTGCCTGGGTAGATAGGGAAAGCTTCAGAGTCCCTTCATCAGATACCACAAATCCTGGCATAGCTGTCAAAGATTTGCCTGCACCTGGTGCAGATGATGAATATTCTGGAGTCTCCCAGGGAGGTGGCAAAGGTTCTAGAGACTCTTGTGCAGTTATAGAAAATCTTGGAGACCCTTGTGCAGTTTTCAAAGTTCCTACCATCTTTTGTGCAAGGTGGGTAGGTCCCCAAGACACTGGCATAGATGGTAAATGTGCTACTCTACCTTATGTGTGAGAGGATGTGCTTGAAAGCCCTTGAGAAGATGGAGGATGTCCTTCGGCCCTTTGTGTAGATGTGGACATTCCTTTAGTCCCTTGTGTAGATAGGCAGGAACCCACAGATCCTTGTGGTCAATGAGAAGTTGCTTGATTCCCTTGTTGTAAAGAGGAAAGTCACAGAGGCTTTGGAGCACAAGGTCGATACACTGAAGTCCCTAGAGAAGATGAAGTTTCCAAAGTACCTCCTACATGGGACAATTGCCCATGACAACTCTGTGTAGATTGGAGTGTTCCTAGGATGTCTCCAGAAGATGACAAGGATTCTAGAGTTACTTTGGTAGATGCTGAAGGACTCAGAGGAGCCTGGGCAGATATACTAAGTTCTAGAGGCCAATGATCAGAGAACAGAAGTGCTGGATCACCAGGAGCATGTAAGGAAAGTCCTCTAGGCATTTTGTTATATAGTGAAGTCTCTCTAGGACCATGGACAGGAGAGGAATGTACTGAAGGTTCCAGAGCCCTTTGGAAGGTTTTCACAGGCAGTCTTTTCTGCCGTTGTAGTGAGTTCTTTATTCCCTTTAGAAGACAGCAAATGTTCTAGAGTCCCTGGAACTGATAGAGGATATTCCTGAGCATCTGGTGCAGATGGTGAATGTTCTGCATCCTCTGCTGAGGACAAAAAAGGTCCTTGAGTTTCATGGCTATGTAGGAAAGGTCCTATAGCTCTTTTGGAAGTTCCTGAACCTTGAAAAGTACTTTGGGCAGACAGAAAATATCTTGGAACCTCCTGGGAAGAAGTTAGATGTTTCAAAGCCATTTGAGAAGATGGCAGAGTTTCTACAGTTCCTTGTGTGGGTGTGGAGAGTTTTAGAGGCCCTTGGGCAGATAGGGAAGGACCCAGAGCCTCTTGTGCAGATGAACCAAATGCTAGAGTTCCTTGCATAGATAAGGAAATTATCAGAGGTACTTGGGCAGTTGGAAAATCTCCTAGTTCTTTCTGGGCACTTTGATTAGATCCCAGAGTCTCCGAGGTAGATATTGAATGTCCTTCAGTCTCCTGTGCAGATGTGGGCTGTTCTAAAGTGGGTTTTGCATAAAAGGGATCTTGCTCAGGCTCTTGAGTAGATGGTAAAGGATCTAGAGAGCCTTGTGCTGATGTGCTCAGTTCCAGAGATGCTTGTGTATATAGGTGAGATTTATCATCTTTTTTCAAAGATGGGGAAGGGGATGGACTTGTTCATGTTAATGAGGAATGTCCAGGAGCCATTGGGGCAGGTGGCAATGTGTGGCTCACTTAAAATATCTTGGAATATGTTTGGTTATGTTGGGCCCGATGATGAGACAGGATGGCCTTTTTGGCCAGCAGGGGATATTTGAAGCCCTCTTGGTCTGATAGGGACACTGTGAAATCCCCTTGTTTAAAGGGAGCATCTCTCC
Organism: Peromyscus eremicus; assembly: GCF_949786415.1. NCBI lineage: Eukaryota > Metazoa > Chordata > Mammalia > Rodentia > Cricetidae > Peromyscus > Peromyscus eremicus. Next base: position 95,879,463 of record NC_081439.1, on the reverse strand, counting down.
ATCTCCTTTGGCTACAGTGGCAATGTGTAGGGCCCGTTTCATAACAGAAGGTTTGAATCTCCTTTTGTGAGAGAGAATAGGTCTTGGACCCTCTACTCTAGATGTGGACAATCCTAGAGTCCCCTTGACAGATATGGGAGGACTCAGAACCCCTGAGGAAGATGGTGAAGGCGCTAGAGCCCTTTGTGTGTGTTGAGAAGGCCCAAGAGTCCCTTGGGCAGACTTGGGAGTTCCTAACACCTCATGCATATATATGGAACCCTCTAGGACCCCTTCTGAAGATGGCAAAGGTCCTTGAGCTCCTGGTATAGATGTGGATAGTTTTGTTTGTGCTTGGCCAGAGATGGGTGGTGTGAAGCACACTTGGGGAATAGTGTTTGCCGTAAGGCTTTTGGCTGTAAGGGAAGAGCTGAGCTCATTTTTTAGTGGTTGAGGACATTTAAAGCCCTCTTGCTTTAATGGTAAAGTTATGAAATTCCCTTGGTCAGAGGAGGCAGGACTCAAACTCACTTCAGCAGAATTGGGTTGCTTAGGGTCCTTTTGGGGAGAGTGGAAAAGTCCTTGACTGTCTTCATTAGAGGTAGTAGCTCTCCAGCCACCTTTGGCAGCTGTCAAAGGTGTGAAAGTCCCCTGGGGAGAGGTGGTGGGACTCAATCCATTTTTGGAAAATGAGAAATTACTGAGTCCCCCTTTTGGAGAAGGTTTGGAAGCCTCTGTCTGATGGGGCCTGTTGGAGGCCCCCTTGATCAGAAGGGCCTTGTCTAAAACTCTTTGGGAAAGAACTGGAACGATTGGTGACCCCATGGTTAGAGGATGGACTTCTGAAACCCCTTCTGGAAGAGGAGATATGTTTGATTTTCCTTCGAGCACAAGTGGGAGGTCTCTGGAATTCCTGCGCAGATGTGGAATGGCCCATAGCTCCTTGGTCACATTGGAGTCCTCCCAGAACCTCTTGAGTGGAGAGGAATAGTTCCTGAGCATCTTGGGAAGAAGGGGAACATCCCAGAGCTCCATGGGTATGTGGGGAAGTTTGCAGAGATCCTTGAATAAGTGGGGAGAATACCAGTCCACGTTGGTCAGTGGGAGAGTCAGCAGAAGATGGTCCAGGCACTGTGTCATCTTTGAACTTTTCACTAGCATCTCCAGCACAGTGTTCTGAAGATGTTGCACTTACTCTGGTGTGCAACTGGTCAATGTCCATAGGCTTTTCAAACACAGTAGACATAGTCATGCTTCTTTTCACCTTCCTAGGTATGGGCCTGGTGGCAGGCTGTAAGGCAGATGGTCTGGGTTTCCTGCTCAGTGGGTTACTCCTGCACTCAGGAACCTCCCGCAAAAGTGGAACTTTTCCTCCCTTGTTCTCTTTCAGCTCTTTTATGGGGTCCAGGGTCTTCTTATTGGATGTACTCATTATAGAAGCCCTAAGACTCTGCAGACTATCTGCAGTCCACGAGTCGGGGACTTTGAATGTTTTGTCCTCATAGGGCTTCTGGCTCCTGAACTTGTGTCTAGTCAGTCGAACCGCCCTGGAGGTGCAAAGTCCCTTGGGTCTTTTATGCTGGTCCAGTCCTTCCCCCAGTGGGGTGAGGTGTCATCATCCCTTTGTGGGACACCTAAGGGTGTCTCAGGTCAGGGAGGCTGGGAAAACCTTGGTCTATGGTCATCATCTGCTGTGGGATGTATGGCAAATGTGTTGCTGATTAATCAATAAAACACTGATTGGCCGTTGGCTAGGCAGGAAGTATAGGCGGGGCAAGGAGGAGAATAAAGCTGGGAAGTGGAAGGCTGAGTCAGAGAGACACTGCCAGCCGCCACGATGACAAACAGCATGTGAAGATGCCGGTAAGCCACGAGCCATGTGGCAAGGTATAGATTAATAGAAATGGATTAATTTAAGCTGTAAGAACAGTTAGCAAGAAGCCTGCCACGGCCATACAGTTTGTAACCAATATAAGTCTCTGTGTTTACTTGGTCGGGTCTGAGTGGCTGTGGGACTGGCAGGTGAGAGAGATTTGTACTGACTGTGGGCCAGGCAGGAAAACTCTAGCTACAATCATCCTTTTGGGGGACACTGAAGGGCATGGGAGGCTGGGAAAACTGTGGTCTATGGTCACCATCTCTTTGGGGGACAGTGAAGGTGGTCCCAGGCTGGGGAAGCTGGGAAAATTGCAGTCTACGGTAAGAGGGCAACGTCTGGGCTGAGGCTCACTGGCCTCTCTCCACACATCTGGCCATTTAGCCAATAAGGTAGTTGAACAAGAAAAAGGGAAATGGGAAATTACCCCTCTCAAGAGGTAGGGAATATACTTGGCAATGGTGACTCACGGCAAGCGGCATCTAAGCAGTATCCTGTCAGAGAGGCTCTCCTTTCCTGAGAACTGCAGACATGTCCGGAAGAAGCACACAGAATTCGAGTGACAGTTGGTCTCAGCAATCCAGCAGCTCTCAGGAGGGGCCCTTGGAATGACTGTCCTCGGCCTGCACGGGCCAGTCCCGAGCTGCCTCACCTGGCCGTTCTGCATGCAGCTGCAGGGCAAACATCCAAGTTTTCTGAATGAGGAGGGACGCTGAGGACCCTCTCCTCTTCCTTAGGGTCATGAGTGCTAGCTAGTCTGGTGCCCACTGTTGACGGCCATGATAAGGACTTTGGAAGGGGCACCATGATTGGGAAAGGCAAGGGGTGCTTAGGAGACTGTGCTCTCAGGTCCCTCTTGCACCAGGACGGTACCTGTTGTCAGGCTACCATCAGTGTTGCGGTGAGATCTGCTTGAGCCTCCTAACTGAGTGAGAAAGGGTGATCCGGACCCTTGCTCCTCAGAGCCTGCGGGCCAGCAAATCACTGCTGATTGTGTTAGGGAAAGAACAAGTAATGTTGTTTAAATAGAACAGAGGATGCCTGGAATTGATATTACAAATGCTACTCTGCATTTTTAGCATGGCCTGTCCTGGGATTTTGTAGCTAAATTTGTGACAACATCTGTGAATGTCTTTCTGTATGCTGAAATACATCCCTAGATTGCTTAATAATACTTACTGCAATGCTCTTATTATGGAAGTACCTATTATATATAGATATTTATTGTGTAGACAATAAAAAGAAGAAAAATAGTCTCCTTAGAGTACAGATGCAAGTTGTTTTTCCAATACTCTTATCTGCTTTTGCTAAAGTTCACAGATTCACAACACAGACACAGCTAGACTCCCGAATGCAGCCTTAAACAATTGTTCTGTTTGTCACGGTTTACATGTTGGGTCCTATAACATTTACATATATGGATTGCTTTTGGAAGGTCATACAATCTTCTGAAGGCACCAAGTGAATAATGGTTGAAATTAGTGGCTCCCCATGGGCCATTCACTTTCATTCTAAAGATCTAGCTGTGGCAGAGTTGTATAGAATGAGTTTTGAAACCCTTGGTCAAGTTGATTCTTTGAGAGGTCAGATTTATATAGCAATTAATATACTGAGAAAGTGTATTTTTAAGGATATGGATGAAGATGTTATCTTACTGATAGAGAAACCTGGTTTGATTATTGCACATTTTACCAGTTTTCCTTTGAGCAATTTTGTTGTTGCTGGATGAAAGGTTTTTGTTTAATTATTTCAGTGCTGTATTTGTTTTTGTGAAGGATTTCTGTTTCCCTTTGCCTCCACAGACACTCAGGCTTGCACCATTCAGAAGCACTGGGGCACTTTCCTGTCCTCAAATTATCTTCCTGTGCATTGCCTTAGTGATTTGGCACATGCTTTCTCCTTGGAGTTTCTGAACACTTCACAATGCCTTCCATTGTTTAGCCCCAATTTATCCCACTACTTTCAATTTTAAATATATCTGTCTCTAGGAAACCCATTCCTTTCCTACAATCTGGGATAAATTGGCTTCTTGTCTAATTTTATAGTTCCCTGTGTTTATCTGAATACTATCACATATCATAACTCTCACGTATCTTTGACTCACTCATCTGAATTTCATGTTGGTCATTTGAGGTCCTTGAAAACATTGGATTTGCATACTAGCATGAATGCTGCTAGGCATGAAGAACTTGGTGTAGGGTAAAATGGACAGGAAATATGAATATCAAATCAGATAATATACACTTTTTGAGAATTAGCTTGGCAATTCTAATGTCAGCACAAAATAACTTTCTCGATTTATCTTACAATGACTATGTTTAGTTCAGGTAATCTATTTAAGATAAATAGGGTAGTTTATACATACATGAATGAGTGCTCTAAAATGGTAATATTTAAAAGAAATTTCAAGTTTTCCCTTTGATAAACTTGTTCTACTACAATAACTTCTATGCATAGTGAATTTAATAATGAAAATTCTCAAATATTATTAAGGACCAGCCTTAATACTATTCTTCACAGGGGCCCAGAAGAGATCCTGCAAATGGCAAGAATTATTTTTGGGGAAAGAATCCAAGTACACTGCGCTCTTAGTCCGTTTACCTTATACTGTTACTTATACAGCTTCAGTTCAAACTCATGCCTAGCTCCTCTCTTGCCTGATTTCTCGCTGCCTCTATCTACTGCCCCCTCTATGTTCTGAATTCTTAATTCTCTCATGTTAGTTTTACCCCAATCTTGGTCTTTCTCATCTTGTTCTTACCCATCTTGTTTTTCCCCATCTGGCTCTTCTTCATCTTCCATCTCATCCTCACGTTCTCCATCTAGTTCTCCAGTCAAAATCCTCTCCATTCAAAATCCTCAAAAAGTCCTCTCTAAGTCTCTGAGGTTTACAGTCATATACCCATGCAATAGTACTACTCTAGCTAAAGCCAGGTCACCAGGCTTGAAATCTTACTGAGTCATAAAAGCAGACAAGAGTTTTCCTCAGGCAGTGACCATCAGGCTTTCTTTAACAACTCAAAAGGGGAGTGGTAAAGGAGGAAGTCTACTAAGAGCTAAAATGGGTCAATATATCAAAGGGAATTTATGTGCTCAAACTTCATTCCTAGAGGTGGTTAGGTAAATGTTAGGAGTTTAAAATGTTAGTAAGAATACCACTAAGGTTGTATAAGAAAGGAAGGTCTGAGCTTAATTTACCTTAATTCAGGAGGTTGTTTGACCCTGGATGTTTGATAGGTGTTTCAGATAAGATACACTGTTATGAGTTCTTGGAAGCATACATAGCATACAAGGAAATCATTGCAGGAATCAGCTAATATATATACAAAAGCTAAAATGTCACCAAGATTTCTTTAGCCACGGCTTGACCTTTAGAAATGTCCTTGACTTTTCAAGGTAGTAGCTTTTGTGATAGTAGGTGAATTCCATTACATTTTCCTGTGGCTTACAGCAGTTCTGGTTTTTGCATTTAGTAAAAAAAAATAGGATAATGTTTAATTCTCTCTAGGGCAGTAAAAAACGTGGATAAATTTAAATATGAAGATGACTGACTTGAAAAATAAAAAGTAATGGTTAATTAATATGGATACCTAATATTTGTATCAATAATAATATATATTTATAATTGATAGTCTCTGTAAATGGTAAGCTGAGAATTAGTATAACTATCTAATAGGAATAGTTGTGTAAGTTAGAATATCTCTGTCCCAAAAAGGGAGCAACGGAATAACATAAAAAAATCTGTCATTAACTAGTACCACATAATATGGTCAAGTGTGTCTGAATACTATGAGTCTCAGTTGTTATAAAGAAATGGTTAGTTTGAAACATTAACTCTATCTATTAATCTCTGATTGGTGGTATTAATTTAGTTAAATTGTATTTTCAAGAGGCATTGTTAGATAAGGAGTTACCTGAGTTAGTCACGAGCATCTGTGTGGCCAAGGCTGCAGTTGAAGCTTACCTAGGGTATACTAGCAAGGCTTGTATACAGAATAATTGTCATAAGTACATGAGGAGAATGTCTGATAGTGTATATATTTCAGGATCATGGGCAGAAGTTATACAATAATAGAACATTTTTAAAGGGACATTCCACCCCTAGGCTGGAAAGTTCAATATAGAAAGATGGGTAAGTGACAAAGGCTGTAGAAATCATTCTTGGTTGCTTCGTGCTGATATGGGTGTGAAGCTGGGGGTCCTGATGGCTACAATGCTGTGGAAGCCCAGGAAGCATAGGCTCTATGAGACATGTAGTGTCCTGTCTCTTGAGCTGGAGGGTGGGATGCAGGGCTGAGCTGGGTAGCACATCTGTGTGGGCTGGAGAAAGGGGTGCAGACCTGCAGCTAGACAGCATGTCTGTGGTCCAGAGCATGACAACCTGTAACTCTCTAAATGATTAGAATTTCTGTATTAATGATAGAACATGCAGTTGAGGAGTTTTAAGGAAGAAACTTTTTCTCATAGGAGTATGTAGATGAGGAGTCTTATTAAATAAGAAATACAGAGCCAAATGCAGAGTTCAAAGCCCAAGAGGTCAGAGGAGTAGCTGAGAGCTGAGACCTAAAAACTTCCTGCCGCCTCTCCTCATGTACTTATGACACTTCTTGCCGTCACTGTCCTTTCCCTCAGAAAAAGACCTACATCCTGTGTGTCTTTATATTGACTTTTTGTTCTGCCTCCTCATTGGTTGTAAACCCAACCACATGACCTCCTCATCACTGCCTGTCTATACAGACCTCCAGGTCTCGTGTGGTTGGTATTGAGATTAAAGGCATGTGTCTCCATGCTGGCTGTATCCTTGAACACACAGAGATCTGTCTGTCATTTGATCTGGATTAAAGGTGTCCGCCACCACGGCCCAGGTTCTGCTATGGCTTGCTATTAGCTCTGATCACCAGGCAACTTTATTTATTAAATACAAATAAAATCACATTTCAGTACAAATAAAATATCACCATATTTCCCCTTTTCTATTTTAATAAAAAGAAAAAAGGACAAAAGTTATAACTAATATAAGAAAAACTATATACAATGTTATGACATTATGATTTTTCCCTGTTACATAAATTAATTTTAATTCATTTTACATTTGTTCAATATGTTAAATAAATATTTTATAAGCTTGTATTTTAAGGTACTTTATTTTTTTCACTAGTGAATTTTATTAGAATATTATGATTTTTTGCTACTACATAAATTAATTTTAATTCCTTTTAAATTTGTTCACTGTTAAATAAATATTTTATGTGTTTATGTTCTTTTCCTTATATGTTTTCAATGTTTATTTATATATTATTTAATTTTTAAATTTTTAGAAATGATAATACAATCACATCCTTTCCTTTTCTATTTCCTTCCCTTCCATATCATCTCCTCCTGGTTATTTTCAAATTTATGATCTCCTTTCCTTAATTAACACACAACACACACACACACACACACACACACACACACACATACACACACACCCATAAATATAAAACACAGCATTCCCAGTCTACTTAGTGTTTCTTGTATAAGTATATGATTCAGAGCTGACGACTTGATATTGGTAACCAGTTAAAAGAGTCATCCCTGGGGAAGACTAATTCTTTAGCAGTCTGTAGTTCTTTCTTTAGAGGTAAACCCTATGAGATTTCCCCCTTTCAAGTTAGCATATTGATTGGTATTGTCCTTATTCAGGTCTTGTTCAGGCAGTCATATTGTTGAAATATCAACTGTGAAGCTTCCCTTTGATTTCTGGTTCCTACAAACTTTCCTCTTCCTCTTAATGATGCTCCCTGAGCCTTAGGCCCAGGAGTTGAGATATGTGTGTGTGTGTGTGTGTGTGTGTGTGTGTGTGTGTGTGTGTTTGTGTGTCTTGGGACTAGACACCCCACAATCACTTGTTCTCTGAATTTGAGTGGTTGTGGTTTTCTGCAATGGTCTCTCTCTGTTGCAAAGAGAAGCTTTTTATGGTGAGGGGTGAGAGCTACACTTATTTGTAGTAACTGGAATTCACTTAGGAATTGTACTGATTTAGTCAAGTGGTAGTACTGCATTCTCTTCTAGGACGCATGACCTCACTAGCCTCAGCTAATTTCCTAGCTTTGAAACACCTGGCATGATTTCCCTGCTGTTGAGTGGTCCTAAGTTTAATTAGAGAGCTGTTGGTGGGGTTTCAGCAGCAGCGGTGGAACCTGCGGGTTGGAGAGTTCCAAGGACGAATTTTTAGACAATAAGAGATTCTTGAACTAAGCCATGAGTATCCTTAGAAATTGAAAGTGAACAGAAAGGGAAGTACACATTTCTGGTTGCAGAAGTCCAGTGGCTTCCACGAGATGAGATGTGGTCTGAAGGATGGTGTGACTAAAAGCCACTTCCAGGAAATCAAGCAAAGGGATGGTATGACTACAAGCAACTTCCACGAAAACAAGCGCCTCCTTGGAACCATCCCAGTGATGGTAACCGTTGTGCCAAACAGACCGCCTCTGGGAGACAAGAGACCATCTCTGCTAGCCAGACCCGATGAAGGAGGCTACAGTAGATACTACTGTCACGTGGATTACCAAAAAAGTGATGAGGGCCGCTGTTTTTCTCAGAATCCAAGAAGTGGCCCACCCTACAAAAGAGGCCCTTATGGCTACCGATGGTCAAGAGATGAGTATGCCACAAGCCGACAGCCTCAGTACAGGGTCATGAGAAACGGCTTTAGAAGAAGACGTCTGTATTCTTCCCATTATTCAAGACAATGATCTCCCCATAAATGGGGCGCTCCTTTTTTGAGAGAATCACGTGTGGGCGGGAAGGACTCCCTACCCAGCAGATTTGGCTCCAGTCTCAGCAGTAGAAGCAGGATGCGCTCCTTCCATCAGTCTCGACATCGATGTAAAGAGAGAGCCATCCAGTTTTTGAAAACATCAAGAGATACTGTGCCTTCAGGTTCTTCATCCAAGGTGTTAAAAAGCCCCAGCCGGCTGACTGAGAAGGAACAGGCTGATGCTGCAAGCAAGTGGGCTAATGAAAATCCCAAGAAGTCAGAAGAAAATCACTTGGCTGAAATGTCCGAGTTTGAGACGGGATCCAAGGCTCCGTTATGTATCAACCAGACAGAAGAACCCGAGTCCAACACAACAGCTGGCACAGAATTGTGTGAAGACAGCCAGCTTAGCAGTCGCTCAAAAGTGATTGCATCAAAAATCACGGAGATTGAGAAGGTTTACCGACAAGTCTGTGAAACTTTCGGGATGGTGGTGGAAAGGCTGGTTGAAAAGGATCGTTCCTTAGAAAAATCTATACAGTTTGCAATGAAGCAGAGTTTGCATGAAATAGGTGAGCAACATGTTGAAGAACTCAAGCATTTCATGATGGAGTATGATAATTCTACTCCAGATTTAGGAGGCCCTTTTTGAGAAGAATTAGGGCTCAGTTCAAACAAATTTTTAAAGCTTCTAGATTTTTCCCTTTGGACTTTTGAAATCCTTACTATTTTGTGATGAAGAGAAATACTTTATGATAACTGACCCCGTTGCTAGTATCAAATAAACATCTACAATAGTTTTTAAAGTCTCTTAATTAGAATGTTTTCCCTATGTGTAGAATCGTCTAATCCATCTTAATACATCCCCTCCCTTCCAAAAATGATGTTCAATTAATTTTTTAATGTTTGAAAAGGCAGTTCTGGAGAGAAGCTCTCTGTACTTAACTCATGATCAATAGTCTTCCATGATGTGCTGGTCTCCGGGGTATAATTTGTAGTTAGAGATCATTCCAGGTTGCATCATAGGCATTGTTAGCATTTTGAGTTGAGTTTCACTTGTTGCCTGCTTTTTTTCTGCTTTGCAACTTTCAGTGGTGTCAAAATATGCTGTCTTAAGGAAGTAGAACTTAGCTGTCTTGCAATATTTGCTTTGAGAATAATTCTTCTTTTGTATAGGAAAGAAGCACTTAAAAAATCTCTAAAGGACACATTGAAACAAAACCTTCCTCTCAAGTCATTGAACTTAGTTTGTCCCTTCTATGAAGTGAGGCTCCTAACTGCTCTCTCTGAACAACATTATAGATAAGACCGATAGGAGGGGGTAACTTGAGACAAAGATGCATTTTAATTTGAAATTTCTCAGAAACTCTTCTGGTAGTGATAACAAATTCGACTATACAACAACCTGGAGTTTTGTTTTAGGCCTGTTCTTTATTAAAGAGGGACCTGACAAGGAGCTCATGATTGGGATAAAATGATAGATTTCTTGGTTAGTTTCCGTGATCTTAGTTCTGTAGACTTAGAGAATCTCCCTCTTCACATGTGTTATCATAGAAACAAGGCAGAATAAGGCATCACACCACAGGGAATGTGCTCTAAAAAGGCAGTTCATGAGCTAGGAAACAAGGAGGACCCTTAGAGGGACACATGGATCACCTTGGGAAGGAGAAACAGAGGATATCTACATGAGTAAACTGGGGGTGAGGGGGGCAGTGGGGGAAGGGTTTGGGGATTGAGAACATGGTTAACCTAGGGAACTTGGAGTGGGAGAGTAATGAAAGAGATGTCTGGATAGAGGGTGTCATTATGGGTCTAGGGAAAAACCTGGTGCTAGGGGAATTTCCAGGAATCCACAAGGATGACCCCAGAATAAACTACTAGCAATAGTGGAGAAGGTGCCTGAACTGGCGTAACCTGGTTATCAGATCGATAAATATCCTGTCATCATAGAGCCTTCATCCAGGAACTGATGGAAGCAGGTAAAGAAATCCACAACCAAGAACCAGGCCGAGCTCCAGGAGCCAGTTGAGAGAGGGAATAAGAATGAGGAAGACGGGGTCAGGATCATGATGGGGAAATCTACAGAGACAACTGGACCAAGTTCGTGGAAACTCATGAACTTTAGACCAACAGCTGTGGAGCCCTCATGGGACTATACTACCCTCTGCATGCGGGAGAAACTTGGTCTCTTTGAGGGGCCCCTGGCAGTGGGATCAGGATCTATCCCTGGTGCATGATCTGGCTTTCTGGATCCCATTACCTGTGGTGGGACACCTTGCTCACTCTTGACGCATGGTGGAGGAGCTTGGTCCTGACTCAACTAAACGTACCAGGCTTTCCTGTTCCCCCATGGAAGGACTATCCCTTTTGGAGGAGGGCATGGGTCATTGGGGGGAAATGAGGGAGGAATTGGAGGAGCGTTGAGAGGGTGATCTGTAGTTGGTATGTAAATTGAATTTAAAAATTAAAAAATAAAGCCATTTCGTGTACCCAGGATAAGACCTGGTCCCATTGCCAGCGGGTGGCATGAGGAGAACTTGCGGGGAAGCGGGAGAAGGGGAGGGAGGGAGAACTGGGGTTGGTAAGTAAAATTTAAAAAAAAAGTATATAAAAAATTAAAATGAAAAAAGAAATGTGGCAAAAGACATCAAGGCCAGCAGAGCTCCCCTCAACTTGTAAGTGAGTCAGTGAAGAGAGAGGAGACAATTTGGACATTACACTCACTTCTTGATCCTTCCCAGCATAGCACTGAGCCAAAATACACAATTTGGGACAATAGGTACATTAAAAATCATGGTTTGAATTACATCTCAATTTCATTATCTCCTTTTTTTGAGTCAAGGTTTTACAGTCTGGACCTAGGTAGACTGGAAACCATTGTGTACACCAGGCTGTCCTCAAAATCACAGAGATCCCCCTGCCTCTGCCTCCTGCATGCTGGGATTAAACACATGTGCTACCATCCTCAGTATTCTCTTCCTTATGGCCAAGATGTAAGAGGTATGATGCATACTTGTAGGCAGAGTTTTTTTCCTTTGGGCCTCCAGCTCACAATTTAAAAAATGACATGGAGACATACTATTAATTTGAAAAGCTCAGCCTATAGCTTATGCTTGTCCCACTAGCTCCCATAACTTAACCCATTTATATCAATCTATGTTTTGCCTCATGACTTTTTACCTCTCTTCCATCTTGCAACTCCTGTTTCCTCTCCATGTGCCCTGGTGTCTGTCACATGCCTAGATGCATCTCTCTTCCTCACTTTCTGCCTGGAAGTCCTGTCCAACCTCTTTCCACCTAGCTATTGGCCATTCAGCTCTTTATTAAAGCAATCAGAAGGCGCCTTGGCAAAGACACATCTTCACAGTGTACAAAACAATTATTCCACACTACATACTTATTGATTTTTTGCCAAGCTGGTCTTTGTGGTACTTTGATGTCACAGCTGGTTAGGTGTATTTGTTGTTTCCTTCCCTTGGCTGCTTGCACAGCACCAAGTACTATGAAAATTAGTCCTCAGAGTGCAGACTTTCAGGTCAATTCCAGCTTGGATCCTTCCAGTCCGGTGTCTGAAGCACATGGTATTTCCAGCAAGAGAGACTTACCTCCAACTTCTGTGAGATGGTCAAGGGCAATGTCAATACCCATATTGTTTTGGGACTTTCAAACTCCCCTTACCAACAACTCAAAAGGGAGTGTTTCATCCCTGGTACTGGGGATTTTGCTAGACAGTCTATGGTTTTTTATAGAAACATTGACATCTCAGCTGAGGGAATTTTCATTTAAAGTACAGACGTATACACACACACACACACACACACACACACACACACACACACAGAGGAACACATACAAGTAATTTTAGATAAATAATCATTTTCTTATTTAGGGTTTCTGTTGCTGTGATGAAGCACCATGACTCAAAATTGAGTTGAGGAAGACAGGGTTTATTTGGCTTACATTCCATATCACTGTTCATCAGTCAGGATAGGAACCTGGAGGCAGGAGCTTATGCAAAGGCCATGAAGGAATACTTCTTACTAGCTTGCTCCCCATGGCTTACTCAGCCTGCTTTTGTATAGAACCCAGAAACACCAGCCCAGAGATTGTACCAACCACAGTTTGCTGGGCCATACCCACCAATCACTAACTAAGAAAATGCCCTACTGGGTTGCCTACAGCACAATCTTATGGAGACATTTTCTCAGTTGAGGCTCCCTCCACTCAGATGATGCTAGTTTGTGTAAAGTTGACACAAAACTAGCCAGCACAATCACTATGGCTTTTTTCAAGCATCCTTACTGTTATTTCCACCACTTCCCCTCCATCCCCAATTGTATTGACCACCTTCTCTCCACTCCAATGAAAACCTCCCCTGTTTTCACTATTTCCCCCCACATCATTTGTGTATTGTTATTCTTCACTCTAGGGCTCCTTCCCATGCCCTCCCCTCTGTGCTACCACTTGACTTTCATAGTTTCTGCACATATGCCAGTTTTCATATTCACATCTGAAGATTTGGAGGTAGGTATCACAGAAAAATGAGAACATGTGTCATTTGACTTTCTGTGTCTGTGTTAATTCACTTAATACAATATTTTCTAGTTCCATCCCTTTGCCTCTAGATTTCATTTTCTTTACAGATAAATAGTATTCCTAAGTGTATATGTACTGCATTCTCATTACCCATTCATTAGTTGAAAGCTATTTAGGTTATTTCCTTTTCCTAGTCTTTGTGAATAGAATGGTAATGAACAAGACTGAGCAAGTATCTGGGGTAGGATGTCAAGAACTTTGGACACATGCCAAAGAACTTCATAGCATGCTTATCAGGTATGAGTTTTCCTGCATATGTATACACACTACATGTATGTCATGCCCACGGAGATCAGAAGCGGTATCAGTTCTTCTGGAACTGGAGATAAAGAATGTTGTGAGCCTCTAAGTAGGTAATGGGAATTTAAGCTTGGTCCTCTGCAAGAGAAAAATGCTGTTAACCACTGAGACATGAGACATGTCTTTCTCTTTTTTTTCCATTTTTCTTTATTAAGAAATTGTCTCCTCACTCTACATACCACCCACAGATCCCACCTCCTTCCTTCTCCAACCCCCAGCCCTCTCTTCCAAGCCACCCAACATCCCCACCTCTCCCAAATCAAGGTCTCCCATGTGGAGTCAGTAGAGCCCAGCACACTAAGCCCGAGCAAGTCCAAGCCCCTTCCCACTGCACCAAGGCTGCACAAGGCATCACACCACAGGCACCAGATTCCCAAAAGCCTGCCCAAATTTTTTTTATGAGGCTACAGTTACCCTGATATCGAAAACACACAAAGATGCAACAAAGTAAGAAGATTACAGACCAATCTCCCTCATGAACATTGATGCAAAAATACTCAATGGAATACTGCCCAACCGAATCCAGGAACACATCAAAAAATTTATCCCCCATGACCAAGTAGGCTTCATCCCAGGGATACAAGAATGGTTGAACATATGAAAATCTCTCAATGTAATACACCATGTAAACAAACTGAAAGAAAACAACCGCATGATCATCTCATTAGATGCTGAAAAGGCCTTTGACAAAATCCAACACCCCTTCATGATAAAAGTTTTAGAGAGTTCTGAAATATAAGGAACATACCTAAACATAATAAAGGCAATGTACAGCAAGCCAACACCTTAATGGAGAGAAACTCAAGAGAACTTCAAGTACTATATTGAATAAATATGGAGAGAGTGAACAGCATTGTCTTGTTCCTGCTTTTAGTAGAATCTCTTTGAACTTTTTGATGTTGGCTGTTTCTGTTTCCTTAGGGCTTATTTGTCTATTCAAATTGTTTATCTGGTCTTGATTTAACTTCGGTATGTGGTACCTGTCTAGAAAAATTGTCTGTTTCCAATTTTGAAGAGTACATGTGTTAGAAGTATGACCTGATGATTCTCTGGATTTCCTCGTTGTCTGTTGTTATGTCTCCCTTTCCATTTCTGATTTTGTTAATTTGGATGCTCTCTCTCTTTCTGCCTTTTGGCTAGTTTGGATAAGGGCTTGTCTATCTTATTCATTTTCTCAAAGAACCAACTCTTTGTTTCACTGATTCTTTGATTTGTTCTCTTTGTTTGTATTTCATTGACTCCAACTCTCAATTTGATTATTTCCTGGCATCTCTTCCTCCCGGGTGAGTTTGTTTCTTTTTGTTCTAGAGCTTATAGGTGCGCTATTCAGTCACTAGTGTGAGATTTCTCCAATTTCTTTATGTGGGCATCTAGTGCTATGAATTTTCCTCTTAGCACTGCTTTCATAGTGTCCCATAAGTTTGAGTATGTAGTACATTCATTTTCATTGAATTGTAGGAAGTCTTTAATTTCTTTCTTCATTTCTTCCTTTACCCATTGGCGATTCAGTTGAGGATTATTCAGTTCCCATGAGATTGTAGGCCTTCTGTAATTTTTGTTGTTGTTGAAATCTAAATTTAAACCATGGTGGTCTGATAGACTACAGGAGGTTATTCTAACTTTTTTGTATCTATTGAGATTTGCTTTGTGACCGAGTATGTGATTGATTTTAGAGAAAATTCCATGGGGTGCTATGGATAAGGTATATTCTTTATTGTTATGGTGGAATATTCTGTGGATATCTATTAGGTCCATTTGAGTCATAACATCTGTTAGATCCCTTATTTCTCTGTTAAGTTTCAATGTGGCAGATCTGTACAGTATTGAGAGTGGGATGTTGAAGTCTCCTACTACTAATGTGTGGAGTTTGATGTGCGATTTAAGCTTTATTAATGTTTCTTTTACATATGTTGGTGCCCTTGTATTTGGGGCATAAACATTCAGAATTGAGACTTCATCTTGGTGGATCTTTCTTGTGATGAGTATGTAATGTCCTTCCCAATCTCTTTTGATTGATTTTAGTTTGAAGTCTATGTTGTTAGAATTTAGGATAGCCACACCAGCTTGCTTCTTAAGTCCATTTGATTGGAAAGTCTTTTCCCAGCCTTTTACTCTGAGGTAATGTCTGTCTTTGCAGTTGAAGTGTGTTTGTTTTATGCAGCAGAAGGATGGATCCTGTTTTCGTACCCATTCTGTTAGCCTGTGTCTTTTTATGGGCAAATTGAGTCCATTGATAGTAAGAGATATTAATGACAAGTTATTGTTAATTCCTGTTATTTTTTTGTTGGTGGTTGCGTTTGTGTGTATGCTTTTTCCTTCTTTGAGATTTGCTGCTATCTATTGCCTGTTTTTTTTTGTTTTTGTTTTTGTTTTTTTTTTTTTTTGTGGGAGCAGCTAACTTCCTTGGGTTGGAGTTTTTCTTCTAGTACTTTCTATAGGGCTGGATTTGTGGATAGGTATTGTTTAATCTGGTTTTATCATGGAATAATTTTTTTTTCTGTCTATGATCATTGAAAACTTACTGGGCATAGTATTCTGGGCTGGCATCTGTGATCCCTTAGTGTTTGCAAAAGGTCTGTCTAGGGCCTTCTTGTTTTAGACTCTCCTTTGAGAAGCTGGGTGTAATTCTGATAGGTCTTCCTTCATATGTTACTTGAACTTTTTCCTTTGCAGCTTGTAGATGTAACCTTCATGTTACATAAGAAACACAGAGCCAATTGTAGAGTTAAAAGCCCGAGAGGTCAGAGCAATAGCTAAGAGCTAAAAACCTTAACCTTCACTGCCACTGCTGTCCTCCTTAGCGAGTGCCCTAAGGTAGCTGCTGTATGATTACCAGATAAATTAAGGGTGATTGTGTGAAAACAGGCTTTCTTTCTGTAACCTTAAATTCCAATCCTGAAACAATTTCACTGTTAATTTCTTCTGTCTGAATCTGAATTTCTCTACAATTCATTTTAACAGATTTAACAGGTTTTTCTAAAGCTTTTATCCTGGCACTCAAATTGACTATCATTTAAATAGTAAAATAAGGATAAGGAAAGTAATAATGTGCATAATCCCATCAACATTAATCTTCTCATATAGTTGTTCCATTTGCAGACTGCCTAAAATTTTATCAAACAAAGCCCAATTTTCTACCAATGTACACATAAAACCCTTTTTTTTTAATGTGGAAAAAAATTTCTCTTTTAAATAGTTTTTTTTTCCTTTAAAATATCTGATATCTTAATTGACTTACCAAGTCTGCATAGAACAGTAGGAATCCGAGGGAATTCCAAAACAGCTACCTAGTGTCCAAGGTGTGAATCCAAAGACACACACACAGAGAGAGAGAGAGAGAGAGAGAGAGAGAGAGAGAGAGAGAGAGCACAAGAAAGCACAGCCCAGCCACAAGTTCTGGCTAAATGCTTAAATCTAGCCATGTGTTCCCGCTTGAGTCTCTTTAGCTCCAACCAGGTGTGCTGACATTTCAGCCCAAAGCAGCTCTATCTGCAGTTGAGTGTAGCTACTGCAATTAGCGGTAGTTCTGGCAGGCCTTAGTTTTTCATAGCACCGGTGTAGCTACAGTCGGTCAGTCAGCCCTGGGGCCTAGGCCGAGCTTGCCCAAGCTGGGGAGTCGGGTAGTTGGCAGGCCGCCAAGATGCTACAACTGGCTATGTGTAGCTCAGGTGTGAGCGGGGACCCAAAAGGCCACAGGCAAGTGGCTTCTCCATGAACTTGTACCACAAACACTGGGCACCAGATGTAGATGAACAGTCTTATTAAATAAGAAACATAGAGTCAAATGCAGAGTTAAAAGCTTAAGAGGTCAGAGCAGTAGCTGAGAGCTGAGACTTAAAACCACCTTCTTACCCTTCCTGCTGCTACTGTCCTTCCCCTCAGAAAGAGACCTACTTCCTGTGTATCTGTCTTTTTATTGACTTTCTGTTCTGCCTTCTCATTGGTTGTAAACCCAACCACATGACCTCCTCATTACTGCCTGTCTATACAGACCTCCAGGTCTTCTATGGTTGGTATTGAGATTAAAGACATGTGTCTCCATCCTGGCTGTATCCTTGAACACACAGAGATCTGTCTGTCATGTGATCTGGATTAAGGGTGTCTGCCACCACTGCCCGGCTTCTGCTATGGCTTGCTATTAGCTCTGATCCCCAGGCAATTTTGTTTATTAAATACAAATAAAATCACTTTTCAGTACAAATAAAATATCACCATATTTCTCCTTTTCTATTTTAATATAGAGAAAAAAGGACAAAAGTTGTAACTAATGTAAGAAAAACTATATACAAGGTTATGACATTATGATTTTTTCCTGTTACATAAATTAATTTTAATTCATTTTACATTTGTTCAATATGTTAAATAAATATTTTATAAGCTTGTATTTTAAGATACTTTATATTTTTCACTAGTGAATTTTATTAGAATATTATGATTTTTTGCTATTACATAAATTAATTTTAAATCATTTTACATTTGTTCACTGTTAAATAAATATTTTATGTGTTTATGTTCTTTTCCTTATATGTTTTCAAGGTTTATTTATATTTTATTCAATTTTTAAATTTTTAAAGATGATAATACAATCACATTCTTTCCTTTTCTATTTCCTTCCCTTCTATATCCTCTCTTCCTGGTTACCTTTCAAATTCATGATCTCTTTTCCTTAATTATCACACACACACACACACACACACACACACACACACACACCCATAAATATATAATTACAGCATTCCCAGTCTATTTAGTGTTTCTTGTATATGTATATGATTCAGAGCAACGACTTGATATTCGTAACCAGTTAAAAGGGTCATCCCTGGGGAAGACTAATTCTTTAGCAGTCTGTACTTCTTTGTTTAGGGGTGAACTCTATGAGATTTCCCCCTTTCAAGTGAGCATATTGATTGGTATTGTCTTTATTCAGGTCTTGTTTAGGCAGTCATATTGTTGAAATATCATGCGTGAAGCTTCCCTTTGATTTCTGGTTCCTACAAACTTTCCTCTTCCTCTTAATAATGTTCCCTGAGCCTTAGGCAAAGGAGTTGGGATATATATATATATATATGTATATGTGTGTGTGTGTGTATCTTGGGGCTAGACACCCCACAATCACTTGTTCTCTGAATTTGAGTGGTTGTGATTTTGTGCAATGGTCTCTCTATTTTGCAAAGAGAAGGTTTTTTTGGTGAGGGGTGAGAGCTACACTTATTTGTAGTAACTGGAATTCACTTAGGAATTGTACTGATTTAGTCAAGTAGTAGTACTGCATTCTCCTCTAGGACGCATGACCTCACTAGCCCCAGCTAATTTCCTAGCTTTCAAGCACCTGGCATGATTTCCCTGCTGTTGAGTGGTCCTAAGTCTAATTAGAGAGCTGTTGGTGGGGTTTCAGCAGCAGTGGTGGAACGTTTGTGTTGGAGAGTTCCAAGGACGAATTTTTAGACAATAACAGATTCTTGAACTGAGCCATGAGTATGGTTGGAAATTGAAAGTGAACATAACAGAAGTACACATTTCTGTTCGCAGAAGTCCAGTGGCTTCCACGAGATGAGATGTGGTCTGAAGGATGGTGTGACTACAAGCGACTTCCAGGAAATCAAGCGCAGGGATCCTATGACTACAAGCGACTTCCACGAAAACAAGCGCCTCCTTGTTGCCATCCCAGTGATGGCAACCATCGATGAATTAACGTGCTGAAGAGACCGCCTCTGGGAGACAAGAGATCATCTCTGCTAGCCAGACCCGATGAAGGAGGCTACAGTAGATACTACTGTCACGTGGATTACCAAAAAAGTGATGAGGGCCGCTGTTTTTCTCAGAATCCAAGAAGTGGCCCACCCTACCAAAGAGGCCCTTATGGCTACCGATGGTCAAGAGATGAGTATGCCACAAGCCGACAGCCTCAGTACAGGGTCATGAGAAACGGCTTTAGAAGAAGACGTTTGTATTCTTCCCATTATTCAAGACAACGATCTCCCCATAAATGGGGCGCTCCTTTTTTGAGAGAATCACGTGTGGGCGGGAAGGACTCCCTACACAGCAGATTTGGCTCCAGTCTCAGCAGTAGAAGCAGGATGCGCTCCTTCCATCAGTCTCGACATCGATGTAAAGAGAGAGCCATCCAGTTTTTGAAAACATCAAGAGATACTGTGCCTTCAGGTTCTTCATCCAAGGTGTTAAAAAGCCCCAGCCGGCTGACTGAGAAGGAACAGGCTGATGCTGCAAGCAAGTGGGCTAATGAAAATCCCAAGAAGTCAGAAGAAAATCACTTGGCTGAAATGTCCGAGTTTGAGATGGGATCCAAGGCTCCGTTATGTATCAACCAGACAGAAGAACCCGAGTCCAACACAACAGCTGGCACAGAATTGTGTGAAGACAGCCAGCTTAGCAGTCGCTCAAAAGTGATTGCATCAAAAATCACGGAGATTGAGAAGGTTTACCGACAAGTCTGTGAAACTTTCGGGATGGTGGTGGAAAGGCTGGTTGAAAAGGATCGTTCCTTAGAAAAATCTATACAGTTTGCAATGAAGCAGAGTTTGCATGAAATAGGTGAGCAACATGTTGAAGAACTCAAGCATTTCATTATGGAGTATGATAATTCTACTCCAGATTTAGGAGGCCCTTTTTGAGAAGAATTAGGGCTCAGTTCAAACAAATTTTTAAAGCTTCTAGATTTTTCCCTTTGGACTTTTGAAATCCTTACTATTTTGTGATGAAGAGAAATACTTTATGATAACTGACCCCATTGCTAGTATCAAATAAACATCTACAATAGTTTTTAAAGTCTCTTAATTAGAATGTTTTCCCTATGTGTAGAATC
Organism: Peromyscus eremicus; assembly: GCF_949786415.1. Taxonomy (NCBI): domain Eukaryota; kingdom Metazoa; phylum Chordata; class Mammalia; order Rodentia; family Cricetidae; genus Peromyscus; species Peromyscus eremicus. The sequence goes on along the minus strand of NC_081439.1, from coordinate 95,859,147 downwards.
GTCTAATCCATCTTAATACATCCCCTCCCTTCCAAAAATGATGTTCAATTAATTTTTTAATGTTTGAAAAGGCAGTTCTGGAGAGAAGCTCTCTGTACTTAACTCATGATCAATAGTCTTCCATGATGTGCTGGTCTCCGGGGTATAATTTGTAGTTAGAGATCATTCCAGGTTGCATCATAGGCATTGTTAGCATTTTGAGTTGAGTTTCACTTGTTGCCTGCTTTTTTTCTGCTTTGCAACTTTCAGTGGTGTCAAAATATGCTGTCTTAAGGAAGTAGAACTTAGCTGTCTTGCAATATTTGCTTTGAGAATAATTCTTCTTTTGTATAGGAAAGAAGCACTTAAAAAATCTCTAAAGGACACATTGAAACAAAACCTTCCTCTCAAGTCATTGAACTTAGTTTGTCCCTTCTATGAAGTGAGGCTCCTAACTGCTCTCTCTGAACAACATTATAGATAAGACCGATAGGAGGGGGTAACTTGAGACAAAGATGCATTTTAATTTGAAATTTCTCAGAAACTCTTCTGGTAGTGATAACAAATTCGACTATACAACAACCTGGAGTTTTGTTTTAGGCCTGTTCTTTATTAAAGAGGGACCTGACAAGGAGCTCATGATTGGGATAAAATGATAGATTTCTTGGTTAGTTTCCGTGATCTTAGTTCTGTAGACTTAGAGAATCTCCCTCTTCACATGTGTTATCATAGAAACAAGGCAGAATAAGGCATCACACCACAGGGAATGTGCTCTAAAAAGGCAGTTCATGAGCTAGGAAACAAGGAGGACCCTTAGAGGGACACATGGATCACCTTGGGAAGGAGAAACAGAGAATATCTACATGAGTAAACTGGGGGTGAGGGGGGCAGTGGGGGAAGGGTTTGGGGATTGAGAACATGGTTAACCTAGGGAACTTGGAGTGGGAGAGTAATGAAAGAGATGTCTGGATAGAGGGTGTCATTATGGGTCTAGGGAAAAACCTGGTGCTAGGGGAATTTCCAGGAATCCACAAGGATGACCCCAGAATAAACTACTAGCAATAGTGGAGAAGGTGCCTGAACTGGCGTAACCTGGTTATCAGATCGATAAATATCCTGTCATCATAGAGCCTTCATCCAGTAACTGATGGAAGCAGGTAAAGAAATCCACAACCAAGAACCAGGCCGAGCTCCAGGAGCCAGTTGAGAGAGGGAATAAGAATGAGGAAGACGGGGTCAGGATCATGATGGGGAAATCTACAGACAACTGGACCAAGTTCGTGGAAACTCATGAACTTTAGACCAACAGCTGTGGAGCCCTCATGGGACTATACTACCCTCTGCATGCGGGAGAAACTTGGTCTCTTTGAGGGGCCCCTGGCAGTGGGATCAGGATCTATCCCTGGTGCATGATCTGGCTTTCTGGATCCCATTACCTGTGGTGGGACACCTTGCTCACTCTTGACGCATGGTGGAGGAGCTTGGTCCTGACTCAACTAAACATACCAGGCTTTCCTGTTCCCCCATGGAAGGACTATCCCTTTTGGAGGAGGGCATGGGTCGTTGGGGGGAAAGGAGGGAGGAATTGGAGGAGCGTTGAGAGGGTGATCTGTAGTTGGTATGTAAATTGAATTAAAAAATTAAAAAATAAAGCCATTTCGTGTACCCAGGATAAGACCTGGTCCCATTGCCAGCGTGTGGCATGAGGAGAACTTGCGGGGAAGCGGGAGAAGGGGAGGGAGGGAGAACTGGGGTTGGTAAGTAAAATTAAAAAAAAAGTATATAAAAAATTAAATGAAAAAAGAAATGTGGCAAAAGACATCAAGGCCAGCAGAGCTCCCCTCAACTTGTAAGTGAGTCAGTGAAGAGAGAGGAGACAATTTGGACATTACACTCACTTCTTGATCCTTCCCAGCATAGCACTGAGCCAAAATACACAATTTGGGACAATAGGTACACTAAAAATCATGGTTTGAATTACATCTCAATTTCATTATCTCCTTTTTTTGAGTGAAGTTTTTACAGTCTGGACCTAGGTAGACTTGAAACCACTGTGTACACCAGGCTGTCCTCAAAATCACAGAGATCCCCCTGCCTCTGCCTCCTGCATGCTGGGATTAAACACATGTGCTACCATCCTCAGTATTCTCTTCCTTATGGCCAAGATGTAAGAGGTATGATGCATACTTGTAGGCAGTGTTTTTTTCCTTTGGGCCTCCAGCTCACAATTTAAAAAATGACATGGAGACATACTATTAATAATGAAAAGCTCAGCCTATATCTTATGCTTGTCCCACTAGCTCCCATAACTTAACCCATTTATATCAATCTATGTTTTGCCTCATGACTTTTTACCTCTCTTCCATCTTGCAACTCCTGTTTCCTCTCCATGTGCCCTGGTGTCTGTCACATGCCTAGATGCATCTCTCTTCCTCACTTTCTGCCTGGAAGTCCTGTCCAACCTCTTTCCACCTAGCTATTGGCCATTCAGCTCTTTATTAAAGCAATCAGAAGGCGCCTTGGCAAAGACACATCTTCACAGTGTACAAAACAATTATTCCACACTACATACTTATTGATTTTTTGCCAAGCTGGTCTTTGTGGTACTTTGATGTCACAGCTGGTTAGGTGTATTTGTTGTTTCCTTCCCTTGGCTGCTTGCACAGCACCAAGTACTATGAAAATTAGTCCTCAGAGTGCAGACTTTCAGGTCAATTCCAGCTTGGATCCTTCCAGTCCGGTGTCTGAAGCACATGGTATTTTCAGCAAGAGAGACTTACCTCCAACTTCTGTGAGATGGTCAAGGGCAATGTCAATACCCCATATTGTTTTGGGACTTTCAAACTCCCCTTACCAACAACTCAAAAGGGAGTGTTTCATCCCTGGTACTGGGGATTTTGCTAGACAGTCTATGGCTTTTTATAGAAACATTGACATCTCAGCTGAGGGAATTTTCATTTAAAGTACAGACGTATACACACACACACACACACACACACACACACACACAGAGGAACACATACAAGTAATTTTAGATAAATAATCATAATCATTTTCTTATTTAGGGTTTCTGTTGCTGTGATGAAGCACCATGACTCAAAATTGAGTTGAGGAAGACAGGGTTTATTTGGCTTACATTCCATATCACTGTTCATCAGTCAGGATAGGAACCTGGAGGCAGGAGCTTATGCAAAGGCCATGAAGGAATACTTCTTACTGGCTTGCTCCCCATGGCTTACTCAGCCTGCTTTTGTATAGAACCCAGAAACACCAGCCCAGAGATTGTACCAACCACAGTTTGCTGGGCCATACCCACCAATCACTAACTAAGAAAATGCCCTACTGGGTTGCCTACAGCACAATCTTATGGAGGCATTTTCTCAGTTGAGGCTCCCTCCACTCAGATGATGCTAGTTTGTGTAAAGTTGACACAAAACTAGCCAGCACAATCACTATGGCTTTTTTCAAGCATCCTTACTGTTATTTCCACCACTTCCCCTCCATCCCCAATTATATTGACCACCTTCTCTCCACTCCAATGAAAACCTCCCCTGTTTTCACTATTTCCCCCCACATCATTTGTGTATTGTTATTCTTCACTCTAGGGCTCCTTTCCATGCCCTCCCCTCTGTGCTACCACTTGACTTTCATAGTTTCTGCACATATGCCAGTTTTCATATTCACATCTGAAGATTTGGAGGTAGGTTTCACAGAAGAATGAGAACATGTGTCATTTGACTTTCTGTGTCTGTGTTAATTCACTTAATAAATATTTTCTAGTTCCATCCCTTTGCCTCTAGATTTCATTTTCTTTACAGATAAATAGTATTCCTAAGTGTATATGTACTGCATTCTCATTACCCATTCATTAGTTGAAAGCTATTTAGGTTATTTCCTTCTCCTAGTCTTTGTGAATAGAGTGGTAATGAACAAGACTGAGCAAGTATCTCGGGTAGGATGTCAAGAACTTTGGACACATGCCAAAGAACTTCATAGCATGCTTATCAGGTATGAGTTTTCCTGCATATGTATACACACTACATGTATATCATGCCCACGGAGATCAGAAGCGGTATCAGTTCTTCTGGAACTGGAGATAAAGAATGTTGTGAGCCTCTAAGTAGGTAATGGTAATTTAAGCTTGGTCCTCTGCAAGAGAAAAATGCTGTTAACCACTGAGACATGAGACATGTCTTTCTCTTTTTTTTCATTTTTCTTTATTAAGAAATTGTCTCCTCACTCTACATACCACCCACAGATCCCACCTTCTTCCTTCTCCAACCCCCAGCCCTCTCTTCCAAGCCACCCAACATCCCCACCTCTCCCAAATCAAGGTCTCCCATGTGGAGTCAGTAGAGCCCAGCACACTAAGCCCGAGCAAGTCCAAGCCCCTTCCCACTGCACCAAGGCTGCACAAGGCATCACACCACAGGCACCAGATTCCCAAAAGCCTGCCCAAATTTTTTTTATGAGGCTACAGTTACCCTGATATCGAAAACACACAAAGATGCAACAAAGTAAGAAGATTACAGACCAATCTCCCTCATGAACATTGATGCAAAAATACTCAATGGAATACTGCCCAACCAAATCCAGGAACACATCAAAAAATTTATATCCACCATGACCAAGTAGGCTTCATCCCAGGGACACAAGAATGGTTGAACATATGAAAATCTCTCAATGTAATACACCATATAAACAAACTGAAAGAAAACAACCGCATGATCATCTCATTAGATGCTGAAAAGGCCTTTGACAAAATCCAACACCCCTTCATGATAAAAGTTTTAGAGAGTTCTGAAATATAAGGAACATACCTAAACATAACAAAGGCAATGTACAGCAAGCCAACAGCTTAATGGAGAGAAACTCAAGAGAACTTCAAGTACTATATTGAATAAATATGGAGAGAGTGAACAGCATTGTCTTGTTCCTGCTTTTAGTAGAATCTCTTTGAACTTTTTGATGTTGGCTCTTTCTGTTTCCTTAGGGCTTATTTGTCTATTCAAATTGTTTATCTGGTCTTGATTTAACTTCGGTATGTGGTACCTGTCTAGAAAAATTGTCTGTTTCCAATTTTGAAGAGTACATGTGTTAGAAGTATGACCTGATGATTCTCTGGATTTCCTCGTTGTCTGTTGTTATGTCTCCCTTTTCATTTCTGATTTTGTTAATTTGGATGCTCTCTCTCTTTCTGCCTTTTGGCTAGTTTGGATAAGGGCTTGTCTATCTTATTCATTTTCTCAAAGAACCAACTCTTTGTTTCACTGATTCTTTGATTTGTTCTCTTTGTTTGTATTTCATTGACTCCAACTCTCAATTTGATTATTTCCTGGCATCTCTTCCTCCCGGGTGAGTTTGTTTCTTTTTGTTCTAGAGCTTATAGTTGTGCTATTGAGTCACTAGTGTGAGATTTCTCCAATTTCTTTATGTGGGCATCTAGTGCTATGAATTTTCCTCTTAGCACTGCTTTCATAGTGTCCCATAAGTTTGAGTATGTAGTACATTCATTTTCATTGAATTGTAGGAAGTCTTTAATTTCTTTCTTCATTTCTTCCTTTACCCATTGGCGATTCAGTTGAGGATTATTCAGTTCCCATGAGATTGTAGGCCTTCTGTAATTTTTGTTGTTGTTGAAATCTAAATTTAAACCATGGTGGTCTGATAGACTACAGGAGGTTATTCTAACTTTTTTGTATCTATTGAGATTTGCTTTGTGACAGAGTATGTGATTGATTTTAGAGAAAGTTCCATGGGGTGCTATGGATAAGGTATATTCTTTATTGTTATGGTGGAATATTCTGTGGATATCTATTAGGTCCATTTGAGTCATAACATCTGTTAGATCCCTTATTTCTCTGTTAAGTTTCAATGTGGCAGATCTGTACAGTATTGAGAGTGGGATGTTGAAGTCTCCTACTACTAATGTGTGGAGTTTGATGTGCGATTTAAGCTTTATTAATGTTTCTTTTACATATGTTGGTGCCCTTGTATTTGGGGCATAAACATTCAGAATTGAGACTTCATCTTGGTGGGTCTTTCTTGTGATGAGTATGTAATGTCCTTCCCAATCTCTTTTGATTGATTTTAGTTTGAAGTCTATGTTGTTAGAATTTAGGATAGCCACACCAGCTTGCTTCTTAAGTCCATTTGATTGGAAAGTCTTTTCCCAGCCTTTTACTCTGAGGTAATGTCTGTCTTTGCAGTTGAAGTGTGTTTGTTTTATGCAGCAGAAGGATGGATCCTGTTTTCGTACCCATTCTGTTAGCCTGTGTCTTTTTATGGGCAAATTGAGTCCATTGATAGTAAGAGATATTAATGACAAGTTATTGTTAATTCCTGTTATTTTTTTGTTGGTGGTGGCATTTGTGTGTATGCATTTTCCTTCTTTGAGATTTGCTGCTATCTATTGCCTGTTTTTTTGTTTGTTTGTTTTTTTGTGGGAGCAGCTAACTTCCTTGGGTTGGAGTTTTTCTTCTAGTACTTTCTATAGGGCTGGATTTGTGGATAGGTATTGTTTAATCTGGTTTTATCATGGAATAATTTTTTTTTCTGTCTATGATCATTGAAAACTTTACTGGGCATAGTATTCTGGGCTGGCATCTGTGATCCCTTAGTGTTTGCAAAAGGTCTGTCTAGGACCTTCTTGCTTTTAGACTCTCCTTTGAGAAGCTGGGTGTAATTCTGATAGGTCTTCCTTCATATGTTACTTGAACTTTTTCCTTTGCAGCTTGTAGATGTAACCTTCATGTTACATAAGAAACACAGAGCCAATTGTAGAGTTAAAAGCCCAAGAGGTCAGAGCAATAGCTAAGAGCTAAAAACCTTAACCTTCACTGCCACTGCTGTCCTCCTTAGCGAGTGCCCTAAGGTAGCTGCTGTATGATTACCAGATAAATTAAGGGTGATTGTGTGAAAACAGGCTTTCTTTCTGTAACCTTAAATTCCAATCCTGAAACAATTTCACTGTTAATTTCTTCTGTCTGAATCTGAATTTCTCTACAATTCATTTTAACAGGTTTAACAGGTTTTTCTAAAGCTTTTATCTTGGCACTCAAATTGACTATCTTTTTAAATAGTAAAATAAGGATAAGGAAAGTAATAATGTGCATAATCCCATCAACATTAATCTTCTCATATAGTTGTTCCATTTGCAGACTGCCTAAAATTTTATCAAACAAAGCCCAATTTTCTACCAATGTACACATAAAACCCATTTTTTTTTAATGTGGAAAAAAATTTCTCTTTTAAATAGTTTTTTTCCTTTAAAATATCTGATATCTTAATTGACTAACCAAGTCTGCATAGAACAGTAGAAATCCGAGGGAATTCCAAAACAGCTACCTAGTGTCCAAGGTGTGAATCCAAAGACACACACAGAGAGAGAGAGAGAGAGAGAGAGAGAGAGAGAGAGAGAGAGAGAGCACAAGAAAGCACAGCCCAGCCACAAGTTCTGGCTAAATGCTTAAATCTAGCCATGTGTTCCCGCTTGAGTCTCTTTAGCTCCAACCAGGTGTGCTGACATTTCAGCCCAAAGCAGCTCTATCTGCAGTTGAGTGTAGCTACTGCAATTAGCAGTAGTTCTGGCAGGCCTTAGTTTTTCATAGCACCGGTGTAGCTACAGTCGGTCAGTCAGCCCTGGGGCCTAGGCCGAGCTTGCCCAAGCTGGGGAGTCGGGTAGTTGGCAGGCCGCCAAGATGCTACAACTGGCTATGTGTAGCTCAGGTGTGAGCGGGGACCCAAAAGGCCACAGGCAAGTGGCTTCTCCATGAATTTGTACCACAAACACTGGGCACCAGATGTAGATGAACAGTCTTATTAAATAAGAAACATAGAGTCAAATGCAGAGTTAAAAGCTTAAGAGGTCAGAGCAGTAGCTGAGAGCTGAGACTTAAAACCACCTTCTTACCCTTCCTGCTGCTACTGTCCTTCCCCTCAGAAAGAGACCTACTTCCTGTGTATCTGTCTTTTTATTGACTTTCTGTTCTGCCTTCTCATTGGTTGTAAACCCAACCACATGACCTCCTCATCACTGCCTGTCTATACAGACCTCCAGGTCTTCTATGGTTGGTATTGAGATTAAAGATATGTGTCTCCATCCTGGCTGTATCCTTGAACACACAGAGATCTGTCTGTCATGTGATCTGGATTAAGGGTGTCTGCCACCACTGCCCGGCTTCTGCTATGGCTTGCTATTAGCTCTGATCCCCAGGCAATTTTGTTTATTAAATACAAATAAAATCACTTTTCAGTACAAATAAAATATCACCATATTTCTCCTTTTCTATTTTAATATAGAGAAAAAAGGACAAAAGTTATAACTAATGTAAGAAAAACTATATACAATGTTATGACATTATGATTTTTTCCTGTTACATAAATTAATTTTAATTCATTTTACATTTGTTCAATATGTTAAATAAATATTTTATAAGCTTGTATTTTAAGATACTTTATATTTTTCACTAGTGAATTTTATTAGAATATTATGATTTTTTGCTATTACATAAATTAATTTTAAATCATTTTACATTTGTTCACTGTTAAATAAATATTTTATGTGTTTATGTTCTTTTCCTTATATGTTTTCAAGGTTTATTTATATTTTATTCAATTTTTAAATTTTTAAAGATGATAATACAATCACATTCTTTCCTTTTCTATTTCCTTCCCTTCTATATCCTCTCTTCCTGGTTACCTTTCAAATTCATGATCTCTTTTCCTTAATTATCACACACACACACACACACACACACACACACACACACACACACACCCATAAATATATAATTACAGCATTCCCAGTCTATTTAGTGTTTCTTGTATATGTATATGATTCAGAGCAACGACTTGATATTCGTAACCAGTTAAAAGGGTCATCCCTGGGGAAGACTAATTCTTTAGCAGTCTGTACTTCTTTGTTTAGGGGTGAACTCTATGAGATTTCCCCCTTTCAAGTGAGCATATTGATTGGTATTGTCTTTATTCAGGTCTTGTTTAGGCAGTCATATTGTTGAAATATCATGCGTGAAGCTTCCCTTTGATTTCTGGTTCCTACAAACTTTCCTCTTCCTCTTAATAATGTTCCCTGAGCCTTAGGCAAAGGATTTGGGATATATATATATATATATATATATATATATATATATATATATGTATCTTGGGGCTAGACACCCCACAATCACTTGTTCTCTGAATTTGAGTGGTTGTGATTTTGTGCAATGGTCTCTCTATTTTGCAAAGAGAAGGTTTTTTTGGTGAGGGGTGAGAGCTACACTTATTTGTAGTAACTGGAATTCACTTAGGAATTGTACTGATTTAGTCAAGTAGTAGTACTGCATTCTCCTCTAGGACGCATGACCTCACTAGCCCCAGCTAATTTCCTAGCTTTCAAGCACCTGGCATGATTTCCCTGCTGTTGAGTGGTCCTTAGTCCAATTAGAGAGCTGTTGGTGGGGTTTCAGCAGCAGTGGTGGAACGTTTGTGTTGGAGAGTTCCAAGGACGAATTTTTAGACAATAACAGATTCTTGAACTGAGCCATGAGTATGGTTGGAAATTGAAAGTGAACAGGAACGGAAGTACACATTTCTGTTCACAGAAGTCCAGTGGCTTCCACGAGATGAGATGTGGTCTGCAGGATGGTGTGACTACAAGCGACTTCCAGGAAATCAAGCGCAGGGATGCTATGACTACAAGCGAATTCCACGAAAACAAGCGCCTCCTTGTTGCCATCCCAGTGATGGCAACCATCGATTAATTAACGTGCCGAAGAGACCGCCTCTGGGAGACAAGAGATCATCTCTGCTAGCCAGACCCGATGAAGGAGGCTACAGTAGATACTACTGTCACGTGGATTACCAAAAAAGTGATGAGGGCCGCTGTTTTTCTCAGAATCCAAGAAGTGGCCCACCCTACAAAAGAGGCCCTTATGGCTACCGATGGTCAAGAGATGAGTATGCCACAAGCCGACAGCCTCAGTACAGGGTCATGAGAAACGGCTTTAGAAGAAGACGTTTGTATTCTCCCCATTATTCAAGACAACGATCTCCCCATAAATGGGGCGCTCCTTTTTTGAGAGAATCACGTGTGGGCGGGAAGGACTCCCTACACAGCAGATTTGGCTCCAGTCTCAGCAGTAGAAGCAGGATGCGCTCCTTCCATCATCTCGACATCGATGTAAAGAGAGAGCCATCCAGTTTTTGAAAACATCAAGAGATACTGTGCCTTCAGGTTCTTCATCCAAGGTGTTAAAAAGCCCCAGCCGGCTGACTGAGAAGGAACAGGCTGATGCTGCAAGCAAGTGGGCTAATGAAAATCCCAAGAAGTCAGAAGAAAATCACTTGGCTGAAATGTCCTAGTTTGAGACGGGATCCAAGGCACCGTTATGTATCAACCAGACAGAAGAACCCGAGTCCAACACAACAGCTGGCACAGAATTGTGTGAAGACAGCCAGCTTAGCAGTCGCTCAAAAGTGATTGCATCAAAAATCACGGAGATTGAGAAGGTTTACCGACAAGTCTGTGAAACTTTCGGGATGGTGGTGGAAAGGCTGGTTGAAAGGGATCGTTCCTTAGAAAAATCTATACAGTTTGCAATGAAGCAGAGTTTGCATGAAATAGGTGAGCAACATGTTGAAGAACTCAAGCATTTCATTATGGAGTATGATAATTCTACTCCAGATTTTGGAGGCCCTTTTTGAGAAGAATTAGGGCTCAGTTCAAACAAATTTTTAAAGCTTCTAGATTTTTCCCTTTGGACTTTTGAAATCCTTACTATTTTGTGATGAAGAGAAATACTTTATGATAACTGACCCCATTGCTAGTATCAAATAAACATCTACAATAGTTTTTGAAGTCTCTTAATTAGAATGTTTTCCCTATGTGTAGAATCGTCTAATCCATCTTAATACATCCCCTCCCTTCCAAAAATGATGTTCAATTAATTTTTTAATGTTTGAAAAGGCAGTTCTGGAGAGAAGCTCTCTGTACTTAACTCATGATCAATAGTCTTCCATGATGTGCTGGTCTCCGGGGTATAATTTGTAGTTAGAGATCATTCCAGGTTGCATCATAGGCATTGTTAGCATTTTGAGTTGAGTTTCACTTGTTGCCTGCTTTTTTTCTGCTTTGCAACTTTCAGTGGTGTCAAAATATGCTGTCTTAAGGAAGTAGAACTTAGCTGTCTTGCAATATTTGCTTTGAGAATAATTCTTCTTTTGTATAGGAAAGAAGCACTTAAAAAATCTCTAAAGGACACATTGAAACAAAACCTTCCTCTCAAGTCATTGAACTTAGTTTGTCCCTTCTATGAAGTGAGGCTCCTAACTGCTCTCTCTGAACAACATTATAGATAAGACCGATAGGAGGGGGTAACTTGAGACAAAGATGCATTTTAATTTGAAATTTCTCAGAAACTCTTCTGGTAGTGATAACAAATTCGACTATACAACAACCTGGAGTTTTGTTTTAGGCCTGTTCTTTATTAAAGAGGGACCTGACAAGGAGCTCATGATTGGGATAAAATGATAGATTTCTTGGTTAGTTTCCGTGATCTTAGTTCTGTAGACTTAGAGAATCTCCCTCTTCACATGTGTTATCATAGAAACAAGGCAGAATAAGGCATCACACCACAGGGAATGTGCTCTAAAAAGGCAGTTCATGAGCTAGGAAACAAGGAGGACCCTTAGAGGGACACATGGATCACCTTGGGAAGGAGAAACAGAGGATATCTACATGAGTCAACTGGGGGTGAGGGGGGCAGTGGGGGAAGGGTTTGGGGATTGAGAACATGGTTAACCTAGGGAACTTGGAGTGGGAGAGTAATGAAAGAGATGTCTGGATAGAGGGTGTCATTATGGGTCTAGGGAAAAACCTGGTGCTAGGGGAATTTCCAGGAATCCACAAGGATGACCCCAGAATAAACTACTAGCAATAGTGGAGAAGGTGCCTGAACTGGCTTAACCTGGTTATCAGATCGATAAATATCCTGTCATCATAGAGCCTTCATCCAGTAACTGATGGAAGCAGGTAAAGAAATCCACAACCAAGAACCAGGCCGAGCTCCAGGAGCCAGTTGAGAGAGGGAATAAGAATGAGGAAAACGGGGTCAGGATCATGATGGGGAAATCTACAGAGACAACTGGACCAAGTTCGTGGAAACTCACGAACTTTAGACCAACAGCTGTGGAGCCCTCATGGGACTATACTACCCTCTGCATGTGGGAGAAACTTGGTCTCTTTGAGGGGCCCCTGGCAGTGGGATCAGGATCTATCCCTGGTGCATGATCTGGCTTTCTGGATCCCATTACGTGTGGTGGGACACCTTGCTCACTCTTGACGCATGGTGGAGGAGCTTGGTCCTGACTCAACTAAACGTACCAGGCTTTCCTGTTCCCCCATGGAAGGACTAACCCTTTTGGAGGAGGGCATGGGTCGTTGGGGGGAAAGGAGGGAGGAATTGGAGGAGCTTTGAGAGGGTGATCTGTAGTTGGTATGTAAATTGAATTAAAAAATTAAAAAATAAAGCCATTTCGTGTACGGAGGATAAGACCTGGTCCCATTGCCAGAGGATGGGATGAGGAGAACTTGCGAGGAAGCAGGAGAAGGGGAGGGAGGGAGAACTGGGGTTGGTAAGTAAAATGAAAAAAAAAGTATATAAAAATTAAAATAAAAAGAAATGTGACGGAAGACAGCAAGGCCAGCAGTGGTCCCCTCACATTGTAAGTGAGTCAGTGAACAAACGAAGAGAAAATTAGGGCATTCCACTCACTTCTTGATCCTTCCCAGCATAGCACTGAGCCAAAATATACAATTTGGGACAATAGATACATTAAAAATCATGGTTTTAATTACAACACAATTTCATTATCTCCTTTTTTTGAGTAAAGGTTTTACAGTCTGGACCTAGCTAGATTGGAAACCATTGTGTACACCAGGCTGGCCTCAAAATCACAGAAATCGCCCTGCCTCTGCCTCCTGCATGCTGGGATTAAACACATGTGCTACCATCCTCAGTATTCTGTTGGTTATGGCCAAGATGTAAGAGTTATGATGCATACTTATAGGCCTAGTTTTTTTCCTTTGGGCCCTCAGCTCACAATTTTAGAAATGACATGGGACATACTATTAATTATGAAAAGCTCAGCCTATAGCTTATGCTTGTCCCACTAGCTCCCATAACTTAACCCATTTATATCAATCTATGTTTTGCCTCATGACTTTTTACCTCTTTTCCGTCTTGCAACTCCTGTTTCCTCTCCATGTGCCCTGGTGTCTATCACATGCCTACATTCATCTCTCTTCCTCACTTTCTGCCCGGAAGTCCTGTCCAACCTCTTTCCACCTAGCTATTGGCCATTCAGCTCTTTATTAAATATATCAGAAGGTGCCTTGACAAAGACACATTTTCACAGTGTACAAAACAATTATTCCACAGTACATACTTAATGATTTTTTGCCAAGCTGGTCTTTGTGTTACTTTGATGTCACAGCTGGTTAGGTGTATTTGTTGTTTCCTTCCCTTGGCTGATTGAACAGCACCCAGTACTGTGAAAACTAGTCCTCAGGGTGCAGACTTTCAGGTCAGTTCCAGCTTGGATCCTTCCAATCCTGTGTCTGAAGCACATGGTATTTTCAGCAAGAGAGACTTACCTCCAACTTTTGTGAGATGGTCAAGGGCAATGTCAATACCCCATATTGTTTTGGGACTCTCAAACTCCCCTTACCAAAAACTCAAAAGGGAGTTTTTCATCCCTGTTACTAGAGATTTTGCTAGACAGTCTATGGCTTTTTGTAGAAACATTGACATCTGAGGTGGGGGAATTGTCATTTAAAGTACAGATGTACACACACACACACACAAACACACACACAAGTAATATTAGATAAATAATCATTTTCTTATTTAGGGTTTCTGTTGCTGTGATGAAGCACCATGACTCAAAATTGAGTTGAGGAAGACAGGGTTTATTTGGCTTACATTCCATATCACTGTTCATCAGTCAGGATAGGAACCTGGAGGCAGGAGCTTATGCAAAGGCCATGAAGGAATACTTCTTACTGGCTTGCTCCCCATGGCTTACTCAGCCTGCTTTTGTATAGAACCCAGAAACACCAGCCCAGAGATTGTACCAACCACAGTTTGCTGGGCCATACCCACCAATCACTAACTAAGAAAATGCCCTACTGGGTTGCCTACAGCACAATCTTATGGAGGCATTTTCTCAGTTGAGGCTCCCTCCACTCAGATGATGCTAGTTTGTGTAAAGTTGACACAAAACTAGCCAGCACAATCACTATGGCTTTTTTCAAGCATCCTTACTGTTATTTCCACCACTTCCCCTCCATCCCCAATTATATTGACCACCTTCTCTCCACTCCAATGAAAACCTCCCCTGTTTTCACTATTTCCCCCCACATCATTTGTGTATTGTTATTCTTCACTCTAGGGCTCCTTTCCATGCCCTCCCCTCTGTGCTACCACTTGACTTTCATAGTTTCTGCACATATGCCAGTTTTCATATTCACATCTGAAGATTTGGAGGTAGGTTTCACAGAAGAATGAGAACATGTGTCATTTGACTTTCTGTGTCTGTGTTAATTCACTTAATAAATATTTTCTAGTTCCAACCCTTTGCCTCTAGATTTCATTTTCTTTACAGATAAATAGTATTCCTAAGTGTATATGTACTGCATTCTCATTACCCATTCATTAGTTGAAAGCTATTTAGGTTATTTCCTTCTCCTAGTCTTTGTGAATAGAGTGGTAATGAACAAGACTGAGCAAGTATCTCGGGTAGGATGTCAAGAACTTTGGACACATGCCAAAGAACTTCATAGCATGCTTATCAGGTATGAGTTTTCCTGCATATGTATACACACTACATGTATATCATGCCCACGGAGATCAGAAGCGGTATCAGTTCTTCTGGAACTGGAGATAAAGAATGTTGTGAGCCTCTAAGTAGGTAATGGTAATTTAAGCTTGGTCCTCTGCAAGAGAAAAATGCTGTTAACCACTGAGACATGAGACATGTCTTTCTCTTTTTTTTCATTTTTCTTTATTAAGAAATTGTCTCCTCACTCTACATACCACCCACAGATCCCACCTTCTTCCTTCTCCAACCCCCAGCCCTCTCTTCCAAGCCACCCAACATCCCCACCTCTCCCAAATCAAGGTCTCCCATGTGGAGTCAGTAGAGCCCAGCACACTAAGCCCGAGCAAGTCCAAGCCCCTTCCCACTGCACCAAGGCTGCACAAGGCATCACACCACAGGCACCAGATTCCCAAAAGCCTGCCCAAATTTTTTTTATGAGGCTACAGTTACCCTGATATCGAAAACACACAAAGATGCAACAAAGTAAGAAGATTACAGACCAATCTCCCTCATGAACATTGATGCAAAAATACTCAATGGAATACTGCCCAACCAAATCCAGGAACACATCAAAAAATTTATATCCACCATGACCAAGTAGGCTTCATCCCAGGGACACAAGAATGGTTGAACATATGAAAATCTCTCAATGTAATACACCATATAAACAAACTGAAAGAAAACAACCGCATGATCATCTCATTAGATGCTGAAAAGGCCTTTGACAAAATCCAACACCCCTTCATGATAAAAGTTTTAGAGAGTTCTGAAATATAAGGAACATACCTAAACATAACAAAGGCAATGTACAGCAAGCCAACAGCTTAATGGAGAGAAACTCAAGAGAACTTCAAGTACTATATTGAATAAATATGGAGAGAGTGAACAGCATTGTCTTGTTCCTGCTTTTAGTAGAATCTCTTTGAACTTTTTGATGTTGGCTCTTTCTGTTTCCTTAGGGCTTATTTGTCTATTCAAATTGTTTATCTGGTCTTGATTTAACTTCGGTATGTGGTACCTGTCTAGAAAAATTGTCTGTTTCCAATTTTGAAGAGTACAGGTGTTAGAAGTATGACCTGATGATTCTCTGGATTTCCTCGTTGTCTGTTGTTATGTCTCCCTTTTCATTTCTGATTTTGTTAATTTGGATGCTCTCTCTCTTTCTGCCTTTTGGCTAGTTTGGATAAGGGCTTGTCTATCTTATTCATTTTCTCAAAGAACCAACTCTTTGTTTCACTGATTCTTTGATTTGTTCTCTTTGTTTGTATTTCATTGACTCCAACTCTCAATTTGATTATTTCCTGGCATCTCTTCCTCCCGGGTGAGTTTGTTTCTTTTTGTTCTAGAGCTTATAGTTGTGCTATTGAGTCACTAGTGTGAGATTTCTCCAATTTCTTTATGTGGGCATCTAGTGCTATGAATTTTCCTCTTAGCACTGCTTTCATAGTGTCCCATAAGTTTGAGTATGTAGTACATTCATTTTCATTGAATTGTAGGAAGTCTTTAATTTCTTTCTTCATTTCTTCCTTTACCCATTGGCGATTCAGTTGAGGATTATTCAGTTCCCATGAGATTGTAGGCCTTCTGTAATTTTTGTTGTTGTTGAAATCTAAATTTAAACCATGGTGGTCTGATAGACTACAGGAGGTTATTCTAACTTTTTTGTATCTATTGAGATTTGCTTTGTGACAGAGTATGTGATTGATTTTAGAGAAAGTTCCATGGGGTGCTATGGATAAGGTATATTCTTTATTGTTATGGTGGAATATTCTGTGGATATCTATTAGGTCCATTTGAGTCATAACATCTGTTAGATCCCTTATTTCTCTGTTAAGTTTCAATGTGGCAGATCTGTACAGTATTGAGAGTGGGATGTTGAAGTCTCCTACTACTAATGTGTGGAGTTTGATGTGCGATTTAAGCTTTATTAATGTTTCTTTTACATATGTTGGTGCCCTTGTATTTGGGGCATAAACATTCAGAATTGAGACTTCATCTTGGTGGGTCTTTCTTGTGATGAGTATGTAATGTCCTTCCCAATCTCTTTTGATTGATTTTAGTTTGAAGTCTATGTTGTTAGAATTTAGGATAGCCACACCAGCTTGCTTCTTAAGTCCATTTGATTGGAAAGTCTTTTCCCAGCCTTTTACTCTGAGGTAATGTCTGTCTTTGCAGTTGAAGTGTGTTTGTTTTATGCAGCAGAAGGATGGATCCTGTTTTCGTACCCATTCTGTTAGCCTGTGTCTTTTTATGGGCAAATTGAGTCCATTGATAGTAAGAGATATTAATGACAAGTTATTGTTAATTCCTGTTATTTTTTTGTTGGTGGTGGCATTTGTGTGTATGCATTTTCCTTCTTTGAGATTTGCTGCTATCTATTGCCTGTTTTTTTGTTTGTTTGTTTTTTTGTGGGAGCAGCTAACTTCCTTGGGTTGGAGTTTTTCTTCTAGTACTTTCTATAGGGCTGGATTTGTGGATAGGTATTGTTTAATCTGGTTTTATCATGGAATAATTTTTTTTTCTGTCTATGATCATTGAAAACTTTACTGGGCATAGTATTCTGGGCTGGCATCTGTGATCCCTTAGTGTTTGCAAAAGGTCTGTCTAGGACCTTCTTGCTTTTAGACTCTCCTTTGAGAAGCTGGGTGTAATTCTGATAGGTCTTCCTTCATATGTTACTTGAACTTTTTCCTTTGCAGCTTGTAGATGTAACCTTCATGTTACATAAGAAACACAGAGCCAATTGTAGAGTTAAAAGCCCAAGAGGTCAGAGCAATAGCTAAGAGCTAAAAACCTTAACCTTCACTGCCACTGCTGTCCTCCTTAGCGAGTGCCCTAAGGTAGCTGCTGTATGATTACCAGATAAATTAAGGGTGATTGTGTGAAAACAGGCTTTCTTTCTGTAACCTTAAATTCCAATCCTGAAACAATTTCACTGTTAATTTCTTCTGTCTGAATCTGAATTTCTCTACAATTCATTTTAACAGGTTTAACAGGTTTTTCTAAAGCTTTTATCTTGGCACTCAAATTGACTATCTTTTTAAATAGTAAAATAAGGATAAGGAAAGTAATAATGTGCATAATCCCATCAACATTAATCTTCTCATATAGTTGTTCCATTTGCAGACTGCCTAAAATTTTATCAAACAAAGCCCAATTTTCTACCAATGTACACATAAAACCCATTTTTTTTTAATGTGGAAAAAAATTTCTCTTTTAAATAGTTTTTTTCCTTTAAAATATCTGATATCTTAATTGACTAACCAAGTCTGCATAGAACAGTAGAAATCCGAGGGAATTCCAAAACAGCTACCTAGTGTCCAAGGTGTGAATCCAAAGACACACACAGAGAGAGAGAGAGAGAGAGAGAGAGAGAGAGAGAGAGAGAGAGAGCACAAGAAAGCACAGCCCAGCCACAAGTTCTGGCTAAATGCTTAAATCTAGCCATGTGTTCCCGCTTGAGTCTCTTTAGCTCCAACCAGGTGTGCTGACATTTCAGCCCAAAGCAGCTCTATCTGCAGTTGAGTGTAGCTACTGCAATTAGCAGTAGTTCTGGCAGGCCTTAGTTTTTCATAGCACCGGTGTAGCTACAGTCGGTCAGTCAGCCCTGGGGCCTAGGCCGAGCTTGCCCAAGCTGGGGAGTCGGGTAGTTGGCAGGCCGCCAAGATGCTACAACTGGCTATGTGTAGCTCAGGTGTGAGCGGGGACCCAAAAGGCCACAGGCAAGTGGCTTCTCCATGAATTTGTACCACAAACACTGGGCACCAGATGTAGATGAACAGTCTTATTAAATAAGAAACATAGAGTCAAATGCAGAGTTAAAAGCTTAAGAGGTCAGAGCAGTAGCTGAGAGCTGAGACTTAAAACCACCTTCTTACCCTTCCTGCTGCTACTGTCCTTCCCCTCAGAAAGAGACCTACTTCCTGTGTATCTGTCTTTTTATTGACTTTCTGTTCTGCCTTCTCATTGGTTGTAAACCCAACCACATGACCTCCTCATCACTGCCTGTCTATACAGACCTCCAGGTCTTCTATGGTTGGTATTGAGATTAAAGATATGTGTCTCCATCCTGGCTGTATCCTTGAACACACAGAGATCTGTCTGTCATGTGATCTGGATTAAGGGTGTCTGCCACCACTGCCCGGCTTCTGCTATGGCTTGCTATTAGCTCTGATCCCCAGGCAATTTTGTTTATTAAATACAAATAAAATCACTTTTCAGTACAAATAAAATATCACCATATTTCTCCTTTTCTATTTTAATATAGAGAAAAAAGGACAAAAGTTATAACTAATGTAAGAAAAACTATATACAATGTTATGACATTATGATTTTTTCCTGTTACATAAATTAATTTTAATTCATTTTACATTTGTTCAATATGTTAAATAAATATTTTATAAGCTTGTATTTTAAGATACTTTATATTTTTCACTAGTGAATTTTATTAGAATATTATGATTTTTTGCTATTACATAAATTAATTTTAAATCATTTTACATTTGTTCACTGTTAAATAAATATTTTATGTGTTTATGTTCTTTTCCTTATATGTTTTCAAGGTTTATTTATATTTTATTCAATTTTTAAATTTTTAAAGATGATAATACAATCACATTCTTTCCTTTTCTATTTCCTTCCCTTCTATATCCTCTCTTCCTGGTTACCTTTCAAATTCATGATCTCTTTTCCTTAATTATCACACACACACACACACACACACACACACACACACACACACACACCCATAAATATATAATTACAGCATTCCCAGTCTATTTAGTGTTTCTTGTATATGTATATGATTCAGAGCAACGACTTGATATTCGTAACCAGTTAAAAGGGTCATCCCTGGGGAAGACTAATTCTTTAGCAGTCTGTACTTCTTTGTTTAGGGGTGAACTCTATGAGATTTCCCCCTTTCAAGTGAGCATATTGATTGGTATTGTCTTTATTCAGGTCTTGTTTAGGCAGTCATATTGTTGAAATATCATGCGTGAAGCTTCCCTTTGATTTCTGGTTCCTACAAACTTTCCTCTTCCTCTTAATAATGTTCCCTGAGCCTTAGGCAAAGGATTTGGGATATATATATATATATATATATATATATATATATATATATATATATGTATCTTGGGGCTAGACACCCCACAATCACTTGTTCTCTGAATTTGAGTGGTTGTGATTTTGTGCAATGGTCTCTCTATTTTGCAAAGAGAAGGTTTTTTTGGTGAGGGGTGAGAGCTACACTTATTTGTAGTAACTGGAATTCACTTAGGAATTGTACTGATTTAGTCAAGTAGTAGTACTGCATTCTCCTCTAGGACGCATGACCTCACTAGCCCCAGCTAATTTCCTAGCTTTCAAGCACCTGGCATGATTTCCCTGCTGTTGAGTGGTCCTTAGTCCAATTAGAGAGCTGTTGGTGGGGTTTCAGCAGCAGTGGTGGAACGTTTGTGTTGGAGAGTTCCAAGGACGAATTTTTAGACAATAACAGATTCTTGAACTGAGCCATGAGTATGGTTGGAAATTGAAAGTGAACAGGAACGGAAGTACACATTTCTGTTCACAGAAGTCCAGTGGCTTCCACGAGATGAGATGTGGTCTGCAGGATGGTGTGACTACAAGCGACTTCCAGGAAATCAAGCGCAGGGATGCTATGACTACAAGCGAATTCCACGAAAACAAGCGCCTCCTTGTTGCCATCCCAGTGATGGCAACCATCGATTAATTAACGTGCCGAAGAGACCGCCTCTGGGAGACAAGAGATCATCTCTGCTAGCCAGACCCGATGAAGGAGGCTACAGTAGATACTACTGTCACGTGGATTACCAAAAAAGTGATGAGGGCCGCTGTTTTTCTCAGAATCCAAGAAGTGGCCCACCCTACAAAAGAGGCCCTTATGGCTACCGATGGTCAAGAGATGAGTATGCCACAAGCCGACAGCCTCAGTACAGGGTCATGAGAAACGGCTTTAGAAGAAGACGTTTGTATTCTCCCCATTATTCAAGACAACGATCTCCCCATAAATGGGGCGCTCCTTTTTTGAGAGAATCACGTGTGGGCGGGAAGGACTCCCTACACAGCAGATTTGGCTCCAGTCTCAGCAGTAGAAGCAGGATGCGCTCCTTCCATCATCTCGACATCGATGTAAAGAGAGAGCCATCCAGTTTTTGAAAACATCAAGAGATACTGTGCCTTCAGGTTCTTCATCCAAGGTGTTAAAAAGCCCCAGCCGGCTGACTGAGAAGGAACAGGCTGATGCTGCAAGCAAGTGGGCTAATGAAAATCCCAAGAAGTCAGAAGAAAATCACTTGGCTGAAATGTCCTAGTTTGAGACGGGATCCAAGGCACCGTTATGTATCAACCAGACAGAAGAACCCGAGTCCAACACAACAGCTGGCACAGAATTGTGTGAAGACAGCCAGCTTAGCAGTCGCTCAAAAGTGATTGCATCAAAAATCACGGAGATTGAGAAGGTTTACCGACAAGTCTGTGAAACTTTCGGGATGGTGGTGGAAAGGCTGGTTGAAAGGGATCGTTCCTTAGAAAAATCTATACAGTTTGCAATGAAGCAGAGTTTGCATGAAATAGGTGAGCAACATGTTGAAGAACTCAAGCATTTCATTATGGAGTATGATAATTCTACTCCAGATTTTGGAGGCCCTTTTTGAGAAGAATTAGGGCTCAGTTCAAACAAATTTTTAAAGCTTCTAGATTTTTCCCTTTGGACTTTTGAAATCCTTACTATTTTGTGATGAAGAGAAATACTTTATGATAACTGACCCCATTGCTAGTATCAAATAAACATCTACAATAGTTTTTGAAGTCTCTTAATTAGAATGTTTTCCCTATGTGTAGAATCGTCTAATCCATCTTAATACATCCCCTCCCTTCCAAAAATGATGTTCAATTAATTTTTTAATGTTTGAAAAGGCAGTTCTGGAGAGAAGCTCTCTGTACTTAACTCATGATCAATAGTCTTCCATGATGTGCTGGTCTCCGGGGTATAATTTGTAGTTAGAGATCATTCCAGGTTGCATCATAGGCATTGTTAGCATTTTGAGTTGAGTTTCACTTGTTGCCTGCTTTTTTTCTGCTTTGCAACTTTCAGTGGTGTCAAAATATGCTGTCTTAAGGAAGTAGAACTTAGCTGTCTTGCAATATTTGCTTTGAGAATAATTCTTCTTTTGTATAGGAAAGAAGCACTTAAAAAATCTCTAAAGGACACATTGAAACAAAACCTTCCTCTCAAGTCATTGAACTTAGTTTGTCCCTTCTATGAAGTGAGGCTCCTAACTGCTCTCTCTGAACAACATTATAGATAAGACCGATAGGAGGGGGTAACTTGAGACAAAGATGCATTTTAATTTGAAATTTCTCAGAAACTCTTCTGGTAGTGATAACAAATTCGACTATACAACAACCTGGAGTTTTGTTTTAGGCCTGTTCTTTATTAAAGAGGGACCTGACAAGGAGCTCATGATTGGGATAAAATGATAGATTTCTTGGTTAGTTTCCGTGATCTTAGTTCTGTAGACTTAGAGAATCTCCCTCTTCACATGTGTTATCATAGAAACAAGGCAGAATAAGGCATCACACCACAGGGAATGTGCTCTAAAAAGGCAGTTCATGAGCTAGGAAACAAGGAGGACCCTTAGAGGGACACATGGATCACCTTGGGAAGGAGAAACAGAGGATATCTACATGAGTCAACTGGGGGTGAGGGGGGCAGTGGGGGAAGGGTTTGGGGATTGAGAACATGGTTAACCTAGGGAACTTGGAGTGGGAGAGTAATGAAAGAGATGTCTGGATAGAGGGTGTCATTATGGGTCTAGGGAAAAACCTGGTGCTAGGGGAATTTCCAGGAATCCACAAGGATGACCCCAGAATAAACTACTAGCAATAGTGGAGAAGGTGCCTGAACTGGCTTAACCTGGTTATCAGATCGATAAATATCCTGTCATCATAGAGCCTTCATCCAGTAACTGATGGAAGCAGGTAAAGAAATCCACAACCAAGAACCAGGCCGAGCTCCAGGAGCCAGTTGAGAGAGGGAATAAGAATGAGGAAGACGGGGTCAGGATCATGATGGGGAAATCTACAGAGACAACTGGACCAAGTTCGTGGAAACTCACGAACTTTAGACCAACAGCTGTGGAGCCCTCATGGGACTATACTACCCTCTGCATGTGGGAGAAACTTGGTCTCTTTGAGGGGCCCCTGGCAGTGGGATCAGGATCTATCCCTGGTGCATGATCTGGCTTTCTGGATCCCATTACGTGTGGTGGGACACCTTGCTCACTCTTGACGCATGGTGGAGGAGCTTGGTCCTGACTCAACTAAACGTACCAGGCTTTCCTGTTCCCCCATGGAAGGACTAACCCTTTTGGAGGAGGGCATGGGTCGTTGGGGGGAAAGGAGGGAGGAATTGGAGGAGCTTTGAGAGGGTGATCTGTAGTTGGTATGTAAATTGAATTAAAAAATTAAAAAATAAAGCCATTTCGTGTACGGAGGATAAGACCTGGTCCCATTGCCAGAGGATGGGATGAGGAGAACTTGCGAGGAAGCAGGAGAAGGGGAGGGAGGGAGAACTGGGGTTGGTAAGTAAAATGAAAAAAAAAGTATATAAAAATTAAAATAAAAAGAAATGTGACGGAAGACAGCAAGGCCAGCAGTGGTCCCCTCACATTGTAAGTGAGTCAGTGAACAAACGAAGAGAAAATTAGGGCATTCCACTCACTTCTTGATCCTTCCCAGCATAGCACTGAGCCAAAATATACAATTTGGGACAATAGATACATTAAAAATCATGGTTTTAATTACAACACAATTTCATTATCTCCTTTTTTTGAGTAAAGGTTTTACAGTCTGGACCTAGCTAGATTGGAAACCATTGTGTACACCAGGCTGGCCTCAAAATCACAGAAATCGCCCTGCCTCTGCCTCCTGCATGCTGGGATTAAACACATGTGCTACCATCCTCAGTATTCTGTTGGTTATGGCCAAGATGTAAGAGTTATGATGCATACTTATAGGCCTAGTTTTTTTCCTTTGGGCCCTCAGCTCACAATTTTAGAAATGACATGGGACATACTATTAATTATGAAAAGCTCAGCCTATAGCTTATGCTTGTCCCACTAGCTCCCATAACTTAACCCATTTATATCAATCTATGTTTTGCCTCATGACTTTTTACCTCTTTTCCGTCTTGCAACTCCTGTTTCCTCTCCATGTGCCCTGGTGTCTATCACATGCCTACATTCATCTCTCTTCCTCACTTTCTGCCCGGAAGTCCTGTCCAACCTCTTTCCACCTAGCTATTGGCCATTCAGCTCTTTATTAAATATATCAGAAGGTGCCTTGACAAAGACACATTTTCACAGTGTACAAAACAATTATTCCACAGTACATACTTAATGATTTTTTGCCAAGCTGGTCTTTGTGTTACTTTGATGTCACAGCTGGTTAGGTGTATTTGTTGTTTCCTTCCCTTGGCTGATTGAACAGCACCCAGTACTGTGAAAACTAGTCCTCAGGGTGCAGACTTTCAGGTCAGTTCCAGCTTGGATCCTTCCAATCCTGTGTCTGAAGCACATGGTATTTTCAGCAAGAGAGACTTACCTCCAACTTTTGTGAGATGGTCAAGGGCAATGTCAATACCCCATATTGTTTTGGGACTCTCAAACTCCCCTTACCAAAAACTCAAAAGGGAGTTTTTCATCCCTGTTACTAGAGATTTTGCTAGACAGTCTATGGCTTTTTGTAGAAACATTGACATCTGAGGTGGGGGAATTGTCATTTAAAGTACAGATGTACACACACACACACACAAACACACACACAAGTAATATTAGATAAATAATCATTGTCTTATTTAGGGTTTCTGTTGCTGTGATGAAGCACCATGACTCAAAAATGAATTGAGGAGGAAAGGGTTTATTTGGCTTACATTCCATATCACTGTTCATCAGTCAGGACAGGAACCTGGAGGCAGGAGCTGATGCAAAGGCCATGAAGGAATACTTCTTACTAGCTTGCTCCCCATGGCTTACTCAGCCTGCTTTCGTATAGAACCCAGAACCACCAGACCAGAGTTTGTACCCCCCACAGTTTGCTGGGCCATACCCACCAATCACTAACTGAGAAAATGCCCTACAGGCTTGCCTACGGCCCAATCTTTTGGAGGCATTTTCTCAGTTGAGGCTCCCTCCACTCAGATGATGCTAGTTTGTGTAAAGTTGACACAAAACTAGCCAGCACAATTGCTGTGGCTTTTTTCAAGCAACCTTACTGTTATTTCCACCTCTTCCCCTCCATCCCCATTTGTATTGACTACCTTCTCTCCACTCCAATGAAAATCTCCCCTGTTTTCACTATTTCCCCTCACATCATTTGTATATTGTTATTCGTCATTCTAGGGCTCCTTCCCATGCCCTCCCCTCTGTGCTACCACTTGACTTTCATAGTTTCTGAATTTACTCAGGTTTAATATTCACATCTGAAGATTTGGAGTTAGGAATCACAGAAGAATGGGAACATGTGCCATTTGACTTTCTGTGTCTGGGTTAATTCACTTAATACAATATTTTCTAGTTCCATCCCTTTGCCTCTAGATTTCATTTTCTTTACAGATAAATAGTATTCCTAAGTGTATATGTACTGTATTCTCATTACCTCTTCATTAGTTGAAAGCTATTTAGGTTATTTCTCTTTCCTAGTCTATGTGAATAGAGTGGTAATGAACAAGACTGAGCAAATATCTGGGGTAGGATGTCAAGAACTTTGGACACATGCCAAAGAACTTCATAGCTTGCTTATAAGGTATGAGTTTTCCTGCATATATATATGCACACTACATGTACGTCATGCCCACGGAGATCAGAAGAGGTGTCAGTTCTTCTGGAACTGGAGATAAAGAATGTTGTGAGCCTCTAAGTAGGTTATGGGAATTGAAGCTTGGTCCTCTGCAAGAGAAAAATGCTGTTAACCACTGAGACATGAACTTTTTCTTTCTCTTTTTTCATTTTTCTTTATTAAGAAATTGTCTACTCACTCTACATACCACCCACAGATCCCGCCAACTTCCTTCTCCAACCACCAGCCCTCTCTTCCAAGCCACCCAACATCCCCACCTCTCCCAAATCAACGTCTCCCATGTGGAGTCAGTAGAGCCCAGCACACTAAGCCTGAGCAAGTCCAAGCCCCTTCAAACTGCACCAAGGCTGCACAAGGCATCACACCACAGGCACCAGATTCCCAAAAGCCTGCCCAAATTTTTTTATGAGGCTACAGTTACCCTGATATCGAAAACACACAAAGATGCAACAAAGTAAGAAAATTACAGACCAATCTCCCTCATGAACATTGATGCAAAAATACTCAATGGAATACTGGCCAACCGAATTCAGGAACACATCAAAAAATTTATCCACCATGACCAAGTAGGCTTCATCCCAGGGATGCAAGGATGGTTGAACATATGAAAGTCTGTCAATGTAATACACCATATAAACAAACTGAAAGAAAACAACCGCATGATCATCTCATTAAATGCTGAGAAGGCCTTTGACAAAATCCAACACCCCTTTTTGATAAAAGTTTTAGAGAGTTCAGAAATACAAGGAACATACCTAAACATAATAAAGGCAATTTACAGCAAGCCAACAGCTTGATGGAGAGAAACTCAAAAGAACTTCAAGTACTATATTGAATAAATATGGAGAGAGTGAACAGCATTGTCTTGTTACTGCTTTTAGTAGAATCTCTTTGAACTTTTTGATGTTGGCTGTTTTCTTGCTGTAAATTATAAATTTATAGTAAATGTAGTATGTTCAACCATCCTTGCATGTCTTGGATGAAGCCTACTTGATTATGGTGGATACTTTTTTTTTATGTGTTCTTGGGTTTGGTTTGCCAATATTTTATTGAGTATTTTTGCATCAATGTTAATGAGGGAGATTGGTCTGTAATTCTCTTTCTTCGTTGAATGTTTGTTTGGCTTGGGAATCAGAGTAACTGTAGCCTCATAAAAGGAATTTGGTAATGTCCCTTCTGTTTCTATTGTGTGGAATAATCTGCAGAGTGTTGGTATTAACTCTTCTTTAAAAATCTGGTAGAATTCTGTGTTGAAACCATCTTGTCCTGGGATTTTTTTGGTTGGAAGACTTTTAATGTCTGTTTCTATTTCCCTAGGGGTTATTGGTCTATTCAAATTGTTTATCTGGTCTTGATTTAACTTTGGTATGTGGTACTTGTCTAGAAAAACTGTCTGTTTCCAATTTTGAAGAGTACAGGTGTTAGAAGTATGACCTGATGATTCTCTGGATTTCCTCGTTGTCTGTTGTTATGTCTCCCTTTTCATTTCTGATTTTGTTAATTTGGATGCTCTCTCTCTCTCTGCCTTTTGGTTAGTTTGGATAAGGGCTTGTCTATCTTATTCATTTTCCCAAAGAACCAACTCTTTGTTTCATTGATTCTTTGGTTTGTTCTCTTTGTTTGTATTTCATTGACTCCAACTCTCAATTTGATTATTTCCTGGCATCTCTTCCTCCTGGGTGAGTTTGTTTCTTTTTGTTCTAGAGCTTATAGGTGTGCTAGAGGTAAGTAACAGCCTGTATTCAGACTAAGAGCTTTAGAGCACCTTTGTCCTGCAGCGGCCTGCTCATATGGTGTGACCAGGCAATCCAGGATCCATAAGGCAAGTCAGTGTCCTGTGAAAATATGTAAGCATATCTTCTTCCTGATACTATGAAAAAATCCGGACCTTTCCAATTACTAGGGAGAAAGTCCTAGAGACTTAGCTGTACCTTTGTGGAGAAATGACTGAGGAAAGAACTCATATAGTCTTCAGAATGTATTGATTACAAACAGAGCATGAGAAGTAATACACAGATAGCTTGAACATAAAATCAGGTTATAATTCAAAAGTCTAGAGTTATTTTAAACAGTAAAATATTTTCTCTGTAGAAAATAGTAAAAATGATAACATTTCCCCATAAACCCATTTAAGCCAATTAATAGCTGAATTATATGTATAAATATTGATTAGATTCTGGGATACAGAAGAAACCTATCTTCATCTGTTCAGAGAGCTATGTTTTATTTAAGTTGTGTAAGTGAGATTCCTATTCATCTTCCCCTTCACTACTTGATTTATGGCAGACATTTTTCTATAGGCTAATCCATAATCTAAAAAGATTTTAGCCTCCCCTCCTGAAAGTATGGCCAGCATTTTCTTTCATCAGCATGATACAGTACAAATTCTCATCCTAATAGTGAAATGTTTCACTAAACCTTGCCCAGTCATTGGGCAAAACCAAAACTTATTATAAGCCACAGTCATCCTAGGGTTCCCCCTGCTAGGCAGCCTCCCTGGATCTGTGGGTTGCAGATGATTTAAGATATGGGGAGATGAATATTTAAGATCTCCATTTTGGAATAAGGATATTTTGCTTTTTAAAGTATGATGAGATCCTTCCATCATATCTTGACCTGGCAGGTAATAAGGAATGCCTGTAGTGGGAGATATGAAAAGTTGAACACCAGTTCTTAAGAGCTTTTGAAGTATATGTAAGGCCGTTGTCCATTTATGAGCACTAGGCATTCCTAAAATTGAAAAGCAGTGATACAAATGTTGTATTACAGCCGGGCGGTGGTGGCACACGCCTTTAATCCCAGCACTCGGGAGGCAGAGCCAAGCGGATCTCTGTGAGTTTGAGGCCAGCCTGGACTACCAAGTGAGTTCCAGGAAAGGCGCAAAGCTACACAGAGAAACCCTGTCTCGAAAAACCAAAAAAAAAAAAAAAAAAAAACAAATGTTGTATTACTTCTCATTTCATAGCCATTAAATCATAAGGACATCAGCCTCCTGGGTAAGCTCCCATAGGGAGAGAATTTGTAGTTCTTGGACAGACATATGAAAAAGTGCCAGTATATCCTGTAGAGTTATCTTCCAATCTGTGTGCTCATGAATTTCATAGTTAAATATAATATAATATCACCTGTGCAATAAATGTATTGTAATATATGTACATAAATATATATACATATATATGTATACACACATGTATATATATATTATTGGGTTGGGTGACTTTGAGGAAACTATAATTGACAGTTCTGATTGTTAATCTGTACACATAATGAGGAACTCTGCCTAATAAAATGAATTCTGGATAAACAATTTGTATCTCCTGCACTGTATGTCAGCTTTGGCCTCCATTGTGGCAGGGAGAGATGGCAAGTGAAAAATAAAATGCTGACAATCTTTAGGGTGAGGAGGTATGGTAAAGGAGCAATCTTGTAAGTCTATAACAATTACTATTTTGATTTCTAGGGATGGCCGTGGGAGATGGCAAGTCAGGCGGTGAGATTACCCTTGGGTTCAATAAATTTTATTTAATTTCTTAAGGTCTTTTTTTTTTTTTTTTTTTTGGTTTTTCAAGACAGGGTTTCTCTGTGTAGCTTTGCGCCTTTCCTAGAACTCACTTTGGAGACCAGGCTGGCCTTGAACTCACAGAGTGCCGCCTGCCTCTGCCTCCCGAGTGCTGGGATTAAAAATGTGAGCCACCACTGCCTGGCTTCTTAAGGTCTTATAACAGTCTATAAGCCTGATTTTTTAAAAAATAACTAATATTTGGGTGATTTAAGGGCATTGTTATTTAAATGAGGGCAGCTGTAACCATGCAGTTTAGAAGGTTTCCAGATTAAGTTAGCACTTAGATTCCAGTGAGTTGTAGCAAAAAGAAAAAAAAAAGCTGTTTGTAGGACAGGATGGGGAAATCCAGTAGGATGAAAAGGGTCCCATGAGCAGGCAAAAGAGTCAGAGACACTCTCCCTCACACTCACACTGTTAGGAGTACAACAAAAACCCCAAGCTAAACACCTACAGCATGTATGCAGAGAACCTAGCACAGACCCATGCAGGCTCTGTGATTGCTGCTTCCATCTCTGTAAACTCCTGTGAGTCCTGCTCATTTGATCCAGTGGGCCTTGCTCTCCTGGTGTTCTTGACCCCATTGGTTCCTACAGTCCTTCCTCCCCTCTTCTGTGGGGTTTGCTGAGCTCCCCCTAATGTTTGTCATTGGACCTCTTTATCTGTTCCTATCAGCTGCTGGAAAATGCCTCTCTGATGATGACTGGGCAAGGCATCGATCTATGAGTATAACAGAATATCACTAGGAATCATTCCATTGACTTTATTTTAGACCAATAGTGTTTGGTTCTATGCTAGGTCTCTGAACCATCCAGCTTAGAGATCCTGGCCATCTAGGAAGTGTCTGGCATGGCCTCCCTCCTGTGTCTTGGGCCTCCAGTTAGACACTCCCACTGGATCTCTTTTCATTCTTCTGCATGCAGATATCCAGTATGACCAGCACCACTTGTTGAAGATGTTTTCTTTTTCCAGTGTATATTTCTGGCTTATTTATTGAAAAGCAGGTGTCCACAGGTATATGGATTTATGTTTGGGTTTTCAATTCAATTCCATAGACTAACATGTCTGATTTTATGCTTATACCATGTGGTTTTTATTCCTATGGCTCTGTAGTACAGCTTAAAATCAGGGATGGTGATAGCCCTGGAAGTTCTTTTATGCTATCAGGATTTTTAGCTAGTCTGGCTTTTCTGTTCTCATACGAAATTGATTATTGTCCTTTCAAGGTCTGTAAATTATGGTGTTGGAATTTTTTTTTATGAGACAGGGTTTCTCTGTGTAGTTTTGGTGCCTGTTCTGCATCTTAATCTGTAGACCAGGCTGACCTCGAACTCACAGAGATATGCCTGGCTCTGCCTTCCAAATGTTGGGATTAAAGGCATGTGCCACCACCACCCGGCTTGGTGTTGGAATTTTGATGGGGATTGCATTGAACCTGTAGATTGCTTTTGGTGGGATGGCCATTTTTACTGCCTTAATTCTACCAATTCATGACCATGGGAGATCTTCCCATCCTCTGATACCTTGCTCAATTTCTTTCTTTAAAGGCTTGATATTTTTATCGTACTAGTCTTTCACTTGCTTGGTTAGTATCACTCCAATATGTTTTACATTGTTTGTGGCTATTGTGAAGCTTGTTGTTTCCTTGATTTCTTTCTCAATCAGTTTGTCAGCTGTAAATAGGAGGGCTACTAATTATTTTTCATTAATTTTGTATTATACACATTGCTGAAGGTGATTATCAGCTGTGGGAGTTCCCTGGTAGAATTTTTGGGTTGCTTGAGTATACTATCATATCATCTAGAAATAATACTTTGACTTCTGCATTTCCTATTTGTATCCCCTTCATCTCCTTTAGCTGTTTTATTGCTATAACAAGAACTTCAAGTACTATATTGAATAGATATAGAGTGGACGACCTTGTGTGTTCCTGGTTTTATTGGGGTTACTTTGAGTTTCTCTGTATTGGACTTGATGTTGGCTAGACACATAGCACTAAATGTCCATATAAAAAAATTGGAGAAATCTCACACTAGTGACTTAACAGCACACCTATAAGCTCTAGAAGAAAAAGAAGCAAAGTCACCCAGGAGGAATAGATGCCAGGAAATAATCAAATTGAGAGCTGAAATCAATAAAATAGAGACAAAGAGAACAAATGAAACAAAGAGTTGGTTCTTTGAGAAAATCAACAAGATACACAAGCCCTTATCCAAACTAACCAAAAGGTAGAGAGAGAGCATCCAAATTATCAAAATGAGAAATGAAAAGGGAAACATAACAACAGACGAGGAAATCTAGAGAATCATCAGGTCATACTTCAAACACCTGTACTCCACAAAAATGGAAAATCTAAAAGAAATGGACAATTTTCTAGATAGGTACCACATACCAAAGTTAAATCAAGACCAGATAAACTATTTAAATAGACCAATAACCCCTAAGGAAATAGAAAGTCATTAAAAGTCTCCCAACCAAAGAAAGCCCAGGACAAGATGGTTTCAATGCAGAATTCTGCCAAATTTTCAAAGAAGAGTTAATACCAATACTCTGCAAAGAATTCCATACAATAGAAACAGAAGGATCATTACCAAGCTCCTTTTAGGAGGCTACAGTTACTCTGATTCCCAAGCCAAACATAGATGTAACAAAGAAAGAGAATTACAGACCAATCTCCCTCATGAACATTGATGCAAAAATACTCAATAAAATATTGGCAAACCGAATCTAAGAACACATAAAAAAATTATCCACCATGATCAAGTAGGCTTCATCCCAGGAATGCAAGCATGGTCCAACATACTGATGTCTGTCAAAGTAATACACCATATAAACAAACTGAAAGAAAAAATATCACATAATCATCTCATTAGATGCTGAAAAGACCTTTGACAAAATCCAACACCACTTCATGATAAAGTTCTTGGAGCGATCAGGAATACAAGGGACATACCTAAGCATAATAAAGGCTGCCAACAGCCAATATCAAAAAACTCAAAGTGATTTCACTAAAAGCAAGAACAAGACAAGGATGTCCACTCTCCACATATTTATTCAATATAGTAATTGAAGTTCTAGCTTGAGCAATAATCAATCAATTCTCCCCAGTGCTCTCAGAGAACCAGTATATATACCCACACAATAATTCTTTGGCAAAGCAACGCAAAACTTGCGATTTTCAGGGTCACAGAGAGAGGAGATAAGGATCCACACATAAAGCAATAATTGTCAGCTTCCAATTACAACCCAAAATGGGAGTGGCTAAAGGGGAGTTCTCTGGTAGTGTCAACTAAAGGCTAAGATCAATTAGGGAATTTGTGTGCTCAAACTATAATCTAGAAATGGCTAGGTAGAATGTTAGTGGTCAACAAGTCACAAGAAATTAAACTGTCTTTGGTGCCACTTTTCCAGCTCGTCCCAGCTGTAGCTGCTTTCTGATAGGAAGAGGGACATATGCTAGGTGGCTAAGCAACCTATGTCAGAGCATCTAGTATTTGGTTAGTAAAAGCACTTTCACTCAGAGTAATTGCTGAGGAGAAATTCTAGGAATAGCACCTGGTTGAGGAGGAATTCAAACTTATTTTGCACAAAAAAAAAAGATTGGCACCTATCTCCTCTCTTGCCTTGCAGGCAATCTCCTTGGGTGAGTGGGAAGTAACTGCCTTAACTCAGTAACTAACAAATGGCTAAAACATCATCCCAGGAATGTGAGCAGTAAATCTCTTAAATTAGGGTCTTGTGTAAGTAACCCAGGGTGAAGGTAAGGTGTTTAGGATTTAATTGTTAGTGGTTCTTTTCTCTAACTGTGAGTGAGAGGAGCTAATGTTTATTTCTCTGCATTTGTCTTTGGAAAAAGGAACCTTTGCTGAAATACTTTTGTCCAGAAAATGGCCCTGGCCAGATATATATTAATGAAAATAAACACAGCTGGAGACAGTTATCCAATTACCCCAAATATATAGGGAATATTGTGTCCAAGATTGAGATGCAATCATGAGATTACATGTACACATAACATGGAGATGCACGGTAAATGGGGAGAATCACAGCTGTTATTGCCCAAGAAGTGTATAACAAGTGACAGCCAATTCATTCAAAAGGCAGGAATTCCATAATGCATTGAGTGATGGTTTCCTGTAACAGAACCCTTAGTTCTGATAGGTTGACCTTCTCAACTCTACTTGTCAATGCTGTATGCTCTCACAGACTTTTGCTTCCAGCGGCTCTCAATAACAAATGGCTCATGTCTCAGTGGTTAATAGCATTTTTACTCTTGCAGAGGACCAACCTTCAATTCCCATAACCTACTTAGAGGCTCACAACATTATTTAACTCCAGTACCAGAAGAACTGACACCTCTTCTGATCTCTGTGGGCATGACATACATGTAGTGTGTATACATATGCAGGAAAACTCATACCTGATAAGCATGCTATGAAGTTCTTTGGCATGTGTCCAAAGTTCTTGACATCCTACCCCAGATACTTGCTCAGTCTTGTTCATTACCACTCTATTCACAAAGACTAGGAGAAGGAAATAACCTAAATACCTTTCAACTAATGAAGAGGTAATGAGAATGCAATACATATACACTGTGGAATACTGTTCATCTGTAAAGAAAATGAAATCTAGAGGCAAAGGGATGGAACTAGAAAATATTGTATTAAGTGAATTAACACAGACACAGAAAGTCAAAAGGCACATGTTCTCATTCTTCTGTGATTCCTACCTCCAAATCTTCAGATGTGAATATGAAACCTGAAGTAAATGCAGAAACTATGAAAGTCAAGTGGTAGCACACAGGGGAGGGCATGGGAAGGAGCCCTAGAATGAAGAATAACAATATACAAATGATGTGAGGGGAAATAGTGAAAACAGGGGAGGTTTTCATTGGAGTGGAGAGAAGGTGGTCAATACAAATGGGGATGGAGGGGAAGAGGTCGAAATAACAGTAAGGTTGCTTGAAAAAAGCCACAGCGATTGTGCTGGCTAGTTTTGTGTCAACTTTACACAAACTAGCATCATCGGAGTGGAGGGAGCCTCAACTGAGAAAATGCCTCCAAAAGATTGGGCTGTAGGCAAGCCTGTAGGGCATTTTCTTAGTTAGTGATTGGTGCGTATAGCCCAGCAAACTGTGGGGGGTACAATCTCTGGTCTGGTGGTTCTGGGTTCTATACGAAAGCAGGCTGAGTAAGCCATGGGGAGCAAGCAAGTAAGCAGTATTCCTTCATTGCCTTTGCATCAGCTCTTGCCTCCAGATTCCTGTCCTGACTTCCTTCGATGATGCACAGCGATATGGAATTGTAAGCCAAATAAACTCTTTCCTCCTCAACTTGTTTTTGGGTCATGGTGCTTCATCACAGCAACAGAAACCCTAAATAAGACAATGATTATTTATATAAAATCACATGTATGTGTTGATGAGTGTGTGTGTGTGTGTGTGTGTGTGTGTGTGTGTGTGTGTGAATACATCCGTACTTCAAATGAAAATTCCCCCACCTCAGATGTCAATGTTGCTACAAAAAGCCATAGACTGTCTAGCAAAATCCCCAGTACCAGAGATGAAACACTCCCTTTTGAATTGTTGGTAAGGGGAGTTTGAGAGTCCCAAAACAATATGTGGTATTGACATTGCCCTTGACCATCTCACAGAAGTTGGAGGTAAGTCTCTCTTGCTGAAAATACCATGTGCTTCAGACACCGGACTGGAAGGATCCACCTGGATCTGACCCGAAAGTCTGCACCCTGAGGACTAGTTTTTATAGAACTGGGTGCTGTGCAAGCAGCCAAGGGAAGGAAACAACAAATAAACCTAACCAGCTGTGACAACAAAGTACCACAATGAAGAGCTTGGCAAAATATTGCTAAGTATATATTGAGGAATAATTGTTTTGTACACTGTGAAGATGTGTCTTTGCCAAGGCGCCTTTTGATATCTTTAATAAAGAGCTGAATGGCCAATAGCCAGGCAGAAAGAGGTTAGACAGGACTTCGGGGCAAAAAGTGAGGAAGAAAGATGCATCTAGGCGTGTGACAGACACCAGGGCACATGGAGAGGAAACAGGAGTTGCAAGAAGGAAGAGAGGTAAAAAGCCATGAGGCAAAACATAGATTGACATAAATGGGTTAATTTAAGTTATAGGAGCTAGTGGGACAAGCATAAGCAATAGGCTGAGCTTTTCATTATTAATAGTATGTCTCCATGTCATTTTTTAAATTGTGAGCTGGAGGCCCAAAGGAAAAAAACTCTACCGACAAGTATGCATCATCAACTCTTACATCTTGGCCATAATGAACAGAATACTGAGGATGGTAGCACATGTGTTTAATCCCAGCATGCAGGAGGCAGAGGCAGGGGGATCTCTGTGATTTTGAGGACAGCCTGGTGTACACAATGGTTTCCAGTCTACCTAGGTCCAGACTGTAAAACCTTGACTCAAAAAAAAGGAGATAATGAAATTGAGATGTAATTCAAACCATGATTTTTAATGTACCTATTGTCCCAAATTGTGTATTTTGGCTCAGTGCTATGCTGGGAAGGATCAAGAAGTGAGTGTAATGTCCAAATTGTCTCCTCTCTGTTCACTGACTCACTTACAAGTTGAGGGGAGCTCTGCTGGCCTTGATGTCTTTTGCCACATTTCTTTTTTCATTTTAATTTTTTATATACTTTTTTTTTAATTTTACTTACCAACCCCAGTTCTCCCTCCCTCCCCTTCTCCCGCTTCCCCGCAAGTTCTCCTCATGCCACCCGCTGGCAATGGGACCAGGTCTTATCCTGGGTACACGAAATGGCTTTATTTTTTAATTTTTTAATTCAATTTACATACCAACTACAGATCACCCTCTCAACGCTCCTCCAATTCCTCCCTCCTTTCCCCCCAATGACCCATGCCCTCCTCCAAAAGGGTTAGTCCTTCCATGGGGGAACAGGAAAGCCTGGTACGTTTAGTTGAGTCAGGACCAAGCTCCTCCACCATGCGTCAAGAGTGAGCAAGGTGTCCCACCACAGGTAATGGGATCCAGAAAGCCAGATCATGCACCAGGGATAGATCCTGATCCCACTGCCAGGGGCCCCTCAAAGAGACCAAGTTTCTCCCGCATGCAGAGGGTAGTATAGTCCCATGAGGGCTCCACAGCTGTTGGTCTAAAGTTCGTGAGTTTCCACGAACTTGGTCCAGTTGTCTCTGTAGATTTCCCCATCATGATCCTGACCCCGTCTTCTTCATTCTTATTCCCTCTCTCAACTGGCTCCTGGAGCTCGGCCTGGTTCTTGGTTGTGGATTTCTTTACCTGCTTCCATCAGTTACTGGATGAAGGCTCTATGATGACAGGATATTTATCGATCTGATAACCAGGTTACGCCAGTTCAGGCACCTTCTCCACTATTGCTAGTAGTTTATTCTGGGGTCATCCTTGTGGATTCCTGGAAATTCCCCTAGCACCAGGTTTTTCCCTAGACCCATAATGACACCCTCTATCCAGACATCTCTTTCATTACTCTCCCACTCCAAGTTCCCTAGGTTAACCATGTTCTCAATCCCCAAACCCTTCCCCCACTGCCCCCCTCACCCCCAGTTTACTCAAGTAGATATCCTCTGTTTCTCCTTCCCAAGGTGATCCATGTGTCCCTCTAAGGGTCCTCCTTGTTTCCTAGCTCATGAACTGCCTTTTTAGAGCACATTCCCTGTGGTGTGATGCCTTATTCTGCCTTGTTTCTATGATAACACATGTGAAGAGGGAGATTCTCTAAGTCTACAGAACTAAGATCATGGAAACTAACCAAGAAATCTATCATTTTATCCCAATCATGAGCTCCTTGTCAGGTCCCTCTTTAATAAAGAACAGGCCTAAAACAAAACTCCAGGTTGTTGTATAGTCGAATTTGTTATCACTACCAGAAGAGTTTCTGAGAAATTTCAAATTAAAAT
This sequence comes from Peromyscus eremicus, assembly GCF_949786415.1. Taxonomy (NCBI): domain Eukaryota; kingdom Metazoa; phylum Chordata; class Mammalia; order Rodentia; family Cricetidae; genus Peromyscus; species Peromyscus eremicus. The sequence goes on along the minus strand of NC_081439.1, from coordinate 95,821,920 downwards.
GCATCTTTGTCTCAAGTTACCCCCTCCTATCGGTCTTATCTATAATGTTGTTCAGAGAGAGCAGTTAGGAGCCTCACTTCATAGAAGGGACAAACTAAGTTCAATGACTTGAGAGGAAGGTTTTGTTTCAATGTGTCCTTTAGAGATTTTTTAAGTGCTTCTTTCCTATACAAAAGAAGAATTATTCTCAAAGCAAATATTGCAAGACAGCTAAGTTCTACTTCCTTAAGACAGCATATTTTGACACCACTGAAAGTTGCAAAGCAGAAAAAAAGCAGGCAACAAGTGAAACTCAACTCAAAATGCTAACAATGCCTATGATGCAACCTGGAATGATCTCTAACTACAAATTATACCCCGGAGACCAGCACATCATGGAAGACTATTGATCATGAGTTAAGTACAGAGAGCTTCTCTCCAGAACTGCCTTTTCAAACATTAAAAAATTAATTGAACATCATTTTTGGAAGGGAGGGGATGTATTAAGATGGATTAGACGATTCTACACATAGGGAAAACATTCTAGTTAAGAGACTTTAAAAACTATTGTAGATGTTTATTTGATCTTAGCAACATTGTCAGTTATCATAAAGTATTTCTCTTCATTACAAAATAGTAAGGATTTCAAAAGTCCAAAGGGAAAAATCTAGAAGCTTTAAAAATTTGTTTGAACCGAGCCCTAATTCTTCTAAAAAGGGTCTCCAAAATCTGGAGTAGAATTATCATACTCCATAATGAAATGCTTGAGTTCTTCAACATGTTGCTCACCTATTTCATGCAAACTCTGCTTCATTGCAAACTGTATAGATTTTTCTAAGGAACGATCCTTTTCAACCAGCCTTTCCACCACCATCCCGAAAGTTTCACAGACTTGTCGGTAAACCTTCTCAATCTCCATGATTTTTGATGCAATCGCTTTTGAGCGACTGCTAAGCTGGCTGTCTTCACACAATTCTGTGCCAGCTGTTGTGTTGGACTCGGGTTCTTCTGTCTGGTTGATACATAATGGTGCCTTGGATCCCATCTCAAACTCGGACATTTCAGGCAAGTGATTTTCTTCTGACTTCTTGAGATTTTCATTAGCCCACTTGCTTGCAGCATCAGCCTGTTCTGTCTCAGTCAGCCGGCTGGGGCTTTTTAACACCTTTTGATGAAGAACCTGAAGGCACAGTATCTCTTGATGTTTTCAAAAACTGGATGGCTCTCTCTTTACATCGATGTCGAGACTGATGGAAGGAGCACATCATGCTTCTACTGCTGAGACTGGAGCCAAATCTGCTGGGTAGGGAGTCCTTCCCGCCCACATGTGATTCTCTCAAAAAAGGAGCGCCCCGTTTATGGGGAGATCGTTGTCTTGAATAATGGGAAGAATAGAAAAGTCTTCTTCTAAAGTTGTTTATCATGGCCCTGTATTCAGGCTGTCGGCTTGTGGCATACTCATCTCTTGACCATCAGCAGCCATAGGGCCTCTTTTGTAGGGTGGACCACTTCTTGGATTCTGAGAAAAACAGTGGCCTTCATCCCATTTTTGGTAATCCACGTGACAGTAGTATCTACTGTAGCCTCCTTCATAGGGTCTGGCTAGCAGAGATGATCTCTTGTCTCCCAGAGGTGGTCTCTTCAGCACGTTAATTAATAGATGGTTGCCATCACTGGGATGGTTCAAAGGAGGCGCTTGTTTTCATGGAAGTTGCTTGTAGTGATACCATCCCTGGGCTTGATTTCCTGAAAGTCGCTTATAGTCACACCATCCTTCAGACCACATCTCATCTCGTGGAAGCCACTGGTCTTCTGCGAACAGAAATGTGTACTTCCCTTCCTGTTCACTTTCAATTTCTAACCATACTCATGGCTCAGTTCAAGAATCTGTTATTGTCTAAAAATTCGTCCTTGGAACTCTCCAACATGCACGTTCCACCGCTGCTGCTGAAACCCCACCAACAGCCCTCTAATTAGACTTAGGACCACTAAACTGCACGGAAAGCATGCCCGGTCCTTGAAAGCTAGGAAATTAGCTGGGGCTAGTGAGGTCATGCGTCCTAGAGGAGAATGCAGTACTACCACTTGACTAAATCAGTACAATTCCTAAGTGAATTCCACTTACTACAAATAAGTGTCGCTCTCACCCCTCACCAAAAATGCTTCTCTTTGCAACAGAGAGAGACCACTGCAGTAAACCACAACCACTCAAATTCAGAGAACAAGTGTTTGTTGGGCATCTAGCCCCAATATATATTCCACAACTCCTGTGCCTAAGGTGCAGGGAGCATCATTAAGAGGAGGAGGAAAGATTGTAGGAACCAGAAATGAAAGGGAAGCTTCACGATATTTCAACAATATGATTGCCTAAAGAAAAACTGAACAGGGACAATACCAATCAATATGCTAAGTTGAAAGCGGGAAATCTCACAAGGTTCCACCCCTAAACAAAGAACCACAGGCTGCCGGGCAGTGGTGGCACAAGCCTTTAATCCCAGCACTCGGGAGGCAGAGCCAGGCGGATCTCTGTGAGTTCGAGGCCAGCCTGGTCTGCAAAGTAAGTTCCAGGAAAGGCACAAAGCTACACAGAGAAACCCTGTCTCAAAAAACCAAAAAAAATAATAAATAAATAAAAATAAACAAAAAAAACCTGTAAACAAAGAAAAAAAAGAACCACAGCTGCTAAAGAATTAGTCTTCCCCAGGGATGATCCTTTTAACTGGTTCCCAATATCCAGTGGTCAGTTCTGAAATCATATACATATACAAGCAACATTAAATAGACTCAGAAGATTGTATTTATATATTTGCGTGTGTGTGTGTGTGTGTGTGTGTGTGTGTGTGTGTGTGAAAATTAAGGAATAGAGATCATAAATTTGAGAGGCACCCAGGACGAGAGGATATGGAATGAAATTAAACAGAAAAGGAAAGGATGTGATTGTATTTTCATTTCTAAAATTTTAAAAATTAAGTAAGACATAAATATACGAAGCACCACCATTTTTACTGCTCGGTCTAGGAGCGAGAAGCTGAGAGTTGAAGTTATCTGCTTCCATCCTATGTGCATACCCTGCTGGAGCCGCTGCCACTATGGATGATTTGGAGGATCTGGTGTACCAGGCAAAGCTGGCAGAGCAGGCCTGGCGAAATGATGAAATGATGGAATCAATGAAGAAAGCAGCAGTGATGGACGTGGAGCTGACAGTTGAAGAATGAAACCTTATATCTGTTGCATATAAAAATGTGATTGGAGCCAGAAGAGCAACCTGGAGAATAATCAGCAGCATTGAAGAGAAGGAAGAAAACAAGGGAGGAGAGGACTAACTAAAGATGATTCGGAAGTACCAGCAAATGGTTAAAACTGAGATCAAGTTAATCTGTTGTGACATCCTGGATGTACTGGACGAACACCTCAGTCCAGCAGCTAAAACTGGCGAGTCCAAGGTTTTCTATTATAAATGAAAGGGGCCAACCACAGGTATCTGGCCGAGTTTGCCACAGGAAACGACAGGAAGGAGGCTGCAGAAAACACCCTCGTGGGTTGCTAAGCTGCTAGTGCCATCACCATGACAGAACCCCCTCCAAAGCACCCCATTTGTTTAGGTCTTGCTCTCAACTTTTCCATGTTCCACTATAAAATTCTTAATTCCCCCGACCGTGCCTGTAGGTTGGCAAAAGCAGCTTTTGATGACGCCATTGCAGAACTGGACACACTGAGTGAAGAAAGCTATAAGGACTCTACGCTTTTCATGCAGCTGCTACCTGATAACCTGACGCTCTGGACCTCAGACATGCACGGCGATGGTGAAGAGCAGAATAAAGAAGTGCTGCAGTATGTGGAAGGTGAAAATCAGTGAGACACAATAAAGCCAACAAGAGAACACATCTCTGACCACCCTCCCTCCCCTCCGCTTCCCTGGGAAGTTCCCCATTGTCACTGAGAACCAGCAAATTTGACTTTCATATTTGGTCTCAGAATTTAGGTTCCTGCCCTGTTGTTTTTCTTTTTTTTCTCCCCTCCCCCTTTTTAAAACAAAAAACAGTTTTCAGAAGTTCTTAAAGGCAAGAGTGAATTTCTGTGGATTTTACTGGTCCCAGATTTTAGGTTCTTTACAACACTAACTGGACTGCATAGAGGCTGTTCCAGCATTACTGTATTGCTCCAGCCACAGGCAGCAACATCATCATTAGAAATGGAAATGATGTTTGAAAGCCATTAGACTTCTAGGTGATGCATCTAAGAAAGATTAATCGCACGATAGAGGCAAATGTAAAATGAATTTTTAAAATTAATTTATATAATAGCAAAAAATCACAATATTCTAATAAATTTCACTAGTGCAAAAATTAAAGTACCTTAAAATACAAGCTTATAAAATATTTATTTAAAATATTGAAAATGTAAAATGAATTAAAATTAATTTATATAATAGGAAAAAAATCGTAATGTCATAACAATGTGGTCTTTTATTTTCACTAACCCTATTGCTGAAGATACCCATATTTGAGTCATAGAACATGGCAGAATCAAGTTGGTAATGACCTAAATGTTTCATCCCTGCTGGCTACTTTTCATGTGCTGGAAGGTGCTATGCAAGCTACCAAAGGAGAGCAGTAATCATCAGTCACACCTATCTATGAAACCTATGAGCCACATCAATGATCAGCCTAACACATGGCCATTGGTGTAATAGTAGCTCAAACAGTATTGGTGTAACCAACCATTTTTGATTGGATTTGAGTTCCTCTCCACAAGATGAAACCCATACTAGCACAGTTATCAGACCAAGAACATACAGCTAGCAGTCATAGGCCCAAGGGGAGAACTTACCACTATCATGCTGCTAAATGGACATCGTATTAAACTGACTTATCATTAGAGCTGTAGAATAATGTATCTCTTATCCCTCATCTAAGGAGCTTTGATTTACAGTAAATGGTGGTTAACATCGTGGCCCACAACTGGCCAAGGTGCAGAGAATAAGAGACAGAAGAATGCTCAGCCCTAAAGGGACCCTATGTACCTCATCCTACCCTCACAAAGTTCAGAGATCATTGAGGAAGAGGACAAAGAAAGAGTATAATAATCTGAGGTGGTGGAGGAATACAAGGAACATCTGGACACAGTAGGGCAGATGCACATATGAACTCACACAAACTGCAACACCTTGAAAAAGAAAACAAACCTGTGCAAGCCCAAGGCAGACCAAATCCCAGCATGGAAGTGGGAGCTGGGCACACAATCCCTGCTGTGGGATGGTCTGTTTGTCAAGTGTGTTGCTAATTAGTCAATAAATAAAACACTGATTGGCCATTGGCTAGGCAGGAAGTGTAGGCGGGACAAGGAGGAGAATAAAGCTGGGAAGTGGAAGGCTGAGTCAGAGAGACACTGCCAGCCACCACGATGACAAATAGCATGTGAAGATGCCAGTAAGCCACGAGCCATGTGGAAAGGTATAGACTTATAGAAATGGATTAATTTAAGCTTAAGAACAGTTAGCAAGAAGCCTGCCACGGCCATACAGTTTGTAACCAATATAAGTCTCTGTGTTTACTTGGTCGGGTCTGAGTGGCTGTGGGACTGGCAGGTGAGAGAGATTTGCCCTGACTGTGGGCCAGGCAGAAAAACTTAAGCTACAAATCCCCCACCTGCTGCCAAGCCTCATGACCTGAGTTCAATCCCTGGGACCCACATGGTGGATGAAGCAATTCCCACAGACTGCCTCAGATGCAAAGTAGTATAAACAATGGAATAGGAATCCAGAGTTCAGAGTTGAGTTCAGATACTTTCATTGATTAGAATTCAGACTGATTTTTCCAACATTGACCTTATTTTTTGTTTTGTTTTGGGTTTGGGTTTTTTATTGGGGGCTTAATTTGGAACACAGTAACCAGATGTTGGGCCCTGGCCCCCATTTTTGGGGAGCTGTTACCTTGCTTGCTGACCTTGATCAGATGTCCTCCCTATGCTAATTCCCTGCCGGTTTCATTCCTGCATATTGGTGGAATGCTAGAATGTAAAACACCTGTAGCCTACTTTTGCCCTCCCAGGTTCTTCCACTGTACTGTAAGTCTGTATTTAAGGCCTCCTCCCTCCTTCAATAGGGGGCATTCTACTGAAAGGAATGACCCTCTGTCTTGTCTCTCTTTTTAATCCTCAGCCTCTCGCTCGGACATGGTGAATGGGTAGTAACGCGAGCGTCACTACAACCAGAAAGCTTCTGAAATCTGATATTTGTCTTCTTTTGAGTCTATAAAAACTTTGCTAATATGAGTTTATGATACTCCTGTTTGCTGAATAACAATGTCAGGTAATTTGATATTTAGCCAATAAATCAAAACTTATTAATGTACTTGTGTCTATTGAATTACTCTTGTCAGAGAACAGGATGAGTTAAATCAATCTCCCTTTAATGAGATCTTTCTTGATGAAAATATTAAGGGTGGATATTTCAGAGTGAGACTTCAAACAAGGTGAATCTTATGGTGATGCAGTCTAAAACCAACAGTGTCCTGATGGATTAAAAAAGAACAATGGTCTTGATAGAGAATTAGATGACCTGGATAAACCGTCAAATGCAAAACATAAAAATACTAAAAAATAACCTAAAGTCTCCACTGATACCTGCTTACTGACAAAACAAAAGAATATTTAGGCTAAGCAATGAATGATGGTAAAATCTCTGAGAACTTCAACTGACTAGCTTCCAAGAGAATTGGGTGAGATTGAGTTAACTCTCAGAATCATGGGGAAATTCAAGGGCTTCAAAGCCCAACAGAAGATCCCCCATGAGACTAGGACAGGAAAATTTACTCCAGCATAAGGCAAACTAAGAAGTAAACCCTCATGGACAATCCAACCCCAAGAGAGAAGCCTGGAGAACTACAGGTAAATTTGCTCGTATCAACATTTTTAGTGAGTACAAAAATAAAGCCTCAGAATTCATAACCACAAAGAGGTACATATGAGTAAGTCTAATTCACACTAACTTAATTGTGCCACAAAACCTCAAACCAAGAACTTAATTCATATAGATTCCAGACTCACAGAAGAAAACTCAAATCATTTAGAGGAATGTCCTTTCTCTCAGCTCTCAAACATTCCATTGAATTTTTTCTGAGAAATGATAATGTTATATATACAAAAATTCTTACCTAATTTAGGAAACAAGACTGAAAAAGACAATAGAAAATTTAGGCTAGTGGATCATTATACATTAGAATTATTAGATATGAAACATAAACTGTAGTTAAATATAGCTTAATGAAAACAAAATGTTTAAACATACGAGTAAAGACCAGGCAAATAGGGAAAAGTATATACTTTCTGGAAAATTAAGATGATTTAAATAACCTCAACATTTTAAAGATAGTAGAACACATAGTGAGTACTTACGATATTTTGTTGAAGGAATAAATGATTATAAAAAATGTATTACCATAAGCACAAAAAATCTTGAAATGATAAGAGAATGTTGTGTTTTGCTAAATGGGTCCATTACCAATGAAAACTCGAGGATCAGATATTGGGTCAAAACCTTATGGATCAAAGAAGCACAGGAGGAGTGACCAGCTGACCTTCTCTTTCTTACCAGAGACCCACCCAGTACACCTTCTATCCACATGTCCCAGGTCAAAGAGAGCTCTTGAGTTCCAAGTCCCTCCCTCCTCCTTCCTGTCCAACTTCCCTATCTGTACTCCTGGCTTCTCTATGGCTAATTCCAGTCAGTTAGACACTGGTTCCACCCCCTCATTCAACGTTAACACTATTAACATAGTCTAAGAGTGTCACAGTGTGATCGAATATCCTGCAACAAGAGAAGATATATAGATATCTCTGGCTCCAGAGAACAAGCATAGACAAAAGGACAAATAGATTGCTATCTACACCTTGTCCATAACAAGTCTAGAGTATGCAACACATCCAGTGAAGACTTCCTAAGTTTAATAAATATCAGAGAGTAGCTGAGATTATGAAATAGTGAAGAGAGAATTTCTAAAGAGATGGAAAGCTTAAAGCAGATGACAGTATTCCTGAAGAGAGTGAGTGAGAGAGGGAGAGAGTTGTTTCAAATGGCTGATTCACTGAAGTAGAATAGTTAGGTGAGAATTTGAACGTTGCCTCTCTAAAAGCTAAACATTTCAGTCAATACTAAGAAAAATTAAATACTTCTGCTTTCTGTTTACTTTGTATGTCTCCTGTCTTATTAACAAAATGTCAACGAGATTGGAAATGCTTTTTCTTGAATATTACTAAGGACCAGCCTTAATAATTGTCTTCCCAGGGGCCCATAAGAGAAGCTATGAATGGCGAGAATTATTTTGGGGCAAAGAATCTAAGTACATCGAGCTCTTTTGTCTGTCTACCTTATTCCTCTGGGATAAAATTCTGTCTACACAGCTTCAGTTCTGCTCTCATGCCTAGCTCCTTTCTTGCCTGATTTCTCTCTACATTTACCTGCTGACCTCTAAGCTCTCTCTTAATTCTCTCATCTTAGTTCCGCCCCATCTAGGTCCTCATCCATCTAGTTCTTCCCCATTTCAGCTCCTCTCCCATCTCCTTCTTTCTCATCTTGTTCCACCTCATCTTGTTCTTCCCCATCTGGCTCTTCCTCATCTTCCATCTCGTTCCTCTATTACTCTCTTCTAGCCCTTCAATCCAGTTCTTTCCCATCTCAATTTGTTCCTCTCCAGTTCTTACCCATCTAGTTCTTCCATTCTCTTTTCTCTTTTAAATCTAGTCCTTCTCTGAAAATAAAACTGCCCTTTTATCCCTTTGACCCTTATCTCTCCAAGATATCTCTGCTCCCACAGTTTCTGGCAAGTATGCTTGGTCGCTAGGCAACTTGACTAGGCAACTTTCATCACAGCTAGATGTACCTGTAAGTTGGAACCCTTTAGTTCTGAGTTAATTCTTAAGGGTGGATCTAAAACTAGAGGTAAGATTTTGGAAAGGAGAAGGTTAAACTTAATTAGCACATCTGCCAGGCCTTCTCAAACAGATAGTCTAGATGCTTAATTCTGTTCTTAAAGAGTACAGAGGTATCTCGGATAAGATATTTTCATCCATCTGGGGATGGTCCTGGCCAGATACTGCTTATGATAATAATTACAGAAAGGCCTGAAATTAGGAATCCTGGCTGTTACTGCCCAGAAGGTTATCTAAATATCCCTTTAATAGAGGGGACATTGTGCCCAAAGAATGATGGAAAAGCTACAATAGCACACGAGAAATTCATAGCAGGAAATGGCTTACAATCAAAAGCCAGTATCACCAAGACTCCTTGAGCCTCAGCTTGACCTCTGGAAGGCCCTTGGCTTCTTCCAGGTATTAGCTTGTCATAATCAGCTGAAATCCTTCTTCATGTATTTTTGCGGCTTGCAGCAGCTCTTCCAACTTTCCAGTCTCTTCAATATACAGAGACAAGAAATAGACAAGAAAGAGGAGAAAGATGCTATGTACTAGAAGGCAGTTAAGCACACACCCTGACACAAAAGGCTGGTACTCTATTGTAGATGCAACCAACCTTCTTATTAAATAAGAAACACAGAACCAATGCAAAGAAGAAAGCCAAGAGGTCAGAGCTAAGAGCTAAAACCTTACCCTTCCTCCTGCAGTGGTCCTACCTCTCCGAACTCACTACCCCTGTGTTAATGTCTTTATATAGTGTTCCTGTTCTGCCTTCTCATTGGTTGTAAACCCAACCACATGACCGCCTCGTCACGGCCTGTCTGTATAGGCCTCCAGGTTTTCCTTGCTTGGTATTGAGATTAAAGGCATGTGTATCCAATAATGGCTGTATCCCTGAACACACAGAGACTTACCCAGCTCTGCATACCAAGTGCTGGGATTACAAGTATACACCACCACTGCCCTGCTTTCCTATGGCTTGCTAATAGCTCTGACCCCGGGCAACTTTATTTATTAACATACAAATAACATTTTAATACAAATAAAATATCACCATATTTCCCCTTTTCTATTTTAATAAAAAGGAAAAAAGAAAAAGCTTATAACTAACATAAGAAAAACTATATACAAAAGTACAATAACTATATACAATATATACAAGTAATAAATACCTAAACAATGTCTAGTTCATTTGTATTTGACAAATTCAGAGAAAATAATTCCATTATCTATTCTATTGTATCTAATTCACTTTCTATCCTAATTAATCGTCAACTATAACTAACTAATCTTCAACTCCCTCAGAGACCCAAGAAGGAAATAGTATTAGCTAACAAAAAAATAAAAACAGGTAGTATATGCAAGCAACTTCCAAAAACTTGTGAGTTGACAGAAACAGCCAGCTGCCTGGACAATCATCTGAGGTTTCTCCGCAGCGTTGGGGGCATCATCTTCAGCCTATAGGCTTAGCGTATCTGACAGACTCATTTGTGAAGTAGAATGTACACAAGGTCAACAGTTCAACCTCACATTGGGTGAGAGCAGTCTATATACCAGAAATACCTGAATTCCACTAGTTTCATGTCATGATTCAGGATTTTAAATTCTGGAAATTGTTGATGTTTTTTTAATTCAGCTGTCCATTCTTCTTGGCTATGTGTGTATGTGGCTTCATTTCAGCATCCCGTTCTTCTCCACATCCCTCTATTAAATGCCATTCTTCTGTTGAGAGGTGTGAGCTTAATTACTCTTCAAGAATAACTGTTTCAGCTACCTCCCCATTGCACATCAGAAGCCATCGGCCCACTGCCTGTTCAGCTGCCTTCGAAGAAAAGGGCACTGTACCTTTCCCGGATTATGAAGGCCACTTCAGGGATGGTGCCATATTGTCCTGGCCTCAGAAGATGCCTTTTGATAAAGCCATAACCACACTTGTTTTGACAAGAATCAGTAGTCCTTTGTTTCGTGTCTTGTCTGTCCTGTTCGTCAGCAGTTGATTCGAGGATACTTTGTTGTCCAGTGGCTAACTTTTGCTACAATGAAAGTTAACTCCAATTACAGTTTTTTCAATGCCCATATTTTCTCTGAAGTAGATTGGTACTGTCAGGAGCCGACATGTCTCATAGTCATAACAAAAAAGAAAACTTTTCTAAGTTATTAAAACATTTTAAATGCCATATTCTGTAGATCTCTGAAGGGTTTGAAGATAACCTGTCTATCTAAAATATATCTACTCAATCTTGAAAACATACCTAATATAACTACAAGTTCTAATATAATGTCTAACTACTAACTTTCATTTCTTTATATCCTAATAGTTGGTAATAACAACATTCAAGGATTAGAAAATTCCATTACATTGTTAAATGAACGGTACAATTAGAAATATACATATAGCATTTTCTAATAATATCAATTTCAATATATATAATTTGTATACAATATAAAACAATCCAATCCAATGTAAAGTATTTACATTTTTTTCTTTCTTTCTTTCTCTCTTTTTTTAAATAAGAACCTTAAATCTAATATCCTTTGCTTAGCCCTTTTCCTCACCCTTTACAACAACTTGTAACCAACCCCCCTAATCAATGAAAATTATCCCAGACCCAAAACCCATTAAAAGACCTAAAAGACCAAAAAAACCAACCACCCCACACCACTTCTTTAGGAATGTGGGCGTCGTATTCTTGAAATTGCTTCCTGCTGGGTATGGGCGAAGTTATCTTTATCCTGAAAGAAAAATTTTAGGTTAATTGTCAAATTCTAGGAAAGGTAACTATATCCTTCGTTATCCAGTCTGTGTATAATGCCAAAGTTCAGGGTTTATCTCAAATCCTTATTCAAGTAGTCTTTGAGACTGGATCATCTCAGCTAGCTCTCTCAAAATTGCTCTGAGCACTTTGTAGTTCAAAGCTGATCTGTAGATGATGTTTGTCAGCTTAGTGATGTTATTATTGTCCACGTGGAATTGTTGTTGTTGTGGGGCCCCATCTTCTTCCTGGAGACTTCAGTTGATGTTAGGCCTGACCGTGATTTCCTGCAAAAAACTGATAAGAGACTCGAACACAAAGACTATATATGCGGCTTTTTAGAATTAGTTAGTACTCTATATGACCATTCATATCTTAACAAAGTTTAAAATGTATATATATCTATATATATTAATCTTGTAAATTTGTATATAAATTTCATACTTTAAGAAAAGTTTAAAGAATCAGAATAGAATCAAAGAGTTGAGATTAGTAATAGAATAGTCCCTTAATTAATTTGGCTTTTCTCCTGTCCCATAGCAGAAGATGGCTCTTTTCCTCTGGCATGACACAGGGAGTTTGCATTTTCCTTTTAACAACAGGCTTGAGTTTAAAGAAGGAGCGAGCCATTCTCCAACTCCAAAGTCAGCTTTAAATTTTAATTGAACTGGGACTATTAGAAGTTAAATAGTGTTAAATCTTTAAAGAAAAGCAGAAACAAACATTTAGGAAGACATAAAATTTTTTAGATAACATACCCATCGCCATTTTACTCTGTTTCTTAGGATAGACGATTTGTCCCTTTTCTTCAGTTGTCTCATTTGTCCAGTGTTCTTCAAATTCCTTAACCTTCATTCTCCTAAAAGACAAAAACAAAAACCTTTCCCCAAGGTTTTTTGGGGATGTTCCTTTTTGGCAAGTTACTATCTGATTAAATGAAAAGATATATGTTACTGGTGTAAGTTAGTTTAAATTGGATGTTCATGATAGTTGATGAACTATCACCTCCTCTAATTAAGAGGTCTCTCTTGTTCAAATCGAACCTTTATCAATTTTGATGGTACCCACAGCTTATCTTCTCCTGTAGAAATAAAAGCAAAACCTCGTCCCCAATGTAATACATATCCTGGTTTCCATTCTGAGGTCAGCACATCCTTAAAGTATATAGGTTGATTTAATTCTGTAGTTTTTTCTATTATCCAATGTCTCTCTGCAGCTGTTGTTCCTTTCTCATTGGCATTGAGAAAATTCAAAGTTAATAGAGCATTATGTAGTCTATTTCTGGGGGTTTTTGTTACTCCTTTCTGTTTATTTAGCATATCCTTTAGAGTTCTGTTTGATCTTTCTATAACTGCTTGACCTGTAGGATTATGTGGTATACCTGTAATATGGTTTATATTATAATAAGCAAAAAACTGTTTCATTTTAACAGAGACATATGATGGAGCATTATCAGTTTTGATTTGTGCAGGTATACCCATAATGGCCATAACTTCTAGCAAATGAGTGATTACAGAATCAGCTTTTTCAGAACTCAAAGCAGTTGCCCATTGAAATCCTGAATAAGTATCAATATTGTGGTGTACATATTTCAATTTTCCAAATTCTGCAAAGTGAAACACGTCCATCTGCCAGATTTCATTCCTCTGAGTACCCTTTGGGTTACATCCTGCTGGTAATGGCATTTGATTGTAGAAGGAACAAGTAGGACATTTCTTTACTATTTCTTTGGCTTGTTGCCAGGTTATGGAAAAATCCTTTTTTAAACCTTTACTATTTACATGATGTTTTTTATGAAATTCTGAGGCCTCCAGGACATTTTCTATCAATAATTTATCAATCTCATCATTGCCTTGTGCTAGAGGGCCTGGCAGACCAGTATGGGATCGGATGTGAGTTATATATAAAGGATGACTCCTTTTTCTGATTGTATCTTGTAATTGAATAAATAATAAAGTTAATTCTGAAGTATTGTGGATAAATTCTGCAGTCTCAATATGTAATACTACTCTTTCAGCATACTGAGAGTCAGTTACTACATTGAGAGGTTCTGAAAAATCCATTAATACCAACAGAATAGCATACAATTCTGATTTTTGAACTGAATTATAAGGACTTTGAACCACTTTACTTAAATTTTCTGATTTGTAACCTGCCTTTCCTTGTTTGTTGGCATCTGTGTAAAATGTACGAACTCCAGATATGGGTTTTTTCCGCACAATTCGAGGCAAGATCCAATCAGCTCTCTTTATAAGATCAATTCTATTGCTTTTGGGATATTTGCTGTTAATTTCTCCCAAAAAATTACTACAAGCTTTTTGCCAAGCTTCATTTTCTATCCATAATTTTTCAATATCCTCCTTAGTTAAAGGTACAACAATTTCTGCTGGGTCTATTCCTGCTAACTGACGAAGTCTCAATTTTCCTTTCCAAATCAAGTCAGAGATTTTTTCTACATAAGTTTTTAATTTTTTATTTGGTTTATTTGGTAAAAATATCCATTCTAATATAATATCTTCCCTTTGCATTAATATTCCTGTTGGAGAATGCCTAGAAGGTAAAATAACCAAAATGCAATCCAGCTTTGGATCAATACGATCTACGTGCCCTTCATGTACTTTCTTTTCTACCAAGGCCAATTCTTTCTCAGCTTCAGGTGATAATTCTCTTGGACTGTTCAAGTCCTTATCACCTTCTAAGGTTTTAAACAAATTATTCAGTTCATCATTTTTTACCCCAACAATAGTTCTTAGATGAGAAATGTCTCCAAATAATCTTTGAAAGTCATTAAGAGTCTGTAGTCTAGCTCTCCTAATTTGCACCTTTTGAGGTCTAATTTTTTGAAGTTCTATTTTATATCCTAAATAATTAATAGAATCTCCTCTTTGTATCTTTTCATGCGCAATTTGTAAACCCCAGCAAGGCAAAATTTTCTTTACTTCTTCAAACATTCTTTCTAAAGTATCTGCATTTGAGTCAGCTAATAAAATATCATCCATATAATGATAAATTATAGATTTAGGAAATTTTTTACGTACCACTTCTAATGGCTGTTTTACAAAATATTGGCACAAAGTTGGGCTATTCAACATTCCCTGTGGGAGAACCCTCCATTGAAATCTTTTAACTGGTTGAGAATTATTATAAGTAGGCACTGTGAAAGCAAATCTTTCTCTGTCTTTTTCTTGTAACAGTATTGAAAAGAAAGTCTTTTAAATCAATAACTATGAGAGGCCATCTTTTTGGTAACAGAGTAGGCAAAGGAATTCCAGATTGTAAAGAGCCCATTGGCTGAATTACTTTGTTAATTGCTCTAAGGTCAGTTACCATTCTCCATTTACCAGATTTCTTTTTAACAACAAATACAGGAGAATTCCAAGGGCTGGTTGATTCTTCAATATGATGAGCATTTAACTGTTCTTCCACTAGCTCTTGTAAAGCCTGGAGTTTCTCTGTTGTTAAAGGCCATTGCTGAACCCATACAGGCTTATCTGTTGACCATTTTAAAGGTAGAGCTGTTGGTGATTTTGGAAAATTATCAGTTGTGCCCTGTTCTTGTATGACGTGGATGGCTGGTGAGCACTCATTAGAATAATATCTTTTAATATTTCTCTCAGAAACATGTACTAATTTATGATTTGTTTCTGAGATTGGAGGGATATTAATCTGAGTATTCCATTGTTGTAACAAATCTCGACCCCACAGGTTCATAGCTATGTTAGCCATATATGGTTTTAATTTTCCTTTCTGTCCTTCTGGACCTATACATTCAAGCCATCTTGCACTTTGTCTCACTCGAGATAATGTCCCAATTCCTAACAGTTGAACGTTTACCTCCTGAAGAGGCCAAGTTGGATGCCAAAATTCTGGTGCAATTATGGTAATGTCAGCACCTGTGTCTACCGACCAGACAACAAAACACCATTTATTTTTATTGTTAGTTTTGGTCTTTGTTCATTAATAGAAGTTTGCCAAAAAATTTTCTTTATGTTTTTTCCTGAATTCCCTATTTTCTCTGTTTCATCATCTCGACTAACATGATTTATTCCTATAGACATTTGGTTATTTAGTTGCTTTGAGTAGGGGTTTCCTCTACAACTGCAAGAAAGGTTTGAACTGGATTTACTGTGGGGGCCTGCCTGAGGCCCCTCTGGGAGTTTCCCGAAGCTCGAGGCAGAGGATTACCCTGTCTGTCTTTTGTTGATCTACATTCGTTGGTCCAGTGTTTTCCCTTACCACACCTTCTGCATACTCCAGAAGGAAGGGGCATTCTGTTGCCAGTGTTCCTTGAAGAAACATTATTTTTAGGAATGACCTGTTTACAGTCCCTTTTCAAATGTCCTTGCTTTCCACATCCAAAACATCTAACATTGCTCAAACCTTTTGAAATTGCTTTTCCTACCCACATATCATCATGGTCATAAGCCTCAACATTAACTGTATCTCTAATCCAATCTTCCAAAGGTGCAGATCTTGCCTTTAATGGCCTGATTATCCTTTTGCATGCTGCATTTGCATTCTCAAAGGCCAAAGATTCAATTATTATCTGACTAGCCTCTGAATTCGGGACCATTTTCTGTACTGCTGAAGTCAATCTTTGTAAGAAATCTGTGAAAGATTCTTTTGGGCCCTGTATAACCTTTGTAAATGACTCAGTTTTTTTTCCTGGTTCTTCAACTCTGTCCCATGCATTCAAAGCTGCCGTTCGACATAGAACTAGGGTTTGGACATCATATAAACTTTGTGTTTCTACTGAAGCATATTGGCCTTCTCCAATAAGCTGATCCTGACAGACTTGTATTCCGCTATCCCTCCATTGTTTTTCTATATTTTTAGCCTCATTATTGAACCACATTTTCCACTGGAGATGTTGTCCAGGTTCAAGAACAGCCTGTGCCAATTCCCACCAGTCCTTTGGTATAATCCTATTACTAGTTGACCAGTTGTTTAACATTTGCTTTACATATGGGGAGTGCATGCCATAAGATGCTATTGCCTCCTTAAATCTTCGTAAGTCTAACATTTTAATTGGAGCCCAAGTATTTTGTTCATTCTCTTCATCAGGTAGGTGCTGTACCGCTACCGGATAAATTAAAGGTGATTGTGTGAAAACTGGCTTTCTTTCTGTAACCTTATGATCCAATTTTGAAACAACTTCACTGTTTATTTCTTCTGTCTGAGTTTGAATTTCTCTATAATTCATTTTTACCAGTTTAATAGGTTTTTCTAAGACTGTTATCCTGGCAGTTAAATTGACTATCTTTTTAAATAGTAAAATGAGGATAAGAAAAGTAATAAACTGAATAATTCGATCAATATTAACCTTTTCATATAGTTGTTCCATTGTCAGAGTGCCTAAAATTTCAAACAAAGTCCAATTTTCTTCCAATGCACACATAAAGCCCAATTTTTTTAATGTAGAAAAAAAATTCTCTTTTAAATAGATATGTTAATTGACTTACCAAGTCTGGGTAGAACAGTAGAATCCCAGGGAATTTCAAAACAGCTTCCTGGTGTTCGAGGTGTGAATCCAGAGAGAGAGAGAAAAAGAGAGAAAGAGAGAGAAAGAAAGAGTAGCCGCTTGAGCTGAGTCAAGCCTTGGCTTTACGGGTATGGGCCCTATTCGGCAGGGCAGGCCTGAGTTGTTTGTAGCAGTTGCAAGTAGCTCCAGCTGCGGATCAGTCAGGCCTGGGCCCGAGCTCGGCAGCCGGGCCGCCCAGGCCGGAAACCGGACCTGCCGCCAAGCCAAGCCAAGCGGTTTTTAATGGATTCTTGTCACGTTGGGCGCCAAATGTAGATGCAACCAACCTTCTTATTAAATAAGAAACACAGAACCAATGCAAAGAAGAAAGCCAAGAGGTCAGAGCTAAGAGCTAAAACCTTACCCTTCCTCCTGCAGTGGTCCTACCTCTCCGAACTCACTACCCCTGTGTTAATGTCTTTATATAGTGTTCCTGTTCTGCCTTCTCATTGGTTGTAAACCCAACCACATGACCGCCTTGTCACGGCCTGTCTGTATAGGCCTCCAGGTTTTCCTTGCTTGGTATTGAGATTAAAGGCATGTGTGTCCAATAATGGCTGTATCCCTGAACACACAGAGACTTACCCAGCTCTGCATACCAAGTGCTGGGATTACAAGTATACACCACCACTGCCCTGCTTTCCCATGGCTTGCTAATAGCTCTGACCCCCGGGCAACTTTATTTATTAACATACAAATAACATTTTAATACAAATAAAATATCACCATACTCTATAGGTCTTCACTCTGAGCCCAGAGAATTCTGCTGGCTTAGAGCTCTATCCTGGCCTCTGTACCCTGTGTATTCACACAGATAACTGGTCTAGGACGAGCTACTCTAAAGAATTTAAACGGAACCAATGCATATGCACATATGCTACAAGTGGAAGCAAAGGCAAGAAAGGGGGAAATAAATAGCATGATGGATAGGACCTACTCAAAGAAACAAATTGCACTGCAATAAAGTCATATAATGACCAAACACATTGCTAATAATTTTTAAAAGTTCATGGGGAAAATGCATTGACATAAATTGCACACACACACATACACACACACACACACACACACACACACACACTCAGAACAAAATTAAATTGCTCAAGAAATGTTAAAACAATAGAAAATTTTGAAATGATATCAGAGAGCTCAGGAAAAAATGAAAAGGAGACAGACAAACAGAAACAGATATTAACGAAGATAGCATAAAGGAGAAAAGACATAACTAAGATCATGAGAGGTAGATTGGATTATAGAAAGAGAGAAGGAGAAAGGGGAGATTGGTTGGAGAAAAGCAATATAAAAATGAAAGAAAAATATAAAAGACATAGGAACTTAATGTTGTAAGATAGAAATAGGAGATCCAATACATATTGATTTTCCAGAAAAAGGGACAGGGCAAAATGGAACAAAAATTACTCAAATCTGTGTTAGACAGTTTCCTTAGTTTCAACATGTTTGATTATTTGAACCGAATATCAAATTGGATCAAAGGATATATGATTTATTTGATATTTTAAAACACTTGATCAAAAAACACATGGCATGCTATGAAAAATGATATTGAACAATAAATTTATGGATTTACAAGGCACAAAAAGATATATATTGAAACCGACCAAAATCATACATGTAGAAGGAGATCATATTAACCTCAAATCTTCATCTAGAAGCACTAATCATGAATGAACAAGGCAATCTTTAAAACACAATATGTTGCAAGTGTTGCTTAAATAGAAAGCCAAATATTTTTAGATATACATGAATCCAAAGAATATCCTTCTTTTTCCCCATAAATATATGTATATATTTCCCATTTATTGAAATTGGAACTTTTTCTCACATAATATATCCTGATTAATGTTTCTCCTCCCTCTAATCCTGTCGTGATATTTTATTTGTGCTGAAATGTGGTGATATTTTATTTGCATGTTAATAAAGTTTGCCTGGAGATCACAGGAAATAGCAAGCCATTTTAAGTAAACACAAAAGTCAGGCAGTGGTAGCACACGCCCTTAATCCGTTCACTTGGGAGGCAGGGTCTCTGTGTGTTCAAGGTCATGCTAGGGAACAGATACAAGCGTGGTGGCTCACATCTTTAATTCCAGTACCAACCATTTAGACCCTGGAGGTCTGTACACGTAGGTAGTAACAGGCAAGTGAGCTAGCTGGGCTAAGAGTCAATGAGAGGGCAGAAGAGCAGGGCAATAAAAGCCTGGGTATACAGGAAGTCATGGCATTTTGGAAGCTACAGAGCTGGTGAGGTAAGGTGGTTGGTGGCTCTCACTATTTCTCTGATCTCTGAGGCTTTCACCCCTATATTTGGCTCCCTGTTCTTTTTTAATAAGACCCCTTAGAAATTCGTCTACATAATCCTCCCAGTTTCTTCCCACCTCTTTCTCATTCAATCCACCCACTTTTTGTCTCTCATTAGAAAACAGACATCTAGGGGATAATAATAAAATGAAATATAAAAAACTAAAATAAAACAACTAACACATCAGAATAGGACCAACAAACAAAGGGGAAAGCATCCCCAAAAGAACAAACAGACACAGAAACCTACTTGAGCAGAAGATTATTTGACACATAGACTTGAAGGATAGGAGACTTGACCTCCCAATCCGGTGCTGCTGTAGGGCTGCCTTGCTGCTCTGTAACATTCTGGGATACATCATGAGGACAGAAAGGCCAGGTGAGGGGGCAAGAGCAGGAAGGGAGGAGTGAGGGAAGTTTCCCTATCTGCAGTTCCACATGTCAGTGCCATCAAAGTAGCAATCACTTTGAACTCAGGCTTCCTAAGGGACCTTCAGTTTCAGACAAGTACCTCTGTTTTCTTCTCTGAAGTAGTTAAATGTTGAAGGATCCACTGGGAAAGGCCAACTTACAACTACAATCCATTTTTAAGAATCCATACAGTACTGGAGACAGACGATAAAGTGATTAGGATTCATTTTAGGAACATCACCTCTTCAGTGTTTCAGCCCATCTGTGTGTGTTGTCTTTTTTTTTTTCCTTTTTTTCGTCCTTTATTTTATTGAAACCATTTTTTCATATAATATATCCTGATTAAGATTTCCCCACCCTCTTCTTCTCCCATTTTTCTCCCAACCTCCATCCCATCCTAATCCACTCACTTTCTGTCTCTCATTAAAACGCATTTCCTTCTTAAAGTACGTAAAGAGGACTCATTTAACAAATTAAAGGGATTTATAAATAAGAGCAAATTTCTGATAAGCTTTAGCTCTACTGAAACAAAAGTTTAAAAATAAGATACTTGTGGAAATAATGATGATAAAATATAGTATGTTAGAAAAAGTGGCAATCTAAAATTAGTATCTTCTCAAAATAAAGCCATAAAATTGAAACCAAGTATAACTACATACTTTCTAAGAATTGGTTTTTGTTTATTTATTTGTTTGTTTGTTTTGAGAAAGAACTTAAAGTTGGATGGGTAGGGAAGGGTAGAGGATTTGGAAGGACTTGTGGGATGGGAAAACCATGATCAAAATATAAATTTAAATATTGATTTAAAGAATAAAATGTATAACAAGAAAACGAAATGTCAATGCAGAGCCTGGAGAACAGTGGCAAAATGGTTCCCTGGTGTGGTAGCTTGTTTCTCTACTGCTGTGACAAAGCACAGACCAAAACAATTCTGGGAAAGGGTTTATTTGGCTTACAGGTGACAGTCCTCTGTGGAAGGAAGTCAAGGCAGGAATTTGAGGACAGAAATCTGGAGGCCGAATCTGAAGCAGAGAATATGAATGAATGTTGCTTGCTGGCTTCTGCTCTGCCTTACTATGCTACCTTTCTTATATAGCCTATGTCCACCTCCCTAAGCAAGGGACCACTCACAGTGGGCTAGACCTTTCCTCTATCAATCAGCAGTCAAGAAGATGTCCCACACACATGCCCAAAGGCTAGCTAATAAAGGCAGTTCTTAAACAAATGTTCCTTCTTCCCAACTTGACAAACAAAACCAAAAATCAGACAGTATATCTGGCATATACAAGCGTCTGGTCTTGAATTCCAGTACTAGGACACAAAAATTAAAAGAAATGGTCTTCTTTTTTAAAAAATTGTATCAGTTGCTTGTTAAGACACATAGCAACAGGGACACACAACCATTTCTAATAGAAATGCAAAATAAGAATGCCACTTTAGAAATGGTGTGACAACACCTTACCATGCCAAACATTGACATACTGTTCTCCAAAATATTGACCCCCCAACACACACACCTACAAGGATGGAGGTATGCCAAAGGAAGAAAAACAAGTCTCTATGAAATTGCAGCAATATACACAATAAAATGAATATAGACATATTGAATGATAACACAAAGTATAGAATAAATATGTATGCATCCACACTGATATAAATAAATGTGAATGCTGCGACTTGGATGTAAGTTGCTTCCGACAAGTTCATATGTTTAAGAACTTGGTTCCCATATAGTACTGCTGTTTGGGAGGCTGTGGAATATTTGGAAGATAGGGTCTCCTAGCTGGTGGATATAGATCACTAGAGGTGGGTTTTGAAGAATAGAGCCTACCCAGATTCTGGTCCCCTTTCTGCTTTCTGATATGTTAAGCCCGGAACACGTCTGTCACAACTTCTCCCACCATACCGTTCTATCTAGTCTTTTCTGTCATGGTCTGAGTGCTGACTCTGAAACCAGGAGCCCCAGAGTGAAATTCAATCAGATGCTTTCTAAGGCAGGGACGGTCTTTGAGGATTTCTCCTAACATCAAGAGGGGTTTTCTCAGCTGCTTGATGCTCTTGTTTGTAAAGAGGAACTATCCATTGTTTTCACTTTCTACCAGCACTATTGTGACTAATCTTCTCTTGATTGCTTGCCAGCAAGATCTACATTTTAATAGATCCTTGTGTTTGAGTCTTCTCATTCTTGCTTCAGAATAGTTAGTCCCCTTAGGAAGTATTATAGAGCTCTCTGTTCTAACAGCCTAACTCCCAGCATTGGCAGGCATTGTTTATTACTGCTCTGTGGATGGAGGCAGAAGTCTATTATTCTCCCACCTGTACCTTTTAGTGTCAGGACAAAGTCATCCCTAGACTCCCTGGCTCCTCTTTACCTCTCAGTATGAAGTCTTTTTTCTTATAAACCAGCTTAGGTAAGGTTTAGGAGGACCATCGTTCTTGGCCAGTTTATGGAGAAAGTTGCCCAGTTGCAATGGGCCAAGCATCCCAACCATCAGCTCCCTTGGACCTCACACTCATTCTCTTCCTGCTCTCTGCAGTTCTCAGAGCCCCCTAACCTCATAGGCCCTCAAGTCCCACCACCAGCCCTAAGCACCGCCTTGTGGTTTTTACACAGAAACTCTTCCCCAAACTTCCCATCACCCTTACATGGATCCTAGGAAACGATCTAATGATCAACTTACACTTAAAATGTGAACTTTTTATGGTTAACGATCTTGATCTTTGTATAAATATTTTCTGTATAAACAAAAACGAAAAGAATTTATACTAACTTATGGTGCCTTCTATCATTGGTACCAATTATTCTAAACAATGGTATTTGGGTTTACAAGTCAGGTTTAGCAGTTTTTCTCCTTTAAGAGATGATCAGCCACAATGAAAGTCACAATTATGGTACCCATCCTCTCGATTAAGTGACCTCAGTAACTATCATTCTATAACAATTAGATATCAGTACTTTAATACTGAGTATGTACATGAATCCCTGAAGAATGATGTTCAAATGTAAACTGCTGGGTAGGTCTGCAGTAGAGAATTCTAACTTGCTCCCAGGGGAAACTTTACTTAGAATAACACTGCATAAAAATTAATCTAAAGGAGACTTGATCCTTGACTGAAAATTGGAGTCTCTAATTCCATTCGTCTACTACACCAAGGATGCTAAGTTATTTACCTTTGGGATGGACTTTTAAAATATTACTAAATTCAGAAATGATCTCTGACCTGTATGTCCCCTCTTGAAAACCCCTGAACCCCACAAACCATAACACTGACAAAAATGAAGAAACACAAGGCAACAAAAAGCTTAGCAAGTAAAGGAGTTTGCTGTGCTAGCCCAAAAACCACAGTGTAAGCACCAAGTCCCAGGGTGGAAGGACAGAACTGACTCTTGAAAGTTGTCCTTCAACCTCTAACCCTGGTACACATACGGTCGTGATACCCCCGATGGGCCAGTCCGTGACACAAGGCCACAATAATCCAGATATACACAAACACACACACACACACACACACACACACACACACACACAAAGACACAGACACACACACACACACACACACACACACACACACGGCAGCTTTCAGAGTTCCAGCAGTTTTCTACATGAATCCACACACCAGGGTGACCAGTACAGCTGCCAGGATGGCCTTGGGTCTTCTGACCCACCCTTCCAGGTCAAGCCGGCCACCCAAAAAGGGGCCTCCCAGGCTGACTCTGGTCCTGCTAGGGCAGTGCCTTGGTGGTGACCCAGAACCCTGAGCACACGGGAAGATTTCAAACCAAGTGAGACGACCACTCAGCTCCATGAGAAGCTAGTTCCAGCATGGAAGTCCCACCTGGCAGAAGGCCGCTCCCGGATGGACACAAGGCAAAAGGGCAGGCAGCTGTGTGCACTGGTCAAGACTCCAGGGTCGGGGGCCTGAGTCCCGTGTCCCATGCTCCGATGGTCTGATATTGAGATACGAGAAGAGAAGGGCTTCCTTCCAAAACCTTGGCCTCCATGGTGAAGTGAATTCAGGTGGATGCTGCCCCATACGACCAGAAGCAGGGACCACTGGGGGCCCGGGACTTCCACAACCTCGCCTCAACAGGCAGGGCAGCCAGGTTCCTGAGGTGGAGACAAGGACACATCAAAAGAAGAAATATTGCACTCACCTGCCCTCTTGCCTACCAAACCCTGGGCTCAGGCCCCCACCTTAACCGTCTCCTAGGCAGCACCTGGCAACCATTCTGACCTACTTCCAGCTCTGTCACAATCCCTCTCCCCTGCACAGTCCTCCACCTCCCACCCCTAACCTCCCACCTCCCGACCCTACCCTACACCAACTACCAGGCACCACTCAGGAAAATTCTCTTTCCGTTCTCTAACTTCCCCAAGACCCTGTCAGGCATGGAACTCTCTGTATCCTCTATGGACACCCACCTACCTGTTGCAGGGCCTAGGCACACACAGGACTCAGCTCTCTCAACAGATTCAAGTGGACCGAGGACAGGTAACATCAAAGCTGAGGGACAAGAAGCAATTCTCACTCTTAACTCCAGGATGCCTGCAGCACCCACCCAGCCTGTCTGTCCTTATGGATGTCCCACAACATTCCAGGTGTCCTACACAAAATTCCCTCCAGGGGGCACAGATCCATGGAACATAAAAAAGTGTCCATAGACAGAGTGGGTCTGCCCACCAGCCTGCATGAAAACCACCCACAAACTATAGAACACCCAAACACCTCCACAGGTAGATTCTCATTTGCTCTGGCCTCACTTTCTCTCTCTCCTCCTTCCCCCTCCCATTTCTCTCTCTCTCTCTCTCTCTCTCTCTCTCTCTCTCTCTCTCTCTCTGTCTCTCTGTCTCTCTGTCTGTCTGTCAGTCTCTTGCTCATTTATCTGTCCTCCTCTACCTCCACCTCCATCTCTGTCTTTCTCTATCGATCGCTCCTATGTACATTCCCATCCCTGGTATCCAGGTTAGCTAGGCCATGTTCAGTTGGGAAATGCTTTGCACTCCCAACAGGAAGTCTTCCTTCAATGAGCAGTGAAAGTCTCCAGAGGTCCTCCTCCAAACTGCTGACATCTTCCATGATGGAGCCTAGAAGAAAATCACTCTCCCTGCCACCTGGAGACAAGCTTGTCTATGGTCTTCCAACTCTCCATCTCTACAAAGCCTCCTGGAGACATTTGTTGAGGCTAAAAGGGGAGCTTCCTGGTGCAGGGGGTGAGGTTGGAGGCCCTGACTTCCTAGACCTGCCTGGCAGGCCACTCCAAAGGACAGTCCTGCCACCTACCCGATGGTTCTGACACAATGCTCTCAGCCACCATGCCCCGGCACACCCCTGAGCCCCAAACCACACACAGGATGCACCACTGAAATCCTTGTGCTCACCACAACTGGAGCTGAAGGATGGAACCTTATAATGCTCCACTACATGCCAACCTGTCCTTCCCTCAACCCTGGCCTGACCACCATAACTCTTACATACTGTGCCTCTCAGGCACTGCTTATGGACACTCACAGGATTAGGCCACAACAAAACCAGGAACACACAAACACCCAATACACACACACACACACACACACACACACACACACAGAGCAGTTCTAGGTCTACAGATAGTGTCCTGTGTTAATATCAGAGCCTTCTTTAAGTGTTCCTCCTGCTGAAATGATGTCTGGACAGGGCAGTGCAGGACAACGGGCTTTTTGAACTTGACCCTGGGAGTTCTCCCTGGGTTTAAGGCAAAGGGAGCTAGGCAGGAGAACACAAGAAGGAGTATGCGGCCTGCATGTATCCTGCATGACACAGAGGAGGCTTGTCAGGGGAGGCAGGGACCATGAAACCTGGCCACCATGGTACCTAAGTTCTGCCTGGCCTCTTTGTGAGCACCCCTGAGTCCAAACCCTGGTCTGGATGCTTCTACTGGGATTCCCCTTGAGCCACCACACTGCCTTGAGCTCCTGGATCACTGGGTACACACAACCAGCTTGCATAGGATGATGATGGGGGGCGGGGGAGGGACCTCGCAGACCACTTGTAGGATTCTGGGGTTTTGCTTTGGAGCAGGAACCTTTTCTGACAGGTTGCAGTGCCTGAATTCCACCTGTAGCACAGCTCAAGGGCAAACCCTGTCAAAGGAAAAAAAGGCAATCCAGAGAGAAGGCCTGGCAGCCAGAAAGGAGAGGGGCTTTCAGGAGAAGTTAAATGGATGGCAGACACTTGGCCACAGTGGCTAGCACCAGACCTGAGACCCCTGAGCACCTCCCAGAGATGCTGGGCAGAGTTTGTGTGGTTTCTCAAAGTGAGCTGTGGATACTGCTAGGGAGGCTCAGACAAAAGATGGGCGGTCCTGCGTGGCCTGGTGCACCACGGTAAGGGCAGGCAGGCCGGCACACAGGATGTTTCCCCAAAACGACCATGATGCAGCCCAGGCTGCACAATCCCCTGCGGAGAGGTCCTCTGCTGCTGCCAGACATGGCGGCCCCAGGACCTGGGAGGCTGTGCTCTTGCCACCGGCAAGCCAAGTCTCGTGGCCCCCGCCCGGAGCTGGTCACCTGGACCCTGCTTCCTCCTCCAGCTCTCCTGGGTCAAGGAGCGGGCAAGAGAACCTCTTTGGTGCTGGGAGACCCAGGCGGGAGCCCTTCCCTAGCCAGCCCGCCTCCATTTCCAGGGAAGCACAGGGACTTGGTGGCGGAATCGGCAAACTGAATCCACGTGATGGCAGCAGTGCACCAAGAATGCCAAGGGTCAAGGACGACAGGTGTTCTCCCTCTGCCCTTCGCTAAGCAAAAAAAAAATAAATAAAATAAAATAAAAATAAAAATTAAAAAAAGCCAGAGATCTCCTCCCAAGCTCCAAGATGGAGGCCAACCATGTAGGCCGGGACTGGACAGACATGAGGCTCTAGTGCTGCTGCTCGGGACCCCAGGTTGATCAGCAAGTGGGGGTGCGTGGGGAAGACTGCGATTACAAACCTTAACAGGTTCCTCCATGCCCTGCACTGCCCTGAGACACTCGGCTTTGGGCGCTTACCAGCCCAGAAGGCCCCGCCTGAGAGTATCATGTGGTACCTGGAGAGGGGCCAGGTGGTGGAGGGTGTGATGGAGGGAGCCAAGTGGGGAGTGTGTGGATGTGGGCATAGAAGCTCTTGAGAGCCCGCACCAGACCCTAAGGGAATCCTCCACAAACCACATGCCAATCTGGACTATAGGGGAGGAGCCTCAGAAACATACTCATGGATTTGGGGACCAAGGGCTGAGCGTCGCCCCTTAGCTGCCAAACCAGGGTCTTCTCACAGCTGCATCCCTGCCCTTGCTCCGCTAGAACCCCAAACACACACATACACACACACACACACACACACACACACACACACACACACACAAACACACAGAGTAGCTTTCAGAGATCCAGCTGCTGTCTACATGATTCCACCCACCAGGGTGACCAGTACAGCTGCCAGGATGGCCTTGGGTCTGCTGACCCAAGCTTCCAGGTCAAGGCTCCAGCCAAGAGGGGCCTCCCAGGCTGACCCTGTTCCTTCTGGGGGCAGTGGGGTGGTGATGTGCCAGAACCCAGAGCACAGGAGAAGGTGTCACACCAAGGGAGACGACCAGCCAACTCCATGAGACGCTAGGTCCAGCACGGAAGTCCCACCTGGCAGAAGGCCGCTCCCGGATGGACACAAGGCAAAAGGGCAGGCAGCTGTGTGCACTGGTCAAGACTCCAGGGTCGGGGGCCTGAGTCCCGTGTCCCATGCTCCGATGGTCTGATATTGAGATACGAGAAGAGAAGGGCTTCCTTCCAAAACCTTGGCCTCCATGGTGAAGTGAATTCAGGTGGATGCTGCCCCATATCACCAGAAGCAGGGACCACTGGGGGCCCGGGACTTCCACAACCTCGCCTCAACAGGCAGGCCAGCCAGGGCCCTGAGGTGGAGACAAGGACACATCAAAAGAAGAAATATTGCACTCACCTGCCCTCTTGCCTACCAAACCCTGGGCTCAGGCCCCCACCTTAACCATCTCCAAGGCAGCACCAGGCAACCATTCTGACCTACTTCCAGCTCTGTCACAATCCCTCTCCCCTGCACAGTCCTCCACCTCCCACCCCTAACCTCCCACCTCCCGACCCTACCCTACACCAACTACCAGGCACCACTCAGGAAACTTCTCTTTCCGTTCTCTAACTTCCCCAAGACCCTGTCAGGCATGGAACTCTCTGTATCCTCTATGGACACCCACCTACCTGTGGCAGGGCCTAGGCACACACAGGACTCAGCTCTCTCAACAGATTCAAGTGGACCGAGGACAGGTAACATTAAAGCTGAGGCACAAGAAGCAATTCTCACTCTTAACTCCAGGATGCCTGCAGCACCCACCCACCCTGTCTGTCCTTATGGATGTCCCACAACATTCCAGGTGTCCTACACAAAATTCCCTCCAGGGGCACAGATCCATGGAACAGAAAAAAGTGTCCATAGACAGAGTGGGTCTGCCCACCAGCCTGCATGAAAACCACCCACAAACTATAGAACACCCAACACCCCACAGGTAGATTCTCATTTGCTCTGGCCTCACTTTCTCTCTTTCCTCCTTCCCCCTCCCATTTCTCTCTCTCTCTCTCTCTCTCTCTCTCTCTCTCTCTCTCTCTCTCTCTCTCTGTCTCTCTGTCTCTGTCTCTCTGTCTGTCTGTCTGTCTCTTGCTCATTTATCTATCCTCCTCTACCTCCACCTCCATCTCTGTCTTTCTCTATCGATCGCTCCTATGTACATTCCCATCCCTGGTATCCAGGTTAGCTAGGCCATGTTCAGTTGGGAAATGCTTTGCACTCCCAACAGGAAGTCTTCCTTCAATGAGCAGTGAAAGTCTCCAGAGGTCCTCCTCCAAACTGCTGACATCTTCCATGATGGAGCCTAGAAGAAAATCACTCTCCCTGCCACGTGGAGACAAGCTTGTCTATGTTCCTCCAACTCTCCATCTCTACAAAGCCTCCTGGAGACATTTGGTGAGGCTAAAAGGGGAGCTTCCTGGTGCAGGGGGTGAGGTTGGAGGCCCTGACTTCCTAGACCTGCCTGGCAGGCCACTCCAAAGGAAAGTCCTGCCACCTACCCGATGGTTCTGACACAATGCTCTCAGCCACCATGCCCCGGCACACCCCTGAGCCCCAAACCACACACAGGATGCACCACTGAAATCCTTGTGCTCACCACAACTGGAGCTGAAGGATGGAACCTTATAATGCTCCACTACATGCCAACCTGTCCTTCCCTCAACCCTGGCCTGACCACCATAACTCTTACATACTGTGCCTCTCAGGCACTGCTTATGGACACTCACAGGATTAGGCCACAACAAAACCAGGAACACACAAACACCCAATACACACACACACACACACACACACACACACACACACACAGAGCAGTTCTAGGTCTACAGATAGTGTCCTGTGTTAATATCAGAGCCTTCTTTAAGTGTTCCTCCTGCTGAAATGATGTCTGGACAGGGCAGTGCAGGACAACGGGCTTTTTGAACTTGACCCTGGGAGTTCTCCCTGGGTTTAAGGCAAAGGGAGCTAGGCAGGAGAACACAAGAAGGAGTATGCGGCCTGCATGTATCCTGCATGACACAGAGGAGGCTTGTCAGGGGAGGCAGGGACCATGAAACCTGGCCACCATGGTACCTAAGTTCTGCCTGGCCTCTTTGTGAGCACCCCTGAGTCCAAACCCTGGTCTGGATGCTTCTACTGGGATTCCCCTTGAGCCACCACACTGCCTTGAGCTCCTGGATCACTGGGTACACACAACCAGCTTGCATAGGATGATGATGGGGGGCGGGGGAGGGACCTCGCAGACCACTTGTAGGATTCTGGGGTTTTGCTTTGGAGCAGGAACCTTTTCTGACAGGTTGCAGTGCCTGAATTCCACCTGTAGCACAGCTCAAGGGCAAACCCTGTCAAAGGAAAAAAAGGCAATCCAGAGAGAAGGCCTGGCAGCCAGAAAGGAGAGGGGCTTTCAGGAGAAGTTAAATGGATGGCAGACACTTGGCCACAGTGGCTAGCACCAGACCTGAGACCCTGAGCACCTCCCAGAGATGCTGGGCAGAGTTTGTGTGGTTTCTCAAAGTGAGCTGTGGATACTGCTAGGGAGGCTCAGACAAAAGATGGGCGGTCCTGCGTGGCCTGGTGCACCACGGTAAGGGCAGGCAGGCCGGCACACAGGATGTTTCCCCAAAACGACCATGATGCAGCCCAGGCTGCACAATCCCCTGCGGAGAGGTCCTCTGCTGCTGCCAGACATGGCGGCCCCAGGACCTGGGAGGCTGTGCTCTTGCCACCGGCAAGCCAAGTCTCGTGGCCCCCGCCCGGAGCTGGTCACCTGGACCCTGCTTCCTCCTCCAGCTCTCCTGGGTCAAGGAGCGGGCAAGAGAACCTCTTTGGTGCTGGGAGACCCAGGCGGGAGCCCTTCCCTAGCCAGCCCGCCTCCATTTCCAGGGAAGCACAGGGACTTGGTGGCGGAATCGGCAAACTGAATCCGCGTGATGGCAGCAGTGCACCAAGAATGCCAAGGGTCAAGGACGACAGGTGTTCTCCCTCTGCCCTTCGCTAAGCAAAAAAAAAAAATAAATAAAATAAAATAAAAATAAAAATTAAAAAAAGCCAGAGATCTCCTCCCAAGCTCCAAGATGGAGGCCAACCATGTAGGCCGGGACTGGACAGACATGAGGCTCTAGTGCTGCTGCTCGGGACCCCAGGTTGATCAGCAAGTGGGGGTGCGTGGGGAAGACTGCGATTACAAACCTTAACAGGTTCCTCCATGCCCTGCACTGC
The DNA here is from genome assembly GCF_949786415.1 of Peromyscus eremicus. Classification (NCBI taxonomy): domain Eukaryota; kingdom Metazoa; phylum Chordata; class Mammalia; order Rodentia; family Cricetidae; genus Peromyscus; species Peromyscus eremicus. Next base: position 95,791,205 of record NC_081439.1, on the reverse strand, counting down.
CCTGAGACACTCGGCTTTGGGCGCTTACCAGCCCAGAAGGCCCCGCCTGAGAGTATCATGTGGTACCTGGAGAGGGGCCAGGTGGTGGAGGGTGTGATGGAGGGAGCCAAGTGGGGAGTGTGTGGATGTGGGCATAGAAGCTCTTGAGAGCCCGCACCAGACCCTAAGGGAATCCTCCACAAACCACATGCCAATCTGGACTATAGGGGAGGAGCCTCAGAAACATACTCATGGATTTGGGGACCAAGGGCTGAGCGTCGCCCCTTAGCTGCCAAACCAGGGTCTTCTCACAGCTGCATCCCTGCCCTTGCTCCGCTAGAACCCCAAACACACACATACACACACACACACACACACACACACACACACACACACACACACAAACACACAGAGTAGCTTTCAGAGATCCAGCCGCTGTCTACATGATTCCACCCACCAGGGTGACCAGTACAGCTGCCAGGATGGCCTTGGGTCTGCTGACCCAAGCTTCCAGGTCAAGGCTCCAGCCAAGAGGGGCCTCCCAGGCTGACCCTGTTCCTTCTGGGGGCAGTGGGGTGGTGATGTGCCAGAACCCAGAGCACAGGAGAAGGTGTCACACCAAGGGAGACGACCAGCCAACTCCATGAGACGCTAGGTCCAGCACGGAAGTCCCACCTGGCAGAAGGCCGCTCCCGGATGGACACAAGGCAAAAGGGCAGGCAGCTGTGTGCACTGGTCAAGACTCCAGGGTCGGGGGCCTGAGTCCCGTGTCCCATGCTCCGATGGTCTGATATTGAGATACGAGAAGAGAAGGGCTTCCTTCCAAAACCTTGGCCTCCATGGTGAAGTGAATTCAGGTGGATGCTGCCCCATATCACCAGAAGCAGGGACCACTGGGGGCCCGGGACTTCCACAACCTCGCCTCAACAGGCAGGCCAGCCAGGGCCCTGAGGTGGAGACAAGGACACATCAAAAGAAGAAATATTGCACTCACCTGCCCTCTTGCCTACCAAACCCTGGGCTCAGGCCCCCACCTTAACCATCTCCAAGGCAGCACCAGGCAACCATTCTGACCTACTTCCAGCTCTGTCACAATCCCTCTCCCCTGCACAGTCCTCCACCTCCCACCCCTAACCTCCCACCTCCCGACCCTACCCTACACCAACTACCAGGCACCACTCAGGAAACTTCTCTTTCCGTTCTCTAACTTCCCCAAGACCCTGTCAGGCATGGAACTCTCTGTATCCTCTATGGACACCCACCTACCTGTGGCAGGGCCTAGGCACACACAGGACTCAGCTCTCTCAACAGATTCAAGTGGACCGAGGACAGGTAACATTAAAGCTGAGGCACAAGAAGCAATTCTCACTCTTAACTCCAGGATGCCTGCAGCACCCACCCACCCTGTCTGTCCTTATGGATGTCCCACAACATTCCAGGTGTCCTACACAAAATTCCCTCCAGGGGCACAGATCCATGGAACAGAAAAAAGTGTCCATAGACAGAGTGGGTCTGCCCACCAGCCTGCATGAAAACCACCCACAAACTATAGAACACCCAACACCCCACAGGTAGATTCTCATTTGCTCTGGCCTCACTTTCTCTCTTTCCTCCTTCCCCCTCCCATTTCTCTCTCTCTCTCTCTCTCTCTCTCTCTCTCTCTCTCTCTCTCTCTCTCTGTCTCTCTGTCTCTGTCTCTCTGTCTGTCTGTCTGTCTCTTGCTCATTTATCTATCCTCCTCTACCTCCACCTCCATCTCTGTCTTTCTCTATCGATCGCTCCTATGTACATTCCCATCCCTGGTATCCAGGTTAGCTAGGCCATGTTCAGTTGGGAAATGCTTTGCACTCCCAACAGGAAGTCTTCCTTCAATGAGCAGTGAAAGTCTCCAGAGGTCCTCCTCCAAACTGCTGACATCTTCCATGATGGAGCCTAGAAGAAAATCACTCTCCCTGCCACGTGGAGACAAGCTTGTCTATGTTCCTCCAACTCTCCATCTCTACAAAGCCTCCTGGAGACATTTGGTGAGGCTAAAAGGGGAGCTTCCTGGTGCAGGGGGTGAGGTTGGAGGCCCTGACTTCCTAGACCTGCCTGGCAGGCCACTCCAAAGGAAAGTCCTGCCACCTACCCGATGGTTCTGACACAATGCTCTCAGCCACCATGCCCCGGCACACCCCTGAGCCCCAAACCACACACAGGATGCACCACTGAAATCCTTGTGCTCACCACAACTGGAGCTGAAGGATGGAACCTTATAATGCTCCACTACATGCCAACCTGTCCTTCCCTCAACCCTGGCCTGACCACCATAACTCTTACATACTGTGCCTCTCAGGCACTGCTTATGGACACTCACAGGATTAGGCCACAACAAAACCAGGAACACACAAACACCCAATACACACACACACACACACACACACACACACACACACACAGAGCAGTTCTAGGTCTACAGATAGTGTCCTGTGTTAATATCAGAGCCTTCTTTAAGTGTTCCTCCTGCTGAAATGATGTCTGGACAGGGCAGTGCAGGACAACGGGCTTTTTGAACTTGACCCTGGGAGTTCTCCCTGGGTTTAAGGCAAAGGGAGCTAGGCAGGAGAACACAAGAAGGAGTATGCGGCCTGCATGTATCCTGCATGACACAGAGGAGGCTTGTCAGGGGAGGCAGGGACCATGAAACCTGGCCACCATGGTACCTAAGTTCTGCCTGGCCTCTTTGTGAGCACCCCTGAGTCCAAACCCTGGTCTGGATGCTTCTACTGGGATTCCCCTTGAGCCACCACACTGCCTTGAGCTCCTGGATCACTGGGTACACACAACCAGCTTGCATAGGATGATGATGGGGGGCGGGGGAGGGACCTCGCAGACCACTTGTAGGATTCTGGGGTTTTGCTTTGGAGCAGGAACCTTTTCTGACAGGTTGCAGTGCCTGAATTCCACCTGTAGCACAGCTCAAGGGCAAACCCTGTCAAAGGAAAAAAAGGCAATCCAGAGAGAAGGCCTGGCAGCCAGAAAGGAGAGGGGCTTTCAGGAGAAGTTAAATGGATGGCAGACACTTGGCCACAGTGGCTAGCACCAGACCTGAGACCCTGAGCACCTCCCAGAGATGCTGGGCAGAGTTTGTGTGGTTTCTCAAAGTGAGCTGTGGATACTGCTAGGGAGGCTCAGACAAAAGATGGGCGGTCCTGCGTGGCCTGGTGCACCACGGTAAGGGCAGGCAGGCCGGCACACAGGATGTTTCCCCAAAACGACCATGATCCAGCCCAGGCTGCACAATCCCCTGCGGAGAGGTCCTCTGCTGCTGCCAGACATGGCGGCCCCAGGACCTGGGAGGCTGTGCTCTTGCCACCGGCAAGCCAAGTCTCGTGGCCCCCGCCCGGAGCTGGTCACCTGGACCCTGCTTCCTCCTCCAGCTCTCCTGGGTCAAGGAGCGGGCAAGAGAACCTCTTTGGTGCTGGGAGACCCAGGCGGGAGCCCTTCCCTAGCCAGCCCGCCTCCATTTCCAGGGAAGCACAGGGACTTGGTGGCGGAATCGCCAAACTGAATCCGCGTGATGGCAGCAGTGCACCAAGAATGCCAAGGGTCAAGGACGACAGGTGTTCTCCCTCTGCCCTTCGCTAAGCAAAAAAAAAAAATAAAATAAAATAAAATAAAAATAAAAATTAAAAAAAGCCAGAGATCTCCTCCCAAGCTCCAAGATGGAGGCCAACCATGTAGGCCGGGACTGGACAGACATGAGGCTCTAGTGCTGCTGCTCGGGACCCCAGGTTGATCAGCAAGTGGGGGTGCGTGGGGAAGACTGCGATTACAAACCTTAACAGGTTCCTCCATGCCCTGCACTGCCCTGAGACACTCGGCTTTGGGCGCTTACCAGCCCAGAAGGCCCCGCCTGAGAGTATCATGTGGTACCTGGAGAGGGGCCAGGTGGTGGAGGGTGTGATGGAGGGAGCCAAGTGGGGAGTGTGTGGATGTGGGCATAGAAGCTCTTGAGAGCCCGCACCAGACCCTAAGGGAATCCTCCACAAACCACATGCCAATCTGGACTATAGGGGAGGAGCCTCAGAAACATACTCATGGATTTGGGGACCAAGGGCTGAGCGTCGCCCCTTAGCTGCCAAACCAGGGTCTTCTCACAGCTGCATCCCTGCCCTTGCTCCGCTAGAACCCCAAACACACACATACACACACACACACACACACACACACACACACACACACACACAAACACACAGAGTAGCTTTCAGAGATCCAGCCGCTGTCTACATGATTCCACCCACCAGGGTGACCAGTACAGCTGCCAGGATGGCCTTGGGTCTGCTGACCCAAGCTTCCAGGTCAAGGCTCCAGCCAAGAGGGGCCTCCCAGGCTGACCCTGTTCCTTCTGGGGGCAGTGGGGTGGTGATGTGCCAGAACCCAGAGCACAGGAGAAGGTGTCACACCAAGGGAGACGACCAGCCAACTCCATGAGACGCTAGGTCCAGCACGGAAGTCCCACCTGGCAGAAGGCCGCTCCCGGATGGACACAAGGCAAAAGGGCAGGCAGCTGTGTGCACTGGTCAAGACTCCAGGGTCGGAGGCCTGAGTCCCGTGTCCCATGCTCCGATGATCTGATATTGAGATACGAGAAGAGAAGGGCTTCCTTCCAAAACCTTGGCCTCCATGGTGAAGTGAATTCAGGTGGATGCTGCCCCATACGACCAGAAGCAGGGACCACTGGGGGCCCGGGACTTCCACAACCTCGCCTCAACAGGCAGGGCAGCCAGGTTCCTGAGGTGGAGACAAGGACACATCAAAAGAAGAAATATTGCACTCACCTGCCCTCTTGCCTACCAAACCCTGGGCTCAGGCCCCCACCTTAACCGTCTCCTAGGCAGCACCTGGCAACCATTCTGACCTACTTCCAGCTCTGTCACAATCCCTCTCCCCTGCACAGTCCTCCACCTCCCACCCCTAACCTCCCACCTCCCGACCCTATCCTACACCAACTACCAGGCACCACTCAGGAAAATTCTCTTTCCATTCTCTAACTTCCCCAAGACCCTGTCAGGCATGGAACTCTCTGTATCCTCTATGGACACCCACCTACCTGTTGCAGGGCCTAGGCACACACAGGACTCAGCTCTCTCAACAGATTCAAGTGGACCGAGGACAGGTAACATCAAAGCTGAGGGACAAGAAGCAATTCTCACTCTTAACTCCAGGATGCCTGCAGCACCCACCCAGCCTGTCTGTCCTTATGGATGTCCCACAACATTCCAGGTGTCCTACACAAAATTCCCTCCAGGGGCACAGATCCATGGAACATAAAAAAGTGTCCATAGACAGAGTGGGTCTGCCCACCAGCCTGCATGAAAACCACCCACAAACTATAGAACACCCAACACCCCACAGGTAGATTCTCATTTGCTCTGGCCTCACTTTCTCTCTCTCCTCCTTCCCCCTCCCATTTCTCTCTCTCTCTCCCTCTCTCTCTCTCTCTCTCTCTCTCTCTCTCTCTCTCTCTCTCTCTGTGTGTCTCTGTCTCTCTGTCTGTCTGTCAGTCTCTTGCTCATTTATCTATCCTCCTCTACCTCCACCTCCATCTCTGTCTTTCTCTATCGATCGCTCCTATGTACATTCCCATCCCTGGTATCCAGGTTAGCTAGGCCATGTTCAGTTGGGAAATGCTTTGCACTCCCAACAGGAAGTCTTCCTTCAATGAGCAGTGAAAGTCTCCAGAGGTCCTCCTCCAAACTGCTGACATCTTCCATGATGGAGCCTAGAAGAAAATCACTCTCCCTGCCACCTGGAGACAAGCTTGTCTATGGTCTTCCAACTCTCCATCTCTACAAAGCCTCCTGGAGACATTTGGTGAGGCTAAAAGGGGAGCTTCCTGGTGCAGGGGGTGAGGTTGGAGGCCCTGACTTCCTAGACCTGCCTGGCAGGCCACTCCAAAGGACAGTCCTGCCACCTACCCGATGGTTCTGACACAATGCTCTCAGCCACCATGCCCCGGCACACCCCTGAGCCCCAAACCACACACAGGATGCACCACTGAAATCCTTGTGCTCACCACAACTGGAGCTGAAGGATGGAACCTTATAATGCTCCACTACATGCCAACCTGTCCTTCCCTCAACCCTGGCCTGACCACCATAACTCTTACATACTGTGCCTCTCAGGCACTGCTTATGGACACTCACAGGATTAGGCCACAACAAAACCAGGAACACACAAACACCCAATACACACACACACACACACACACACACACACACACACAGAGCAGTTCTAGGTCTACAGATAGTGTCCTGTGTTAATATCAGAGCCTTCTTTAAGTGTTCCTCCTGCTGAAATGATGTCTGGACAGGGCAGTGCAGGACAACGGGCTTTTTGAACTTGACCCTGGGAGTTCTCCCTGGGTTTAAGGCAAAGGGAGCTAGGCAGGAGAACACAAGAAGGAGTATGCGGCCTGCATGTATCCTGCATGACACAGAGGAGGCTTGTCAGGGGAGGCAGGGACCATGAAACCTGGCCACCATGGTACCTAAGTTCTGCCTGGCCTCTTTGTGAGCACCCCTGAGTCCAAACTGGTCTGGATGCTTCTACTGGGATTCCCCTTGAGCCACCACACTGCCTTGAGCTCCTGGATCACTGGGTACACACAACCAGCTTGCATAGGATGATGATGGGGGGCGGGGGAGGGACCTCGCAGACCACTTGTAGGATTCTGGGGTTTTGCTTTGGAGCAGGAACCTTTTCTGACAGGTTGCAGTGCCTGAATTCCACCTGTAGCACAGCTCAAGGGCAAACCCTGTCAAAGGAACAAAAGGCAATCCAGAGAGAAGGCCTGGCAGCCAGAAAGGAGAGGGGCTTTCAGGAGAAGTTAAATGGATGACAGACATTTGGCCACAGTGGCTAGCACCAGACCTGAGACCCTGAGCACCTCCCAGAGATGCTGGGCAGAGTTTGTGTGGTTTCTCAAAGTGAGCTGTGAATACTGCTAGGGAGGCTCAGACAAAAGATGGGCGGTCCTGCGTGGCCTGGTGCACCACGGTAAGGGCAGGCAGGCCGGCACACAGGATGTTTCCCCAAAACGACCATGATGCAGCCCAGGCTGCACAATCCCCTGCGGAGAGGTCCTCTGCTGCTGCCAGACATGGCGGCCCCAGGACCTGGGAGGCTGTGCTCTTGCCACCAGCAAGCAAAGTCTCGTGGCCCCCGCCCGGAGCTGGTCACCTGGACCCTGCTTCCTCCTCCAGCTCTCCTGGGTCAAGGACTGGGCAAGAGAACCTCTGGTGCTGGGAGACCCAGGGGGGAGCCCCTCCACCCTTGGCAAAGCCAAAGAAAAAAATAAAAAAGCCAAAGCTAGTCTACAAAGCTCCAAGATAGAGGCCAACCACGTAGGCTAGGACTGGCCAGATGTGCCGCTCTAGGGCTGCTGCTAGGGATTGGAGGGTGTTCAGCAGGTGGGGATGTGGTGTGTAGATCGGGCTCACAGACCTTAACTGGTTCCTCCACTGTTTCCTCCAAGCACTGCACTGCCCTGAGACACTGGCTTTTGCCAGCCCCTGAAGGCCCTACCTGAGGGTATAGTGGGGTGCGGGGAGACGGGGCATGTGGTGAAGGGTGTCATGTAGGGGGCCAAGTGGGGACTGTGTGGATGTGAGAGCAGGCGCACTTGAGAGCCTGAGCCAGACCCTAAGGGAGTCCTCTACAAACCACATGCCAATCTGAACTATAGGGGAGGAGCCTCACAAGCATTCATGTGGTTGGGGTCCAGGGGCTGAGCATCTCCCCCTAGCAGGCAAACCAGGATATTCTCACAGCTGCATCCCTGGACTCACCCCGCCCTCACCCCAGACACACAAACACACAGAGAAACACACACACACACACACACACACACACACACACACACACACACACATCCACTGGCTGTCTACATAACTCCACCCACCAGGGTGACCAGTACAGCTGCCAGGATGGCCTTGGGTCTGCTGACCCAAGCTTCCAGGTCAAGGCGGCCAGACAAGTGGGTCCTCCCAGGCTGAACCCGGTCCTGCTAGGGCAGTGGAGTGGTGGAGTCCCTGAACTGAGAGCACACGGGGAAGTGTGACAACAAAGGGAGACGACCACCTGTGGTGGTATTTTACTTGTACTGAAATGTGATTTTAATTGTATGTTAATAAATAAAGTTGCCTGGGGGTCAGAGTTATAGAGCCATAGCAAGTGCGTGGCGGTGGTGGCGCACGCCTTTAAGGACCTGGAGGGCGGTACATACAGGCAATGACAAGGCAGTCACGTGTTTAGTTTACAACCAATGAGAAGGCAGAACATCTAGACTATTTAAAGACATACACACAGGAAGTAGGCCCCTTTTTTCGGAGAGCTCTCTTGGCTGAAGCAGGATAGCTGAAGCAGGAAGGGTAAGGCTCTTAGTTCTGACCTCTTGGCTTTCTTCTCTGAATTGGCTCTATGTTTCTTATTTAATAAGACAGTTGGTTACATCTACATTTGGCTTCCAACGTAATCCATTAAAACCGCTTAACTTGGCTTGATGGCAGGTCCGGGTTCCCGCCAGGGCGGCCGGCTCCCTAGCCCGGGCCCAGGTCGGCTTGGCCTCAGGCCGGACTAACCTTGAGCTACTTGCTTAAAGCCAGTGCTACAAACAACTCAGGCCTGCCCTGCCGAACAGGGCCCCTGCCTGTAGAACCAACGCACGTGGTTGGAGCTTAAGGTAGCCAGAGCCAAGGCTTGACTAGGCTCAAGCGGGAACAGGTGGCTGGATTCAAGCTCTTAGGCAGAGCTTGTGGCTACGCTTGCTTGCTCTCTCTTTCTCTCTCTCTGGACTCACACCTCCGACACTAGGTGGCTGTTTGAAATTCCCTCGGATTGGTACTGTTCTACAAGGACTTGGTAAGTCACTTAACATATCAGATATTTTAAAGGAAACTATTTAAAAGAAAATTTTTTTTCCACATTAAAAAAAAAATGGGTTTTCTGTGTACATTGGAAGAAAATTGGGCTTTGTTTGCAATTTTAGACAGTCTGACAATGGAACAGCTATATGAGGAGATTAATGTTGATCGAATTATGCATTTTATTACTATGTTTATCCTCATTTTACTATTTAAAAAGATAGTCAATTTAAGTGCCAGGATGACAGCTTTAGAAAAACCTATTAAACCTGTAAAAACTCAGACAGAAGAAACTAACAGTGAAGCTGCTTCAAGATTGGATCATAGGGTTACAGAAAGAAAGCCTGTTTTCACACAGTCACCCTTAGTTTGTCCAGTAACCGTACAGCAGTCGCCTGATCAAATGACTACACAAAATATTTGGGCTCCAATTGAAATGATAGATTTACGAAGGTTTAAGGAGGCAATAGTATCTTATGGCATGCATTCCCCATATGTAAAGCAAATGTTAAACTCTTGGTCAACATATAATAGGATTGTACCACAGGACTGGCGGGAGCTGGCACAAGCTGTTCTTGAACCCAGTCAAAGGCTTCAGTGGCTAACTTGGTTCAAGGACGAAGCTAAAAACATAGAAAAGCAGTGGAGGGATAAAGGAATACAAGTCTGCCAGGATCAGCTTATTGGAGAAGGTCAATATGCTTCAGCACAAACACAATGTTTATATGATGTCCAAACCCTAATTTTTTGTCGAACAGCAGCTTTGAATGCATGGGACAGAGTTGAGGAACCAGGAAAAAAACTGAGTCATTTACAAAGGTTGTACAGGGCCCCAAAGAATCTTTCACAGATTTTTTACAAAGACTGGCTTCAGCAGTAAAGAGAATGGTCCCGGATTCAGAAGCTAGTAAGATAATAATTGAATCTTTGGCCTTTGAGAATGTGAATGCAGCATGCAAAACAATAATCAGGCCGTTAAAGGCAAGATCTGCACCTTTGGAAGACTGGATTAGAGATACGGTTAATGTTGAAGCTCATGAGCATGATGATACGTGGGTAGGAGAAGCAATTTCAAAAGGTTTGAGGAATGTTAGATGTTTTGGATGTGGAAAGCAAGGACATTTGAAAAGGGACTGTAAACAGGTCATTCCTAGAAACAATGTTTCTTCAAGGAACAATGGCAACAGAATGCCCCTTCCTTCTGGAGTATGCAGAAGGTGTGGTAAGGGAAAACACTGGACCAACGAATGTAGATCAACAAGGGACAGACAGGGTAATCCTTTGCCTCAGTCTTCGGGAAACTCCCAGAGGGGCCTCATGCAGGCCCCAATAGCAAATCCAGTTCAAACCTTTCCTGCAGTCATAGAGGAAACCCCTACCCAGAGCAATTAAATAACCAAATGCCTATTGGAATAAGTCATGCTGGTCAGGATGATGAAACAGAGAGAATGGAAAATTCAGGAGCAAATATAAAGAAAATTTTTTGGCAAACTTTTATTAATGAACAAAGACCAAAATTATCGATAAAAATAAATGTTTTTTTGTTGTCTGGTCTGGTAGACACAGGTGCGGACATTACCATAATTGCACCAGAATTTTGGCATCCAACTTGGCCTCTTCAGGAGGTAAATGTTAAACTGTTAGGAATTGGGACATTATCTCAGGTAAAACAGAGTGCAAGATGGCTCGAGTGTATAGGTCCAGAAGAACAGAGAGGAAAATTGAAACCATATGTAGCTAACATAGCTATGAACTTGTGGGGTCGAGACTTGTTGCAACAATGGAATACTCAGATTAACATCCCTCCAATCTCAGAAACAAATCATAAATTAGCACATGTTTCTGAGAGAAATATTAGAAGGCATTATTCTGAGTGGTCACCAGCCATCCATATTATACAAGAACAGGGCACAACAACTGATGATCTTCCAAAGACACCAACAGCTCTACCTTTAAAATGGTTAACAGACAAGCCTGTATGGGTCCAGCAATGGCCTTTAACAACAGAGAAACTCCAGGCTATAGAAGAGCTGGTAGAAGAACAGTTAAATGCTCAGCATATTGAGGAATCAACCAGCCCTTGGAATTCTCCTGTATTTGTTATTAAAAAGAAATCTGGTAAATGGAGAATGGTAACAGACCTTAGAGCAATTAACAAAGTAATTCAGCCAATGGGCTCTCTACAATCTGGAATTCCTCTGCCTACTCTGTTACCAAAAGGATGGCCTCTCATAGTTATTGATTTAAAAGACTGTTTCTTTTCAATACCGTTACAAGAAAAATACAGAGAAAGATTTGCTTTCACAGTGCCTACTTATAATAATTCTCAACCAGTTAAAAGATTTCAATGGAGGGACCTCCCACAGGGAATGTTGAATAGCCCAACTCTGTGCCAATATTTTGTACAACAGCCATTGGAAGTGATACGTAAAAAATTTCCTAAATCTATAATTTATCATTATATGGATGATATTTTACTAGCTGACTCAAATGCAGATACTTTAGAAAGAATGTTTGAAGACGTAAAGAAAATTTTGCCTTGCTGGGGATTACAAATTGCTCCTGAAAAGATACAAAGAGGAGATTCTATTAATTATTTAGGATATAAAATAGAGCTACAAAAAATTAGACCCCAAAAGGTGCAAATTAGGAGAGATAGACTACAGACTCTTAATGACTTTCAAAGATTATTTGGAAATATTCTCATCTACGAACTATTGTTGGGGTAAAAAATGATGAACTGCATAATTTGTTCAAAACTTTAGAAGGTGACAAGGACCTAAATAGTCCAAGAGAGTTATCACCTGAAGCTGAGAAAGAATTGGCCTTGGTAGAAAAGAAAGTACATGAATGGCACATGGATCGTATTGATCCAAAGCTGGATTGCATTTTGGTTATTTTACCTTCTAGGCATTCTCCTACAGGAATATTAATGCAGAGGGAAGATATTATATTAGAATGGATATTTTTACCAAATAAACCAAACAAAAAATTAAAAACTTATCTGGAAAATATCTCTGACTTGATTTGGAAAGGAAAATTGAGACTTCGTCAATTAGCAGGAATAGACCCAACAGAAATTGTTGTACCTTTAACTAAGGAGGACATTGAAAAATTATGGACAGAAAGTGAACCTTGGCAAAGAGCTTGCAGTAATTTTTTGGGAGAAATTAACAGCAAATATCCCAAAAGCGATAGAATTGATCTTATAAAGAGAGCTGATTGGATCTTGCCTCGAATTGTGAGGAAAAAACCCATATCTGGAGTTCGTACATTTTATACAGATGCCAACAAACAAGGAAAGGCAGGTTACAAATCAGAAAATTTAAGTAAAGTGGTTCAAAGTCCTTATAATTCAGTTCAAAAATCAGAATTGTATGCTATTCTGTTGGTATTAATGGATTTTTCAGAACCTCTCAATGTAGTAACTGACTCTCAGTATGCTGAAAGAGTAGTATTACATATTGAGACTGCAGAATTAACTTCACTATTTATTCAATTACAAGATACAATCAGGAAAAGAAGTCATCCTTTATATATATCATATATACTCATATCCGATCCCATACTGGTCTGCCAGGCCCTCTAGCACAAGGCAATGACGAGATTGATAAATTATTGATAGGATGTAACCCAAAGGGTACTCAAAGGAATGAAATCTGGCAGATGGACGTGTTTCACTTTGCAGAATTTGGAAAACTGAAATATGTACACCACACTATCGATACTTATTCAGGATTTCAGTGGGCAACTGCTTTGAGTTCTGAAAAAGCTGATTCTGTAGTCACTCTTTTGCTAGAAGTTATGGCCATCATGGGTATACCTGCACAAATCAAAACTGATAATGCTCCATCATATGTCTCTGTTAAAATGATACAGTTTTTTGCTTATTACAATATAAAGCATATTACAGGCATACCACATAATTCTACAGGTCAAGCAGTTATAGAAAGATCAAACAGAACTCTAAAGGATATCCTAAATAAACAAAAAGGGGTAACAAAAAAACCCAGAAATAGACTGCATAATGCTCTATTAACTTTGAATTTTCTAATGCCAATGAGAAAGGAACAACAGCTGCAGAGAGACATTGGATAATAGAAAAAAACTACAGAATTAAATCAGCCTATATACTTTAAGGATGTGCTGACCTCAGAATGGAAACCAGGGTATGTGTTACATTGGGGACGAGGTTTTGCTTTTGTTTCTACAGGAGAAGATAAGTTGTGGGTACCATCAAAATTGATAAAGGTTCGATTTGAACAAGAGAAACCTCTTAATTAGAGGAGGTGATAGCTCATCAACCAACATGAACATCCAATTTAAACTAACTTATACCAGTAACACATGTCTTTTCATTTAATCAGAAAATAACTTGCCAAAAAGGAACATCCCCAAAATTAGTCTTGGGGAAAGGTTTCTGTTTTTGTTTTGTAGGAGAATGAAGGTTAAGGAATCTGAAGAGGGGCTGGAGAGGTGGCTCAGAGGTTAAGAGCACTGGCTGTTCTTCCAGAGGTCCTGAGTTCAATTCCCAGCAACCACATGGTGGCTCACAGCCATCTGTAATGAGATCTGGTGCCCTCTTCTGGCCTGTAGACATACATGCAGGCAGAACACTGTGTACATAATAAGTAAATAAATAAATAAATAAATAAATAAATAAATAAATAAATAATAAAAAAAGGGGATCTGAAGAACACTGGACAAATAAGACAACTGAAGAAAAGGGACAAATCATCTATCCCAGGAAGCAGAGTGAAATGGCGTATGGGTTTATATTATCAAAAAAATTTTATGTCTTCCTAAATGTTTGTTTCTGCTTTTCTCTAAAGTTTAACACTATTGGTCTTCTAATAGTCCCCAGTCCAATTAAAATTTAAAGCTGACTTTGGAGTTGGAGAATGGCTCTCTCCTTCTTTAAACTCAAGCCTGTTGTTAAAAGGAAAATTCAAACTCCCTGTATCATGCCAGAATAAAAGAACCATCTTCTGCTATGAGACAGGAGAAAAGCCAAATTAATTAAGGGACTATTCTATTACTAATCTCAACTCTTTGATTCTATTCTGATTCTTTAAACTTTTCTTAAAGTATAAATTTTATATCAAAACTTACAAGATTAATATATATATATAAATTTTAAACTTTGTTAAGATATGAATGGTTATATAGAGTACTAATTAATTCTAGAAAAAAAGGCTTCAATTAGCTGCATATATATGTCTTTGTGTTCGAGTCTCTTATCAGTTTTCTGCAGGAATTCACGGCCAGGCCTAACATCAACTGAAGTCTCCAGGAAGAAGTTGGGGCCACACAACAACAACAATTCCACGTGGACAATAATAACATCACTAAGCTGACAAACATCATCTATAGATCAGCTTTGAACTACAAGGTGCTCAGAGCAATTTTGAGATGACTAGCTGAGATGATCCAGTCTCAAAGACTACTTGAATAAGGACTTGAGATAAACCCTGAACTTTGGCATTATACACAGACTGGATAATGAAGGATATAGTTACCTTTCCTAGAACTTGACAATTAACCTAAAATTTTTCTTTCAGGATAAAGATAACTTCGACCATACCCAGCAGGAAGCAATTTTAAGGATACGACGTCCACATTCCCAAAGAGGTGGTGTGGGGGCGGGTGATTTTTTGGTCTTTTTATGGGTTTTGCGTCTGGGATAATTTTCATTGTTTAGGGGGGTTGGTTACAAGTTGTTGTCAAGGGTTAAGAAAAAGGCTAAGCAGATTAGATTTAAGGTTCTTGTTTTAAAAAAGAGAGAGAAAGAAAGAAGAAGAAAAAGACAATTACTAGTTTTAAATACTTTACATTGGATTGGATTGTTTTATATTGTATACAAATTATATATATATACTGAAATTGATATTGTTAGAAAATGTTATATGTATATTTCTAATTGTACTTATTCATTTAACAATGCAATTTTCTGATCCTTGAATGTTATTATTACCAACTATTAGGATATAAAGAAATGATAGTTAGTAGTTAGACATTACAATAGAACTTGTAGTCATATTAGATATGTTTTAAAAATTGAGCAGATATATTTTCGATAGGTCATCTTCAAACCCCTTCAGAGAACTACAGAGTATGGCATATAAAATGTTTTAATAACTTAGAAAAATTTTCTTTTTTGTTATGACTATGAGACATGTCGGCTCCTGGCAGTACCAATCTACTTCAGAGAAAATATGGGCATTGAAGAAACTGCATATGAGTTAGCTTTCATTGTGGCAAAAGTTAGCCACTGGACAACAAAGTATCCTCGAATCAACTGCTGACAAAATGGACAAACAGGACATGAAACAAAGGACTACTGATTCTTGCCTAAACAAGCATGGTTATGGCTTTATCAAAAGGCATCTTCTGAGGCCAGGACAATATGGCACCATCCCTGATGTGGCCTTCACAACTCGGAAAAGGTACAGTGCCCTTTTCTTCGAAGGCAGCTGAACAGGCAGTGGGCCAATGGCTTCTGATGTGCAATGGAACAGCAGCTAAAACAGTTATTCTTGAAGAGTAACTAAGCTCACGCCTCTCAATAGTAAACTGGCATTTGATAGAGGGATGTGGAGAAGAACGGGATGCTGAGATGAAGCCATATGTACACAGCCAAGAAGAATGGACAGCTGAGTTAAAAAACCATCAACAATTTCCAGAATTTAAAATCCTGAATCATGACATGACACTAGTGGAATTCAGGTGTTTCTGGTGCATGGACTGCTCTCACCCAATGTGAGGTTGAACTGTTGACCTTGTGTATATCCTACTTCACAAATGAGTCTGTCAGATATGCTAAGCCTATAGACTGAAGATGATGTCCTAGCATTGCGGAGAAACCTCAGGTGACTGTCCAGGCAGCTGGCTGTTTCTGTCAACTCACAAATTTTTTGGAAGTTGCTTGCATGCACTTTCTGTTTTTATTTTTGTTAGCTTATTATTTCCTTCTTGGGTCTCTGAGGGAGTTGAAGATTAGTTAGTTATAGTTGAAGGTTAGTTAGTTATAGTTGAAGATTAATTAGGATAGAAAGTGAATTAGATACATTTTGGACTTAGCAAAATAGGATAATGAAATTATTATCTCTGAATTTGTCAAATACAAATGAACTAGACATTGTTTAGACATTTATTATTTGCATATAATGTATATAGTTATTGTACTTTTGTATATAGTTTTTCTTTTGTTAGTTATAACCTTTTTCTTTTTTTTCCTTTTTATTAAAATAGAAAAGGGGAAATGTGGTGGTATTTTACTTGTACTGAAATGTGATTTTAATTGTATGTTAATAAATAAAGTTGCCTGGGGGTCAGAGCTATTAGAGCCATAGCAAGTGCGTGGCAGTGGTGGCGCACGCCTTTAAGGACCTGGAGGGCGGTACACACAGGCAGTGACAAGGCAGTCACGTGTTTAGGTTTACAACCAATGAGAAGGCAGAACATCTAGACTATTTAAAGACATACACACAGGAAGTAGGCCCCTTTTTTCGGAGAGCTCTCTTGGCTGAAGCAGGATAGCTGAAGCAGGAAGGGTAAGGCTCTTAATTCTGACCTCTTAGCTTTCTTCTCTGAATTGGCTCTGTGTTTCTTATTTAATAAGACAGTTGGATACATCTACATGAGGTCACTGTTACTAAAATGAATCCTGGTTGGGGTCAGAGATAGCTCAGTAGTTAAGACACTTGGAGCTCTTGCAGAGGAACTGTGTTCAGATATTATTATCCACATGGTGGCTCACAACTGTCCATAACCCCATTTCCAGGGTATCTGATACCCTCTTTTGACCTCCACAGACATCAGAAAGGTACATAATGCACACACATATATGCAGGCAAAAGAGTCATACACATAAACTAAAATAAATAAATCTAAAAAAAAAAATAAATGGCAGCCTGGGAATGTGGGAATTCCCAGCTTCAAAGCAAGGGGTAAAGTAGTGGACAGAAACCTACTCACATAAATCCTTTGTAGGAAGGCGTAATTCTGGCTGAATAAAGATAATAAGACTTTGTGTAAGTCAGGCCAGGGTACCCAGACTTCTGTTGGGTGTGTGCAAGGGTGAGGATGCAGAGCAGACATCAGGAGTGCTAGGCTATGCAGGACAGCTCAACTGACTGAGCAGGAGCTTTGCTAAACTCAGACCAGGCAGACACAAAGTCCTAAGTTCAGAGTCTGGGCTCAGAGCTCAGGAGAGACTGAATGGCAGACTCCACCCCTCCATGACCTCAGGGTAGATAGCAGGGGAACAAAAGCATACTACACGGTGAAAATAGAGGAAAATTCCATGAGTCTGAGGTACCAGCCCTGTCTACTTGAGACAGGAGATATATGGGAAAGCCGCGGGACCACGACCCTTTGTGAATGGAGAGGAGAAGCTGAGAATGTAAAGGAGTAGGTTGAAGAAAGTGCTGCACCCCGGAAGGTGTGAAGGAAGGCACGGAAAGGGGCACAAGGCAGGCAGGGAGGCAAATGACAAGACTCAGAAACATGGTTTCAGAAGCATGAAATGAGCCTAGGAGTGGGGAATGAGGCCTGAGCACAGCCCTTGCTCAGGCCATTGAGCATGGCGCTTAACCCACAATCACATAGGGACTAGGAACACTTAGGGAAATATTCTCTCAGCTCTGGAATCACAAGGTGAAAGCATGGAAATCCCAGGGCTTCTGGACTGACCTCAAGAATCAGAGATCCTTTGTCAACACACTCAGGAATCCCATAAACACTAAACTGAATTCAGAGGATTGGTGTAGACCCATGCAGGTCCTGTGCTTGTTGCTACAGTCTCTGACAGTTCAGATGAGCTTTGCTCAGTTGATTTGGAGGGACTTGTTCTCCTGGTGTCCTCCATCCCCTCTGGTTCTTACACTCTTTCTGCCTCCTCTTCTTTGGGGGTCCCTGAGCCCTGAGGGGAGGGATTTGATGGAGACAACCTGTTTAGAGCTGAGTGTGAGATGCACTGGATTGTTATAGGCAGCTTGATTGGGTTATTTACAGTAAATCAAAAGTCAGAGGCTTCCATGCTGACAAAGGCTCTGGAAGTACTGTCCTATTGCTGAGATTATGCTTTTCAGGGGAAGTAAACTGTAGTTACTGGTACACTGGTTTTGTGAAGTTGAAGTAAAAGGATGTCAAACTGTGCAAGTAACTCAATGAACCCTGATGGTATCCCTGTCCTGTGCCAGTAGTGTTATCCCCATTTCATGGTTAAGGAAGCTGTGAACAAGGCATTTCATTCAGAGTCCCAAGATATATGAAACTCAGGCTTCGGGATTTAGCTAAATAGAGCTGACACCGCCCATCCCATTTTCTTTTTTCTCAGCTGCTTCTTTCTTTGCCTTCTGCTCTCTTCCTCCTCTGAAGTTATGATGCAGAGGTCTCCTAGAAATTGTGTGGCAGTCAGTGAGAGGGAAAACTGTCCTCTGAGGCCCAAGTATAAATGTCAAGTGCCTTTCCATGGCTCCACATCACCATAAAGACCCCAGCTTCCTGCATTAGCATGCTGCAGACTTGGGGTCTCTGTCTCTTTATCTACACTGACAAACACATGGAAAGCCAAGTAGTCAACTTTTAGAAACACACAAAATGTACTGTAAGGTATATGGGAATCTGTCAGGAAGAGTGGTACTGACCCTTCCCCAGTTTCGACGGTGGTTAACTCAGGCACCTATCATTTTTTCTGAAAATGTGTCATATGCCTTATAATGTGTCTACACCCACACACATGTACAAATACAAACATGTGAACACACACATACACATAAAGAAAAGAAAAAATAAATCTAAAAAAAAAACTGAACTGGAATTTTAATCCTGACACTCCCCAAACTTCCAAGAGCAGGGAAAACCCTAGGGTTGTGCTAAGTGTCTGGAGAGAAGAGCAGAAACAGACATTTAGGAAGACTTATGAAATTTTATATGTGATATACCAGTAGGCCAATTTACACTTTTTCTTGGAACATTATTTTCTGGATGATTTGTCCCTTTTCTTCAGATGTCTTATTTGTCCAGTGTTCTTCAGATTCCAAAGCCTTCATTCTCCTGAAAGACAAAAACAAAAACTTTTCCCCAAGCCTAACTTTGGGGAGATTCCCTTTTGGCAAGTTACATCTGATTACATGAAAATCATTTGTTAGTGGTATAAGTTAATTTTAATTGGATGATTATGCTGGTCAATGAAATATCACCTCTTCTAATTAAGAGGTCTCTCTTTCTCAATTGAACCTTTATCAATTTTGATGGTATCTATAGCTTTTCTTCTCCTGTAGAAACAAAACAAAACCTTGTCCCCAATGTAACACATATCCTGGTTTCCATTCTGAGGTCAGCACATCCTTAAAGTATATAGGCTGATTTAATTCTGTAGTTTTTTCTATTATCCAATGTCTCTCTGCAGCTGTTGTTCCTTTCTCCTTAGTATTGAGAAAATTCAAAGTTAATAGAGCATTACGCAGTCTATTTCTAGTGGGTTTTGTTACTCCTTTCTGTTTATTTAGTATATCCTTTAGAGTTCAGTTTGAACTTTCTATGACTGCTTGGCCTGTAGGATTATGTGGTATACCTGTAAAATGCTTTATAATTGTAATAAGCAAAAAACTGTTTCATTTTACCAGAGGTACATGCTGGATCACTGTCAGTTTTAATTTGTGCAGGTATACCCATGATGGCCATAAATTCTAACAAATTTGTGATTACTAAAGTAGCTTTTTCAGAACTCAGAGTACTTGTCCATTAAGATCCCAAATAAGTATCACTAGTGTGGTATACATATTTCAATTTAACAAATTCTGCAATGTGAACACATCCATCTGCCAGATTTCATTCCTCTCAGTACCCTTTGAGTTACATCCTGCTGGTAGCAGAGTCTAATTGTAAAAAGAACAAGTAGGACATTTCCTTATAATTTCCTTGGCTTGTTGCCAGGTTATGGAAAAATCCTTTTTTAAACCTTTACTATTGACATGATTTTTTTTATGAAATTCTGAGGCCTTCAGCACATTTCCTATCAATAGTTTATCAATCTTGTCATTTCCTTGTGCTAGAGGGCCTGGTAGACCCATATGTGATCAGATGTGAGTTACAAATAAAGGATGCTTTCTATTCTTGACTACATCTTGTAACTGAATAAATAGTGAAGTTAATTCTGACGCATCAGGGATAAATTCTGCATTCTCAATATATAATACTATTCTTTCAGCATACTGAGAGTCAGTTACTATGTTGAGAGGTTCTGAAAAATCCATTAATACCAACAGAATAGCATACAATTCCGATTTTTGAACTGAATTATAAGGACTTTGAACCACTTAAATTTTCTGATTTGTAACCTGCCTTTCCTTGTTTGTTTGCATCTGTATAAAATGTACAGGCTCCAGGTATGGATATTTCCCTTACAATGTAAGGCAGAATCCAATCAGCTCTCTTCATAAATTTGATTTCTATCACTTTTTTAATATTTGCAGTTAGTATCGCCCCAAAAATTACTGCAAGCTCTTTGCCAAGATTCACTTTATGCCCATAATTTGTCAATGTCTTCCTTAGTTAAAGGTATGACAATTTCTGCTAGGTGTATTCCTGCTAATTGACGAAGCCTCAATTTTCCTTTTAAAATCAAGTCAGAGATCTTTTCCACATAAGTTTTTAATTTTTTACTCTGTTTATTTGATAGAAATATCCATTCCAATATAATATCTTCCCTCTACATTAAAATTCCTGTAGGGGAATTCTTAGAGAGTAAAAAAAAAAAATTCAATCAAGCTTTGGATCCACACAATCCACATGTCCTTCCTGTACTTTCTTTTCCACCAAGGCCAATTCTCTCTCAGCCTGAGGTGATAATTCTCTTGGACTGTTTAAATCCTTGTAACCTTCTAAGGTTTTGAACAAATTACTCATTTCATCATGTTTTACCCCAGCAATAGTTCATAGATAGGAAATGTCTCCAAATAATCTTTGAAAGTCATTAAGAGTCCATAATCGATCTCTCCTAATTTGCACCTTTTGGGGTCTATTTTTTGTAGACCTATTTTATATCAAATAATTAATAGACCCTCCTCTTTGTATCTTTTCGGGAGCAATTTGTAATCCTGAACAAGGCAAAATTTTCATTACTTTTGGGAATCTGTCAGGAAGAGTGGTACTGAACCTCCCCACTTCTGACAGTGGCTAACTCAGGCACCTATTATTTTTATGAAAAGCTGTCATATGCCATATGTCACATGTCAAATATTGTTTTAAACACTGCCTGAATATTTATGTATTTACCTTCCATGCAACAGAATAAGGGACTGCATCAACATCCTCAGTGATAAGAACTGAGGCAAATATTACATGTGGAATTTAACAGAGATTATAAATTTATTATAATCTGAGGTAATTATTTCTTAAGCAGATCATTTTTTCTTTTGAGGGGAGGGAGTGTCTTTTGTTTGGTTTTCGACAGTGCCATTAACTAGAATTATATTCAACCTCAGTCCCAAGATCTTGATGTTGAGCTTGAAGAAGAATGGATAGCTAGCATTCAATGTACTAACAGGCACTCTTGAACTATCAGCCACTAATCTGATCATGTCCACTTAGTTCTAAGCCCATTCTCTGAGCAGCAGTGGTAGGTGGAGGGTGAGGTTCACAGAAATTTTCTACACGTTCACTCAAGGGTCCTGTGGTCTGTGTGTGTTCCCACCTTTCTCTCATACTCTATTCCCGAATTATCTTACAATGCTACACAATTCACCCTTCAGTGTCATCTCTACAACCTAGGAGAAACAGGCAGCCTGCGCATGCGCACAGACACAAGCTAAAACTCATTCTTGCACGCCTGCCCTAGAAGCCAGGTTTAACTTCCCAGGACCTTTCACAATGGCTCCCTCGTTCCTCATCTTTTGGGCCACACCCACCATTTGTGCAACAAAGCAAATACCACCTACCTCAGCAAGAGATCAAAAAGCCCAAAGCAGTCAGTCAGTGAGGGCAAAGCCTATAGTGCTCATCTGGAGAGGAGTGTGTTGACGTCCACCGTGAGGAACATGGAGAAGCGTGGAGCATGCGCAGAAGGACACGTTGACGTCACCCTTTCCTCAGGCCTTCTCTTGACGCCTCATTGGTAGTAGAGACTGACCAAACAATAGGCCTTGAGGGTGGTCATTCCTGGAGCCCCACTTCTCTCTGTGGCTTCGGCCCACTACTAGTCATGGCCCGCAAGGTCCAATGGCAATATATATACGTTGTGAGGAATGAGAATGGTGAGGAGATAGCTGAGGTCTCCACCTTAGAGGCTGCCTTGGCGATGGTGGGTGACAACCCTAGTGGAGGTGACGCGGGCTGCCTAATGGAACTAAATAACGGGGTCCGCCAGGTCCGTGAGAGCCAAAACGGCTCTGAGGAGAGCAGTAGGGACGTGAACTCCTCTTCCTCGGGGCCTCACCAGGAGGAGCCAAGACCCTCAGCTGAGCCTGTGATTAGGATTCCGAGGCGCCGTTCATTACGAAGGCGGCGGCGAACCACATTCCTGTTCACACTGGGGCAGGTCGAGGAAATGGAAAAATTGTTCAAAGAAACCCAGTACCCAGATACACTTGCCAGGTATGTGTCTTGCACCAGGAGCTATCCCCAACCTCCCTGTTGTCTCAGGTTGAGATGTCCTTTGGTTCATCCAGGCCCTGGTTTCCTGTCATCCCTCCCTAAGCCATTGCTGTCTTCTCCCTAGGTGGTGGGTACAGGAGGGTGCCTTGTGTAGGGGTAAAAGTCAGTATTAGCGTGTAGTGTTGGCCCAAAACAAGTGTACATAGTCAACGCCATTCATTTCGAGTCATATTCTAATTACTGTAAAATATAGAAACATGAGTATAGTGTGGCAAAATACTCACTAGTATAAAGTTCACCAGTGTTAAGGATTTACACTTTGTTGGGTAACCTCCTCACCAGTAGTCTCGTCATCTTTTCAGAGACTGTGTACCTATCCATCAACTCCTTTCGGTTTCCCTTTCCCTTCCACGGTGCTGTTTTTTAAATTAGTATAATTTGCTCAGCGTACACTTCGGCATTTATTTTTAATTTTTAATAATTAAAATTATTCATCTGTATTGTTTAAAAACTTTTGTAAGAGGCAAAACCATTTCAAAAGCAAGACTAGTTCTGAGAATGAAATTTAAATGGGGAGTGGGAGAGAGGATAGCAATATTAAAAAAGCGTAGAAATCATATATGACTTTGCATTTCATGTAAAACACTGCACGCTAAACTTTGTGGTTTTCTTTCCCCAGGAAAGAACTTGTAAAAGCTTTGAATGTGACTGAAGTCAAAGTGAAGGTCAGTAAATCCAAGCAAAGACATTGAACAGTCAATCTACAGCCTTCATCAGGTCTTGGGAAGCCTTGTCCTAGGCAATTTTTTTGTTTAAGATGTTTTTCATTTTACATACCAACCACTGTTTCCTCTCCCTCCCCATCTCCTGCTCTCACCCCTCATCTGCCCCCCTCCCACATCCACTCCTCATAGAGGGTAAGGCCTCCATTGTGAGTCAACAAAGCCTGGTACATTCAGTTGGGGCAGGACCAAGCCCCTCTCCCCCTGCATCAAGGCTGACCAAGGCATCCCACCATAGGGAATCGGCTCTAAAAAGCCAGTTCATGTACCCAGGATTGGTCCCACTGTCAGGGACCCCACAAACAGACCAAGCCACACAGCAGTCACCCACATTCAGAGGGCTTACTTAGTTTGGTCCCATGCAAGCTCCCCAGCTGTCAGTCCAGAGTCTGTGATCTCCCACTAACTTGGGTCAGCTCTCTCTGTGGTTTTTCCCATCATGGTCTTGATGCCCCTTGCTCATATAATCCCTCCTCCCTTTCTTCAACTGAACTCCAAAAGTTCGGCCAAGTGCTTGGCTGTGAATCTCTGCATCTGCTTCCATTAGTCACTGGATATAGGTTCTATGATGACAATTAAGGTAGTCACCCATCTGACTACAGGAGAAGGCCAATTAGGGCACCCTCTCCACCATTGCTAGGAGTCTTAGCTGGGGTCATCCTTGTGGGTTCTTGGAGATTTTCCTAGCACCAGGTTTCTCCCTAACCCTATAATGGCTCCCTCTGTCAAGATATCTCTTTCATTGCTGTCCCTTTTCATCCCTACTCCAGCTTGGCCCTCCAGATCTCTCATGTTTCCATCCCCCATCTCCTTCCTTCTACCCGCTTCCCAGTTTACCCAGGAGATCGTATCCATTTTCCCTTCCTGGGGTGATCCATGCATATCCGTCTTAGGGATCTCCTCTTTACCTAACTTCTCTTGGGTTGTGGGTTGTAGCCTGGTTATCCTTTGCTGAGAGGCTGATGCACTGTATCTCTAAAGAGGCTGCTAAACTGCAGCTCTAGAGATTGATACACTGCAGCTGTAGAGATGCTGATACACTGCAGCTCTAGAGAGGCTGATGCACTGCAGCTCCAGAGAGGCTGATGCACTACAGCTCTACAGAGACTAATGCACTGCAGCTCTAGAGAGGCTAATGCACTGCAGCTCCAGAGACTGATGCACTGCAGCTCTAGAGAGGCTGATGCACTGCAGTTCTAGAGGCTGATGCACTGCAGATCTGAAGCTCTAGAAAAGCAGATGCACTGCAGCTCTAGAGAGGCTGATGCACTGTAGCTGTAGAGAGGCTAATGCACTGCAGCTCCAGAGACTGCTGCACTGTAGCTCTAGAGATGCTGATGCACTGCAGCTCTAGAGAGGCTGATGCACTGCAGCTCTAGAGAGGCTGGTGCACTGCAGCTCTAGAGAAGCTGATGCACTGCAGCTCTACAGGCTGATGCACTGAAGCTCTAGAGATGATGATGCACTATGCCTCTAGAAAGGATGATGCACTGCAGCTCTAGAGAGGCTAATGCACTGCAGCTCTAGAGAGGATGTTGTACTGCAGCTCTAGAGACGTTGATGCACTGCAGCTCTAGAGAGGCTGATGCACTGCAACTCTAGAGAGGCTGACACACAGCATCTCTGAAGCTCTAGAGAGGCTGATGCACTGCAGCTATAGAGAGGCTGATGCATTGCAGCTCTACAGGCTGACGCACTGCAGCTCTAGAGAGGCTGATGCACTGTACCTCTAGAGAGGCTGATGCATTGCAGCTCTACAGGCTGATGTACTGCAGCTCTAGAAAGACTGATGCACTGCAGCTCTAGAGAGGATGTTGCACTGCAGCTCTAGAG
This sequence comes from Peromyscus eremicus, assembly GCF_949786415.1. Classification (NCBI taxonomy): domain Eukaryota; kingdom Metazoa; phylum Chordata; class Mammalia; order Rodentia; family Cricetidae; genus Peromyscus; species Peromyscus eremicus. The sequence continues at coordinate 95,766,106 of NC_081439.1, read as the reverse complement.
ACGTTGAAGCACTGCAGCTCTAGAGAGGCTGATGCACTGCAACTCCAGGGAGGCTGATGCACTGCATCTCTGAAGCTCCAGAGAGGCTGATGCACTGCAGCTCTAGAGAGGATGTTCCACTGCAGCTCTAGAGAGGCTGATGCACTGCAGCTCTAGAGAGGCTGATGTACTGCAGCTCTGAAGCTCTAAAGAGGCTGATGCACTGCAGCTGTAGAGAGCCTAATGCACTGCAGCTCACGAAAACACCCAACATCTCACAGGCAGATTCTCATTTGCTCTCGCCTCACTTTCCTTCTCTCATTTATCTATCCTCCTCTACCTCCACCTCCACCTCTATCTCTGTCTCCCTCAATCCCTCGCTCCTATGTACAGTCCCCTCCCTGGTATCCAGGGTAGCTATGCTATGTTAAGTTGGGAAATGCTTTGCACTCCCCAACAGGAAGTCTTCCTTCCATGAGCACTGAAAGTCTCCAGAGGCACTCCTCCACACTGCTGACATCTTCCATGATGGAGCCTAGAAGAAAATCACTCTCCCTTCAGCCTGGAGACAAGCCTGTCTATGCTCATCCAACTCGCCCTCCCTACAAAGCCTCCTGGAGACATTTGGTGAGGCTAAAAGGGGAGCTTCCTGGTGCTGGGCATGGGGGTGGAGGCCCTGACTTCCTAGACCTGCCTGGCAGGCCACTCGAAAGGACAGTACTGCCACCTTCCTGATGGTTCCTACACAATGTTCTCATCCACCATGCCATGACACGCCCCTGAGTCCCAAACCACACACAGAATGCACCACTGAAAACCTTGAGTTCACCAGAGGTGGAGCTGAAGGATGGAGCCTTAGAAGGCTCCACTACATGCCAATCTGTCCTTCCCTCAACCCTGGCCTGACCACCATAACTCTTACATACTGTGCCTCTCAGGCACTGCTTATGGACACTCACAGGATTAGGCCACAACAAAACCAGGAACATACAAACACCCAATACACACACACACACACACACATACACACACACACACACACACAGAGCAGTTCTAAGTCTACAGATAGTGTCCTCTGTTAATATCAGAGCCTTCTTTAAGTGTTCCTCCTGCTGAGATGATGTCTGGACAGGGCAGTACAGGACAAGGGGAATTTTGACCTTTGACTCTGGGAGTTCTCCCTGGGTTTAAGGCAAAGTGAGCAGGGCAGGAGAACACAAGAAGGAGTATGCGGCCTGCATGTGTGTCCTGCATGACACAGAGGAGGCTTGTCAGGGGATTCAGGGACCTTGAATCCCGGCCACCATGGTACCTAAGTCCTGCCTGGGCTCTTTATGAGCACACCTGTGTCGAAACCCTGCTCTGGATACTTCTACAGGGATTCACTTTGAGCCAACACACCGCCTTACTGGGTGCACACAACCAGCTTGCACAGGATGAGGATGGGGGGGCGTGGCGTGGGCGGGGCACACACACACACCACATGTAGGGTTCTGGGGATGTGGCTCTGGAGCAGGAACCTTTTCTGACATGTCCCAGTTCCTGGATTCCACCTGTAGCACAGCTCAAAGGGAAACCATGTCAAAGGAACAAAAGGCAAGCCAGAGAGAAGGCCTGGCAGCCAGAAAGGAGAGGGGCTTTCAGGAGAAGTTAAATGGATGACAGACATTTGGCCACAGTGGCTAGCACCAGACCTGAGACCCTGAGCACCTCCCAGAGATGCTGGGCAGAGTTTGTGTGGTTTCTCAAAGTGAGCTGTGGATACTGCTAGGGAGGCTCAGAGAAAAGATGGGCGGTCCTGCGTGGCCTGGTGCACCACGGTAAGGGCAGGCAGGCAGGCACACAGGATGTTTCCCCAAAACGACCATGATGCAGCCCAGGCTGCACAATCCCCTGCGGAGAGGTCCTCTGCTGCTGCCAGACATGGCGGCCCCAGGACCTGGGAGGCTGTGCTCTTGCCACCTGCAAGCCAAGTCTCCTGGCCCCCGCCCGGAGCTGGTCACCTGGACCCTGCTTCCTCCTCCAGCTCTCCTGGGTCAAGGAGCGGGCAAGAGATCCTCTTTGGTGCTGGGAGACCCATGCGGGAGCCCTTCCCTAGCCAGCCCACCCCCATTTCCAGGGAAGCACAGGGACTTGGTGGTGGAATCGGCAAACTGAATCCACGTGATGGCAGCAGTGCACAAAGAATGCCAAGGGTCAAGGACGACAGGTGTTCTCCCTCTGCCCTTCGCTAAGCAAAAAAAAAAAAATTAAAAATTAAAAAAAGCCAGAGATCTCCTCCCAAGCTCCAAGATGGAGGCCAACCATGTAGGCCGGGACTGGACAGACATGAGGCTCTAGTGCTGCTGCTTGGGACCCCAGGTTGATCAGCAAGTGGGGGTGCGTGGGGCAGATTGCGGTTACAAACCTTAACAGATTCCTCCATGCCCTGCACTGCCCTGAGACACTCGGCTTTGGGCGCTTACCAGCCCAGAAGGGCCCGCCTGAAAGTATCATGTGGTACCTGGAGAGGGGCCGGGTGATGGAGGGTGTGATGGAGGGAGCCAAGTGGGGAGTGTGTGGATGTGGGCATAGAAGCTCTTGAGAGCCCGCACCAGACCCTAAGGGAATCCTCCACAAACCACATGCCAATCTGGACTATAGGGGAGGAGCCTCAGAGACATACTCATGGATTTGTGGACCAAGGGCTGAGCGTCGCCCCCTAGCTGCCAAACCAGGGTCTTCTCACAGCTGAATTTCTGCTCTTGCCTGCTCTCACCCCAAACACACATACACACACACACACACACAAAGACACAGACACAGACACACACACACACACACACACACACACACACACACACACAGAGTAGCTTTCAGAGATGCAGCCGCTGTCTACATGATTCCACCCACCAGGGTGACCAGTACAGCTGCCAGGATGGCCTTGGGTCTTCTGGCCCACCCTTCCAGGTCAAGCCGGCCACCCAAAAAGGGGCCTCCCAGGCTGACTCTGGTCCTGCTAGGGCAGTGCCTTGGTGGTGACCCAGAACCCTGAACACACAGGAAGATTTCAAACCAAGTGAGACGACCACCCAACTCCATGAGACGCTAGGTCCAGCACGGAAGTCCCACCTGGCAAAAGGCCGCTCCAGGATGGACACAAGGCAAAAGGGCAGGCAGCTGTGTGCACTGGTCAAGACTCCAGGGTCGGGGGCCTGAGTCCCGTGTCCCATGCTCCGATGGTCTGATATTGAGATACGAGAGGAGAAGGGCTTCCTTCCAAAACCTTGGCCTCCATGGTGAAGTGAATTCAGGTGGATGCTGCCCCATATCACCAGAAGCAGGGACTACTGGGGGCCGGGGACATGCACGACCTCGCCTAAACAGGCAGGCCAGCCAGGTACCTGAGGTGGAGACAAGGACACATCAAAAGAAGAAACATTGCACCCACCTGCCCTCTTGCCTACCAAACCCTGGGCTCAGGCCCCCACCTTAACCGTCTCCTAGGTAGCACCAGGCAACCATTCTGACCTACCTCCAGCTCTGTCACAATCCCTCTCCCCTGCACAGTCCTCCACGTCCCACCCCTAACCTCCCACTTCCCGACCCTACCATACCCTACACTAACTACCAGGCACCACTCAGGAAACTTCTCTTTCCGTTCTCTAACTTCCCCAAGACCCTGTCAGGCATTGAACTCTCTGCATCCTCTATGGACACCCACCTACCTGTGGCAGGGCCTAGGCACACACAGGACTCAGCTCTCTCAACAGATTCAAGTGGACCGAGGACATGTAACATAAAAGCTGAGGGACAAGAAGCAATTCTCACTCTTAACTCCAGGATGCCTGCAGCACCCACCCACCCTGTCTGTCCTTATGGATGTCCCACAACATTCCAGGTGTCCTACACAAAATTCCCTCCAGGGGCACAGATCCATGGAACAGAAAAAAGTGTCCATAGACAGAGTGGGTCTGCCCACCAGCCTGCATGAAAAACAGCCACAAACTAGAGAACACCCAACACCCCACAAGCAGATTCTCATTTGCTCTCCCACACTCTCCCATCCTGTCCCTCCCCCCTCTCTCTCCCTGTGGCCCCCCCTCTCATTTATCTATCCTCCTCTACCTCCACCTCTATCTCTATCTCCCTTGTCCCTGTCTCCCATGGACAGTCCCATCCCTGGTATCCAAGGTAGCTAGGCCATGTTCATCTGGGAAATGCTTTGTATTCCCCAACGGGAAGCCTTCCTTCCATGAGCACTGAAAGTCTCCAGAAGCCATCCTCCACACTGCTGACATCTTCTTGATGGAGCCTAGAAGGAAATCACTCTCCCTTCCACCTGGAGACAAGCTTGTCTATGGTCTTCCAACTCTCCATCTCTACAAAGCCTCCTGGAGACATTTGGTGAGGCTAAAAGGGGAGCTTCCTGGTGCAGGGGGTGAGGTTGGAGGCCCTGACTTCCTAGATCTGCCTGGTAGGCCACTCCAAAGGACAGTCCTGCCACCTTCCCGATGGTTCTGAGACAATGCTCTCAGCCACCATGCCCCGGCACCCCCTGAGCCCCAAACCACACACAGGATGCACCACTGAAAACCTTGTGCTCACCAGAACTGGAGCTGAAGGATGGAGCCTTAGAAGGCTCCACTACATGCCAACCTGTCCTTCCCTCAACCCGTGCCTGACCACCATAACTGTTACACACTGTGCCTCTCAGGCACTGCTTATGGACACTCACAGGATTAGGCCACAACAAAACCAGGAACACACAAACACCCAATACACACACACACACTCACACACACACACAAACACACACACACACAGAGCAGTTCTAGGTCTACAGATAGTGTCCTCAGTTAATATAAGAGCCTTCTTTAAGTGTTCCTCCTACTGAAATGATGTCTGGACAGGGCAGTGCAGGACAACGGGCTTTTTGAACTTGACCCTGGGAGTTCTCCCTGGGTTTAAGGCAAAGGGAGCTAGGCAGGAGAACACAAGAAGGAGTATGCGGCCTGCATGTATCCTGCATGACACAGAGGAGGCTTGTCAGGGGAGGCAGGGACCATGAAACCTGGCCACCATGGTACCTAAGTTCTTCCTGGCCTCTTTGTGAGCACCCTTGAGTCCAAACCCTGGTCTTGATGCTTCTACTGGGATTCCCTTGAGCCACCACACTGCCTTGAGCTCCAGGATCACTGGGTACACACAACCAGCTTGCATAGGATGATGATGGGGGGGGGAGGGACCTCGCAGACCACTTGTAGGATTCTGGGGTTTTGCTTTGGAGCAGGAACCTTTTCTGACAGGTTGCAGTCCCTGAATTCCACCTGTAGCACAGCTCAAGGGCAAACCATATCAAAGGAACAAAAGGCAATCCAGAGAGAAGGCCTGGCAGCCAGAAAGGAGAGGGGCTTTCAGGAGAAGTTAAATGGATGACAGACATTTGGCCACAGTGGCTAGCACCAGACCTGAGACCCTGAGCACCTCCCAGAGATGCTGGGCAGAGTTTGTGTGGTTTCTCAAAGTGAGCTGTGGATACTGCTAGGGAGGCTCAGACAAAAGATGGGCGGTCCTGCGTGGCCTGGTACACCAAGGTAAGGGCAGGCAGGCAGGCACACAGGATGTTTCCCCAAAACGACCATGATGCAGCCCAGGCTGCACAATCCCCTGCGGAGAGGTCCTCTGCTGCTGCCAGACATGGCGGCCCCAGGACCTGGGAGGCTGTGCTCTTGCCACCGGCAAGCCAAGTCTCGTGGCCCCCGCCCGGAGCTGGTCACCTGGACCCTGCTTCCTCCTCCAGCTCTCCTGGGTCAAGGAGCGGGCAAGAGATCCTCTTTGGTGCTGGGAGACCCATGCGGGAGCCCTTCCCTAGCCAGCCCGCCCCCATTTCCAGGGAAGCACAGGGACTTGGTGGCGGAATCGCCAAACTGAATCCACGTGATGGCAGCAGTGCACCAAGAATGCCAAGGGTCAAGGACGACAGGTGTTCTCCCTCTGCCCTTCGCACAGCAAAAAAAAAAAATTAAAAATTAAAAAAAGCCAGAGATCTCCTCCCAAGCTCCAAGATGGAGACCAACCATGTAGGCCGGGACTGGACAGACATAAGGCTCTAGTGCTGCTGCTCGGGACCCCAGGTTGATCAGCAAGTGGGGGTGCTTGGGGCAGATTGCAGTTACAAACCTTAACAGGTTCCTCCATGCCCTGCACTGCCCTGAGACACTCGGCTTTGGGCGCTTACCAGCCCAGAAGGCCCCACCTGAGAGTATCATGTGGTACCTGGAGAGGGCCCGGGTGATGGAGGGTGTGATGGAGGGAGCCAAGTGGGGAGTGTGTGGATGTGGGCATAGAAGCTCTTGAGACCCCGCACCAGACCCTAAGAGAATCCTCCACAAACCACATGCCAATCTGGACTATAGGGGAGGAGCCTCAGAAACATACTCATTGATTTGAGGACCAAGGGCTGAGCGTCGCCCCCTACCTGCCAAACCAGGGTATTTTCACAGCTGCATTGCTGCCCTTGCCCCGCTAGAACTCCAAACACACACATACACAAACACACACACACACACACACACACACACACACACACACTCACACAGAGTAGCTTTCAGAGATCCAGCCGCTGTCTACATGATTCCACCCACCAGGGTGACCAGTACAGCTGCCAGGATGGCCTTGGGTCTGCTGACCCAAGCTTCCAGGTCAAGGCTCCAGCCAAGAGGGGCCTCCCAGGCTGACCCTGTTCCTTCTGGGGGCAGTGGGGTGGTGATGTGCCAGAACCCAGAGCACAGGAGAAGGTGTCACACCAAGGGAGTGGTCCAACCAACTGAATGGGGCCCTAGGCCCACCCCTGGGCTTCCCACCTGGCAAAAGGCTGCTCCCTGATGGACACAGGGCAAAAGACATGCAACTGTGGGCACTAGTCGGGGCTCCAGGATAGGGGTACTGAGTCCCGTATTGTCTCATATCCCATGGTCCCATTGACTAATATATAATGGGAGAGGAAAAGGGCTTACTTCCAAAACCTTGGTCTTGGAAGTGATGTGCGTTCAGATGGATGTGCCCCACACCATCCAAAGCAGGGACCACAAGGGGCCAGGGACATGCACGACCTCGCCTAAACAGGCAGGCCGTCCAGGTACCTGAGGTGGAGACAAGGACACATCAAAAGAAGAAACATTGCACCCACCTGCCCTCTTGCCTACCAAACCCTGGGCTCAGGCCCCCACCTTAAACGTCTCATAGGCAGCACCAGGCAACCATTCTGACCTACCTCCAGCTCTGTCACAATCCCTCTCCCCTGCACAGTCCTCCACCTCCCACCCCTAACCTCCCACCTCCGACCCTACCCTACCCTACACTAACTACCAAGCACCACTCAGGAAACTTCTCTTTCCATTCTCTAACTTCCCCAAGACCCTGTCAGGCATGGAACTCTCTGTATCCTCTATGGACACCCACCTACCTGTGGCAGGGCCTAGGCACACACAGGACTCAGCTCTCTCAACAGATTCAAGTGGACCGAGGACAGGTAACATAAAAGCTGAGGGACAAGAAGCAATTCTCACTCTTAACTCCAGGATGCCTGCAGCACCCACCCACCCTGTCTGTTTTTATGGATGTCCCACAACATTCCAGGTGTCCTACACAAAATTCCCTCCAGGGGCACAGATCCATGGAACAGAAAAAATTGTCCATAGACAGAGTGGGTCTGCCCACCAGCCTGCATGAAAAACAGCCACAAACTAGAGAACACCCAACACCCCACAAGCAGATTCTCATTTGCTCTCCCACACTCACTCATCCTGTCCCTCCCCCCTCTCGCTCCCTGTGCCCCCCCTCATTTATCTATCCTCCTCTACCTCCACCTCTATCTCTGTCTCCCTCTGTCCCTGTCTCCCATGGACAGTCCCATCCCTGGTATCCAAGGTAGCTAGGCCATGTTCATCTGGGAAATGCTTTGTATTCCCCAACGGGAAGCCTTCCTTCCATGAGCACTGAAAGTCTCCAGAAGACATCCTCCACACTGCTGACATCTTCTTGATGGAGCCTAGAAGGAAATCACTCTCCCTTCCACCTGGAGACAAGCTTGTCTATGGTCTTCCAACTCTCCACCTCTACAAAGCCTCCTGGAGACATTTGGTGAGGCTAAAAGGGGAGCTTCCTGGTGCAGGGGGTGAGGTTGGAGGCCCTGACTTCCTAGACCTGCCTGGTAGGCCACTCCAAAGGACAGTCCTGCCACCTACCCGATGGTTCTGAGACAATGCTCTCAGCCACCATGCCCCGGCACACCCCTGAGCCCCAAACCACACACAGGATGCACCACTGAAAACTTTGTGCTCACCAGAACTGGAGCTGAAGGATGGAGCCTTAGAAGGCTCCACTACATGCCAACCTGTCCTTCCCTCAACCCTGGCCTCACCACCATAACTCTTACATACTGTGCCTCTCAGGCACTGCTTATGGATACTCACAGGATTAGGCCACAACAAAACCAGGAACACACAAACACCCAATACACACACACACACACACACACACACACACACACACACAGAGAGACAGAGAGAGAGACAGAGAGAGAGAGAGAGAGAGAGAGAGAGAGAGAGAGCAGTTCTAGGTCTACAGATAGTGTCCTCTGTTAATATCAGAGCCTTCTTTAAGTGTTCCTCCTGCTGAAATGATGTCTGGACAGGGCAGTGCAGAACAACGGGCTTTTTGAACTTGACCCTGGGAGTTCTCCCTGGGTTTAAGGCAAAGGGAGCTAGGCAGGAGAACACAAGAAGGAGTATGCGGCCTGCATGTATCCTGCATGACACAGAGGAGGCTTGTCAGGGGAGGCAGGGACCATGAAACCTGGCCACCATGGTACCTAAGTTCTGCCTGGCCTCTTTGTGAGCACCCCTGAGTCCAAACCCTGGTCTGGATGCTTCTACTGGGATTCCCCTTGAGCCACCACACTGCCTTGAGCTCCTGGATCACTGGGTATACACAACCAGCTTGCATAGAATGATGATGGGGGGGGAGGGACCTCGCAGACCACTTGTAGGATTCTGGGGTTTTGCTTTGGAGCAGGAACCTTTTCTGACAGGTTGCAGTGCCTGAATTCCACCTGTAGCACAGCTCAAGGGCAAACCCTGTCAAAGGAACAAAAGGCAATCCAGAGAGAAGGCCTGGCAGCCAGAAAGGAGAGGGGCTTTCAGGAGAAGTTAAATGGATGACAGACATATGGCCACAGTGGCTAGCACCAGACCTGAGACCCTGAGCACCTCCCAGAGATGCTGGGCAGAGTTTGTGTGGTTTCTCAAAGTGAGCTGTGGATACTGCTAGGGAGGCTCAGACAAAAGATGGGCGGTCCTGCGTGGCCTGGTGCACCATGGTAAGGGCAGGCAGGCAGGCACACAGGATGTTTCCCCAAAATGACCATGATGCAGCCCAGGCTGCACAATCCCCAGTGGAGAGGTCCTCTGCTGCTGCCAGACATGGCGGCCCCAGGACCTGGGAGGCTGTGCTCTTGCCACCTGCAAGCCAAGTCTCGTGGCCCCCGCCCGGAGCTGGTCACCTGGACCCTGCTTCCTCCTCCAGCTCTCCTGGGTCAAGGAGCGGGCAAGAGAACCGCTTTGGTGCTGGGAGACCCAGGCGGGAGCCCTTCCCTAGCCAGCCCGCCTCCATTTCCAGGGAAGCACAGGGACTTGGTGGTGGAATCGGCAAACTGAATCCACGTGATGGCAGCAGTGCACCAAGAATGCCAACCGCCAAGGGGAATGATGCTTCTCCCTAGGCCCTTCGCAAAGCAAAAAAGAAAAAAAAAAAAAAGAAAAATAAAAAAGAAAAAAAAAACAAAATTTAAAACAAAAAAAAGCCAGAGTTCTGCCAAGTTTCAAGATGGAGGCCAACCATGTAGGCAGGGACTTGACAGACATGAGACTCTAGGGCTGCTGCTAGGGATCCCAGGGTGTTCAGTGTGTGGGGATGTGGTGGGCAGATGGAGGTTACCGCCCTTAACGGGTTCCTCCGCTTCCCTGAGACCCTGGGCTTTGGGCACATGGCAGCCCATGAAGGCCCCGCCTGAGGGTATCATATGGTACCTGGAGAGGGGGCGGGTGGTAGAGGGTGTGATGGAGGGGGCCAAGTGGGGAGTGTGTGGATGTGGGTTCAGAGGCACTTGAGAGCCTGCGCCAGACCCTAAGGGAATCCTCCACAAACCACATCTGGATTCTAGGGGAAGGAGCCTCAGAAACATACTCATGGATTTGGGGACCGGGGCTGAGCGTTGCCCCCTAGCTGCCAAAGCAGGGTATTCTCACAGCTGCATCCCTGCCCTTGCGGGCCCTCACCCCTAACACACACACACACACACACACACACACACACACACACACGGACGGACGCACACACACACACACACACACACACACACACACACACACACACACACAGTAGCTTTCAGAGATCCAGCCGCTGTCTACATGATTCCACCCACCAGGGTGACCAGTACAGCTGCCAGGATGGCCTTGGGTCTGCTGACCCAAGCTTTCAAGTCAAGGTGCCAGCCAAGAGGGGCCTCCCAGGCTGACGCCAGTCCTGCTAGGGCAGTGGGCTTTTGGTGTCCCAGAACCCAGAGCACAGGGGAAGGTGTGACCACAAGGGAGACGACCACCCACCTCAATGGGACCCTAGGCCCAGCATGGGCTTCCCTCCTGGCAGAAGGACAGGCAGCTGTGGGAACTGGTCAGGACTTCAGGATCGTGGCCTGAGACCAATGTCCCATGGTTCCATGGTCTAATATTGAGATGGGAGAAGAGAAGGGCTTCCTTCCAAAACCTTGGCGTCCGTGGTGAAGTGCATTCAGGGGGATGCTGCCCCACATCATCCAAAGCAGGGACCACTAGGGGCCGGGGACATCCACAACCTCAACTCAACAGGCAGGCCAGCCAGGTCGCTGAGGTGGAGACAAGGACACATCAAAAGAAGAAACATTGCACTCACCTGCCCTCTTGCCTACCAAACCCTAGGCCCAGGCCCCCACCTTAACCGTCTCCTAGGCAGCACCAGGCAACCACTGTGACCTACTTCCACCTCTGTCACAATCCCTCTCCTCTGCACAGCCCTCCACCTCCCACCCCTAACCTCCCACCTCCCGTCCCTACCCTACACCAACTACCAGGCACCACTCAGGAAATTTCTCTTTCCATTCTCTAACTTCCCCAAGACCCTGTCAGGCATGGAACTCTCTGTATCCTCTGTGGACACTCACCTACCTGTGGCAGGGCCTAGGCACACACAGGACTCAGCTCTCTCAACAGATTCAAGTGGACCGAGGACAGGTAACATAAAAGCTGAGGGACAAGAAGCAATTCTCACTCTTAACACCAGGATGCCTGCAGCACACACCCACCCTGTCTGTCCTTATGGATTTCCCCAACATTCCAGGTGTCCTACACAAAATTCCCTCCAGGGGCACAGATTCATGGAACAGAAAAATTGTCCACAGAAAGTGGGTCTGCCCACCAGCCTGCATGAAAAAAAAACACCAACAAACTAGAGAACACCCAACACCCCACATGCAGATTCTCATTGGCTCTCCTACCCTCTCTCTCCCTTTTGCCCCCCCTGCTTCTCATTTATCTATCCTCCTCTACCTCCACCTCTACCTCTATCTCTGTCTTTCCCTATCCTTTGCTCCTATGTACAGTCCCATCCCTGGTGTCCACGGAAGATAGGCCATGTTCAGTTTGGAAATGGTTTGCACACCTCAACAGGAAGCCTTCCTTCCATGAGCACTGAAAGACTCCAGAGGCCCTCCTCCACAATGCTGACATCTTCTATGATGGAGCCTAGAAGAAAATCACTCTCTCTGCCACCTGGAGACAAGCTTGTCTATGGTCTTCCAACTCTCCATCTCTACAAAGCCTCCTGGAGACATTTGCTTAGGCTAAAAAGGGAGCTTCCTTGTGCCTGGGTGAGGGTGGAGGTCCTGACTTCCTAGACCTGCCTGGCAGGCCACTCCAAAGGAGGGTCTCACCACCTTTCCAATGGTTCCTACACAATGCTCTCATCCATCATGCTCTGGCAAGCCCTGACCCCAAACCACACACATGAGGCACCAAACCTTGTGCTCATCTGAACTGGTGCTGAAGGATGGAGCCCTAAAAGGCTTCTCTACATGCCAACCTGTCCTTCCCTTACATCCCAGAGCTGACCACCATAACTGTTACATACTGTGCTTCTCCGCCACTGCTTATGGCTTCTCACAGGACTAGGCCACAAAAATCCCAGGTATACACAAACACCCAACACACACACACACACACACACACACACACACACACACACACACACACAGACAAACACACAAGCACTCCTCCATGCTTAGCAGTTCTAGGACTCTAGATAGAGCTTTCTGTTAATTTCAGAACCTTCGAGAAGTATTCTTCCATCTGAGATGATGCTTGGACAGGGGAGTGCAAGACAAGGGGCTTTTGGATCTTTGACCCTGGGTGTTCTTCCTGGGTTTAATGCAAAGGGAGCTAGGCAGATGGACACAGAAAGGAGTATGCAGCCTGCATGTGTATCCTGCATGACACAGAGGAGGCTTGTCAGGGGAGGCAGGGGCTGTGAAACCTGTCCACCATGGTACCTAAGTCCTGCCTGGCCACATTGTGAGCACCCTTGAGTTCAAACCCTGCTCTGGATGCTTCTACTGGGTTTCACTTAGAGCCTCTACACTGTCTTATTGGGTACCCAGAACCAGCTTGCATAGGATGATGATGGGGGGGGGAGGTTCAGACTTTTTTTAGTGTTGTGAGGATGTGGCTGTGGAGCAGGAAATTTTTCGGACAGCTCCGAATTCCTGAATTCCTCTTGTAGCACAGTTCAAGGGGAAAGCCTTGTAAAAGAAACAAAAGGCAAACCAGAGAGAAGGCCTGGCAGACAGAGATTAGAGAGGATGGCAGGGAGTGAGTCAAATGGATGGCAGACGTTTGGCCACACTGACCATATGTCCCTGAGCTTTTGTGAACCACTCTAGATACCTGGTAGTATGTGTGTGGTTTCCAGAAGTGAAGTCTGGGTGCTGTTGGGAAGGCTCCACCATATTTAGTGGGTCATTATGTGGCTTTTTGCATCTTGTGAAGTACGGCATGAGAAATTCCCCACATCAACCCAGATGCAGCCTAGAATGGCATGATTCTCCATGGGACAGTGATAGCAATTCTTCTGAGAGAATATTTAATTTAAATACATGTGATCTTATACAGCATTCATACATATTATATATTTTTTATTTTTAATGTGTATACAATATATATATATATATATGATTATGTTAATTATTCCATCCTGACCCCTGTAGTTTCAAATGACATTTAAACCCCACTCTGTATCTTTCCTATAAGGATATAAACAAGGAGTAATTTCCTTGACATAATAATGTACTTAAAATTGATGTCGACATATAAAAAGGTGTAACAGTCATAAAAGAAGAATTGTAAGATCACAGAGGTGTTTCAGGTAAAAGCATTTCCTTGTGTGTGTGTCTGAAAACCTGTGTCTAGATCCTCTGTCAACCATAGCGCCCCTGTTGTTCTACCTTTGTTTAGGTAGACAGAAATTAAAGAAGCAAGGAGAATTAAGCCAAAAATTTTAGGTCCATCATTTTGGAGTGTGCGCTGAAAATGCAAAAATAAGAGAGACCCTGTTTCAGACAAGGTTAACAATGAAAACCAACTGGTTATAATTGATCTAACCACTGTGTATACGTGCCTCATGCACTACACATACACACTTTGTATATATATATATATATATATATATATATATATATATATATATATACACACATGTGTATGTATATATACGTATATATATATACACACTAGCACACACACACACACACACACACACACACAGAAATTTAAAAGATAAAGTAAACTTCAAAAATAATTCTGCCATGCTGAATGTGTTATAAAAGGCCTCTTATCTTAGCCTTGGGTGGTGAAAGCAGGAGGATGTTGGGGACAAGACACTTAGTTTGAAAAATAATAGAGGAAGAGAACCTAAAGCTTATCAGGTATCAAATCACCTTGGAGTATACACAGACTTGAGAAAGAGCGATGGCTATGTACAGGAAGTTCCTAGTTCCATGCCTGGTTCACTGATAAACCTTGATAAACCTTGTAGGGATGCAGAAACTAAATGGAGAGGTAACTTCTTTTGTGTTGTTTTGTGTATTAGGTCATTCCTTTATCATTCTAGACTATAGAGGTGGAAGCTTAAGTATTCCTACATTTGAGTAAAAACACAGCAAAAAAAAAATAGCCCGTGGCTATATGTGAACATAATATTCATCGTGGTAAATAAGTAGGAACTATGATATCAATCTCTTCAGAAACTTTAAGTTTTAAATAATGCTGCATTGGAGGCTTATGCTTCAGTATGATTAACAACAAATACAAGGATACAGAGGAACACCCACAAATATAGACAATGCTCTCATTTGTACATAATTTGCATTTTGACCTGTTTTTTTAAATAGGACTTTCTCTTCTTAGGCATATTATGTATTATTATAGACTTTGGGATCGGAAAGAATTTTTTCTTGAAAATTTTAAATTTTAAGTTTCATTATTCCTTTAATATTCCAGGGAGCAAGTGGTTGTAGGGCAGAGAGCTTTTCCTCACATGAGCAAGGTACTGGTATCCACAATCAGTGCTGTAAAATATTCATAACCATGATTTCATGTCTTCTCCAGTTCACAAAACTCTAGAGTCTAGAGCAGTGAAAATGTGACTGGCCGGTGGTGCATGTCTTTAATCCCAGCATTTGGGAGACTTAGAAGGATTTCTTAGTTGGAGGACAGCCTGGTCTACAGAGCGAGTTCCAGGGCAGCCAGGGCTACACAAAGAAACCTTGTCTTTCTAACAACAACAACAACAACAAAATGCCCCTGAAATTTTGTGAGAACTTGACAATGCACACTCAGAAAGGCAGCTGTTTTTGGTGATGTTTTCCCCTCTGAAACATCCACAAAAGTAAACGTTCTTGCAGTAAGTTTGGGGAACCCGCACAGCCTTGCACAGGGCGGCCACACTTTAGCGATTCCTTAGCTCAAACCACCACAGCACCCGCGCCTAAATGGCGGTGCACAGGCAGAGAGTAGGGGGCCCTGCTTAGTGCTAAGTCCCTGAGCCCTCTCCGGCCTCCCGCAGCCTCCTCTGGACCAGGGAAGTGATTCCGGGTCCCCCACAAGGCCCTTCCACCAGGCTTTCCGGATGCTGCCCAGTGCACAAACTCAAGTGTCCCTAAACTCATGAACAAGGCCATCCCACGTGGTGTCTCCTCCACCTGCCAGAGGGTCCGTCCCAGTGAGTGCCAAGTCCCAAGGCTCCAGGCTCAGGGTCACACACTCAGGGACAGGAGTGGCCCTGGCTCTAGAGAGATCACTCAAGCTACCAGGAAGGTGGGGATAATGCAAGAATCTTACGTGGTCCAGGCAGGGCCATCCTGTGGTCGGATCTCAGGCCTCTGGGGGGCTGCAACCGCCAGCAGCGGGCACTTGGGGCCTTCTTCCCACTCTCCCAACTCTTGGTTGAGGGTCGGTCGGAAAGAAAAAGGAAATTCCTGTCCCTCTGAGTGCTGGCCCCGCCCAGCGGATAACTGATCTATCCTAGATCCATCCCAGAGTCTCAAAGGGGCGGGAGCTCTGGACCTGGGAAAGCCGCGAGGGTTTCTTTGCTACTTCCTGAGAAAATCTTTGACTCCACAGGGTGACTGAGGGAACCATATAACGGGAAATTAGCATTTACGGGAGAAACAAACAAATATGTTTTAATAAGGATTAAAGTGTTGTGCCACCACACCCCTTTGAGTGTTTTGCCTGCATATATGTGTGTGTGTACCACAAGCATTCCTTGTGCCCACAGAGGACAGAAAGAGGAACTGAGAGGGCACTGGATCCCTTGGAACTGGAGTTATAGACACAGATGGCTGTGAGCTGCCGCAGAAGTGCTGGGAACTGTGCCTGGGTCCTTTGGAAGAGCAGTGGTTGCTTGCTCTTCAGGAGGGGCATGTCCTCAAGTTTTGGCAGGCAACCAAACCAATGGCAACAGCTTATATTGTCTGAGGAAATCTCTTGGACCATCAAACCACAAAACTCAAAGGAGGTTTCACACACCTGGCACCAGAGTTTTTCTCCTAATGTCTGTGCTTCCAGGGGAGGGCATTATTCCCCAGGATGGGATATTTCCAATTAAACTACATGTACATATTTTGTATATGCATTTTAAAGAAAGCCTATGAGAAATAGATCTGCCTATGGATTTTTTCAAACACCCAAAGCATTCTTTATCCATTCACTCTCCTGCTAGGTTTCCCACCCCATACATTACCCTCCCCCCAATCCCACCCCCACCCCCGTCATTGCCCTCCCCACTTATGTTTTTCCCCATTTCCCCTTCCTGTCTTCATGGCACCTGTTCTCTACTACAGAGCCAGGAAACCAAAAGAGATATTCCTTTCTTATGTGTGCTCTGTGCTTGCTAAAGGTTTTAGTTGTTGTTGTTGTTGTTGTTATTGTTTTATTTTTCTAGAGACAGAGTTTCTCTGTGTAACCTTGGCTGTCCTGGACCACGCTCTGTAGATTCAGACTGGCCTCAGACTCAGAGATCGACCTGCATCTGCCTAAGTACTGGAACTAAATATTTGTGCTACCACCTCCCAGTGTTAATTTTTTAAATTAGCAGACAAATTGTTGCCTTTCATTATTGATGAAATGACATTTTTATAGATGTGTTTCATTTTAATTTTTTCATTCCCCCTTCCCCCACTCTACCTTGTACCCCTGATTTCCTCTTTCTATCTGATCGTCCTGTACCTCCACTCAAATAGTCCTTCTCCTATTTGGTTGAAAGCAGCCCATTCTACTAAAAATTCCTTCCATGAATGTTCCTGATACCATTTTTCACATGACCTCAAGTGTGAAACAAGCTACATGTCCATTGACTGATGAATGTTTAAACAAAATGCTTAAACGTTTTCAGTTTGTTGTTTCTGAAACAAGGACTCACACTGTAGCCTGAGCTGGCTGAACTACATCCCTAGCTCGTTTTAATCAAAAATTTGTTTTGAGACAGGGTTTGGCTAAGTTGCGCAGGCCAGCTTTGAACTTCCTACCCTCCTGCTTTTGTCTCCAGAGTAGCTGGAGTTACAAGTGTGCACCGCCAGGCCAAGCAAGTGAGGAATAGTTTAATTCAAGTATCTTATCCGAGTTGGTCTGTAAGTTATTCTGTTCATTTTCTAAAAATATTGACAACATATTTGTATATCATTAAATATTTGCATCCCATTCTGGGTGACTGTGCTGAGAACTGAACCTCATGCTGAATATATACCCCAGTTCCTACATCTCTACATTAGCCCCTATATCTTTATATTTCTTTATTATTTCACTATGTCATTTAAGGAACTACATATGGCTTAGCGTTGGATTAGGGCAGGATGAATACTCCTTTTGCTCCAATGGTTTGACTGCCTGATTCAAAGAAGGATGTGGATAACACATCATGTTTCAGAAAGTTACTAGGAGGACCTGTGTCTGTCTATTGTAGTCAGACTTACATTTTTCACCAGCCAGTTCCCCCCAAAAAAAAAACAACAAAGAAACTTCTTATTAATTATAAATGTGCAACCAATTGCTAAGGGTTGATTTTAGCTAGGCCTTGTAACTTATATTAACCCATTTCTATTAATCTATGTGCTGCCATATGGCTCATGGCTTGTAACCTCATTTCCTACATGTCCTGCTCCCTCTGTATCTTGCCAATGACACTCAGACTCAGCCCTTGTCCCTCCTAGCATTCTGTCTGCCCAAAAAAATCCTGTCTAGGTATCGAACAATCGGGTTTTTATTGACAATGAGAGCAATACATATTTACAGTGCACAGAGATTGTTCCACAGCATTCTATAGCCAGCTAGAAATTACAATTGAGTTCAATGTTCAAGCCGGATGTTCCTCTGTCAATGTAAAAACAGCTTTTGTGGAGAGATAGCTCATTTGGTAGGTTGCTTATAGAGTATGCAGGAAGTCCTGGCTGGATTTGATTCCCAGCACCACAAAAATCAAGCATGGTGGTGCATGAATATAACCCCAGGAAGAGTTAGGACGATCAGAAATTCACGATCATCATTGGCTACATAGTGAATTTGGGAATAGCCTGGGCTACTGATGAATCAGCCTTCCTCCATATTAGATTTAAAGATCATCTTATAATAAAGACAAACTATGTTCATTCCTATTTATGATGAAACCTTTGCTTCTCAAGGATTGGGCTATATCTCACCTGTAACCTTACCTACACATGGTTCTCTATGGCCTGTTCTGAGAAAAGATAACCATATCTTTGCTTGAAAAAGTTGTTATGACTACCTGTTGTTATAACTAAATTGTTATGCCCATCTTACAACTATATCTTTGTTTGAGGAGACTGTTACAATTAACTTGTTATGCATTTGTTCTGTTCCTGTAACCCCACCTACTTTGTCTACCAAATCCTCCCTTTTGGAAAGCCCCTACCTCTAAGCTACAAAACCTTTTTCTTCCTCATGTCCATTGTTGGCCTCTTGAACTCCAACTTAGGGGAGGGCAGCCCATGTACACAAATAAAAATAAAAAAGCTTGCTTTAATTAATTTGGCAATGATGACTTGGGTTGGTGGTCTTTCTCCTCTCATCTTTGGTATTAAGTTTAAGTAGCTCTCTCTCTCTCTCTCTCTCTCTCTCTCTCTCTCTCTCTCTCTCTCTCTCTCTCTCTGTGTGTGTGTGTGTGTGTGTGTTTTCAAGTCAGAGTTTCACCATGTAGACCTGACTGTGCTAGAACAAGCTCTGTAGACCAGACTGTCCTCAAACACAGAGACTTGCCTGCCTCTGGCTCCCAATTGCTGGGATTAAAGAAGTGAGCCACCACCACCTGGCAAGAAATTCTATTAGAAAAACCAGGAATGATAAAATCCTATGATATACTTGCAATATATTGAATTAGAGTTTTCAAAAACTTTTGGCTCCATTAACAATATAGCATTATGAATATGTGCTTGTAGCACACCCAGAACAATTGACATAAGATAGACCATAGAAAAAGAATTCCCTGCTTATTGCATAACAATTATTAATGAATTTCTAATGGCATGTGCCACCTCTGCCCTGTGTGCTCTTGCTCTCTCTGCCCCAGTTCTATTGATGGGAGCATCAAGTATGGGAGATTGAAGCTAGCTGGGTAAAATCTATTATAAGCTCAATAATCATTTAATAATATTCTAAGCCTTTAGGTGGGTAGAAAGTAGTGATCTGTTGCTTTATTCCAAGAGAATTTCACTTGATAGTACAGGGATATTAGTTCATACAGAGAGGTGTGTAGTCTGAAGTTTTTTTGTGTCCTGCCTGGTCACACAGCTGCTCAGACCCAAATAAACTTGCAGAGGCTTATATTAATTATGAACTGTATGGTGATGGCCTATGGTTCAAGCTTCTTATTAGGTAGCTCTTATAACTACAATCAGCCCATTTCTATTAATCAATATGTCACCACGTGTTCCATGGCTTTACCTGTGTGCCATTATGTGCTGCTTCTTAGACTGCAAGATAGTGTCTCTCCTGCCTCTTCTTTTTCATTTCCCTATCTCCCGTGGATTTTCCCACCTGGCTCCTTCCGGCCCTGCCATAGGCCAATTCAGCTTTATTTATCAACCAATCAGAGCAACACATATTCACAGCATACAGAAATATACCACAGCTCTTCCCCTTTTCTATCTAATAAAAAGGAAAGTTTTAACTTTCACATAGTAAAATTGCATATAATAGAAGAGAATTACAGTTATAATATCTAGACGATTTGTATTTGGCAAAAATCAATGAAAATATTCTATCTATCCTATATTTGTGAGTCTAAAGATTCGTATTTATCATTTATCATAACTAAGGAAAATTATAATTGTAATTATCTTTTCTTCAACTACATCAACGACTCCAGTAGGATATATTACCTAAGAAAACAGGAAGTACATTGTAAGCAACTTCCAAAAATCTAAATTAACACAGATAGCGGGCTGCCTGTACATGTTTTTGTGTTTGAGTCTCTATCAGTTTTCTGCAAGGAATCATGACCACACCTAACAGCAAATTTGAAGTCTCTAAAAAGATGATGGGGCCCCACAATGACTATTCCACATGGACAATAACAATACCACTAAGCTGACAAACATCACCCAAAGATCAGCTTTGGACTCCAAACTGCTCAGGACAATTCCAAACTGGCTATCTGCGATGATCCAGCCTCACAGACTCCTTGAACAAGGACTTGAGATAAGCCCTGCACGTTTGCATTATGCAGAGACTGGACAACAAATGATATAGCTACCTCCTCCAGGACTTGACAATTAATTCAAAATTTTTCTTTTCAGGATCCCCTAAAGATGCCAGAAGTTCCAACAAACTAATTGGATTCATAGAATCTTTAGCATTGCTTTACACACACACACACACACACACACACACACACACACACACACACACTGCCCAAAGCTTGGAACTTCAGTTAACAGGAAACTGCCATTTGTAGTCAGCCATAATAAAAGGGTTACATAGTGCAACTACATGGAAGTTGAGAACCTTGCTTTGATATAAGTGTTTCTGGCACATACCCACCCAATTAATGCATTTATAAACGGACCAGTTCATTTCCAGAGAGGCTGATATGTGGCTCTTACACAGCTGTGACTGTGTTCCCACCCCTCTCCTGTATTAACACCTTTGCTGCATGGTGAGAGCTCCTTGTCTTCCCTCTGGCCCAGAAAGTGCTGTTGGTCTTTTCCCTCTGGGTCCTGCGTGGTGTTTTGTGTTGTTTGCAGAAGTAGACCTTAGCTCAGTTACTCCAGTGGTGTTCGGTCTGAATCATCTGTGCATACATTCCTATTCTGTTTATTTGTCAGTAAGTAGCTGTCTAGGTGCTTAGTTAAACTTTTAACTAATATCATTTCGATAAATCTATGTGAGGTAGACCTGGTGACCCACATCCATGACCCCAGCACTCAGAAGGCAGAGGTAGCAGAAGTCTGCCTATGCTATGTAGCCAGATCTTGTCTCAAAACCAAAGACAAGACACAATCTTTTCAAGAGGCGCATGGGTAACAGGTGTAGCTAGAGTACTAGATTAGCATGCAGGAGGCCCTGGGTTCCATCCCAGCACTGCCAATCAAAGGTAAATGAACACCACCATTATTTGCCTACTAGGTCTGGATGCATGATTTCATTCCTTGACCAGAAGTGAGTAACATTAAAATTTCGTCTTGCTCGATTTCACAGGCCAGAAATATAGAAGGAACAGGACTTCGCTCTTGTCTTTTCATTTGCTTCATGATCTTACTGAACTAAAAATAGCCAGCCAAGTTTGGAAGAATGCTTAGCGTGTGTAAGGTCCTAGGGCTTGTCCAAGCCTCCCAATCCCAGATAAAGCCACTTTGGTTTGTTTGTTTGTTTGTTTGTTTGTTCACCTGAGACAGGGTCTCCTGTAGGTCATGCTTGCCTGGAACTGAGTTACAGACAGCTGTGAGCTGACATGGAGGTGCTGGAAATTGAACCTGTGTCCTCTGGCAGAGCAGCCAGTGCTCTTATCCATTGAACCAAGTCTCCAGCCCCAAGATGGCGATTTTTTAAATTTTATTTATATTTTATGTATGAGTGTTCTGCATATATTCTTGCATGCCTGAAGAGGGACTCCGATTCTACTATAGAGATTCTTGAGAACACATTTATATAGTTCGTAGGTCCTAAAAGAGAAGTTGGCCACAGTGGGAAGCACTAGTGTGGGCGGGGTGGGGGTTGATATAAAAAAGGAAGGTTGGGGGCTGTAGAAAAGTCCCTTCCTTGTGATTTCTATAGGTAAGAAGGGGGTTAGGCTAGGTCCTCAGGTTAAAGACTGGCTAATTTGAATGGTTTCAGTGGGTGAGGCCAGATTTACCTAGTAACTGGCCCCAGGGAGATTAGGGTAGGGAAATACTCCTGAAGGGTTGGGATGGAAGGTGAGTTAGCTTCTGGTTATTTTACATGTGAAAGGCAGTAGCCCAAGCAGGTGTTTACTATCTCTAGGCCTTGGGCAGGGCATTGTCTCCAGCACCAGCAAAAGCCTAGGAGGTCACACCATCAAAATTACAACAGAAAGAAAGTCCTGTTTGAAACAGGCTTCTGTAAAATATTTCCTTCATTTGTTTTCCTTAGGGATGTCTCAATCAGGAGTATCCTTTTGAAACCAGATCCGTGGTAGAAAGTAAAAGAGTAAAGGCACTGAAATCCCAAGGCAGGAGTGGTTTAAAATGGCCTTGTCTTAATGAGGAGCTGGGGATGGAACCCAGGTTCTCAGACATGCCAAGCCACACCAGCAGCCCCTCAACTGGCTTTTAAATGCCTCCATCAGTGTGGAGTTTTCTGCCTCCATTCCCTACAGTCCCAACCCCCTGTATTCGTTCCCAGCTGAGGCTCCCCTTTTGACCAAGGGCCTGCTGATGTGCCCAGCTTTGGCTCAAAGGTCCTGACTTCACAGGCTTGTTTATCTCTCACTCACTTCCTGACTGTTTGGGTAGAAATAGATAACTCAGAGGGGAGGGGAAGGAGAGCATTGGAGCCCATGAGGTTCTTTCTCCTGGACAAGGAGGTGTCTTTCTTTGCTTTCCAGGGCAGCAAGAAATCTCACAATATCCCCATTGCCTTCTCCTGGAGAGGGATGCTTGGGGGAGGGGCAAAGACTCAGGTGCAATTACATCTCTTAGGAAGTGGGAAGTGAAGGGAGCTTGAGACTCCTCCTGATGGTTTTTAGGTGCGCTCTCACCCTGCGAGGAAAAGTGAGGAAACACAACAGAATCCACTAACAAGAGTTTTATTACGGGCTGGAGAGATGGCTCAGAGGTTAAGAGCACTGACTGCTCTTCCAAAGGTCTTGAGTTCAATTCCCAGCAACCACATGGTGGCTCACAACCATCTGTAATGAGATCTGGTGCCCTCTTCTGGCCTTCAGTCATATATGCTGTATATGTAATAAATAAATCTTTTTAAAAAAAAAAGAGTTTTATTACGACAAGGAGAAAAGAATAGGTGTGATCAGGCCTGCTGAAAGGACACATGTGTGAACGGGGTGGGGTACATAGGGGCTGTCTTTTAAAGGCCAAGTCCCACCTGTGCACACAGGCCCATGTGGCTATTCCACGCATGCCCATAGATCACGTGGCTGTGCCACGTGCTTACACAACTACGGGGTCATGGGTCACATAAGACATATGACCCAGAAATGACTAGGTGGAAATGAGTAAGTGTCCTGCCAGGCATGCAGGACCATGGGGCCGTGGTTTCAATTCCTATCACCTCTCAAGGGAAATTTCCCCAGAGACCCCTGGGCTTGGATAAGAGGTCTTCACTGGTCTGCAGAAGCCCTTCCTGATTTGCTTAGTTTTTCTTCTCTTTTTCCTTAGGGAGTAATGGCCATTCACAAGTCAAAAACCTTTTACTCTGTCGATCACCTGGACAGGCATAGACCTAAATGGCTTTGCGTGGGTTTCCTGTGGCACAAATCCTTTGCTCCCTCCTTACTAGAAAAGAATGCTTAGTAGAGCTAGAAAAATGGCTCAGCAATTAAGAGTAAGGACTGCTCTTCCAGAGGACCGAGGTTCAATTCCCAGCCATCACAAGGTGGTTCACAACCATTTGTAACTGCAGTCCCAGGGGCTCTGACACCCTATTTGGCCTCTGTAAGTACCAGGTACATAGACATATGCAGGCAAAACACCTATACACATAAGCGGAGTATGGAGAATGCTTAGGGCTGAGAATAGCACATTTGGTATAGTGCAGGAGCACAGAGCCTTGGAGTTAGATTCCTGGTACCAAGTAAACAAAGCATAGTGGCACAAGCTTATAAATCCAACACTTAGAGTGTAGAGGCAGGGAGGATCAGAAGTTTCAAATGACCCCCAGTGAGTCAGAGGCTAGCCTGGCATACACAAAAGCTTGTCTAAATAAATAATTTAAAATAATGTGTGGCTGGGCAGGGGTGCTGCATGCCTTTAACCCCAGCATTCAAGAGGCAGAGGCAGGCAGATCTCTGTGTTCTAGGCCAGCCTGGTCTGCAGAGTGAGTCCAGGACAGCCAGGACTACACAGAGAAATTCTGTCTAAATAAACATAAATAAATAAATAAATAAATAAATAAATAAATAATAAACAAACAAACAAATAAATAGTAATGTGGTGCATGGGGGGCGCTCTGGGAAGATGGCTTTGTGGTTAAGAGCTCTGGCTGCTCATCCAAATGATTGAGGTTCTATTTCCAGCACCCACATTGTGACTCATTGCTGTAACTCTAGTCCCTGGGGATCTGACAAGCTCTTCTGGCTACTGTGGGTATCAGGCACATACACCGTGCTCTAATATACACTCAGGTAAAACATTCACCATATAAAAATTTATGTGCTAATTATTTTTAAGTTTTCTGAATGTTTAAAATATCTGTTTTGTTTTATGAGTTTGAATGTTTTCCCTGTAGGCCCTGATTGTAACAGAGGCATGCAGTTCACACAGAGGCAAGAAGAGGGCATCCTATCACCTGGGACTGGAGGTTTAGGCCCTTAGGAGCTGCCATTTGTGTGCTGGTAAGGGAATGCTGCTCCTCTGCAAGAGTGTCAAGGGCTATTAACTGCTGAACCATCTCCCCAGCTGATGAACCAGGCTGCCTCCATCTTAGGCTTGAAAGCCATCTTATAGTAAAGACAAAGTAGGTTCATTCCTGTTGATGATTCAATCTGTTTCTCAATGATTGGGCTATACCCCACCTGCAAATGCCATCATACCTGGCTGCTCTTCTGCTTAATGTAGTTTTTCTATTTACTAGATTTTCAAATTATTTTATTTTTTGAGGCAGAATCTCTCCCTGACCTTCACTCATTCTGTTAAGATTCCTAACTAGTGAATTTCAAAAACAATAAAAAATAAAGAAAAGAAAAACCTTGTCACCCCTAAAGGAGATTTATCAAATGATTCATTCTTATATTCTATGTCTTTAGAAATTGTGCTGTATTTAGAAAGTCCTTGTCAAACTTTCAGATAGAACGTATAACTAAGTTTCTTGCTTTCTTTTCTCTTTATCTTTTTCTTTGCCTTTTTTGAGACAAGATCTCTGTGTGTAACCCTGACTGTCCTGGAACTCACTCTGTAGACTAGGCACTCTCCAAACACACAGAGATCCACTTTCCTCTACCTTCTGATTGCTGGGTGTTATTTAAGGCATGTGTCACCAGTACAAAGCCTCTTTCTTTCTTTCCTTCCTTTCCTTTTTTCTTTCTTTCTTCCTTTCTTTCTTTCTTTCTTTCTTTCTTCCTTTCTTTCTTTCTTTCTTTCTTTCTTTCTTTCTTTCTTTCTTTCTTTCTTTCTGACACGGTTTCACCAAGCTGCTGAGGCTGTCTTAGAACTGGCCATGCTTCTGCCTCAGCCTCCCAAGTGTTGTAACAACAGGTGTATGTCATCATGTTTATCCAAACTATTTTATAATGCTGTCATGTAACTAGATTCTAAAAGTACTGGACTTCATGTTATTAATCACGCAAAACCTTAAAAGGGCATCTAACCCTGTGCTTGTCAGCTGAGGTTCATTTTTTTTATCCCAGGGGACAATAGGCCATGATTGAGATATTTTTGGTGGACACAACCAGGAGCATGGTTGTGTAGACAGAGGCTACATGATGCTTCTATACTCCCTGCATTGCTCAGGATGGCCCATCTTACCACCTCTCAGCCATTAAGAGCACAGGCTGCTCTTTCAGATGACTCAAGTTTGGTGGCCTGCACCCTCATCAAGTAGATTGCAACAAACTGAAACTCCAGATCCAGGGAAACCAATGCCCTCTCTGGAGGACATAGGTACCCCTCTACCCAAAACACAATAAGACTAAAAACAAACCTTTAAAACAAAACAAATAAAAAAACTTGAGAGACTAATTACAATGCAAATGCCTTTATTTGGACTACTATGTTGGTACCAGATTACATCACTTTTCAGAGTAAGATTACTCTGAAGTAAGATTACATAACACCCTTGAGAACTATAGCAAAAAAGATTGACAAAGGAAGAGAACATCGAGTCTGACATACATACTTTCCCTTTTGTGTGACCAAGTCTCCTTGTTACAGGTGTTACCTTTAAAAATCTATGGTACACTTAGCATTCTTTGCTCATTGAATCCCTATCTAAACTCTGAGCTCACTCTCTCCTCAAAAGTGTCATATTCAACAGCATTTCAGATTGAAAAAGAGTTTTGTGATAAAGATTACAAAATTAAAGAAGCATGTGTGGAATGGACTCATTGAAGACCAAATATTTCTTCTGATTTAAGCCTGGGTGTGAGGGGGAAATACAACTGTAGGGTTCATTTTCCTGAGTCTATGGTTTATGCTTTTCTTTTCTTTTCTTTTCTTTTTACTATCTTGAAGTCCCTTTAAATTAAGTCGCAGATCAGCAGTCTTGTTGACTGTAATCAAAATACTCTTAAATGTATAGAAAATAATCATGTAGAAAGAATACTGTAAAAAGATACTGATTTCAAGAATAAAAGAATGAGAAAACTTCTAGTCCATTCTGCACAGTCAGTTACTTCAGCAGATTTTCAGCACTACAAGTGAACAAGGGACACTCATCTCCACATGGTGTCTGCCCACAGTTCTCCAGCAAAAACTGGTTGAGCAAGGAAGGCAAAATGGCAAGCTGATACTGTTCCTAATGTGCCTGTCTAAGAAGTCTCAAGAGACGGACACCCTAAGAGTGCAACGGTACTCAGAGAGATATTACACAGCAACAGGAAATGTCAAGGGCAACATTCTAGGAGGAGAGAGCATGTGGTCGGCTGTGAGCATGTTCAGGTGTCCTGAACAGATCCCACTCGAAGGGAAAGAGGATTTGCTTGTTACTAAAAGTCTTTCCCCGAAGGCTGTCATGATGAGCTAGTCTTGTTAATGAAAATAAAATGTCCTTTAAATGACCAAGAATTCCTTAAGCCATGAGCACTTCCTCTGGGAATAGCTGATTTGCTAATCATGCACCTGTGAGTAAGTTTGGTTCTGTTCAGATTGGTTATTTTACACTCTCTTCATCCCCCGGCCCATCAAACAGGCAAACACGGTCATGACCATCTTGGGTTTTACTTCCACAAGGTCTTCGGGAAGAGCATATACTCTGGCTTCGATTCTTTTTACCCATTGATGCTGCATACCTTCTTTTTGAGGAGACAAAAATTAAGATGAGACTTTTCTTTGTCCATGGAACCTTTGAAGTTTTTAAAAAAGATTCATTTTATATAGCATGGAATGGAGGTCAAAATTTTGACAGATGATTGATGACAAGGAAACATTCTAAACTCCCATTTTTCATGTGGGACACAAAGTGGGAAAATATGAGGCCAGCTTGTGGATAAGAAGATCTGAAGATGCCATGGAAAGAGAGAGTAGGGCCCAGGCTCCCCTCTTGAGATGAACATCAACAGAACTTCAATTTGACAGGCTTGTAAGGACTGAAGACACCATGGGCAGGAGGCGTATGTTGGGGGTGCAGAAATTGAAGTTCTGGCCTACTCTTGATTAGAGGGCACATCACTGAATTCCCTTTGGTCAGAAGGAGAACATCGGAATCTCCTTGTACACCTGAAGATATTTTCTGACAACCTTGTTCTGAGAGAGATAGTACAGTCCTAGATGCAGATGCAGTGGGTCTCATAGACCCTTGTTCAGATGAAGAAGGTTCCAGAGTTTCCTTAGGAGATATTGATGGTTTCAAAATTTCTTCTTCAGAGACAGAATATCCCACAGAATGTTGGGAGGATATTGAGAGTCCCATAGACCCTGGGGTAGATGGCAAGGTTTCTGAAGTTCCTGGGGATTGGTCTGACATATTACAAATCTCTTTGGTAGGGGGAAAAATATCTGATGGGTCTGGCATAAGGGTGGAAGGTTGAGGAGTCTCCACCGAAGGAGGTAGAATTCCTAGAGAATCATGGGAAGGTGGTGAAGTTTCTATAATCCCATGGGTAGAAGATGGTATGTCTGGAGTACTTTGGGTACATGGCAATGTTCCTAGTGTCCCCTTGGTAGATCCAGAAAGTCTAAGATCCCCTGAATCAGATGATAACTGTCCTAAAGATCCTTTGTCCAAACAAGGACTTGGAGACTCTTGGGATGACAAGGGAGTATCTGGAGATGCTTGAGCAGATGATGAATGTCCAAGAGAATTTTGTGCTGATGTGGATAGTCCCAGAGCCCCTTGTGTAGACAACACATTTCCTAAATAGATTTGGTGAGGTGGTGAATCTTGTAGGACTCCTTTCATCCAAAGACACTTCCTGTAAACCTTGGTCTGTTAGTGAAGGTCTTAGAGGCCCCATTTGAGATGGGGCAGATTTCACAGACCCTTAATCAGATAGAGAAGTTTCCACAGTTTCCTGGGGAATTGTTCGTGATCCCAGTATCACTTTGTCAGATAGAGAAGGGCCCAAAGCACCTTGGTCAGATGGGGAAAGTCTCAGGGTCTCTAGGAGAGAAGGGCCCGAAGCACCTTGGTCAGAAGGGGAAAGTCTCATGGACTCTAGGACAGAGACCAAAGTTTCCAGAGACCTACAGACAGATTCTAAAGTCTTATAAAGCTCTTGGTAAGATGGCAAAGTTTCTGATGTCTCTAGGGGCAATTGGGAAGGACACAGAGATCCCTCCAAAGGAGCCTGGATTCCTAAAACACTTTGAGTAGACGATGCAGAGTCTGTATAACATTGAATGGATGGTGGTGTTTCTCTTGCACCTTGGGTAGATGGTGATGTTCCTAGAGAACCTTCTGAAGATTGATAAAGTCCACATTCTCCTGGAGGAGATGAGGAATGTGCTAAAGCCTCTTTGACTGAAGAAGGTCCAAGATACTCTTGGGAAGATGTGGAAATTTCAGGAGGCTCTTTGGCAGATGAGGTGGTATCCCTAGCAACTCGAGTAGATGGTGATATTCCTAGAGTACCTTCTGAAGACTGAGAAATCCCACAATCTCCTGAAGCAGATGGTGAATGTGCTAAAGCCTCTTGAGCTAAAGAAGGGACTATACCCTCTTGGGAAGATGTGGACATTTCTGGAGACTCTTGGGCAGATGATGGTGTTTCCCTGGCACTTTTGGTGGATGACGATGTTCCTAGAGTACCTTCTGAAGATTGGGAAAGTCCACAATATGCTGAAGCACTTGATGAATATGCTAAAGTCTCTTGGGCTAAAGAAAGGCCAAGATTCTCTTGGGAAGATGTGGAAGTTTCTGGAGACCCTTGATCAGGATTTGAATGTCCTATATACTCTTGTGCTGCTATGGTTATTTCTCAGTGAGCCTTGGCTTGATAGTGAATCTCCTAAATACCCTTTCTGAGACAGTGAAGGTCTTAGAGGTCCTTGGGCAGATCTAGACAATTTCAGACAAAATTGGGTTAATAATAAAGATTCCAAAGTCCCTGGTACAAGTGGAGTAGGTCCAACTGAACCTTCAGAAGATGGAGAAAATTTAAAAGTTTCGTGGAGAGATGTTGAAGATGCCTAAATTGGTTGGTCAGATTCATGTAGGCACACAGCACCTTGGGCAGATACTGAATGTTCCAGAGAACCTGGGAGAGGTGACAAGTTTCCTAGAGTCCCTGATGAAGACTAAGAAAATTTAGAAACCATTTGGGGAGATGGCAAACTTTGTGATGTCTTCTGAATATGTTGGGAAAGTCCCACATATCCTGGAAAATGAGGCTGAAGTGGTAGAGCACCGTGCACATCTAATGAAGCCTCTACAGATCTCTGGACATATGATGTGTCTAGACTAATGTGGGAAGATGGGAAAGTTCACAGTATGCCCTGAGCAGAGGGAGAAAGTCCATCTCCTGGGACAGATGGAAACTTTGCTACAGTCCCTTGATCATAAGAAGGCCTAGCACTTTGTGGGAAGATGTGGAAGTTTCTGGAGACCATTGGGCAAACGGTGAATATCCTAGAGACTCTTTCTCCTGGGAAAATTGGGAAGGTTCCCAAGTTCTCAGGGAAGGAGACTCGAGTCTCAGCTTGTCTTGGGCATATGGCAAAGGCTCTTTATTCCCCTGGCCTGCTGGTGAAAATTTCATAGCCCCTTGGGCAGATGTGGATGTTCCTAGAACACCCTGAGCAGAGAGGGGAGGTCTCAGAGACAATGATACAGGTGGAGACACTCCCAAATTTACTTGGGCAGGTGAAGAAGATCCTATAGTCACAGGAGTAGATGGGGAAGACCCCAAATCTCCTATTGAAGAAGTGGATATCCTTAGATCTCCATGTGTACATGTACAAACTTCAGGAGTTCCCTGTGAAGGCAGGCAAGGTCCTCCAGCTTCTTGTCAAGATAACAAAGGTCCTGAACTCACTTGAACAGATAAGGATATTACCAAAGGTCCCAGTGAAGATATTGTAGATCTTAGAGTCTCTTGTCCAGATGAAGAAATTACCATGTGTGCTTTTGAAGAAGGCATAGATCCGAAAGAATCTGCAGCTGATGAATCTGTTTGTTGACCCTTTTGGGCAGACTGCAAAGACTCAAGAGGTCTCTGGGAAGAAACAGAAGGTCCTAGAGTATTTTGTGTATGTGTGGAGAGATTCAAAGTCCCTTCTACAGACAGGGAAGCTTCCCAAAGGCTTTGGGAAGAAAGGAAAGGACTCAAGGTTGCCTGGGTAGATAGGGAAAGCTTCAGAGTCCCTTCATCAGATACCACAAATCCTGGCATAGCTGTCAAAGATTTGCCTGCACCTGGTGCAGATGATGAATATCCTGGAGTCTCCCAGGGAGGTGGCAAAGGTTCTAGAGACTCTTGTGCAGTTATAGAAAATCTTGGAGACCCTTGTGCAGTTTTCAAAGTTCCTACCATCTTTTGTGCAAGGTGGGTAGGTCCCCAAGACACTGGCATAGATGGTAAATGTGCTACTCTACCTTATGTGTGAGAGGATGTGCTTGAAAGCCCTTGAGAAGATGGAGGATGTCCTTCGGCCCTTTGTGTAGATGAGGACATTCCTTTAGTCCCTTGTGTAGATAGGCAGGAACCCACAGATCCTTGTGGTCAATGAGAAGTTGCTTGATTCCCTTGTTGTAAAGAGGAAAGTCACAGAGGCTTTGGAGCACAAGGTCGATACACTGAAGTCCCTAGAGAAGATGAAGTTTCTAAAGTACCTCCTACATGGGACAATTGCCCATGACAACTCTGTGTAGATTGGAGTGTTCCTAGGATGTCTCCAGAAGATGACAAGGATTCTAGAGTTACTTTGGTAGATGCTGAAGGACTCAGAGGACCCTGGGCAGATATACTAAGTTCTAGAGGCCAATGATCAGAGAACAGAAGTGCTGGATCACCAGGAGCATGTAAGGAAAGTCCTCTAGGCATTTTGTTATATAGTGAAGTCTCTCTAGGACCATGGACAGAAGGAGAGGAATGTACTGAAGGTTCCAGAGCCCTTTGGAAGGTTTTCACAGGCAGTCTTTTCTGCCGTTGTAGTGAGTTCTTTATTCCCTTTAGAAGACAGCAAATGTTCTAGAGTCCCTGGAACTGATAGAGGATATTCCTGAGCATCTGGTGCAGATGGTGAATGTTCTGCATCCTCTGCTGAGGACAAAAAAGGTCCTTGAGTTTCATGGCTATGTAGGAAAGGTCCTATAGCTCTTTTGGAAGTTCCTGAACCTTGAAAAGTACTTTGGGCAGACAGAAAATATCTTGGAACCTCCTGGGAAGAAGTTAGATGTTTCAAAGCCATTTGAGAAGATGGCAGAGTTTCTACAGTTCCTTGTGTGGGTGTGGAGAGTTTTAGAGGCCCTTGGGCAGATAGGGAAGGACCCAGAGCCTCTTGTGCAGATGAACCAAATGCTAGAGTTCCTTGCATAGATAAGGAAATTATCAGAGGTACTTGGGCAGTTGGAAAATCTCCTAGTTCTTTCTGGGCACTTTGATTAGATCCCAGAGTCTCCGAGGTAGATATTGAATGTCCTTCAGTCTCCTGTGCAGATGTGGGCTGTTCTAAAGTGGGTTTTGCATAAAGGGGATCTTGCTCAGGCTCTTGAGTAGATGGTAAAGGATCTAGAGAGCCTTGTGCTGATGTGCTCAGTTCCAGAGATGCTTGTGTATATAGGTGAGATTTATCATCTTTTTTCAAAGATGGGGAAGGGGATGGACTTGTTCATGTTAATGAGGAATGTCCAGGAGCCATTGGGGCAGGTGGCAATGTGTGGCTCACTTAAAATATCTTGGAATATGTTTGGTTATGTTGGGCCCGATGATGAGACAGGATGGCCTTTTTGGCCAGCAGGGGATATTTGAAGCCCTCTTGGTCTGATAGGGACACTGTGAAATCCCCTTGTTTAAAGGGAGCATCTCTCCATCTCCTTTGGCTACAGTGGCAATGTGTAGGGCCCGTTTCATAACAGAAGGTTTGAATCTCCTTTTGTGAGAGAGAATAGGTCTTGGACCCTCTACTCTAGATGTGGACAATCCTAGAGTCCCCTTGACAGATATGGGAGGACTCAGAACCCCTGAGGAAGATGGTGAAGGCGCTAGAGCCCTTTGTGTGTGTTGAGAAGGCCCAAGAGTCCCTTGGGCAGACTTGGGAGTTCCTAACACCTCATGCATATATATGGAACCCTCTAGGACCCCTTCTGAAGATGGCAAAGGTCCTTGAGCTCCTGGTATAGATGTGGATAGTTTTGTTTGTGCTTGGCCAGAGATGGGTGGTGTGAAGCACACTTGGGGAATAGTGTTTGCCGTAAGGCTTTTGGCTGTAAGGGAAGAGCTGAGCTCATTTTTTAGTGGTTGAGGACATTTAAAGCCCTCTTGCTTTAATGGTAAAGTTATGAAATTCCCTTGGTCAGAGGAGGCAGGACTCAAACTCACTTCAGCAGAATTGGGTTGCTTAGGGTCCTTTTGGGGAGAGTGGAAAAGTCCTTGACTGTCTTCATTAGAGGTAGTAGCTCTCCAGCCACCTTTGGCAGCTGTCAAAGTTGTGAAAGTCCCCTGGGGAGAGGTGGTGGGACTCAATCCATTTTTGGAAAATGAGAAATTACTGAGTCCCCCTTTTGGAGAAGGTTTGGAAGCCTCTGTCTGATGGGGCCTGTTGGAGGCCCCCTTGATCAGAAGGGCCTTGTCTAAAACTCTTTGGGAAAGAACTGGAACGATTGGTGACCCCATGGTTAGAGGATGGACTTCTGAAACCCCTTCTGGAAGAGGAGATATGTTTGATTTTCCTTCGAGCACAAGTGGGAGGTCTCTGGAATTCCTGTGCAGATGTGGAATGGCCCATAGCTCCTTGGTCACATTGGAGTCCTCCCAGAACCTCTTGAGTGGAGAGGAATAGTTCCTGAGCATCTTGGGAAGAGGGGGAACATCCCAGAGCTCCATGGGCATGTGGGGAAGTTTGCAGAGATCCTTGAATAAGTGGGGAGAATACCAGTCCACGTTGGTCAGTGGGAGAGTCAGCAGAAGATGGTCCAGGCACTGTGTCATCTTTGAACTTTTCACTAGCATCTCCAGCACAGTGTTCTGAAGATGTTGCACTTACTCTGGTGTGCAACTGGTCAATGTCCATAGGCTTTTCAAACACAGTAGACATAGTCATGCTTCTTTTCACCTTCCTAGGTATGGGCCTGGTGGCAGGCTGTAAGGCAGATGGTCTGGGTTTCCTGCTCAGTGGGTTACTCCTGCACTCAGGAACCTCCCGCAAAAGTGGAACTTTTCCTCCCTTGTTCTCTTTCAGCTCTTTTATGGGGTCCAGGGTCTTCTTATTGGATGTACTCATTATAGAAGCCCTAAGACTCTGCAGACTATCTGCAGTCCACGAGTCGGGGACTTTGAATGTTTTGTCCTCATAGGGCTTCTGGCTCCTGAACTTGTGTCTAGTCAGTCGAACCGCCCTGGAGGTGCAAAGTCCCTTGGGTCTTTTATGCTGGTCCAGTCCTTCCCCCAGTGGGGTGAGGTGTCATCATCCCTTTGTGGGACACCTAAGGGTGTCTCAGGTCAGGGAGGCTGGGAAAACCTTGGTCTATGGTCATCATCTGCTGTGGGATGTATGGCAAATGTGTTGCTGATTAATCAATAAAACACTGATTGGCCGTTGGCTAGGCAGGAAGTATAGGCGGGGCAAGGAGGAGAATAAAGCTGGGAAGTGGAAGGCTGAGTCAGAGAGACACTGCCAGCCGCCACGATGACAAACAGCATGTGAAGATGCCGGTAAGCCACGAGCCATGTGGCAAGGTATAGATTAATAGAAATGGATTAATTTAAGCTGTAAGAACAGTTAGCAAGAAGCCTGCCATGGCCATACAGTTTGTAACCAATATAAGTCTCTGTGTTTACTTGGTCGGGTCTGAGTGGCTGTGGGACTGGCAGGTGAGAGAGATTTGTACTGACTGTGGGCCAGGCAGGAAAACTCTAGCTACAATCATCCTTTTGGGGGACACTGAAGGGCATGGGAGGCTGGGAAAACTGTGGTCTATGGTCACCATCTCTTTGGGGGACAGTGAAGGGGGTCCCAGGCTGGGGAAGCTGGGAAAATTGCAGTCTATGGTAAGAGGGCAACGTCTGGGCTGAGGCTCACTGGCCTCTCTCCACACGTCTGGCCATTTAGCCAATAAGGTAGTTGAACAAGAAAAAGGGAAATGGGAAATTACCCCTCTCAAGAGGTAGGGAATATACTTGGCAATGGTGACTCACAGCAAGCGGCATCTAAGCAGTATCCTGTCAGAGAGGCTCTCCTTTCCTGAGAACTGCAGACATGTCCGGAAGAAGCACACAGAATTCGAGTGACAGTTGGTCTCAGCAATCCAGCAGCTCTCAGGAGGGGCCCTTGGAATGACTGTCCTCGGCCTGCACGGGCCAGTCCCGAGCTGCCTCACCTGGCCGTTCTGCATGCAGCTGCAGGGCAAACATCCAAGTTTTCTGAATGAGGAGGGACGCTGAGGACCCTCTTCTCTTCCTTAGGGTCACGAGTGCTAGCTAGTCTGGTGCCCACTGTTGGCGGCCATGATAAGGACTTTGGAAGGGGCACCATGATTGGGAAAGGCAAGGGGTGCTTAGGAGACTGTCAGGTCCCTCTTGCACCAGGACGGTACCTGTTGTCAGGCTACCATCAGTGTTGCGGTGAGATCTGCTTGAGCCTCCTAACTGAGTGAGAAAGGGTGATCCGGACCCTTGCTCCTCAGAGCCTGCGGGCCAGCAAATCACTGCTGATTGTGTT
This sequence comes from Peromyscus eremicus, assembly GCF_949786415.1. Taxonomy (NCBI): domain Eukaryota; kingdom Metazoa; phylum Chordata; class Mammalia; order Rodentia; family Cricetidae; genus Peromyscus; species Peromyscus eremicus. The sequence continues at coordinate 95,730,822 of NC_081439.1, read as the reverse complement.
AGGGAAAGAACAAGTAATGTTGTTTAAATAGAACAGAGGGTGCCTGGAATTGATATTACAAATGCTACTCTGCATTTTTAGCATGGCCTGTCCTGGGATTTTGTAGCTAAATTTGTGACAACATCTGTGAATGTCTTTCTGTATGCTGAAATACATCCCTAGATTGCTTAATAATACTTACTGCAATGCTCTTATTATGGAAGTACCTATTATATATAGATATTTATTGTGTAGACAATAAAAAGAAGAAAAATAGTCTCCTTAGAGTACAGATGCAAGTTGTTTTTCCAATACTCTTATCTGCTTTTGCTTAAGTTCACAGATTCACAACACAGACACAGCTAGACTCCCGAATGCAGCCTTAAACAATTGTTCTGTTTGTCACGGTTTACATGTTGGGTCCTATAACATTTACATATATGGATTGCTTTTGGAAGGTCATACAATCTTCTGAAGGCACCAAGTGAATAATGGTTGAAATTAGTGGCTCCCCATGGGCCATTCACTTTCATTCTAAAGATCTAGCTGTGGCAGAGTTGTATAGAATGAGTTTTGAAACCCCTGGTCAAGTTGATTCTTTGAGAGGTCAGATTTATATAGCAATTAATATACTGAGAAAGTGTATTTTTAAGGATATGGATGAAGATGTTATCTTACTGATAGAGAAACCTGGTTTGATTATTGCACATTTTACCAGTTTTCCTTTGAGCAATTTTGTTGTTGCTGGATGAAAGGTTTTTGTTTAATTATTTCAGTGCTGTATTTGTTTTTGTGAAGGATTTCTGTTTCCCTTTGCCTCCACAGACACTCAGGCTTGCACCATTCAGAAGCACTGGGGCACTTTCCTGTCCTCAAATTATCTTCCTGTGCATTGCCTTAGTGATTTGGCACATGCTTTCTCCTTGGAGTTTCTGAACACTTCACAATGCCTTCCATTGTTTAGCCCCAATTTATCCCACTACTTTCAATTTTAAATATATCTGTCTCTAGGAAACCCATTCCTTTCCTACAATCTGGGATAAATTGGCTTCTTGTCTAATTTTATAGTTCCCTGTGTTTATCTGAATACTATCACATATCATAACTCTCACGTATCTTTGACTCACTCATCTGAATTTCATGTTGGTCATTTGAGGTCCTTGAAAACATTGGATTTGCATACTAGCATGAATGCTGCTAGGCATGAAGAACTTGGTGTAGGGTAAAATGGACAGGAAATATGAATATCAAATCAGATAATATACACTTTTTGAGAATTAGCTTGGCAATTCTAATGTCAGCACAAAATAACTTTCTCGATTTATCTTACAATGACTATGTTTAGTTCAGGTAATCTATTTAAGATAAATAGGGTAGTTTATACATACATGAATGAGTGCTCTAAAATGGTAATATTTAAAAGAAATTTCAAGTTTTCCCTTTGATAAACTTGTTCTACTACAATAACTTCTATGCATAGTGAATTTAATAATGAAAATTCTCAAATATTATTAAGGACCAGCCTTAATACTATTCTTCACAGGGGCCCAGAAGAGATCCTGCAAACGGCAAGAATTATTTTTGGGGAAAGAATCCAAGTACACTGCGCTCTTAGTCCGTTTACCTTATACTGTTACTTATACAGCTTCAGTTCAAACTCATGCCTAGCTCCTCTCTTGCCTGATTTCTCGCTGCCTCTATCTACTGCCCCCTCTATGTTCTGAATTCTTAATTCTCTCATGTTAGTTTTACCCCAATCTTGGTCTTTCTCATCTTGTTCTTACCCATCTTGTTTTTCCCCATCTGGCTCTTCTTCATCTTCCATCTCATCCTCACGTTCTCCATCTAGTTCTCCAGTCAAAATCCTCTCCATTCAAAATCCTCAAAAAGTCCTCTCTAAGTCTCTGAGGTTTACAGTCATATACCCATGCAATAGTACTACTCTAGCTAAAGCCAGGTCACCAGGCTTGAAATCTTACTGAGTCATAAAAGCAGACAAGAGTTTTCCTCAGGCAGTGACCATCAGGCTTTCTTTAACAACTCAAAAGGGGAGTGGTAAAGGAGGAAGTCTACTAAGAGCTAAAATGGGTCAATATATCAAAGGGAATTTATGTGCTCAAACTTCATTCCTAGAGGTGGTTAGGTAAATGTTAGGAGTTTAAAATGTTAGTAAGAATACCACTAAGGTTGTATAAGAAAGGAAGGTCTGAGCTTAATTTACCTTAATTCAGGAGGTTGTTTGACCCTGGATGTTTGATAGGTGTTTCAGATAAGATACACTGTTATGAGTTCTTGGAAGCATACATAGCATACAAGGAAATCATTGCAGGAATCAGCTAATATATATACAAAAGCTAAAATGTCACCAGGATTTCTTTAGCCACGGCTTGACCTTTAGAAATATCCTTGACTTTTCAAGGTAGTAGCTTTTGTGATAGTAGGTGAATTCCATTACATTTTCCTGTGGCTTACAGCAGTTCTGGTTTTTGCATTTAGTAAAAAAAAATAGGATAATGTTTAATTCTCTCTAGGGCAGTAAAAAACGTGGATAAATTTAAATATGAAGATGACTGACTTGAAAAATAAAAAGTAATGGTTAATTAATATGGATACCTAATATTTGTATCAATAATAATATATATTTATAATTGATAGTCTCTGTAAATGGTAAGCTGAGAATTAGTATAACTATCTAATAGGAATAGTTGTGTAAGTTAGAATATCTCTGTCCCAAAAAGGGAGCAACGGAATAACATAAAAAAATCTATCATTAACTAGTACCACATAATATGGTCAAGTGTCTGAATACTATGAGTCTCAGTTGTTATAAAGAAATGATTAGTTTGAAACATTAACTCTATCTATTAATCTCTGATTGGTGGTATTAATTTAGTTAAATTGTATTTTCAAGAGGCATTGTTAGATAAGGAGTTAACTGAGTTAGTCACGAGCATCTGTGCGGCCAAGGCTGCAGTTGAAGCTTACCTAGGGTATACTAGCAAGGCTTGTATACAGAATAATTGTCATAAGTACATGAGGAGAATGTCTGATAGTGTATATATTTCAGGATCATGGGCAGAAGTTATACAATAATAGAACATATTTAAAGGGACATTCCACCCCTAGGCTGGAAAGTTCAATATAGAAAGATGGGTAAGTGACAAAGGCTGTAGAAATCATTCTTGGTTGCTTCGTGCTGATATGGGTGTGAAGCTGGGGGTCCTGATGGCTACAATGCTGTGGAAGCCCAGGAAGCATAGGCTCTATGAGACATGTAGTGTCCTGTCTCTTGAGCTGGAGGGTGGGATGCAGGGCTGAGCTGGGTAGCACATCTGTGTGGGCTGGAGAAAGGGGTGCAGACCTGCAGCTAGACAGCATGTCTGTGGTCCAGAGCATGACAACCTGTAACTCTCTAAATGATTAGAATTTCTGTATTAATGATAGAACATGCAGTTGAGGAGTTTTAAGGAAGAAACTATTTCTCGTAGGAGTATGTAGATGAGGAGTCTTATTAAATAAGAAATACAGAGCCAAATGCAGAGTTCAAAGCCCAAGAGGTCAGAGCAGTAGCTGAGAGCTGAGACCTAAAAACTTCCTGCCGCCTCTCGTCATGTACTTATGACAATTCTTGCCGCCACTGTCCTTTTCCTCAGAAAAAGACCTACATCCTGTGTGTCTTTTTATTGACTTTTTGTTCTGCCTCCTCATTGGTTGTAAACCCAACCACATGAGCTCCTCATCACTGCCTGTCTATACAGACCTCCAGGTCTTGTGTGGTTGGTATTGAGATTAAAGGCGTGTGTCTCCATGCTGGCTGTATCCTTGAACACACAGAGATCTGTCTGTCATTTGATCTGGATTAAAGGTGTCTGACACCACGGCCCAGGTTCTGCTATGGCTTGCTATTAGCTCTGATCACCAGGCAACTTTATTTATTAAATACAAATAAAATCACATTTCAGTACAAATAAAATATCACCATATTTCCTCTTTTCTATTTTAATAAAAAGAAAAAAGGACAAAAGTTATAACTAATATAAGAAAAACTATATACAATGTTATGACATTATGATTTTTGCCTGTTACATAAATTAATTTTAATTCATTTTACATTTGTTCAATATGTTAAATAAATATTTTATAAGCTTGTATTTTAAGGTACTTTATTTTTTTCACTAGTGAATTTTATTAGAATATTATGATTTTTTGCTACTACATAAATTAATTTTAATTCCTTTTAAATTTGTTCACTGTTAAATAAATATTTTATGTGTTTATGTTCTTTTCCTTATATGTTTTCAATGTTTATTTATATATTATTTAATTTTTAAATTTTTAGAAATGATAATACAATCACATCCTTTCCTTTTCTATTTCCTTCCCTTCCATATCATCTCCTCCTGGTTACTTTTCAAATTTATGATCTCTTTTCCTTAATTAACACACAACACACACACACACACACACACACACACACACACACACACACACACACACACCCATAAATATAAAACACAGCATTCCCAGTCTACTTAGTGTTTCTTGTATAAGTATATGATTCAGAGCTGACGACTTGATATTGGTAACCAGTTAAAAGAGTCATCCCTGGGGAAGACTAATTCTTTAGCAGTCTGTAGTTCTTTCTTTAGAGGTAAACCCTATGAGATTTCCCCCTTTCAAGTTAGCATATTGATTGGTATTGTCCTTATTCAGGTCTTGTTCAGGCAGTCATATTGTTGAAATATCAACTGTGAAGCTTCCCTTTGATTTCTGGTTCCTACAAACTTTCCTCTTCCTCTTAATGATGCTCCCTGAGCCTTAGGCCCAGGAGTTGAGATATGTGTGTGTGTGTGTGTGTGTGTGTGTGTGTGTGTGTGTGTGTGTCTTGGGGCTAGACACCCCACAATCACTTGTTCTCTGAATTTGAGTGGTTGTGGTTTTCTGCAATGGTCTCTCTCTGTTGCAAAGAGAAGCTTTTTGTGGTGAGGGGTGAGAGCTACACTTATTTGTAGTAACTGGAATTCACTTAGGAATTGTACTGACTTAGTCAAGTGGTAGTACTAAATTCTCTTCTAGGACGCATGACCTCACTAGCCTCAGCTAATTTCCTAGCTTTGAAACACCTGGCATGATTTCCCTGCTGTTGAGTGGTCCTAAGTTTAATTAGAGAGCTGTTGGTGGGGTTTCAGCAGCAGCGGTGGAACGTGCGTGTTGGAGAGATCCAAGGACGAATTTTTAGACAATAACAGATTCTTGAACTAAGCCATGAGTATCCTTAGAAATTGAAAGTGAACAGAAAGGGAAGTACACATTTCTGGTTGCAGATGTCCAGTGGCTTCCACGAGATGAGATGTGGTCTGAAGGATGGTGTGACTACAAGCCACTTCCAGGAAATCAAGCAAAGGGATGGTATGACTACAAGCAACTTCCACGAAAACAAGCGCCTCCTTGGAACCATCCCAGTGATGGCAACCGTTGTGCCAAACAGACCGCCTCTGGGAGACAAGAGACCATCTCTGCTAGCCAGACCCGATGAAGGAGGCTACAGTAGATACTACTGTCACGTGGATTACCAAAAAAGTGATGAGGGCCGCTGTTTTTCTCAGAATCCAAGAAGTGGCCCACCCTACAAAAGAGGCCCTTTTGGCTACCGATGGTCAAGAGATGAGTATGCCACAAGCCGACAGCCTCAGTACAGGGTCATGAGAAACGGCTTTAGAAGAAGACGTCTGTATTCTTCCCATTATTCAAGACAACGATCTCCCCATAAATGGGGCGCTCCTTTTTTGAGAGAATCACGTGTGGGTGGGAAGGACTCCCTACACAGCAGATTTGGCTCCAGTCTCAGCAGTAGAAGCAGGATGTGCTCCTTCCATCAGTCTCGACATCGATGTAAAGAGAGAGCCATCCAGTTTTTGAAAACATCAAGAGATACTGTGCCTTCAGGTTCTTCATCCAAGGTGTTAAAAAGCCCCAGCCGGCTGACTGAGAAGGAACAGGCTGATGCTGCAAGCAAGTGGGCTAATGAAAATCCCAAGAAGTCAGAAGAAAATCACTTGGCTGAAATGTCCGAGTTTGAGACGGGATCCAAGGCACCGTTATGTATCAACCAGACAGAAGAACCCGAGTCCAACACAACAGCTGGCACAGAATTGTGTGAAGACAGCCAGCTTAGCAGTCGCTCAAAAGTGATTGCATCAAAAATCACGGAGATTGAGAAGGTTTACCGACAAGTCTGTGAAACTTTCGGGATGGTGGTGGAAAGGCTGGTTGAAAAGGATCGTTCCTTAGAAAAATCTATACAGTTTGCAATGAAGCAGAGTTTGCATGAAATAGGTGAGCAACATGTTGAAGAACTCAAGCATTTCATTATGGAGTATGATAATTCTACTCCAGATTTTGGAGGCCCTTTTTGAGAAGAATTAGGGCTCAGTTCAAACAAATTTTTAAAGCTTCTAGATTTTTCCCTTTGGACTTTTGAAATCCTTACTATTTTGTGATGAAGAGAAATACTTTATGATAACTGACCCCATTGCTAGTATCAAATAAACATCTACAATAGTTTTTAAAGTCTCTTAATTAGAATGTTTTCCCTATGTGTAGAATCGTCTAATCCATCTTAATACATCCCCTCCCTTCCAAAAATGATGTTCAATTAATTTTTTAATGTTTGAAAAGGCAGTTCTGGAGAGAAGCTCTCTGTACTTAACTCATGATCAATAGTCTTCCATGATGTGCTGGTCTCCGGGGTATAATTTGTAGTTAGAGATCATTCCAGGTTGCATCATAGGCATTGTTAGCATTTTGAGTTGAGTTTCACTTGTTGCCTGCTTTTTTTCTGCTTTGCAACTTTCAGTGGTGTCAAAATATGCTGTCTTAAGGAAGTAGAACTTAGCTGTCTTGCAATATTTGCTTTGAGAATAATTCTTCTTTTGTATAGGAAAGAAGCACTTAAAAAATCTCTAAAGGACACATTGAAACAAAACCTTCCTCTCAAGTCATTGAACTTAGTTTGTCTCGTCTATGAAGTGAGGCTCCTAACTGCTCTCTCTGAACAACATTATAGATAAGACCGATAGGAGGGGGTAACTTGAGACAAAGATGCATTTTAATTTGAAATTTCTCAGAAACTCTTCTGGTAGTGATAACAAATTAGACTATACAACAACCTGGAGTTTTGTTTTAGGCCTGTTCTTTATTAAAGAGGGACCTGACAAGGAGCTCATGATTGGGATAAAATGATAGATTTCTTGGTTAGTTTCCGTGATCTTAGTTCTGTAGACTTAGAGAATCTCCCTCTTCACATGTGTTATCATAGAAACAAGGCAGAATAAGGCATCACACCACAGGGAATGTGCTCTAAAAAGGCAGTTCATGAGCTAGGAAACAAGGAGGACCCTTAGAGGGACACATGGATCACCTTGGGAAGGAGAAACAGAGGATATCTACATGAGTAAACTGGGGGTGAGGGGGGCAGTGGGGGAAGGGTTTAGGGATTGAGAACATGGTTAACCTAGGGAACTTGGAGTGGGAGAGTAATGAAAGAGATGTCTGGATAGAGGGTGTCATTATGGGTCTAGGGAAAAACCTGGTGCTAGGGGAATTTCCAGGAATCCACAAGGATGACCCCAGAATAAACTACTAGCAATAGTGGAGAAGGTGCCTGAACTGGCATAACCTGGTTATTAGATCGATAAATATCCTGTCATCATAGAGCCTTCATCCAGTAACTGATGGAAGCAGGTAAAGAAATCCACAACCAAGAACCAGGCCGAGCTCCAGGAGCCAGTTGAGAGAGGGAATAAGAATGAGGAAGACGGGGTCAGGATCATGATGGGGAAATCTACAGAGACAACTGGACCAAGTTCGTGGAAACTCACGAACTTTAGACCAACAGATGTGGAGCCCTCAAGGGACTATACTACCCTCTGCATGCGGGAGAAACTTGGTCTCTTTGAGGGGCCCCTGGCAGTGGGATCAGGATCTATCCCTGGTGCATGATCTGGTTTTCTGGATCCCATTACCTGTGGTGGGACACCTTGCTCACTCTTGACGCATGGTGGAGGAGCTTGGTCCTGACTCAACTAAATGTACCAGGCTTTCTTGTTCCCCCATGGAAGGACTAACCCTTTTGGAGGAGGGCATGGGTCGTTGGGGGGAAAGGAGGGAGGAATTGGAGGAGCGTTGAGAGGGTGATCTGTAGTTGGTATGTAAATTGAATTAAAAAATTAAAAAATAAAGCCATTTCGTGTACCCAGGATAAGACCTGGTCCCATTGCCAGCGGGTGGCATGAGGAGAACTTGCAGGGAAGCGGGAGAAGGGGAGGGAGGGAGAACTGGGGTTGGTAAGTAAAATTAAAAAAAAAGTATATAAAAAATTAAAATGAAAAAAGAAATGTGGCAAAAGACATCAAGGCCAGCAGAGCTCCCCTCAACTTGTAAGTGAGTCAGGGAAGAGAGAGGAGACAATTTGGACATTACACTCACTTCTTGATCCTTCCCAGCATAGCACTGAGCCAAAATACACAATTTGGGACAATAGGTACATTAAAAATCATGGTTTGAATTACATCTCAATTTCATTATCTCCTTTTTTTGAGTCAAGGTTTTACAGTCTGGACCTAGGTAGACTGGAAACCATTGTGTACACCAGGCTGTCCTCAAAATCACAGAGATCCCCCTGCCTCTGCCTCCTGCATGCTGGGATTAAACACATGTGCTACCATCCTCAGTATTCTCTTCCTTATGGCCAAGATGTAAGAGGTATGATGCATACTTGTAGGCAGAGTTTTTTTCCTTTGGGCCTCCAGCTCACAATTTAAAAAATGACATGGAGACATACTATTAATAATGCAAAGCTCAGCCTATAGCTTATGCTTGTCCCACTAGCTCCCATAACTTAACCTATTTATATCAATCTATGTTTTGCCTCATGACTTTTTACCTCTCTTCCATCTTGAAACTCCTGTTTCCTCTCCATGTGCCCTGGTGTCTGTCACATGCCTAGATGCATCTCTCTTCCTCACTTTCTGCCTGGAAGTCCTGTCCAACCTCTTTCCACCTAGCTATTGGCCATTCAGCTCTTTATTAAAGCAATCAGAAGGCGCCTTGGCAAAGACACATCTTCACAGTGTACAAAACAATTATTCCACACTACATACTTATTGATTTTTTGCCAAGCTGGTCTTTGTGGTACTTTGATGTCACAGCTGGTTAGGTGTATTTGTTGTTTCCTTCCCTTGGCTGCTTGCACAGCACCAAGTACTATGAAAATTAGTCCTCAGAGTGCAGACTTTCAGGTCAATTCCAGCTTGGATCCTTCCAGTCCGGTGTCTGAAGCACATGGTATTTTCAGCAAGAGAGACTTACCTCCAACTTCTGTGAGATGGTCAAGGGCAATGTCATTACCCCATATTGTTTTGGGACTTTCAAACTCCCCTTACCAACAACTCAAAAGGGAGTGTTTCATCCCTGGTACTGGGATTTTGCTAGACAGTCTATGGCTTTTTATAGAAACATTGACATCTCAGCTGAGGGAATTTTCATTTAAAGTACAGACGTATACACACACACACACACACACACACACACACACACAGAGGAACACATACAAGTAATTTTAGATAAATAATCATTTTCTTATTTAGGGTTTCTGTTGCTGTGATGAAGCACCATGACTCAAAATTGAGTTGAGGAAGACAGGGTTTATTTGGCTTACATTCCATATCACTGTTCATCAGTCAGGATAGGAACCTGGAGGCAGGAGCTTATGCAAAGGCCATGAAGGAATACTTCTTACTAGCTTGCTCCCCATGGCTTACTCAGCCTGCTTTTGTATAGAACCCAGAAACACCAGCCCAGAGATTGTACCAACCACAGTTTGCTGGGCCATACCCACCAATCACTAACTAAGAAAATGCCCTACTGGGTTGCCTACAGCACAATCTTATGGAGGCATTTTCTCAGTTGAGGCTCCCTCCACTCAGATGATGCTAGTTTGTGTAAAGTTGACACAAAACTAGCCAGCACAATCACTATGGCTTTTTTCAAGCACCCTTACTGTTATTTCCACCACTTCCCCTCCATCCCCAATTGTATTGACCACCTTCTCTCCACTCCAATGAAAACCTCCCCTGTTTTCACTATTTCCCCTCACATCATTTGTGTATTGTTATTCTTCACTCTAGGGCTCCTTCCCATGCCCTCCCCTCTGTGCTACCACTTGACTTTCATAGTTTCTGCACAAACGCCAGTTTTCATATTCACATCTGAAGATTTGGAGGTAGGTATCACAGAAGAATGAGAACATGTGTCATTTGACTTTCTGTGTCTGTGTTAATTCACTTAATACAATATTTTCTAGTTCCATCCCTTTGCCTCTAGATTTCATTTTCTTTACAGAAAAATAGTATTCCTAAGTGTATATGTACTGCATTCTCATTACCCATTCATTAGTTGAAAGCTATTTAGGTTATTTCCTTTTCCTAGTCTTTGTGAATAGAGTGGTAATGAACAAGACTGAGCAAGTATCTGGGGTAGGATATCAAGAACTTTGGACACATGCCAAAGAACTTCATAGCATGCTTATCAGGTATGAGTTTTCCTGCATATGTATACACACTACATGTATGTCATGCCCACGGAGATCAGAAGTGGTATCAGTTCTTCTGGAACTGGAGATAAAGAATGTTGTGAGCCTCTAAGTAGGTAATGGGAATTTAAGCTTGGTCCTCTGCAAGAGAAAATTGCTGTTAACCACTGAGACATGAGACATGTCTTTCTCTTTTTTTTCCATTTTTCTTTATTAAGAAATTGTCTCCTCACTCTACATACCACGCACAGTTCCCACCTCCTTCCTTCTCCAACCCCCAGCCCTCTCTTCCAAGCCACCCAACATCCCCACCTCTCCCAAATCAAGGTCTCCCATGTGGAGTCAGTAGAGCCCAGCACACTAAGCCCGAGCAAGTCCAAGCCCCTTCCCACTGCACCAAGGCTGCACAAGGCATCACACCACAGGCACCAGATTCCCAAAAGCCTGCCCAAATTTTTTTTATGAAGCTACAGTTACCCTGATATCGAAAACACACAAAGATGCAACAAAGTAAGAAGATTACAGACCAATCTCCCTCATGAACATTGATGCAAAAATACTCAATGGAATACTGCCCAACCGAATCCAGGAACACATCAAAAAATTTATCCCCCATGTCCAAGTAGGCTTCATCCCAGGGATACAAGAATGGTTGAACATATGAAAATCTCTCAATGTAATACACCATATAAACAAACTGAAAGAAAACAACCGCATGATCATCTCATTAGATGCTGAAAAGGCCTTTGACAAAATCCAACACCCCTTCATGATAAAAGTTTTAGAGAGTTCTGAAATATAAGGAACATACCTAAACATAATAAAGGCAATGTACAGCAAGCCAACAGCTTAATGGAGAGAAACTCAAGAGAACTTCAAGTACTATATTGAATAAGTATGGAGAGAGTGAACAGCATTGTCTTGTTCGTGCTTTTAGTAGAATCTCTTTGAACTTTTGATGTTGGCTGCTTCTGTTTCCTTAGGGCTTATTTGTCTATTCAAATTGTTTATCTGATCTTGATTTAACTTCGGTATGTGGTACCTGTCTAGAAAAATTGTCTGTTTCCAATTTTGAAGAGTACATGTGTTAGAAGTATGACCTGATGATTCTCTGGATTTCCTCGTTGTCTGTTGTTATGTCTCCCTTTTCATTTCTGATTTTGTTAATTTGGATGCTCTCTCTCTTTCTGCCTTTTGGCTAGTTTGGATAAGGGCTTGTCTATCTTATTCATTTTCCCAAAGAACCAACTCTTTGTTTCACTGATTCTTTGATTTGTTCTCTTTGTTTGTATTTCATTGACTCCAACTCTCAATTTGATTATTTCCTGGCATCTCTTCCTCCTGGGTGAGTTTGTTTCTTTTTGTTCTAGAGCTTATAGGTGTGCTATTTAGTCACTAGTGTGAGATTTCTCCAATTTCTTTATGTGGGCATCTAGTGCTATGAATTTTCCTCTTAGCACTGCTTTCATAGTGTCCCATAAGTTTGAGTATGTAGTACATTCATTTTCATTGAATTGTAGGAAGTCTTTAATTTCTTTCTTCATTTCTTCCTTTACCCATTGGTGATTCAGTTGAGGATTATTCAGTTCCCATGAGATTGTAGGCCTTCTGTAATTTTTGTTGTTGTTGAAATCTAAATTTAAACCATGGTGGTCTGATAGACTACAGTATGTTATTCTAACTTTTTTGTATCTATTGAGATTTGCTTTGTGACCGAGTATGTGATTGATTTTAGAGAAAGTTCCATGGGGTGCTACGGATAAGGTATATTCTTTATTGTTATGGTGGAATATTCTGTGGATATCTATTAGGTCCATTTGAGTCATAACATCTGTTAGATCCCTTATTTCTCTGTTAAGTTTCAATGTGGCAGATCTGTACAGTATTGAGAGTGGGATGTTGAAGTCTCCTACTACTAATGTGTGGAGTTTGATGTGCGATTTAAGCTTTATTAATGTTTCCTTTACATATGTTGGTGCCCTTGTATTTGGGGCATAAACATTCAGAATTGAGACTTCATCTTGGTGGATCTTTCTTGTGATGTGTATGTAATGTCCTTCCCAATCTCTTTTGATTGATTTTAGTTTGAAGTCTATGTTGTTAGAATTTAGGATAGCCACTCCAGCTTGCTTCTTAAGTCCATTTGATTGGAAAGTCTTTCCCCAGCCTTTTACTCCGAGGTAATGTCTGTCTTTGCAGTTGAAGTGTGTTTGTTTTATGCAGCAGAAGGATGGATCCTGTTTTCGTACCCATTCTGTTAGCCTGTGTCTTTTTATGGGCAAATTGAGTCCATTGATAGTAAGAGATATTAATGACAAGTTATTGTTAATTCCTGTTATTTTTTTGTTGGTGGTGGCGTTTGTGTGTATGCATTTTCCTTCTTTGAGATTTGCTGCTATCTATTGCCTTTTTTTTGTGGGAGCAGCTAACTTCCTTGGGTTTGAGTTTTTCTTCTAGTACTTTCTATAGGGCTGGATTTGTGGATAGGTATTGTTTAATCTGGTTTTATCATGGAATAATTTTTTTTTCTGTCTATGATCATTGAAAACTTTACTGGGCATAGTATTCTGGGCTGGCATCTGTGATCCCTTAGTGTTTGCAAAAGGTCTGTCTAGGACCTTCTTGCTTTTAGACTCTCCTTTGAGAAGCTGGGTGTAATTCTGATAGGTCTCCCTTCATATGTTACTTGAACTTTTTCCTTTGCAGCTTGTAGATGTAACCTTCATGTTACATAAGAAACACAGAGCCAATTGTAGAGTTAAAAGCCCAAGAGGTCAGAGCAATAGCTAAGAGCTAAAAACCTTAACCTTCACTGCCGCTGCTGTCCTCCTTAGCGAGTGCCCTAAGGTAGCTGCTGTATGATTACCAGATAAATTAAGGGTGATTGTGTGTAAAGAGGCTTTCTTTCTGTAACCTTAAATTCCAATCCTGAAACAATTTCACTGTTAATTTCTTCTGTCTGAATCTGAATTTCTCTACAATTCATTTTAACAGGTTTAACAGGTTTTTCTAAAGCTTTTATTCTGGCACTCAAATTGACTATCTTTTTAAATAGTAAAATAAGGATAAGGAAAGTAATAATGTGCATAATCCCATCAACATTAATCTTCTCATATAGTTGTTTCATTTGCAGACTGCCTAAAATTTTATCAAACAAAGCCCAATTTTCTACCAATGTACACATAAAACCCATTTTTTTTAATGTGGAAAAAAATTTCTCTTTTAAATAGTTTTTTTTTCTTTAAAATATCTGATATCTTAATTGACTTACCAAGTCTGCATAGAACAGTAGAAATCCGAGGGAATTCCAAAACAGCTACCTAGTGTCCAAGGTGTGAATCCAAAGACAGAGAGAGAGAGAGAGAGAGAGAGAGAGAGAGAGAGAGAGAGAGAGCACAAGAAAGCTCAGCCCAGCCACAAGTTCTGGCTAAATGCTTAAATCTAGCCATGTGTTCCTGCTTGAGTCTCTTTAGCTCCAACCAGGTGTGCTGACATTTCAGCCAAAAGCAGCTCTATCTGCAGTTGAGTGTAGCTACTGCAATTAGCGGTAGTTCTGGCAGGCCTTAGTTTTTCATAGCACCGGTGTAGCTACAGTCGGTCAGTCAGCCCTGGGGCCTAGGCCGAGCTTGCCCAAGCTGGGGAGTCGGGTAGTTGGCAGGCCGCCAAGATGCTACAACTGGCTATGTGTATCTCAGGTGTGAGCGGGGACCCAAAAGGCCACAGGCAAGTGGCTTCTTCATGAATTTGTACCACGAACACTGGGCACCAGATGTAGATGAACAGTCTTATTAAATAAGAAACATAGAGTCAAATGCAGAGTTAAAAGCTTAAGAGGTCAGAGCAGTAGCTGAGAGCTGAGACTTAAAACCACCTTCTTACCCTTCCTGCTGCTACTGTCCTTCCCCTCAGAAGGAGACCTACTTCCTGTGTATCTGTCTTTTTATTGACTTTCTGTTCTGCCTTCTCATTGGTTGTAAACCCAACCACATGACCTCCTCATCACTGCCTGTCTATACAGACCTCCAGGTCTTCTATGGTTGGTATTGAGATTAAAGACATGTGTCTCCATCCTGGCTGTATCCTTGAACACACAGAGATCTGTCTGTCATGTGATCTGGATTAAGGGTGTCTGCCACCACTGCCCGGCTTCTGCTATGGCTTGCTATTAGCTCTGATCCCCAGGCAATTTTGTTTATTAAATACAAATAAAATCACTTTTCAGTACAAATAAAATATCACCATATTTCTCCTTTTCTATTTTAATATAAAGAAAAAAGGACAAAAGTTATAATTAATGTAAGAAAAACTATATACAATGTTATGACATTATGATTTTTTCCTGTTACATAAATTAATTTTAATTCATTTTACATTTGTTCAATATGTTAAATAAATATTTTATAAGCTTGTATTTTAACATACTTTATAGTTTTCACTAGTGAATTTTATTAGAATATTATGATTTTTTGCTATTACATAAATTAATTTTAAATCATTTTACATTTGTTCACTGTTAAATAAATATTTTATGTGTTTATGTTCTTTTCCTTATATGTTTTCAATGTTTATTTATATTTTATTCAATTTTTAAATTTTTAAAGATGATAATACAATCACATTCTTTCCTTTTCTATTTCCTTCCCTTCTATATCCTCTCTTCCTGGTTACATTTCAAATTCATGATCTCTTTTCCTTAATTATCACACACACACACACACACACACACACACACACCCATAAATATATAATTACAGCATTCCCAGTCTATTTAGTGTTTCTTGTATATGTATATGATTCAGAGCAACGACTTGATATTGGTAACCAGTTAAAAGGGTCATCCCTGGGGAAGACTAATTCTTTAGCAGTCTGTAGTTCTTTGTTTAGGGGTGAACTCTATGAGATTTCCCCCTTTCAAGTGAGCATATTGATTGGTATTGTCTTTATTCAGGTCTTGTTTAGGCAGTCATATTGTTGAAATATCATGCGTGAAGCTTCCCTTTGATTTCTGGTTCCTACAAACTTTCCTCTTCCTCTTAATAATGTTCCCTGAGCCTTAGGCAAAGGAGTTGATATATATATATATATGTGTGTGTGTGTGTGTGTGTGTGTGTGTGTATCTTGGGGCTAGACACCCCACAATCACTTGTTCTCTGAATTTGAGTGGTTGTGATTTTGTGCAATGGTCTCTCTATTTTGCAAAGAGAAGCTTTTTTTGGTGAGGGGTGAGAGCTACACTTATTTGTAGTAACTGGAATTCACTTAGGAATTGTACTGATTTAGTCAAGTAGTAGTACTGCATTCTCCTCTAGGACGCATGACCTCACTAGCCCCAGCTAATTTCCTAGCTTTCAAGCACCTGGCATGATTTCCCTGCTGTTGAGTGGTCCTAAGTCTAATTAGAGAGCTGTTGGTGGGGTTTCAGCAGCAGTGGTGGAACGTTTGTGTTGGAGAGTTCCAAGGACGAATTTTTAGACAATAACAGATTCTTGAACTGAGCCATGAGTATGGTTGGAAATTGAAAGTGAACAGGAATGGAAGTACACATTTCTGTTCGCAGAAGTCCAGTGGCTTCCACGAGATGAGATGTGGTCTGAAGGATGGTGTGACTATAAGCGACTTCCAGGAAATCAAGCACAGGGATGCTATGACTACAAGCGACTTCCACGAAAACAAGCGCCTCCTTGTTGCCATCCCAGTGATGGCAACCATCGATTAATTAACGTGCCGAAGAGACCGCCTCTGGGAGACAAGAGATCATCTCTGCTAGCCAGACCCGATGAAGGAGGCTACAGTAGATACTACTGTCACGTGGATTACCAAAAAAGTGATGAGGGCCGCTGTTTTTCTCAGAATCCAAGAAGTGGCCCACCCTACCAAAGAGGCCCCTATGGCTACCGATGGTCAAGAGATGAGTATGCCACAAGCCGACAGCCTCAGTACAGGGTCATGAGAAACGGCTTTAGAAGAAGACGTTTGTATTCTTCCCATTATTCAAGACAACGATCTCCCCATAAATGGGGCGCTCCTTTTTTGAGAGAATCACGTGTGGGCGGGCAGGACTCCCTACACAGCAGATTTGGCTCCAGTCTCAGCAGTAGAAGCAGGATGCGCTCCTTCCATCAGTCTCGACATCGATGTAAAGAGAGAGCCATCCAGTTTTTGAAAACATCAAGAGATACTGTGCCTTCAGGTTCTTCATCCAAGGTGTTAAAAAGCCCCAGCCGGCTGACTGAGAAGGAACAGGCTGATGCTGCAAGCAAGTGGGCTAATGAAAATCCCAAGAAGTCAGAAGAAAATCACTTGGCTGAAATGTCCGAGTTTGAGACGGGATCCAAGGCACCGTTATGTATCAACCAGACAGAAGAACCCGAGTCCAACACAACAGCTGGCACAGAATTGTGTGAAGACAGCCAGCTTAGCAGTCGCTCAAAAGTGATTGCATCAAAAATCACGGAGATTGAGAAGGTTTACCGACAAGTCTGTGAAACTTTCGGGATGGTGGTGGAAAGGCTGGTTGAAAAGGATCGTTCCTTAGAAAAATCTATACAGTTTGCAATGAAGCAGACTTTGCATGAAATAGGTGAGCAACATGTTGAAGAACTCAAGCATTTCATTATGGAGTATGATAATTCTACTCCAGATTTTGGAGGCCCTTTTTGAGAAGAATTAGGGCTCAGTTCAAACAAATTTTTAAAGCTTCTAGATTTTTCCCTTTGGACTTTTGAAATCCTTACTATTTTGTGATGAAGAGAAATACTTTATGATAACTGACCCCATTGCTAGTATCAAATAAACATCTACAATAGTTTTTAAAGTCTCTTAATTAGAATGTTTTCCCTATGTGTAGAATCGTCTAATCCATCTTAATACATCCCCTCCCTTCCAAAAATGATGTTCAATTAATTTTTTAATGTTTGAAAAGGCAGTTCTGGAGAGAAGCTCTCTGTACTTAACTCATGATCAATAGTCTTCCATGATGTGCTGGTCTCCGGGGTATAATTTGTAGTTAGAGATCATTCCAGGTTGCATCATAGGCATTGTTAGCATTTTGAGTTGAGTTTCACTTGTTGCCTGCTTTTTTTCTGCTTTGCAACTTTCAGTGGTGTCAAAATATGCTGTCTTAAGGAAGTAGAACTTAGCTGTCTTGCAATATTTGCTTTGAGAATAATTCTTCTTTTGTATAGGAAAGAAGCACTTAAAAAATCTCTAAAGGACACATTGAAACAAAACCTTCCTCTCAAGTCATTGAACTTAGTTTGTCTCGTCTATGAAGTGAGGCTCCTAACTGCTCTCTCTGAACAACATTATAGATAAGACCAATAGGAGGGGGTAACTTGAGACAAAGATGCATTTTAATTTGAAATTTCTCAGAAACTCTTCTGGTAGTGATAACAAATTCGACTATACAACAACCTGGAGTTTTGTTTTAGGCCTGTTCTTTATTAAAGAGGGACCTGACAAGGAGCTCATGATTGGGATAAAATGATAGATTTCTTGGTTAGTTTCCGTGATCTTAGTTCTGTAGACTTAGAGAATCTCCCTCTTCACATGTGTTATCATAGAAACAAGGCAGAATAAGGCATCACACCACAGGGAATGTGCTCTAAAAAGGCAGTTCATGAGCTAGGAAACAAGGAGGACCCTTAGAGGGACACATGGATCACCTTGGGAAGGAGAAACAGAGGATATCTACATGAGTAAACTGGGGGTGAGGGGGGCAGTGGGGGAAGGGTTTGGGGATTGAGAACATGGTTAACCTAGGGAACTTGGAGTGGGAGAGTAATGAAAGAGATGTCTGGATAGAGGGTGTCATTATGGGTCTAGGGAAAAACCTGGTGCTAGGGGAATTTCCAGGAATCCACAAGGATGACCCCAGAATAAACTACTAGCAATAGTGGAGAAGGTGCCTGAACTGGCATAACCTGGTTATCAGATCGATAAATATCCTGTCATCATAGAGCCTTCATCCAGTAACTGATGGAAGCAGGTAAAGAAATCCACAACCAAGAACCAGGCCGAGCTCCAGGAGCCAGTTGAGAGAGGGAATAAGAATGAGGAAGACGGGGTCAGGATCATGATGGGGAAATCTACAGAGACAACTGGACCAAGTTCGTGGAAACTCACGAACTTTAGACCAACAGATGTGGAGCCCTCAAGGGACTATACTACCCTCTGCATGCGGGAGAAACTTGGTCTCTTTGAGGGGCCCCTGGCAGTGGGATCAGGATCTATCCCTGGTGCATGATCTGGTTTTCTGGATCCCATTACCTGTGGTGGGACACCTTGCTCACTCTTGACGCATGGTGGAGGAGCTTGGTCCTGACTCAACTAAATGTACCAGGCTTTCTTGTTCCCCCATGGAAGGACTAACCCTTTTGGAGGAGGGCATGGGTCGTTGGGGGGAAAGGAGGGAGGAATTGGAGGAGCGTTGAGAGGGTGATCTGTAGTTGGTATGTAAATTGAATTAAAAAATTAAAAAATAAAGCCATTTCGTGTACCCAGGATAAGACCTGGTCCCATTGCCAGCGGGTGGCATGAGGAGAACTTGCAGGGAAGCGGGAGAAGGGGAGGGAGGGAGAACTGGGGTTGGTAAGTAAAATTAAAAAAAAAAGTATATAAAAAATTAAAATGAAAAAAGAAATGTGGCAAAAGACATCAAGGCCAGCAGAGCTCCCCTCAACTTGTAAGTGAGTCAGGGAAGAGAGAGGAGACAATTTGGACATTACACTCACTTCTTGATCCTTCCCAGCATAGCACTGAGCCAAAATACACAATTTGGGACAATAGGTACATTAAAAATCATGGTTTGAATTACATCTCAATTTCATTATCTCCTTTTTTTGAGTCAAGGTTTTACAGTCTGGACCTAGGTAGACTGGAAACCATTGTGTACACCAGGCTGTCCTCAAAATCACAGAGATCCCCCTGCCTCTGCCTCCTGCATGCTGGGATTAAACACATGTGCTACCATCCTCAGTATTCTCTTCCTCATGGCCAAGATGTAAGAGGTATGATGCATACTTGTAGGCAGAGTTTTTTTCCTTTGGGCCTCCAGCTCACAATTTAAAAAATGACATGGAGACATACTATTAATAATGCAAAGCTCAGCCTATAGCTTATGCTTGTCCCACTAGCTCCCATAACTTAACCTATTTATATCAATCTATGTTTTGCCTCATGACTTTTTACCTCTCTTCCATCTTGAAACTCCTGTTTCCTCTCCATGTGCCCTGGTGTCTGTCACATGCCTAGATGCATCTCTCTTCCTCACTTTCTGCCTGGAAGTCCTGTCCAACCTCTTTCCACCTAGCTATTGGCCATTCAGCTCTTTATTAAAGCAATCAGAAGGCGCCTTGGCAAAGACACATCTTCACAGTGTACAAAACAATTATTCCACACTACATACTTATTGATTTTTTGCCAAGCTGGTCTTTGTGGTACTTTGATGTCACAGCTGGTTAGGTGTATTTGTTGTTTCCTTCCCTTGGCTGCTTGCACAGCACCAAGTACTATGAAAATTAGTCCTCAGAGTGCAGACTTTCAGGTCAATTCCAGCTTGGATCCTTCCAGTCCGGTGTCTGAAGCACATGGTATTTTCAGCAAGAGAGACTTACCTCCAACTTCTGTGAGATGGTCAAGGGCAATGTCATTACCCCATATTGTTTTGGGACTTTCAAACTCCCCTTACCAACAACTCAAAAGGGAGTGTTTCATCCCTGGTACTGGGGATTTTGCTAGACAGTCTATGGCTTTTTATAGAAACATTGACATCTCAGCTGAGGGAATTTTCATTTAAAGTACAGACGTATACACACACACACACACACACACACACACACACACAGAGGAACACATACAAGTAATTTTAGATAAATAATCATTTTCTTATTTAGGGTTTCTGTTGCTGTGATGAAGCACCATGACTCAAAATTGAGTTGAGGAAGACAGGGTTTATTTGGCTTACATTCCATATCACTGTTCATCAGTCAGGATAGGAACCTGGAGGCAGGAGCTTATGCAAAGGCCATGAAGGAATACTTCTTACTAGCTTGCTCCCCATGGCTTACTCAGCCTGCTTTTGTATAGAACCCAGAAACACCAGCCCAGAGATTGTACCAACCACAGTTTGCTGGGCCATACCCACCAATCACTAACTAAGAAAATGCCCTACTGGGTTGCCTACAGCACAATCTTATGGAGGCATTTTCTCAGTTGAGGCTCCCTCCACTCAGATGATGCTAGTTTGTGTAAAGTTGACACAAAACTAGCCAGCACAATCACTATGGCTTTTTTCAAGCACCCTTACTGTTATTTCCACCACTTCCCCTCCATCCCCAATTGTATTGACCACCTTCTCTCCACTCCAATGAAAACCTCCCCTGTTTTCACTATTTCCCCTCACATCATTTGTGTATTGTTATTCTTCACTCTAGGGCTCCTTCCCATGCCCTCCCCTCTGTGCTACCACTTGACTTTCATAGTTTCTGCACAAACGCCAGTTTTCATATTCACATCTGAAGATTTGGAGGTAGGTATCACAGAAGAATGAGAACATGTGTCATTTGACTTTCTGTGTCTGTGTTAATTCACTTAATACAATATTTTCTAGTTCCATCCCTTTGCCTCTAGATTTCATTTTCTTTACAGAAAAATAGTATTCCTAAGTGTATATGTACTGCATTCTCATTACCCATTCATTAGTTGAAAGCTATTTAGGTTATTTCCTTTTCCTAGTCTTTGTGAATAGAGTGGTAATGAACAAGACTGAGCAAGTATCTGGGGTAGGATATCAAGAACTTTGGACACATGCCAAAGAACTTCATAGCATGCTTATCAGGTATGAGTTTTCCTGCATATGTATACACACTACATGTATGTCATGCCCACGGAGATCAGAAGTGGTATCAGTTCTTCTGGAACTGGAGATAAAGAATGTTGTGAGCCTCTAAGTAGGTAATGGGAATTTAAGCTTGGTCCTCTGCAAGAGAAAATTGCTGTTAACCACTGAGACATGAGACATGTCTTTCTCTTTTTTTTCCATTTTTCTTTATTAAGAAATTGTCTCCTCACTCTACATACCACGCACAGTTCCCACCTCCTTCCTTCTCCAACCCCCAGCCCTCTCTTCCAAGCCACCCAACATCCCCACCTCTCCCAAATCAAGGTCTCCCATGTGGAGTCAGTAGAGCCCAGCACACTAAGCCCGAGCAAGTCCAAGCCCCTTCCCACTGCACCAAGGCTGCACAAGGCATCACACCACAGGCACCAGATTCCCAAAAGCCTGCCCAAATTTTTTTTATGAAGCTACAGTTACCCTGATATCGAAAACACACAAAGATGCAACAAAGTAAGAAGATTACAGACCAATCTCCCTCATGAACATTGATGCAAAAATACTCAATGGAATACTGCCCAACCGAATCCAGGAACACATCAAAAAATTTATCCCCCATGTCCAAGTAGGCTTCATCCCAGGGATACAAGAATGGTTGAACATATGAAAATCTCTCAATGTAATACACCATATAAACAAACTGAAAGAAAACAACCGCATGATCATCTCATTAGATGCTGAAAAGGCCTTTGACAAAATCCAACACCCCTTCATGATAAAAGTTTTAGAGAGTTCTGAAATATAAGGAACATACCTAAACATAATAAAGGCAATGTACAGCAAGCCAACAGCTTAATGGAGAGAAACTCAAGAGAACTTCAAGTACTATATTGAATAAGTATGGAGAGAGTGAACAGCATTGTCTTGTTCCTGCTTTTAGTAGAATCTCTTTGAACTTTTTGATGTTGGCTGCTTCTGTTTCCTTAGGGCTTATTTGTCTATTCAAATTGTTTATCTGGTCTTGATTTAACTTCGGTATGTGGTACCTGTCTAGAAAAATTGTCTGTTTCCAATTTTGAAGAGTACATGTGTTAGAAGTATGACCTGATGATTCTCTGGATTTCCTCGTTGTCTGTTGTTATGTCTCCCTTTTCATTTCTGATTTTGTTAATTTGGATGCTCTCTCTCTTTCTGCCTTTTGGC
Organism: Peromyscus eremicus; assembly: GCF_949786415.1. Taxonomy (NCBI): domain Eukaryota; kingdom Metazoa; phylum Chordata; class Mammalia; order Rodentia; family Cricetidae; genus Peromyscus; species Peromyscus eremicus. Next base: position 95,708,215 of record NC_081439.1, on the reverse strand, counting down.
TAGTTTGGATAAGGGCTTGTCTATCTTATTCATTTTCCCAAAGAACCAACTCTTTGTTTCACTGATTCTTTGATTTGTTCTCTTTGTTTGTATTTCATTGACTCCAACTCTCAATTTGATTATTTCCTGGCATCTCTTCCTCCTGGGTGAGTTTGTTTCTTTTTGTTCTAGAGCTTATAGGTGTGCTATTTAGTCACTAGTGTGAGATTTCTCCAATTTCTTTATGTGGGCATCTAGTGCTATGAATTTTCCTCTTAGCACTGCTTTCATAGTGTCCCATAAGTTTGAGTATGTAGTACATTCATTTTCATTGAATTGTAGGAAGTCTTTAATTTCTTTCTTCATTTCTTCCTTTACCCATTGGTGATTCAGTTGAGGATTATTCAGTTCCCATGAGATTGTAGGCCTTCTGTAATTTTTGTTGTTGTTGAAATCTAAATTTAAACCATGGTGGTCTGATAGACTACAGGAGGTTATTCTAACTTTTTTGTATCTATTGAGATTTGCTTTGTGACCGAGTATGTGATTGATTTTAGAGAAAGTTCCATGGGGTGCTACGGATAAGGTATATTCTTTATTGTTATGGTGGAATATTCTGTGGATATCTATTAGGTCCATTTGAGTCATAACATCTGTTAGATCCCTTATTTCTCTGTTAAGTTTCAATGTGGCAGATCTGTACAGTATTGAGAGTGGGATGTTGAAGTCTCCTACTACTAATGTGTGGAGTTTGATGTGCGATTTAAGCTTTATTAATGTTTCCTTTACATATGTTGGTGCCCTTGTATTTGGGGCATAAACATTCAGAATTGAGACTTCATCTTGGTGGATCTTTCTTGTGATGTGTATGTAATGTCCTTCCCAATCTCTTTTGATTGATTTTAGTTTGAAGTCTATGTTGTTAGAATTTAGGATAGCCACTCCAGCTTGCTTCTTAAGACCATTTGATTGGAAAGTCTTTCCCCAGCCTTTTACTCCGAGGTAATGTCTGTCTTTGCAGTTGAAGTGTGTTTGTTTTATGCAGCAGAAGGATGGATCCTGTTTTCGTACCCATTCTGTTAGCCTGTGTCTTTTTATGGGCAAATTGAGTCCATTGATAGTAAGAGATATTAATGACAAGTTATTGTTAATTCCTGTTATTTTTTTGTTGGTGGTGGCGTTTGTGTGTATGCATTTTCCTTCTTTGAGATTTGCTGCTATCTATTGCCTTTTTTTTTGTGGGAGCAGCTAACTTCCTTGGGTTTGAGTTTTTCTTCTAGTACTTTCTATAGGGCTGGATTTGTGGATAGGTATTGTTTAATCTGGTTTTATCATGGAATAATTTTTTTTTCTGTCTATGATCATTGAAAACTTTACTGGGCATAGTATTCTGGGCTGGCATCTGTGATCCCTTAGTGTTTGCAAAAGGTCTGTCTAGGACCTTCTTGCTTTTAGACTCTCCTTTGAGAAGCTGGGTGTAATTCTGATAGGTCTCCCTTCATATGTTACTTGAACTTTTTCCTTTGCAGCTTGTAGATGTAACCTTCATGTTACATAAGAAACACAGAGCCAATTGTAGAGTTAAAAGCCCAAGAGGTCAGAGCAATAGCTAAGAGCTAAAAACCTTAACCTTCACTGCCGCTGCTGTCCTCCTTAGCGAGTGCCCTAAGGTAGCTGCTGTATGATTACCAGATAAATTAAGGGTGATTGTGTGTAAAGAGGCTTTCTTTCTGTAACCTTAAATTCCAATCCTGAAACCATTTCACTGTTAATTTCTTCTGTCTGAATCTGAATTTCTCTACAATTCATTTTAACAGGTTTAACAGGTTTTTCTAAAGCTTTTATCCTGGCACTCAAATTGACTATCTTTTTAAATAGTAAAATAAGGATAAGGAAAGTAATAATGTGCATAATCCCATCAACATTAATCTTCTCATATAGTTGTTCCATTCGCAGACTGTCTAAAATTTTATCAAACAAAGCCCAATTTTCTACCAATGTACACATAAAACCCATTTTTTTTAATGTGGAAAAAAATTTCTCTTTTAAATAGTTTTTTTCCTTTAAAATATCTGATATCTTAATTGACTTACCAAGTCTGCATAGAACAGTAGAAATCCGAGGGAATTCCAAAACAGCTACCTAGTGTCCAAGGTGTGAATCCAAAGAGAGAGAGAGAGAGAGAGAGAGAGAGAGAGAGCACAAGAAAGCTCAGCCCAGCCACAAGTTCTGGCTAAATGCTTAAATCTAGCCATGTGTTCCTGCTTGAGTCTCTTTAGCTCCAACCAGGTGTGCTGACATTTCAGCCAAAAGCAGCTCTATCTGCAGTTGAGTGTAGCTACTGCAATTAGCGGTAGTTCTGGCAGGCCTTAGTTTTTCATAGCACCGGTGTAGCTACAGTCGGTCAGTCAGCCCTGGGGCCTAGGCCGAGCTTGCCCAAGCTGGGGAGTCGGGTAGTTGGCAGGCCGCCAAGATGCTACAACTGGCTATGTGTATCTCAGGTGTGAGCGGGGACCCAAAAGGCCACAGGCAAGTGGCTTCTTCATGAATTTGTACCACGAACACTGGGCACCAGATGTAGATGAACAGTCTTATTAAATAAGAAACATAGAGTCAAATGCAGAGTTAAAAGCTTAAGAGGTCAGAGCAGTAGCTGAGAGCTGAGACTTAAAACCACCTTCTTACCCTTCCTGCTGCTACTGTCCTTCCCCTCAGAAAGAGACCTACTTCCTGTGTATCTGTCTTTTTATTGACTTTCTGTTCTGCCTTCTCATTGGTTGTAAACCCAACCACATGACCTCCTCATCACTGCCTGTCTATACAGACCTCCAGGTCTTCTATGGTTGGTATTGAGATTAAAGACATGTGTCTCCATCCTGGCTGTATCCTTGAACACACAGAGATCTGTCTGTCATGTGATCTGGATTAAGGGTGTCTGCCACCACTGCCCGGCTTCTGCTATGGCTTGCTATTAGCTCTGATCCCCAGGCAATTTTGTTTATTAAATACAAATAAAATCACTTTTCAGTACAAATAAAATATCACCATATTTCTCCTTTTCTATTTTAATATAAAGAAAAAAGGACAAAAGTTATAATTAATGTAAGAAAAACTATATACAATGTTATGACATTATGATTTTTTCCTGTTACATAAATTAATTTTAATTCATTTTACATTTGTTCAATATGTTAAATAAATATTTTATAAGCTTGTATTTTAACATACTTTATAGTTTTCACTAGTGAATTTTATTAGAATATTATGATTTTTTGCTATTACATAAATTAATTTTAAATCATTTTACATTTGTTCACTGTTAAATAAATATTTTATGTGTTTATGTTCTTTTCCTTATATGTTTTCAATGTTTATTTATATTTTATTCAATTTTTAAATTTTTAAAGATGATAATACAATCACATTCTTTCCTTTTCTATTTCCTTCCCTTCTATATCCTCTCTTCCTGGTTACATTTCAAATTCATGATCTCTTTTCCTTAATTATCACACACACACACACACACACACACACACACACCCATAAATATATAATTACAGCATTCCCAGTCTATTTAGTGTTTCTTGTATATGTATATGATTCAGAGCAACGACTTGATATTGGTAACCAGTTAAAAGGGTCATCCCTGGGGAAGACTAATTCTTTAGCAGTCTGTACTTCTTTGTTTAGGGGTGAACTCTATGAGATTTCCCCCTTTCAAGTGAGCATATTGATTGGTATTGTCTTTATTCAGGTCTTGTTTAGGCAGTCATATTGTTGAAATATCATGCGTGAAGCTTCCCTTTGATTTCTGGTTCCTACAAACTTTCCTCTTCCTCTTAATAATGTTCCCTGAGCCTTAGGCAAAGGAGTTGATATATATATATATATATATGTGTGTGTGTGTGTGTGTGTGTGTGTGTGTGTGTATCTTGGGGCTAGACACCCCACAATCACTTGTTCTCTGAATTTGAGTGGTTGTGATTTTGTGCAATGGTCTCTCTATTTTGCAAAGAGAAGCTTTTTTTGGTGAGGGGTGAGAGCTACACTTATTTGTAGTAACTGGAATTCACTTAGGAATTGTACTGATTTAGTCAAGTAGTAGTACTGCATTCTCCTCTAGGACGCATGACCTCACTAGCCCCAGCTAATTTCCTAGCTTTCAAGCACCTGGCATGATTTCCCTGCTGTTGAGTGGTCCTAAGTCTAATTAGAGAGCTGTTGGTGGGGTTTCAGCAGCAGTGGTGGAACGTTTGTGTTGGAGAGTTCCAAGGATGAATTTTTAGACAATAACAGATTCTTGAACTGAGCCATGAGTATGGTTGGAAATTGAAAGTGAACAGGAACGGAAGTACACATTTCTGTTCGCAGAAGTCCAGTGGCTTCCACGAGATGAGATGTGGTCTGAAGGATGGTGTGACTATAAGCGACTTCCAGGAAATCAAGCACAGGGATGCTATGACTACAAGCGACTTCCACGAAAACAAGCGCCTCCTTGTTGCCATCCCAGTGATGGCAACCATCGATTAATTAACGTGCCGAAGAGACCGCCTCTGGGAGACAAGAGATCATCTCTGCTAGCCAGACCCGATGAAGGAGGCTACAGTAGATACTACTGTCACGTGGATTACCAAAAAAGTGATGAGGGCCGCTGTTTTTCTCAGAATCCAAGAAGTGGCCCACCCTACCAAAGAGGCCCCTATGGCTACCGATGGTCAAGAGATGAGTATGCCACAAGCCGACAGCCTCAGTACAGGGTCATGAGAAACGGCTTTAGAAGAAGACGTTTGTATTCTTCCCATTATTCAAGACAACGATCTCCCCATAAATGGGGCGCTCCTTTTTTGAGAGAATCACGTGTGGGCGGGCAGGACTCCCTACACAGCAGATTTGGCTCCAGTCTCAGCAGTAGAAGCAGGATGCGCTCCTTCCATCAGTCTCGACATCGATGTAAAGAGAGAGCCATCCAGTTTTTGAAAACATCAAGAGATACTGTGCCTTCAGGTTCTTCATCCAAGGTGTTAAAAAGCCCCAGCCGGCTGACTGAGAAGGAACAGGCTGATGCTGCAAGCAAGTGGGCTAATGAAAATCCCAAGAAGTCAGAAGAAAATCACTTGGCTGAAATGTCCGAGTTTGAGACGGGATCCAAGGCACCGTTATGTATCAACCAGACAGAAGAACCCGAGTCCAACACAACAGCTGGCACAGAATTGTGTGAAGACAGCCAGCTTAGCAGTCGCTCAAAAGTGATTGCATCAAAAATCACGGAGATTGAGAAGGTTTACCGACAAGTCTGTGAAACTTTCGGGATGGTGGTGGAAAGGCTGGTTGAAAAGGATCGTTCCTTAGAAAAATCTATACAGTTTGCAATGAAGCAGAGTTTGCATGAAATAGGTGAGCAACATGTTGAAGAACTCAAGCATTTCATTATGGAGTATGATAATTCTACTCCAGATTTTGGAGGCCCTTTTTGAGAAGAATTAGGGCTCAGTTCAAACAAATTTTTAAAGCTTCTAGATTTTTCCCTTTGGACTTTTGAAATCCTTACTATTTTGTGATGAAGAGAAATACTTTATGATAACTGACCCCATTGCTAGTATCAAATAAACATCTACAATAGTTTTTAAAGTCTCTTAATTAGAATGTTTTCCCTATGTGTAGAATCGTCTAATCCATCTTAATACATCCCCTCCCTTCCAAAAATGATGTTCAATTAATTTTTTAATGTTTGAAAAGGCAGTTCTGGAGAGAAGCTCTCTGTACTTAACTCATGATCAATAGTCTTCCATGATGTGCTGGTCTCCGGGGTATAATTTGTAGTTAGAGATCATTCCAGGTTGCATCATAGGCATTGTTAGCATTTTGAGTTGAGTTTCACTTGTTGCCTGCTTTTTTTCTGCTTTGCAACTTTCAGTGGTGTCAAAATATGCTGTCTTAAGGAAGTAGAACTTAGCTGTCTTGCAATATTTGCTTTGAGAATAATTCTTCTTTTGTATAGGAAAGAAGCACTTAAAAAATCTCTAAAGGACACATTGAAACAAAACCTTCCTCTCAAGTCATTGAACTTAGTTTGTCTCGTCTATGAAGTGAGGCTCCTAACTGCTCTCTCTGAACAACATTATAGATAAGACCGATAGGAGGGGGTAACTTGAGACAAAGATGCATTTTAATTTGAAATTTCTCAGAAACTCTTCTGGTAGTGATAACAAATTCGACTATACAACAACCTGGAGTTTTGTTTTAGGCCTGTTCTTTATTAAAGAGGGACCTGACAAGGAGCTCATGATTGGGATAAAATGATAGATTTCTTGGTTAGTTTCCGTGATCTTAGTTCTGTAGACTTAGAGAATCTCCCTCTTCACATGTGTTATCATAGAAACAAGGCAGAATAAGGCATCACACCACAGGGAATGTGCTCTAAAAAGGCAGTTCATGAGCTAGGAAACAAGGAGGACCCTTAGAGGGACACATGGATCACCTTGGGAAGGAGAAACAGAGGATATCTACATGAGTAAACTGGGGGTGAGGGGGGCAGTGGGGGAAGGGTTTGGGGATTGAGAACATGGTTAACCTAGGGAACTTGGAGTGGGAGAGTAATGAAAGAGATGTCTGGATAGAGGGTGTCATTATGGGTCTAGGGAAAAACCTGGTGCTAGGGGAATTTCCAGGAATCCACAAGGATGACCCCAGAATAAACTACTAGCAATAGTGGAGAAGGTGCCTGAACTGGCATAACCTGGTTATCAGATCGATAAATATCCTGTCATCATAGAGCCTTCATCCAGTAACTGATGGAAGCAGGTAAAGAAATCCACAACCAAGAACCAGGCCGAGCTCCAGGAGCCAGTTGAGAGAGGGAATAAGAATGAGGAAGACGGGGTCAGGATCATGATGGGGAAATCTACAGAGACAACTGGACCAAGTTCGTGGAAACTCACGAACTTTAGACCAACAGATGTGGAGCCCTCAAGGGACTATACTACCCTCTGCATGCGGGAGAAACTTGGTCTCTTTGAGGGGCCCCTGGCAGTGGGATCAGGATCTATCCCTGGTGCATGATCTGGTTTTCTGGATCCCATTACCTGTGGTGGGACACCTTGCTCACTCTTGACGCATGGTGGAGGAGCTTGGTCCTGACTCAACTAAATGTACCAGGCTTTCTTGTTCCCCCATGGAAGGACTAACCCTTTTGGAGGAGGGCATGGGTCATTGGGGGGAAAGGAGGGAGGAATTGGAGGAGCGTTGAGAGGGTGATCTGTAGTTGGTATGTAAATTGAATTAAAAAATTAAAAAATAAAGCCATTTCGTGTACCCAGGATAAGACCTGGTCCCATTGCCAGCGGGTGGCATGAGGAGAACTTGCAGGGAAGCGGGAGAAGGGGAGGGAGGGAGAACTGGGGTTGGTAAGTAAAATTAAAAAAAAAAGTATATAAAAAATTAAAATGAAAAAAGAAATGTGGCAAAAGACATCAAGGCCAGCAGAGCTCCCCTCAACTTGTAAGTGAGTCAGGGAAGAGAGAGGAGACAATTTGGACATTACACTCACTTCTTGATCCTTCCCAGCATAGCACTGAGCCAAAATACACAATTTGGGACAATAGGTACATTAAAAATCATGGTTTGAATTACATCTCAATTTCATTATCTCCTTTTTTTGAGTCAAGGTTTTACAGTCTGGACCTAGGTAGACTGGAAACCATTGTGTACACCAGGCTGTCCTCAAAATCACAGAGATCCCCCTGCCTCTGCCTCCTGCATGCTGGGATTAAACACATGTGCTACCATCCTCAGTATTCTCTTCCTCATGGCCAAGATGTAAGAGGTATGATGCATACTTGTAGGCAGAGTTTTTTTCCTTTGGGCCTCCAGCTCACAATTTAAAAAATGACATGGAGACATACTATTAATAATGCAAAGCTCAGCCTATAGCTTATGCTTGTCCCACTAGCTCCCATAACTTAACCTATTTATATCAATCTATGTTTTGCCTCATGACTTTTTACCTCTCTTCCATCTTGAAACTCCTGTTTCCTCTCCATGTGCCCTGGTGTCTGTCACATGCCTAGATGCATCTCTCTTCCTCACTTTCTGCCTGGAAGTCCTGTCCAACCTCTTTCCACCTAGCTATTGGCCATTCAGCTCTTTATTAAAGCAATCAGAAGGCGCCTTGGCAAAGACACATCTTCACAGTGTACAAAACAATTATTCCACACTACATACTTATTGATTTTTTGCCAAGCTGGTCTTTGTGGTACTTTGATGTCACAGCTGGTTAGGTGTATTTGTTGTTTCCTTCCCTTGGCTGCTTGCACAGCACCAAGTACTATGAAAATTAGTCCTCAGAGTGCAGACTTTCAGGTCAATTCCAGCTTGGATCCTTCCAGTCCGGTGTCTGAAGCACATGGTATTTTCAGCAAGAGAGACTTACCTCCAACTTCTGTGAGATGGTCAAGGGCAATGTCATTACCCCATATTGTTTTGGGACTTTCAAACTCCCCTTACCAACAACTCAAAAGGGAGTGATTCATCCCTGGTACTGGGGATTTTGCTAGACAGTCTATGGCTTTTTATAGAAACATTGACATCTCAGCTGAGGGAATTTTCATTTAAAGTACAGACGTATACACACACACACACACACACACACACACACACACAGAGGAACACATACAAGTAATTTTAGATAAATAATCATTTTCTTATTTAGGGTTTCTGTTGCTGTGATGAAGCACCATGACTCAAAATTGAGTTGAGGAAGACAGGGTTTATTTGGCTTACATTCCATATCACTGTTCATCAGTCAGGATAGGAACCTGGAGGCAGGAGCTTATGCAAAGGCCATGAAGGAATACTTCTTACTAGCTTGCTCCCCATGGCTTACTCAGCCTGCTTTTGTATAGAACCCAGAAACACCAGCCCAGAGATTGTACCAACCACAGTTTGCTGGGCCATACCCACCAATCACTAACTAAGAAAATGCCCTACTGGGTTGCCTACAGCACAATCTTATGGAGGCATTTTCTCAGTTGAGGCTCCCTCCACTCAGATGATGCTAGTTTGTGTAAAGTTGACACAAAACTAGCCAGCACAATCACTATGGCTTTTTTCAAGCACCCTTACTGTTATTTCCACCACTTCCCCTCCATCCCCAATTGTATTGACCACCTTCTCTCCACTCCAATGAAAACCTCCCCTGTTTTCACTATTTCCCCTCACATCATTTGTGTATTGTTATTCTTCACTCTAGGGCTCCTTCCCATGCCCTCCCCTCTGTGCTACCACTTGACTTTCATAGTTTCTGCACAAACGCCAGTTTTCATATTCACATCTGAAGATTTGGAGGTAGGTATCACAGAAGAATGAGAACATGTGTCATTTGACTTTCTGTGTCTGTGTTAATTCACTTAATACAATATTTTCTAGTTCCATCCCTTTGCCTCTAGATTTCATTTTCTTTACAGAAAAATAGTATTCCTAAGTGTATATGTACTGCATTCTCATTACCCATTCATTAGTTGAAAGCTATTTAGGTTATTTCCTTTTCCTAGTCTTTGTGAATAGAGTGGTAATGAACAAGACTGAGCAAGTATCTGGGGTAGGATATCAAGAACTTTGGACACATGCCAAAGAACTTCATAGCATGCTTATCAGGTATGAGTTTTCCTGCATATGTATACACACTACATGTATGTCATGCCCACGGAGATCAGAAGTGGTATCAGTTCTTCTGGAACTGGAGATAAAGAATGTTGTGAGCCTCTAAGTAGGTAATGGGAATTTAAGCTTGGTCCTCTGCAAGAGAAAATTGCTGTTAACCACTGAGACATGAGACATGTCTTTCTCTTTTTTTTCCATTTTTCTTTATTAAGAAATTGTCTCCTCACTCTACATACCACGCACAGTTCCCACCTCCTTCCTTCTCCAACCCCCAGCCCTCTCTTCCAAGCCACCCAACATCCCCACCTCTCCCAAATCAAGGTCTCCCATGTGGAGTCAGTAGAGCCCAGCACACTAAGCCCGAGCAAGTCCAAGCCCCTTCCCACTGCACCAAGGCTGCACAAGGCATCACACCACAGGCACCAGATTCCCAAAAGCCTGCCCAAATTTTTTTTATGAAGCTACAGTTACCCTGATATCGAAAACACACAAAGATGCAACAAAGTAAGAAGATTACAGACCAATCTCCCTCATGAACATTGATGCAAAAATACTCAATGGAATACTGCCCAACCGAATCCAGGAACACATCAAAAAATTTATCCCCCATGTCCAAGTAGGCTTCATCCCAGGGATACAAGAATGGTTGAACATATGAAAATCTCTCAATGTAATACACCATATAAACAAACTGAAAGAAAACAACCGCATGATCATCTCATTAGATGCTGAAAAGGCCTTTGACAAAATCCAACACCCCTTCATGATAAAAGTTTTAGAGAGTTCTGAAATATAAGGAACATACCTAAACATAATAAAGGCAATGTACAGCAAGCCAACAGCTTAATGGAGAGAAACTCAAGAGAACTTCAAGTACTATATTGAATAAGTATGGAGAGAGTGAACAGCATTGTCTTGTTCCTGCTTTTAGTAGAATCTCTTTGAACTTTTTGATGTTGGCTGCTTCTGTTTCCTTAGGGCTTATTTGTCTATTCAAATTGTTTATCTGGTCTTGATTTAACTTCGGTATGTGGTACCTGTCTAGAAAAATTGTCTGTTTCCAATTTTGAAGAGTACATGTGTTAGAAGTATGACCTGATGATTCTCTGGATTTCCTCGTTGTCTGTTGTTATGTCTCCCTTTTCATTTCTGATTTTGTTAATTTGGATGCTCTCTCTCTTTCTGCCTTTTGGCTAGTTTGGATAAGGGCTTGTCTATCTTATTCATTTTCCCAAAGAACCAACTCTTTGTTTCACTGATTCTTTGATTTGTTCTCTTTGTTTGTATTTCATTGACTCCAACTCTCAATTTGATTATTTCCTGGCATCTCTTCCTCCTGGGTGAGTTTGTTTCTTTTTGTTCTAGAGCTTATAGGTGTGCTATTTAGTCACTAGTGTGAGATTTCTCCAATTTCTTTATGTGGGCATCTAGTGCTATGAATTTTCCTCTTAGCACTGCTTTCATAGTGTCCCATAAGTTTGAGTATGTAGTACATTCATTTTCATTGAATTGTAGGAAGTCTTTAATTTCTTTCTTCATTTCTTCCTTTACCCATTGGTGATTCAGTTGAGGATTATTCAGTTCCCATGAGATTGTAGGCCTTCTGTAATTTTTGTTGTTGTTGAAATCTAAATTTAAACCATGGTGGTCTGATAGACTACAGGAGGTTATTCTAACTTTTTTGTATCTATTGAGATTTGCTTTGTGACCGAGTATGTGATTGATTTTAGAGAAAGTTCCATGGGGTGCTACGGATAAGGTATATTCTTTATTGTTATGGTGGAATATTCTGTGGATATCTATTAGGTCCATTTGAGTCATAACATCTGTTAGATCCCTTATTTCTCTGTTAAGTTTCAATGTGGCAGATCTGTACAGTATTGAGAGTGGGATGTTGAAGTCTCCTACTACTAATGTGTGGAGTTTGATGTGCGATTTAAGCTTTATTAATGTTTCCTTTACATATGTTGGTGCCCTTGTATTTGGGGCATAAACATTCAGAATTGAGACTTCATCTTGGTGGATCTTTCTTGTGATGTGTATGTAATGTCCTTCCCAATCTCTTTTGATTGATTTTAGTTTGAAGTCTATGTTGTTAGAATTTAGGATAGCCACTCCAGCTTGCTTCTTAAGACCATTTGATTGGAAAGTCTTTCCCCAGCCTTTTACTCCGAGGTAATGTCTGTCTTTGCAGTTGAAGTGTGTTTGTTTTATGCAGCAGAAGGATGGATCCTGTTTTCGTACCCATTCTGTTAGCCTGTGTCTTTTTATGGGCAAATTGAGTCCATTGATAGTAAGAGATATTAATGACAAGTTATTGTTAATTCCTGTTATTTTTTTGTTGGTGGTGGCGTTTGTGTGTATGCATTTTCCTTCTTTGAGATTTGCTGCTATCTATTGCCTTTTTTTTTGTGGGAGCAGCTAACTTCCTTGGGTTTGAGTTTTTCTTCTAGTACTTTCTATAGGGCTGGATTTGTGGATAGGTATTGTTTAATCTGGTTTTATCATGGAATAATTTTTTTTTCTGTCTATGATCATTGAAAACTTTACTGGGCATAGTATTCTGGGCTGGCATCTGTGATCCCTTAGTGTTTGCAAAAGGTCTGTCTAGGACCTTCTTGCTTTTAGACTCTCCTTTGAGAAGCTGGGTGTAATTCTGATAGGTCTCCCTTCATATGTTACTTGAACTTTTTCCTTTGCAGCTTGTAGATGTAACCTTCATGTTACATAAGAAACACAGAGCCAATTGTAGAGTTAAAAGCCCAAGAGGTCAGAGCAATAGCTAAGAGCTAAAAACCTTAACCTTCACTGCCGCTGCTGTCCTCCTTAGCGAGTGCCCTAAGGTAGCTGCTGTATGATTACCAGATAAATTAAGGGTGATTGTGTGTAAAGAGGCTTTCTTTCTGTAACCTTAAATTCCAATCCTGAAACCATTTCACTGTTAATTTCTTCTGTCTGAATCTGAATTTCTCTACAATTCATTTTAACAGGTTTAACAGGTTTTTCTAAAGCTTTTATCCTGGCACTCAAATTGACTATCTTTTTAAATAGTAAAATAAGGATAAGGAAAGTAATAATGTGCATAATCCCATCAACATTAATCTTCTCATATAGTTGTTCCATTCGCAGACTGTCTAAAATTTTATCAAACAAAGCCCAATTTTCTACCAATGTACACATAAAACCCATTTTTTTTAATGTGGAAAAAAATTTCTCTTTTAAATAGTTTTTTTCCTTTAAAATATCTGATATCTTAATTGACTTACCAAGTCTGCATAGAACAGTAGAAATCCGAGGGAATTCCAAAACAGCTACCTAGTGTCCAAGGTGTGAATCCAAAGAGAGAGAGAGAGAGAGAGAGAGAGAGAGAGAGAGCACAAGAAAGCTCAGCCCAGCCACAAGTTCTGGCTAAATGCTTAAATCTAGCCATGTGTTCCTGCTTGAGTCTCTTTAGCTCCAACCAGGTGTGCTGACATTTCAGCCAAAAGCAGCTCTATCTGCAGTTGAGTGTAGCTACTGCAATTAGCGGTAGTTCTGGCAGGCCTTAGTTTTTCATAGCACCGGTGTAGCTACAGTCGGTCAGTCAGCCCTGGGGCCTAGGCCGAGCTTGCCCAAGCTGGGGAGTCGGGTAGTTGGCAGGCCGCCAAGATGCTACAACTGGCTATGTGTATCTCAGGTGTGAGCGGGGACCCAAAAGGCCACAGGCAAGTGGCTTCTTCATGAATTTGTACCACGAACACTGGGCACCAGATGTAGATGAACAGTCTTATTAAATAAGAAACATAGAGTCAAATGCAGAGTTAAAAGCTTAAGAGGTCAGAGCAGTAGCTGAGAGCTGAGACTTAAAACCACCTTCTTACCCTTCCTGCTGCTACTGTCCTTCCCCTCAGAAAGAGACCTACTTCCTGTGTATCTGTCTTTTTATTGACTTTCTGTTCTGCCTTCTCATTGGTTGTAAACCCAACCACATGACCTCCTCATCACTGCCTGTCTATACAGACCTCCAGGTCTTCTATGGTTGGTATTGAGATTAAAGACATGTGTCTCCATCCTGGCTGTATCCTTGAACACACAGAGATCTGTCTGTCATGTGATCTGGATTAAGGGTGTCTGCCACCACTGCCCGGCTTCTGCTATGGCTTGCTATTAGCTCTGATCCCCAGGCAATTTTGTTTATTAAATACAAATAAAATCACTTTTCAGTACAAATAAAATATCACCATATTTCTCCTTTTCTATTTTAATATAAAGAAAAAAGGACAAAAGTTATAATTAATGTAAGAAAAACTATATACAATGTTATGACATTATGATTTTTTCCTGTTACATAAATTAATTTTAATTCATTTTACATTTGTTCAATATGTTAAATAAATATTTTATAAGCTTGTATTTTAACATACTTTATAGTTTTCACTAGTGAATTTTATTAGAATATTATGATTTTTTGCTATTACATAAATTAATTTTAAATCATTTTACATTTGTTCACTGTTAAATAAATATTTTATGTGTTTATGTTCTTTTCCTTATATGTTTTCAATGTTTATTTATATTTTATTCAATTTTTAAATTTTTAAAGATGATAATACAATCACATTCTTTCCTTTTCTATTTCCTTCCCTTCTATATCCTCTCTTCCTGGTTACATTTCAAATTCATGATCTCTTTTCCTTAATTATCACACACACACACACACACACACACCCATAAATATATAATTACAGCATTCCCAGTCTATTTAGTGTTTCTTGTATATGTATATGATTCAGAGCAACGACTTGATATTGGTAACCAGTTAAAAGGGTCATCCCTGGGGAAGACTAATTCTTTAGCAGTCTGTACTTCTTTGTTTAGGGGTGAACTCTATGAGATTTCCCCCTTTCAAGTGAGCATATTGATTGGTATTGTCTTTATTCAGGTCTTGTTTAGGCAGTCATATTGTTGAAATATCATGCGTGAAGCTTCCCTTTGATTTCTGGTTCCTACAAACTTTCCTCTTCCTCTTAATAATGTTCCCTGAGCCTTAGGCAAAGGAGTTGATATATATATATATATATATGTGTGTGTGTGTGTGTGTGTGTGTGTGTGTGTGTGTATCTTGGGGCTAGACACCCCACAATCACTTGTTCTCTGAATTTGAGTGGTTGTGATTTTGTGCAATGGTCTCTCTATTTTGCAAAGAGAAGCTTTTTTTGGTGAGGGGTGAGAGCTACACTTATTTGTAGTAACTGGAATTCACTTAGGAATTGTACTGATTTAGTCAAGTAGTAGTACTGCATTCTCCTCTAGGACGCATGACCTCACTAGCCCCAGCTAATTTCCTAGCTTTCAAGCACCTGGCATGATTTCCCTGCTGTTGAGTGGTCCTAAGTCTAATTAGAGAGCTGTTGGTGGGGTTTCAGCAGCAGTGGTGGAACGTTTGTGTTGGAGAGTTCCAAGGACGAATTTTTAGACAATAACAGATTCTTGAACTGAGCCATGAGTATGGTTGGAAATTGAAAGTGAACAGGAACGGAAGTACACATTTCTGTTCGCAGAAGTCCAGTGGCTTCCACGAGATGAGATGTGGTCTGAAGGATGGTGTGACTATAAGCGACTTCCAGGAAATCAAGCACAGGGATGCTATGACTACAAGCGACTTCCACGAAAACAAGCGCCTCCTTGTTGCCATCCCAGTGATGGCAACCATCGATTAATTAACGTGCCAAAGAGACCGCCTCTGGGAGACAAGAGATCATCTCTGCTAGCCAGACCCGATGAAGGAGGCTACAGTAGATACTACTGTCACGTGGATTACCAAAAAAGTGATGAGGGCCGCTGTTTTTCTCAGAATCCAAGAAGTGGCCCACCCTACCAAAGAGGCCCCTATGGCTACCGATGGTCAAGAGATGAGTATGCCACAAGCCGACAGCCTCAGTACAGGGTCATGAGAAACGGCTTTAGAAGAAGACGTTTGTATTCTTCCCATTATTCAAGACAACGATCTCCCCATAAATGGGGCGCTCCTTTTTTGAGAGAATCACGTGTGGGCGGGCAGGACTCCCTACACAGCAGATTTGGCTCCAGTCTCAGCAGTAGAAGCAGGATGCGCTCCTTCCATCAGTCTCGACATCGATGTAAAGAGAGAGCCATCCAGTTTTTGAAAACATCAAGAGATACTGTGCCTTCAGGTTCTTCATCCAAGGTGTTAAAAAGCCCCAGCCGGCTGACTGAGAAGGAACAGGCTGATGCTGCAAGCAAGTGGGCTAATGAAAATCCCAAGAAGTCAGAAGAAAATCACTTGGCTGAA
Source organism: Peromyscus eremicus (assembly GCF_949786415.1). Lineage (NCBI taxonomy): Eukaryota > Metazoa > Chordata > Mammalia > Rodentia > Cricetidae > Peromyscus > Peromyscus eremicus. The sequence continues at coordinate 95,692,287 of NC_081439.1, read as the reverse complement.
ATGTCCGAGTTTGAGACGGGATCCAAGGCTCCGTTATGTATCAACCAGACAGAAGAACCCGAGTCCAACACAACAGCTGGCACAGAATTGTGTGAAGACAGCCAGCTTAGCAGTCGCTCAAAAGTGATTGCATCAAAAATCACGGAGATTGAGAAGGTTTACCGACAAGTCTGTGAAACTTTCGGGATGGTGGTGGAAAGGCTGGTTGAAAAGGATCGTTCCTTAGAAAAATCTATACAGTTTGCAATGAAGCAGAGTTTGCATGAAATAGGTGAGCAACATGTTGAAGAACTCAAGCATTTCATTATGGAGTATGATAATTCTACTCCAGATTTTGGAGGCCCTTTTTGAGAAGAATTAGGGCTCAGTTCAAACAAATTTTTAAAGCTTCTAGATTTTTCCCTTTGTACTTTTGAAATCCTTACTATTTTGTGATGAAGAGAAATACTTTATGATAACTGACCCCGTTGCTAGTATCAAATAAACATCTACAACAGTTTTTAAAGTCGCTTAATTAAAATGTTTTCCCTATGTGTAGAATCGTCTAATCCATCTTAATACATCCCCTCCCTTCCAAAAATGATGTTCAATTAATTTTTTAATGTTTGAAAAGGCAGTTCTGGAGAGAAGCTCTCTGTACTTAACTCATGATCAATAGTCTTCCATGATGTGCTGGTCTCCGGGGTATAATTTGTAGTTAGAGATCATTCCAGGTTGCATCATAGGCATTGTTAGCATTTTGAGTTGAGTTTCACTTGTTGCCTGCTTTTTTTCTGCTTTGCAACTTTCAGTGGTGTCAAAATATGCTGTCTTAAGGAAGTAGAACTTAGCTGTCTTGCAATATTTGCTTTGAGAATAATTCTTCTTTTGTATAGGAAAGAAGCACTTAAAAAATCTCTAAAGGACACATTGAAACAAAACCTTCCTCTCAAGTCATTGAACTTAGTTTGTCTCGTCTATGAAGTGAGGCTCCTAACTGCTCTCTCTGAACAACATTATAGATAAGACCGATAGGAGGGGGTAACTTGAGACAAAGATGCATTTTAATTTGAAATTTCTCAGAAACTCTTCTGGTAGTGATAACAAATTCGACTATACAACAACCTGGAGTTTTGTTTTAGGCCTGTTCTTTATTAAAGAGGGACCTGACAAGGAGCTCATGATTGGGATAAAATGATAGATTTCTTGGTTAGTTTCCGTGATCTTAGTTCTGTAGACTTAGAGAATCTCCCTCTTCACATGTGTTATCATAGAAACAAGGCAGAATAAGGCATCACACCACAGGGAATGTGCTCTAAAAAGGCAGTTCATGAGCTAGGAAACAAGGAGGACCCTTAGAGGGACACATGGATCACCTTGGGAAGGAGAAACAGAGGATATCTACATGAGTAAACTGGGGGTGAGGGGGGCAGTGGGGGAAGGGTTTGGGGATTGAGAACATGGTTAACCTAGGGAACTTGGAGTGGGAGAGTAATGAAAGAGATGTCTGGATAGAGGGTGTCATTATGGGTCTAGGGAAAAACCTGGTGCTAGGGGAATTTCCAGGAATCCACAAGGATGACCCCAGAATAAACTACTAGCAATAGTGGAGAAGGTGCCTGAACTGGCGTAACCTGGTTATCAGATCGATAAATATCCTGTCATCATAGAGCCTTCATCCAGTAACTGATGGAAGCAGGTAAAGAAATCCACAACCAAGAACCAGGCCGAGCTCCAGGAGCCAGTTGAGAGAGGGAATAAGAATGAGGAAGACGGGGTCAGGATCATGATGGGGAAATCTACAGAGACAACTGGACCAAGTTCGTGGAAACTCACGAACTTTAGACCAATAGCCGTTGAGCCCTCATGGGACTATACCACCCTCTGCATGCGGGAGAAACTTGGTGTCTTTGAGGGGCCCCTGGCAGTGGGATCAGGATCTATCCCTGGTGCATGATCTGGCTTTCTGGATCCCATTACCTGTGGTGGGACACCTTGCTCACTCTTGACGCATGGTGGAGGAGCTTGGTCCTGACTCAACTAAATGTACCAGGCTTTCCTGTTCCCCCATGGAAGGACTAACCCTTTTGGAGGAGGGCATGGGTCATTGGGGGGAAAGGAGGGAGGAATTGGAGGAGCGTTGAGAGGGTGATCTGTAGTTGGTATGTAAATTGAATTAAAAAATTAAAAAATAAAGCCATTTCGTGTACCCAGGATAAGACCTGGTCCCATTGCCAGAGGATGGGATGAGGAGAACTTGCGAGGAAGCAGGAGAAGGGGAGGGAGGGAGAACTGGGGTTGGTAAGTAAAACGAAAAAAAAAAGTATATAAAAATTAAAATAAAAAAAAGAAATGTGACCGAAGACAGCAAGGGCAGCAGAGGTCCCCTCACATTCTAAGTGAGTCAGTGAACAAGCGAAGAGAAAATTAGAACATTCCACTCACTTCTTGATCCTTCCCAGCATAGCACTGAGCCAAAATATACAATTTGGGACAATAGATACATTAAAAATCATGGTTTTAATTACAACCCAATTTCATTATCTCCTTTTTTTGAGTAAAGGTTTTACAGTCTGGACCTAGCTAGATTGGAAACCATTGTGTAGACCAGGTTGGCCTCAAAATCACAGAAATCGCCCTGCCTCTGCCTCCTGCATGCTGGGATTAAACACATGTGGTACCATCCTCAGTATTCTCTTCCTTATGGCCAAGATGTAAGAGTTATGATGCATACTTACAGGCCTAGTTTTTTTCCTTTGGGCCCTCAGCTCACAATTTTAGAAATGACATGGGACATACTATTAATTATGAAAAGCTCAGCCTATAGCTTATGCTTGTCCCACTAGCTCCCATAACTTAACCCATTTATATCAATCTATGTTTTGCCTCATGACTTTTTACCTCTTTTCTGTCTTGCAACTCCTGTTTCCTCTCCATGTGCCCTGGTGTCTATCACATGCCTAGATTCATCTCTCTTCCTCACTTTCTGCCCGGAACTCCTGTCCTACCTCTTTCCACCTAGCTATTGGCCATTCAGCTCTTTATTAAAGATATCAGAAGGTGCCTTGACAAAGACACATCTTCACAGTGTACAAAACAATTATTCCACACTACATACTTATTGATTTTTTGCCAAGCTGGTCTTTGTGGTACTTTGATGTCACAGCTGGTTAGGTGTATTTGTTGTTTCCTTCCCTTGGCTGATTGAACAGCAGCCAGTACTGTGAAAACTAGTCCTCAGGGTGCAGACTTTCAGGTCAGTTCCAGCTTGGATCCTTCCAATCCTGTGTCTGAAGCACATGGTATTTTCAGCAAGAGAGACTTACCTCCAACTTTTGTGAGATGGTCAAGGGCAATGTCAATACCCCATATTGTTTTGGGACTCTCAAACTCCCCTTACCAAAAACTCAAAAGGGAGTTTTTCATCCCTGTTACTAGAGATTTTGCTAGACAGTCTATGGCTTTTTGTAGAAATATTGACATCTGAGGTGGGGGAATTGTCATTTAAAGTACAGATGTACACACACACACACACACACAAACACACACACACAAGTAATATTAGATAAATAATCATGTCTTATTTAGGGTTTCTGTTGCTGTGATGAAGCACCATGACTCAAAAATGAGTTGAGGAGGAAAGGGTTTATTTGGCTTACCTTCCATATCACTGTTCATCAGTCAGGACAGGAACCTGGAGGCAGGAGCTGATGCAAAGGCCATGAAGGAATACTTCTTACTAGCTTGCTCCCCATGGCTTACTCAGCCTGCTTTCCTATAGAACCCAGAACCACCAGACCAGAGATTGTACCCCCCACAGTTTGCTGGGCCAACCCCATGAATCACTAACTAAGAAAATGCCCTACAGGCTTGCCTACAGCCCAATCTTTTGGAGGCATTTTCTCAGTTGAGGCTCCCTCCACTCAGATGATGCTAGTTTGTGTAAAGTTGACACAAAACTAGCCAGCACAATTGCTGTGGCTTTTTTCAAGCAACCTTACTGTTATTTACACCTCTTCCTCTCCATCCCCAATTGTATTGACCACCTTCTCTCCACTCCAATGAAAATCTCCCCTGTTTTCACTATTTCCCCTCACATCATTTGTATATTGTTATTCTTCATTCTAGGGCTCCTTCCCATGCCCTCCCCTCTGTGCTACCACTTGACTTTCATAGTTTCTGAATTTACTCAGGTTTAATATTCACATCTGAAGATTTGGAGTTAGGAATCACAGAAGAATGGGAACATGTGTCATTTGACTTTCTGTGTCTGTGTTAATTCACTTAATACAATATTTTCTAGTTCCATCCCTTTGCCTCTAGATTTCATTTTCTTTACAGATAAATAGTATTCCACAGTGTATATGTACTGCATTCTCATTACCCATTCATTAGTTGAAAGCTATTTAGGTTATTTCTCTTTCCTAGTCTATGTGAATAGAGTGGTAATGAACAAGACTGAGCAAGTATCTGGGGTAGGATGTCAAGAACTTTGGACACATGCCAAAGAACTTCATAGCTTGCTTATAAGGTATGAGTTTTCCTGCATATATATGCACACTACATGTATGTCATGCCCACAGAAATCAGAAGAGGTGTCAGTTCTTCTGGAACTGGAGATAAAGAATGTTGTGAGCCTCTAAGTAGTTTATGGGAATTGAAGCTTGGTCCTCTGCAAGAGAAAAATGCTGTTAACCACTGAGACATGAACCATTTCTTTCTCTTTTTTCATTTTTCTTTATTAAGACATTGTCTCCTCACTCTACATACCACCCACAGATCCCACCTCCTTCCTTCTCCAACCACCAGCCCTCTCTTCCAAGCCACCCAACATCCCCACCTCTCTCAAATCAAGGTCTCCCATGTGGAGTCAGTAGAGCCCAGCACACTAAGCCCGAGCAAGTCCAAGCCCCTTCCCACTGCACCAAGGCTGCACAAGGCATCACACCACAGGCACCAGATTCTCAAAAGCCTGCCCAATTTTTTTTATGAGGCTACAGTTACCCTGATATCGAAAACACACAAAGATGCAACAAAGTAAGAAAATTACAGACCAATCTCCCTCATGAACATTGACGCAAAAATACTCAATGGAATACTGGCCAACCAAATTCAGGAACACATCAAAAAATTTATCCACCATGACCAAGTAGGCTTCATCCCAGGGATGCAAGGGTGGTTGAACATATGAAAGTCTGTCAATGTAATACACCATATAAACAAACTGAAAGAAAACAACCGCATGATCATCTCATTAAATGCTGAGAAGGCCTTTGACAAAATCCAACACCCCTTTTTGATAAAAGTTTTAGAGAGTTCAGAAATACAAGGAACATACCTAAACATAATAAAGACAATTTACAGCAAGCCAACAGCTTGATGGAGAGAAACTCAAGAGAACTTCAAGTACTATATTGAATAAATATGGAGAGAGTGAACAGCATTGTCTTGTTCCTGCTTTTAGTAGAATCTTTTTGAACTTTTTGATGTTGGCTGTTTTCTTGCTGTAAATTATAAATTTACAGTAAATGTAGTATTTTCAACCATCCTTACATGTCTTGGATGAAGCCTACTTGATTCTGGTGGATCCTTTTTTTTTATGTGTTCTTGGATTTGGTTTGCCAATATTTTACTGAGTATTTTTGCATCAATGTTAATGAGGGAGATTGGTCTCTAATTCTCTTTCTTTGTTGAATGTTTGTTTGGCTTGGGAATCAGAGTAACTGTAGCCTCATAAAAGGAGTTTGGTAATGTCCCTTCTGTTTCTATTGTGTGGAATAATTTGCAGAGTGTTGGTATTAACTCTTCTTTAAAAATCTGGTAGAATTCTGTGTTGAAACCATCTTGTCCTGGGATTTTTTTGGTTGGGAGACTCTTAATGTCTGTTTCTATTTCCTTAGGGGTTATTGGTCTATTCAAATTGTTTATCTGGTCTTGATTTAACTTTGGTATGTGGTACCTGTCTAGAAAAATTGTCTGTTTCCAATTTTGAAGAGTACAGGTGTTAGAAGTATGACCTGATGATTCTCTGGATTTCCTCGTTGTCTGTTGTTATGTCTCCCTTTTCATTTCTGATTTTGTTAATTTGGATTCGCTCTCTCTCTCTGCCATTTGGTTAGTTTGGATAAGGGCTTGTTTATCTTATTCATTTTCCCAAAGAACCAACTCTTTGTTTCATTGATTCTTTGGTTTGTTCTCTTTGTTTGTATTTCATTGACTCCAACTCTCAATTTGATTATTTCCTGGCATCTCTTCCTTCTGGGTGAGTTTGTTTCTTTTTGTTCTAGAACTTATAGGTGTGCTATTTAGTCACTAGTGTGAGATTTCTCCATTTTTTTTTATATGGGCATCTAGTGCTATGAATTTTCCTCTTAGCACTGCTTTCATAGTGTCCCATAAGTTTGAGTATGTAGTACATTCATTTTCATTGAATTGTAGGAAGTCTTTAATTTCTTTCTTCATTTCTTCCTTTACCCATTGGTGATTCAGTTGAGGATTATTCAGTTCCCATGAGATTGTAGGCCTTCTGTAATTTTTGTTGTTGTTGAAATCTAAATTTAAACCATGGTGGTCTGATAGACTACAGTATGTTATTCTAACTTTTTTGTATCTATTGAGATTTGCTTAGTGACCGAGCATGTGGTTGATTTTAGAGAAAGTTCCATGGGGTTCTACGGATAAGGTATATTCTTTATTGTTATGGTGGGATATTTGTGGATATCTATTAGGTCCATTTGAGTCATAACATCTGTTAGATCCCTTATTTCTCTGTTAAGTTTCAATGTGGCAGATCTGTACAGTATTGAGAGTGGGATGTTGAAGTCTCCTACTACTAATGTGTGGAGTTTGATGTGCGATTTAAGCTTTATTAATGTTTCTTTTACATATGTTGGTGCCCTTGTATTTGGGGCATAAATATTCAGAATTGAGACTTCATCTTGGTGGATCTTTCTTGTGATGAGTATGTAATGTCCTTCCCAATCTCTTTTGATTGATTTTAGTTTGAAGTCTATGTTGTTAAAATTTAGGATAGCCACTCCAGCTTGGTTCTTAAGTCCATTTGATTGGAAATTCTTTTTCCAGTTTTACTCTGAGGTAGTGTGTTTCTTTGCAGTTGAGGTGTGTTTCTTGTATGCAGCAGAAGGATGGATCCTGTTTTCATATCCATTCTGTTAGCCTGTGTCTTTTTATGGGCAAATTGAGTCCATTGATAGTAAGAGATATTAATGACCAGTGGTTGTTAATTCCTGTTATTTTTTTTGTTGGTGGTGGCGTTTGTGTGTATGCATTTTCCTTCTTTGAGATTTGCTGCTATCTATTGCCTTTTTTTTTGTGGGAGCAGCTAACTTCCTTGGGTTGGAGTTTTCCTTCTAGTACTTTCTATAGGGCTGGATTTGTGGATAGGTATTGTTTAATCCTGTTGTATAATGGAATACTTTGCTTTTCTGTCTATGGTCATTCAAAACTTTACTGGGTATAGTATTCTGGGCTGGCATCTGTGATCCCTTAGTGTTTGCAAAAGGTCTGTCTAGGACCTTCTTGCTTTCAGAATCTCCTTTGAGAAGCTGGGTGTAATTCTGATAGGTCTTCCTTCATATGTTACTTGAACTTTTTCCTTTGCAGCTTGTAGATGTAACCATCAAGTTAAATAAGAAACACAGAGTCAATTGCAGAGTTAAAAGCCCAAGAGGTCAGAGCAATAGCTAAGAGCTAAAAACCTTAACCTTCACTGTGGCTGCTGTCCTCCTTAGCGAGTGCCCTACTTCCTGTGTATCTGTCTTTATATACTTTTTTCTGTTCTGCCTTCTCATTGGTTGTAAACCCAACCACATGACCTCTTTGTGACTGCCCATCTATACAGGACTCCAGGTCTTCTATGGTTCGTATTGAGATTAATGGTGAGTGTCTCCATGCTGGTTGTATCCTTGAACACACAGAGATCTACCTAGCTCTGCCTCCCAAGTGCTGGGATTAAAGGCATGCACCACCACCACCAGGCTTCTGCTATGGCTTGCTATTAGCTCTGACCCCCAGGCAAATTTACTTATTAACATAGAAATAAAATCACATTTCAGTACAGATAAAATATCACCATATTTCCCCTTTTCTATTTTAATAAAACAGATATAATAATATAAGAAAACTATATACAAAAGTACAATAACTATATACCATATATACAAGCAATAGATACCTAAAAAATGTCTAGTGCATTTTTATTTGACAAATTCAGAGAAAATAATTCCATTATCTATCCTATTTTGGTAAGTGCAAAATGTACCTAATTCACTTTCTATCCTAACTAATCTTCAGTTATAACTAACTAAATTTCAACTCCCTCTGAGACCCAAGAAGGAAATAATATTAGCTAACAAAAATAAAAACAGGAAGTGCATGCAAGCAACTTCCAAACATGTGAGTTGACAGTAACAGCCAGCTGCCTGGACAGTCACCTAAGGTTTCTCCACAGTGTTGGGACATCATCTTCAGCCTATAGGCTTAGCGTATCTGACAGACTCATTTGTGAACTAGGATGTACACAATGTCAACAGTTCGACCTCACATTTGGTGAGAGCAGTCAACATACCAGAAACACCTGAATTCCAATAGTGTCATGTCATGATTCAGGATTTTAAATTCTGGAGATTGTTGATGTTTTTTTAATTCAGCTGTCCATTCTTCTTGGCTATGTGTGTGTGTGACTTCATCTCAACATCCCATTCTTCTCCACATCCCTCTATTAAATGCCAGTCTACCACTGAGAGGTGTGAGCTTAGTTACTCTTCAAATATAACTGTTTTGGGGGGGGGGGAGGGGGCAGGAGGGGAGAGAACAAGGGAATCCATGGCGGATTTGTAGAATTAAATTATATTGTAAAATAAAATAAAAAGAATAACTGTTTCAGCTGCTGTTCCACTGCACATCAGAAGCCATCGGCCCACTGCCTGTTCAGTTGTCTTTGGAGAAAAGGGCACTGTACCTTTTCCCGATTGCAAAGGCCACTTCAGGGATGGTGCCCTATTATCCTGGCTTCAGAAGATGCCTTTTTTTAAAGCCACAACCACACTTGTCTTGGCAAGAATTGGTAGTCCTTTGTTTTGTGTCCTGTCTGTCCATTTTGTCGTATTTGTCAGCAGTTAATTTGAGGATACTTTGTTGTCCAGTGGCTAACTTTTGCCACGATGAAAGTTAACTCCATATGCAGTTTCTTCAATGCCTATATTTTCTCTGAAGTAGATTGGTACTGTCAGGAGCCGATATGTCTCATAGTCATAACAAAAAAGAAAAATTTTTCTAAGTTATTAAAACACTTTAAATGCCATATTCTGTAGCTCTCTGATGGGTTTGAAGAGGACCTGTCTATCTAAAATATATCTGCTCAATCTTGAAAACATACCTAATATGACTACAAGTTCTATTGTAATGTCTAACTACTAACTTTCATTTCTTTATATCCTGATAGTTGGTAATAATGACATTCAAGGATCAGCAAATTGCATTACATTGTTAAATGAACAGTATAAGTACAATATCTTGAACAAGATTAGAAATTTACGTATATCATTCTCTAACAATATCAATCTAAATATATATAATTTGTATACAATAAAAAAATCCAATCCAGTGTAAAGTATTTAAAACTAGTAACTGTCTTTTTTTTTAAACAAGAACCTTAAATCTATTCTCCTTTGTTTAGCCCTTTTCCTAACCCTTAACAACAACTTGTAACCAACCCTCCTAAACAATGAAAATTATCCCAGACACAAAACTCATTAAAAGACCAAAAATCCACCTGCTCCACACCACCTCTTTGGGAATGTGGGCATTGTATTCTTAAAATTGCTTCCTGCTGGGAGTGGGTGAATGTATCTTTGTTCTGAAAAGAAAAATTTTGGGTTAATTGTCAAATTCTAGGAAAGGTAGCTATTTCCTTTGTTGTCCAGTTTGAACATAATGCCAAAGTCAAGTACTTATCTCAAGTCCTATTTAAGTAGTCTTTGAAAGTGGATCATCTCAGCTAGCCCTCTCAAAACTGCTCTTAGCATTTTGTAGTGCAAAGCTGATCTGTAGATGATGTTTGTCAGCTTAGTGGTATTATTATTGTCCATGTGGAATTGTGGTTGCTGTGGGGCCCCATCTTCTTCCTGGAGACTTCAGTTGATGATAGGCCTGGCTGTGATTTCCTGCAAGAAAACTGATAAGAGACTCGAACACAAAGACATGTATAAGCAGCTAATTGAAGCCTTTTTTCTAGAATTAGTACTCTATATGACCATTAATGTCTTAACAAAGTTTAAAATGTACATATATACATAATATATATAAATTCTGTAAACTTTGATATAAAATTCATACTTTAAGAAAAGTTTAGAAATCAGAATAGAATCAAAGAATTGAGATTAGTAGTAATAGAATAGTCCCTTAATTAATTTGGTTTTTCTCCTGTCCCATAGCAGAAGATGGCTCTTTCTTCTGGCATGATACAGGGAGTTTGCATTTTCCTTTTAACAACCTGCTTGAGTTTAAAGAAGGAGAGAGCCATTCTCCAACTCCAAAGTCAGCTTTAAATTTTAATTGAACTGGGGGTACAGGAAGACCAACAGTGTTAAATTTCTTTAGAGAAGAGCAGAAACAAACATTTAGGAAGACTTATAAAATTTTATAAATGATATACCAGTAGGCCATTTTACTCTTTTTCTTGGGACAGATGATTTGTCCTTTTTCTTCAGATGTCTCATTTGTCCAGTGTTCTTCAGATTCCTTAGCCTTCATTCTCCTAAAAGACAAAAACAAAAACCTCTCCCCAAGACTAATTTAGGGCAGGTTCCCTTTCGAGAAGTTATTGTCTGATTAAGTGAAAAAGTATGTGTTAAAAATGTAAGTTAGTTTAAATTGTATAGTCATGTTGGTTGATGAACTATCACCTCCTCTAAGAGGTCTCCCTTGTTCAAATCAAACCTTTATCAATTTTGATGGTATCCACAGCTTATCTTCTCCTGTAGAAACAAAAGCAAAACCTCGTCCCCAACAGAACACATATTCTGGTTTCCATTCTGAGGTCAGCATATCCTTAAAGTATATAGGCTGATTTAATTCTGTAGTTTTTTCTGTTATGCAATGCCTCTCTGCAGCTGTTGTTCCTTTCTCATTAGGACTGAGAAAATTCAAAGTTAATAGAGCATTATGCAGTCTATTTCTGGGGGTTTTTGTTACTCCTTTCTGTTTATTTAGTATATCCTTTAGAGTTCTGTTTGATATTTCTATAACTGCTTGGCCTGTAGGATTATGTGGTATACCTGTAATATGCTTTATATTGTAATAAGCAAAAAACTGTTTCATTTTAACATTGACATAGGCTGGAGCATTGTCAGTTTTAATTTGGGCAGGTATACCCATGATGGCCATAACTTCTAGTAAATGAGTGATTACAGAATCAGCTTTTTCAGATCTCAAAGCAGTTGCCCATTGAAATCCTGAATAAGTATCAATGGTATGGTGTACATATTTTAATTTTCCAAATTCTGAAAAGTGAAACACATCCATCTGCCAGATTTCATTCCTCTGAGTACCCTTTGGGTTACATTGTTCTGGAAATGGTGTCTGTTTGTAAAAGGAAAATGTAGGACATTTCCTTATAATTTCCTTGGCTTGTTGCCAGGTAATGGAAAAATCCTTTTTTAAACCTTTACTATTGACATGATGTTTTTTATGAAATTCTGAGGCCTCCAGCACATTTCCTATCAATAATTTATCAATCTTATCATTGCCTTGTGCTAGAGTGCCTGGCAGACCAGTATGGGATAGGATTTGAGTTATATATAAAGGATGACTCCTTTTCCTGATTCTATCTTGTAATTGAATAAATATTGAAGTTAGTTCTGAAGCACCAGGGATAAATTCTGCAGTCTCAATAGGTAATACCACTCTTTCAGCATACTGAGAGTCAGTAACTATGTTGAGAGGTTTTGAAAAATCCATTAATACCAACAGAATAGCATACAATTCCGATTTTTGAACTGAATTATAAGGACTTTGAACCACTTTACTTAAATTTTCTGATTTGTAACCTGCCTTTCCTTGTTTGTTGGCATCTGTATAAAATGTATGAATTCCATATATGGGTATTTCCCATACAATTCAAGGCAAAATCCAATCATCTCTCTTTATTTGATTAATTCTATCGCGTTTTGGATATTTGCTATTAATTTCTCCCAAAAAATTACTGCAAGCTCTTTGCCAAGGTTCACTTTCTGTCCATAATTTTTCAATATCCTCCTTAGTTAAAGTTAGGATAATTTCTACTCAGTCTATTCCTGCTAATGGATGAAGTCTCAATTTTCCTTTCCAAATCAAGTCAGAGATTTTTTTCCACATAAGTTTTTAATTTTTTATTTGGTTTGTTTGGGAAAAATATCCATTCCAACATAATATCTTCCCTCTGCATTAATATTCCTGTAGGAGAATGCCTAGAGTTTAAAATAATCAAAATGCAATCCAGCTTTGGATCAATACAATATACATGCCCTTCATGTACTTTCTTTTCTACCAAGGCCAGTTCTTTCTCAGCCTCAGGTGATAATTCTCTTGGACTACTTAAGTCCTTGTCACCTTCTAAGGTTTTGAACAAATTATTCAGTTCATCATTTTTTACCCCAACTATATTTCATAGGTGAGAAATGTCTCCAAATAATCTTTGAAAGTCATTAAGAGTCTGTAGTCGATCTCTCCTAATTTGCACCTTTTGGGGTCTAATTTTTTTGTAGACCTATTTTATATCCTAAATAATTAATAGAATCTCCTCTTTGCATCTTTTCAGGAGCAATTTGTAATACCCAGTAAGGCGAAATTTTCTTTTCCTCTTCAAACATTCTTTCTAAAGTATCTGCATTTGAGTCAGCTAGTAAAATATCATCCATATAATGATAAATTAGAGATTTAGGAAATTTTTTACGTGTCACTTCCAAAGGCTGTTGTATAAAATATTGGCACAGGGTTGGGCTATTCAACATTCCCTGTGGGAGGACTCTCCATTGAAACCTCTTAACTGGTTGAGGATTATTGTAAGTAGGCACCATGAAGGCAAATCTTTCTCTGTCTTTTTCTTGTAAGGGTATTGAAAAAAAACAGTCTTTTAAATCAATTACTATGAGAAGCCATCCTTTTGGTAACAGAGTAGGCAACGGAGTTCCAAGTTGTAGAGAGCCCACTGGCTGAATTACTTTGTAAAATGTTCTAAGGTCTGTTACCATTCTCCATTTACCAGATTTCTTTTTAATATTAATTTTTAATTATTTTAATATTAATATAATAGTTTAATATTATTATGATAATTATAATAATTAAAAATTATATTAATTATAATACTAATAGTATAATTAATATGATAATTTAATTTAATGTAATATAATTAAGAATATTTTAATTCTTCTGTATTTTAATAACAAATACAGGAGAATTCCAAGGGCTGGTTGATTCTTCAATATGCTGAGCATGTAAGTGTTCTTCTACCAGCTCTTCTAAAGCCTGCAGTTTCTCTGTTGTTAAAGGCCATTGATGAACCCATACAGGCTTGTCTGTTAATCATTTTAAAGGTAGAGTTGTTGGTGTCTTAGGAAGCTTTTATCCTGGCACTCAAATTGACTATCTTTTTAAATAGTAAAATAAGGATAAGGAAAGTAATAATGTGCATAATCCCATCAACATTAATCTGCTCATATAGTTGTTTCATTTGAAGACTGCCTAAAATTTTATCAAACAAAGCCCAATTTTCTACCAATGTACACATAAAACCCTTTTTTTTAATGTGGAAAAAATTTTCTCTTTTAAATAGTTTTTTTTTCCTTTAAAATATCTGATACCTTAATTGACTTACCAAGTCTGCATAGAACAGTAGAAATCTGAGGGAATTTCAAAACAGCTACCTAGTGTCCGAGGTGTGATTCCAGAGAGAGAGAGAGAGAGAGAGAGAGAGAGAGAGAGAGAGAGAGAAAGCATAGCCAAGAATTCTGTCTAAATGCTTATATCTAGCCATGTGTTCCCGCTTGAGTCCAGTCGAGCCTGGGCTCAGGCTTCCTTAAGCTCCGACCAGGTGCTTTGACATTTCAGCCAACAGCAGCTCTATCTGCAGTTGCATGTAGCTACTGCAATTAGCGGTAGTTCTGGCAGGCCTGAGTTTTTCATAGCACTGGTGTAGCTACATTCAGTTGGTCAGCCCTGGGGCCTAGGCCAAGCTGTCCCCAGCTAGGGAGTCAGTCAGCTGGTAGGCTGCCAAGCTGCCACAACTGGCTATGTGTAACTCAGGTGTGAGCGGGGGCCTGAAAGGCCACAGGCAAGTGGCTTTTTCATGAATTTGTACCACGAACACTGGGCACCAGATGTAGATGAACAGTCTTATTTAATAAGAAACGTAGAGTCAAATGCAGAGTTAAATGCTTAAGAGGTCAGAGCAGTAGCTGAGAGCTGAGACTTAAAACCACCTTCTTACCCTTCCTGCTGCTACTGTCCTTCCCCTCAGAAAGAGACCTACTTCCTGTGTATCTGTTTTTTTTATTGACTTTCTGTTCTGCCTTCTCATTGTTTGTAAACCCAACCACATGACCTCTTCATCACTGCCTGTCTATACAGACCTCCAGGTCTTCTATGGTTGGTATTGAGATTAAAGACATGTCTCCATGCTGGCTGTGTCCTTGAACACACAGAGATATGTCTGTCATGTGATGTGGATTAAAAGTGTGCACCCCCACTGCCAGGCTTCTGCTATGGCTTGCTATTAGCTCTGACCCAAAGGCAATTTAATTTATTAACATACAAATAAAATCACATTTCAGTACAAATAAAATATCACCACAGGTGTACCTATGGAATATTAAATGCATCGTTTTAGCTGATGAGAGAAGAGTATATCAGCCCAGAGTGAGAGGGAACTCCCCAGCCGAAGAAAATACAGAAAATTTGTATGTGGGAGAAATAATCTGTAGTCACGTTATAATTCTCCCAGTCCTTCTTGGCTTGTGAGTGCTGGTGAGTTTTGATCTCCTGAAGTTTATAATAACCTTTTTAAAATGTCAAAATCTTTAGACATATTAGCAATATGATAACAGTGGTGAATTTTGTCAAAGCAAAATTATGAATCCTTGGAGTCTCAACAAGACAGCAGGATAGCCAGAGAATGGAATCTGAAATGTGTCATTTACATATATCAAATTTTGTTTGCTATTTGATCAAAATTAATAAAATATATTTAGGCCAGAATTATTATTATTTTTTGTAGGATTTTTTGATTTTTATTTTGCAATACAATTCAGTTCTACATATCAGCCACGGATTCCCTTGTTCTCCCCCTCCCACCCCCCTCACCTTCCCCCAGCCTGCCCCCATTCCCATCTCCTCCAGGGCAAAGCCTTCCCTGCAGACTGAGATCAACCTGGTAGACTCAGTCCAGGTAAGTCCAGTCCCATCCTCCCAGGCCGAGCCAAGCGATCCTGCATAGGCCCTAGGTTTCAAACAGCCGACTCATGCAATGAGCACAGGCTCTGGTCCCACTGCCTGGATGCCTTCCAAACAGACCAAGCCAATCAACTGTCTCACCCACTCAGAGGACCTGATCCAGTTGGGGAGCCATTGGTTCATATTTCATGTGTTTCCATTCATTTGGCTATTTGTCCCTGTGCTTTATCCAACCTTGGTCTCAACAATTCTTGCTCATATAAACCCTCCTCATTCTTCCTAATTGGATTCCCAGAGATCCACCCGGGGCCTAGCCATGGATCTCTGCATCCAGATCCCTCAGTAGTTGGATGAGGTTTCGAGCATGACAATTAGGGTGTTTGGCCATCCCATCACCAGAGTAGGTCAGTTCGGGCTGTATCTCAACCATTGCCAGCAGTCTGTTGTGGGGGTATCTTTGTGGATTTCTGTGGGCCTCTCTAGCACTTTGCTTCTTCCTATTCTCATGTGGTTTTCTTTTACCATGGTCTCCTATTCCTTGTTCCCCCTCTCTGTTGTTGATCCAGCTGGGATCTCCTGCTCCCCCAAGCTCTCTTTCCCTCGACCCTCGCCCTTCACTACCCCCACTCATGTCCAGGCTGTTCATGTAGATCTCATTCCATATCTCTGTCATTGGGTGATCCCTTTGTCTTTCTTGGGGTCCTGTTTTCCAGGTAGCCCCCTTGTGATGTGAGTAGCAGTCTAGTCATCCTTGCAGAATTATTATTTCTAATCATATTTTTATAAGTTTTGATATCAGTGATGAACAGTTCATCAGAAGGATCTGGAATTGTATCACTTTATTCCTAAAGTCAAATCCCAATATTTAAGAATCTAGAGGTAAATAACAGCCTGTATTCAGACTAAGAGCTTTAGAGCACCTTTGTCCTGCAGCAGCCTGCTCATATGGTGTGACCAGGCAATCCAGGATCCATAAGGCAAGTCAGTGTCCTGTGAAAATATGTAAGCATATCTTCTTCCTGATACTATGAAAAAATCCGGACCTTTCCAATTACTAGGGAGAAAGTCCTAGAGACTTAGCTGTACCTTTGTGGAGAAATGACTGAGGAAAGAACTCATATAGACTTCAGAATGTATTGATTACAAACAGAGCATGAGAAGTAATACACAGATAGCTTGAACATAAAATCAGGTTATAATTCAAAAGTCTAGAGTTATTTTAAACAGTAAAATATTTTCTCTGTAGAAAATAGTAAAAATGATAACATTTCCCAATAAGCCTATTTAAGCCAATTAATAGCTGAATTATACGTATAAATATTGATTAGATTCTGGGATACAGAAGAAACCTATCTTCATCTGTTCAGAGAGCTATGTTTTATTTAAGTTGTGTAAGTGAGATTCCTATTCATCTTCCCCTTCACTACTTGATTTATGGCAGACATTTTTCTATAGGCTAATCCATAATCTAAAAAGATTTTAGCCTCCCCTCCTGAAAGTATGGCCAGCATTTTCTTTCATCAGCATGATACAGTACAAATTCTCATCCTAATAGTGAAATGTTCCACTAAACCTTGCCCAGTCATTGGGCAAAACCAAAACTTATTATAAGCCACAGTCATCCTAGGGTTCCCCCTGCTAGGCAGCCTCCCTGGATCTGTGGGTTGCAGATGATTTAAGATATGGGGAGATGAATATTTAAGATCTCCGTTTTGGAATAAGGATATTTTGCTTTTTAAAGTATGGTGAGATCCTTCCATCATATCTTGACCTGGCAGGTAATAAGGAATGCCTGTAGTGGGAGATATGAAAAGTTGAACACCAGTTCTTAAGAGCTTTTGAAGTATATGTAAGGCCGTTGTCCATTTATGAGCACTAGGCATTCCTAAAATTGAAAAGCAGTGATACAAATGTTGTATTACTTCTCATTTCATAGCCATTAAATCATAAGGACATCAGCCTCCTGGGTAAGCTCCCATAGGGAGAGAATTTGTAGTTCTTGGACAGACATATGAAAAAGTGCCAGTATATCCTGTAGAGTTATCTTCCAATCTATGTGCTCATGAATTTCATAGTTAAATATAATATAATATCACCTGTGCAATAAATGTATTGTAATATATGTACATAAATATATATACATATATATGTATACACACATGTATATATATATTATTGGGTTGGGTGACTTTGAGGAAACTATAATTGACAGTTCTGATTGTGAATCTGTACACATAATGAGGAACTCTGCCTAATAAAATGAATTCTGGATAAACAGAATTTGTATCTCCTGCACTGTATGTCAGCTTTGGCCTCCATGGTGGCAGGGAGAGATGGCAAGTGAAAAATAAAATGCTGACAATCTTTAGGGTGAGGAGGTATGGTAAAGGAGCAATCTTGTAAGTCTATAACAATTACTATTTTGATTTCTAGGGATGGCCGTGGGAGATGGCAAGTCAGGTGGTGAGATTACCCTTGGGTTCAATAAATTTTATTTAATTTCTTAAGGTCTTTTTTTTTTTTTTTTTTGGTTTTCCAAGACAGGGTTTCTCTGTGTAGCTTTGTGCCTTTCCTAGAACTCACTTTGGAGACCAGGCTGGCCTTGAACTCACAGAGTTCCGCCTGCCTCTGCCTCCTGAGTGCTGGGATTAAAAATGTGAGCCACCACTGCCTGGCTTCTTAAGGTCTTATAACAGTCTACAAGCCTGATTTTTTAAAAAATAACTAATATTTGGGTGATTTAAGGGCATTGTTATTTAAATGAGGGCAGCTGTAACCATGCAGTTTAGAAGGTTTCCAGCTTAAGTTAGCACTTAGATTCCAGTGAGTTGTAGCAAAAAGAAAAAAAAAGCTGTTTGTAGGACAGGATGGGGAAATCCAGTAGGATGAAAAGGGTCCCATGAGCAGGCAAAAGAGTCAGAGACACTCTCCCTCACACTCACACTGTTAGGAGTACAACAAAAACCCCAAGCTAAACACCTACAGCATGTATGCAGAGAACCTAGCACAGACCCATGCAGGCTCTGTGATTGCTGCTTCCATCTCTGTAAACTCCTGTGAGCCCTGCTCATTTGATCCAGTGGGCCTTGCTCTCCTGGTGTTCTTGACCCCATTGGTTCCTACAGTCCTTCCTCCCCTTTTCTGTGGGGTTCGCTGAGCTCCCCCTAATGTTTGTCATTAGACCTCTTTATCTGTTCCTATCAGCTGCTGGAAAATGCCTCTCTGATGATGACTGGGCAAGGCATCGATCTATGAGTATAACAGAATATGACTAGGAATCATTCCATTGACTTTATTTTAGACCAATAGTGTTTGGTTCTATGCTAGGTCTCTGAACCATCCAGCTTAGAGATCCTGGCCATCTAGGAAGTGTCTGGCATGGCCTCCCTCCTGTGTCTTGGGCCTCCAGTTAGACACTCCCACTGGATCTCTTTTCATTCTTCTGCATGCAGATATCCAGTATGACCAGCACCACTTGTTGAAGATGTTTTCTTTTTCCAGTGTATATTTCTGGCTTATTTATTGAAAAGCAGGTGTCCACAGGTATATGGATTTATGTTTATGTTTTCAATTCAATTCCATAGACTAACATGTCTGATTTTATGCTTATACCATGTGGTTTTTATTTCTATGGCTCTGTAGTACAGCTTAAAATCAGGGATGGTGATAGCCCTGGAAGTTCTTTTATGCTATCAGGATTTTTAGCTAGTCTGGCTTTTCTGTTCTCATACGAAATTGATTATTGTCCTTTCAAGGTCTGTAAATTATGGTGTTGGAATTTTTTTTTATGAGACAGGGTTTCTCTGTGTAGTTTTGGTGCCTGTTCTGCATCTTAATCTGTAGACCAGGCTGACCTCGAACTCACAGAGATATGCCTGGCTCTGCCTTCCAAATGTTGGGATTAAAGGCATGTGCCACCACCACCCGGCTTGGTGTTGGAATTTTGATGGGGATTGCATTGAACCTGCAGATTGCTTTTGGTGGGATGGCCATTTTTACTGCCTTAATTCTACCAATTCATGACCATGGGAGATGTTCCCATCCTCTGATACCTTGCTCAATTTCTTTCTTTAAAGGCTTGACATTTTTATCGTACTAGTCTTTCACTTGCTTGGTTAGTATCACTCCAATATGTTTTACATTGTTTGTGGCTATTGTGAAGCTTGTTGTTTCCTTGATTTCTTTCTCAATCAGTTTGTCAGCTGTAAATAGGAGGGCTACTAATTATTTTTCATTAATTTTGTATTATACACATTGCTGAAGGTGATTATCAGCTGTGGGAGTTCCCTGGTAGAATTTTTGGGTTGCTTGAGTATACTATCATATCATCTAGAAATAATACTTTGACTTCTGCATTTCCTATTTGTATCCCCTTCATCTCCCTTAGCTGTTTTATTGCTATAACAAGAACTTCAAGTACTATATTGAATAGATATAGAGTGGACGACCTTGTGTGTTCCTGGTTTTATTGGGGTTACTTTGAGTTTCTCTGTATTGGACTTGATGTTGGCTAGACACATAGCACTAAATGTCCATATAAAAAAATTGGAGAAATCTCACACTAGTGACTTAACAGCACACCTATAAGCTCTAGAGGAAAAAGAAGCAAAGTCACCCAGGAGGAATAGATGCCAGGAAATAATCAAATTGAGAGCTGAAATCAATAAAACAGAAACAAAGAGAACAAATGAAACAAAGAGTTGGTTCTTTGAGAAAATCAACAAGATACACAAGCCCTTATCCAAACTAACCAAAAGGTAGAGAGAGAGCATCCAAATTATCAAAATGAGAAATGAAAAGGGAAACATAAAAACAGACGAGGAAATCTAGAGAATCATCAGGTCATACTTCAAACACCTGTACTCCACAAAAATGGAAAATCTAAAAGAAATGGACAATTTTCTAGATAGGTACCACATACCAAAGTTAAATCAAGACCAGATAAACTATTTAAATAGACCAATAACCCCTAAGGAAATAGAAAGTCATTAAAAGTCTCCCAACCAAAAAAAAGCCCAGGACAAGATGGTTTCAATGCAGAATTCTGCCAAATTTTCAAAGAAGAGTTAATACCAATACTCTGCAAAGAATTCCATACAATAGAAACAGAAGGGTCATTACCAAACTCCTTTTAGGAGGCTACAGTTACTCTGATTCCCAAGCCAAACATAGATGTAACAAAGAAAGAGAATTACAGACCAATCTCCCTCATGAACATTGATGCAAAAATACTCAATAAAATATTGGCAAACCGAATCTAAGAACACAGAAAAAAATTATCCACCATGATCAAGTAGGCTTCATCCCAGGAATGCAAGCATGGTCCAACATACCGATGTCTGTCAAAGTAATACACCATATAAACAAACTGAAAGAAAAAATATCACACAATCATCTCATTAGATGCTGAAAATACCTTTGACAAAATCCAACACCACTTCATGATAAAGTTCTTGGAGCGATCAGGAATACAAGGGACATACCTAAGCATAATAAAGGCCGCCAACAGCCAATATCAAAAAACTCAAAGTGATTTCACTAAAAGCAAGAACAAGACAAGGATGTCCACTCTCCACATATTTATTCAATATAGTAATTGAAGTTCTAGCTCGAGCAATAATCAATCAATTCTCCCCAGTGCTCTCAGAGAACCAGTATATATACCCACACAGTAATTCTTTGGCAAAGCAACACAAGGCTTGAGGTTTTCAGGGTCACAGAGAGAGGAGATAAGGATCCACACATAAAGCAATAATTGTCAGCTTCCAATTACAACCCAAAATGGGAGTGGCTAAAGGGGAGTTCTCTGGTAGTGTCAACTAAAGGCTAAGATCAATTAGGGAATTTGTGTGCTCAAACTATAATCTAGAAATGGCTAGGTAGAATGTTAGTGGTCAACAAGTCACAAGAAATTAAACTGTCTTTGGTGCCACTTTTCCAGCTCGTCCCAGCTGCAGCTGCTTTCTGATAGGAAGGGGGACATACGCTAGGTGGCTAAACAACCTATGTCAGAGCATGTAGTATTTGGTTAGTAAAAGCACTTTCACTCAGAGTAATTGCTGAGGAGAAAATCTAGGAATAGCACCTGGTTGAGGAGGAATTCAAACTTATTTTGCACAAAAAAAAGATTGGCACCTATCTCCTCTCTTGCCTTGCAGGCAATCTCCTTGGGTGAGTGGGAAGTAACTGCCTTAACTCAGTAACTAACAAATGGCTAAAACATCATCCCAGGAATGTGAGCAGTAAATCTCTTAAATTAGGGTCTTGTGTAAGTAACCCGGGGTGAAGGTAAGGTTTTTAGGGTTTAATTGTTAGTGGTTCTTTTCTCTATCTGTGAGTGAGAGGAGCTAATGTTTATTTCTCTGCTTTTGTCTTTGGAAAAAGGAACCTTTGCTGAAATACTTTTGTCCAGAAAATGGCCCTGGCCAGATATATATTAATGAAAATAAACACAGCTGGGGACAGTTATCCAATTACCCCAAATATATAGGGAAATTTGTGTCCAAGATTGAGATGCAATCATGAGATTACATGTACACATAACATGGAGATGCACGGTAAATGGGGAGAATCACAGCTGTTATTGCCCAAGAAGTTTACAACAAGTGGCAGCCAATTCATTCAAAAGGCAGGAATTCCATAATGCATTGAGTGATGGTTTCCTGTAACAGAACCCTTAGTTCTGATAGGTTGACCTTCTCAACTCTACTTGTCAATGCTGTATGCTCTCACGGACTTTTGCTTCCAGCGGCTCTCAATAACAAATGGCTCATGTCTCAGTGGTTAATAGCATTTTTACTCTTGCAGAGGACCAAGCTTCAATTCCCATAACCTACTTAGAGGCTCACAACATTATTTAACTCCAGTTCCAGAAGAACTGACACCTCTTCTGATCTCCGTGGGCATGACATACATGTAGTGTGAACAAACATGCAGACAAACACATACCTTATAAGCAAGCTATGCAGTTCTTTGGCATGTGTCCAAAGTTCTTGACATCCTACCCCAGATACTTGCTCAGTCTTGTTCATTACCACTCTATTCACATAGACTAGGAAAAGGAAATAACCTAAATAGCTTTCAACTAATGAAGAGGTAATGAGAATGCAATACATATACACTGTGCTACCACTTGAGTAAATCAGTACAATTCCTAAGTGAATTCCACTTACTACAAATAAGTGTCGCTCTCACCCCTCACCAAAAATGCTTCTCTTTGCAACAGAAAGAGACCACTGCAGTAAACGACAACCACTCAAATTCAGAGAACAAGTGTTTGTGGGGCATCTAGCCCCAGTATATATTCCACAACTTCTGTGCCTAAGGTGCAGGGAGCATCATTAAGAGGAGGAGGAAAGATTGTAGGAACCAGAAATGAAAGGGAAGCTTCACGATATTTCAAAAATATGATTGCCTAAAGAAAAACTGAACAGGGACAATACCAATCAATATGCTAAGTTGAAAGCGGGAAATCTCACAAGGTTCCACCCCTAAACAAAGAACCACAGGCTGCCAGGCAGTGGTGTCACAAGCCTTTAATCTCAGCACTCGGGAGGCAGAGGTGTGGGGCGTTTACCCAGCCACCCCCACAGTTCCCCAGAGTTTTCTTGAGTGCGAGCAGCAGGAAATATTAGATAGAAGGATTTATTGCGGAGAATATCGCGGAGATAAACAGATAGAAAATAAAGGATAGCCTCGAGAGGGCCTGGAACCTATTCCAATGGGCCCCGACTGTCTCTGCCCCAGGGTTTTTATAGAGACGCCAAGGGGTGGAGCAAAAGACCTCCTCCCCCAGCACAGCCAAGTGCAGACCATCTCAGACACCTGCACTCAGGCCCGTGGTTTAATCATCCTTCATGAGGACCTGCTGGGTAAAGCCACAAGGAACCCGAGAACGGGCTCCCACACAGAGGCAGGCGGATCTCTGTGATTTCGAGGCCAGCCTGGTCTGCAAAGTAAGTTCCAGGAAAGGCGCAAAGCTACACAGAGAAACCCTGTCTCAAAAAACCAAAATAAATAAATAAATAAATAAATAAATAAATAAATAAATAAATAAAAATAAACAAAAAAAACCTATAAACAAAGAAAAAAAAAAGAACCACAGCTGCTAATGAATTAGTCTTCCCCAGGGATGATCCTTTTAACTGGTTCCCAATATCAAGTGGTCAGTTCTGAAATCATATACATACACAAGCAACATTAAATAAACTCAGAAGATTATATTTATATATTTGCGTGTGTGTGTGTGTGTGTGTGTGTGTGTGTGAAAATTAAGGAATAGAGATCATAAATTTGAGAGGCACCCAGGAGGAGAGGATATGGAATGAAATTAAACAGAAAAGGAAAGGATGTGATTGTATTTTCATTTCTAAAATTTTAAAAATTAAGTAAGACATAAATATACGAAGCACCGCCATTTTTACTGCTCCGTCTAAGAGTGAGAAGCTGAGAGTTGAAGTTATCTGCTTCCATCCTTTGTGTATACCCTGCTGGAGCCGCTGCCACTATGGATGATTTGGAGGATCTGGTGTACCAGGCAAAGCTGGCAGAGCAGGCCTGGCGAAATGATGAAATGATGGAATCAATGAAGAAAGCAGCAGGGATGGACGTGGAGCTGACAGTTGAAGAATGAAACCTTATATCTGTTGCATATAAAAATGTGATTGGAGCCAGAAGAGCAACCTGGAGAATAATCAGCAGCATTGAAGAGAAGGAAGAAAACAAGGGAGGAGAGGACTAACTAAAGATGATTCGGAAGTACCAGCAAATGGTTAAAACTGAGATCAAGTTAATCTGTTGTGACATCCTGGATGTACTGGACAAACACCTCAGTCCAGCAGCTAAAACTGGCGAGTCCAAGGTTTTCTATTATAAATGAAAGGGGCCTACCACAGGTATCTGGCCGAGTTTGCCACAGGAAACCACAGGAAGGAGGCTGCAGAAAACACCCTCGTGGGTTACTAAGCTGCTAGTGCCATCACCATGACAGAACCCCCTCCAAAGCACCCCATTTGTTTAGGTCTTGCTCTCAACTTTTCCATGTTCCACTATAAAATTCTTAATTCCCCCGACCATGCCTGTAGGTTGGCAAAAGCAGCTTTTGATGACGCCATTGCAGAACTGGACACACTGAGTGAAGAAAGCTATAAGGACTCTACGCTTTTCATGCAGCTGCTACCTGATAACCTGACGCTCTGGACCTCAGACATGCAGGGCGATGGTGAAGAGCAGAATAAAGAAGTGCTGCAGTATGTGGAAGGTGAAAATCAGTGAGACACAATAAAGCCAACAAGAGAACACATCTCTGACCACCCTCCCTCCCCTCCGCTTCCCTGGGAAGTTCCCCATTGTCACTGAGAACCAGCAAATTTGACTTTCATATTTGGTCTCAGAATTTAGGTTCCTGCCCTGTTGTTTTTCTTTCTTTTCTCCCCTCCCCCTTTTTTAAAACAAAAAACAGTTTTCAGAAGTTCTTAAAGGCAAGAGTGAATTTCTGTGGATTTTACTGGTCCCAGATTTTAGGTTCTTTACAACACTAACAGGACTGCATAGAGGCTGTTTCAGCATTACTGTATTGCTCCAGCCACAGGCAGCAACATCATCATTAGAAATGGAAATGATGTTTGAAAGCCATTAGACTTCTAGGTGATGCATCTAAGAAAGATTAATCGCACGATAGAGGCAAATGTAAAATGAATTTTAAAAATTAATTTATATAATAGCAAAAAATCATAATATTCTAATAAATTTCACTAGTGCAAAAATTAAAGTACCTTAAAATACAAGCTTATAAAATATTTATTTAAAATATTGAAAATGTAAAATGAATTAAAATTAATTTATATAATAGGAAAAAATCGTAATGTCATAACAATGTGGTCTTTTATTTTCACTAACCCTATTGCTGAAGATACCCATATTTGAGTCATAGAACATGGCAGAATCAAGTTGGTAATGACCTAAATGTTTCATCCCTGCTGGCTACTTTTCATGTGCTGGAAGGTGCTATGCAAGCTACCAAAGGAGAGCAGTAATCATCAGGCACACCTATCTATGAAACCTATGAGCCACAACAATGATCAGCCTAACACATGGCCATTGGTGTAATAGTAGCTCAAACAGTATTGGTGTAACCAACCACTTTTGATTGGATTTGAGTTCCTCTCCACAAGATGAAACCCATACTAGCACAGTTATCAGACCAAGAACATACAGCTAGCAGTCATAGGCCCTAGGGGAGAACTTACCACTATCATGCTGCTAAATGGACATCGTATTAAACTGACTTATCATTAGAGCCATAGAATAATGTATCTCTTATCCCTCATCTAAGGAGCTTTGATTTACAGTAAATGGTGGTTAACATCGTGGCCCACAACTGGCCAAGGTGCAGAGATTAAGAGACAGAGGAATGCTCAGTCCTAAAGGGAACCTATGTACCTCATCCTACCCTCACAAGGTTCAGAGATCATTGAGGAAGAGGACAAAGAAAGAGTATAATAATCTGAGGTGGTGGAAGAATACAAGGAACATCTGGACACAGTAGGGCAGATGCACATATGAACTCACACAAACTGCAACACCTTGAAAAAGAAAACAAACCTGTGCAAGCCCAAGGCAGACCAAATCCCAGCATGGAAGTGGGAGCTGGGCACACAATCCCTGCTGTGGGATGGTCTGTTTGTCAAGTGTGTTGCTAATTAGTCAATAAATAAAACACTGATTGGCCATTGGCTAGGCAGGAAGTGTAGGCGGGACAAGGAGGAGAATAAAGCTGGGAAGTGGAAGGCTGAGTCAGAGAGACACTGCCAGCCACCACGATAACAAATAGCATGTGAAGATGCCGGTAAGCCACGAGCCATGTGGAAAGGTATAGACTTATAGAAATGGATTAATTTAAGCTTAAGAACAGTTAGCAAGAAGCCTGCCACGGCCATACAGTTTGTAACCAATATAAGTCTCTGTGTTTACTTGGTCGGGTCTGAGTGGCTGTGGGACTGGCAGGTGAGAGAGATTTGCCCTGACTGTGGGCCAGGCAGAAAAACTTAAGCTACAAATCCCCCACCTGCTGCCAAGCCTCATGACCTGAGTTCAATCCCTGGGACCCACATGGTGGATGAAGCAATTCCCACAGACTGCCTCAGATGCAAAGTAGTATAAACAATGGAATAGGAATCCAGAGTTCAGAGTTGAGTTCAGATACTTTCATTGATTAGAATTCAGACTGATTTTTCCAACATTGACCTTATTTTTTGTTTTGTTTTGGGTTTGGGTTTTTTATAGGGGGCTTTTAGTTTGTTTTGTTTTGTTTTACCTAGAAAAGACAGAAATTTATTTGGAACACAGTAACCAGATGTTGGGCCCTGGCCCCCGTTTTTGGGGAGCTGTTACCTTGCTTGCTGACCTTGATCAGATGTCCTCCCTATGCTAATTCCCTGCCGGTTTCATTCCTGCATATTGGTGGAATGCTAGAATGTAAAACACCTGTAGCCTACTTTTGCCCTCCCAGGTTCTTCCACTGTATTTAAGGCTTCCTCCCTCCTTCAATAGGGGGCATTCTACTGAGAGGAATGACCCTCTGTCTTATCTCTCTTTTTAATCCTCAGCCTCTCGCTGGGACATGGTGAATGGGTAGTAACGCGGGCGTCGCTACAACCAGAAAGCTTCTGAAATCTGATATTTGTCTTCTTTTGAGTCTATAAAAACTTTGCTAATATGAGTTTATGATACTCCTGTTTGCTGAATAACAATGTCAGGTAATTTGATATTTAGCCAATAAATCAAAACTTATTAATGTACTTTTGTCTATTGAATTACTCTTGTCAGAGAACAGGATGAGTTAAATCAATCTCCCTTTAATGAGATCTTTCTTGATGAAAATATTAAGGGTGGATATTTCAGAGTGAGACTTCAAACAAGGTGAATCTTATGGTGATGCAGTCTGAAACCAACAGTGTCCTGATGGATTAAAAAAGAACAATGGTCTTGATGGAGAATTAGATGACCTGGATAAACCTTCAAATGCAAAACATAAAAATACTAAAAAATAACCTTAAGTCTCCACAGATACCTGCTTACTGACAAAACAAAAGAATATTTAGGCTAAGCAATGAATGATGGTAAAATCTCTGAGAACTTCAACTGACTTGCTTCCAAGAGAATTGGGTGAGATTGAGTTAACTCTCAGAATCATGGGGAAATCAAGGGCTTCAAAGCCCAACAGAAGATCCCCCATGAGACTAGGACAGGAAAATTTACTCCAGCATAAGGCAAACTAAGAAGTAAACCCTCATGGACAATCCAACCCCAAGAGAGAAGCCTGGAGAACTACAGGTAAATTTGCTAGTATCAACCTTGTTAGTGAGTACAAAAATAAAGCCTCAGAATTCATAACCACAAAGAGGTACATATGAGTAAGTCTAATTCACACTAACTTAATTGTGCCACAAAACCTCAAACCAAGAATTTAATTCATATAGATTCCAGACTCACAGAAGAAAACTCAAATCATTTAGAGGAATGTCCTTTCTCTCAGCTCTCAAACATTCCATTGAATTTTTTTCTGAGAAATGATAATGTTATATATACAAAAATTCTTACATAATTTAGGAAACAAGACTGAAAAAGACAATAGAAAATTTAGGCTAGTGGATCATTATACATTAGAATTATTAGATATGAAACATAAACTGTAGTTAAATATAGCTTAATGAAAACAAAATGTTTAAACATATGAGTAAAGACCAGGCAAATAGGGAAAAGTATATACTTTCTGGAAAATTAAGATGATTTAAATAACCTCAACATTTTAAAGATAGTAGAACACATAGTGAGTACTTATGATATTTTGTTGAATGAATAAATGATTATAAAAAGTGTATTACCATAAGCACAAAAAATCTTGAAATGATAAGAGAATGTTGTGTTTTGCTAAATGGGTCCATTACCAATGAAAACTCGAGGATCAGATATTGGGTCAAAACCTTATGGATCAAAGAAGCACAGGAGGAGTGACCAGCTGACCTTCTCTTTCTTACCAGAGACCCACCCAGTACACCTTCTATCCACATGTCCCAGGTCAAAGAGAGCTCTTGAGTTCCAAGTCCCTCCCTCCTCCTTCCTGTCCAACTTCCCTATCTGTACTCCTGGCTTCTCTATGGCTAATTCCAGTCAGTTAGCCACTGGTTCCACCCCCTCATTCAACGTTAACACTATTAACATAGTCTAAGAGTGTCACAGTGTGATCAAATATCCTGCAACAAGAGAAGATATATAGATATCTCTGGCTCCAGAGAACAAGCATAGACAAAAGGACAAATAGATTGCTATCTACACCTTGTCCATAACAAGTCTAGAGTATACAACACATCCAGTGAAGACTTCCTAAGTTTAATAAATATCAGAGAGTAGCTGAGATTATGAAATAGTGAAGAGAGAATTTCTAAAGAGAAGGAAAGCTTAAAGCAGATGACAGTATTCCCAAAAAGAGTGAGTGAGAGAGAGGGAGAGAGGGAGAGAGTTGTTTCAATGGCTGATTCACTGAAGTAGAATAGTCATGTGAGAATTTGAATGTTGCCTCTCTAAAAGCTAAACATTTCAGTCAATACTAAGAAAAATTAAATACTTCTGCTTTCTGTTTACTTTGTATGTCTCCTGTCTTATTAACAAAATGTCAACTACATTGGAAATGCTTTTTCTTGAATATTACTAAGGACCAGCCTTAATAATCGTCTTCCCAGGGGCCCATAAGAGAAGCTATGAATGGCGAGAATTATTTTGGGGCAAAGAATCTAAGTACATCGAGCTCTTTTGTCTGTCTACCTTATTCCTCTGGGATAAAATTCTGTCTACACAGCTTCAGTTCTGCTCTCATGCCTAGCTCCTTTCTTGCCTGATTTCTCTCTACATTTACCTGCTGACCTCTAAGCTCTCTCTTAATTCTCTCATCTTAGTTCCGCCCCATCTAGGTCCTCATCCATCTAGTTCTTCCCCATTTCAGCTCCTCTCCCATCTCCTTCTTTCTCATCTTGTTCCTCCTCATCTTGTTCTTCCCCACTGGCTCTTCCTCATCTTCCATCTCGTTCCTCTATTACTCTCTTCTAGCTCTTCAATCCAGTTCTTTCCCATCTCAATTTGTTCCTCTCCAGTTCTTACCCATCTAGTTCTTCCATTCTCTTTTCTGTTTTAAATCTAGTCCTTTTCTGAAAATAAAACTGCCCTTTTATCCCTTTGACCCTTATCTCTCCAAGATATCTCTGCTCCCACAGTTTCTGGCAAGTATGCTTGGTCGCTAGGCAACTTGACTAGGCAACTTTCATCACAGCTAGATGTACCTGTAAGTTGGAACCCTTTAGTTCTGAGTTAATTCTTAAGGGTGGATCTAAAACTAGAGGTAAGATTTTGGAAAGGAGAAGGAAAAACTTAATTAGCACATCTGCCAGGCCTTCTCAAACAGATAGTCTAGATGCTTAATTCTGTTCTTAAAGAGTACAGAGGTATCTCGGATAAGATATTTTCATCCATCTGGGGATGGTCCTGGCCAGATGCTGCTTATGATAATAATTACAGAAAGGCCTGAAATTAGGAATCCTGGCTGTTACTGCCCAGAAGGTTATCTAAATATCCCTTTAATAGAGGGGAAATTGTGCCCAAAGAATGATGGAAAAGCTACAATAGCACACGAGAAATTCATAGCAGGAAATGGCTTACAATCAAAAGCCAGTATCACCAAGACTCCTTGAGCCTCAGCTTGACCTCTGGAAGGCCCTTGGCTTCTTCCAGGTATTAGCTTGTCATAATCAGCTGAAATCCTTCTTCATGTATTTTTGCGGCTTGCAGCAGCTCTTCCAACTTTCCAGTCTCTTCAATATAGAGAGACAAGAAATAGACAAGGAAGAGGAGAAAGATGCTATGTACTAGAAGGCAGTTAAGCACACACCCTGACACAAAAGGCTGGTACTCTATAGGTCTTCACTCTGAGTCCAGAGAATTCTGCTGGCTTAGAGCTCTATCCTGGCCTCTGTACCCTGTGTATTCACACAGATAACTGGTCTAGGAAGAGCTACTCTAAAGAATTTAAACGGAACCAATGCATATGCACATATGCTACAAGTGGAAGCAAAGGCAAGAAAGGGGGAAATAAATAGCATGATGGAGAGGACCTACTCAAAGAAACGAATTGCACTGCAATAAAGTCAAATAATGAGTGAACACAGTGCTAATAATTTTTAAAAGTTCATGGGGAAAATGCATTGACATAAATTGCACACACACACATACACACACACACAGACACACACACACACACTCAGAACAAAATTAAATTGCTCAAGAAATGTTAAAACAATAGAAAATTTTGAAATGATATCAGAGAGCTCAGGAAAAAATGAAAAGGAGACAGACAAACAGAAACAGATATTAACGAAGATAGCATAAAGGAGAAAAGACATAACTAAGATCATGAGAGGTAGATTGGATTATAGAAAGAGAGAAGGAGAAAGGGGAGATTGGTTGGAGAAAAGCAATATAAAAATGAAAGAAAAATATAAAAGACATAGGAACTTAATGTTGTAAGATAGAAATAGGAGATCCAATACATATTGATTTTCCAGAAAAAGGGACAGGGCAAAATGGAACAAAAATTACTCAAATCTGTGTTAGACAGTTTCCTTAGTTTCAACATGTTTGATTATTTGAACCGAATATCAAATTGGATCAAAGGATATATGATTTATTTGATGTTTTAAAACACTTGATCAAAAAATACATGACATGCTATGAAAAATGATATTGAACAATAAATTTATTGATTTACAAGGCACAAAAAGATATATATTGAAACCGACCAAAATCATACATGTAGAAGGAGATCATATTAACCTCAAATCTTCATCTAGAAGCACTAATCATGAATGAACAAGGCAATCTTTAAAACACAATATGTTGCAAGTGTTGCTTAAATAGAAAGCCAAATATTTTTAGATATACATGAATCCAAAGAATATCCTTCTTTTTCCCCATAAATATATGTATATATTTCCCATTTATTGAAATTGGATCTTTTTCTCACATAATATATCCTGATTAATGTTTCTCCTCCCTCTAATCCTGTCGTGATATTTTATTTGTGCTGAAATGTGGTGATATTTAATTTGCATATTAATAAAGTTTGCCTGGAGATCACAGGAAATAGCAAGCCGTTTTAAGTAAACACAAAAGTCAGGCAGTGGTAGCACACGCCCTTAATCCGATCACTTGGCAGGCAGGATCTCTGTGTGTTCAAGGTCACGCTAGGGAACAGATACAAGCGTGGTGGCTCACATCTTTAATTCCAGTACCAACCATAGAGACCCTGGAGGTCTGTACACGTAGGCAGTAACAAGCAAGTGAGCTAGCTGGGCTAAGAGTCAATGAGAGGGCAGAAGAGCAGGGCAATAAAAGCCTGGGTAGACAGGAAGTCATGGCATTTTGGAAGCTACAGAGCTGGTGAGGTAAGGTGGTTGGTGGCTCTCACTATTTCTCTGATCTCTGAGGCTTTCACCCCTATATTTGGCTCCCTGTTCTTTTTTAATAAGACCCCTTAGAAATTCGTCTACATAATCCTCCCAGTTTCTTCCCACCTCTTTCTCATTCAATCCACCCACTTTTTGTCTCTCATTAGAAAACAGACATCTAGGGGATAATAATAAAATGAAATATAAAAAAAACTAAAATAAAACAATACATCAGAATAGGACCAACAAACAAAGGGGAAAGCATCCCCAAAAGAACAAACAGACACAGAAACCTACTTGAGCAGAAGATTATTTGACACATAGACTTGGAGGATAGGAGACTTGACCTGCCAATCCAGGCTGCTGTAGCGCTGCCTTGCTGCTCTGTCACATTCTGGGATACATCATGAGGACAGAAAGGCCAGGTGAGGGGGCAAGAGCAGGAAGGGAGGAGCGAGGGAAGTTTCCCTATCTGCAGTTCCACATGTCAGCGCCATCACAGTAGCAATCACTTTGAACTCAGGCTTCCTAAGGGACCTTCAGTTTCAGACAAGTACCTCTGTTTCCTTCTCTGAAGTAGTTAAATGTTAAAGGATCCACTGGGAAAGGCCAACTTACAACTACAATCCATTTTTAAGAATCTACAGTACTGGAGACAGACGATAAAGTGATTAGGATTCATTTTAGGAACATCACCTCTTCAGTGTTTCAGCCCATCTGTGTGTGTTGTCTTTTTTTTTCCTTTTTTTCATCCTTTATTTTATTGAAACCATTTTTTCATATAATATATCCTGATTAAGATTTCCCCACCCTCTTCTTCTCCCATTTTTCTCCCAACCTTCATCCCATCCTAATCCACTCACTTTCTGTCTCTCATTAAAACGCAATTCCTTCTTAAAGTACGTAAAGAGGACTCATTTAACAAATTAAAGGGATTTATAAATAAGAGCAAATTTCTGATAAGCTTTAGCTCTACTGAAACAAAAGTTTAAAAATAAGATACTTGTGGAAATAATGATGATGAAATACAGTATGTTAGAAAAAGTGGCAATCTAAAATTAGTATCTTCTCAAAATAAAGCCATAAAATTGAAACCAAGTATAACTACATACTTTCTAAGAATTGGTTTTTGTTTATTTATTTGTTTATTTGTTTGTTTTGAGAAAGAATTTAAAGTTGGATGGGTAGGGAAGGGTAGAGGATTTGGAAGGACTTGTGGGATGGGGAAATCATGATCAAAATATGAATTTAAATATTGTCTTAAAGAATAAAATGTATAACAAGAAAACAAAATGCCAATGCAGAGCCTGGAGAACAGTGGCAAAATGGTTCCCTGGTGTGGTAGCTTGTTTCTCTACTGCTGTGAGAAAGCACAGACCAAAACAATTCTGGGAAAGGGTTTATTTGGCTTACAGGTGACAGTCTACTGTGGAAGGAAATCAAGGCAGGAATTTGAGGACAGAAATCTGGAGGCCGAATCTGAAGCAGAGAATATGAATGAATGTTGCTTGCTGGCTTCTGCTCTGCCTTACTATGCTACCTTTCTTATATAGCCTATGTCCACCTCCCTAACAAGGGACCACACACAGTGGGCTAGACCTTTCCTCTATCAATCAGCAGTCAAGAAGATGTCCCACACACATGCCCAAAGGCTAGCTAATAAAGGCAGTTCTTAAACAAATGTTCCTTCTTCCCAACTTGACAAACAAAACCAAAAATCAGACAGTATATCTGGCATATACAAGCGTCTGGTCTTGAATTCCAGTACTAGGACACAAAAATTAAAAGAAATGGTCATCTTTTTTAAAATATTGTGTCAGTTGCTTGATAAGACACATAGCAACAGGGACACACAACCATTTCTAATAGAAATGCAAAATAAGAATGCCACTTTAGAAATGGTGTGACAACACCTTACCATGCCAAACATTGACATACTATTCTCCAAAATATTGACCCCCCAACACACACACCTACAAGGATGGAGGTATGCCAAAGGAAGAAAAACAAGTCTCTATGAAATTGCAGCAATATACACAATAAAATGAATATAGACATATTGAATGATAACACAAAGTATAGAATAAATATGTATGCATCCACACTGATATGAATAAATGTGAATGCTGCGACTTGGATGTAAGTTGCTTCCGACAGGTTCATATGTTTAAGAACTTGGTTCCCATATAGTACTGCTGTTTGGGAGGCTGTGGAATATTTGGAAGACAGGGTCTCCTAGCTGGTGAATATAGATCACTAGAGGTGGGTTTTGAAGGACAGAGCCTACCCAGATTCTGGTCCCCTTTCTGCTTTCTGATACGTTAAGACCAGAACACGTCTGTCACATCTTCTCCCACCATACCGTTCTATCTAGTCTTTTCTGTCATGGTCTGAGTGCTGACTCTGAAACCAGGAGCCCCAGAGTGAAATTCAATCAGATGCTTTCTAAGGCAGGGACGGTCTTTGAGGTTTTCTCCTAACATCAAGAGGGGTTTTCTCAGCTGCTTGATGCTCTTGTTTGTAAAGAGGAACTATCCATTGTTTTCACTTGCTACCAGCACTATTGTGGCTAATCTTCTCTTGATTGCTTGCCAGCAAGATCTACATTTTAATAGCTCCTTGCATTTGAGTCTTCTCATTCTTGCTTCAGAATAGTTAGTCCCCTTAGGAAGCATTATAGAGCTCTCTGTTCTAACAGCCTAACTCCCAGCATTGGCAGGCATTGTTTATTACTGCTCTGTGGATGGAGGCAGAAGTCTATTATTCTCCCACCTGTATCTTTTAGTGTCAGGACAAAGTCATCCCTAGACTCCCTGGCTCCTCTTTACCTCTCAGTATGAAGTCTTTTCCTTATAAACCAGCTTAGGTAAGGTTTAGGAGGACCATCGTTCTTGGCCAGTTTATGGAGAAAGTTGCCCAGTTGCAATGGGCCAAGCATCCCAACCATCAGCTCCCTTGGACCTCATATTCATTCTCTTTCTGCTCTCTGCAGTTCTCAGAGCCCCCTAACCTCATAGACCCTCAAGTCCCACCACCAGCCCTAAGCACCGCCTTGTGGTTTTTACACAGAAACTCTTCCCCAAACTTCCCGTCACCCTTACATGGATCCTAGGAAAGGATCTAATGATCAACTTACACTTAAAATGTGAACTTTTAATGGATAACGATCTTGATCTTTGTATAAATATTTTCTGTATAAACAAAAACGAAAAGAGTTTATACTAACTTATGGTGCCTTCTATCATCGGTAACAATTATTCTAAACAATGGTATTTGGGTTTACAAGTCAGGTTTAGCAGTTTTTATCCTTTAAGAGATGATCAGCCACAATGAAAGTCACAATTATGGTACCCCTCCTCTCCATTAAATGACCTCAGCAACTATCATTCTATAACAATTAGATATCAGTACTTTAATACTGAGTATGTACATGAATCCCTGAAGAATGATGTTCAAATGTAAACTGCTGGGTAGGTCTGCAGTAGAGAATTCTAACTTGCTCCCAGGGGAAACTTTACTTAGAATAACACTGCATAAAAATTAATCTAAAGGAGACTTGATCCTTGACTGAAAATTGGAGTCTTTAGTTCCATTCGTCTACTACACCAAGGATGCTAAGTTATTTACCTTTGGGATGGACTTTTAAAATATTACTAAATTCAGAAATGATCCCTGACCTGTATGTCCCCTCTTGAAAACCCTTGATCCCCACAAACCATAACACTGACAAAAATGAAGAAACACAAGGCAACAAAAAGCTTAGCAAGTAAAGGAGTTTGCTGTGCTAGCCCAACAACCATAGTGTAAGCGCAAAGTCCCAGGGTGGAAGGACAGAACTGACTCTTGAAAGTTGTCCTTGAACCTCTACATGAGGTCCTTCACACATGTGCACACAAACACAGATACACACACACATACAGACACAGACACACACACACACACACACACACACACACACACACACACACGCACAAATAGCACGTTTCAGAGATCCAGCAGCAGTCTACAAGACTCCACCTACCAGGGTGAGCAGTACAGCTGCCAGGATGGCCTTAGGTCTGCTGACCCAAGCTTCCAGGTCAAGGCGGCGAGCAAAGAAGGGGCCTCCAAGGCTGACCCCGGACCTGCTAGAGCAGTGGGGTGGTGGTGTCCCAGAACCAAGAGCACACGGGAAGTTGTGACACCAGGAAAGACTACTGCCCATGGACCGATGGTCTCATATTGAGATAGGAGAGGAGAAGGGCTTCCTTCCAAAATCTTGGGCTCCGTGGTGAAGAGCATTCAGGTGGATGCTGCCCCACATCACAAGAAGCAGGGTCCACCGGGGGCACAGGACATCAACAACCTTGTCTCAAAAGGCAGATCGTCCAGGTCCCTGAGGTGGAGACAAGGACACATCAAAAGAAGAAACATTGCACCCACCTGCCCTCTTGCCTACCAAACCTTGGGCCCAGGCCCCCACCTTAACCGTCTCCTAGGCAGCACCAGGCAACCATTCTGACCTACCTCCAGCTCTGTCACAATCCCTCTGCTCTGCACAGACCTCCACCTCCCACCCCTAACCTCCCACCTACTGAACCTACCCTACACCAACTACCAGGCACTACTCGGGAAACTTCTCTTTCTGTTCTCTAACTTCCTCAAGACCCTATCAGGCATGGAACTCTCTGTATCCTCTGTGGACAACCACCTACCTGTGGCAGGGCCTAGGCACACACAGGACTCAGCTCTCTCAAGAGATTCAAGTGAACCAAGGACAGGCAACATAGAAGCTGAGGGACAAGAAGCAATTCTCACTCTTAACACCAGGATACCTGCAGCACACACACACCCCAGTACGCCCCTGAGCTCCAACCCACAAACAAAATGCACCACTCCAAACATTGTGCTCACCTGAGCTGGAGCTGAAGGATGGAGGCCTAAAAGGCTTCCCCTACATGCCTACCTGTCCTTCCCCATCAACCTGGACCTGACCACAATAACTCTTATATACTGTGCCTCTCAGCCACCTCTTATGGACCCAAACAGGACTACACCACAATAAACCCAGGCACTCACAAACACCCAATACACACACACACACACACACACACACACACACACACACACAGAGCAGTTCTAGGACTCCAGAGAGTGCCCTCTGTTAATTTCAGAGCCTTCTCTAAGTATTCTTCCTGCTGAGATGATGTCTGGACAGGGGAGTGCAGGACAAGGTGCTTTCTGACCTTTGATCCTGGGAGTTCTCCCCGGGTTTAAGGCAAAGAGAGCTAGGCAGGAGAAGGCAGGAAGGAGTATGCGGTCTGCATTGTGTCCAGAGGACGCTTGTCAAGGGAGGTAGGGGTTGTGAAACCTGGGCACCATGGTACCTAAGTCCTGCGTGGCCTGTTTCTGAAAGCCCTGAGTCCAAACCCTGCTTCTACTGGGATTCCCCGTGAGCCACCACACTGCCTTGAGCTCCTGGATCACTGGGTACACACAACCAGCTTGCATAGGATGATGATGGGGGGCGGGGGAGGGACCTCGCAGACCACTTGTAGGATTCTGGGGTTTTGCTTTGGAGCAGGAACCTTTTCTGACAGGTTGCAGTCCCTGAATTCCACCTGTAGCACAGCTCAAGGGCAAACCCTGTCAAAGGAACAAAAGGCAATCCAGAGAGAAGGCCTGGCAGCCAGAAAGGAGAGGGGCTTTCAGGAGAAGTTAAATGGATGACAGACATTTGGCCACAGTGGCTAGCACCAGACCTGAGACCCTGAGCACCTCCCAGAGATGCTGGGCAGAGTTTGTGTGGTTTCTCAAAGTGAGCTGTGGATACTGCTAGGGAGGCTCAGACAAACGATGGGCGGTCCTGCGTAGCCTGGTGGACCACGGTAAGGGCAGGCAGGCAGGCACACAGGATGTTTCCCCCAAACGACCATGATGCAGCCCAGGCTGCACAATCCCCTGCGGAGAGGTCCTCTGCTGCTGTCAGACATGGCGGCCTCAGGACCTGGGAGGCTGTGCTCTTGCCACTGGCAAGCCAAGTCTCGTGGCCCCCGACCAGAGCTGGTCACCTGGACCCTGCTTGCTCCTCCAGCTCTCCTGGGTCAAGGAGTGGGCAAGAGAACCTCTTTGGTGCTGGGAGACCCAGGCGGGAGCCCTTCCCTAGCCAGCCCGCCTCCATTTCCAGGGAAGCACAGGGACTTGGTGGCGGAATCGGCAAACTGAATCCGCGTGATGGCAGCAGTGCACCAAGAATGCCAAGGGTCAAGGACGACAGGTGTTCTCCCTCTGCCCTTCGCTAAGCAAAAAAAAAACAAAAATAAATTAAAAATTAAAAAAACCCAGAGATCTCCTCCCAAGCTCCAAGATGGAGGCCAACCATGCAGGCCGGGACTGGACAGACATGAGGCTATAGTGCTGCAGCTAGGGACCCCAGGTTGATCAGCAAGTGGGGGTGCATGGGGCAGATTGCGGTTACAAACCTTAACAGGTTCCTCCATGCCCTGCACTGCCCTGAGACACTCGGCTTTGGGCGCTTACCAGCCCAGAAGGCCCCGCCTGAGAGTATCATGTGGTACCTGGAGAGGGGCTGGGTGGTGGAGGGTGTGATGGAGGGAGCCAAGTGGGGAGTGTGTGGATGTGGACATAGAAGCTCTTGAGAGCCCGCACCAGACCCTAAGGGAATCCTCCACAAACCACATGCCAATCTGGACTATAGGGGAGGAGCCTCAGAAACATACTCATGGATTTGGGGACCAAGGGCTGAGCGTCGCCCCCTAGCTGCCAAACCAGGGTCTTCTCACAGCTGCATCCCTGCCCTTGCCCTGCTAGAACCCCAAACACACACATACACACACACACACACACACACACACACACACACACACACAAACACAAAGAGTAGCTTTCAGAGATCCAGCCGCTGTCTACATGATTCCACCCACCAGGGTGACCAGTACAGCTGCCAGGATGGCCTTGGGTCTGCTGACACAAGCTTCCAGGTCAAGGCTCCAGCCAAGAGGGGCCTCCAAGGCTGACCCTGTTCCTTCTGGGGGCAGGAGAAGGTGTCACACCAAGGGAGACGACCAGCCAACTCCATGAGACGCTAGGTCCAGCACGGAAGTCCCACCTGGCAGAAGGCCGCTCCCGGATGGACACAAGGCAAAAGGGCAGGCAGCTGTGTGCACTGGTCAAGACTCCAGGGTCGGGGGCCTGAGTCCCGTGTCCCATGCTCCGATGGTCTGATATTGAGATACGAGAAGAGAAGGGCTTCCTTCCAAAACCTTGGCCTCCATGGTGAAGTGAATTCAGGTGGATGCTGCCCCATACGACCAGAAGCAGGGACCACTGGGGGCCTGGGACTTCCACAACCTCACCTCAACAGGCAGGCCAACCAGGTTCCTGAGGTGGAGACTAGGACACATCAAAAGAAGAAATATTGCACTCACCTGCCCTCTTGCCTACCAAACCCTGGGCTCAGGCCCCCACCTTAACCGTCTCCTTGGCAGCACCAGGCAACCATTCTGACCTACTTCCAGCTCTGTCACAATCCCTCTCCCCTGCACAGTCCTCCACCTCACACCCCTAACCTCCCACCTCCCGACCCTACCCTACACCAACTACCAGGCACCACTCAGGAAACTTTTTCCGTTCTCTAACTTCCCCAAGACCCTGTCAGGCATGGAACTCTCTGTATCCTCTATGGACACCCACCTACCTGTGGCAGGGCCTAGGCACACACAGGACTCAGCTCTCTCAACAGATTCAAGTGGACCGAGGACAGGTAACATCAAAGCTGAGGGACAAGAAGCAATTCTCACTCTTAACTCCAGGATGCCTGCAGCACCCACCCACCATGTCTGTCCTTATGGATGTCCCACAACATTCCAGGTGTCCTACACAAAATTCCCTCCAGGGGCACAGA
This sequence comes from Peromyscus eremicus, assembly GCF_949786415.1. NCBI lineage: Eukaryota > Metazoa > Chordata > Mammalia > Rodentia > Cricetidae > Peromyscus > Peromyscus eremicus. The sequence continues at coordinate 95,652,465 of NC_081439.1, read as the reverse complement.
TCCATGGAACAGAAAAAGGTGTCCATAGACAGAGTGGGTCTGCCCACCAGCCTGCATGAAAACCACCCACAAACTATAGAACACCCAACACCCCACAGGTAGATTCTCATTTGCTCTGGCCTCACTTTCTCTCTGTCCTCCTTCCCCCTCCCATTTCTCTCTCTCTCTCTCTCTCTCTCTCTCTCTCTCTCTCTCTCTCTCTCTCTCCTCTCTCTCTCTCTCTCTCTCTCTCTCTCTCTCTCTCTCTCTCTGTCTCTTGCTCATTTATCTATCCTCCTCTACCTCCACCTCCATCTCTGTCTTTCTCTATCGATCGCTCCTATGTACATTCCCATCCCTGGTATCCAGGTTAGCTAGGCCATGTTCAGTTGGGAAATGCTTTGCACTCCCAACAGAAAGTCTTCCTTCAATGAGCAGTGAAAGTCTCCAGAGGTCCTCCTCCAAACTGCTGACATCTTCCATGATGGAGCCTAGAAGAAAATCACTCTCCCTGCCACCTGGAGACAAGCTTGTCTATGGTCTTCCAACTCTCCATCTCTACAAAGCCTCCTGGAGACATTTGGTGAGGCTAAAAGGGGAGCTTCCTGGTGCAGGGGGTGAGGTTGGAGGCCCTGACTTCCTAGACCTGCCTGGCAGGCCACTCCAAAGGACAGTCCTGCCACCTACCCGATGGTTCTGACACAATGCTCTCAGCCACCATGCCCCGGCACACCCCTGAGCCCCAAACCACACACAGGATGCACCACTGAAATCCTTGTGCTCACCACAACTGGAGCTGAAGGATGGAACCTTATAATGCTCCACTACATGCCAACCTGTCCTTCCCTCAACCCTGGCCTGACCACCATAACTCTTACATACTGTACCTCTCAGGCACTGCTTATGGACACTCACAGGATTAGGCCACAACAAAACCAGGAACACACAAACACCCAATACACACACACACACACACACACACACACACACACACACACACACAGAGCAGTTCTAGGTCTACAGATAGTGTCCTGTGTTAATATCAGAGCCTTCTTTAAGTGTTCCTCCTGCTGAAATGATGTCTGGACAGGGCAGTGCAGGACAATGGGCTTTTTGAACTTGACCCTGGGAGTTCTCCCTGGGTTTAAGGCAAAGGGAGCTAGGCAGGAGAACACAAGAAGGAGTATGCGGCCTGCATGTATCCTGCATGACACAGAGGAGGCTTGTCAGGGGAGGCAGGGACCGTGAAACCTGGCCACCATGGTACCTAAGTTCTGCCTGGCCTCTTTGTGAGCACCCCTGAGTCCAAACCCTGGTCTGGATGCTTCTACTGGGATTCCCCTTGAGCCACCACACTGCCTTGAGCTCCTGTATCACTGGGTACACACAACCAGCTTGCATAGGATGATGATGGGGGGCGGGGTAGGGACCTCGCAGACCACTTGTAGGATTCTGGGGTTTTGCTTTGCAGCAGGAACCTTTTCTGACAGGTTGCAGTGCCTGAATTCCACCTGTAGCACAGCTCAAGGGCAAACCATGTCAAAGGAACAAAAGGCAATCCAGAGAGAAGGCCTGGCAGCCAGAAAGGAGAGGGGCTTTCAGGAGAAGTTAAATGGATGACAGACATTTGGCCACAGTGGCTAGCACCAGACATGAGACCCTGAGCACCTCCCAGAGATGCTGGGCAGAGTTTGTGTGGTTTCCCAAAGTGAGCTGTGGATACTGCTAGGGAGGCTCAGACAAAAGATGGGCGGTCCTGCGTGGCCTGGTTCACCACGGTAAGGGCAGGCAGGCCGGCACACAGGATGTTTCCCCAAAATGACCATGATGCAGCCCAGGCTGCACAATCCCCTGCGGAGAGGTCCTCTGCTGCTGCCAGACATGGCGGCCCCAGGACCTGGGAGGCTGTGCTCTTGCCACCGGCAAGCCAAGTCTCGTGGACCCCGCCCGGAGCTGGTCACCTGGACCCTGCTTCCTCCTCCAGCTCTCCTGGGTCAAGGACTGGGCAAGAGATCCTCTGGTGCTGGGAGACCCAGGCGGGAGCCCCTCCACCCTTGGCAAAGCCAAAGAAAAAAATAAAAAAGCCAAAGCTAATCTACAAAGCTCCAAGATAGAGGCTAACCACGTAGGCTAGGACTGGCCAGATGTGCCGCTCTAGGGCTGCTGCTAGGGATTGGAGGGTGTTCAGCAGGTGGGGATGTGGTGTGTAGATCGGGCTCACAGACCTTAAGTGGTTCCTCCACTGTTTCCTCCAAGCACTGCACTGCCCTGAGACACTGGCTTTGTGCCAGCCCCTGAAGGCCCTACCTGAGGGTATAGTGGGGTGCGGGGAGACGGGGCATGTGGTGAAGGGTGTCATGTAGGGGGCCAAGTGGGGACTGTGTGGATGTGAGAGCATGCGCACTTGAGAGCCTGAGCCAGACCCTAAGGGAGTCCTCTACAAACCACATGCCAATCTGAACTATAGGGGAGGAGCCTCACAAACATTCATGGGGTTGGGGTCCAGGGGCTGAGCATCTCCCCCTAGCAGGCAAACCAGGATATTCTCACAGCTGCATCCCTGGACTCACCCCGCCCTCACCCCAGACACACAAACACACAGAGAAACACACACACACACACACACACACACACACACACACACACACATCCACTGGCTGTCTACATAACTCCACCCACCAGGGTGACCAGTACAGCTGCCAGGATGGCCTTGGGTCTGCTGACCCAAGCTTCCAGGTCAAGGCGGCCAGACAAGAGGTTTCTCCCAGGCTGAACCCGGTCCTGCTAGGGCAGTGGAGTGGTGGAGTCCCTGAACTGAGAGCACACAGGGAAGTGTGACAACAAAGGGAGACGACCACCTGTGGTGGTATTTTACTTGTACTGAAATGTGATTTTAATTGTATGTTAATAAATAAAGTTGCCTGGGGGTCAGAGTTATAGAGCCATAGCAAGTGCGTGGCGGTGGTGGCGCACGCCTTTAAGGACCTGGAGGGCGGTACATACAGGCAATGACAAGGCAGTCACGTGTTTAGTTTACAACCAATGAGAAGGCAGAACATCTAGACTATTTAAAGACATACACACAGGAAGTAGGCCCCTTTTTTCGGAGAGCTCTCTTGGCTGAAGCAGGATAGCTGAAGCAGGAAGGGTAAGGCTCTTAGTTCTGACCTCTTGGCTTTCTTCTCTGAATTGGCTCTGTGTTTCTTATTTAATAAGACAGTTGGTTACATCTACATTTGGCGCCCAACGTAATCCATTAAAACCGCTTAACTTGCCTTGGTGGCAGGTCCGGGTTCCCGCCAGGGCGGCCGGCTCCCTAGCCCGGGCCCAGATCGGCTTGGCCTCAGGCCGGACTAACCTTGAGCTACTTGCTTAAAGCCAGTGCTACAAACAACTCAGGCCTGCCCTGCCGAACAGGGCCCCTGCCTGTAGAACCAACGCACGTGGTTGGAGCTTAAGGTAGCCAGAGCCAAGGCTTGACTAGGCTCAAGCGGGAACAGGTGGCTGGATTCAAGCTCTTAGGCAGAGCTTGTGGCTACGCTTGCTTGCTCTCTCTTTCTCTCTCTCTGGACTCACACCTCGGACACTAGGTGGCTGTTTGAAATTCCCTCGGATTGGTACTGTTCTACAAGGACTTGGTAAGTCACTTAACATATCAGATATTTTAAAGGAAACTATTTAAAAGAAAATTTTTTTTCCACATTAAAAAAAAAATGGGTTTTCTGTGTACATTGGAAGAAAATTGGGCTTTGTTTGCAATTTTAGACAGTCTGACAATGGAACAGCTATATGAGGAGATTAATGTTGATCGAATTATGCATTTTATTACTATGTTTATCCTCATTTTACTATTTAAAAAGATAGTCAATTTAAGTGCCAGGATGACAGCTTTAGAAAAACCTATTAAACCTGTAAAAACTCAGACAGAAGAAACTAACAGTGAAGCTGCTTCAAGATTGGATCATAGGGTTACAGAAAGAAAGCCTGTTTTCACACAGTCACCCTTAGTTTGTCCAGTAACCGTACAGCAGTCGCCTGATCAAATGACTACACAAAATATTTGGGCTCCAATTGAAATGATAGATTTACGAAGGTTTAAGGAGGCAATAGTATCTTATGGCATGCATTCCCCATATGTAAAGCAAATGTTAAACTCTTGGTCAACATATAATAGGATTGTACCACAGGACTGGCGGGAGCTGGCACAAGCTGTTCTTGAACCCAGTCAAAGGCTTCAGTGGCTAACTTGGTTCAAGGACGAAGCTAAAAACATAGAAAAGCAGTGGAGGGATAAAGGAATACAAGTCTGCCAGGATCAGCTTATTGGAGAAGGTCAATATGCTTCAGCACAAACACAATGTTTATATGATGTCCAAACCCTAATTTTATGTCGAACAGCAGCTTTGAATGCATGGGACAGAGTTGAGGAGCCAGGAAAAAAACTGAGTCATTTACAAAGGTTGTACAGGGCCCAAAAGAATCTTTCACAGATTTTTTACAAAGACTGGCTTCAGCAGTAAAGAGAATGGTCCCGGATTCAGAAGCTAGTAAGATAATAATTGAATCTTTGGCCTTTGAGAATGTGAATGCAGCATGCAAAACAATAATCAGGCCGTTAAAGGCAAGATCTGCACCTTTGGAAGACTGGATTAGAGATACGGTTAATGTTGAAGCTCATGAGCATGATGATACGTGGGTAGGAGAAGCAATTTCAAAAGGTTTGAGGAATGTTAGATGTTTTGGATGTGGAAAGCAAGGACATTTGAAAAGGGACTGTAAACAGGTCATTCCTAGAAACAATGTTTCTTCAAGGAACAATGGCAACAGAATGCCCCTTCCTTCTGGAGTATGCAGAAGGTGTGGTAAGGGAAAACACTGGACCAACGAATGTAGATCAACAAGGGACAGACAGGGTAATCCTTTGCCTCAGTCTTCGGGAAACTCCCAGAGGGGCCTCATGCAGGCCCCAATAGCAAATCCAGTTCAAACCTTTCCTGCAGTCATAGAGGAAACCCCTACCCAGAGCAATTAAATAACCAAATGCCTATTGGAATAAGTCATGCTGGTCAGGATGATGAAACAGAGAGAATAGAAAATTCAGGAGCAAATATAAAGAAAATTTTTTGGCAAACTTTTATTAATGAACAAAGACCAAAGTTATCGATAAAAATAAATGTTTTTTTGTTGTCTGGTCTGGTAGACACAGGTGCGGACATTACCATAATTGCACCAGAATTTTGGCATCCAACTTGGCCTCTTCAGGAGGTAAATGTTCAACTGTTAGGAATTGGGACATTATCTCAGGTAAAACAGAGTGCAAGATGGCTCGAGTGTATAGGTCCAGAAGGACAGAGAGGAAAATTGAAACCATATGTAGCTAACATAGCTATGAACTTGTGGGGTCGAGACTTGTTGCAACAATGGAATACTCAGATTAACATCCCTCCAATCTCAGAAACAAATCATAAATTAGCACATGTTTCTGAGAGAAATATTAGAAGGCATTATTCTGAGTGGTCACCAGCCATCCATATTATACAAGAACAGGGCACAACAACTGATGATCTTCCAAAGACACCAACAGCTCTACCTTTAAAATGGTTAACAGACAAGCCTGTATGGGTCCAGCAATGGCCTTTAACAACAGAGAAACTCCAGGCTTTAGAAGAGCTGGTAGAAGAACAGTTAAATGCTCAGCATATTGAGGAATCAACCAGCCCTTGGAATTCTCCTGTATTTGTTATTAAAAAGAAATCTGGTAAATGGAGAATGGTAACAGACCTTAGAGCAATTAACAAAGTAATTCAGCCAATGGGCTCTCTACAATCTGGAATTCCTCTGCCTACTCTGTTACCAAAAGGATGGCCTCTCATAGTTATTGATTTAAAAGACTGTTTCTTTTCAATACCGTTACAAGAAAAATACAGAGAAAGATTTGCTTTCACAGTGCCTACTTATAATAATTCTCAACCAGTTAAAAGATTTCAATGGAGGGACCTCCCACAGGGAATGTTGAATAGCCCAACTCTGTGCCAATATTTTGTACAACAGCCATTGGAAGTGATACGTAAAAAATTTCCTAAATCTATAATTTATCATTATATGGATGATATTTTACTAGCTGACTCAAATGCAGATACTTTAGAAAGAATGTTTGAAGACGTAAAGAAAATTTTGCCTTGCTGGGGATTACAAATTGCTCCTGAAAAGATACAAAGAGGAGATTCTATTAATTATTTAGGATATAAAATAGAGCTACAAAAAATTAGACCCCAAAAGGTGCAAATTAGGAGAGATAGACTACAGACTCTTAATGACTTTCAAAGATTATTTGGAAATATTCTCATCTACGAACTATTGTTGGGGTAAAAAATGATGAACTCCATAATTTGTTCAAAACTTTAGAAGGTGACAAGGACCTAAATAGTCCAAGAGAGTTATCACCTGAAGCTGAGAAAGAATTGGCCTTGGTAGAAAAGAAAGTACATGAATGGCACATGGATCGTATTGATCCAAAGCTGGATTGCATTTTGGTTATTTTACCTTCTAGGCATTCTCCTACAGGAATATTAATGCAGAGGGAAGATATTATATTAGAATGGATATTTTTACCAAATAAACCAAACAAAAAATTAAAAACTTATCTGGAAAATATCTCTGACTTGATTTGGAAAGGAAAATTGAGACTTCGTCAATTAGCAGGAATAGACCCAACAGAAATTGTTGTACCTTTAACTAAGGAGGACATTGAAAAATTATGGACAGAAAGTGAACCTTGGCAAAGAGCTTGCAGTAATTTTTTGGGAGAAATTAACAGCAAATATCCCAAAAGCGATAGAATTGATCTTATAAAGAGAGCTGATTGGATCTTGCCTCGAATTGTGAGGAAAAAACCCATATCTGGAGTTCGTACATTTTATACAGATGCCAACAAACAAGGAAAGGCAGGTTACAAATCAGAAAATTTAAGTAAAGTGGTTCAAAGTCCTTATAATTCAGTTCAAAAATCAGAATTGTATGCTATTCTGTTGGTATTAATGGATTTTTCAGAACCTCTCAATGTAGTAACTGACTCTCAGTATGCTGAAAGAGTAGTATTACATATTGAGACTGCAGAATTAACTTCACTATTTATTCAATTACAAGATACAATCAGGAATAGAAGTCATCCTTTATATATATCATATATACTCATATCCGATCCCATACTGGTCTGCCAGGCCCTCTAGCACAAGGCAATGACGAGATTGATAAATTATTGATAGGATGTAACCCAAAGGGTACTCAAAGGAATGAAATCTGGCAGATGGACGTGTTTCACTTTGCAGAATTTGGAAAACTGAAATATGTACACCACACTATCGATACTTATTCAGGATTTCAGTGGGCAACTGCTTTGAGTTCTGAAAAAGCTGATTCTGTAGTCACTCTTTTGCTAGAAGTTATGGCCATCATGGGTATACCTGCACAAATCAAAACTGATAATGCTCCATCATATGTCTCTGTTAAAATGATACAGTTTTTGCTTATTACAATATAAAGCATATTACAGGCATACCACATAATTCTACAGGTCAAGCAGTTATAGAAAGATCAAACAGAACTCTAAAGGATATGCTAAATAAACAAAAAGGGGTAACAAAAAAACCCAGAAATAGACTGCATAATGCTCTATTAACTTTGAATTTTCTAATGCCAATGAGAAAGGAACAACAGCTGCAGAGAGACATTGGATAATAGAAAAAAACTACAGAATTAAATCAGCCTATATACTTTAAGGATGTGCTGACCTCAGAATGGAAACCAGGGTATGTGTTACATTGGGGACGAGGTTTTGCTTTTGTTTCTACAGGAGAAGATAAGTTGTGGGTACCATCAAAATTGATAAAGGTTCGATTTGAACAAGAGAGACCTCTTAATTAGAGGAGGTGATAGCTCATCAACCAACATGAACATCCAATTTAAACTAACTTATACCAGTAACACATGTCTTTTCATTTAATCAGAAAATAACTTGCCAAAAAGGAACATCCCCAAAATTAGTCTTGGGGAAAGGTTTTTGTTTTTGTTTTGTAGGAGAATGAAGGTTAAGGAATCTGAAGAGGGGCTGGAGAGGTGGCTCAGAGGTTAAGAGCACTGGCTGTTCTTCCAGAGGTCCTGAGTTCAATTCCCAGCAACCACATGGTGGCTCACAGCCATCTGTAATGAGATCTGGTGCCCTCTTCTGGCCTGTAGACATACATGCAGGCAGAACACTGTGTACATAATAAATAAATAAATAAATAAATAAATAAATAAATAAATAAATAAATAAATAATAAAAAAAAGGGGATCTGAAGAACACTGGACAAATAAGACAACTGAAGAAAAGGGACAAATCATCTATCCCAGGAAGCAGAGTGAAATGGCGTATGGGTTTATATTATCAAAAAAAATTTATGTCTTCCTAAATGTTTGTTTCTGCTTTTCTCTAAAGATTTAACACTATTGGTCTTCTAATAGTCCCAGTCCAATTAAAATTTAAAGCTGACTTTGGAGTTGGAGAATGGCTCTCTCCTTCTTTAAACTCAAGCCTGTTGTTAAAAGGAAAATGCAAACTCCCTGTATCATGCCAGAATAAAAGAACCATCTTCTGCTATGAGACAGGAGAAAAGCCAAATTAATTAAGGGACTATTCTATTACTAATCTCAACTCTTTGATTCTATTCTGATTCTTTAAACTTTTCTTAAAGTATAAATTTTATATCAAAACTTACAAGATTAATATATATATATATACATTTTAAACTTTGTTAAGATATGAATGGTTATATAGAGTACTAATTAATTCTAGAAAAAAAGGCTTCAATTAGCTGCATATATATGTCTTTGTGTTCGAGTCTCTTATCAGTTTTCTGCAGGAATTCACGGCCAGGCCTAACATCAACTGAAGTCTCCAGGAAGAAGTTGGGGCCCCACAACAACAACAATTCCACGTGGACAATAATAACATCACTAAGCTGACAAACATCATCTACAGATCAGCTTTGAACTACAAGGTGCTCAGAGCAATTTTGAGATGACTAGCTGAGATGATCCAGTCTCAAAGACTACTTGAATAAGGACTTGAGATAAACCCTGAACTTTGGCATTATACACAGACTGGATAATGAAGGATATAGTTACCTTTCCTAGAACTTGACAATTAACCTAAAATTTTTCTTTCAGGATAAAGATAACTTCGACCATACCCAGCAGGAAGCAATTTTAAGGATACGACGTCCACATTCCCAAAGAGGTGGTGTGGGGCAGGTGATTTTTTGGTCTTTTTATGGGTTTTGCGTCTGGGATAATTTTCATTGTTTAGGGGGGTTGGTTACAAGTTGTTGTCAAGGGTTAAGAAAAAGGCTAAGCAGATTAGATTTAAGGTTCTTGTTTAAAAAAAGAGAGAGAAAGAAAGAAGAAGAAAAAGACAATTACTAGTTTTAAATACTTTACATTGGATTGGATTGTTTTATATTGTATACAAATTATAAATATATATTGAAATTGATATTGTTAGAAAATGTTATATGTATATTTCTAATTGTACTTATATCATTCATTTAACAATGCAATTTTCTGATCCTTGAATGTTATTATTACCAACTATTAGGATATAAAGAAATGATAGTTAGTAGTTAGACATTACAATAGAACTTGTAGTCATATTAGATATGTTTTAAAAATTGAGCAGATATATTTTCGATAGGTCATCTTCAAACCCTTCAGAGAACTACAGAGTATGGCATTTAAAATGTTTTAATAACTTAGAAAAATTTTCTTTTTTGTTATGACTATGAGACATGTCGGCTCCTGGCAGTACCAATCTACTTCAGAGAAAATATGGGCATTGAAGAAACTGCATATGAGTTAGCTTTCATTGTGGCAAAAGTTAGCCACTGGACAACAAAGTATCCTCGAATCAACTGCTGACAAAATGGACAGACAGGACATGAAACAAAGGACTACTGATTCTTGCCTAAACAAGCGTGGTTATGGCTTTATCAAAAGGCATCTTCTGAGGCCAGGACAATATGGCACCATCCCTGATGTGGCCTTCGCAACTCGGAAAAGGTACAGTGCCCTTTTCTTCGAAGGCAGCTGAACAGGCAGTGGGCCAATGGCTTCTGATGTGCAATGGAACAGCAGCTGAAACAGTTATTCTTGAAGAGTAACTAAGCTCACGCCTCTCAATAGTAAACTGGCATTTGATAGAGGGATGTGGAGAAGAACGGGATGCTGAGATGAAGCCATATGTACACAGCCAAGAAGAATGGACAGCTGAGTTAAAAAACCATCAACAATTTCCAGAATTTAAAATCCTGAATCATGACATGACACTAGTGGAATTCAGGTGTTTCTGGTGCATGGACTGCTCTCACCCAATGTGAGGTTGAACTGTTGACCTTGTGTATATCCTACTTCACAAATGAGTCTGTCAGATATGCTAAGCCTATAGACTGAAGATGATGTCCTAGCATTGCGGAGAAACCTCAGGTGACTGTCCAGGCAGCTGGCTGTTTCTGTCAACTCACAAATTTTTTGGAAGTTGCTTGCATGCACTTTCTGTTTTTATTTTTGTTAGCTTATTATTTCCTTCTTGGGTCTCTGAGGGAGTTGAAGATTAGTTAGTTATAGTTGAAGGTTAGTTAGTTATAGTTGAAGATTAATTAGGATAGAAAGTGAATTAGATACATTTTGGACTTAGCAAAATAGGATAATCAAATTATTATCTCTGAATTTGTCAAATACAAATGAACTAGACATTGTTTAGACATTTATTATTTGCATATAATGTATATAGTTATTGTACTTTTGTATATAGTTTTTCTTTTGTTAGTTATAACCTTTTTCTTTTTTTTCCTTTTTATTAAAATAGAAAAGGGGAAATGTGGTGGTATTTTACTTGTACTGAAATGTGATTTTAATTGTATGTTAATAAATAAAGTTGCCTGGGGGTCAGAGCTATTAGAGCCATAGCAAGTGCGTGGCAGTGGTGGCGCACGCCTTTAAGGACCTGGAGGGCGGTACACACAGGCAGTGACAAGGCAGTCACGTGTTTAGGTTTACAACCAATGAGAAGGCAGAACATCTAGACTATTTAAAGACATACACACAGGAAGTAGGCCCCTTTTTTCGGAGAGCTCTCTTGGCTGAAGCAGGATAGCTGAAGCAGGAAGGGTAAGGCTCTTAATTCTGACCTCTTAGCTTTCTTCTCTGAATTGGCTCTGTGTTTCTTATTTAATAAGACAGTTGGTTACATCTACATGAGGTCACTGTTACTAAAATGAATCCTGGTTGGGGTCAGAGATAGCTCAGTAGTTAAGACACTTGGAGCTCTTGCAGAGGAACTGTGTTCAGATATTATTATCCACATGGTGGCTCACAACTGTCCATAACCCCATTTCCAGGGTATCTGATACCCTCTTTTGACCTCCACAGACATCAGAAAGGTACATAATGCACATACATACATGCAGGCAAAAGAGTCATACACGTAAACTAAAATAAATAAATCTAAAAAATAAAAATAAATGGCAGCCTGGGAATGTGGGAATTCCAAGCTTCAAAGCAAGGGGTAAAGTAGTGGACAGAAACCTACTCACATAAATCCTTTGTAGGAAGGCGTAATTCTGGCTGAATAAAGATAATAAGACTTTGTGTAAGTCAGGCCAGGGTACCCAGACTTCTGTTGGGTGTGTGCAAGGATGAGGATGCAGAGCAGACATCAGGAGTGCTAGGCTATGCAGGACAGCTCAACTGACTGAGCAGGAGCTTTGCTAAACTCAGACCAGGCAGACACAAAGTCCTAAGTTCAGAGTCTGGGCTCAGAGCTCAGGAGAGACTGGATGGCAGACTCCACCCCTCCATGACCTCAGGGTAGATAGCAGGGGAACAAAAGCATACTACACGGTGAAAATAGAGGAAAATTCCATGAGTCTGAGGTACCAGCCCTGTCTACTTGAGACAGGAGATATATGGGAAAGCCGCGGGACCACGACCCTTTGTGAATGGAGAGGAGAAGCTGAGAATGTAAAGGAGTAGGTTGAAGAAAGTGCTGCACCCCGGAAGGTGTGAAGGAAGGCACGGAAAGGGGCACAAGGCAGGCAGGGAGGCAAATGACAAGACTCAGAAACATGGTTTCAGAAGCATGAAATGAGCCTAGGAGTGGGGAATGAGGCCTGAGCACAGCCCTTGCTCAGGCCATTGAGCATGGCGCTTAACCCACAATCACATAGGGACTAGGAACACTTAGGGAAATATTCTCTCAGCTCTGGAATCACAAGGTGAAAGCATGGAAATCACAGGGCTTCTGGACTGACCTCAAGAATCAGAGATCCTTTGTCAACACACTCAGGAATCCCATAAACACTAAACTGAATTCAGAGGATTGGTGTAGACCCATGCAGGTCCTGTGCTTGTTGCTACAATCTCTGACAGTTCAGATGAGCTTTGCTCAGTTGATTTGGAGGGACTTGTTCTCCTGCTGTCCTCCATCCCCTCTGGTTCTTACACTCTTTCTGCCTCCTCTTCTTTGGGGGTCCCTGAGCCCTGAGGGGAGGGATTTGATGGAGACAACCTGTTTAGAGCTGAGTGTGAGATGCACTAGATTGTTATAGGCAGCTTGATTGGGTTATTTACAGTAAATCAAAAGTCAGAGGCTTCCATGCTGACAAAGGCTCTGGAAGTACTGTCCTATTGCTGAGATTATGCTTTTCAGGGGAAGTAAACTGTAGTTACTGGTACACTGGTTTTGTGAAGTTGAAGTAAAAGGATGTCAAACTGTGCAAGTAACTCAATGAACCCTGATGGTATCCCTGTCCTGTGCCAGTAGTGTTATCCCCATTTCATGGTTAAGGAAGCTGTGAACAAGGCATTTCATTCAGAGTCCCAAGATATATGGAACTCAGGCTTCGGGATTTAGCTAAATAGAGCTGACACCACCCATCCCATTTTCTTTTTTCTCAGCTGCTTCTTTCTTTGCCTTCTGCTCTCTTCCTCCTCTGAAGTTATGATGCAGAGGTCTCCTAGAAATTGTGTGGCAGTCAGTGAGAGGGAAAACTGTCCTCTGAGGCCCAAGTATAAATGTCAAGTGCCTTTCCATGGCTCCACATCACCATAAAGACCCCAGCTTCCTGCATTAGCATGCTGCAGACTTGGGGTCTCTGTCTCTTTATCTACACTGACAAACACATGGACAGCCAAGTAGTCAACTTTTAGAAACACACAAAATATACTGTAAGGTATATGGGAATCTGTCAGGAAGAGTGGTACTGACCCTTCCCCAGTTTCGACAGTGGTTAACTCAGGCACCTATCATTTTTTCTGAAAATGTGTCATATGCCTTATAATGTGTCTACACCCACACACATGTACAAATACAAACATGTGAACACACACATACACATAAAGAAAAGAAAAAATAAATCTAAAAAAAAAAACTGACTGGAATTTTAATCCTGACACTCCCCAAACTTCCAAGAGCAGGGAAAACCCTAGGGTTGTGCTAAGTGTCTGGAGAGAAGAGCAGAAACAGACATTTAGGAAGACTTATGAAATTTTATATGTGATATACCAGTAGGCCAATTTACGCTTTTTCTTGAAACATTATTTTCTGGATGATTTGTCCCTTTTCTTCAGATGTCTTATTTGTCCAGTGTTCTTCAGATTCCAAAGCCTTCATTCTCCTGAAAGACAAAAACAAAAACTTTTCCCCAAGCCTAACTTTGGGGAGATTCCCTTTTGGCAAGTTACATCTGATTACATGAAAATCATTTGTTAGTGGTATAAGATAATTTTGATTGGATGATTATGCTGGTCAATGAAATATCACCTCTTCTAATTAAGAGGTCTCTCTTTCTCAATTGAACCTTTATCAATTTTGATGGTATCTATAGCTTTTCTTCTCCTGTAGAAACAAAACAAAACCTTGTCCCCAATGTAACACATATCCTGGTTTCCATTCTGAGGTCAGCACATCCTTAAAGTATATAGGCTGATTTAATTCTGTAGTTTTTTCTATTATCCAATGTCTCTCTGCAGCTGTTGTTCCTTTCTCCTTAGTATTGAGAAAATTCAAAGTTAATAGAGCATTACGCAGTCTATTTCTAGTGGGTTTTGTTACTCCTTTCTGTTTATTTAGTATATCCTTTAGAGTTCAGTTTGAACTTTCTATGACTGCTTGGCCTGTAGGATTATGTGGTATACCTGTAAAATGCTTTATAATTGTAATAAGCAAAAAACTGTTTCATTTTACCAGAGGTACATGCTGGAGCACTGTCAGTTTTAATTTGTGCAGGTATACCCATGATGGCCATAAATTCTAACAAATTTGTGATTACTAAAGTAGCTTTTTCAGAACTCAGAGTACTTGTCCATTAAGATCCCAAATAAGTATCACTAGTGTGGTATACATATTTCAATTTAACAAATTCTGCAATGTGAACACATCCATCTGCCAGATTTCATTCCTCTCAGTACCCTTTGAGTTACATCCTGCTGGTAGCAGAGTCCGAGTGTAAAAAGAACAAGTAGGACATTTCCTTATAATTTCCTTGGCTTGTTGCCAGGTTATGGAAAAATCCTTTTTTAAACCTTTACTATTGACATGATTTTTTTTTATGAAATTCTGAGGCCTTCAGCACATTTCCTATCAATAGTTTATCAATCTTGTCATTTCCTTGTGCTAGAGGGCCTGGTAGACCCATATGTGATCAGATGTGAGTTACAAATAAAGGATGCTTCCTATTCTTGACTACATCTTGTAACTGAATAAATAGTGAAGTTAATTCTGACGCATCAGGGATAAATTCTGCATTCTCAATATGTAATACTATTCTTTCAGCATACTGAGAGTCAGTTACTATGTTGAGAGGTTCTGAAAAATCCATTAATACCAACAGAATAGCATACAATTCCGATTTTTGAACTGAATTATAAGGACTTTGAACCACTTAAATTTTCTGATTTGTAACCTGCCTTTCCTTGTTTGTTTGCATCTGTATAAAATGTACAGGCTCCAGGTATGGATATTTCCCTTACAATGTAAGGCAGAATCCAATCAGCTCTCTTCATAAATTTGATTTCTATCACTTTTTTGATATTTGCTGTTAGTATCGCCCCAAAAATTACTGCAAGCTCTTTGCCAAGATTCACTTTATGCCCATAATTTGTCAATGTCTTCCTTAGTTAAAGGTATGACAATTTCTGCTAGGTCTATTCCTGCTAATTGATGAAGCCTCAATTTTCCTTTTAAAATCAAGTCAGAGATCTTTTCCACATAAGTTTTTAATTTTTTACTCTGTTTATTTGATAGAAATATCCATTCCAATATAATATCTTCCCTCTACATTAAAATTCCTGTAGGAGAATTCTTAGAGAGAATAAAAAAAAAATTCAATCAAGCTTTGGATCCACACAATCCACATGTCCTTCCTGTACTTTCTTTTCCACCAAGGCCAATTCTCTCTCAGCCTGAGGTGATAATTCTCTTGGACTGTTTAAATCCTTGTAACCTTCTAAGGTTTTGAACAAATTACTCATTTCATCATGTTTTACCCCAGCAATAGTTCATAGATAGGAAATGTCTCCAAATAATCTTTGAAAGTCATTAAGAGTCCATAATCGATCTCTCCTAATTTGCACCTTTTGGGGTCTATTTTTTGTAGACCTATTTTATATCAAATAATTAATAGACCCTCCTCTTTGTATCTTTTCGGGAGCAATTTGTAATCCTGAACAAGGCAAAATTTTCATTACTTTTGGGAATCTGTCAGGAAGAGTGGTACTGACCCTCCCCACTTCTGACAGTGGCTAACTCAGGCACCTAGTATTTTTCTGAAAAGCTGTCATATGCCATATGTCACATGTCAAATAATGTTTTAAACACTGCCTGAATATTTATGTATTTACCTTCCATGCAACAGAATAAGGGACTGCATCAACATCCTCAGTGATAAGAACTGAGGCAAATATTACATGTGGAATTTAACAGAGATTATAAATTTATTATAATCTGAGGTAATTATTTCTTAAGCAGATCATTTTTTCTTTTGAGGGGAGGGAGTGTCTTTTGTTTGGTTTTCGACAGTGCCATTAACTAGAATTATATTCAACCTCAGTCCCAAGATCTTGATGTTGAGCTTGAAGAAGAATGGATAGCTAGCATTCAATGTACTAACAGGCACTCTTGAACTATCAGCCACTAATCTGATCATGTCCACTTAGTTCTAAGCCCAATCTCTGAGCAGCAGTGGTAGGTGGAGGGTGAGGTTCACAGAAATTTTCTACACGTTCACTCAAGGGTCCTGTGGTCTGTGTGTGTTCCCACCTTTCTCTCATACTCTATTCCCGAATTATCTTACAATGCTACACAATTCACCCTTCAGTGTCATCTCTACAACCTAGGAGAAACAGGCAGCCTGCGCATGTGCACAGACACAAGCTAAAACTCATTCTTGCACGCATGCCCTAGAAGCAAGGTTTAACTTCCCAGGACCTTTCACAATGGCTCCCTCATTCCTCATCTTTTGGGCCACACCCACCATTTGTGCAACAAAGCAAATACCACCTACCTCAGCAAGAGATCAAAAAGCCCAAAGCAGTCAGTCAGTGAGGGCAAAGCCTATAGTGCTCATCTGGAGAGGAGTGTGTTGACGTCAACCGTGAGGAACTTGGAGAAGCGTGGAGCATGCGCAGAAGGACACGTTGACGTCACCCTTTCCTCAGGCCTTCTCTTGATGCCTCATTGGTAGTAGAGACTGACCAAACAATAGGCCTTGAGGGTGGTCATTCCTGGAGCCCCACTTCTCTCTGTGGCTTCGGCCCACTACTAGTCATGGCCCGCAAGGTCCAATGGCAATATATATACGTTGTGAGGAATGAGAATGGTGAGGAGATAGCTGAGGTCTCCACCTTAGAGGCTGCCTTGGCGATGGTGGGTGACAACCCTAGTGGAGGTGACGCGGGCTGCCTAATGGAACTAAATAACGGGGTCCGCCAGGTCCGTGAGAGCCAAAACGGCTCTGAGGAGAGCAGTAGGGACGTGAACTCCTCTTCCTCGGGGCCTCACCAGGAGGAGCCAAGACCCTCAGCTGAGCCTGTGATTAGGATTCCGAGGCGCCGTTCATTACGAAGGCGGCGGCGAACCACATTCCTGTTCACACTGGGGCAGGTCGAGGAAATGGAAAAATTGTTCAAAGAAACCCAGTACCCAGATACACTTGCCAGGTATGTGTCTTGCACCAGGAGCTATCCCCAACCTCCCTGTTGTCTCAGGTTGAGATGTCCTTTGGTTCATCCAGGCCCTGGTTTCCTGTCATCCCTCCCTAAGCCATTGCTGTCTTCTCCCTAGGTGGTGGGTACAGGAGGGTGCCTTGTGTAGGGGTAAAAGTCAGTATTAGCGTGTAGTGTTGGCCCAAAACAAGTGTACATAGTCAACGCCATTCATTTCGAGTCATATTCTAATTACTGTAAAATATAGAAACATGAGTATAGTGTGGCAAAATACTCACTAGTGTAAAGTTCACCAGTGTTAAGGATTTACACTTTGTTGGGTAACCTCCTCACCAGTAGTCTCGTCATCTTTTCAGAGACTGTGTACCTATCCATCAACTCCTTTCGGTTTCCCTTTCCCTTCCACAGTGCTGTTTTTTAAATTAGTATAATTTGCTCAGCGTACACTTCGGCATTTATTTTTAATTTTTAATAATTAAAATTATTCATCTGTATTGTTTAAAAACTTTCGTAAGAGGCAAAACCATTTCAAAAGCAAGACTAGTTCTGAGAATGAAATTTAAATGGGGAGTGGGAGGGAGGATAGCAATATTTAAAAAGCGTAGAAATCATATATGACTTTGCATTTCATGTAAAACACTGCACGCTAAACTTTGTGGTTTTCTTTCCCCAGGAAAGAACTTGCAAAAGCTTTGAATGTGACTGAAGTCAAAGTGAAGGTCAGTAAATCCAAGCAAAGACATTGAACAGTCAATCTACAGCCTTCATCAGGTCTTGGGAAGCCTTGTCCTAGGCAATTTTTTTGTTTAAGATGTTTTTCATTTTACATACCAACCACTGTTTCCTCTCCCTCCCCATCTCCTGCTCTCACCCCTCATCTGCCCCCCTCCCACATCCACTCCTCATAGAGGGTAAGGCCTCCATTGTGAGTCAACAAAGCCTGGTACATTCAGTTGGGGCAGGACCAAGCCCCTCTCCCCCTGCATCAAGGCTGACCAAGGCATCCCACCATAGGGAATCGGCTCTAAAAAGCCAGTTCATGTACCCAGGATTGGTCCCACTGTCAGGGACCCCACAAACAGACCAAGCCACACAGCAGTCACCCACATTCAGAGGGCTTACTTAGTTTGGTCCCATGCAAGCTCCCCAGCTGTCAGTCCAGAGTCTGTGATCTCCCACTAACTTGGGTCAGCTCTCTCTGTGGTTTTTCCCATCATGGTCTTGATGCCCCTTGCTCATATAATCCCTCCTCCCTTTCTTCAACTGAACTCCAAAAGTTCGGCCAAGTGCTTGGCTGTGGATCTCTGCATCTGCTTCCATTAGTCACTGGATATAGGTTCTATGATGACAATTAAGGTAGTCACCCATCTGACTACAGGAGAAGGCCAATTAGGGCACCCTCTCCACCATTGCTAGGAGTCTTAGCTGGGGTCATCCTTGTGGGTTCTTGGAGATTTTCCTAGCACCAGGTTTCTCCCTAACCCTATAATGGCTCCCTCTGTCAAGATATCTCTTTCATTGCTGTCCCTTTTCATCCCTACTCCAGCTTGGCCCTCCAGATCTCTCATGTTTCCATCCCCCATCTCCTTCCTTCTACCCGCTTCCCAGTTTACCCAGGAGATCGTATCCATTTTCCCTTCCTGGGGTGATCCATGCATATCCGTCTTAGGGATCTCCTCTTTACCTAACTTCTCTTGGGTTGTGGGTTGTAGCCTGGTTATCCTTTGCTGAGAGGCTGATGCACTGTATCTCTAAAGAGGCTGATAAACTGCAGCTCTAGAGATTGATACACTGCAGCTGTAGAGATGCTGATACACTGCAGCTCTAGAGAGGCTGATGCACTGCAGCTCCAGAGAGGCTGATGCACTGCAGCTCTACAGAGACTAATGCACTGCAGCTCTAGAGAGGCTAATGCACTGCAGCTCCAGAGACTGATGCACTGCAGCTCTAGAGAGGCTGATGCACTGCAGTTCTAGAGGCTGATGCACTGCAGCTCTGAAGCTCTAGAAAAGCTGATGCACTGCAGCTCTAGAGAGCCTGATGCACTGTAGCTGTAGAGAGGCTAATGCACTGCAGCTCCAGAGACTGCTGCACTGTAGCTCTAGAGATGCTGATGCACTGCAGCTCTAGAGAGGCTGATGCACTGCAGCTCTAGAGAGGCTGGTGCACTGCAGCTCTAGAGAAGCTGATGCACTGCAGCTCTACAGGCTGATGCACTGAAGCTCTAGAGATGATGATGCACTATGCCTCTAGAAAGGATGATGCACTGCAGCTCTAGAGAGGCTAATGCACTGCAGCTCTAGAGAGGATGTTGCACTGCAGCTCTAGAGACGTTGATGCACTGCAGCTCTAGAGAGGCTGATGAACTACAACTCTAGAGAGGCTGACACACTGCATCTCTGAAGCTCTAGAGAGGCTGATGCACTGCAGCTATAGAGAGGCTGATGCATTGCAGCTCTACAGGCTGACGCACTGCAGCTCTAGAGAGGCTGATGCACTGTAGCTATAGAGAGGCTGATGCATTGCAGCTCTACAGGCTGATGCACTGCAGCTCTAGAAAGGCTGATGCACTGCAGCTCTAGAGAGGATGTTGCACTGCAGCTCTAGAGACGTTGATGCACTGCAGCTCTAGAGAGGCTGATGCACTGCAACTACAGGGAGGCTGATGCACTGCATCTCTGAAGCTCCAGAGAGGCTGATGCACTGCAGCTCTAGAGAGGATGTTCCACTGCAGCTCTAGAGAGGCTGATGCACTGCAGCTCTAGAGAGGCTGATGTACTGCAGCTCTGAAGCTCTAAAGAGGCTGATGCACTGCAGCTGTAGAGAGCCTAATGCACTGCAGCTCACGAAAACACCCAACATCTCACAGGCAGATTCTCATTTGCTCTCGCCTCACTTTCCTTTTCTCATTTATCTATCCTCCTCTACCTCCACCTCCACCTCTATCTCTGTCTCCCTCAATCCCTCGCTCCTATGTACAGTCCCATCCCTGGTATCCAGGGTAGCTATGCTATGTTAAGTTGGGAAATGCTTTGCACTCCCCAACAGGAAGTCTTCCTTCCATGAGCACTGAAAGTCTCCAGAGGCGCTCCTCCACACTGCTGACATCTTCCATGATGGAGCCTAGAAGAAAATCACTCTCCCTTCAGCCTGGAGACAAGCCTGTCTATGCTCATCCAACTCGCCCTCCCTACAAAGCCTCCTGGAGACATTTGGTGAGGCTAAAAGGGGAGCTTCCTGGTGCTGGGCATGGGGGTGGAGGCCCTGACTTCCTAGACCTGCCTGGCAGGCCACTCAAAAGGACAGTACTGCCACCGTCCTGATGGTTCCTACACAATGTTCTCATCCACCATGCCAGGACAAGCCCCTGAGTCCCAAACCACACACAGGATGCACCACTGAAAACCTTGAGTTCACCAGAGGTGGAGCTGAAGGATGGAGCCTTAGAAGGCTCCACTACATGCCAATCTGTCCTTCCCTCAACCCTGGCCTGACCACCATAACTCTTACATACTGTGCCTCTCAGGCACTGCTTATGGACACTCACAGGATTAGGCCACAACAAAACCAGGAACATACAAACACCCAATACACACACACACACACACACACA
The DNA here is from genome assembly GCF_949786415.1 of Peromyscus eremicus. NCBI lineage: Eukaryota > Metazoa > Chordata > Mammalia > Rodentia > Cricetidae > Peromyscus > Peromyscus eremicus. The sequence continues at coordinate 95,631,617 of NC_081439.1, read as the reverse complement.
CACACACACACAGAGCAGTTCTAAGTCTACAGATAGTGTCCTCTGTTAATATCAGAGCCTTCTTTAAGTGTTCCTTCTGCTGAGATGATGTCTGGACAGGGCAGTACAGGACAAGGGGAATTTTGACCTTTGACTCTGGGAGTTCTCCCTGGGTTTAAGGCAAAGTGAGCAGGGCAGGAGAACACAAGAAGGAGTATGCGGCCTGCATGTGTGTCCTGCATGACACAGAGGAGGCTTGTCAGGGGATTCAGGGACCTTGAATCCCGGCCACCATGGTACATAAGTCCTGCCTGGGCTCTTTATGAGCACACCTGTGTCGAAACCCTGCTCTGGATACTTCTACAGGGATTCACTTTGAGCCAACACACCGCCTTACTGGGTGCACACAACCAGCTTGCACAGGATGAGGATGGGGGGGCGGGGCGGGGGCGGGGCACACACACACCACATGTAGGGTTCTGGGGATGTGGCTCTGGAGCAGGAACCTTTTCTGACATGTCCCAGTTCCTGGATTCCACCTGTAGCACAGCTCAAAGGGAAACCATGTCAAAGGAACAAAAGGCAAGCCAGAGAGAAGGCCTGGCAGCCAGAAAGGAGAGGGGCTTTCAGGAGAAGTTAAATGGATGACAGACATTTGGCCACAGTGGCTAGCACCAGACCTGAGACCCTGAGCACCTCCCAGAGATGCTGGGCAGAGTTTGTGTGGTTTCTCAAAGTGAGCTGTGGATACTGCTAGGGAGGCTCAGAGAAAAGATGGGCGGTCCTGCGTGGCCTGGTGCACCACGGTAAGGGCAGGGAGGCAGGCACACAGGATGTTTCCCCAAAACGACCATGATGCAGCCCAGGCTGCACAATCCCCTGTGGAGAGGTCCTCTGCTGCTGCCAGACATGACGGCCCCAGGACCTGGGAGGCTGTGCTCTTGCCACCGGCAAGCCAAGTCTCCTGGCCCCCGCCCGGAGCTGGTCACCTGGACCCTGCTTCCTCCTCCAGCTCTCCTGGGTCAAGGAGCAGGCAAGAGATCCTCTTTGGTGCTGGGAGACCCATGCGGGTGCCCTTCCCTAGCCAGCCCGCCCCCATTTCCAGGGAAGCACAGGGACTTGGTGGCGGAATTCGCAAACTGAATCCACGTGATGGCAGCAGTGCACCAAGAATGCCAAGGGTCAAGGACGACAGGTGTTCTCCCTCTGCCCTTCGCTAAGCAAAAAAAAAAAAAAAAAATTAAAAATTAAAAAAAGCCAGAGATCTCCTCCCAAGCTCCAAGATGGAGGCCAACCATGTAGGCCGGGACTGGACAGACATGAGGCTCTAGTGCTGCTGCTCGGGACCCCAGGTTGATCAGCAAGTGGGGGTGCGTGGGGCTGATTGCGGTTACAAACCTTAACAGATTCCTCCATGCCCTGCACTGCCCTGAGACACTCGGCTTTGGGCGCTTACCAGCCCAGAAGGCCCCGCCAGAAAGTATCATGTGGTACCTGGAGAGGGGCCGGGTGATGGAGGTGTGATGGAGGGAGCCAAGTGGGGAGTGTGTGGATGTGGGCATAGAAGCTCTTGAGAGCCCGGACCAGACCCTAAGAAAATCCTCCACAAACCACATGCCAATCTGGACTATAGGGGAGGAGCCTCCGAGACATACTCATGGATTTGTGGACCAAGGGCTGAGCGTCGCCCCCTAGCTGCCAAACCAGGGTCTTCTCACAGCTGAATTTCTGCTCTTGCCTGCTCTCACCCCAAACACACACACACACACACACACACACACACACAAAGACACAGACACAGACACAGACACACACACACACACACACACACACACACACACACACACACAGAGTAGCTTTCAGAGATGCAGCCGCTGTCTACATGATTCCACCCACCAGGGTGACCAGTACAGCTGCCAGGATGGCCTTGGGTCTTCTGGCCCACCCTTCCAGGTCAAGCCGGCCACCCAAAAAGGGGCCTCCCAGGCTGACTCTGGTCCTGCTAGGGCAGTGCCTTGGTGGTGACCCAGAACCCTGAGCACACAGGAAGATTTCAAACCAAGTGAGACGACCACCCAACTCCATGAGACGCTAGGTCCAGCACGGAAGTCCCACCTGGCAAAAGGCTGCTCCAGGATGGACACAAGGCAAAAGGGCAGGAAGCTGTGTGCACTGGTCAAGACTCCAGGGTCGGGGGCCTGAGTCCCGTGTCCCATGCTCCGATGGTCTGATATTGAGATACTGGAGGAGAAGGGCTTCCTTCCAAAACATTGGCCTCCATGGTGAAGTGAATTCAGGTGGATGCTGCCCCATATCACCAGAAGCAGGGACTACTGGGGGCCGGGGACATGCACGACCTCGCCTAAACAGGCAGGCCAGCCAGGTACCTGAGGTGGAGACAAGGACACATCAAAAGAAGAAACATTGCACCCACCTGCCCTCTTGCCTACCAAACCCTGGGCTCAGGCCCCACCTTAACTGTCTCCTAGGCAGCACCAGGCAACCATTCTGACCTACCTCCAGCTCTGTCACAATCCCTCTCCCCTGCACAGTCCTCCACCTCCCACCCCTAACCTCCCACTTCCCGACCCTACCCTACACCAACTACCAGGCACCACTCAGGAAAATTCTCTTTCCGTTCTCTAACTTCCCCAAGACCCTGTCAGGCATGGAACTCTCTGTATCCTCTATGGACACCCACCTACCTGTGGCAGGGCCTAGGCACACACAGGACTCAGCTCTCTCAACAGATTCAAGTGGACCGAGGACAGGTAACATCAAAGCTGAGGGACAAGAAGCAATTCTCACTCTTAACTCCAGGATGCCTGCAGCACCCACCCACCCTGTCTGTTTTTATGGATGTCCCACAACATTCCAGGTGTCCTACACAAAATTCCCTCCAGGGGCACAGATCCATGGAACAGAAAAAATTGTCCATAGACAGAGTGGGTCTGCCCACCAGCCTGCATGAAAAACAGCCACAAACTAGAGAACACCCAACACCCCACAAGCAGATTCTCATTTGCTCTCCCACACTCACTCATCCTGTCCCTCCCCCCTCTCTCTCCCTGTGCCCCCCCTCATTTATCTATCCTCCTCTACCTCCACCTCTATCTCTGTCTCCCTCTGTCCCTGTCTCCCATGGACAGTCCCATCCCTGGTATCCAAGGTAGCTAGGCCATGTTCATCTGGGAAATGCTTTGGATTCCCCAACGGGAAGCCTTCCTTCCATGAGCACTGAAAGTCTCCAGAAGCCATCCTCCACACTGCTGACATCTTCTTGATGGAGCCTAGAAGGAAATCACTCTCCCTGCCACCTGGAGACAAGCTTGTCTATGGTCTTCCAACTCTCCATCTCTACAAAGCCTCCTGGAGACATTTGGTGAGGCTAAAAGGGGAGCTTCCTGGTGCAGGGGGTGAGGTTGGAGGCCCTGACTTCCTAGACCTGCCTGGTAGGCCACTCCAAAGGACAGTCCTGCCACCTACCCGATGGTTCTGACACAATGCTCTCAGCCACCATGCCCCGGCACACCCCTGAGCCCCAAACCACACACAGGATGCACCACTGAAAACTTTGTGCTCACCAGAACTGGAGCTGAAGGATGGAGCCTTAGAAGGCTCCACTACATGCCAACCTGTCCTTCCCTCAACCCGGGCCTGACCACCAAAACTGTTACATACTGTGCCTCTCAGGCACTGCTTATGGATACTCACAGGATTAGGCCACAACAAAACCAGGAACACACAAACACCCAATACACACACACACACACACACACACACACACACACACACACACAGAGCAGTTCTAGGTCTACAGATAGTGTCCTGTGTTAATATCAGAGCCTTCTTTAAGTGTTCCTCCTACTGAAATGATGTCTGGACAGGGCAGTGCAGGACAACGGGCTTTTTGAACTTGACCCTGGGAGTTCTCCCTGGGTTTAAGGCAAAGGGAGCTAGGCAGGAGAACACAAGAAGGAGTATGCGGCCTGCATGTATCCTGCATGACACAGAGGAGGCTTGTCAGGGGAGGCAGGGACCATGAAACCTGGCCACCATGGTACCTAAGTTCTTCCTGGCCTCTTTGTGAGCACCCCTGAGTCCAAACCCTGGTCTGGATGCTTCTACTGGGATTCCCTTGAGCCACCACACTGCCTTGAGCTCCTGGATCACTGGGTACACACAACCAGCTTGCATAGGATGATGATGGGGGGGGGAGGGACCTCGCAGACCACTTGTAGGATTCTGGGGTTTTGCTTTGGAGCAGGAACCTTTTCTGACAGGTTGCAGTCCCTGAATTCCACCTGTAGCACAGCTCAAGGGCAAACCATGTCAAAGGAAAAAAAGGCAATCCAGAGAGAAGGCCTGGCAGCCAGAAAGGAGAGGGGCTTTCAGGAGAAGTTAAATGGATGACAGACATTTGGCCACAGTGGCTAGCACCAGACCTGAGACCCTGAGCACCTCCCAGAGATGCTGGGCAGAGTTTGTGTGGTTTCTCAAAGTGAGCTGTGGATACTGCTAGGGAGGCTCAGAGAAAAGATGGGCGGTCCTGCGTGGCCTGGTACACCACGGTAAGGGAGGGCAGGCAGGCACACAGGATGTTTCCCCAAAACGAACATGATGCAGCCCAGGCTGCACAATCCCCTGCGGAGAGGTCCTCTGCTGCTGCCAGACATGGCGGCCCCAGGACCTGGGAGGCTGTGCTCTTGCCACCAGCAAGCCAAGTCTCGTGGCCCCCGCCCGGAGCTGGTCACCTGGACCCTGCTTCCTCCTCCAGCTCTCCTGGGTCAAGGAGCGGGCAAGAGATCCTCTTTGGTGCTGGGAGACCCATGCGGGAGCCCTTCCCTAGCCAGCCCGCCCCCATTTCCAGGGAAGCACAGGGACTTGGTGGCGGAATTCGCAAACTCAATCCACGTGATGGCAGCAGTGCACCAAGAATGCCAAGGGTCAAGGACGACAGGTGTTCTCCCTCTGCCCTTCGCACAGCAAAAAAAAAAAAAAAATTAAAAATTAAAAAAAGCCAGAGATCTCCTCCCAAGCTCCAAGATGGAGACCAACCATGTAGGCCGGGACTGGACAGACATGAGGCTCTAGTGCTGCTGCTCGGGACCCCAGGTTGATCAGCAAGTGGGGGTGCTTGGGGCAGATTGCAGTTACAAACCTTAACAGGTTCCTCCATGCCCTGCACTGCCCTGAGACACTCGGCTTTGGGAGCTTACCAGCCCAGAAGGCCCCACCTGAGAGTATCATGTGGTACCTGGAGAGGGCCCGGGTGATGGAGGGTGTGATGGAGGGAGCCAAGTGGGGAGTGTGTGGATGTGGGCATAGAAGCTCTTGAGACCCCGCACCAGACCCTAAGAGAATCCTCCACAAACCACATGCCAATCTGGACTATAGGGGAGGAGCCTCAGAAACATACTCATGGATTTGAGGACCAAGGGCTGAGCGTCGCCCCCTACCTGCCAAACCAGGGTATTCTCACAGCTGCATCCCTGCCCTTGCCCCGCTAGAACTCCAAACACACACATACACAAACACACACACACACACACACACACACACACACACACACACTCACACAGAGTAGCTTTCAGAGATCCAGCTGCTGTCTACATGATTCCACCCACCAGGGTGACCAGTACAGCTGCCAGGATGGCCTTGGGTCTGCTGACCCAAGCTTCCAGGTCAAGGCTCCAGCCAAGAGGGGCCTCCCAGGCTGACCCTGTTCCTTCTGGGAGCAGTGGGGTGGTGATGTCCCAGAACCCAGAGCACAGGAGAAGGTGTCACACCAAGGGAGAAGTCCAACCAACTGAATGGGGCCCTAGGCCCACCCCCGGGCTTCCCACCTGGCAAAAGGCTGCTCCCTGATGGACACAGGGCAAAAGACATGCAACTGTGGGCACTAGTCGGGGCTCCAGGAGAGGGGTACTGAGTCCCGTATCGTCTCATATCCCATGGTCCCATTGACTAATATATAATGGGAGAGGAAAAGGGCTTACTTCCAAAACCTTGGTCTTGGAAGTGATGTGCGTTCAGATGGATGTGCCCCACACCATCCAAAGCAGGGACCACAAGGGGCCAGGGACATGCACGACCTCGCCTAAACAGGCAGGCCGTCCAGGTACCTGAGGTGGAGACAAGGACACATCAAAAGAAGAAACATTGCACCCACCTGCCCTCTTGCCTACCAAACCCTGGGCTCAGGCCCCCACCTTAAACGTCTCATAGGCAGCACCAGGCAACCATTCTGACCTACCTCCAGCTCTGTCACAATCCCTCTCCCCTGCACAGTCCTCCACCTCCCACCCCTAACCTCCCACCTCCGACCCTACCCTACCCTACACTAACTACCAGGCACCACTCAGGAAACTTCTCTTTCCGTTCTCTAACTTCCCCAAGACCCTGTCAGGCATGGAACTCTCTGTATCCTCTATGGACACCCACCTACCTGTGGCAGGGCCTAGGCACACACAGGACTCAGCTCTCTCAACAGATTCAAGTGGACCGAGGACAGGTAACATCAAAGCTGAGGGACAAGAAGCAATTCTCACTCTTAACTCCAGGATGCCTGCAGCACCCACCCACCCTGTCTGTTTTTATGGATGTCCCACAACATTCCAGGTGTCCTACACAAAATTCCCTCCAGGGGCACAGATCCATGGAACAGAAAAAATTGTCCATAGACAGAGTGGGTCTGCCCACCAGCCTGCATGAAAAACAGCCACAAACTAGAGAACACCCAACACCCCACAAGCAGATTCTCATTTGCTCTCCCACACTCACTCATCCTGTCCCTCCCCCCTCTCTCTCCCTGTGCCCCCCCTCATTTATCTATCCTCCTCTACCTCCACCTCTATCTCTGTCTCCCTCTGTCCCTGTCTCCCATGGACAGTCCCATCCCTGGTATCCAAGGTAGCTAGGCCATGTTCATCTGGGAAATGCTTTGTATTCCCCAACGGGAAGCCTTCCTTCCATGAGCACTGAAAGTCTCCAGAAGCCATCCTCCACACTGCTGACATCTTCTTGATGGAGCCTAGAAGGAAATCACTCTCCCTGCCACCTGGAGACAAGCTTGTCTATGGTCTTCCAACTCTCCATCTCTACAAAGCCTCCTGGAGACATTTGGTGAGGCTAAAAGGGGAGCTTCCTGGTGCAGGGGGTGAGGTTGGAGGCCCTGACTTCCTAGACCTGCCTGGTAGGCCACTCCAAAGGACAGTCCTGCCACCTTCCCGATGGTTCTGACACAATGCTCTCAGCCACCATGCCCCGGCACACCCCTGAGCCCCAAACCACACACAGGATGCACCACTGAAAACTTTGTGCTCACCAGAACTGGAGCTGAAGGATGGAGCCTTAGAAGGCTCCACTACATGCCAACCTGTCCTTCCCTCAACCCGGACCTGACCACCAAAACTGTTACATACTGTGCCTCTCAGGCACTGCTTATGGATACTCACAGGATTAGGCCACAACAAAACCAGGAACACACAAACACCCAATACACACACACACACACACACACACACACACACACACACACACACAGAGCAGTTCTAGGTCTACAGATAGTGTCCTGTGTTAATATCAGAGCCTTCTTTAAGTGTTCCTCCTGCTGAAATGATGTCTGGACAGGGCAGTGCAGGACAACGGGCTTTTTGAACTTGACCCTGGGAGTTCTCCCTGGGTTTAAGGCAAAGGGAGCTAGGCAGGAGAACACAAGAAGGAGTATGCGGCCTGCATGTATCCTGCATGACACAGAGGAGGCTTGTCAGGGGAGGCAGGGACCATGAAACCTGGCCATCACGGTACCTAAGTTCTGCCTGGCCTCTTTGTGAGCACCCCTGAGTCCAAACCCTGGTCTGGATGCTTCTACTGGGATTCCCTTGAGCCACCACACTGCCTTGAGCTCCTGGATCACTGTGTACACACAACCAGCTTGCATAGAATGATGATGGGAGGGGAGGGACTTCGCAGACCACTTGTAGGATTCTGGGGTTTTGCTTTGGAGCAGGAACCTTTTCTGACAGGTTCCAGTCCCTGAATTCCACCTGTAGCACAGCTCAAGGGCAAACCATGTCAAAGGAACAAAAGGCAATCCAGAGAGAAGGCCTGGCAGCCAGAAAGGAGAGGGGCTTTCAGGAGAAGTTAAATGGATGACAGACATTTGGCCACAGTGGCTAGCACCAGACCTGAGACCCTGAGCACCTCCCAGAGATGCTGGGCAGAGTTTGTGTAGTTTCTCAAAGTGAGCTGTGGATACTGCTAGGGAGGCTCAGAGAAAAGATGGGCGGTCCTGCGTGGCCTGGTACACCACGGTAAGGGCAGGCATGCAGGCACACAGGATGTTTCCCCAAAACGACCATGATGCAGCCCAGGCTGCACAATCCCCTGTGGAGAGGTCCTCTGCTGCTGCCAGATATGGCGGCCCCAGGACCTGGGAGGCTGTGCTCTTGCCACCAGCAAGCCAAGTCTCCTGGCCCCCGACCAGAGCTGGTCACCTGGACCCTGCTTCCTCCTCCAGCTCTCCTGGGTCAAGGAGCGGGCAAGAGATCCTCTTTGGTGCTGGGAGACCCAGGCGGGAGCCCTTCCCTAGCCAGCCCGCCTCCATTTCCAGGGAAGCACAGGGACTTGGTGGCGGAATTCGCAAACTGAATCCACGTGATGGCAGCAGTGCACCAAGAATGCCAAGGGTCAAGGACGACAGGTGTTCTCCCTCTGCCCTTCGCACAGCAAAAAAAAAAAATAAAAATTAAAAAAAGCCAGAGATCTCCTCCCAAGCTCCAAGATGGAGACCAACCATGTAGGCCGGGACTGGACAGACATGAGGCTCTAGTGCTGCTGCTCGGGACCCCAGGTTGATCAGCAAGTGGGGGTGCTTGGGGCAGATTGCAGTTACAAACCTTAACAGGTTCCTCCATGCCCTGCACTGCCCTGAGACACTCGGCTTTGGGAGCTTACCAGCCCAGAAGGCCCCACCTGAGAGTATCATGTGGTACCTGGAGAGGGCCCGGGTGATGGAGGGTGTGATGGAGGGAGCCAAGTGGGGAGTGTGTGGATGTGGGCATAGAAGCTCTTGAGACCCCGCACCAGACCCTAAGAGAATCCTCCACAAACCACATGCCAATCTGGACTATAGGGGAGGAGCCTCAGAAACATACTCATGGATTTGAGGACCAAGGGCTGAGCGTCGCCCCCTACCTGCCAAACCAGGGTATTCTCACAGCTGCATCCCTGCCCTTGCCCCGCTAGAACTCCAAACACACACATACACACACACACACACACACACACACACACACACACACTCACACAGAGTAGCTTTCAGAGATCCAGCTGCTGTCTACATGATTCCACCCACCAGGGTGACCAGTACAGCTGCCAGGATGGCCTTGGGTCTGCTGACCCAAGCTTCCAGGTCAAGGCTCCAGCCAAGAGGGGCCTCCCAGGCTGACCCTGTTCCTTCTGGGGGCAGTGGGGTGGTGATGTCCCAGAACCCAGAGCACAGGAGAAGGTGTCACACCAAGGGAGAAGTCCAACCAACTGAATGGGGCCCTAGGCCCACCCCCGGGCTTCCCACCTGGCAAAAGGCTGCTCCCTGATGGACACAGGGCAAAAGACATGCAACTGTGGGCACTAGTCGGGGCTCCAGGAGAGGGGTACTGAGTCCCGTATCGTCTCATATCCCATGGTCCCATTGACTAATATATAATGGGAGAGGAAAAGGGCTTACTTCCAAAACCTTGGTCTTGGAAGTGATGTGCGTTCAGATGGATGTGCCCCACACCATCCAAAGCAGGGACCACAAGGGGCCAGGGACATGCACGACCTCGCCTAAACAGGCAGGCCGTCCAGGTACCTGAGGTGGAGACAAGGACACATCAAAAGAAGAAACATTGCACCCACCTGCCCTCTTGCCTACCAAACCCTGGGCTCAGGCCCCCACCTTAAACGTCTCATAGGCAGCACCAGGCAACCATTCTGACCTACCTCCAGCTCTGTCACAATCCCTCTCCCCTGCACAGTCCTCCACCTCCCACCCCTAACCTCCCACCTCCGACCCTACCCTACCCTACACTAACTACCAGGCACCACTCAGGAAACTTCTCTTTCCGTTCTCTAACTTCCCCAAGACCCTGTCAGGCATGGAACTCTCTGTATCCTCTATGGACACCCACCTACCTGTGGCAGGGCCTAGGCACACACAGGACTCAGCTCTCTCAACAGATTCAAGTGGACCGAGGACAGGTAACATCAAAGCTGAGGGACAAGAAGCAATTCTCACTCTTAACTCCAGGATGCCTGCAGCACCCACCCACCCTGTCTGTTTTTATGGATGTCCCACAACATTCCAGGTGTCCTACACAAAATTCCCTCCAGGGGCACAGATCCATGGAACAGAAAAAATTGTCCATAGACAGAGTGGGTCTGCCCACCAGCCTGCATGAAAAACAGCCACAAACTAGAGAACACCCAACACCCCACAAGCAGATTCTCATTTGCTCTCCCACACTCACTCATCCTGTCCCTCCCCCCTCTCTCTCCCTGTGCCCCCCCTCATTTATCTATCCTCCTCTACCTCCACCTCTATCTCTGTCTCCCTCTGTCCCTGTCTCCCATGGACAGTCCCATCCCTGGTATCCAAGGTAGCTAGGCCATGTTCATCTGGGAAATGCTTTGTATTCCCCAACGGGAAGCCTTCCTTCCATGAGCACTGAAAGTCTCCAGAAGCCATCCTCCACACTGCTGACATCTTCTTGATGGAGCCTAGAAGGAAATCACTCTCCCTGCCACCTGGAGACAAGCTTGTCTATGGTCTTCCAACTCTCCATCTCTACAAAGCCTCCTGGAGACATTTGGTGAGGCTAAAAGGGGAGCTTCCTGGTGCAGGGGGTGAGGTTGGAGGCCCTGACTTCCTAGACCTGCCTGGTAGGCCACTCCAAAGGACAGTCCTGCCACCTACCCGATGGTTCTGACACAATGCTCTCAGCCACCATGCCCCGGCACACCCCTGAGCCCCAAACCACACACAGGATGCACCACTGAAAACTTTGTGCTCACCAGAACTGGAGCTGAAGGATGGAGCCTTAGAAGGCTCCACTACATGCCAACCTGTCCTTCCCTCAACCCGGGCCTGACCACCAAAACTGTTACATACTGTGCCTCTCAGGCACTGCTTATGGATACTCACAGGATTAGGCCACAACAAAACCAGGAACACACAAACACCCAATACACACACACACACACACACACACACACACACACACACACACACAGAGCAGTTCTAGGTCTACAGATAGTGTCCTGTGTTAATATCAGAGCCTTCTTTAAGTGTTCCTCCTACTGAAATGATGTCTGGACAGGGCAGTGCAGGACAACGGGCTTTTTGAACTTGACCCTGGGAGTTCTCCCTGGGTTTAAGGCAAAGGGAGCTAGGCAGGAGAACACAAGAAGGAGTATGCGGCCTGCATGTATCCTGCATGACACAGAGGAGGCTTGTCAGGGGAGGCAGGGACCATGAAACCTGGCCACCATGGTACCTAAGTTCTGCCTGGCCTCTTTGTGAGCACCCCTGAGTCCAAACCCTGGTCTGGATGCTTCTACTGGGATTCCCTTGAGCCACCACACTGCCTTGAGCTCCTGGATCACTGTGTACACACAACCAGCTTGCATAGAATGATGATGGGGGGGGGGAGGGACCTCGCAGACCACTTGTAGGATTCTGGGGTTTTGCTTTGGAGCAGGAACCTTTTCTGACAGGTTGCAGTCCCTGAATTCCACCTGTAGCACAGCTCAAGGGCAAACCCTGTCAAAGGAACAAAAGGCAATCCAGAGAGAAGGCCTGGCAGCCAGAAAGGAGAGGGGCTTTCAGGAGAAGTTAAATGGATGACAGACATATGGCCACAGTGGCTAGCACCAGACCTGAGACCCTGAGCACCTCCCAGAGATGCTGGGCAGAGTTTGTGTGGTTTCTCAAAGTGAGCTGTGGATACTGCTAGGGAGGCTCAGACAAAAGATGGGCGGTCCTGCGTGGCCTGGTGCACCATGGTAAGGGCAGGCATGCAGGCACACAGGATGTTTCCCCAAAATGACCATGATGCAGCCCAGGCTGCACTATCCCCAGTGGAGAGGTCCTCTGCTGCTGCCAGACCTGGTGGCCCCAGGACCTGGGAGGCTGTGCTCTTGCCACCGGCAAGCCAAGTCTCGTGGCCCCCGCCTGGAGCTGGTTACCTGGACCCTGCTTCCTCCTCCAGCTCTCCTGGGTCAAGGAGCAGGCAAGAGAACCGCTTTGGTGCTGGGAGACCCATGCGGGAGCCCTTCCCTAGCCAGCCCGCCTCCATTTCCAGGGAAGCACAGGGACTTGGTTTCGGAATCGGCAAACTGAATCCACGTGATGGCAGCAGTGCACCAAGAATGCCAACCGCCAAGGGGAACGATGCTTCTCCCTAGGCCCTTCGCAAAGCAAAAAAGAAAAAAAAAAAAAAGAAAAGAAAAAAAGAAAAAAAACCAAAATTTAAAACAAAAAAAAGCCAGAGTTCTGCCAAGTTTCAAGATGGAGGCCAACCATGTAGGCAGGGACTTGACAGACATGAGACTCTAGGGCTGCTGCTAGGGATCCCAGGGTGTTCAGTGTGTGGGGATGTGGTGGGCAGATGGAGGTTACCGCCCTTAACGGGTTCCTCCGCTTCCCTGAGACCCTGGGCTTTGGGCACATGGCAGCCCATGAAGGCCCCGCCTGAGGGTATCATATGGTACCTGGAGAGGGGGCGGGTGGTAGAGGGTGTGATGGAGGGGGCCAAGTGGGGAGTGTGTGGATGTGGGTTCAGAGGCACTTGAGAGCCTGCGCCAGACCCTAAGGGAATCCTCCACAAACCACATCTGGATTCTAGGGGAAGGAGCCTCAGAAACATACTCATGGATTTGGGGACCGGGGCTGAGCGTTGCCCCCTAGCTGCCAAAGCAGGGTATTCTCACAGCTGCATCCCTGCCCTTGTGGGCCCTCACCCCTAACACACACACACACACACACACACACACACACAGACGGACGGACGCACCCACACACACACACACACACACACACACACAGTAGCTTTCAGAGATCCAGCCGCTGTCTACATGATTCCACCCACCAGGGTGACCAGTACAGCTGCCAGGATGGCCTTGGGTATGCTGACCCAAGCTTTCAAGTCAAGATGCCAGCCAAGAGGGGCCTCCCAGGCTGACGCCAGTCCTGCTAGGGCAGTGGGCTTTTGGTGTCCCAGAACCCAGAGCACAGGGGAAGGTGTGACCACAAGGGAGACGACCACCCACCTCAATAGGACCCTAGGCCCAGCATGGGCTTCCCTCCTGGCAGAAGTACAGGCAGCTGTGGGAACTGGTCAGGACTTCAGGATCGTGGCCTGAGAACCAATGTCCCATGGTTCCATGGTCTAATATTGAGATGGGAGAAGAGAAGGGCTTCCTTCCAAAACCTTGGCGTCCGTGGTGAAGTGCATTCAGGGGGATGCTGCCTCACATCATCCGAAGCAGGGACCACTAGGGGCCGGGGACATCCACAACCTCAACTCAACAGGCAGGCCGTCCAGGTCGCTGAGGTGGAGACAAGGACACATCAAAAGAAGAAACATTGCACTCACCTGCCCTCTTGCCTACCAAACCCTGGGCCCAGGCCCCCACCTTAACCGTCTCCTAGGCAGCACCAGGCAACCATTGTGACCTACTTCCACCTCTGTCACAATCCCTCTCCTCTGCACAGCCCTCCACCTCCCACCCCTAACCTCCCACCTCCCGTCCCTACCCTACACCAACTACCAGGCACCACTCAGGAAATTTCTCTTTCCATTCTCTAACTTCCCCAAGACCCTGTCAGGCATGGAACTCTCTGTATCCTCTGTGGACACCCACCTACCTGTGGCAGGGCCTAGGCACACACAGGACTCAGCTCTCTCAACAGATTCAAGAGGACCGAGGACAGGTAACATAAAAGCTGAGGGACAAGAAGCAATTCTCACTCTTAACACCAGGATGCCTGCAGCACACACCCACCCTGTCTGTCCTTATGGATTTCCCCAACATTCCAGGTGTCCTACACAAAATTCCCTCCAGGGGCACAGATTCATGGAACAGAAAAATTGTCCACAGAAAGTGGGTCTGCCCACCAGCCTGCATGAAAAAAAAAAAAAAAAAAACACCAACAAACTAGAGAACACCCAACACCCCACATGCAGATTCTCATTGGCTCTCCTACCCTCTCTCCCTTTTGCCCCCCCCCTGCTTCTCATTTATCTATCCTCCTTTACCTCCACCTCCACCTCTATCTCTGTCTTTCCCTATCCTTTGCTCCTATGTACAGTCCCATCCCTGGTGTCCACGGAAGATAAGCCATGTTCAGTTTGGAAATGGTTTGCACACCTCAACAGGAAGCCTTCCTTCCATGAGCACTGAAAGACTCCAGAGGCGCTCCTCCACAATGCTGACATCTTCCATGATGGAGCCTAGAAGAAAATCACTCTCCCTGCCACCTGGAGACAAGCCTGTCTATGCTCTTCTAAATCTCCGTCTCTATAAAGCATCCTGGAGACATTTGCTTAGGCTAAAAAGGGAGCTTCCTTGTGCCTGGGTGAGGGTGGAGGTCCTGACTTCCTAGACCTGCCTGGCAGGCCACTCCAAAGGAGGGTCTCACCACCTTTCCAATGGTTCCTACACAATGCTCTCATCCATCATGCTCCGGCAAGCCCTGACCCCAAACCACACACATGAGGCACCAAACCTTGTGCTCATCTGAACTGGTGCTGAAGGATGGAGCCCTAAAAGGCTTCTCTACATGCCAACCTGTCCTTCCCTTACATCCCAGAGCTGACCACCATGACTGTTACATACTGTGCTTCTCCGCCACTGCTTATGGCTTCTCACAGTACTAGGCCACAAAAATCCCAGGTATACACAAACACCCAACACACACACACACACACACACACACACACACACAAACACACACACACACAGACAAACACACAAGCACTCCTCCATGCTTAGCAGTTCTAGGACTCTAGATAGAGCTTTCTGTTAATTTCAGAGCCTTCTAGAAGTATTCTTCCATCTGAGATGATGCTTGGACAGGGGAGTGCAAGACAAGGGGCTTTTGGATCTTTGACCCTGGGTGTTCTTCCTGGGTTTAATGCAAAGGGAGCTAGGCAGATGAACACAGAAAGGAGTATGCAGCCTGCATGTGTATCCTGCATGACACAGAGGAGGCTTGTCAGGGGAGGCAGGGGCTGTGAAACCTGTCCACCATGGTACCTAAGTCCTGCCTGGCCACATTGTGAGCACCCTTGAGTTCAAACCCTGCTCTGGATGCTTCTACTGGGTTTCACTTAGAGCCTCTACACTGTCTTATTGGGTACCCAGAACCAGCTTGCATAGGATGATGATGGGGGGGGGAGGTTCAGACTTTTTTTAGTGTTGTGGGGATGTGGCTGTGGAGCAGGAAATTTTTCGGACAGCTCCGAATTCCTGAATTCCTCTTGTAGCACAGTTCAAGGGGAAAGCCTTGTAAAAGAAACAAAAGGCAAACCAGAGAGAAGGCCTGGCAGACAGAGATTACAGAGGATGGCAGGGAGTGAGTCAAATGGATGGCAGACGTTTGGCCACACTGACCATATGTCCCTGAGCTTTTGTGAACCACTCTAGATACCTGGTAGTATGTGTGTGGTTTCCAGAAGTGAAGTCTGGGTGCTGTTGGAAAGGCTCCACCATATTTAGTGGGTCATTATGTGGCCTTTTGCATCTTGTGAAGTACGGCATGAGAAATTCCCCACATCAACCCAGATGCAGCCTAGAATGGCATGATTCTCCATGGGACAGTGATAGCAATTCTTCTGAGAGAATATTTAATTTAAATACATGTGATCTTATACAGCATTCATACATATTATATATTTTTTATTTTTAATGTGTATACAATATATATATATATGATTATGTTAATTATTCCATCCTGACCCCTGTAGTTTCAAATGACATTTAAACCCCACTCTGTATCTTTCCTATAAGGATATAAACAAGGAGTAATTTCCTTGACATAATAATGTACTTAAAATTGATGTCGACATATAAAAAGGTGTAACAGTCATAAAAGAAGAATTGTAAGATCACAGAGGTGTTTCAGGTAAAAGCATTTCCTTGTGTGTGTGTCTGAAAACCTGTGTCTAGATCCTCTGTCAACCATAGCGCCCCTGTTGTTCTACCTTTGTTTAGGTAGACAGAAATTAAAGAAGCAAGGAGAATATAGCCAAAAATTTTAGGTCCATCATTTTGGAGTGTGCGCTGAAAATGCAAAAATAAGAGAGACCCTGTTTCAGACAAGGTTAACAATGAAAACCAACTGGTTATAATTGATCTAACCACTGTGTATACGTGCCTCATGCACTACACATACACACTTTGTGTATATATATATATATATATATATATATATATATATATATATATATATATATATATATATATATATATATATATATATATATACACACACACACACAGTAGCACACACACACACACACACACACACACACACACACACACAGAAATTTAAAAGATAAAGTAAACTTCAAAAATAATTCTGCCGTGCTGAATGTGTTATAAAAGGCCTCTTATCTTAGCCTTGGGTGATGAAAGCAGGAGGATGTTGGGGACAAGACACTTAGTTTGAAAAATAATAGAGGAAGAGAACCTAAAGCTTATCAGGTATCAAATCACCTTGGAGTATACACAGACTTGAGAAAGAGCGATGGCTATGTACAGGAAGTTCCTAGTTCCATGCCTGGTTCACTGATAAACCTTGATAAACCTTGTAGGGATGCAGAAACTAAATGGAGAGGTAACTTCTTTTGTGTTGTTTTGTGTATTAGGTCATTCCTTTATCATTCTAGACTATAGAGGTGGAAGCTTAAGTATTCCTACATTTGAGTAAAAACACAGCAAAAAAAAAAAATAGCCCGTGGCTATATGTGAACATAATATTCATCGTGGTAAATAAGTAGGAACTATGATATCAATCTCTTCAGAAACTTTAAGTTTTAAATAATGCTGCATTGGAGGCTTATGCTTCAGTATGATTAACAACAAATACAAGGATACAGAGGAACACCCACAAATATAGACAATGCTCTCATTTGTACATAATTTGCATTTTGACCTGTTTTTTTAAATAGGACTTGCTCTTCTTAGGCATATTATGTATTATTATAGACTTTGGTATCGGAAAGAATTTTTTCTTAAAAATTTTAAATTATAAGTTTCATTATTCCTTTAATATTCCAGGGAGCAAGTGGTTGTAGGGCAGAGAGCTTTTCCTCACATGAACAAGGTACTGGTATCCACAATCAGTGCTGTAAAATATTCATAACCATGATTTCATGTCTTCTCCAGTTCACAAAACTCTAGAGTCTAGAGCAGTGAAAATGTGACTGGCCGGTGGTGCATGTCTTTAATCCCAGCATTTGGGAGACTTAGAAGGATTTCTTAGTTGGAGGACAGCCTGGTCTACAGAGCGAGTTCCAGGGCAGCCAGGGCTACACAAAGAAACCTTGTCTTTCTAACAACAACAACAACAAAATGCCCCTGAAATTTTGTGAGAACTTGACAATGCACACTCAGAAAGGCAGCTGTTTTTGGTGATGTTTTCCCCTCTGAAACATCCACAAAAGTAAACGTTCTTGCAGTAAGTTTGGGGAACCCGCACAGCCTTGCACAGGGCGGCCACACTTTAGCGATTCCTTAGCTCAAACCACCACAGCACCCGCGCCTAAATGGCAGTGCACAGGCAGAGAGTAGGGGGCCTGCTTAGTGCTAAGTCCCTGAGCCCTCTCCGGCCTCCCGCAGCCTCCTCTGGACCAGGGAAGTGATTCCGGGTCCCCCACGAGGCCCTTCCACCAGGCTTTCTGGATGCTGCCCAGTGCACAAACTCAAGTGTCCCTAAACTCATGAACAATGCCATCCCACATGGTGTCTCCTCCACCTGCCAGAGGGTCCGTCCCAGTGAGCGCCAAGTCCCAAGGCTCCAGGCTCAGGGTCACACACTCAGGGACAGAAGAGGCCCTGGCTCTAGAGAGATCACTCAAGCTACCAGGAAGGTGGGGATAATGCAAGAATCTTACGTGGTCCAGGCAGGGCCATCCTGTGGTCGGATCTCAGGCCTCTGGGGGGCTGCAACCGCCAGCAGCGGGCACTTGGGGCCTTCTTCCCACTCTCCCAACTCTTGGTTGAGGGTCGGTCAGAAAGAAAAAGGAAATTCCTGTCGCTCTGAGTGCTGGCCCCGCCCAGCGGATAACTGATCTATCCTAGATCCATCCCAGAGTCTCAAAGGGGCGGGAGCTCTGGACCTGGGAAAGCCGCGAGGGTTTCTTTGCTACTTCCTGAGAAAATCTTTGACTCCATTAAGTGAGACACAGGGTGACTGAGGGAACCATATAACGGGAAATTAGCATTTACGGGAGAAACAAACAAATATGTTTTAATAAGGATTAAAGTGTTGTGCCACCACACCCCTTTGAGTGTTTTGCCTGCATATATGTGTGTGTGTACCACAAGCATTCCTTGTGTCCACAGAGGACAGAAAGATGAACTGAGAGGGCACTGGATCCCTTGGAACTGGAGTTATAGACACAGATGGCTGTGAGCTGCCGCAGAAGTGCTGGGAACTGTGCCTGGGTCCTTTGGAAGAGCAGTGGTTGCTTGCTCTTCAGGAGGGGCATGTCCTCAAGTTTTGGCAGGCAACCAAACCAATGGCAACAGCTTATATTGTCTGAGGAAATCTCTTGGACCATCAAACCACAAAACTCAAAGGAGGTTTCACACACCTGGCACCAGAGTTTTTCTCCTAATGTCTGTGCTTCCAGGGGAGGGCATTATTCCCCGGGATGGGATATTTCCAATTAAACTACATGTACATATTTTGTATATGCATTTTAAAGAAAGCCTATGAGAAATAGATCTGCCTATGGATTTTTTCAAACACCCAAAGCATTCTTTATCCATTCACTCTCCTGCTAGGTTTCCCACCCCATACATTACCCTCCCCCCAATCCCACCCCCACCCCCGTCATTGCCCTCCCCACTTATGTTTTTCCCCATTTCCCCTTCCTGTCTTCATGGCACCTGTTCTCTACTACAGAGCCAAGAAACCAAAAGAGATATTCCTTTCTTATGTGTGCTCTGTGCTTGCTAAAGGTTTTAGTTGTTGTTGTTGTTGTTGTTGTTATTGTTTTATTTTTCTAGAGACAGAGTTTCTCTGTGTAACCTTGGCTGTCCTGGACCACGCTCTGTAGATTCAGACTGGCCTCAGACTCAGAGATCGACCTGCATCTGCCTAAGTACTGGAACTAAATATTTGTGCTACCACCTCCCAGTGTTAATTTTTTAAATTAGCAGACAAATTGTTGCCTTTCATTATTGATGAAATGACATTTTTATAGATGTGTTTCGTTTTAATTTTTTCATTCCCCCTTCCCCCACTCTACCCTGTACCCCTGATTTCCTCTTTCTATCTGATCGTCCTGTACCTCCACTCAAATAGTCCTTCTCCTATTTGGTTGAAAGCAGCCCATTCTACTAAAAATTCCTTCCATGAATGTTCCTGATACCATTTTTCACATGACCTCAAGTGTGAAACAAGCTACATGTCCATTGACTGATGAATGTTTAAACAAAATGCTTAAATGTTTTCAGTTTGTTGTTTCTGAAACAAGGACTCACACTGTAGCCTGAGCTGGCTGAACTACATCCCTAGCTCGTTTTAATCAAAAATTTGTTTTGAGACAGGGTTTGGCTAAGTTGCGCAAGCCAGCTTTGAACTTCCTACCCTCCTGCTTTTATCTCCAGAGTAGCTGGAGTTACAAGTGTGCACCGCCAGGCCAAGCAAGTGAGGAATAGTTTAATTCAAGTATCTTATCCGAGTTGGTCTGTAAGTTATTCTGTTCATTTTCTAAAAATATTGACAACATATTTGTATATCATTAAATATTTGCATCCCATTCTGGGTGACTGTGCTGAGAACTGAACCTCATGCTGAATATATACCCCAGTTCCTACATCTCTACATTAGCCCCTATATCTTTATATTTCTTTATTATTTCACTATGTCATTTAAGGAACTACATATGGCTCAGCGCTGGATTAGGGCAGGATGAATACTCTTTTTGCTCCAATGGTTTGACTGCCTGATTCAAAGAAGGATGTGGATAACACATCATGTTTCAGAAAGTTACTAGGAGGACCTGTGTCTGTCTATTGTAGTCAGACTTACATTTTTCACCAGCCAGTTCCCCCCAAAAAAAACAACAAAGAAACTTCTTATTAATTATAAATGTGCAACCAATTGCTAAGGGTTGATTTTAGCTAGGCCTTGTAACTTATATTAACCCATTTCTATTAATCTATGTGCTGCCATATGGCTCATGGCTTGTAACCTCATTTCCTACATGTCCTGCTCCCTCTGTATCTTGCCAATGACACTCAGACTCAGCCCTTGTCCCTCCTAGCATTCTGTCTGCCCAAAAAAATCCTGTCTAGGTATCGAACAATCGGGTTTTTATTGACAATGAGAGCAATACATATTTACAGTGCACAGAGATTGTTCCACAGCATTCTATAGCCAGCTAGAAATTACAATTGAGTTCAATGTTCAAGCCGGATGTTCCTCTGTCAATGTAAAAACAGCTTTTGTGGAGAGATAGCTCATTTGGTAGGTTGCTTATAGAGTATGCAGGAAGTCCTGGCTGGATTTGATTCCCAGCACCACAAAAATCAAGCATGGTGGTGCATGAATATAACCCCAGGAAGAGTTAGGACGATCAGAAATTCACGATCATCATTGGCTACATAGTGAATTTGGGAATAGCCTGGGCTACTGATGAATCAGCCTTCCTCCATATTAGATTTAAAGATCATCTTATAATAAAGACAAACTATGTTCATTCCTATTTATGATGAAACCTTTGCTTCTCAAGGATTGGGCTATATCTCACCTGTAACCTTACCTACACATGGTTCTCTATGGCCTGTTCTGAGAAAAGATAACCATATCTTTGCTTGAAAAAGTTGTTATGACTACCTGTTGTTATAACTAAATTGTTATGCCCATCTTACAACTATATCTTTGTTTGAGGAGACTGTTATGATTAACTTGTTGTGCATTTGTTCTGTTCCTGTAACCCCACCTACTTTGTCTACCAAATCCTCCCTTTTGGAAAGCCCCTACCTCTAAGCTACAAACCCTTTTTCTTCCTCATGTCCATTGTTGGCCTCTTGAACTCCAACTTAGGGGAGGGCAGCCCATGTACACAAATAAAAATAAAAAAGCTTGCTTTAATTAATTTGGCAATGATGACTTGGGTTGGTGGTCTTTCTCCTCTCATCTTTGGTATTAAGTTTAAGTAGCTCTCTCTCTCTCTCTCTCTCTCTCTCTCTCTCTCTCTCTCTCTCTCTCTCTCTGTGTGTGTGTGTGTGTGTGTGTGTGTGTTTTCAAGTCAGGGTTTCACCATGTAGACCTGACTGTGCTAGAACAAGCTCTGTAGACCAGATTGTCCTCAAACACAGAGACTTGCCTGCCTCTGGCTCCCAATTGCTGGGATTAAAGAAGTGAGCCACCACCACCTGGCAAGAAATTCTATTAGAAAAACCAGGAATGATAAAATCCTATGATATACTTGCAATATATTGAATTAGAGTTTTCAAAAACTTTTGGCTCCATTAACAATATAGCATTATGAATATGTGCTTGTAGCACACCCAGAACAATTGACATAAGATAGACCATAGAAAAAGAATTCCCTGCTTATTGCATAACAATTATTAATGAATTTCTAATGGCATGTGCCACCTCTGCCCTGTGTGCTCTTGCTCTCTCTGCCCCAGTTCTATTGATGGGAGCATCAAGTATGGGAGATCGAAGCTAGTTGGGTAAAATCTATTATAAGCTCAATAATCATTTAATAATATTCTAAGCCTTTAGGTGGGTAGAAAGTAGTGATCTGTTGCTTTATTCCAAGAGAATTTCACTTGATAGTACAGGGATATTAGTTCATACAGAGAGGTGTGTAGTCTGAAGATTTTTTGTGTCCTGCCTGGTCACACAGCTGCTCAGACCCAAATAAACTTGCAGAGGCTTATATTAATTATGAACTGTATGGTGATGGCCTATGGTTCAAGCTTCTTACTAGGTAGCTCTTATAACTACAATCAGCCCATTTCTATTAATCAATATGTCACCACGTGTTCCATGGCTTTACCTGTGTGCCATTATGTGCTGCTTCTTAGACTGCAAGATAGTGTCTCTCCTGCCTCTTCTTTTTCATTTCCCTATCTCCCGTGGATTTTCCCACCTGGCTCCTTCCGGCCCTGCCATAGGCCAATTCAGCTTTATTTATCAACCAATCAGAGCAACACATATTCACAGCATACAGAAATATACCACAGCTCTTCCCCTTTTCTATCTAATAAAAAGGAAAGTTTTAACTTTCACATAGTAAAATTGCATATAATAGAAGAGAATTACAGTTATAATATCTAGACGATTTGTATTTGGCAAAAATCAATGAAAATATTCTATCTATCCTATATTTGTGAGTCTAAAGATTCGTATTTATCATTTATCATAACTAAGGAAAATTATAATTGTAATTATCTTTTCTTCAACTACATCAACGACTCCAGTAGGATATATTACCTAAGAAAACAGGAAGTACATTGTAAGCAACTTCCAAAAATCTAAATTAACACAGATAGCGGGCTGCCTGTACATGTTTTTGTGTTTGAGTCTCTATCAGTTTTCTGCAAGGAATCATGACCACACCTAACAGCAAATTTGAAGTCTCTAAAAAGATGATGGGGCCCCACAATGACTATTCCACATGGACAATAACAATACCACTAAGCTGACAAACATCACCCAAAGATCAGCTTTGGACTCCAAACTGCTCAGGACAATTCCAAACTGGCTATCTGCGATGATCCAGCCTCACAGACTCCTTGAACAAGGACTTGAGATAAGCCCTGCACGTTTGCATTATGCAGAGACTGGACAACAAATGATATAGCTACCTCCTCCAGGACTTGACAATTAATTCAAAATTTTTCTTTTCAGGATCCCCTAAAGATGCCAGAAGTTCCAACAAACTAATTGGATTCATAGAATCTTTAGCATTGCTTTACACACACACACACACACACACACACACACACACACACACACACACACACACACATGCACTGCCCAAAGCTTGGAACTTCAGTTAACAGGAAACTGCCATTTGTAGTCAGCCATAATAAAAGGGTTACATAGTGCAACTACATGGAAGTTGAGAACCTTGCTTTGATATAAGTGTTTCTGGCACATACCCACCCAATTAATGCATTTATAAACGGACCAGTTCATTTCCAGAGAGGCTGATATGTGGCTCTTACACAGCTGTGACTGTGTTCCCACCCCTCTCCTGTATTAACACCTTTGCTGCATGGTGAGAGCTCCTTGTCTTCCCTCTGGCCCAGAAAGTGCTGTTGGTCTTTTCCCTCTGGGTCCTGTGTGGTGTTTTGTGTTGTTTGCAGAAGTAGACCTTAGCTCAGTTACTCCAGTGGTGTTCGGTCTGAATCATCTGTGCATACATTCCTATTCTGTTTATTTGTCAGTAAGTAGCTGTCTAGGTGCTTAGTTAAACTTTTAACTAATATCATTTCGATAAATCTATGTGAGGTAGACCTGGTGACCCACATCCATGACCCCAGCACTCAGAAGGCAGAGGTAGCAGAAGTCTGCCTACGCTATGTAGCCAGATCTTGTCTCAAAACCAAAGACAAGACACAATCTTTTCAAGAGGCGCATGGGTAACAGGTGTAGCTAGAGTACTAGATTAGCATGCAGGAGGCCCTGGGTTCCATCCCAGCACTGCCAATCAAAGGTAAATGAACACCACCATTATTTGCCTACTAGGTCTGGATGCATGATTTCATTCCTTGACCAGAAGTGAGTAACATTAAAATTTCGTCTTGCTCGATTTCACAGGCCAGAAATATAGAAGGAACAGGACTTCACTCTTGTCTTTTCATTTGCTTCATGATCTTACTGAACTAAAAATAACCAGCCAAGTTTGGAAGAATGCTTAGCGTGTGTAAGGTCCTAGGGCTTGTCCAAGCCTCCCAATCCCAGATAAAGCCACTTTGGTTTGTTTGTTTGTTTGTTTGTTTGTTTGTTCACCTGAGACAGGGTCTCCTGTAGGTCATGCTTGCCTGGAACTGAGTTACAGACAGCTGTGAGCTGACATGGAGGTGCTGGAAATTGAACCTGTGTCCTCTGGCAGAGCAGCCAGTGCTCTTATCCATTGAACCAAGTCTCCAGCCCCAAGATGGCGATTTTTTAAATTTTATTTATATTTTATGTATGAGTGTTCTGCATATATTCTTGCATGCCTGAAGAGGGACTCCGATTCTACTATAGAGATTCTTGAGAACACATTTATATAGTTCGTAGGTCCTAAGAGAGAAGTTGGCCACAGTGGGAAGCACTAGTGTGGGCGGGGTGGGGGTTGATATAAAAAAGGAAGGTTGGGGGCTGTAGAAAAGTCCCTTCGTTGTGATTTCTATAGGTAAGAAGGGGGTTAGGCTAGGTCCTCAGGTTAAAGACTGGCTAATTTGAATGGTTTCAGTGGGTGAGGCCAGATTTACCTAGTAACTGGCCCCAGGGAGATTAGGGTAGGGAAATACTCCTGAAGGGTTGGGATGGAAGGTGAGTTAGCTTCTGGTTATTTTACATGTGAAAGGCAGTAGCCCAAGCAGGTGTTTACTATCTCTAGGCCTTGGGCAGGGCATTGTCTCCAGCACCAGCAAAAGCCTAGGAGGTCACACCATCAAAATTACAACAGAAAGAAAGTCCTGTTTGAAACAGGCTTCTGTAAAATATTTCCTTCATTTGTTTTCCTTAGGGATGTCTCAATCAGGAGTATCCTTTTGAAACCAGATCCGTGGTAGAAAGTAAAAGAGTAAAGGCACTGAAATCCCAAGGCAGGAGTGGTTTAAAATGGCCTTGTCTTAATGAGGAGCTGGGGATGGAACCCAGGTTCTCAGACATGCCAAGCCACACCAGCAGCCCCTCAACTGGCTTTTAAATGCCTCCATCAGTGTGGAGTTTTCGGCCTCCATTCCCTACAGTCCCAACCCCCAGTATTCTTTCCCAGCTGAGGCTCCCCTTTTGACCAAGGGCCTGCTGATGTGCCCAGCCTTGGCTCAAAGGTCCTGACTTCACAGGCTTGTTTATCTCTCACTCACTTCCTGACTGTTTGGGTAGAAATAGATAACTCAGAGGGGAGGGGAAGGAGAGCATTGGAGCCCATGAGGTTCTTTCTCCTGGACAAGGAGGTGTCTTTCTTTGCTTTCCAGGGCAGCAAGAAATCTCACAATATCCCCATTGCCTTCTCCTGGAGAGGGATGCTTGGGGGAGGGGCAAAGACTCAGGTGCAATTACATCTCTTAGGAAGTGGGAAGTGAAGGGAGCTTGAGACTCCTCCTGATGGTTTTTAGGTGCGCTCTCACCCTGCGAGGAAAAGTGAGGAAACACAACAGAATCCACTAACAAGAGTTTTATTACGGGCTGGAGAGATGGCTCAGAGGTTAAGAGCACTGACTGCTCTTCCAAAGGTCTTGAGTTCAATTCCCAGCAACCACATGGTGGCTCACAACCATCTGTAATGAGATCTGGTGCCCTCTTCTGGCCTTCAGTCATATATGCTGTATATGTAATAAATAAATCTTTAAAAAAAAAAAGAGTTTTATTACGACAAGGAGAAAAGAATAGGTGTGATCAGGCCTGCTGAAAGGACACATGTGTGAACGGGGTGGAGTACATAGGGGCTGTCTTTTAAAGGCCAAGTCCCACCTGTGCACACAGGCCCATGTGGCTATTCCACGCATGCCCATAGATCACGTGGCTGTGCCACGTGCTTACACAACTACGGGGTCATGGGTCACGTAGGACATATGACCCAGAAATGACTAGGTGGAAATGAGTAAGTGTCCTGCCAGGCATGCAGGACCATGGGGCCGTGGTTTCAATTCCTATCACCTCTCAGGGGAAATTTCCCCAGAGACCCCTGGGCTTGGATAAGAGGTCTTCACTAGTCTGCAGAAGCCCTTCCTGATTTGCTTAGTTTTTCTTCTCTTTTTCCTTAGGGAGTAATGGCCATTCACAAGTCAAAAACCTTTTACTCTGTCGATCACCTGGACAGGCATAGACCTAAATGGCTTTGCGTGGGTTTCCTGTGGCACAAATCCTTTGCTCCCTCCTTACTAGAAAAGAATGCTTAGTAGAGCTAGAAAAATGGCTCAGCAATTAAGAGTAAGGACTGCTCTTCCAGAGGACCGAGGTTCAATTCCCAGCCATCACAAGGTGGTTCACAACCATTTGTAACTGCAGTCCCAGGGGCTCTGACACCCTATTTGGCCTCTGTAAGTACCAGGTACACAGACATATGCAGGCAAAACACCTATACACATAAGCGGAGTATGGAGAATGCTTAGGGCTGAGAATAGCACATTTGGTATAGTGCAGGAGCACAGAGCCTTGGAGTTAGATTCCCGGTACCAAGTAAACAAAGCATAGTGGCACAAGCTTATAAATCCAACACTTAGAGTGTAGAGGCAGGGAGGATCAGAAGTTTCAAATGACCCCCAGTGAGTCAGAGGCTAGCCTGGCATACACAAAAGCTTGTCTAAATAAATAATTTAAAATAATGTGTGGCTGGGCAGGGGTGCTGCATGCCTTTAACCCCAGCATTCAAGAGGCAGAGGCAGGCAGATCTCTGTGTTCTAGGCCAGCCTGGTCTGCAGAGTGAGTCCAGGACAGCCAGGACTACACAGAGAAATTCTGTCTAAATAAACAAAAATAAATAAATAAATAAATAAATAAATAAATAAATAAATAAATAAATAAATAATAAACAAACAAATAAATAGTAATGTGGTGCATGGGGGGCGCTCTGGGAAGATGGCTTTGTGGTTAAGAGCTCTGGCTGCTCATCCAAATGATTGAGGTTCTATTTCCAGCACCCACATTGTGACTCATTGCTGTAACTCTAGTCCCTGGGGATCTGACAAGCTCTTCTGGCTACTGTGGGTATCAGGCACATACACGGTGCTCTAATATACACTCAGGTAAAACATTCACCATATAAAAATTTATGTGCTAATTATTTTTAAGTTTTCTGAATGTTTAAAAATATCTGTTTTGTTTTATGAGTTTGAATGTTTTCCCTGTAGGCCCTGATTGTAACAGAGGCATGCAGTTCACACAGAGGCAAGAAGAGGGCATCCTATCACCTGGGACTGGAGGTTTAGGCCCTTAGGAGCTGCCATTTGTGTGCTGGTAAGGGAATGCTGCTCCTCTGCAAGAGTGTCAAGGGCTATTAACTGCTGAACCATCTCCCCAGCTGATGAACCAGGCTGCCTCCATCTTAGGCTTGAAAGCCATCTTATAGTAAAGACAAAGTAGGTTCATTCCTGTTGATGATTCAATCTGTTTCTCAATGATTGGGCTATACCCCACCTGCAAATGCCATCATACCTGGCTGCTCTTCTGCTTAATGTAGTTTTTCTATTTACTAGATTTTCAAATTATTTTATTTTTTGAGGCAGAATCTCTCCATGACCTTCACTCATTCTGTTAAGATTCCTAACTAGTGAATTTCAAAAACAATAAAAAATAAAGAAAAGAAAAACCTTGTCACCCCTAAAGGAGATTTATCAAATGATTCATTCTTATATTCTATGTCTTTAGAAATTGTGCTGTATTTAGAAAGTCCTTGTCAAACTTTCAGATAGAACGTATAACTAAGTTTCTTGCTTTCTTTTCTCTTTATCTTTTTCTTTGCCTTTTTTGAGACAAGATCTCTGTGTGTAACCCTGACTGTCCTGGAACTCACTCTGTAGACTAGGCACTCTCCAAACACACAGAGATCCACTTTCCTCTACCTTCTGATTGCTGGGTGTTATTTAAGGCATGTGTCACCAGTACAAAGCCTCTTTCTTTCTTTTTTTTTCCTTCTTTCCCTCTCTCTCTCTCTCTCTCTCTCTCTCTCTCTCTCTCTCTTTCTTTCTTTCTTTCTTTCTTTCTGACACGGTTTCACCAAGCTGCTGAGGCTGTCTTAGAACTGGCCATGCTTCTGCCTCAGCCTCCCAAGTGTTGTAACAACAGGTGTATGTCATCATGTTTATCCAAACTATTTTATAATGCTGTCATGTAACTAGATTCTAAAAGTACTGGACTTCATGTTATTAATCACGCAAAACCTTAAAAGGGCATCTAACCCTGTGCTTGTCAGCTGAGGTTCATTTTTTTTTATCCCAGGGGACAATAGGCCATGATTGAGATATTTTTGGTGGACACAACCAGGAGAATGGTTGTGTAGACAGAGGCTACATGATGCTTCTATACTCCCTGCATTGCTCAGGATGGCCCATCTTACCACCTCTCAGCCATTAAGAGCACAGGCTGCTCTTTCAGATGACTCAAGTTTGGTGGCCTGCACCCTCATCAAGTAGATTGCAACAAACTGAAACTCCAGATCCAGGGAAACCAATGCCCTCTCTGGAGGACATAGGTACCCCTCTACCCAAAACACAATAAGACTAAAAACAAACCTTTAAAACAAAACAAATAAAAAAACTTGAGAGACTAATTACAATGCAAATGCCTTTATTTGGACTACTATGTTGGTACCAGATTACATCACTTTTCAGAGTAAGATTACTCTGAAGTAAGATTACATAACACCCTTGAGAACTATAGCAAAAAAGATTGACAAAGGAAGAGAACATCGAGTCTGACATACATACTTTCCCTTTTGTGTGACCAAGTCTCCTTGTTATAGGTGTTACCTTTAAAAATCTATGGTACACTTAGCATTCTTTGCTCATTGAATCCCTATCTAAACTCTGAGCTCACTCTCTCCTCAAAAGTGTCATATTCAACAGCATTTCAGATTGAAAAAGAGTTTTGTGATAAAGATTACAAAATTAAAGAAGCATGTGTGGAATGGACTCATTGAAGACCAAATATTTCTTCTGATTTAAGCCTGGGTGTGAGGGGGAAATACAACTGTAGGGTTCATTTTCCTGAGTCTATGGTTTATGCTTTTCTTTTCTTTCCTTTTCTTTTTACTATCTTGAAGTCCCTTTAAATTAAGTCGCAGATAAGCAGTCTTGTTGACTGTAATCAAAATACTCTTAAATGTATAGAAAATAATCATGTAGAAAGAATACTGTAAAAAGATACTGATTTCAAGAATAAAAGAATGAGAAAACTTCTAGTCCATTCTGCACAGTCAGTTACTTCAGCAGATTTTCAGCACTACAAGTGAACAAGGGACACTCATCTCCACATGGTGTCTGCCCACAGTTCTCCAGCAAAAACTGGTTGAGCAAGGAAGGCAAAATGGCAAGCTGATACTGTTCCTAATGTGTCTGTCTAAGAAGTCTCAAGAGACGGACACCCTAAGAGTGCAACGGTACTCAGAGAGATATTACACAGCAACAGGAAATGTCAAGGGCAACATTCTAGGAGGAGAGAGCATGTGGTCAGCTGTGAGCATGTTCAGGTGTCCTGAACAGATCCCACTCGAAGGGAAAGAGGATTTGCTTGTTACTAAAAGTCTTTCCCCGAAGGCTGTCATGATGAGCTAGTCTTGTTAATGAAAATAAAAAGTCCTTTAAATGACCAAGAATTCCTTAAGCCATGAGCACTTCCTCTGGGAATAGCTGATTTGCTAATCATGCACCTGTGAGTAAGTTTGGTTCTGTTCAGATTGGTTATTTTACACTCTCTTCATCCCCCGGCCCATCAAACAGGCAAACACGGTCATGACCATCTTGGGTTTTACTTCCACAAGGTCTTCGGGAAGAGCATATACTCTGGCTTCGATTCTTTTTACCCATTGATGCTGCATACCTTCTTTTTGAGGAGACAAAAATTAAGATGAGACTTTTCTTTGTCCATGGAACCTTTGAAGTTTTTAAAAAAAGATTCATTTTATATAGCATGGAATGGAGGTCAAAATTTTGACAGATGATTGATGACAAGGAAACATTCTAAACTCCCATTTTTCATGTGGGACACAAAGTGGGAAAATATGAGGCCAGCTTGTGGATAAGAAGATCTGAAGATGCCATGGAAAGAGAGAGTAGGGCCCAGGCTCCCCTCTTGAGATGAACATCAACAGAACTTCAATTTGACAGGCTTGTAAGGACTGAAGACACCATGGGCAGGAGGCGTATGTTGGGGGTGCAGAAATTGAAGTTCTGGCCTACTCTTGATTAGAGGGCACATCACTGAATTCCCTTTGGTCAGAAGGAGAACATCGGAATCTCCTTGTACACCTGAAGATATTTTCTGACAACCTTGTTCTGAGAGAGATAGTACAGTCCTAGATGCAGATGCAGTGGGTCTCATAGACCCTTGTTCAGATGAAGAAGGTTCCAGAGTTTCCTTAGGAGATATTGATGGTTTCAAAATTTCTTCTTCAGAGACAGAATATCCCACAGAATGTTGGGAGGATATTGAGAGTCCCATAGACCCTGGGGTAGATGGCAAGGTTTCTGAAGTTCCTGGGGATTGGTCTGACATATTACAAATCTCTTTGGTAGGGGGAAAAATATCTGATGGGTCTGGCATAAGGGTGGAAGGTTGAGGAGTCTCCACCGAAGAAGGTAGAATTCCTAGAGAATCATGGGAAGGTGGTGAAGTTTCTATAATCCCATGGGTAGAAGATGGTATGTCTGGAGTACTTTGGGTACATGGCAATGTTCCTAGTGTCCCCTTGGTAGATCCAGAAAGTCTAAGATCCCCTGAATCAGATGATGACTGTCCTAAAGATCCTTTGTCAAAACAAGGACCTGGAGACTCTTGGGATGACAAGGGAGTATCTGGAGATGCTTGAGCAGATGATGAATGTCCAAGAGAATTTTGTGCTGATGTGGATAGTCCCAGAGCCCCTTGTGTAGACAACGCATTTCCTAAATAGATTTGCTGAGGTGGTGAATCTTGTAGGACTCCTTTCATCCAAAGACACTTCCTGTAAACCTTGGTCTGTTAGTGAAGGTCTTAGAGGCCCCATTTGAGATGGGGCAGATTTCACAGAGCCTTGATCAGATAGAGAAGATTCCACAGTTTCCTGGGGAATTGTTCGTGATCCCAGTATCACTTTGTCAGATAGAGAAGGGCCCAAAGCACCTTGGTCAGATGGGGAAAGTCTCAGGGTCTCTAGGAGAGAAGGGCCCGAAGCACCTTGGTCAGAAGGGGAAAGTCTCATGGACTCTAGGACAGAGACCAAAGTTTCCAGAGACCTACAGACAGATTCTAAAGTCTTATAAAGCTCTTGGTAAGATGGCAAAGTTTCTGATGTCTCTAGGGGCAATTGGGAAGGACACAGAGATCCCTCCAAAGGAGCCTGGATTCCTAAAACACTTTGAGTAGACGATGCAGAGTCTGTATAACATTGAATGGATGGTGGTGTTTCTCTTGCACCTTGGGTAGATGGTGATGTTCCTAGAGAACCTTCTGAAGATTGATAAAGTCCACATTCTCCTGGAGGAGATGAGGAATGTGCTAAAGCCTCTTTGACTGAAGAAGGTCCAAGATACTCTTGGGAAGATGTGGAAATTTCAGGAGGCTCTTTGGCAGATGAGGTGGTATCCCTAGCAACTTGAGTAGATGGTGATATTCCTAGAGTACCTTCTGAAGACTGAGAAATCCCACAATCTCCTGAAGCAGATGGTGAATGTGCTAAAGCCTCTTGAGCTAAAGAAGGGACTATACCCTCTTGGGAAGATGTGGACATTTCTGGAGACTCTTGGGCAGATGATGGTGTTTCCCTGGCACTTTTGGTGGATGACGATGTTCTTAGAGTACCTTCTGAAGATTGGGAAAGTCCACAATATGCTGAAGCACTTGATGAATATGCTAAAGTCTCTTGGGCTAAAGAAAGGCCAAGATTCTCTTGGGAAGATGTGGAAGTTTCTGGAGACCCTTGATCAGGATTTGAATGTCCTATATACTCTTGTGCTGCTATGGTTATTTCTCAGTGAGCCTATGCTTGATAGTGAATCTCCTAAATACCCTTTCTGAGACGGTGAAGGTCTTAGAGGTCCTTGGGCAGATCTAGACAATTTCAGACAAAATTGGGTTAATAATAAAGATTCCAAAGTCCCTGGTACAAGTGGAGTAGGTCCAACTGAACCTTCAGAAGATGGAGAAAATTTAAAAGTTTCGTGGAGAGATGTTGAAGATGCCTAAATTGGTTGGTCAGATTCATGTAGGCACACAGCACCTTGGGCAGATACTGAATGTTCCAGAGAACCTGGGAGAGGTGACAAGTTTCCTAGAGTCCCTGATGAAGACTAAGAAAATTTAGAAACCATTTGGGGAGATGGCAAACTTTGTGATGTCTTCTGAATATGTTGGGAAAGTCCCACATATCCTGGAAAATGAGGCTGAAGTGGTAGAGCACCGTGCACATCTAATGAAGCCTCTACAGATCTCTGGACATATGATGTGTCTAGACTAATGTGGGAAGATGGGAAAGTTCACAGTATGCCCTGAGCAGAGGGAGAAAGTCCATCTCCTGGGACAGATGGAAACTTTGCTACAGTCCCTTGATCATAAGAAGGCCTAGCACTTTGTGGGAAGATGTGGAAGTTTCTGGAGACCATTGGGCAAACGGTGAATATCCTAGAGACTCTTTCTCCTGGGAAAATTGGGAAGGTTCCCAAGTTCTCAGGGAAGGAGACTCGAGTCTCAGCTTGTCTTGGGCATATGGCAAAGGCTCTTTATTCCCCTGGCCTGCTGGTGAAAATTTCATAGCCCCTTGGGCAGATGTGGATGTTCCTAGAACACCCTGAGCAGAGAGGGGAGGTCTCAGAGACAATGATACAGGTGGAGACACTCCCAAATTTACTTGGGCAGGTGAAGAAGATCCTATAGTCACAGGAGTAGATGGGGAAGACCCCAAATCTCCTATTGAAGAAGTGGATATCCTTAGATCTCCATGTGTACATGTACAAACTTCAGGAGTTCCCTGTGAAGGCAGGCAAGGTCCTCCAGCTTCTTGTCAAGATAACAAAGGTCCTGAACTCACTTGAACAGATAAGGATATTACCAAAGGTCCCAGTGAAGATATTGTAGATCTTAGAGTCTCTTGTCCAGATGAAGAAATTACCATGTGCGCTTTTGAAGAAGGCATAGATCCGAAAGAATCTGCAGCTGATGAATCTGTTTGTTGACCCTTTTGGGCAGACTGCAAAGACTCAAGAGGTCTCTGGGAAGAAACAGAAGGTCCTAGAGTATTTTGTGTATGTGTGGAGAGATTCAAAGTCCCTTCTACAGACAGGAAAGCTTCCCAAAGGCTTTGGGAAGAAAGGAAAGGACTCAAGGTTGCCTGGGTAGATAGGGAAAGCTTCAGAGTCCCTTCATCAGATACCACAAATCCTGGCATAGCTGTCAAAGATTTGCCTGCACCTGGTGCAGATGATGAATATCCTGGAGTCTCCCAGGGAGGTGGCAAAGGTTCTAGAGACTCTTGTGCAGTTATAGAAAATCTTGGAGACCCTTGTGCAGTTTTCAAAGTTCCTACCATCTTTTGTGCAAGGTGGGTAGGTCCCCAAGACACTGGCATAGATGGTAAATGTGCTACTCTACCTTATGTGTGAGAGGATGTGCTTGAAAGCCCTTGAGAAGATGGAGGATGTCCTTCGGCCCTTTGTGTAGATGTGGACATTCCTTTAGTCCCTTGTGTAGATAGGCAGGAACCCACAGATCCTTGTGGTCAATGAGAAGTTGCTTGATTCCCTTGTTGTAAAGAGGAAAGTCACAGAGGCTTTGGAGCACAAGGTCGATACACTGAAGTCCCTAGAGAAGATGAAGTTTCCAAAGTACCTCCTACATGGGACAATTGCCCATGACAACTCTGTGTAGATTGGAGTGTTCCTAGGATGTCTCCAGAAGATGACAAGGATTCTAGAGTTACTTTGGTAGATGCTGAAGGACTCAGAGGAGCCTGGGCAGATATACTAAGTTCTAGAGGCCAATGATCAGAGAACAGAAGTGCTGGATCACCAGGAGCATGTAAGGAAAGTCCTCTAGGCATTTTGTTATATAGTGAAGTCTCTCTAGGACCATGGACAGAAGGAGAGGAATGTACTGAAGGTTCCAGAGCCCTTTGGAAGGTTTTCACAGGCAGTCTTTTCTGCCGTTGTAGTGAGTTCTTTATTCCCTTTAGAAGACAGCAAATGTTCTAGAGTCCCTGGAACTGATAGAGGATATTCCTGAGCATCTGGTGCAGATGGTGAATGTTCTGCATTCTCTGCTGAGGACAAAAAAGGTCCTTGAGTTTCATGGCTATGTAGGAAAGGTCCTATAGCTCTTTTGGAAGTTCCTGAACCTTGAAAAGTACTTTGGGCAGACAGAAAATATCTTGGAACCTCCTGGGAAGAAGTTAGATGTTTTAAAGCCATTTGAGAAGATGGCAGAGTTTCTACAGTTCCTTGTGTGGGTGTGGAGAGTTTTAGAGGCCCTTGGGCAGATAGGGAAGGACCCAGAGCCTCTTGTGCAGATGAACCAAATGCTAGAGTTCCTTGCATAGATAAGGAAATTATCAGAGGTACTTGGGCAGTTGGAAAATCTCCTAGTTCTTTCTGGGCACTTTGATTAGATCCCAGAGTCTCCGAGGTAGATATTGAATGTCCTTCAGTCTCCTGTGCAGATGTGGGCTGTTCTAAAGTGGGTTTTGCATAAAGGGGATCTTGCTCAGGCTCTTGAGTAGATGGTAAAGGATCTAGAGAGCCTTGTGCTGATGTGCTCAGTTCCAGAGATGCTTGTGTATATAGGTGAGATTTATCATCTTTTTTCAAAGATGGGGAAGGGGATGGACTTGTTCATGTTAATGAGGAATGTCCAGGAGCCATTGGGGCAGGTGGCAATGTGTGGCTCACTTAAAATATCTTGGAATATGTTTGGTTATGTTGGGCCCGATGATGAGACAGGATGGCCTTTTTGGCCAGCAGGGGATATTTGAAGCCCTCTTGGTCTGATAGGGACACTGTGAAATCCCCTTGTTTAAAGGGAGCATCTCTCCATCTCCTTTGGCTACAGTGGCAATGTGTAGGGCCCATTTCATAACAGAAGGTTTGAATCTCCTTTTGTGAGAGAGAATAGGTCTTGGACCCTCTACTCTAGATGTGGACAATCCTAGAGTCCCCTTGACAGATATGGGAGGACTCAGAACCCCTGAGGAAGATGGTGAAGGCGCTAGAGCCCTTTGTGTGTGTTGAGAAGGCCCAAGAGTCCCTTGGGCAGACTTGGGAGTTCCTAACACCTCATGCATATATATGGAACCCTCTAGGACCCCTTCTGAAGATGGCAAAGGTCCTTGAGCTCCTGGTATAGATGTGGATAGTTTTGTTTGTGCTTGGCCAGAGATGGGTGGTGTGAAGCACACTTGGGGAATAGTGTTTGCCGTAAGGCTTTTGGCTGTAAGGGAAGAGCTGAGCTCATTTTTTAGTGGTTGAGGACATTTAAAGCCCTCTTGCTTTAATGGTAAAGTTATGAAATTCCCTTGGTCAGAGGAGGCAGGACTCAAACTCACTTCAGCAGAATTGGGTTGCTTAGGGTCCTTTTGGGGAGAGTGGAAAAGTCCTTGACTGTCTTCATTAGAGGTAGTAGCTCTCCAGCCACCTTTGGCAGCTGTCAAAGGTGTGAAAGTCCCCTGGGGAGAGGTGGTGGGACTCAATCCATTTTTGGAAAATGAGAAATTACTGAGTCCCCCTTTTGGAGAAGGTTTGGAAGCCTCTGTCTGATGGGGCCTGTTGGAGGCCCCCTTGATCAGAAGGGCCTTGTCTAAAACTCTTTGGGAAAGAACTGGAACTGTTTGATTTTCCTTCGAGCACAAGTGGGAGGTCTCTGGAATTCCTGCGCAGATGTGGAATGGCCCATAGCTCCTTGGTCACATTGGAGTCCTCCCAGAACCTCTTGAGTGGAGAGGAATAGTTCCTGAGCATCTTGGGAAGAAGGGGAACATCCCAGAGCTCCATGGGTATGTGGGGAAGTTTGCAGAGATCCTTGAATAAGTGGGGAGAATACCAGTCCACGTTGGTCAGTGGGAGAGTCAGCAGAAGATGGTCCAGGCACTGTGTCATCTTTGAACTTT
This sequence comes from Peromyscus eremicus, assembly GCF_949786415.1. NCBI lineage: Eukaryota > Metazoa > Chordata > Mammalia > Rodentia > Cricetidae > Peromyscus > Peromyscus eremicus. Next base: position 95,595,393 of record NC_081439.1, on the reverse strand, counting down.
TCACTAGCATCTCCAGCACAGTGTTCTGAAGATGTTGCACTTACTCTGGTGTGCAACTGGTCAATGTCCATAGGCTTTTCAAACACAGTAGACATAGTCATGCTTCTTTTCACCTTCCTAGGTATGGGCCTGGTGGCAGGCTGTAAGGCAGATGGTCTGGGTTTCCTGCTCAGTGGGTTACTCCTGCACTCAGGAACCTCCCGCAAAAGTGGAACTTTTCCTCCCTTGTTCTCTTTCAGCTCTTTTATGGGGTCCAGGGTCTTCTTATTGGATGTACTCATTATAGAAGCCCTAAGACTCTGCAGACTATCTGCAGTCCACGAGTCGGGGACTTTGAATGTTTTGTCCTCATAGGGCTTCTGGCTCCTGAACTTGTGTCTAGTCAGTCGAACCGCCCTGGAGGTGCAAAGTCCCTTGGGTCTTTTATGCTGGTCCAGTCCTTCCCCCAGTGGGGTGAGGTGTCGTCATCCCTTTGTGGGACACCTAAGGGTGTCTCAGGTCAGGGAGGCTGGGAAAACCTTGGTCTATGGTCATCATCTGCTGTGGGATGTATGGCAAATGTGTTCCTGATTAATCAATAAAACACTGATTGGCCGTTGGCTAGGCAGGAAGTATAGGCGGGGCAAGGAGGAGAATAAAGCTGGGAAGTGGAAGGCTGAGTCAGAGAGACACTGCCAGCCGCCACGATGACAAACAGCATGTGAAGATGCCGGTAAGCCACGAGCCATGTGGCAAGGTATAGATTAATAGAAATGGATTAATTTAAGCTGTAAGAACAGTTAGCAAGAAGCCTGCCACGGCCATACAGTTTGTAACCAATATAAGTCTCTGTGTTTACTTGGTCGGGTCTGAGTGGCTGTGGGACTGGCAGGTGAGAGAGATTTGTACTGACTGTGGGCCAGGCAGGAAAACTCTAGCTACAATCATCCTTTTGGGGGACACTGAAGGGCATGGGAGGCTGGGAAAACTGTGGTCTATGGTCACCATCTCTTTGGGGGACAGTGAAGGTGGTCCCAGGCTGGGGAAGCTGGGAAAATTGCAGTCTACGGTAAGAGGGCAACGTCTGGGCTGAGGCTCACTGGCCTCTCTCCACACGTCTGGCCATTTAGCCAATAAGGTAGTTGAACAAGAAAAAGGGAAATGGGAAATTACCCCTCTCAAGAGGTAGGGAATATACTTGGCAATGGTGACTCACGGCAAGCGGCATCTAAGCAGTATCCTGTCAGAGAGGCTCTCCTTTCCTGAGAACTGCGGACATGTCCGGAAGAAGCACACAGAATTCGAGTGACAGTTGGTCTCAGCAATCCAGCAGCTCTCAGGAGGGGCCCTTGGAATGACTGTCCTCGGCCTGCACGGGCCAGTCCCGAGCTGCCTCACCTGGCCGTTCTGCATGCAGCTGCAGGGCAAACATCCAAGTTTTCTGAATGAGGAGGGACGCTGAGGACCCTCTCCTCTTCCTTAGGGTCACGAGTGCTAGCTAGTCTGGTGCCCACTGTTGGCGGCCATGATAAGGACTTTGGAAGGGGCACCATGATTGGGAAAGGCAAGGGGTGCTTAGGAGACTGTGCTCTCAGGTCCCTCTTGCACCAGGACGGTACCTGTTGTCAGGCTACCATCAGTGTTGCGGTGAGATCTGCTTGAGCCTCCTAACTGAGTGAGAAAGGGTGATCCGGACCCTTGCTCCTCAGAGCCTGCGGGCCAGCAAATCACTGCTGATTGTGTTAGGGAAAGAACAAGTAATGTTGTTTAAATAGAACAGAGGATGCCTGGAATTGATATTACAAATGCTACTCTGCATTTTTAGCATGGCATGTCCTGGGATTTTGTAGCTAAATTTGTGACAACATCTGTGAATGTCTTTCTGTATGCTGAAATACATCCCTAGATTGCTTAATAATACTTACTGCAATGCTCTTATTATGGAAGTACCTATTATATATAGATATTTATTGTGTAGACAATAAAAAGAAGAAAAATAGTCTCCTTAGAGTACAGATGCAAGTTGTTTTTCCAATACTCTTATCTGCTTTTGCTTAAGTTCACAGATTCACAACACAGACACAGCTAGACTCCCGAATGCAGCCTTAAACAATTGTTCTGTTTGTCACGGTTTACATGTTGGGTCCTATAACATTTACATATATGGATTGCTTTTGGAAGGTCATACAATCTTCTGAAGGCACCAAGTGAATAATGGTTGAAATTAGTGGCTCCCCATGGGCCATTCACTTTCATTCTAAAGATCTAGCTGTGGCAGAGTTGTATAGAATGAGTTTTGAAACCCTTGGTCAAGTTGATTCTTTGAGAGGTCAGATTTATATAGCAATTAATATACTGAGAAAGTGTATTTTTAAGGATATGGATGAAGATGTTATCTTACTGATAGAGAAACCTGGTTTGATTATTGCACATTTTACCAGTTTTCCTTTGAGCAATTTTGTTGTTGCTGGATGAAAGGTTTTTGTTTAATTATTTCAGTGCTGTATTTGTTTTTGTGAAAGATTTCTGTTTCCCTTTGCCTCCACAGACACTCAGGCTTGCACCATTCAGAAGCACTGGGGCACTTTCCTGTCCTCAAATTATCCTCCTGTGCATTGCCTTAGTGATTTGGCACATGCTTTCTCCTTGGAGTTTCTGAACACTTCACAATGCCTTCCATTGTTTAGCCCCAATTTATCCCACTACTTTCAATTTTAAATATATCTGTCTCTAGGAAACCCATTCCTTTCCTACAATCTGGGATAAATTGGCTTCTTGTCTAATTTTATAGTTCCCTGTGTTTATCTGAATACTATCACATATCATAACTCTCACGTATCTTTGACTCACTCATCTGAATTTCATGTTGGTCATTTGAGGTCCTTGAAAACATTGGATTTGCATACTAGCATGAATGCTGCTAGGCATGAAGAACTTGGTGTAGGGTAAAATGGACAGGAAATATGAATATCAAATCAGATAATATACACTTTTTGAGAATTAGCTTGGCAATTCTAATGTCAGCACAAAATAACTTTCTCTTAACCTCTGAGCCATCTCTCCAGCCCACAAAATAACTTTCTCGATTTATCTTACAATGACTATGTTTAGTTCAGGTAATCTATTTAAGATAAATAGGGTAGTTTATACATACATGAATGAGTGCTCTAAAATGGTAATATTTAAAAGAAATTTCAAGTTTTCCCTTTGATAAACTTGTTCTACTACAATAACTTCTATGCATAGTGAATTTAATAATGAAAATTCTCAAATATTATTAAGGACCAGCCTTAATACTATTCTTCACAGGGGCCCAGAAGAGATCCTGCAAACGGCAAGAATTATTTTTGGGGAAAGAATCCAAGTACACTGCGCTCTTAGTCCATTTACCTTATACTGTTACTTATACAGCTTCAGTTCAAACTCATGCATAGCTCCTCTCTTGCCTGATTTCTCGCTGCCTCTATCTACTGCCCCCTCTATGTTCTGAATTCTTAATTCTCTCATGTTAGTTTTACCCCAATCTTGGTCTTTCTCATCTTGTTCTTACCCATCTTGTTCTTCCCCATCTGGCTCTTCTTTATCTTCCATCTCATCCTCAAGTTCTCCATCTAGTTCTCCAGTCAAAATCCTCTCCATTCAAAATCCTCACAAAGTCCTCTCTAAGTCTCTGAGGTTTACAGTCATATACCCATGCAATAGTACTACTCTAGCTAAAGCCAGGTCACCAGGCTTGAAATCTTACTGAGTCATAAAAGCAGACAAGAGTTTTCCTCAGGCAGTGACCATCAGGCTTTCTTTAACAACTCAAAAGGGGAGTGGTAAAGGAGGAAGTCTACTAAGAGCTAAAATGGGTCAATATATCAGACAAAGTGAATTTATGTGCTCAAACTTCATTCCTAGAGGTGGTTAGGTAAATGTTAGGAGTCTAAAATGTTAGTAAGAATACCACTAAGGTTGTATAAGAAAGGAAGGTCTGAGCTTAATTTACCTTAATTCAGGAGGTTGTTTGACCCTGGATGTTTGATAGGTGTTTCAGATAAGATACACTGTTATGAGTTCTTGGAAGCATACATAGCATACAAGGAAATCATTGCAGGAATCAGCTAATATATATACAAAAGCTAAAATGTCACCAAGATTTCTTAAGCCACGGCTTGACCTTTAGAAATATCCTTGACTTTTCAAGGTAGTAGCTTTTGTGATAGTAGGTGAATTCTATTACATTTTCCTGTGGCTTACAGCAGTTCTGGTTTTTGCATTTAGTAAAAAAAAATAGGATAATGTTTAATTCTCTCTAGGGCAGTAAAAAACGTGGATAAATTTAAAAATGAAGATGACTGACTTGAAAAATAAAATGTAATGGTTAATTAATATGGATACCTAATATTTGTATCAATAATAATATATATTTATAATTGATAGTCTCTGTAAATGGTAAGCTGAGAATTAGTATAACTATCTAATAGGAATAGTTGTGTAAGTTAGAATATCTCTGTCCCAAAAAGGGAGCAACGGAATAACATAAAAAAATCTATCATTAACTAGTACCACATAATATGGTCAAGTGTGTCTGAATACTATGAGTCTCAGTTGTTATAAAGAAATGATTGGTTTGAAACATTAACTCTATCTATTAATCTCTGATTGGTGGTATTAATTTAGTTAAATTGTATTTTCAAGAGGCATTGTTAGATAAGGAGTTACCTGAGTTAGTCACGAGCATCTGTGCGGCCAAGGCTGCAGTTGAAGCTTACCTAGGGTATACATAGCAAGGCTTGTATACAGAATAATTGTCATAAGTACATGAGGAGAATGTCTGATAGTGTATATATTTCAGGATCATGGGCAGAAGTTATACAATAATAGAACATTTTTAAAGGGACATTCCACCCCTAGGCTGGAAAGTTCAATATAGAAAGATGGGTAAGTGACAAAGGCTGTAGAAATCATTCTTGGTTGCTTCGTGCTGATATGGGTGTGAAGCTGGGGGTCCTGATGGCTACAATGCTGTGGAAGCCCAGGAAGCATAGGCTCTATGAGACATGTAGTGTCCTGTCTCTTGAGCTGGAGGGTGGGATGCAGGGCTGAGCTGGGTAGCACATCCGTGTGGGCTGGAGAAAGGGGTGCAGACCTGCAGCTAGACAGCATGTCTGTGGTCCAGAGCATGACAACCTGTAACTCTCTAAATGATTAGAATTTCTGTATTAATGATAGAACATGCAGTTGAGGAGTTTTAAGGAAGAAACTATTTCTCGTAGGAGTATGTAGATGAGGAGTCTTATTAAATAAGAAATACAGAGCCAAATGCAGAGTTCAAAGCCCAAGAGGTCAGAGCAGTAGCTGAGAGCTGAGACCTAAAAACTTCCTGCCGCCTCTCGTCATGTACTTATGACACTTCTTGCCGCCACTGTCCTTTCCCTCAGAAAGAGACCTACATCCTGTGTGTCTTTTTATTGACTTTTTGTTCTGCCTCCTCATTGGTTGTAAACCCAACCACATGAGCTCCTCATCACTGCCTGTCTATACAGACCTCCAGGTCTTGTGTGGTTGGTATTGAGATTAAAGGCGTGTGTCTCCATGCTGGCTGTATCCTTGAACACACAGAGATCTGTCTGTCATTTGATCTGGATTAAAGGTGTCTGCCACCACGGCCCAGGTTCTGCTATGGCTTGCTATTAGCTCTGATCCCCAGGCAACTTTATTTATTAAATACAAATAAAATCACATTTCAGTACAAATAAAATATCACCATATTTCCCCTTTTCTATTTTAATAAAAAGAAAAAAGGACAAAAGTTATAACTAATATAAGAAAAACTATATACAATGTTATGACATTATGATTTTTCCCTGTTACATCAATTAATTTTAATTCATTTTACATTTGTTCAATATGTTAAATAAATATTGTATAAGCTTGTATTTTAAGGTACTTTATTTTTTTCACTAGTGAATTTTATTAGAATATTATGATTTTTTGCTACTACATAAATTAATTTTGATTCCTTTTACATTTGTTCACTGTTAAATAAATATTTTATGTGTTTATGTTCTTTTCCTTATATGTTTTCAATGTTTATTTATATATTATTTAATTTTTAAATTTTTAGAAAAGATAATACAATCACATCCTTTCCTTTTCTATTTCCTTCCCTTCCATATCATCTCCTCCTGGTTACTTTTCAAATTTATGATCTCTTTTCCTTAATTAACACACAACACACACACACACACACACACACACACACACACAAACACACACACCCATAAATATAAAACACAGCATTCCCAGTCTACTTAGTGTTTCTTGTATAAGTATATGATTCAGAGCTGACGACTTGATATTGGTAACCAGTTAAAAGGGTCATCCCTGGGGAAGACTAATTCTTTAGCAGTCTGTACTTCTTTGTTTAGGGGTGAACTCTATGAGATTTCCCCCTTTCAAGTGAGCATATTGATTGGTATTGTCTTTATTCAGGTCTTGTTTAGGCAGTCATATTGTTGAAATATCATGCGTGAAGCTTCCCTTTGATTTCTGGTTCCTACAAACTTTCCTCTTCCTCTTAATAATGTTCCCTGAGCCTTAGGCAAAGGAGTTGGGATATATATATATATATATATATATATATATATATATATATATATATGTGTGTGTGTGTGTGTGTGTGTATCTTAGGGCTAGACACCCCACAATCTAGCAAAGGAATGGTATGACTACAAGCAACTTCCACGAAAACAAGCGCCTCCTTGGAACCATCCCAGTGATGGCAACCGTTGTGCCAAACAGACCGCCTCTGGGAGACAAGAGACCATCTCTGCTAGCCAGACCCGATGAAGGAAGCTACAGTAGATACTACTGTCACGTGGATTACCAAAAAAGTGATGAGGGCCGCTGTTTTTCTCAGAATCCAAGAAGTGGCCCACCCTACCAAAGAGGCCCTTATGGCTACCGATGGTCAAGAGATGAGTATGCCACAAGCCGACAGCCTCAGTACAGGGTCATGAGAAACGGCTTTAGAAGAAGACGTTTGTATTCTTCCCATTATTCAAGACAACGATCTCCCCATAAATGGGGCGCTCCTTTTTTGAGAGAATCACGTGTGGGCGGGAAGGACTCCCTACCCAGCAGATTTGGCTCCAGTCTCAGCAGTAGAAGCAGGATGCGCTCCTTCCATCAGTCTCGACATCGATGTAAAGAGAGAGCCATCCAGTTTTTGAAAACATCAAGAGATACTGTGCCTTCAGGTTCTTCATCCAAGGTGTTAAAAAGCCCCAGCCGGCTGACTGAGAAGGAACCAGGCTGATGCTGCAAGCAAGTGGGCTAATGAAAATCCCAAGAAGTCAGAAGAAAATCACTTGGCTGAAATGTCCGAGTTTGAGACGGGATCCAAGGCACCGTTATGTATCAACCAGACAGAAGAACCCGAGTCCAACACAACAGCTGGCACAGAATTGTGTGAAGACAGCCAGCTTAGCAGTCGCTCAAAAGTGATTGCATCAAAAATCAAGGAGATTGAGAAGGTTTACCGACAAGTCTGTGAAACTTTCGGGATGGTGGTGGAAAGGCTGGTTGAAAAGGATCGTTCCTTAGAAAAATCTATACAGTTTGCAATGAAGCAGAGTTTGCATGAAATAGGTGAGCAACATGTTGAAGAACTCAAGCATTTCATTATGGAGTATGATAATTCTACTCCAGATTTTGGAGGCCCTTTTTGAGAAGAATTAGGGCTCAGTTCAAACAAATTTTTAAAGCTTCTAGATTTTTCCCTTTGGACTTTTGAAATCCTTACTATTTTGTGATGAAGAGAAATACTTTATGATAACTGACCCCGTTGCTAGTATCAAATAAACATCTACAATAGTTTTTAAAGTCTCTTAATTAGAATGTTTTCCCTATGTGTAGAATCGTCTAATCCATCTTAATACATCCCCTCCCTTCCAAAAATGATGTTCAATTAATTTTTTAATGTTTGAAAAGGCAGTTCTGGAGAGAAGCTCTCTGTACTTAACTCATGATCAATAGTCTTCCATGATGTGCTGGTCTCCGGGGTATAATTTGTAGTTAGAGATCATTCCAGGTTGCATCATAGGCATTGTTAGCATTTTGAGTTGAGTTTCACTTGTTGCCTGCTTTTTTCCTGCTTTGCAACTTTCAGTGGTGTCAAAATATGCTGTCTTAAGGAAGTAGAACTTAGCTGTCTTGCAATATTTGCTTTGAGAATAATTCTTCTTTTGTATAGGAAAGAAGCACTTAAAAAAATCTCTAAAGGACACATTGAAACAAAACCTTCTTCTCAAGTCATTGAACTTAGTTTGTCTCTTCTATGAAGTGAGGCTCCTAACTGCTCTCTCTGAACAACATTATAGATAAGACCGATAGGAGGGGGTAACTTGAGACAAAGATGCATTTTAATTTGAAATTTCTCAGAAAATCTTCTGGTAGTGATAAAAAATTAGACTATACAACAACCTGGAGTTTTGTTTTAGGCCTGTTCTTTATTAAAGAGGGACCTGACAAGGAGCTCATGATTGGGATAAAATGATAGATTTCTTGGTTAGTTTCCGTGATCTTAGTTCTGTAGACTTAGAGAATCTCCCTCTTCACATGTGTTATCATAGAAACAAGGCAGAATAAGGCATCACACCACAGGGAATGTGCTCTAAAAAGGCAGTTCATGAGCTAGGAAACAAGGAGGACCCTTAGAGGGACACATGGATCACCTTGGGAAGGAGAAACAGAGGATATCTACATGAGTAAACTGGGGGTGAGGGGGGCAGTGGGGGAAGGGTTTGGGGATTGAGAACATGGTTAACCTAGGGAACTTGGAGTGGGAGAGTAATGAAAGAGATGTCTGGATAGAGGGTGTCATTATGGGTCTAGGGAAAAACCTGGTGCTAGGGGAATTTCCAGGAATCCACAAGGATGACCCCAGAATAAACTACTAGCAATAGTGGAGAAGGTGCCTGAACTGGCGTAACCTGGTTGTCAGATCGATAAATATCCTGTCATCATAGAGCCTTCATCCAGTAACTGATGGAAGCAGGTAAAGAAATCCACAACCAAGAACCAGGCCGAGCTCCAGGAGCCAGTTGAGAGAGGGAATAAGAATGAGGAAGACGAGGTCAGGATCATGATGGGGAAATCTACAGAGACAACTGGACCAAGTTCGTGGAAACTCACGAACTTTAGACCAACAGCTGTGGAGCCCTCAAGGGACTATACTACCCTCTGCATGCGGGAGAAACTTGGTCTCTTTGAGAGGCCCCTGGCAGTGGGATCAGGATCTATCCCTGGTGCATGATCTGGCTTTCTGGATCCCATTACCTGTGGTGGGACACCTTGCTCACTCTTGACGCATGGTGGAGGAGCTTGGTCCTGACTCAACTAAATGTACCAGGCTTTCCTGTTCCCCCATGGAAGGACTAACCCTTTTGGAGGAGGGTATGGGTCGTTGGGGGGAAAGGAGGGAGGAATTGGAGGAGCGTTGGGAGGGTGATCTGTAGTTGGTATGTAAATTGAATTAAAAAATTAAAAAATAAAGCCATTTCGTGTACCCAGGATAAGACCTGGTCCCATTGCCTGCGGGTGGTATGAGGAGAACTTGCGGGGAAGCGGGAGAAGGGGAGGGAGGGAGAACTGGGCTTTGTTAAGTAAAATTAAAAAAAAAGTATATAAAAAAATAAATGAATAAAGAAATGTGGCAAAAGACATCAAGGCCAGCAGAGCTCCCCTCAACTTGTAAGTGAGTCAGTGAAGAGAGAGGAGACAATTTGGACATTACACTCACTTCTTGATCCTTCCCAGCATAGCACTGAGCCAAAATACACAATTTGGGACAATAGGTACATTAAAAATCATGGTTTGAATTACATCTCAATTTGAAAATCTCCTTTTTTTGAGTCAAGGTTTTACAGTCTGGACCTAGGTAGACTGGAAACCATTGTGTACACCAGGCTGTCCTCAAAATCACAGAGATCCCCCTGCCTCTGCCTCCTGCATGCTGGGATTAAACACATGTGCTACCATCCTCAGTATTCTCTTCCTTATGGCCAAGATGTAAGAGGTATGATGCATACTTGTAGGCAGAGTTTTTTTTCCTTTGGGCCTCCATCTCACAATTTAAAAAATGACATGGAGACATACTATTAATAATGAAAAACTCAGCCTATAGCTTATGCTTGTCCCACTAGCTCCCATAACTTAACCCATTTATATCAATCTATGTTTTGCCTCATGACTTTTTACCTCTCTTCCATCTTGCAACTCCTGTTTCCTCTCCATGTGCCCTGGTGTCTGTCACATGCCTAGATGCATCTCTCTTCCTCACTTTCTGCCCGGAAGTCCTGTCCAACCTCTTTCCACCTAGCTATTGGCCATTCAGCTCTTTATTAAAGCAATCAGAAGGCGCCTTGGCAAAGACACATCTTCACAGTGTACAAAACAATTATTCCACACTACATACTTATTGATTTTTTGCCAAGCTGGTCTTTGTGGTATTTTGATGTCACAGCTGGTTAGGTGTATTTGTTGTTTCCTTCCCTTGGCTGCTTGCACAGCACCAAGTACTATGAAAATTAGTCCTCAGAGTGCAGACTTTCAGGTCAATTCCAGCTTGGATCCTTCCAGTCCGGTGTCTGAAGCACATGGTATTTTCAGCAAGAGAGACTTACCTCCAACTTCTGTGAGATGGTCAAGGGCAATGTCAATACCCCATATTGTTTTGGGACTTTCAAACTCCCCTTACCAACAACTCAAAAGGGAGTGTTTCATCCCTGGTACTGGGGATTTTGCTAGACAGTCTATGGCTTTTTATAGAAACATTGACATCTCAGCTGAGGGAATTTTCATTTAAAGTACAGACGTATACACACACACACACACACACACACACACACACACACACAGGAACACATACAAGTAATTTTAGATAAATAATCATTTTCTTATTTAGGGTTTCTCTTGCTGTGATGAAGCACCATGACTCAAAATTGAGTTGAGGAAGACAGGGTTTATTTGGCTTACATTCCATATCACTGTTCATCAGTCAGGATAGGAACCTGGAGGCAGGAGCTTATGCAAAGGCCATGAAGGAATACTTCTTACTAGCTTGCTCCCCATGGCTTACTCAGCCTGCTTTTGTATAGAACCCAGAAACACCAGCCCAGAGATTGTACCAACCACAGTTTGCTGGGCCATACCCACCAATCACTAACTAAGAAAATGCCCTACTGGGTTGCCTACAGCACAATCTTATGGAGGCATTTTCTCAGTTGAGGCTCCCTCCACTCAGATGATGCTAGTTTGTGTAAAGTTGACACAAAACTAGCCAGCACAATCACTATGGCTTTTTTCAAGCATCCTTACTGTTATTTCCACCACTTCCCCTCCATCCCCAATTGTATTGACCACCTTCTCTCCACTCCAATGAAAACCTCCCCTGTTTTCACTATTTCCCCTCACATCATTTGTGTATTGTTATTCTTCACTCTAGGGCTCCTTCCCATGCCCTCCCCTGTGTGCTACCACTTGACTTTCATAGTTTCTGCACATACGCCAGTTTTCATATTCACATCTGAAGATTTGGAGGTAGGTATCACAGAAGAATGAGAACATGTGTCATTTGACTTTCTGTGTCTGGGTTAATTCACTTAATACAATATTTTCGAGTTCCATCCCTTTGCCTCTAGATTTCATTTTCTTTACAGATAAATAGTATTCCTAAGTGTATATGTACTGCATTCTCATTACCCACTCATTAGTTGAAAGCTATTTAGGTTATTTCCTTTTCCGAGTCTTTGTGAATAGAGTGGTAATGAACAAGACTGAGCAAGTATCTGGGGTAGGATGTCAAGAACTTTGGACACATGCCAAAGAACTTCATAGCATGCTTATCAGGTATGAGTTTTCCTGCATATGTATACACACTACATGTATGTCATGCCCACGGAGATCAGAAGCGGTATCAGTTCTTCTGGAACTGGAGATAAAGAATGTTGTGAGCCTCTAAGTAGGTAATGGGAATTTAAGCTTGGTCCTCTGCAAGAGAAAAATGCTGTTAACCACTGAGACTGAGACATGTCTTTCTCTTTTTTTTTCATTTTTCTTTATTAAGAAATTGTCTCCTCACTCTACATACCACCCACAGATCCCACCTCCTTCCTTCTCCAACCCCCAGCCCTCTCTTCCAAGCCACCCAACATCCCCACCTCTCCCAAATCAAGGTCTCCCATGTGGAGTCAGTAGAGCCCAGCACACTAAGCCCGAGCAAGTCCAAGCCCCTTCCCACTGCACCAAGGCTGCACAAGGCATCACACCACAGGCACCAGATTCCCAAAAGCCTGCCCAAATTTTTTTTTATGAGGCTACAGTTACCCTGATATCGAAAACACACAAAGATGCAACAAAGTAAGAAGATTACAGACCAATCTCCCTCATGAACATTGATGCAAAAATACTCAATGGAATACTGCCCAACCGAATCCAGGAACACATCAAAAAATTTATCCCCCATGACCAAGTAGGCTTCATCCCAGGGATACAAGAATGGTTGAACATATGAAAATCTCTCAATGTAATACACCATGTAAACAAACTGAAAGAAAACAACCGCATGATCATCACATTAGATGCTGAAAAGGCCTTTGACAAAATCCAACACCCCTTCATGATAAAAGTTTTAGAGAGTTCTGAAATATAAGGAACATACCTAAACATAATAAAGGCAATGTACAGCAAGCCAACACCTTAATGGAGAGAAACTCAAGAGAACTTCAAGTACTATATTGAATAAATATGGAGAGAGTGAACAGCATTGTCTTGTTCCTGCTTTTAGTAGAATCTCTTTGAACTTTTTGATGTTGGCTCTTTCTGTTTCCTTAGGGCTTATTTGTCTATTCAAATTGTTTATCTGGTCTTGATTTAACTTCGGTATGTGGTACCTGTCTAGAAAAATTGTCTGTTTCCAATTGTGAAGAGTACATGTGTTAGAAGTATGACCTGATGATTCTCTGGATTTCCTCGTTGTCTGTTGTTATGTCTCCCTTTCCATTTCTGATTTTGTTAATTTGGATGCTCTCTCTCTTTCTGCCTTTTGGCTAGTTTGGATAAGGGCTTGTCTATCTTATTCATTTTCTCAAAGAACCAACTCTTTGTTTCACTGATTCTTTGATTTGTTCTCTTTGTTTGTATTTCATTGACTCCAACTCTCAATTTGATTATTTCCTGGCATCTCTTCCTCCTGGGTGAGTTTGTTTCTTTTTGTTCTAGAGCTTATAGGTGTGCTATTTAGTCACTAGTGTGAGATTTCTCCAATTTCTTTATGTGGGCATCTAGTGCTATGAATTTTCCTCTTAGCACTGCTTTCATAGTGTCCCATAAGTTTGAGTATGTAGTACATTCATTTTCATTGAATTGTAGGAAGTCTTTAATTTCTTTCTTCATTTCTTCCTTTACCCATTGGTGATTCAGTTGAGGATTATTCAGTTCCCATGAGATTGTAGGCCTTCTGTAATTTTTGTTGTTGTTGAAATCTAAATTTAAACCATGGTGGTCTGATAGACTACAGGAGGTTATTCTAACTTTTTTGTATCTATTGAGATTTGCTTTGTGACTGAGTATGTGATTGATTTTAGAGAAAGTTCCATGGGGTGCTACGGATAAGGTATATTCTTTATTGTTATGGTGGAATATTCTGTGGATATCTATTAGGTCCATTTGAGTCATAACATCTGTTAGATCCCTTATTTCTCTGTTAAGTTTCAATGTGGCAGATCTGTACAGTATTGAGAGTGGGATGTTGAAGTCTCCTACTACTAATGTGTGGAGTTTGATGTGCGATTTAAGCTTTATTAATGTTTCTTTTACATATGTTGGTGCCCTTGTATTTGGGGCATAAACATTCAGAATAGAGACTTCATCTTGGTGGATCTTTCTTGCGATGAGTATGTAATGTCCTTCCCAATCTCTTTTGATTGATTTTAGTTTGAAGTCTATGTTGTTAGAATTTAGGATAGCCACACCAGCTTGCTTCTTAAGTCCATTTGATTGGAAAGTCTTTTCCCAGCCTTTTACTCTGAGGTAATGTCTGTCTTTGCAGTTGAAGTGTGTTTGTTTTATGCAGCAGAAGGATGGATCCTGTTTTCGTACCCATTCTGTTAGCCTGTGTCTTTGTATGGGCAAATTGAGTCCATTGATAGTAAGAGATATTAATGACAAGTTATTGTTAATTCCTGTTATTTTTTTGTTGGTGGTGGCGTTTGTGTGTATGCATTTTCCTTCTTTGAGATTTGCTGCTATCTATTGCCTGTTTTTTTTGTTTGTTTGTTTGTTTTTGTGGGAGCAGCTAACTTCCTTGGGTTGGAGTTTTTCTTCTAGTACTTTCTATAGGGCTGGATTTGTGGATAGGTATTGTTTAATCTGGTTTTATCATGGAATAATTTTTTTTTTCTGTCTATGATCATTGAAAACTTTACTGGGCATAGTATTCTGGGCTGGCATCTGTGATCCCTTAGTGTTTGCAAAAGGTCTGTCTAGGACCTTCTTGCTTTTAGACTCTCCTTTGAGAAGCTGGGTGTAATTCTGATAGGTCTTCCTTCATATGTTACTTGAACTTTTTCCTTTGCAGCTTGTAGATGTAACCTTCATGTTACATAAGAAACACAGAGCCAATTGTAGAGTTAAAAGCCCAAGAGGTCAGAGCAATAGCTAAGAGCTAAAAACCTTAACCTTCACTGCCGCTGCTGTCCTCCTTAGCGAGTGCCCTAAGGTAGCTGCTGTATGATTACCAGATAAATTAAGGGTGATTGTGTGAAAACAGGCTTTCTTTCTGTAACCTTAAATTCCAATCCTGAAACAATTTCACTGTTAATTTCTTCTGTCTGAATCTGAATTTCTCTACAATTCATTTTAACAGGTTTAACAGGTTTTTCTAAAGCTTTTATCCTGGCACTCAAATTGACTATCTTTTTAAATAGTAAAATAAGGATAAGGAAAGTAATAATGTGCATAATCCCATCAACGTTAATCTTCTCATATAGTTGTTCCATTTGCAGACTGCCTAAAATTTTATCAAACAAAGCCCAATTTTCTACCAATGTACACATAAAACCCATTTTTTTTTAATGTGGAAAAAAATTTCTCTTTTAAATAGTTTTTTTCCTTTGAAATATCTGATATCTTAATTGACTTACCAAGTCTGCATAGAACAGTAGAAATCCGAGGGAATTCCAAAACAGCTACCTAGTGTCCAAGGTGTGAATCCAAAGACAGAGAGAGAGAGAGTGAGAGAGAGAGAGAGAGAGAGCACAAGAAAGCACAGCCCAGCCACAAGTTCTGGCTAAATGCTTAAATCTAGCCATGTGTTCCCGTTTGAGTCTCTTTAGCTCCAACCAGGTGTGCTGACATTTCAGCCAAAAGCAGCTCTATCTGCAGTTGAGTGTAGCTACTGCAATTAGCAGTAGTTCTGGCAGGCCTTAATTTTTCATAGCACCGGTGTAGCTACAGTCGGTCAGTCAGCCCTGGGGCCTAGGCCGAGCTTGCCCAAGCTGGGGAGTCGGGTAGTTGGCAGGCCGCCAAGATGCTACAACTGGCTATGTGTAGCTCAGGTGTGAGCGGGGACCCAAAAGGCCACAGGCAAGTGGCTTCTTCATGAATTTGTACCACAAACACTGGGCACCAGATGTAGATGAACAGTCTTATTAAATAAGAAACATAGAGTCAAATGCAGAGTTAAAAGCTTAAGAGGTCAGAGCAGTAGCTGAGAGCTGAGACTTAAAACCACCTTCTTACCCTTCCTGCTGCTACTGTCCTTCCCCTCAGAAAGAGACCTACTTCCTGTGTATCTGTCTTTTTATTGACTTTCTGTTCTGCCTTCTCATTGGTTGTAAACCCAACCACATGACCTCCTCATCACTGCCTGTCTATACAGACCTCCAGGTCTTCTATGGTTGGTATTGAGATTAAAGACATGTGTCTCCATCCTGGCTGTATCCTTGAACACACAGAGATCTGTCTGTCATGTGATCTGGATTAAGGGTGTCTGCCACCACTGCCCGGCTTCTGCTATGGCTTGCTATTAGCTCTGATCCCCAGGCAATTTTGTTTATTAAATACAAATAAAATCACTTTTCAGTACAAATAAAATATCACCATATTTCTCCTTTTCTATTTTAATATAGAGAAAAAAGGACAAAAGTTATAACTAATGTAAGAAAAACAATATACAATGTTATGACATTATGATTTTTTCCTGTTACATAAATTAATTTTAATTCATTTTACATTTGTTCAATATGTTAAATAAATATTTTATAAGCTTGTATTTTAAGATACTTTATAGTTTTCACTAGTGAATTTTATTAGAATATTATGATTTTTTGCTATTACATAAATTAATTTTAAATCATTTTACATTTGTTCACTGTTAAATAAATATTTTATGTGTTTATGTTCTTTTCCTTATATGTTTTCAATGTTTATTTATATCTTATTCAATTTTTAAATTTTTAAAGATGATAATACAATCACATTTTTTCCTTTTCTATTTCCTTCCCTTCTATATCCTCTCTTCCTGGTTACCTTTCAAATTCATGATCTCTTTTCCTTAATTATCACACACACACACACACACACACACACACACACACACACACACCCATAAATATATAATTACAGCATTCCCAGTCTATTTAGTGTTTCTTGTATATGTATATGATTCAGAGCAACGACTTGATATTGGTAACCAGTTAAAAGGGTCATCCCTGGGGAAGACTAATTCTTTAGCAGTCTGTAGTTCTTTGTTTAGGGGTGAACGCTATGAGATTTCCCCCTTTCAAGTGAGCATATTGATTGGTATTGTCTTTATTCAGGTCTTGTTTAGGCAGTCATATTGTTGAAATATCATGCGTGAAGCTTCCCTTTGATTTCTGGTTCCTACAAACTTTCCTCTTCCTCTTAATAATGTTCCCTGAGCCTTAGGCAAAGGAGTTGAGATATATATATATATATGTGTGTGTGTGTGTGTGTGTGTATGTGTGTGTATCTTGGGGGTAGACACCCCACAATCCCTTGTTCTCTGAATTTGAGTGGTTGTGATTTTGTGCAATGGTCTCTCTATTTTGCAAAGAGAAGCTTTTTTTGGTGAGGGGTGAGAGCTACACTTATTTGTAGTAACTGGAATTCACTTAGGAATTGTACTGATTTAGTCAAGTAGTAGTACTGCATTTTCCTCTAGGACGCATGACCTCACTAGCCCCAGCTAATTTCCTAGCTTTCAAGCACCTGGCATGATTTCCCTGCTGTTGAGTGGTCCTAAGTCTAATTAGAGAGCTGTTGGTGGGGTTTCAGCAGCAGTGGTGGAACGTTTGTGTTGGAGAGTTCCAAGGACGAATTTTTAGACAATAACAGATTCTTGAACTGAGCCATGAGTATGGTTGGAAATTGAAAGTGAACAGGAACGGAAGTACACATTTCTGTTCACAGAAGTCCAGTGGCTTCCACGAGATGAGATGTGGTCTGAAGGATGGTGTGACTACAAGCGACTTCCAGGAAATCAAGCGCAGGGATGCTATGACTACAAGCGACTTCCACGAAAACAAGCGCCTCCTTGTTGCCATCCCAGTGATGGCAACCATCGATTAATTAACGTGCCGAAGAGACCGCCTCTGGGAGACAAGAGATCATCTCTGCTAGCCAGACCCGATGAAGGAAGCTACAGTAGATACTACTGTCACGTGGATTACCAAAAATGGGATGAGGGCCGCTGTTTTTCTCAGAATCCAAGAAGTGGCCCACCCTACCAAAGAGGCCCTTATGGCTACCGATGGTCAAGAGATGAGTATGCCACAAGCCGACAGCCTCAGTACAGGGTCATGAGAAACGGCTTTAGAAGAAGACGTTTGTATTCTTCCCATTATTCAAGACAACGATCTCCCCATAAATGGGGCGCTCCTTTTTTGAGAGAATCACGTGTGGGCGGGAAGCACTCCCTACACAGCAGATTTGGCTCCAGTCTCAGCAGTAGAAGCAGGATGCGCTCCTTCCATCAGTCTCGACATCGATGTAAAGAGAGAGCCATCCAGTTTTTGAAAACATCAAGAGATACTGTGCCTTCAGGTTCTTCATCCAAGGTGTTAAAAAGCCCCAGCCGGCTGACTGAGAAGGAACAGGCTGATGCTGCAAGCAAGTGGGCTAATGAAAATCCCAAGAAGTCAGAAGAAAATCATTTGGCTGAAATGTCCGAGTTTGAGACGGGATCCAAGGCACCGTTATGTATCAACCAGACAGAAGAACCCGAGTCCAACACAACAGCTGGCACAGAATTGTGTGAAGACAGCCAGCTTAGCAGTCGCTCAAAAGTGATTGCATCAAAAATCACGGAGATTGAGAAGGTTTACCGACAAGTCTGTGAAACTTTCGGGATGGTGGTGGAAAGGCTGGTTGAAAAGGATCGTTCCTTAGAAAAATCTATACAGTTTGCAATGAAGCAGACTTTGCATGAAATAGGTGAGCAACATGTTGAAGAACTCAAGCATTTCATTATGGAGTATGATAATTCTACTCCAGATTTTGGAGGCCCTTTTTGAGAAGAATTAGGGCTCGGTTCAAACAAATTTTTATAGCTTCTAGATTTTTCCCTTTGGACTTTTGAAATCCTTACTATTTTGTGATGAAGAGAAATACTTTATGATAACTGACCCCGTTGCTAGTATCAAATAAACATCTACAATAGTTTTTAAAGTCTCTTAATTAGAATGTTTTCCCTATGTGTAGAATCGTCTAATCCATCTTAATACATCCCCTCCCTTCCAAAAATGATGTTCAATTAATTTTTTAATGTTTGAAAAGGCAGTTCTGGAGAGAAGCTCTCTGTACTTAACTCATGATCAATAGTCTTCCATGATGTGCTGGTCTCCGGGGTATAATTTGTAGTTAGAGATCATTCCAGGTTGCATCATAGGCATTGTTAGCATTTTGAGTTGAGTTTCACTTGTTGCCTGCTTTTTTTCTGCTTTGCAACTTTCAGTGGTGTCAAAATATGCTGTCTTAAGGAAGTAGAACTTAGCTGTCTTGCAATATTTGCTTTGAGAATAATTCTTCTTTTGTATAGGAAAGAAGCACTTAAAAAAATCTCTAAAGGACACATTGAAACAAAACCTTCTTCTCAAGTCATTGAACTTAGTTTGTCTCTTCTATGAAGTGAGGCTCCTAACTGCTCTCTCTGAACAACATTATAGATAAGACCGATAGGAGGGGGTAACTTGAGACAAAGATGCATTTTAATTTGAAATTTCTCAGAAACTCTTCTGGTAGTGATAAAAAATTAGACTATACAACAACCTGGAGTTTTGTTTTAGGCCTGTTCTTTATTAAAGAGGGACCTGACAAGGAGCTCATGATTGGGATAAAATGATAGATTTCTTGGTTAGTTTCCGTGATCTTAGTTCTGTAGACTTAGAGAATCTCCCTCTTCACATGTGTTATCATAGAAACAAGGCAGAATAAGGCATCACACCACAGGGAATGTGCTCTAAAAAGGCAGTTCATGAGCTAGGAAACAAGGAGGACCCTTAGAGGGACACATGGATCACCTTGGGAAGGAGAAACAGAGGATATCTACATGAGTAAACTGGGGGTGAGGGGGGCAGTGGGGGAAGGGTTTGGGGATTGAGAACATGGTTAACCTAGGGAACTTGGAGTGGGAGAGTAGTGAAAGAGATGTCTGGATAGAGGGTGTCATTATGGGTCTAGGGAAAAACCTGGTGCTAGGGGAATTTCCAGGAATCCACAAGGATGACCCCAGAATAAACTACTAGCAATAGTGGAGAAGGTGCCTGAACTGGCGTAACCTGGTTGTCAGATCGATAAATATCCTGTCATCATAGAGCCTTCATCCAGTAACTGATGGAAGCAGGTAAAGAAATCCACAACCAAGAACCAGGCCGAGCTCCAGGAGCCAGTTGAGAGAGGGAATAAGAATGAGGAAGACGGGGTCAGGATCATGATGGGGAAATCTACAGAGACAACTGGACCAAGTTCGTGGAAACTCACGAACTTTAGACCAACAGCTGTGGAGCCCTCATGGGACTATACTACCCTCTGTATACGGGAGAAACTTGGTCTCTTTGAGGGGCCCCTGGCAGTGGGATCAGGATCTATCCCTGGTGCATGATCTGGCTTTCTGGATCCCATTACCTGTGGTGGGACACCTTGCTCACTCTTGACGCATGGTGGAGGAGCTTGGATCTGACTCAACTAAATGTACCAGGCTTTCCTGTTCCCCCATGGAAGGACTAACCCTTTTGGAGGAGGGCATGGGTCATTGGGGGGAAAGGAGGGAGGAATTGGAGGAGCGTTGAGAGGGTGATCTGTAGTTGGTATGTAAATTGAATTAAAAAATTAAAAAATAAAGCCATTTCGTGTACCCAGGATAAGACCTGGTCCCATTGCCAGCGGGTGGCATGAGGAGAACTTGTGGGGAAGCGGGAGAAGGGGAGGGAGGGAGAACTGGGGTTGGTAAGTAAAATTAAAAAAAAAAGTATATAAAAAATTAAAATGAAAAAAGAAATGTGGCAAAAGACATCAAGGCCAGCAGAGCTCCCCTCAACTTGTAAGTGAGTCAGTGAAGAGAGAGGAGACAATTTGGACATTACACTCACTTCTTGATCCTTCCCAGCATAGCACTGAGCCAAAATACACAATTTGGGACAATAGGTACATTAAAAATCATGGTTTGAATTACATCTCAATTTGAAAATCTCCTTTTTTTGAGTCAAGGTTTTACAGTCTGGACCTAGGTAGACTGGAAACCATTGTGTACACCAGGCTGTCCTCAAAATCACAGAGATCCCCCTGCCTCTGCCTCCTGCATGCTGGGATTAAACACATGTGCTACCATCCTCAGTATTCTCTTCCTTATGGCCAAGATGTAAGAGGTATGATGCATACTTGTAGGCAGAGTTTTTTTTCCTTTGGGCCTCCATCTCACAATTTAAAAAATGACATGGAGACATACTATTAATAATGAAAAACTCAGCCTATAGCTTATGCTTGTCCCACTAGCTCCCATAACTTAACCCATTTATATCAATCTATGTTTTGCCTCATGACTTTTTACCTCTCTTCTATCTTGCAACTCCTGTTTCCTCTCCAAGTGCCCTGGTGTCTGTCACATGCCTAGATGCATCTCTCTTCCTCACTTTCTGCCCGGAAGTCCTGTCCAACCTCTTTCCACCTAGCTATTGGCCATTCAGCTCTTTATTAAAGCAATCAGAAGGCGCCTTGGCAAAGACACATCTTCACAGTGTACAAAACAATTATTCCACACTACATACTTATTGATTTTTTGCCAAGCTGGTCTTTGTGGTACTTTGATGTCACAGCTGGTTAGGTGTATTTGTTGTTTCCTTCCCTTGGCTGCTTGCACAGCACCAAGTACTATGAAAATTAGTCCTCAGAGTGCAGACTTTCAGGTCAATTCCAGCTTGGATCCTTCCAGTCCGGTGTCTGAAGCACATGGTATTTTCAGCAAGAGAGACTTACCTCCAACTTCTGTGAGATGGTCAAGGGCAATGTCAATACCCCATATTGTTTTGGGACTTTCAAACTCCCCTTACCAACAACTCAAAAGGGAGTGTTTCATCCCTGGTACTGGGGATTTTGCTAGACAGTCTATGGCTTTTTATAGAAACATTGACATCTCAGCTGAGGGAATTTTCATTTAAAGTACAGACGTATACACACACACACACACACACACACAGGAACACATACAAGTAACTTTAGATAAATAATCATTTTCTTATTTAGGGTTTCTGTTGCTGTGATGAAGCACCATGACTCAAAATTGAGTTGAGGAAGACAGGGTTTATTTGGCTTACATTCCATATCACTGTTCATCAGTCAGGATAGGAACCTGGAGGCAGGAGCTTATGCAAAGGCCATGAAGGAATACTTCTTACTAGCTTGCTCCCCATGGCTTACTCAGCCTGCTTTTGTATAGAACCCAGAAACACCAGCCCAGAGATTGTACCAACCACAGTTTGCTGGGCCATACCCACCAATCACTAACTAAGAAAATGCCCTACTGGGTTGCCTACAGCACAATCTTATGGAGGCATTTTCTCAGTTGAGGCTCCCTCCACTCAGATGATGCTAGTTTGTGTAAAGTTGACACAAAACTAGCCAGCACAATCACTATGGCTTTTTTCAAGCACCCTTACTGTTATTTCCACCACTTCCCCTCCATCCCCAATTGTATTGACCACCTTCTCTCCACTCCAATGAAAACCTCCCCTGTTTTCACTATTTCCCCTCACATCATTTGTGTATTGTTATTCTTCACTCTAGGGATCCTTCCCATGCCCTCCCCTCTGTGCTACCACTTGACTTTCATAGTTTCTGCACATACGCCAGTTTTCATATTCACATCTGAAGATTTGGAGGTAGGTATCACAGAAGAATGAGAACATGTGTCATTTGACTTTCTGTGTCTGTGTTAATTCACTTAATACAATATTTTCGAGTTCCATCCCTTTGCCTCTAGATTTCATTTTCTTTACAGATAAATAGTATTCCTAAGTGTATATGTACTGCATTCTCATTACCCACTCATTAGTTGAAAGCTATTTAGGTTATTTCCTTTTCCGAGTCTTTGTGAATAGAGTGGTAATGAACAAGACTGAGCAAGTATCTGGGGTAGGATGTCAAGAACTTTGGACACATGCCAAAGAACTTCATAGCATGCTTATCAGGTATGAGTTTTCCTGCATATGTATACACACTACATGTATGTCATGCCCACGGAGATCAGAAGCGGTATCAGTTCTTCTGGAACTGGAGATAAAGAATGTTGTGAGCCTCTAAGTAGGTAATGGCAATTTAAGCTTGGTCCTCTGCAAGAGAAAAATGCTGTTAACCACTGAGACATGAGACATGTCTTTCTCTTTTTTTTTTTCATTTTTCTTTATTAAGAAATTGTCTCCTCACTCTACATACCACCCACAGATCCCACCTCCTTCCTTCTCCAACCCCCAGCCCTCTCTTCCAAGCCACCCAACATCCCCACCTCTCCCAAATCAAGGTCTCCCATGTGGAGTCAGTAGAGCCCAGCACACTAAGCCCGAGCAAGTCCAAGCCCCTTCCCACTGCACCAAGGCTGCACAAGGCATCACACCACAGGCACCAGATTCCCAAAAGCCTGCCCAAATTTTTTTTATGAGGCTACAGTTACCCTGATATCGAAAACACACAAAGATGCAACAAAGTAAGAAGATTACAGACCAATCTCCCTCATGAACATTGATGCAAAAATACTCAATGGAATACTGCCCAACCGAATCCAGGAACACATCAAAAAATTTATCCCCCATGACCAAGTAGGCTTCATCCCAGGGATACAAGAATGGTTGAACATATGAAAATCTCTCAATGTAATACACCATATAAACAAACTGAAAGAAAACAACTGCATGATCATCTCATTAGATGCTGAAAAGGCCTTTGACAAAATCCAACACCCCTTCATGATAAAAGTTTTAGAGAGTTCTGAAATATAAGGAACATACCTAAACATAATAAAGGCAAAGTACAGCAAGCCAACACCTTAATGGAGAGAAACTCAAGAGAACTTCAAGTACTATATTGAATAAATATGGAGAGAGTGAACAGCATTGTCTTGTTCCTGCTTTTAGTAGAATCTCTTTGAACTTTTTGATGTTGGCTGTTTCTGTTTCCTTAGGGCTTATTTGTCTATTCAAATTGTTTATCTGGTCTTGGTTTAACTTCGGTATGTGGTACCTGTCTAGAAAAATTGTCTGTTTCCAATTTTGAAGAGTACATGTGTTAGAAGTATGACCTGATGATTCTCTGGATTTCCTCGTTGTCTGTTGTTATGTCTCCCTTTCCATTTCTGATTTTGTTAATTTGGATGCTCTCTCTCTTTCTGCCTTTTGGCTAGTTTGGATAAGGGCTTGTCTATCTTATTCATTTTCTCAAAGAACCAACTCTTTGTTTCACTGATTCTTTGATTTGTTCTCTTTGTTTGTATTTCATTGACTCCAACTCTCAATTTGATTATTTCCTGGCATCTCTTCCTCCTGGGTGAGTTTGTTTCTTTTTGTTCTAGAGCTTATAGGTGTGCTATTTAGTCACTAGTGTGAGATTTCTCCAATTTCTTTATGTGGGCATCTAGTGCTATGAATTTTCCTCTTAGCACTGCTTTCATAGTGTCCCATAAGTTTGAGTATGTAGTACATTCATTTTCATTGAATTGTAGGAAGTCTTTAATTTCTTTCTTCATTTCTTCCTTTACCCATTGGTGATTCAGTTGAGGATTATTCAGTTCCCATGAGATTGTAGGCCTTCTGTAATTTTTGTTGTTGTTGAAATCTAAATTTAAACCATGGTGGTCTGATAGACTACAGGAGGTTATTCTAACTTTTTTGTATCTATTGAGATTTGCTTTGTGACTGAGTATGTGATTGATTTTAGAGAAAGTTCCATGGGGTGCTACGGATAAGGTATATTCTTTATTGTTATGGTGGAATATTCTGTGGATATCTATTAGGTCCATTTGAGTCATAACATCTGTTAGATCCCTTATTTCTCTGTTAAGTTTCAATGTGGCAGATCTGTACAGTATTGAGAGTGGGATGTTGAAGTCTCCTACTACTAATGTGTGGAGTTTGATGTGCGATTTAAGCCTTATTAATGTTTCTTTTACATATGTTGGTGCCCTTGTATTTGGGGCATAAACATTCAGAATTGAGACTTCATCTTGGTGGATCTTTCTTGTGATGAGTATGTAATGTCCTTCCCAATCTCTTTTGATTGATTTTAGTTTGAAGTCTATGTTGTTAGAATTTAGGATAGCCACACCAGCTTGCTTCTTAAGTCCATTTGATTGGAAAGTCTTTTTCCAGCCTTTTACTCTGAGGCTCTGAGGTAATGTCTGTCTTTGCAGTTGAAGTGTGTTTGTTTTATGCAGCAGAAGGATGGATCCTGTTTTCGTACCCATTCTGTTAGCCTGTGTCTTTGTATGGGCAAATTGAGTCCATTGATAGTAAGAGATATTAATGACAAGTTATTGTTAATTCCTGTTATTTTTTTGTTGGTGGTGGCGTTTGTGTGTATGCATTTTCCTTCTTTGAGATTTGCTGCTATCTATTGCCTGGTTTTTTTTTTTTTTTTTTTTTGTGGGAGCAGCTAACTTCCTTGGGTTGGAGTTTTTCTTCTAGTACTTTCTATAGGGCTGGATTTGTGGATAGGTATTGTTTAATCTGGTTTTATCATGGAATAATTTTTTTTTCTGTCTATGATCATTGAAAACTTTACTGGGCATAGTATTCTGGGCTGGCATCTGTGATCCCTTAGTGTTTGCAAAAGGTCTGTCTAGGACCTTCTTGCTTTTAGACTCTCCTTTGAGAAGCTGGGTGTAATTCTGATAGGTCTTCCTTCATATGTTACTTGAACTTTTTCCTTTGCAGCTTGTAGATGTAACCTTCATGTTACATAAGAAACACAGAACCAATTGTAGAGTTAAAAGCCCAAGAGGTCAGAGCAATAGCTAAGAGCTAAAAACCTTAACCTTCACTGCCGCTGCTGTCCTCCTTAGCGAGTGCCCTAAGGTAGCTGCTGTATGATTACCAGATAAATTAAGGGTGATTGTGTGAAAACAGGCTTTCTTTCTGTAACCTTAAATTCCAATCCTGAAACAATTTCACTGTTAATTTCTTCTGTCTGAATCTGAATTTCTCTACAATTCATTTTAACAGGTTTAACAGGTTTTTCTAAAGCTTTTATCCTGGCACTCAAATTGACTATCTTTTTAAATAGTAAAATAAGGATAAGGAAAGTAATAATGTGCATAATCCCATCAACGTTAATCTTCTCATATAGTTGTTCCATTTGCAGACTGCCTAAAATTTTATCAAACAAAGCCCAATTTTCTACCAATGTACACATAAAACCCATTTTTTTTTAATGTGGAAAAAAATTTCTCTTTTAAATAGTTTTTTTCCTTTAAAATATCTGATATCTTAATTGACTTACCAAGTCTGCATAGAACAGTAGAAATCCGAGGGAATTCCAAAACAGCTACCTAGTGTCCAAGGTGTGAATCCAAAGACAGAGAGAGAGAGTGAGAGAGAGAGAGAGAGAGCACAAGAAAGCACAGCCCAGCCACAAGTTCTGGCTAAATGCTTAAATCTAGCCATGTGTTCCCGTTTGAGTCTCTTTAGCTCCAACCAGGTGTGCTGACATTTCAGCCAAAAGCAGCTCTATCTGCAGTTGAGTGTAGCTACTGCAATTAGCGGTAGTTCTGGCAGGCCTTAATTTTTCATAGCACCGGTGTAGCTACAGTCGGTCAGTCAGCCCTGGGGCCTAGGCCGAGCTTGCCCAAGCTGGGGAGTCGGGTAGTTGGCAGGCCGCCAAGATGCTACAACTGGCTATGTGTAGCTCAGGTGTGAGCGGGGACCCAAAAGGCCACAGGCAAGTGGCTTCTTCATGAATTTGTACCACAAACACTGGGCACCAGATGTAGATGAACAGTCTTATTAAATAAGAAACATAGAGTCAAATGCAGAGTTAAAAGCTTAAGAGGTCAGAGCAGTAGCTGAGAGCTGAAACTTAAAACCACCTTCTTACCCTTCCTGCTGCTACTGTCCTTCCCCTCAGAAAGAGACCTACTTCCTGTGTATCTGTCTTTTTATTGACTTTCTGTTCTGCCTTCTCATTGGTTGTAAACCCAACCACATGACCTCCTCATCACTGCCTGTCTATACAGACCTCCAGGTCTTCTATGGTTGGTATTGAGATTAAAGACATGTGTCTCCATCCTGGCTGTATCCTTGAACACACAGAGATCTGTCTGTCATGTGATCTGGATTAAGGGTGTCTGCCACCACTGCCCGGCTTCTGCTATGGCTTGCTATTAGCTCTGATCCCCAGGCAATTTTGTTTATTAAATACAAATAAAATCACTTTTCAGTACAAATAAAATATCACCATATTTCTCCTTTTCTATTTTAATATAGAGAAAAAAGGACAAAAGTTATAACTAATGTAAGAAAAACTATACACAATGTTATGACATTATGATTTTTTCCTGTTACATAAATTAATTTTAATTCATTTTACATTTGTTCAATATGTTAAATAAATATTTTATAAGCTTGTATTTTAAGATACTTTATAGTTTTCACTAGTGAATTTTATTAGAATATTATGATTTTTTGCTATTACATAAATTAATTTTAAATCATTTTACATTTGTTCACTGTTAAATAAATATTTTATGTGTTTATGTTCTTTTCCTTATATGTTTTCAATGTTTATTTATATTTTATTCAATTTTTAAATTTTTAAAGATGATAATACAATCACATTCCTTTCTTTTCTATTTCCTTCCCTTCTATATCCTCTCTTCCTGGTTACCTTTCAAATTCATGATCTCTTTTCCTTAATTATCTCACACACACACACACACACACACACACCCATAAATATATAATTACAGCATTCCCAGTCTATTTAGTGTTTCTTGTATTTGTATATGATTCAGAGCAACGACTTGATATTGGTAACCAGTTAAAAGGGTCATCCATGGGGAAGACTAATTCTTTAGCAGTCTGTAGTTCTTTGTTTAGGGGTGAACGCTATGAGATTTCCCCCTTTCAAGTGAGCATATTGATTGGTATTGTCTTTATTCAGGTCTTGTTTAGGCAGTCATATTGTTGAAATATCATGCGTGAAGCTTCCCTTTGATTTCTGGTTCCTACAAACTTTCCTCTTCCTCTTAATAATGTTCCCTGAGCCTTAGGCAAAGGAGTTGATATATATATATATATATATATATGTGTGTGTGTGTGTGTGTGTGTGTGTGTGTATCTTGGGGCTAGACACCCCACAATCACTTGTTCTCTGAATTTGAGTGGTTGTGATTTTGTGCAATGGTCTCTCTATTTTGCAAAGAGAAGCTTGTTTTGGTGAGGGGTGAGAGCTACACTTATTCGTAGTAACTGGAATTCACTTAGGAATTGTACTGATTTAGTCAAGTAGTAGTACTGCATTCTCCTCTAGGACGCATGACCTCACTAGCCCCAGCTAATTTCTTAGCTTTCAAGCACCTGGCATGATTTCCCTGCTGTTGAGTGGTCCTAAGTCTAATTAGAGAGCTGTTGGTGGGGTTTCAGCAGCAGTGGTGGAACGTTTGTGTTGGAGAGTTCCAAGGACGAATTTTTAGACAATAACAGATTCTTGAACTGAGCCATGAGTATGGTTGGAAATTGAAAGTGAACAGGAACGGAAGTACACATTTCTGTTCACAGAAGTCCAGTGGCTTCCACGAGATGAGATGTGGTCTGAAGAATGGTGTGACTACAAGCGACTTCCAGGAAATCAAGCGCAGGGATGCTCAGACTACAAGCGACTTCCACGAAAACAAGCGCCTCCTTGTTGCCATCCCAGTGATGGCAACCATCGATTAATTAACGTGCCGAAGAGACCGCCTCTGGGAGACAAGAGATCATCTCTGCTAGCCAGACCCGATGAAGGAGGCTACAGTAGATACTACTGTCACGTGGATTACCAAAAAAGTGATGAGGGCCGCTGTTTTTCTCAGAATCCAAGAAGTGGCCCACCCTACCAAAGAGGCCCTTATGGCTACCGATGGTCAAGAGATGAGTATGCCACAAGCCGACAGCCTCAGTACAGGGTCATGAGAAACGGCTTTAGAAGAAGACGTTTGTATTCTTCCCATTATTCAAGACAACGATCTCCCCATAAATGGGGCGCTCCTTTTTGGAGAGAATCACGTGTGGGCGGCAAGGACTCCCTACACAGCAGATTTGGCTCCAGTCTCAGCAGTAGAAGCAGGATGCGCTCCTTCCTTCAGTCTCGACATCGATGTAAAGAGAGAGCCATCCAGTTTTTGAAAACATCAAGAGATACTGTGCCTTCAGGTTCTTCATCCAAGGTGTTAAAAAGCCCCAGCCGGCTGACTGAGAAGGAACAGGCTGATGCTGCAAGCAAGTGGGCTAATGAAAATCCCAAGAAGTCAGAAGAAAATCACTTGGCTGAAATGTCCGAGTTTGAGACGGGATCCAAGGCACCGTTATGTATCAACCAGACAGAAGAACCCCAGTCCAACACAACAGCTGGCACAGAATTGTGTGAAGACAGCCAGCTTAGCAGTCGCTCAAAAGTGATTGCATCGAAAATCACGGAGATTGAGAAGGTTTACCGACAAGTCTGTGAAACTTTCGGGATGGTGGTGGAAAGGCTGGTTGAAAAGGATCGTTCCTTAGAAAAATCTATACAGTTTGCAATGAAGCAGAGTTTGCATGAAATAGGTGAGCAACATGTTGAAGAACTCAAGCATTTCATTATGGAGTATGATAATTCTACTCCAGATTTTGGAGGCCCTTTTTGAGAAGAATTAGGGCTCAGTTCAAACAAATTTTTAAAGCTTCTAGATTTTTCCCTTTGGACTTTTGAAATCCTTACTATTTTGTGATGAAGAGAAATACTTTATGATAACTGACCCCGTTGCTAGTATCAAATAAACATCTACAATAGTTTTTAAAGTCTCTTAATTAGAATGTTTTCCCTATGTGTAGAATCGTCTAATCCATCTTAATACATCCCCTCCCTTCCAAAAATGATGTTCAATTAATTTTTTAATGTTTGAAAAGGCAGTTCTGGAGAGAAGCTCTCTGTACTTAACTCATGATCAATAGTCTTCCATGATGTGCTGGTCTCCGGGGTATAATTTGTAGTTAGAGATCATTCCAGGTTGCATCATAGGCATTGTTAGCATTTTGAGTTGAGTTTCACTTGTTGCCTGCTTTTTTTCTGCTTTGCAACTTTCAGTGGTGTCAAAATATGCTGTCTTAAGGAAGTAGAACTTAGCTGTCTTGCAATATTTGCTTTGAGAATAATTCTTCTTTTGTATAGGAAAGAAGCACTTAAAAAAATCTCTAAAGGACACATTGAAACAAAACCTTCTTCTCAAGTCATTGAACTTAGTTTGTCTCTTCTATGAAGTGAGGCTCCTAACTGCTCTCTCTGAACAACATTATAGATAAGACCGATAGGAGGGGGTAACTTGAGACAAAGATGCATTTTAATTTGAAATTTCTCAGAAACTCTTCTGGTAGTGATAACAAATTAGACTATACAACAACCTGGAGTTTTGTTTTAGGCCTGTTCTTTATTAAAGAGGGACCTGACAAGGAGCTCATGATTAGGATAAAATGATAGATTTCTTGGTTAGTTTCCGTGATCTTAGTTCTGTAGACTTAGAGAATCTCCCTCTTCACATGTGTTATCATAGAAACAAGGCAGAATAAGGCATCACACCACAGGGAATGTGCTCTAAAAAGGCAGTTCATGAGCTAGGAAACAAGGAGGACCCTTAGAGGGACACATGGATCACCTTGGGAAGGAGAAACAGAGGATATCTACATGAGTAAACTGGGGGTGAGGGGGGCAGTGGGGGAAGGGTTTGGGGATTGAGAACATGGTTAACCTAGGGAACTTGGAGTGGGAGAGTAATGAAAGAGATGTCTGGATAGAGGGTGTCATTATGGGTCTAGGGAAAAACCTGGTGCTAGGGGAATTTCCAGGAATCCACAAGGATGACCCCAGAATAAACTACTAGCAATAGTGGAGAAGGTGCCTGAACTGGCGTAACCTGGTTGTCAGATCGATAAATATCCTGTCATCATAGAGCCTTCATCCAGTAACTGATGGAAGCAGGTAAAGAAATCCACAACCAAGAACCAGGCCGAGCTCCAGGAGCCAGTTGAGAGAGGGAATAAGAATGAGGAAGACGGGGTCAGGATCATGATGGGGAAATCTACAGAGACAACTGGACCAAGTTCGTGGAAACTCACGAACTTTAGACCAACAGCTGTGGAGCCCTCATGGGACTATACTACCCTCTGTATACGGGAGAAACTTGGTCTCTTTGAGGGGCCCCTGGCAGTGGGATCAGGATCTATCCCTGGTGCATGATCTGGCTTTCTGGATCCCATTACCTGTGGTGGGACACCTTGCTCACTCTTGACGCATGGTGGAGGAGCTTGGTCCTGACTCAACTAAATGTACCAGGCTTTCCTGTTCCCCCATGGAAGGACTAACCCTTTTGGAGGAGGGCATTGGTCATTGGGGGGAAAGGAGGGAGGAATTGGAGGAGCGTTGAGAGGGTGATCTGTAGTTGGTATGTAAATTGAATTAAAAAAATTAAAAAATAAAGCCATTTCGTGTACCCAGGATAAGACCTGGTCCCATTGCCAGCGGGTGGCATGAGGAGAACTTGTGGGGAAGCGGGAGAAGGGGAGGGAGGGAGAACTGGGGTTGGTAAGTAAAATTAAAAAAAAAGTATATAAAAAATTAAAATGAAAAAAGAAATGTGGCAAAAGACATCAAGGCCAGCAGAGCTCCCCTCAACTTGTAAGTGAGTCAGTGAAGAGAGAGGAGACAATTTGGACATTACACTCACTTCTTGATCCTTCCCAGCATAGCACTGAGCCAAAATACACAATTTGGGACAATAGGTACATTAAAAATCATGGTTTGAATTACATCTCAATTTGAAAATCTCCTTTTTTTGAGTCAAGGTTTTACAGTCTGGACCTAGGTAGACTGGAAACCATTGTGTACACCAGGCTGTCCTCAAAATCACAGAGATCCCCCTGCCTCTGCCTCCTGCATGCTGGGATTAAACACATGTGCTACCATCCTCAGTATTCTCTTCCTTATGGCCAAGATGTAAGAGGTATGATGCATACTTGTAGGCAGAGTTTTTTTTCCTTTGGGCCTCCATCTCACAATTTAAAAAATGACATGGAGACATACTATTAATAATGAAAAACTCAGCCTATAGCTTATGCTTGTCCCACTAGCTCCCATAACTTAACCCATTTATATCAATCTATGTTTTGCCTCATGACTTTTTACCTCTCTTCCATCTTGCAACTCCTGTTTCCTCTCCATGTGCCCTGGTGTCTGTCACATGCCTAGATGCATCTCTCTTCCTCACTTTCTGCCCGGAAGTCCTGTCCAACCTCTTTCCACCTAGCTATTGGCCATTCAGCTCTTTATTAAAGCAATCAGAAGGCGCCTTGGCAAAGACACATCTTCACAGTGTACAAAACAATTATTCCACACTACATACTTATTGATTATTTGCCAAGCTGGTCTTTGTGGTATTTTGATGTCACAGCTGGTTACGTGTATTTGTTGTTTCCTTCCCTTGGCTGCTTGCACAGCACCAAGTACTATGAAAATTAGTCCTCAGAGTGCAGACTTTCAGGTCAATTCCAGCTTGGATCCTTCCAGTCCGGTGTCTGAAGCACATGGTATTTTCAGCAAGAGAGACTTACCTCCAACTTCTGTGAGATGGTCAAGGGCAATGTCAATACCCCATATTGTTTTGGGACTTTCAAACTCCCCTTACCAACAACTCAAAAGGGAGTGTTTCATCCCTGGTACTGGGGATTTTGCTAGACAGTCTATGGCTTTTTATAGAAACATTGACATCTCAGCTGAGGGAATTTTCATTTAAAGTACAGACGTATACACATACACACACACACACACACACACACACACACACAGGAACACATACAAGTAACTTTAGATAAATAATCATTTTCTTATTTAGGGTTTCTGTTGCTGTGATGAAGCACCATGACTCAAAATTGAGTTGAGGAAGACAGGGTTTATTTGGCTTACATTCCATATCACTGTTCATCAGTCAGGATAGGAACCTGGAGGCAGGAGCTTATGCAAAGGCCATGAAGGAATACTTCTTACTAGCTTGCTCCCCATGGCTTACTCAGCCTGCTTTTGTATAGAACCCAGAAACACCAGCCCAGAGATTGTACCAACCACAGTTTGCTGGGCCATACCCACCAATCACTAACTAAGAAAATGCCCTACTGGGTTGCCTACAGCACAATCTTATGGAGGCATTTTCTCAGTTGAGGCTCCCTCCACTCAGATGATGCTAGTTTGTGTAAAGTTGACACAAAACTAGCCAGCACAATCACTATGGCTTTTTTCAAGCACCCTTACTGTTATTTCCACCACTTCCCCTCCATCCCCAATTGTATTGACCACCTTCTCTCCACTCCAATGAAAACCTCCCCTGTTTTCACTATTTCCCCTCACATCATTTGTGTATTGTTATTCTTCACTCTAGGGATCCTTCCCATGCCCTCCCCTCTGTGCTACCACTTGACTTTCATAGTTTCTGCACATACGCCAGTTTTCATATTCACATCTGAAGATTTGGAGGTAGGTATCACAGAAGAATGAGAACATGTGTCATTTGACTTTCTGTGTCTGTGTTAATTCACTTAATATAATATTTTCTAGTTCCAGCCTTTTGCCTCTAGATTTCATTTTCTTTACAGATAAATAGTATTCCTAAGTGTATATGTACTGCATTCTCATTACCCACTCATTAGTTGAAAGCTATTTAGGTTATTTCCTTTTCCGAGTCTTTGTGAATAGAGTGGTAATGAACAAGACTGAGCAAGTATCTGGGGTAGGATGTCAAGAACTTTGGACACATGCCAAAGAACTTCATAGCATGCTTATCAGGTATGAGTTTTCCTGCATATGTATACACACTACATGTATGTCATGCCCACGGAGATCAGAAGCGGTATCAGTTCTTCTGGAACTGGAGATAAAGAATGTTGTGAGCCTCTAAGTAGGTAATGGCAATTTAAGCTTGGTCCTCTGCAAGAGAAAAATGCTGTTAACCACTGAGACATGAGACATGTCTTTCTCTTTTTTTTTCATTTTTCTTTATTAAGAAATTGTCTCCTCACTCTACATACCACCCACAGATCCCACCTCCTTCCTTCTCCAACCCCCAGCCCTCTCTTCCAAGCCACCCAACATCCCCACCTCTCCCAAATCAAGGTCTCCCATGTGGAGTCAGTAGAGCCCAGCACACTAAGCCCGAGCAAGTCCAAGCCCCTTCCCACTGCACCAAGGCTGCACAAGGCATCACACCACAGGCACCAGATTCCCAAAAGCCTGCCCAAATTTTTTTTATGAGGCTACAGTTACCCTGATATCGAAAACACACAAAGATGCAACAAAGTAAGAAGATTACAGACCAATCTCCCTCATGAACATTGATGCAAAAATACTCAATGGAATACTGCCCAACCGAGTCCAGGAACACATCAAAAAATTTATCCCCCATGACCAAGTAGGCTTCATCCCAGGGATACAAGAATGGTTGAACATATGAAAATCTCTCAATGTAATACACCATATAAACAAACTGAAAGAAAACAACTGCATGATCATCTCATTAGATGCTGAAAAGGCCTTTGACAAAATCCAACACCCCTTCATGATAAAAGTTTTAGAGAGTTCTGAAATATAAGGAACATACCTAAACATAATAAAGGCAAAGTACAGCAAGCCAACACCTTAATGGAGAGAAACTCAAGAGAACTTCAAGTACTATATTGAATAAATATGGAGAGAGTGAACAGCATTGTCTTGTTCCTGCTTTTAGTAGAATCTCTTTGAACTTTTTGATGTTGGCTGTTTCTGTTTCCTTAGGGCTTATTTGTCTATTCAAATTGTTTATCTGGTCTTGGTTTAACTTCGGTATGTGGTACCTGTCTAGAAAAATTGTCTGTTTCCAATTTTGAAGAGTACATGTGTTAGAAGTATGACCTGATGATTCTCTGGATTTCCTCGTTGTCTGTTGTTATGTCTCCCTTTCCATTTCTGATTTTGTTAATTTGGATGCTCTCTCTCTTTCTGCCTTTTGGCTAGTTTGGATAAGGGCTTGTCTATCTTATTCATTTTCTCAAAGAACCAACTCTTTGTTTCACTGATTCTTTGATTTGTTCTATTTGTTTGTATTTTATTGACTCCAACTCTCAATTTGATTATTTCCTGGCATCTCTTCCTCCTGGGTGAGTTTGTTTCTTTTTGTTCTAGAGCTTATAGGTGTGCTATTTAGTCACTAGTGTGAGATTTCTCCAATTTCTTTATGTGGGCATCTAGTGCTATGAATTTTCCTCTTAGCACTGCTTTCATAGTGTCCCATAAGTTTGAGTATGTAGTACATTCATTTTCATTGAATTGTAGGAAGTCTTTAATTTCTTTCTTCATTTCTTCCTTTACCCATTGGTGATTCAGTTGAGGATTATTCAGTTCCCATGAGATTGTAGGCCTTCTGTAATTTTTGTTGTTGTTGAAATCTAAATTTAAACCATGGTGGTCTGATAGACTACAGGAGGTTATTCTAACTTTTTTGTATCTATTGAGATTTGCTTTGTGACTGAGTATGTGATTGATTTTAGAGAAAGTTCCATGGGGTGCTACGGATAAGGTATATTCTTTATTGTTATGGTGGAATATTCTGTGGATATCTATTAGGTCCATTTGAGTCATAACATCTGTTAGATCCCTTATTTCTCTGTTAAGTTTCAATGTGGCAGATCTGTACAGTATTGAGAGTGGGATGTTGAAGTCTCCTACTACTAATGTGTGGAGTTTGATATGCGATTTAAGCCTTATTAATGTTTCTTTTACATATGTTGGTGCCCTTGTATTTGGGGCATAAACATTCAGAATTGAGACTTCATCTTGGTGGATCTTTCTTGTGATGAGTATGTAATGTCCTTCCCAATCTCTTTTGATTGATTTTAGTTTGAAGTCTATGTTGTTAGAATTTAGGATAGCCACACCAGCTTGCTTCTTAAGTCCATTTGATTGGAAAGTCTTTTCCCAGCCTTTTACTCTGAGGTAATGTCTGTCTTTGCAGTTGAAGTGTGTTTGTTTTATGCAGCAGAAGGATGGATCCTGTTTTCGTACCCATTCTGTTAGCCTGTGTCTTTGTATGGGCAAATTGAGTCCATTGATAGTAAGAGATATTAATGACAAGTTATTGTTAATTCCTGTTATTTTTTTGTTGGTGGTGGCGTTTGTGTGTATGCATTTTCCTTCTTTGAGATTTGCTGCTATCTATTGCCTGTTTTTTTTTTTTTTTTTTGTGGGAGCAGCTAACTTCCTTGGGTTGGAGTTTTTCTTCTAGTACTTTCTATAGGGCTGGATTTGTGGATAGGTATTGTTTAATCTGGTTTTATCATGGAATAATTTTTTTTTCTGTCTATGATCATTGAAAACTTTACTGGGCATAGTATTCTGGGCTGGCATCTGTGATCCCTTAGTGTTTGCAAAAGGTCTGTCTAGGACCTTCTTGCTTTTAGACTCTCCTTTGAGAAGCTGGGTGTAATTCTGATAGGTCTTCCTTCATATGTTACTTGAACTTTTTCCTTTGCAGCTTGTAAATGTAACCTTCATGTTACATAAGAAACACAGAACCAATTGTAGAGTTAAAAGCCCAAGAGGTCAGAGCAATAGCTAAGAGCTAAAAACCTTAACCTTCACTGCCGCTGCTGTCCTCCTTAGCGAGTGCCCTAAGGTAGCTGCTGTATGATTACCAGATAAATTAAGGGTGATTGTGTGAAAACAGGCTTTCTTTCTGTAACCTTAAATTCCAATCCTGAAACAATTTCACTGTTAATTTCTTCTGTCTGAATCTGAATTTCTCTACAATTCATTTTAACAGGTTTAACAGGTTTTTCTAAAGCTTTTATCCTGGCACTCAAATTGACTATCTTTTTAAATAGTAAAATAAGGATAAGGAAAGTAATAATGTGCATAATCCCATCAACATTAATCTTCTCATATAGTTGTTCCATTTGCAGACTGCCTAAAATTTTATCAAACAAAGCCCAATTTTCTACCAATGTACACATAAAACCCATTTTTTTTTAATGTGGAAAAAATTTCTCTTTTAAATAGTTTTTTTCCTTTAAAATATCTGATATCTTAATTGACTTACCAAGTCTGCATAGAACAGTAGAAATCCGAGGGAATTCCAAAACAGCTACCTAGTGTCCAAGGTGTGAATCCAAAGACAGAGAGAGAGAGTGAGAGAGAGAGAGAGAGAGCACAAGAAAGCACAGCCCAGCCACAAGTTCTGGCTAAATGCTTAAATCTAGCCATGTGTTCCCGTTTGAGTCTCTTTAGCTCCAACCAGGTGTGCTGACATTTCAGCCAAAAGCAGCTCTATCTGCAGTTGAGTGTAGCTACTGCAATTAGCGGTAGTTCTGGCAGGCCTTAATTTTTCATAGCACCGGTGTAGCTACAGTCGGTCAGTCAG
Organism: Peromyscus eremicus; assembly: GCF_949786415.1. Lineage (NCBI taxonomy): Eukaryota > Metazoa > Chordata > Mammalia > Rodentia > Cricetidae > Peromyscus > Peromyscus eremicus. The sequence continues at coordinate 95,558,201 of NC_081439.1, read as the reverse complement.
CCCTGGGGCCTAGGCTGAGCTTGCCCAAGCTGGGGAGTCGGGTAGTTGGCAGGCCGCCAAGATGCTACAACTGGCTATGTGTAGCTCAGGTGTGAGCGGGGACCCAAAAGGCCACAGGCAAGTGGCTTCTTCATGAATTTGTACCACAAACACTGGGCACCAGATGTAGATGAACAGTCTTATTAAATAAGAAACATAGAGTCAAATGCAGAGTTAAAAGCTTAAGAGGTCAGAGCAGTAGCTGAGAGCTGAAACTTAAAACCACCTTCTTACCCTTCCTGCTGCTACTGTCCTTCCCCTCAGAAAGAGACCTACTTCCTGTGTATCTGTCTTTTTATTGACTTTCTGTTCTGCCTTCTCATTGGTTGTAAACCCAACCACATGACCTCCTCATCACTGCCTGTCTATACAGACCTCCAGGTCTTCTATGGTTGGTATTGAGATTAAAGACATGTGTCTCCATCCTGGCTGTATCCTTGAACACACAGAGATCTGTCTGTCATGTGATCTGGATTAAGGGTGTCTGCCACCACTGCCCGGCTTCTGCTATGGCTTGCTATTAGCTCTGATCCCCAGGCAATTTTGTTTATTAAATACAAATAAAATCACTTTTCAGTACAAATAAAATATCACCATATTTCTCCTTTTCTATTTTAATATAGAGAAAAAAGGACAAAAGTTATAACTAATGTAAGAAAAACTATACACAATGTTATGACATTATGATTTTTTCCTGTTACATAAATTAATTTTAATTCATTTTACATTTGTTCAATATGTTAAATAAATATTTTATAAGCTTGTATTTTAAGATACTTTATAGTTTTCACTAGTGAATTTTATTAGAATATTATGATTTTTTGCTATTACATAAATTAATTTTAAATCATTTTACATTTGTTCACTGTTAAATAAATATTTTATGTGTTTATGTTCTTTTCCTTATATGTTTTCAATGTTTATTTATATTTTATTCAATTTTTAAATTTTTAAAGATGATAATACAATCACATTCCTTTCTTTTCTATTTCCTTCCCTTCTATATCCTCTCTTCCTGGTTACCTTTCAAATTCATGATCTCTTTTCCTTAATTATCTCACACACACACACACACACACACACACACACACACACCCATAAATATATAATTACAGCATTCCCAGTCTATTTAGTGTTTCTTGTATTTGTATATGATTCAGAGCAACGACTTGATATTGGTAACCAGTTAAAAGGGTCATCCCTGGGGAAGACTAATTCTTTAGCAGTCTGTAGTTCTTTGTTTAGGGGTGAACTCTATGAGATTTCCCCCTTTCAAGTGAGCATATTGATTGGTATTGTCTTTATTCAGGTCTTGTTTAGGCAGTCATATTGTTGAAATATCATGCGTGAAGCTTCCCTTTGATTTCTGGTTCCTACAAACTTTCCTCTTCCTCTTAATAATGTTCCCTGAGCCTTAGGCAAAGGAGTTGAGATATATATATATATATATATGTGTGTGTGTGTGTGTATCTTGGGGCTAGACACCCCACAATCACTTGTTCTCTGAATTTGAGTGGTTGTGATTTTGTGCAATGGTCTCTCTATTTTGCAAAGAGAAGCTTGTTTTGGTGAGGGGTGAGAGCTACACTTATTCGTAGTAACTGGAATTCACTTAGGAATTGTACTGATTTAGTCAAGTAGTAGTACTGCATTCTCCTCTAGGACGCATGACCTCACTAGCCCCAGCTAATTTCCTAGCTTTCAAGCACCTGGCATGATTTCCCTGCTGTTGAGTGGTCCTAAGTCTAATTAGAGAGCTGTTGGTGGGGTTTCAGCAGCAGTGGTGGAACGTTTGTGTTGGAGAGTTCCAAGGACGAATTTTTAGACAATAATAGATTCTTGAACTGAGCCATGAGTATGGTTGGAAATTGAAAGTGAACAGGAACGGAAGTACACATTTCTGTTCACAGAAGTCCAGTGGCTTCCACGAGATGAGATGTGGTCTGAAGGATGGTGTGACTACAAGCGACTTCCAGGAAATCAAGCGCAGGGATGCTCAGACTACAAGCGACTTCCACGAAAACAAGCGCCTCCTTGTTGCCATCCCAGTGATGGCAACCATCGATTAATTAACGTGCCGAAGAGACCGCCTCTGGGAGACAAGAGATCATCTCTGCTAGCCAGACCCGATGAAGGAGGCTACAGTAGATACTACTCTCACGTGGATTACCAAAAAAGTGATGAGGGCCGCTGTTTTTCTCAGAATCCAAGAAGTGGCCCACCCTACCAAAGAGGCCCTTATGGCTACCGATGGTCAAGAGATGAGTATGCCACAAGCCGACAGCCTCAGTACAGGGTCATGAGAAACGGCTTTAGAAGAAGACGTTTGTATTCTTCCCATTATTCAAGACAACGATCTCCCCATAAATGGGGCGCTCCTTTTTTGAGAGAATCACGTGTGGGCGGGAAGCACTCCCTACACAGCAGATTTGGCTCCAGTCTCAGCAGTAGAAGCAGGATGCGCTCCTTCCATCAGTCTCGACATCGATGTAAAGAGAGAGCCATCCAGTTTTTGAAAACATCAAGAGATACTGTGCCTTCAGGTTCTTCATCCAAGGTGTTAAAAAGCCCCAGCCGGCTGACTGAGAAGGAACAGGCTGATGCTGCAAGCAAGTGGGCTAATGAAAATCCCAAGAAGTCAGAAGAAAATCACTTGGCTGAAATGTCCGAGTTTGAGACGGGATCCAAGGCACCGTTATGTATCAACCAGACAGAAGAACCCCAGTCCAACACAACAGCTGGCACAGAATTGTGTGAAGACAGCCAGCTTAGCAGTCGCTCAAAAGTGATTGCATCGAAAATCACGGAGATTGAGAAGGTTTACCGACAAGTCTGTGAAACTTTCGGGATGGTGGTGGAAAGGCTGGTTGAAAAGGATCGTTCCTTAGAAAAATCTATACAGTTTGCAATGAAGCAGAGTTTGCATGAAATAGGTGAGCAACATGTTGAAGAACTCAAGCATTTCATTATGGAGTATGATAATTCTACTCCAGATTTTGGAGGCCCTTTTTGAGAAGAATTAGGGCTCAGTTCAAACAAATTTTTAAAGCTTCTAGATTTTTCCCTTTGGACTTTTGAAATCCTTACTATTTTGTGATGAAGAGAAATACTTTATGATAACTGACCCCGTTGCTAGTATCAAATAAACATCTACAATAGTTTTTAAAGTCTCTTAATTAGAATGTTTTCCCTATGTGTAGAATCGTCTAATCCATCTTAATACATCCCCTCCCTTCCAAAAATGATGTTCAATTAATTTTTTAATGTTTGAAAAGGCAGTTCTGGAGAGAAGCTCTCTGTACTTAACTCATGATCAATAGTCTTCCATGATGTGCTGGTCTCCGGGGTATAATTTGTAGTTAGAGATCATTCCAGGTTGCATCATAGGCATTGTTAGCATTTTGAGTTGAGTTTCACTTGTTGCCTGCTTTTTTTCTGCTTTGCAACTTTCAGTGGTGTCAAAATATGCTGTCTTAAGGAAGTAGAACTTAGCTGTCTTGCAATATTTGCTTTGAGAATAATTCTTCTTTTGTATAGGAAAGAAGCACTTAAAAAAATCTCTAAAGGACACATTGAAACAAAACCTTCTTCTCAAGTCATTGAACTTAGTTTGTCTCTTCTATGAAGTGAGGCTCCTAACTGCTCTCTCTGAACAACATTATAGATAAGACCGATAGGAGGGGGTAACTTGAGACAAAGATGCATTTTAATTTGAAATTTCTCAGAAACTCTTCTGGTAGTGATAAGAAATTAGACTATACAACAACCTGGAGTTTTGTTTTAGGCCTGTTCTTTATTAAAGAGGGACCTGACAAGGAGCTCATGATTGGGATAAAATGATAGATTTCTTGGTTAGTTTCCGTGATCTTAGTTCTGTAGACTTAGAGAATCTCCCTCTTCACATGTGTTATCATAGAAACAAGGCAGAATAAGGCATCACACCACAGGGAATGTGCTCTAAAAAGGCAGTTCATGAGCTAGGAAACAAGGAGGACCCTTAGAGGGACACATGGATCACCTTGGGAAGGAGAAACAGAGGATATCTACATGAGTAAACTGGGGGTGAGGGGGGCAGTGGGGGAAGGGTTTGGGGATTGAGAACATGGTTAACCTAGGGAACTTGGAGTGGGAGAGTAATGAAAGAGATGTCTGGATAGAGGGTGTCATTATGGGTCTAGGGAAAAACCTGGTGCTAGGGGAATTTCCAGGAATCCACAAGGATGACCCCAGAATAAACTACTAGCAATAGTGGAGAAGGTGCCTGAACTGGCGTAACCTGGTTGTCAGATCGATAAATATCCTGTCATCATAGAGCCTTCATCCAGTAACTGATGGAAGCAGGTAAAGAAATCCACAACCAAGAACCAGGCCGAGCTCCAGGAGCCAGTTGAGAGAGGGAATAAGAATGAGGAAGACGGGGTCAGGATCATGATGGGGAAATCTACAGAGACAACTGGACCAAGTTCGTGGAAACTCACGAACTTTAGACCAACAGCTGTGGAGCCCTCATAGGACTATACTGCCCTCTGCATGCGGGAGAAACTTGGTCTCTTTGAGAGGCCCCTGGCAGTGGGATCAGGATCTATCCCTGGTACATGATCTGGTTTTCTGGATCCCATTACCTGTGGTGGGACATCTTGCTCACTCTTGACGCATGGTGGAGGAGCTTGGTCCTGACTCAACTAAATGTACCAGGCTTTCCTGTTCCCCCATGGAAGGACTAACTTTTTTGGAGGAGGGCATGGGTCGTTGGGGGGAAAGGAGGGAGGAATTGGAGGAGCGTTGAGAGGGTGATCTGTAGTTGGTATGTAAATTGAATTAAAAAATTAAAAAATAAAGCCATTTCGTGTACCCAGGATAAGACCTGGTCCCATTGCCAGCGGGTGGCATGAGAAGAACTTGCGGGGAAGCGGGAGAAGGGGAGGGAGGGAGAACTGGGGTTGGTAAGTAAAATTAAAAAAAAAGTATATAAAAAATTAAAATGAAAAAAGAAATGTGGCAAAAGACATCAAGGCCAGCAGAGCTCCCCTCAACTTGTAAGTGAGTCAGTGAACAGAGCGGAGACAATTTGGACATTACACTCACTTCTTGATCCTTCCCAGCATAGCACTGAGCCAAAATACACAATTTGGGACAATAGGTACATTAAAAATCATGGTTTGAATTACATCTCAATTTGAAAATCTCCTTTTTTTGAGTCAAGGTTTTACAGTCTGGACCTAGGTAGACTGGAAACCATTTTGTACACCAGGCTGTCCTCAAAATCACAGAGATCCCCCTGCCTCTGCCTCTGCCTCCTGCATGCTGGGATTAAACACATGTGCTACCATCCTCAGTATTCTCTTCCTTATGGCCAAGATGTAAGAGGTATGATGCATACTTGTAGGCAGAGATTTTTCCTTTGGGCCTCCAGCTCACAATTTAAAAAATGACATGGAGACATACTAATAATAATGAAAAGCTCAGCCTATAGCTTATGCTTGTCCCACTAGCTCCCATAACTTAACCCATTTATATCAATCTATGTTTTGCCTCATGACTTTTTACCTCTCTTCCATCTTGCAACTCCTGTTTTCTCTCCTTGTGCCCTGGTGTCTGTCACATGCCTAGATGCATCTGTCTTCCTCACTTTCTGCCCGGAAGTCCTGTCCAACCTCTTTCCACCTAGCTATTGGCCATTCAGCTCTTTATTAAAGCAATCAGAAGGTGCCTTGACAAAGACACATCTTCACAGTGTACAAAACAATTATTCCACACTACATACTTAATGATTTTTTCCAAGCTGGTCTTTGTGGTACTTTGATGTCACAGCTGGTTAGGTGTATTTGTTGTTTCCTTCCCTTGGCTGATTGAACAGCACCAAGTACTGTGAAAACTAGCCCTCAGGGTGCAGACTTTCAGGTCAGTTCCAGCTTGGATACTTCCAATCCTGTGTCTGAAGCACATGGTATTTTCAGCAAGAGAGACTTACCTCCAACTTTTGTGAGATGGTCAAGGGCAATGTCAATACCCCATATTGTTTTGGGACTCTCAAACTCCCCTTACCAAAAACTCAAAAGGGAGTTTTTCATCCCTGTTACTAGAGATTTTGCTAGACAGTCTATGGCTTTTTGTAGAAACATTGACATCTGAGGTGGGGGAATTTTCATTTAAAGTACAGATGTACACACACACACACACACACACACACACACACACAAACACACACACACACACACACACAAGTAATATTAGATAAATAATCATTGTCTTATTTAGGGTTTCTGTTGCTGTGATGAAGCACCATGACTCAAAAATGAGTTGAGGAGGAAAGGGTTTATTTGGCTTACATTCCATATCACTGTTCATCAGTCAGGACAGGAACCTGGAGGCAGGAGCTGATGCAAAGGCCATGAAGGAATACTTCTTACTAGCTTGCTCCCCATGGCTTACTCAGCCTGCTTTCGTATAGAACCCAGAACCACCAGACCAGAGATTGTACCCCCCACAGTTTGCTGGGCCAAACCCATGAATCACTAACTAAGAAAATGCCCTACAGGCTTGCCTACAGCCCAATCTTTTGGAGGCATTTTCTCAGTTGAGTCTCCCTCCACTCAGATGATGCTAGTTTGTGTAAAGTTGACACAAAACTAGCCAGCACAATTGCTGTGGCTTTTTTCAAGCAACCTTACTGTTATTTACACCTCTTCCTCTCCATCCCCATTTGTATTGACCACCTTCTCTCCACTCCAATGAAAATCTCCCCTGTTTTCACTATTTCCCCTCACATCATTTGTATATTGTTATTCTTCATTCTAGGGCTCCTTCCCATGCCCTCCCCTCTGTGCTACCACTTGACTTTCACAGTTTCTGAATTTACTCAGGTTTAATATTCACATCTGAAGATTTGGAGTTAGGAATCACAGAAGAATGGGAACATGTGCCATTTGACTTTCTGTGTCTGGGTTAATTCACTTAATACAATATTTTCTAGTTCCATCCCTTTGCCTCTAGATTTCATTTTCTTTACAGATAAATAGTATTCCACAGTGTATATGTACTGCATTCTCATTACCTCTTCATTAGTTGAAAGCTATTTAGGTTATTTCTCTTTCCTAGTCTATGTGAATAGAGTGGTAATGAACAAGACTGAGCAAGTATCTGGGGTAGGATGTCAAGAACTTTGGACACATGCCAAAGAACTTCATAGCTTGCTTATAAGGTATGAGTTTTCCTGCATATATATGCACACTACATGTATGTCATGCCCACAGAAATCAGAAGAGGTGTCAGTTCTTCTGGAACTGGAAATAAAGAATGTTGTGAGCCTCTAAGTAGGTTATGGGAATTGAAGCTTGGTCCTCTGCAAGAGAAAAATGCTGTTAACCACTCAGACATGAACCATTTCTTTCTCTTTTTTCATTTTTCTTTATTAAGAAATTGTCTCCTCACTCTACATACCACCCACAGATCCCACCTCCTTCCTTCTCCAACCACCAGCCCTCTCTTCCAAGCCACCCAACATCCCCACCTCTCCCAAATCAAGGTCTCCCATGTGGAGTCAGTAGAGCCCAGCACATTAATCCCAAGCATGTCCAAGCCCCTTCCCACTGCACCAAGGCTGCACAAGGCATCACACCACAGGCACCAGATTCCCAAAAGCCTGCCCAAATTTTTTTATGAGGCTACAGTTACCCTGATATCGAAAACACACAAAGATGCAACAAAGTAAGAAAATTACAGACCAATCTCCCTCATGAACATTGACGCAAAAATACTCAATGGAATACTGGCCAACCGAATTCAGGAACACATCAAAAAATTTATCCACCATGACCAAGTAGGCTTCATCCCAGGGATGCAAGGGTGGTTGAACATATGAAAGTCTGTCAATGTAATACACCATATAAACAAACTGAAAGAAAACAACCGCATGATCATCTCATTAAATGCTGAGAAGGCCTTTGACAAAATCCAACACCCCTTCATGATAAAAGTTTTAGAGAGTTCAGAAATACAAGGAACATACCTAAACATAATAAAGGCAATTTACAGCAAGCCAACAGCTTGATGGAGAGAAACTCAAAAGAACTTCAAGTACTATATTGAATAAATATGGAGAGAGTGAACAGCATTGTCTTGTTACTGCTTTTAGTAGAATCTCTTTGAACTTTTTGATGTTGGCTGTTTTCTTGCTGTAAATTATAAATTTACAGTAAATGTAGTATGTTCAACCATCCTTGCATGTCTTGGATGAAGCCTACTTGATTATGGTGGATCCTTTTTTTTTATGTGTTTTTGGATTTGGTTTGCCAATATTTTATTGAGTATTTTTGCATCAATGTTAATGAGGGAGATTGGTCTGTAATTCTCTTTCTTTGTTGAATGTTTGTTTGGCTTGGGAATCAGAGTAACTGTAGCCTCATAAAAGGAGTTTGGTAATGTCCCTTCTGTTTCTATTGTGTGGAATAATCTGCAGAGTGTTGGTATTAACTCTTCTTTAAAAATCTGGTAGAATTCTGTGTTGAAACCATCTTGTCCTGGGATTTTTTTGGTTGGGAGACTTTTAATGTCTGTTTCTATTTCCTTAGGGGTTATTGGTCTATTCAAATTGTTTATCTGGTCTTGATTTAACTTTGGTATGTGGTACCTGTCTAGAAAAATGGTCTGTTTCCAATTTTGAAGAGTACAGGTGTTCGAAGTATGACCTGATGATTCTCTGGATTTCCTCGTTGTCTGTTGTTATGTCTCCCTTTCCATTTCTGATTTTGTTAATTTGGATTCACTCTCTCTCTCTGCCATTTGGTTAGTTTGGATAAGGGCTTGTTTATCTTATTCATTTTCTCAAAGAACCAACTCTTTTTTTCATTGATTCTTTGGTTTGTTCTCTTTGTTTGTATTTCATTGACTCCAACTCTCAATTTGATTATTTCCTGGCATCTCTTCCTTCTGGGTGAGTTTGTTTCTTTTTGTTCTAGAACTTATAGGTGTGCTATTTAGTCACTAGTGTGAGATTTCTCCAATTTTTTTTATGTGGGCATCTAGTGCTATGAATTTTCCTCTTAGCACTGCTTTCATAGTGTCCCATAAGTTTGAGTATGTAGTACATTCATTTTCATTGAATTGTAGGAAGTCTTTAATTTCTTTCTTCATTTCTTCCTTTACCCATTGGTGATTCAGTTGAGGATTATTCAGTTCCCATGAGATTGTAGGCCTTCTGTAATTTTTGTTGTTGTTGAAATCTAACATTAAACCATGGAGGTCTGATAGACTACAGGAGGTTATTCTAACTTTTTTGTATCTATTGAGATTTGCTTAGTGACCGAGTATGTGGTTGATTTTAGAGAAAGTTCCATGGGGTGCTACGGATAAGGTATATTCTTTATTGTTATGTTGGGATATTCGTGGATATCTATTAGGTCCATTTGAGTCATAACATCTGTTAGATCCCTTATTTCTCTGTTAAGTTTCAATGTGGCAGATCTGTATAGTATTGAGAGTGGGATGTTGAAGTCTCCTACTACTAATGTGTGGAGTTTGATGTGCGATTTAAGCTTTATTAATGTTTCTTTTACATATGTTGGTGCCCTTGTATTTGGGGCATAAATATTCAGAATTGAGACTTCATCTTGGTGGATCTTTCTTGTAATGAGTATGTAATGGCCTTCCCAATCTCTTTTGATTGATTTTAGTTTGAAGTCTATGTTGTTAAAATTTAGGATAGCCACACCAGCTTGGTTCTTAAGTCCATTTGATTGGAAATTCTTTTTCCAGCCTTTTACTCTGAGGTAGTGTGTTTCTTTGCAGTTGAGGTGTGTTTCTTGTATGCAGCAGGATGGATCCTGTTTTCATATCCATTCTGTTAGCCTGTGTCTTTTTATGGGCAAATTGAGTCCATTGATAGTAAGAGATATTAATGACCAGTGGTTGTTAATTCCTGTTATTTTTTTTGTTGGTGGTGTTTGTGTGTATGCATTTTCCTTCTTTGAGATTTGCTGCTATTTATTGCCTTTTTTTTTTGTGGGAACAGCTAACTTCCTTGGGTTGGAGTTTTCCTTCTAGTACTTTCTATAGGGCTGGATTTGTGGATAGGTATTGTTTAATCTGGTTTTATCATGGAATACTTTGCTTTTCTGTCTATGGTCATTCAAAACTTTACTGGGTATAGTATTCTGGGCTGGCATCTGTGATCCCTTAGTGTTTGCAAAAGGTCTGTCTAGGACCTTCTTGCTTTCAGAATCTCCTTTGAGAAGCTGGGTGTAATTCTGATAGGTCTTCCTTCATATGTTACTTGAACTTTTTCCTTTGCAGCTTGTAGATGTAACCATCAAGTTAAATAAGAAACACAGAGTCAATTGCAGAGTTAAAAGCCCAAGAGGTCAGAGCAATAGCTAAGAGCTAAAAACCTTAACCTTCACTGCCGCTGCTGTCCTCTTTAGCGAGTGCCCTACTTCCTGTGTATCTGTCTTTATATACTTTTTTCTGTTCTGCCTTCTCATTGGTTGTAAACCCAACCACATGACCTCTTTGTGACTGCCCATCTATACAGGACTCCAGGTCTTCTATGGTTCGTATTGAGATTAATGGTGAGTGTCTCCATGCTGGTTGTATCCTTGAACACACAGAGATCTACCTAGCTCTGCCTCCCAAGTCCTGGGATTAAAGGCATGCACCACCACCACCAGGCTTCTGCTATGGCTTGCTATTAGCTCTGACCCCCAGGCAAATTTACTTATTAACATAGAAATAAAATCACATTTCAGTACAGATAAAATATCACCATATTTCCCCTTTTCTATTTTAATAAAACAGATATAATAATATAAGAAAACTATATACAAAAGTACAATAACTATATACCATATATACAAGCAATAGATACATAAAAAATGTCTAGTGCATTTTTATTTGACAAATTCAGAGAAAATAATTCCATTATCTATCCTATTTTGGTAAGTGCAAAATGTACCTAATTCACTTTCTATCCTAACTAATCTTCAGTTATAACTAACTAAATTTCAACTCCCTCCGAGACCCAAGAAGGAAATAATATTAGCTAACAAAAATAAAAACAGGAAGTGCATGCAAGCAACTTCCAAACATGTGAGTTGACAGTAACAGCCAGCTGCCTAGACAGTCACCTGAGGTTTCTCCACAGTGTTGGGACACCATCTTCAGCCTATAGGCTTAGTGTATCTGACAGACTCATTTGTGAACTAGGATGTACACAATGTCAACAGTTCGACCTCACATTTGGTGAGAGCAGTCAACATACCAGAAACACCTGAATTCCAATAGTGTCATGTCATGATTCAGGATTTTAAATTCTGGAGATTGTTGATGTTTTTTTAATTCAGCTGTCCATTCTTCTTGGCTATGTGTGTGTTTGACTTCATCTCAACATCCCATTCTTCTCCACATCCCTCTATTAAATGCCAGTCTACCACTGAGAGGTGTGAGCTTAGTTACTCTTCAAATATAACTGTTTTTGGGGGGGAGAGGAGGGGGCAGGAGGGGAGAGAACAAGGGAATCCATGGCGGATTTGTAGAATTAAATTATATTGTAAAATAAAATAAAAAGAATAACTGTTTCAGCTGCTGTTCCACTGCACATCAGAAGCCATCGGCCCACTGCCTGTTCAGTTGTCTTTGGAGAAAAGGGCACTGTACCTTTTCCCGATTGCAAAGGCCACTTCAGGGATGGTGCCCTATTATCCTGGCTTCAGAAGATGCCTTTTTTTAAAGCCACAACCACACTTGTCTTGGCAAGAATTGGTAGTCCTTTGTTTTGTGTCCTGTCTGTCCATTTTGTCGTATTTGTCAGCAGTTAATTTGAGGATACTTTGTTGTCCAGTGGCTAACTTTTGCCACGATGAAAGTTAACTCCATATGCAGTTTCTTCAATGCCTATATTTTTCTGAAGTAGATTGGTACTGTCAGGAGCCGATATGTCTCATAGTCATAACAAAAAAGAAAAATTTTTCTAAGTTATTAAAACACTTTAAATGCCATATTCTGTAGCTCTCTGATGGGTTTGAAGAGGACCTGTCTATCTAAAATATATCTGCTCAATCTTGAAAACATACCTAATATGACTACAAGTTCTATTGTAATGTCTAACTACTAACTTTCATTTCTTTATATCCTGATAGTTGGTAATAATGACATTCAAGGATCAGCAAATTGCATTACATTGTTAAATGAACAGTATAAGTACAATATCTTGAACAAGATTAGAAATTTACGTATATCTTTCTCTAACAATATCAATCTAAATATATATAATTTGTATACAATAAAAAAAATCCAATCCAGTGTAAAGTATTTAAAACTAGTAACTGTCTTTTTTTTAAACAAGAACCTTAAATCTATTCTCCTTTGTTTAGCCCTTTTCCTAACCCTTAACAACAACTTGTAACCAACCCTCCTAAACAATGAAAATTATCCCAGACACAAAACTCATTAAAAGACCAAAAATCCACCTGCTCCACACCACCTCTTTGGGAATGTGGGCATTGTATTCTTTTTTTTTTTTTTTTTTTTTGCTTGCATTTACACATATAATTATCCACATCACAAATGTATCCACATACACATACATAGATGTATCCATTTTTAACATCAACACTTTGAAGAATCATCAGCTAATTTTAAAATGGAAACCAACCATAATTAACTTTTAAATTTAATATTTGCAGGTATAAGAAACCACAAAATACATACATCCCCTCTGACCTTCTACCATATCCCATGTACACTCAGTCTGTTCAGACATTTCTCAGATATTTACTTCAGACATATTCTGCATTTTCCTTTCCTTTTTTTTTTTTTTGTTTGTTTGTTTGTTTGTTTTCATTGTTTTTTTTTAAATTTTTATTTTGCAATACAATTAAGTTCTACATACAGGCACAGATTCCCTTGTTCTCCCCCGTCACGCCCCCCTCACCTTCCCCCCAGCCCGCCACCCATTCCAATCTCCTCCAGGGCAAAGCCTTCCCCACAGACTGAGATCAACCTGGTGGACTCAGTCCAGGTAGGTCCAGTCCCCTCCTCCCAGGCCGAGCCAAGCGACCCTGCATAAACCCCAGGTTTCAAACAGCCGACTCATGCAATGAGCACAGGACCCAGTGCCAGTGCCTGGATGCCTCCCAAACAGATCAGGCCAATCAACTGTCTCACCCACTCAGAGGGCCTGATCCAGTTGGTGACCCCTCAGCCATTGGTTCATATTTCATGTGTTTCCGTTTGTTTAGCTATTTGTCTCTGTGCTTTATCCGACCTTGGTCTCAACAATTCTCTCTCATATAAACCCTCCTCATTCTCGCTAATTGGACTCCCAGAGATCCACCTGGGGCCTAGTCATGATCTCTGCATCCAGATCCCTCAGTAGTTGGATGAGGTTTCTAGCATGACAATTAGGGTGTTTGGCCATCCCATCACCAGAGTAGGTCAATTCGGACTGTCTCTCGACCATTGCCAGCAGTCTGTTGTGGGGGTATCTTTGTGGATTTCTGTGGGCCTCTCTAGCACTTTGTTTCTTCCTATTCTCATGTGGTCTTCATTTACCATGGTCTCCTATTCCTTGTTCTCCCTCTCTGTTGTTGATCCAGCTGGAATCCCCCACTCACCCAAGCTCTCTTTCCCTCGACCCTCGCCCTTCACTACTCCCACTCCTGTCCAGGCTGTTCATGTAGATCTCATTCCATTTCTCTGTCATTGGGCGATCCCTGTGTCTTTCTTGGGGTCCTGATTTCCAGGTAGCCTCCCTGGTGATGTGAGTGGCAGTCCAGTCATCCTTGTTCCACATCTAGTATCCTGTTATGAGTGAGTACATACCATGTTTGTCTTTCTGAGTCTGGGATACCTCACTCAGGATGATTTTTTCTAGGTCCATCCATTTGTCTGCAAACCTCATGATGTCATTGTTTTTCTCTGCTGAGTAGTATTCCATTGTGTATATGTACCACATTTTGTTTATCCATTCTTCAGTTGAAGGGCATCTAGGTTGTTTCCATGTTCTAGCTATTACAAACAACGCTGATATGAACATAGCTGAACAAGTGCTCTTGTGGTGTGGTTGAGCATTCCTTGGGTATATGCCCAAGAGTGGTATAGCTGGATCTTGGGGGAGATGGATTCCCAATTTTCTAAGAAAGCGCCATATTGATTTCCAAAGTGGTTGTACAAGCTTGCATTCCCACCAGCAGTGGAGGAGAGTTCCCCTAGCTCCACATCCTCTCCAGCATAAGGTGTCTTCAGTGTTTTTGATCTTAGCCATTCTGACAGGCGTAAGGTGGTATCTCAGAGTTGTTTTGATTTGCATTTCCCTGATGATTAGGGATGTTGAGCAATTCCTTAAATGTCTTTCAGCCATTTGAGTTTCCTCTGTTGAGAATTCTCTGTTTAGTTCTATAGCCCATTTCTTAATTGGACTGTTGGGCATTTTGATGTCTAATTTCTTGAGTTCCTTATATATTCTGGCTATCAGTCCTCTGTCAGATGTGGGATTGGTGAATATCTTTTCCCATTCTGTAGGCTGTCGCTTTGCCTTGTTGACCGTATCCTTTGCCCTACAAAAGCTTCTCAGTTTCAAGAGGTCCCATTGATTGATTGTTTCTCTCAGTGTCGGTGCTACTGGTGTTCTATTTAGAAAGTGTTCTCCTATGCCAATGTGTTCAAGACTACTTCCTACTTTCTCTTCTAGCAGGTTCAGAGTAGCTGGATTTATGTTGAGGTCCTTGATCCACTTGGACTTAATGGAAGATGCTTTCTTTTTTCCATTGTGCACTTTTGGCTTCTTTGTCAAAAATTATTTGTTCATAGGTGTGCGGATTAATGTCAGGGTCTTCAATTCGATTCCATTGGTCCACATGTCGGTTTTTATGCCAGTACCAAGCTGTTTTTATTACTGTAGCTCTATAGTACAGCTTGAAGTCAGGGATCGTGATGCCTCCAGAGGTTGTTTTATTGTACAGGATTCTTTTGGCTATCCTGGGTTTTTTGTTTTTCCATATGAAGTTGAGTATTATTCTTTCCAGGTCTGTGAAGAATTGTGTTGGTATTTTGATGGGGATTGCATTGAATCTGTAGATTGCTTTTGGTAAGATTGCCATTTTTACTATGTTAGTTCTGCCTATCCATGAGCATGGGAGATCTTTCCATTTTCTGACATCTTCTTCAATTTCTTTTTTCAGGGACTTAAAGTTCTTGTCATATAGGTCCTTCACTTGCTTGGTTAGTGTTACCCCAAGGTATTTTATGTCATTTGTGGCTATAGTAAAGGGTGATGTATCTCTGATTTCCTTCTCCGCTTTTTTGTCCATTGTATATAGGAGGGCTACTGATTTTTTTGAGTTGATCTTGTATCCTGCTATGTTGCTGAAGGTGTTTATAAGTTGTATCAGTTCCTTGGTGGAATCTTTGGGGTTGCTCAAGTATACTATCATGTCATCTGCAAATAGGGAAAGCTTGACTTCTTCCTTTCCAATTTGTATCCCCTTAATCTCCTTATGTTGTCTTGTTGCTCTGGCTAGAACTTCAAGTACTATATTGAATAAGTATGGGGAGAGCGGACAGCCTTGCCTCGTTCCTGATTTTAGTGGAATTGCTTTGAGTTTCTCTCCATTTAATTTGATGTTGGCTGTTGGCTTGCTGTAAATTGCCTTTATTATGTTTAGGTATGTTCCCTGTATTCCTGATCGCTCCAAGACCTTTATCATGAAGGGGTGTTGGATTTTGTCAAATGCCTTTTCAGCATCTAGTGAGATGATCATGTGGTTTTTTTCTTTGAGTTTGTTTATATGGTGTATCACATTGACAGACTTTCGTATGTTGAACCATCCTTGCATTCCTGGAATGAATCCTACTTGATCATGGTGGATAATTGTTTTGATGTGTTCTTGGAGTCTGTTTGCCAGTATTTTATTGAGTATTTTTGCATCAATGTTCATGAGGGAGATCAGTCTGTAGTTCTCTTTCTTTGTTGTATCCTTGTTTGGTTTGGGAATCAGGGTAATTGTAGCCTCATAGAAGGAGTTTGGTAATGTTCCTTCTGTTTCTATTGTATGGAACAATTTAGAGAGTATTGGTATTAACTCTTCTTTGAAGATCTGGTAGAATTCTGCACTGAAACCATCTGGTCCTGGGCTTTTTTTGGTTGGGAGACTTTTAATGACTGTTTCTATTTCGTTAGGGGTTATTGGACTATTTAAATAGTTTATCTGGTCTTGATTTAATTTAGGTATGTGGTACCTATCCAGAAAATTATCCATTTCTTTTAGGTTTTCCAGTTTTGTGGAATAGAGGTTTTTGAAGTATGACCTGATGATTCTCTGGATTTCCTCAATGTCTGTTGTTGTGTCCCCCTTTTCATTTCTGATTTTGTTGATTTGGATGCTCTCTCTCGGTCTTTTGGTTACTTTGGATAAGGGCTTGTCTATCTTGTTGATTTTCTCAAAGAACCAACTCTTTGTTTCATTAATTTTTTTGTATTGTTCTCTTTGTTTCTATTTTATTGATTTCAGCTCTCACTTTGATAATTTCCTGGCATCTATTTTTCCTGGGAGACTTTGCTTCTTCCTGTTCTAGAACTTTCAGGTGTGCTGTTAAGTTACTAGTGTGAGATTTCTCCAGTTTATTTATGTGGGCATTTAGTGCTATCAATTTCCCTCTTAGTACTGCTTTCATAGTGTCCCATAGGTTTGGATATGTGGTGTCTTCATTTTCGTTGATGTCTAGGAAGTCTTTAATTTCTTTCTTTATTTCTTCCTTAACCCATTGATGATTCAGGTGGGTATTGTTCAGTTTCCATGAGATTGTAGGTTTTCTGTAGTTTTTGTTGTTGTTGAAATCCAACTTTAGACCATGGTGGTCTGATAGAACACAGGAGGTTATTCCAATTGTTTTGTATCTGTTTAGATTTGTTTTGTGACCAAGTATGTGGTCGATTTTAGAGAAGGTTCCATGGGGTGCTGAGAAGAAGGTATATTCTTTTTTGTTAGGATGGAATGTTCTGTAGATGTCGATTAAGTCCATTTGAGTCATGACATCAGTTAAGTCCTTTATTTCTCTGTTAAGTTTTGATTTGGGGGATCTGTCCAGTGGTGAAAGTGGGGTGTTGAGGTCTCCCACTATTAATGTGTGGGGTTTTATATGTGATTTAAGCTTTAATAATGTTTCTTTTACATATGTGGGTGCCCTTGTGTTTGGGGCATAAATGTTCAGAATTGAGACTTCATCTTGGTGGATCTTTCCTGTGATGAGTATGTAATGCCCTTCTTGATCTCTTTTGATTGATTTTAGTTTGAAGTCTATTTTGCTGCATATCAGGATGGCTACACCCGCTTGTTTCTTAAGACCGTTTGATTGGAAAGTCTTTTCCCAGCCTTTTATTTTTAGGTAGTGTCTATCTTTGAATTTGAGATGTGTTTCTTGTATGCAGCAGAAAGATGGGTCCTGCTTTCGTATCCATTCTGTAAGCCTATGTCTTTTTATAGGTGAATTAAGTCCATTGATATTGAGGGATATTAATGTCCAGTGATTGTTCATTCCTGTTATTTTTTGGTGGTGATGTGTGTGTACTTTTCTTCGTTGGGGTTTACTGCTGTGGCTTTATCTATTGCCTGCATTTTCGAGGGTGTATCTGACTTCCTTAGGTTGGAATTTTCCTTCTAGTGCTTTCTGTAGGGCTGGGTTTGTGGATAAATATTGTTTAAATCTGGCTTTGTCATGGAATGTCTTGTTCACTCCATCTATGTTGATTGAAAGTTTTGCTGGGTATATTAGTCTAGGCTGACATCCATGGTCTCTTAGTGTCTGCATTACATCTGTCCAGGACCTTCTGGCTTTCAAAGTCTCCATTGAGAAATCGGGTGTTATTCTGATAGGTTTGCCTTTATATGTCACTTGGCCTTTTTCCTTTGCTGCTCTTAATATTCTTTCCTTATTCTGTACGTTTAATTGTCTAATTATTATGTGGCGAGGGGACTTTTTTGGGGGGTCTAGTCTGTTTGGTGTTCTATAGGCTTCCTGTATCTTCATAGGCATTTCCTTCTTTAAGTTGGGAAAGTTTTCTTCTATGATCTTGTTGAATATATTTTCTGTGCCCTTGAGTTGGTATTCTTCTCCTTCTTCTACCCCTATTATTCGTAGGTTTGGTCTTTTCATGGTGTCCCAAATTTCTTGGACATTTTGGTTCATGACTTTGTTGACTTTAGTGTTTTCTTTGACTGATGAATCTATTTCTTCTATTGTGTCTTCAACGCTAGAGATTCTCTCTTCCATCTCTTACATTCTGTTGATTATACTTGCATCTGAAGTTCCCAATCGTTTTCTCAGATTTTCTATTTCCAGCATTCCCTCTGTTTGTGTCTTCTTCATTTTTTCTATTTCCCTTTTCAGGTCTTGGACTGTTTCCTTCATTTGTTTCATTGATTTTTCTTGATTTTCTTTCAGTACTTTATTGTTTTCTTCCAGTACTTTATTGATTTCTTCTAATTTGTTTGCCCTTTCCTCTAGTTGTTTACAGCGTTCTTCACATTTCTTTGTCTTTTCCTCTACACGAGCCTCTAGCTTCTTCATGATGACATTCATAAGGCTATTTTCTTCTGCTTCTTCCAATTTCTGATGTTCAGGTCTAGGTGTTGGAGGAGGGCTAGGGCCTGGTGATGGTGTATTGCTATTCATTTTGTTGTATGTGTTTCTGCCTTGACATCTGCCCATCTCCTTGTGGTTCGTTCTTGGCCTATCCGCACACTTGGTTCAGACAGAGCTGACAGATTCAGGAAGTCTTTCTCTCTTGTCCAGATGGGAGCTCTCTGTGCTGTGCTGTGCTGTGCTGTGCTTCAGAAGGGAAGTCCGAAGCCAGATGGGAGCTGGGGGCCGGCCTCTAAGTCTCAGGAAGAGGCTTGGGGCTCAGGCGGATGGGCGTGGGGGCAGGGCATGGAGACTGCAGGGTCTGCCAGGGGTCTTAGAGAAGGGGATCCTTCCCGGTGGGGCTAGAAGGGCACCTGCCCTGTGACCAGAACCTGGGGCCAAGTTGGGCAGGTCTTCCCCGGAGTGGCTGGTGCCCAGGGATGGGGTTGGGGGCAAGCTAGGGCACTCACCTGTGCTTCAGAAGGGAAGTCCAGGGCCAGATGGGAGCTGGGGGCCGGCCTCTAAGTCTCAGGAAGAGGCTTGGGGCTCAGGCGGATGGGCGTGGGGGCAGGGCGTGGAAACTGCAGGGTTTGCCAGGGGTCTTAGAGAAGGGGATCCTTCCCGGTGGGGCTAGAAGGGCACCTGCCCTGTGACCAGAACCTGGGTCCAAGTTGGGCAGGTCTTCCCCGGAGTGGCTGGTGCCCAGGAATGGGGTTGGGGGCAAGCTAGGGCACTCACCTGTGCTTCAGAAGGGAAGCCCGAAGCCAGATGGGAGCTGGGGGCCGGCCTCTAAGTCTCAGGAAGAGGCTTGGGGCTCAGGCGGATGGGCGTGGGGGCAGGGCGTGGAGACTGCAGGGTCTGCCAGGGGTCTTAGAGAAGGGGATCCTTCCCGGTGGGGCTAGAAGTGCACCTGCCCTGTGACCAGAACCTGGGGCCAAGTTGGGCAGGTCTTCCCCGGAGTGGCTGGTGCCCAGGGATGGGGTCGGGGGCAAGCTAGGGCACTCACCTGTGCTTCAGAAGGGAAGTCCGGGGCCAGATGGGAGCTGGGGGCCGGCCTCTAAGTCTCAGGAAGAGGCTTGGGGTTCAGGCGGATGGGCGTGGGGGCAGGGCGTAGAAACTGTGCTTCAGAAGGGAAGTCCGGGGCCAGATGGGAAGTCCGGGGCAAGATCTGTGCATTGTATTCTTAAAATTGCCTCCTGCTGGGTGTGGGTGAATGTATCTTTGTTCTGAAAAGAAAAATTTTGGGTTAATTGTCAAATTCTAGGAAAGTTAGCTATTTCCTTTGTTGTCCAGTTTGAACATAATGCCAAAGTCAAGTACTTATCTCAAGTCCTATTTAAGTAGTCTTTGAAAGTGGATCATCTCAGCTAGCCCTCTCAAAACTGCTCTTAGCATTTTGTAGTGCAAAGCTGATCTGTAGATGATGTTTGTCAGCTTAGTGGTATTATTATTGTCCATGTGGAATTGTGGTTGCTGTGGGGCCCCATCTTCTTCCTGGAGACTTCAGTTGATGATAGGCCTGGCTGTGATTTCCTGCAAGAAAACTGATAAGAGACTCGAACACAAAGACATGTATAAGCAGCTAATTGAAGCCTTTTTTCTAGAATTAGTACTCTATATGACCATTAATGTCTTAACAAAGTTTAAAATGTACATATATACATAATATATATAAATTCTGTAAACTTTGATATAAAATTCATACTTTAAGAAAAGTTTAAAAATCAGAATAGAATCAAAGAATTGAGATTAGTAGTAATAGAATAGTCCCTTAATTAATTTGGTTTTTCTCCTGTCCCATAGCAGAAGATGGCTCTTTCTTCTGGCATGATACAGGGAGTTTGCATTTTCCTTTTAACAACCTGCTTGAGTTTAAAGAAGGAGAGAGCCATTCTCCAACTCCAAAGTCAGCTTTAAATTTTAATTGAACTGGGGGTACAGGAAGACCAACAGTGTTAAATTTCTTTAGAGAAGAGCAGAAACAAACATTTGGGAAGACTTATAAAATTTTATAAATGATATACCAGTAGGCCATTTTACTCTTTTTCTTGGGACAGATGATTTGTCCTTTTTCTTCAGATGTCTCATTTGTCCAGTGTTCTTCAGATTCCTTAGCCTTCATTCTCCTAAAAGACAAAAACAAAAACCTCTCCCCAAGACTAATTTAGGGCAGGTTCCCTTTCGAGAAGTTATTGTCTGATTAAGTGAAAAAGTATGTGTTAAAAATGTAAGTTAGTTTAAATTGTATAGTCATGTTGGTTGATGAACTATCACCTCCTCTAAGAGGTCTCCCTTGTTCAAATCAAACCTTTATCAATTTTGATGGTATCCACAGCTTATCTTCTCCTGTAGAAACAAAAGCAAAACCTCGTCCCCAACAGAACACATATTCTGGTTTCCATTCTGAGGTCAGCATATCCTTAAAGTATATAGGCTGATTTAATTCTGTAGTTTTTTCTGTTATGCAATGCCTCTCTGCAGCTGTTGTTCCTTTCTCATTAGGACTGAGAAAATTCAAAGTTAATAGAGCACTATGCAGTCTATTTCTGGGGGTTTTTGTTACTCCTTTCTGTTTATTTAGTATATCCTTTAGAGTTCTGTTTGATATTTCTATAACTGCTTGGCCTGTAGGATTATGTGGTATACCTGTAATATGCTTTATATTGTAATAAGCAAAAAACTGTTTCATTTTAACATTGACATAGGCTGGAGCATTGTCAGTTTTAATTTGGGCAGGTATACCCATGATGGCCATAACTTCTAGTAAATGAGTGATTACAGAATCAGCTTTTTCAGATCTCAAAGCAGTTGCCCATTGAAATCCTGAATAAGTATCAATGGTATGGTGTACATATTTTAATTTTCCAAATTCTGAAAAGTGAAACACATCCATCTGCCAGATTTCATTCCTCTGAGTACCCTTTGGGTTACATTGTTCTGGAAATGGTGTCTGTTTGTAAAAGGAAAATGTAGGACATTTCCTTATAATTTCCTTGGCTTGTTGCCAGGTAATGGGAAAATCCTTTTTTAAACCTTTACTATTGACATGATGTTTTTTATGAAATTCTGAGGCCTCCAGCACATTTCCTATCAATAATTTATCAATCTTATCATTGCCTTGTGCTAGAGTGCCTGGCAGACCAGTATGGGATAGGATTTGAGTTATATATAAAGGATGACTCCTTTTGCTGATTCTATCTTGTAATTGAATAAATATTGAAGTTAGTTCTGAAGCACCAGGGATAAATTCTGCAGTCTCAATAGGTAATACCACTCTTTCAGCATACTGAGAGTCAGTAACTATGTTGAGAGGTTTTGAAATATCCATTAATACCAACAGAATAGCATACAATTCCGATTTTTGAACTGAATTATAAGGACTTTGAACCACTGTACTTAAATTTTCTGATTTGTAACCTGCCTTTCCTTGTTTGTTGGCATCTGTATAAAATGTATGAATTCCATATATGGGTATTTCCCATACAATTCAAGGCAAAATCCAATCATCTCTCTTTATTTGATTAATTCTATCGTGTTTTGGATATTTGCTATTAATTTCTCCCAAAAAATTACTGCAAGCTCTTTGCCAAGGTTCACTTTCTGTCCATAATTTTTCAATATCCTCCTTAGTTAAAGGTAGGATAATTTCTACTCAGTCTATTCCTGCTAATGGATGAAGTCTCAATTTTCCTTTCCAAATCAAGTCAGAGATTTTTTTCCACATAAGTTTTTAATTTTTTATTTGGTTTGTTTGGGAAAAATATCCATTCCAACATAATATCTTCCCTCTGCATTAATATTCCTGTAGGAGAATGCCTAGAGGTTAAAATAACCAAAATGCAATCCAGCTTTGGATCAATACGATGTACATGCCCTTCATGTACTTTCTTTTCTACCAAGGCCAGTTCTTTCTCAGCCTCAGGTGATAATTCTCTTGGACTACTTAAGTCCTTGTCACCTTCTAAGGTTTTGAACAAATTATTCAGTTCATCATTTTTTACCCCAACAATATTTCATAGGTGAGAAATGTCTCCAAATAATCTTTGAAAGTCATTAAGAGTCTGTAGTCATCTCTCCTAATTTGCACCTTTTGGGGTCTAATTTTTTTGTAGACCTATTTTATATCCTAAATAATTAATAGAATCTCCTCTTTGCATCTTTTCAGGAGCAATTTGTAATACCCAGTAAGGCGAAATTTTCTTTTCCTCTTCAAACGTTCTTTCTAAAGTATCTGCATTTGAGTCAGCTAGTAAAATATCATCCATATAATGATAAATTAGAGATTTAGGAAATTTTTTACGTGTCACTTCCAAAGGCTGTTGTATAAAATATTGGCACAGGGTTGGGGTATTCAACATTCCCTGTGGGAGGACTCTCCATTGAAACCTCTTAACTGGTTGAGGATTATTGTAAGTAGGCACCATGAAGGCAAATCTTTCTCTGTCTTTTTCTTGTAAGGGTATTGAAAAAAAAACAGTCTTTTAAATCAATTACTATGAGAGGCCATCCTTTTGGTAACAGAGTAGGCAAAGGAGTTCCAAGTTGTAGAGAGCCCACTGGCTGAATTACTTTGTAAAATGTTCTAAGGTCTGTTACCATTCTCCATTTACCAGATTTCTTTTTAATATTAATTTTTAATTATTTTAATATTAATATAATAGTTTAATATTATTATGATAATTATAATAATTAAAAATTATATTAATTATAATACTAATAGTATAATTAATATGATAATTTAATTTAATGTAATATAATTAAGAATATTTTAATTCTTCTGTATTTTAATAACAAATACAGGAGAATTCCAAGGGCTGGTTGATTGTTCAATATGCTGAGCATGTAAGTGTTCTTCTACCAGCTCTTCTAAAGCCTGCAGTTTCTCTGTTGTTAAAGGCCATTGATGAACCCATACAGGCTTGTCTGTTAATCATTTTAAAGGTAGAGTTGTTGGTGTCTTAGGAAGCTTTTATCCTGGCACTCAAATTGACTATCTTTTTAAATAGTAAAATAAGGATAAGGAAAGTAATAATGTGCATAATCCCATCAACATTAATCTGCTCATATAGTTGTTCCATTTGCAGACTGCCTAAAATTTTATCAAACAAAGCCCAATTTTCTACCAATGTACACATAAAACCCTTTTTTTTTTTAATGTGGAAAAAATTTTCTTTTTTAAATAGTTTTTTCCTTTAAAATATCTGATACCTTAATTGACTTACCAAGTCTGCATAGAACAGTAGAAATCTGAGGGAATTTCAAAACAGCTACCTAGTGTCCGAGGTGTGATTCCAGAGAGAGAGAGAGAGAGAGAGAGAGAGAGAGAGAGAGAGAGAGAGAGAGAGAGAACAAGAAAGCATAGCCAAGAGTTCTGTCTAAATGCTTATATCTAGCCATGTGTTCCCGCTTGAGTCCAGTCGAGCCTGGGCTCAGGCTTCCTTAAGCTCCGACCAGGTGCTTTGACATTTCAGCCAACAGCAGCTCTATCTGCAGTTGTGTGTAGCTACTGCAATTAGCGGTAGTTCTGGCAGGCCTGAGTTTTTCATAGCACTGGTGTAGCTACATTCAGTTGGTCAGCCCTGGGGCCTAGGCCGAGCTGTCCCCAGCTAGGGAGTCAGTCAGCTGGAAGGCCGCCAAGCTGCCACAACTGGCTATGTGTAACTCAGGTGTGAGCGGGGGGCCCGAAAGGCCACAGGCAAGTGGCTTCTTCATGAATTTGTACCATGAACACTGGGCACCAGATGTAGATGAACAGTCTTATTTAATAAGAAACATAGAGTCAAATGCAGAGTTAAAAGCTTAAGAGGTCAGAGCAGTAGCTGAGAGCTGAGACTTAAAACCACCTTCTTACCCTTCCTGCTGCTACTGTCCTTCCCCTCAGAAAGAGACCTACTTCCTGTGTATCTGTTTTTTTTATTGACTTTCTGTTCTGCCTTCTCATTGGTTGTAAACCCAACCACATGACCTCTTCATCACTGCCTGTCTATACAGACCTCCAGGTCTTCTATGGTTGGTATTGAGATTAAAGACATGTCTCCATGCTGGCTGTGTCCTTGAACACACAGAGATCTGTCTGTCATGTGATGTGGATTAAAGGTGTGCACCCCCACAGCCAGGCTTCTGCTATGGCTTGCTATTAGCTCTGACCCAAAGGCAATTTAATTTATTAACATACAAATAAAATCACATTTCAGTACAAATAAAATATCACCACAGGTGTACCTATGGAATATTAAATGCATCGTTTTAGCTGATGAGAGAAGAGTATATCAGCCCAGAGTGAGAGGGAACTCCCCAGCCGAAGAAAATACAGAAAATTTGTATGTGGGAGAAATAATCTGTAGTCACGTTATAATTCTTCCAGTCCTTTTTGGCTTGTGAGTGCTGGTGAGTTTCGATCTCCTGAAGTTTATAATAACCTTTTTAAAATGTCAAAATCTTTAGACATATTAGCAATATGATAACAGTGGTGAATTTTGTCAAAGCAAAATTATGAATCCTTGGAGTCTCAACAAAACAGCAGGATAGCCAGAGAATGGAATCTGAAATGTTTCATTTACATATATCAAATTTTGTTTACTATTTGATCAAAATTAATAAAATATATTTAGGCCAGAATTATTATTATTTTTTTGTAGGATTTTTTTATTTTTATTTTGCAATACAATTCAGTTCTACATATCAGCCACGGATTCCCTTGTTCTCCCCCTCCTACCCCCCTCACCTTCCCCCAGCCCGCCCCCATTCCCATCTCCTCCAGGGCAAAGCCTTCCCTGCAGACTGAGATCAAACTGAGTAGTCCAGGTAAGTCCAGTCCCATCCTCCCAGGCCGAGCCAAGCCATCCTGCATAGGCCCTAGGTTTCAAACAGCTGACTCATGCAATGAGCACAGGCTCTGGTCCCACTGCCTGGATGCCTTCCAAACAGACCAAGCCAATCAACTGTCTCACCCACTCAGAGGACCTGATCCGGTTGGGGATCCCTCAGCCATTGGTTCATATTTCATGTGTTTCCATTCATTTGGCTATTTGTCCCTGTGCTTTATCCAACCTTGGTCTCAACAATTCTCGCTCATATAAACCCTCCTCATTCTTCCTAATTGGATTCCCAGAGATCCACCCGGGGCCTAGCCATGGATCTCTGCATCCAGATCCCTCAGTAGTTGGATGAGGTTTCTAGCATGACAATTAATGTGTTTGGCCATCCCATCACCAGAGTAGGTCAGTTCGGGCTGTATCTCAACCATTGCCAGCAGTCTGTTGTGGGGGTATCTTTGTGGATTTCTGTGGGCCTCTCTAGCACTTTGCTTCTTCCTATTCTCATGTGGTCTTCTTTTACCATGGTCTCCTATTCCTTGTTCTCCCTCTCTGTTGTTGATCAAGCTGGGATCTCCTGCTCCCCCAAGCTCTCTTTCCCTCGACCCTCGCCCTTCACTACCCCCACTCATGTCCAGGCTGTTCATGTAGATCTCATTCCATATCTCTGTCATTGGGTGATCCCTTTGTCTTTCTTGGGGTCCTGTTTTCCAGGTAGCCCCCTTGTGATATGAGTAGCAGTCTAGTCATCCTTGCAGAATTATTATTTCTAATCATATTTTTATAAGTTTTGATATCAGTGATGAACAGTTCATCAGAAGGATCTGGAATTGTATCACTTTATTCCTAAAGTCAAATCCCAATATTTAAGAATCTAGAGGTAAGTAACAGCCTGTATTCAGACTAAGAGCTTTAGAGCACCTTTGTCCTGCAGCGGCCTGCTCATATGGTGTGACCAGGCAATCCAGGATCCATAAGGCAAGTCAGTGTCCTGTGGAAATATGTAAGCATATCTTCTTCCTGATATTATGAAAAAATCCGGACCTTTCCAATTACTAGGGAGAAAGTCCTAGAGACTTAGCTGTACCTTTGTGGAGAAATGACTGAGGAAAGAACTCATATAGTCTTCAGAATGTATTGATTACAAACAGAGCATGAGAAGTAATACACAGATAGCTTGAACATAAAATCAGGTTATAATTCAAAAGTCTAGAGTTATTTTAAACAGTAAAATATTTTCTCTGTAGAAAATAGTAAAAATGATAACATTTCCCAATAAGCCCATTTAAGCCAATTAATAGCTGAATTATATGTATAAATATTGATTAGATTCTGGGATACAGAAGAAACCTATCTTCATCTGTTCAGAGAGTTATCTATGTTTTATTTAAGTTGTGTAAGTGAGATTCCTATTCATCTTCCCCTTCACTATTTGATTTATGGCAGACATTTTTCTATAGGCTAATCCATAATCTAAAAAGATTTTAGCCTCCCCTCCTGAAAGTATGGCCAGCATTTTCTTTCATCAGCATGATACAGTACAAATTCTCATCCTAATAGTGAAATGTTTCATTAAGCCTTGCCCAGTCATTGGGCAAAACCAAAACTTATTATAAGCCACAGTCATCCTAGGGTTCCCCCTGCTAGGCAGCCTCCCTGGATCTATGGGTTGCAGATGATTTAAGATATGGGGAGATGAATATTTAAGATCTCTGTTTTGGAATAAGGATATTTTGTTTTTTAAAGTATGATGAGATCCTTCCATCATATCTTGACCTGGCAGGTAATAAGGAATGCCTGCAGTGGGAGATATGAAAAGTTGAACACCAGTTCTTAAGAGCTTTTGAAGTATATGTAAGGCCGTTGTCCATTTATGAGCACTAGGCATTCCTAAAATTGAAAAGCAGTGATACAAATGTTGTATTACTTCTCATTTCATAGCCATTAAATCATAAGGGCATCGGCCTCCTGGGTAAGCTCCCATAGGGAGAGAATTTGTAGTTCTTGGACAGACATATGAAAAAGTGCCAGTATATCCTGTAGAGTTATCTTCCAATCTATGTGCTCATAAATTTCATAGTTAAATATAATATCACCTGTGCAATAAATGTATTGTAATATATGTACATAAATATATATAAATATATATGTATACACACATGTATATATATATATTATTGGGTTGGGTGACTTTGAGGAAACTATAATTGACAGTTCTGATTGTTAATCTGTACACATAATGAGGAACTCTGCCTAATAAAATGAATTCTGGATAAACAGAATTTGTATCTCCTGCACTGTATGTCAGCTTTGGCCTCCATTGTGGCAGGGAGAGATGGCAAGTGAAAAATAAAATGCTGACAATCTTTAGGGTGAGGAGGTATGGTAAAGGAGCAATCTTGTAAGTCTATAACAATTACTATTTTGATTTCTAGGGATGGCCGTGGGAGATGGCAAGTCAGGCTGTGAGATTACCCTTGGCTTCAATAAATTTTATTTAATTTCTTAAGGTCTTTTTTTTTTTGGTTTTCCAAGACAGGGTTTCTCTGTGTAGCTTTGCGCCTTTCCTAGAACTCACTTTGGAGACCAGGCTGGCCTTGAACTCACAGAGTTCCGCCTGCCTCTGCCTCCCGAGTGCTGGGATTAAAAATGTGAGCCACCACTGCCTGGCTTCTTAAGGTCTTATGACAGTCTACAAGCCTGATTTTTTAAAAAATAACTAATATTTGGGTGATTTAAGGGCATTGTTATTTAAATGAGGGCAGCTGTAACCATGCAGTTTAGAAGGTTTCCAGCTTAAGTTAGCACTTAGATTCCAGTGAGTTGTAGCAAAAAGAAAAAAAAAAGCTGTTTGTAGGACAGGATGGGGAAATCCAGTAGGATGAAAAGGGTCCCATGAACAGGCAAAAGAGTCAGAGACACTCTCCCTCACACTCACACTGTTAGGAGTACAACAAAAACCCCAAGCTAAACACCTACAGCATGTATGCAGAGAACCTAGCACAGACCCATGCAGGCTCTGTGATTGCTGCTTCCATCTCTGTAAACTCCTGTGAGTCCTGCTCATTTGATCCAGTGGGCCTTGCTCTCCTGGTGTTCTTGACCCCATTGGTTCCTACAGTCCTTCCTCCCCTCTTCTGTGGGGTTCGCTGAGCTCCCCCTAATGTTTGTCATTGGACCTCTTTATCTGTTCCTATCAGCTGCTGGAAAATGCCTCTCTGATGATGACTGGGCAAGGCATCGATCTATGAGTATAACAGAATATCACTAGGAATCATTCCATTGACTTTATTTTAGACCAATAGTGTTTGGTTCTATGCTAGGTCTCTGAACCATCCAGCTTAGAGATCCTGGCCATCTAGGAAGTGTCTGGCATGGCCTCCCTCCTGTGTCTTGGGCCTCCAGTTAGACACTCCCACTGGATCTCTTTTCATTCTTCTGCATGCAGATATCCAGTATGACCAGCACCACTTGTTGAAGATGTTTTCTTTTTCCAGTGTATATTTCTGGCTTATTTATTGAAAAGCAGGTGTCCACAGGTATATGGATTTATGTTTGGGTTTTCAATTCAATTCCATAGACTAACATGTCTGATTTTATGCTTATAACATGTGGTTTTTATTTCTATGGCTCTGTAGGACAGCTTAAAATCAGGGATGGTGATAGCCCTGGAAGTTCTTTTATGCTATCAGGATTTTTAGCTAGTCTGGCTTTTCTGTTCTCATACGAAATTGATTATTGTCCTTTCAAGGTCTGTAAATTATGGTGTTGGAATTTTTTTATGAGACAGGGTTTCTCTGTGTAGTTTTGGTGCCTGTTCTGCATCTTAATCTGTAGACCAGGCTGACCTCGAACTCACAGAGATATGCCTGGCTCTGCCTTCCAAATGTTGGGATTAAAGGCATGTGCCACCACCACCCGGTTTGGTGTTGGAATTTTGATGGGGATTGCATTGAACCTGCAGATTGCTTTTGGTGGGATGGCCATTTTTACTGCCTTAATTCTACCAATTCATGACCATGGGAGATCTTCCCATCCTCTGATACCTTGCTCAATTTCTTTCTTTAAAGGCTTGATATTTTTATCGTACTAGTCTTTCACTTGCTTGGTTAGTATCACTCCAATATGTTTTACATTGTTTGTGGCTATTGTGAAGCTTGTTGTTTCCTTGATTTCTTTCTCAATCAGTTTGTCAGCTGTAAATAGGAGGGCTACTAATTATTTTTCATTAATTTTGTATTATACACATTGCTGAAGGTGATTATCAGCTGTGGGAGTTCCCTGGTAGAATTTTTGGGTTGCTTGAGTATACTATCATATCATCTAGAAATAATACTTTGACTTCGGCATTTCCTATTTGTATCCCCTTCATCTCCTTTAGCTGTTTTATTGCTATAACAAGAACTTCAAGTTCTATATTGAATAGATATAGAGTGGACGACCTTGTGTGTTCCTGGTTTTATTGGGGTTACTTTGAGTTTCTCTGTATTGGACTTGATGTTGGCTAGACACATAGCACTAAATGTCCATATAAAAAAATTGGAGAAATCTCACACTAGTGACTTAACAGCACACCTATAAGCTCTAGAAGAAAAAGAAGCAAAGTCACCCAGGAGGAATAGATGCCAGGAAATAATCAAATTGAGAGCTGAAATCAATAAAATAGAAACAAAGAGAACAAATGAAACAAAGAGTTGGTTCTTTGAGAAAATCAACAAGATACACAAGCCCTTATCCAAACTAACCAAAAGGTAGAGAGAGAGCATCCAAATTATCAAAATGAGAAATGAAAAGGGAAACATAAAAACAGACGAGGAAATCTAGAGAATCATCAGGTCATACTTCAAACACCTGTACTCCACAAAAATGGAAAATCTAAAAGAAATGGACAATTTTCTAGATAGGTACCACATACCAAAGTTAAATCAAGACCAGATAAACTATTTAAATAGACCAATAACCCCTAAGGAAATAGAAAGTCATTAAAAGTCTCCCAACCAAAAAAAAGCCCAGGACAAGATGGTTTCAATGCAGAATTCTGCCAAATTTTCAAAGAAGAGTTAATACCAATACTCTGCAAAGAATTCCATACAATAGAAACAGAAGGATCATTACCAAACTCCTTTTAGGAGGCTACAGTTACTCTGATTCCCAAGCCAAACATAGATGTAACAAAGAAAGAGAATTACAGACCAATCTCCCTCATGAACATTGATGCAAAAATACTCAATAAAATATTGGCAAACCGAATCTAAGAACACAGAAAAAAATTATCCACCATGATCAAGTAGGCTTCATCCCAGGAATGCAAGCATGGTCCAACGTACTGATGTCTGTCAAAGTAATACACCATATAAACAAACTGAAAGAAAAAATATCACACAATCATCTCATTAGATACTGAAAAGACCTTTGACAAAATCCAACACCACTTCATGATAAAGTTCTTGGAGCGATCAGGAATACAAGGGACATACCTAAGCATAATAAAGGCCGCCAACAGCCAATATCAAAAAACTCAAAGTGATTTCACTAAAAGCAAGAACAAGACAAGGATGTCCACTCTCCACATATTTATTCAATATAGTAATTGAAGTTCTAGCTTGAGCAATAATCAATCAATTCTCCCCAGTGCTCTCAGAGAACCAGTATATATACCCACACAGTAATTCTTTGGCAAAGCAACGCAAGGCTTGAGGTTTTCAGGGTCACAGAGAGAGGAGATAAGGATCCACACATAAAGCAATAATTGTCAGCTTCCAATTACAATCCAAAATGGGAGTGGCTAAAGGGGAGTTCTCTGGTAGTGTCAACTAAAGGCTAAGATCAATTAGGGAATTTGTGTGCTCAAACTATAATCTAGAAATGGCTAGGTAGAATGTTAGTGGTCAACAAGTCACAAGAAATTAAACTGTCTTTGGTGCCACTTTTCCAGCTCATCCCAGCTGCAGCTGCTTTCTGATAGGAAGGGGGACATACGCTAGGTGGCTAAGCAACCTATGTCAGAGCACGTAGTATTTGGTTAGTAAAAGCACTTTCACTCAGAGTAATTGCTGAGGAGAAAATCTAGGAATAGCACCTGGTTGAGGAGGAATTCAAACTTATTTTGCACAATAAAAGATTGGCACCTATCTCCTCTCTTGCCTTGCAGGCAATCTCCTTGGGTGAGTGGGAAGTAACTGCCTTAACTCAGTAACTAACAAATGGCTAAAACATCATCCCAGGAATGTGAGTAGTAAATCTCTTAAATTAGGGTCTTGTGTAAGTAACTCGGGGTGAAGGTAAGGTGTTTAGGATTTAATTGTTAGTGGTTCTTTTCTCTATCTGTGAGTGAGAGGAGCTAATGTTTATTTCTCTGCATTTGTCTTTGGAAAAAGGAACCTTTGCTGAAATACTTTTGTCCAGAAAATGGCCCTGGCCAGATATATATTAATGAAAATAAACACAGCTGGGGACAGTTATCCAATTACCCCAAATATATAGGGAAATTTGTGTCCAAGATTGAGATGCAATCATGAGATTACATGTACACATAACATGGAGATGCACGGTAAATGGGGAGAATCACAGCTGTTATTGCCCAAGAAGTTTACAACAAGTGGCAGCCAATTCATTCAAAAGGCAGGAATTCCATAATGCATTGAGTGATGGTTTCCTGTAACAGAACCCTTAGTTCTGATAGGTTGACCTTCTCAACTCTACTTGTCAATGCTGTATGCTCTCACGGACTTTTGCTTCCAGCGGCTCTCAATAACAAATGGCTCATGTCTCAGTGGTTAATAGCATTTTTACTCTTGCAGAGGACCAAGCTTCAATTCCCATAACCTACTTAGAGGCTCACAACATTATTTAACTCCAGTTCCAGAAGAACTGACACCTCTTCTGATCTCCGTGGGCATGACATACATGTAGTGTGAACACACATGCAGGCAAACACATACCTTATAAGCAAGCTATGCAGTTCTTTGGCATGTGTCCAAAGTGCTTGACATCCTACCCCAGATACTTGCTCAGTCTTGTTCATTACCACTCTATTCACATAGACTAGGAAAAGGAAATAACCTAAATAGCTTTCAACTAATGAATGGGTAATGAGAATGCAATACATATACACTGTGGAATACTGTTCATCTGTAAAGAAAATGAAATCTAGAGGCAAAGGGATGGAACTAGAAAATATTGTATTAAGTGAATTAACCCAGACACAGAAAGTCAAATGGCACATGTTCTCATTCTTCTGTGATTCCTACCACCAAATCTTCAGATGTGAATATGAAACCTGGAGTAAATTCAGAAACTGTGAAAGTCAAGTGGTAGCACAGAGGGGAGGGCATGGGAAGGAGCCCTAGAGTGAAGAATAACAATATACAAATGATTTTAGGGGAAATAGTGAAAACAGGGGAGGTTTTCATTGGAGTGGAGAGGTGGTCAATACAAATGGGGATGGAGGGGAAGAGGTCGAAATAACAGTAAGGATGCTTGAAAAAAGCCACAGTGATTGTGCTGGCTAGTTTTGTGTCAACTTTACACAAACTAGCATCATCTGAGTGGAGGGAGCCTCAACTGAGAAAATGCCTCCATAAGATTGGGCTGTAGGCAAGCCTGTAGGGCATTTTCTTAGTTAGTGATTGGTGGGTATAGCCCAGCAAACTGTGGGGGGTACAATCTCTGGTCTGGTGGTTCTGGGTTCTATACAAAAGCAGGCTGAGTAAGCCATGGGGAGCAAGCAAGTAAGCAGTATTCCTTCATTGCCTTTGCATCAGCTCTTGCCTCCAGATTCCTGTCCTGACTTCCTTCGATGATGCACAGCGATATAGAAGTGTAAGCCAAATAAACTCTTTCCTCCTCAACTTGTTTTTGGGTCATGGTGCTTCATCACAGCAATAGAAACCCTAAATAAGACAATGATTATTTATCTAAAATCACATGTATGTGTTGATGAGTGTGTGTGTGTGTGTGTGTGTGTGTGTGTGTGAATACATCCATACTTCAAATGAAAATTCCCCCAACTCAGATGTCAATGTTTCTATAAAAAGCCATAGACTGTCTAGCAAAATCCCTAGTACCAGGGATGAAACACTCCCTTCTGAGTTGTTGGTAAGGGGAGTTTGAGAGTCCCAAAACATTATGTGGTATTGACATTGCCCTTGACCATCTCACAGAAGTTGGAGGTAAGTCTCTCTTGCTGAAAATACCATGTGCTTCAGACACCGGACTGGAAGGATCCACCTGGATCTGACCCGAAAGTCTGCACCCTGAGGACTAGTTTTCATAGTACTGGGTGCTGTGCAAGCAGCCAAGGGAAGGAAACAACAAATACACCTAACCAGCTGTGACAACAAAGTACCACAATGAAGAGCTTGGCAAAATATTGCTAAGTATATATTGTGGAATAATTGTTTTGTACACTGTGAAGATGTGTCTTTGCCAAGGCGCCTTCTGATATCTTTAATAAAGAGCTGAATGGCCAATAGCTAGGCAGAAAGAGGTTAGACAGGACTTCGGGGCAAAAAGTGAGGAAGAGAGATGCATCTAGGTGTGTCACAGACACCAGGGGACATGGAGAGGAAAGAGGAGGTGCAAGAAGGAAGAGAGGTAAAAAGCCATGAGGCAAAACATAGATTGACATAAATGGGTTAATTAAGTTATAGGAGCTAGTGGGACAAGCATAAGCTATAGGCTGAGTTTTTCATAATTAATAGTATGTCTCTATGTCATTTTTTAAATTGTGAGGTGGAGGCCCAAAGGAAAAAAAACTCTGCCTACAAGTATGCACCATCAACTGTTACATCTTGGCCATAACGAACAGAATACTGAGGATGGTAGCACATGTGTTTAATCCCAGCATGCAGGAGGCAGAGGCAGGGGGATCTCTGTGAGTCTGAGGCCAGCCTGGTCTACACAATGGTTTTCAGTCTAGCTAAGAGTAGACTATAAAACTTTGACTCAAAAAAAGGAGATAAAAAAAATGGGAAGTAATTAAAACCGTGATTTTAATGTACCTATTGTCACAAATTGTATATTGTGGTTCAGTGCTTTGCAGGGAAGGATCAAGAAATGAGTGGAGTGTCCTAATTTTCTCTTTGCTTGTTCACTGACTCACTTACAAGGTGAGGGGAGCTCTGCTGGCCTTGCTGTCTTCTGCCATGTTTCTTTTTTTATTTTAATTTTTATATACATTTTAGTATTCATTTTACTTACAAACCCCAGTTCTTCCTCCCTCCCCTTCTCCCGCTTCCCCCAAGTTCTCCTCATCCCATCCCCTAGCAATGGGAACAGATCTTATCCTGGGTACACGAAATGGCTTATTTTTTAATTTTTTAATTCATTTTACATACCAACCTCAGATCCCCCTCTCATCCCTACTGCATCTCCTTCCTCCTTCCCCCACAATGCCCCATCCTCTCCTCCAAAAGGGTTAGTCTTTCTATGTGGGAACAGGAAAGCCTGGTACATTCAGTTGAGTCAGGACCAAGCTCCTCCACCATGTGTCAAGGGTGAGCAAGTTGTCCCACCATAGGTAATGGGATCCAGAAAGCCAGATCATGCACCAGGGATAGATCCCACTGCCAGGGGCACCTCAAAGAGACCAAGTTTCTCCCGCATGCAGAGGGTAGTATAGTCCCATGAGGGCTCCACAGCTGTTGGTCTAAAGTTCGTGAGTTTCCACGAACTTGGTCCAGTTGTCTCTGTAGATTTCCCCATCATGATCCTGACCCCGTCTTCTTCATTCTATTCCCTCTCTTCAACTGGCTCCTGGAGCTCGGCCTGGTGCTTGGTTGTGGATCTCTGTACCTGCTTCCTTCAGTTACTGGATGAAGGCTCTATGACAGGATATTCACCGATCTGATTACCAGGGTAGGCCAGTTCAGCTACCTTCTCCACTATTGCTAGTAGTCTAACCTGGGGTCATTCTTGTGGATTCCTGGGAATTCCCCTAGCACCAGGTTTCTCCCTCACGCCATAATGACACCCTCTGTTGAGATATCTCTTTCATTACTCTCCCACTCCAACTGCCCCAGCTTGAACATGTTCTCACTCTGCATCCCCTTCCCCCACTGCCCCCCTCACCCCCAGTTTACTCATGTAGATATCCTCTGTTTCTCCTTCCCAAGGTGATCCATGTGCCCCCCTTAGGGTCCTCCTTGTTTCCTAGCTCATGAACTGCCTTTTTAGAGCCCATTCCCTGTGGTGTGATGCCTTACTCTGCCTTGTTTCTTTGATAACACTTGTGAAGAGGGAGATTCTCTATGTCTACAGAACTAAGAACACGGAAATTAACAAAGAAATCTATCATTTTATCCCAATCATGAGCTCCTTGTCAGGTCCCTCTTTGATAAACAACAGGCCTAAAACAAAACTCCACGTTGTTGTATAGTCTAATTTTTTATCACTACCAGAAGGGTTTCTGAGAAACTTCAAATTAAAATGCATTTTTATCTCAGGTTACCCCCTCCTATCAATCTTATCTATAATGTTCAGAGAGAGCAGTTAGGAGCCTCACTTCATAGAAGAGACACACTATGTTCAAAGACTTGAGAAGAAGGTTTTGTTTTAATGTGTCCTTTAGAGATTTTTTAAGTGCTTCTTTCCTATACAAAAGAAGAATTAGCCGGGCAGTGGTGGCGCACCCCTTTAATCCCAGCACTCGGGAGGCAGAGGCAGGTGGATCTCTGTGAGTTGGAGGCCAGCCTGGGCTACCAAGTGAGTTCCAGGAAAGGCGCAAAGCTACACAGGGAAACCCTGTCTCAAAAAACCAAAAAAAAAAAAAAAAAAAAAAAAAGAAGAATTATACTCAAAGCAAATATTGCAAGACAGCTAAGTTCTACTTCCTTAAGATAGCATATTTTGACACCAATGAAAGTTACAAAGCAGAAAAAAAGCAGGCAGCAAGTCAAACTCAACTCAAAATGCTAACAATGCCTATGATGCAACCTGGAATGATCTCTAACTTCAAATTATACCCCGGAGACCAGCACACCATGGAAGACTATTGACCATGAGTTAAGTACAGAGAGCTTCTCTCCAGAACTGCCTTTTCAAACATTAAAAAATTAATTGAACATCATTTTTGGAAGGGAGGGGATGTATTAAGATGGATTAGACGATTCTACACATAGGGAAAACATTCTAGTTAAGAGACTTTAAAAACTACTGTAGATGTTTATTTGATCTTAGCAACGTCGTCAGTTATCATAAAATATTTCTCTTTATCACAAAATAGTAAAGATTTCAAAAGTCCAAAGGGAAAAATCTAGAAGCTTTAAAAATTTGTTTGAACCGAGCCCTAATTCTTCTAAAAAGGGTCTCCAAAATCTGGAGTAGAATTATCATACTCCATAATGAAATGCTTGAGTTCTTCAACATGTTGCTCACCTATTTCATGCAAACTCTGCTTCATTGCAAACT
Source organism: Peromyscus eremicus (assembly GCF_949786415.1). Taxonomy (NCBI): domain Eukaryota; kingdom Metazoa; phylum Chordata; class Mammalia; order Rodentia; family Cricetidae; genus Peromyscus; species Peromyscus eremicus. Next base: position 95,521,326 of record NC_081439.1, on the reverse strand, counting down.
GTATAGATTTTTCTAAGGAACGATCCTTTTCAACCAGCCTTTCCACCACCATCCCGAAAGTTTCACAGACTTGTCGGTAAACCTTCTCAATCTCCGTGATTTTCGATGCAATCACTTTTGAGCGACTGCTAAGCTGGCTGTCTTCACACAATTCTGTGCCAGCTGTTGTGTTGGACTGGGGTTCTTCTGTCTGGTTGATACATAACGGTGCCTTGGATCCCGTCTCAAACTCGGACATTTCAGCCAAGTGATTTTCTTCTGACTTCTTGGGATTTTCATTAGCCCACTTGCTTGCAGCATCAGCCTGTTCCTTCTCAGTCAGCCGGCTGGGGCTTTTTAACACCTTGGATGAAGAACCTGAAGGCACAGTATCTCTTGATGTTTTCAAAAACTGGATGGCTCTCTCTTTACATCGATGTCGAGACTGATGGAAGGAGCGCATCCTGCTTCTACTGCTGAGACTGGAGCCAAATCTGCTGTGTAGGGAGTCCTTCCCGCCCACACGTGATTCTCTCAAAAAAGGAGCGCCCCGTTTATGGGGAGATCGTTGTCTTGAATAATGGGAAGAATAGAAAAGTCTTCTTCTAAAATCGTTTATCATGGCCCTGTATTCAGGCTGTCGGCTTGTGGCATACTCATCTCTTGACCATCGGGAGCCATAAGGGCCTCTTTTGTAGGGTGGACCATTACTTGGATTCTGAGAAAAACAGCGGCCTTCATCCCATTTTTGGTAATCCACGTGACAGTAGTATCTACTGTAGCCTCCTTCATCGGGTCTGGCTAGCAGAGATGATCTCTTGTCTCCCAGAGGCGGTCTCTTTGGCACAACAGTTGCCATCACTGGGATGGTGCCAAGGAGGTGCTTGTTTTCCTGGTAGTCGCTTGTAGTGATACCATCCCTGCGCTTGATTTCCTGGAAGTCGCTTGTAGTCACACCATCCTTCAGACCACATCTCATCTCGTGGAAGCCACTGGACTTCTGTGAACAGAAATGTGTACTTCCGTTCCTGTTCACTTTCAATTTCTAACCATACTCATGGCTCAGTTCAAGAATCTGTTATTGTCTAAAAATTCGTCCTTGGAACTCTCCAACAGGCACGTTCCACCACTGCTGCTGAAACCCCACCAACAGCTCTCTAATTAGACTTAGGACCACTCAACAGCAGGGAAATCATGCCAGGTGCTTGAAAGCTAGGAAATTAGCTGGGGCTAGTGAGGTCATGCGTCCTAGAGGAGAATGCAGTACTACCACTTGACTAAAAAAGTACAATTCCTAAGTGAATTCCACTTACTACAAATAAGTGTCGCTCTCATCCCTCACCAAAAATGCTTCTCTTTGCAACAGAGAGAGACCACTGCAGTAAGCCACAACCACTCAAATTCAGAGAACAAGTGTTTGTGGGGCATCTAGCCCCAATATATATTCCACAACTCCTGTGCCTAAGGTGCAGGGAGCATCATTAAGAGGAGGAGGAAAGATTGTAGGAAGCAGAAATGAAAGGGAAGCTTCACGATATTTCAACAATATGATTTCCTAAAGAAAAACTGAACAGGGACAATACCAATCAATATGCTAAGTTGAAAGCGGGAAATCTCACAAGGTTCCACCCCTAAACAAAGAACCCCAGGCTGCCAGGCAGTGGTAGCACAAGCCTTTAATCCCAGCACTCGGGAGGCAGAGGCAGGCGGATCTCTGTGAGTTCGAGGCCAGCCTGGTCTGCAAAGTAAGTTCCAGGAAAGGCGCAAAGCTACACAGAGAAACCCTGTCTCAAAAAACCAAAAAAAAAAATAAATAAATAAAAATAAACAAAAAAAACTTTGTAAACAAAGAAAAAAAAAAAGAACCACAGCTGCTAAAGAATTAGTCTTCCCCAGGGACGATCCTTTTAACTGGTTCCCAATATCAAGTGGTCAGTTCTGAAATCATATACATATACAAGCAACATTAAATAGACTCAGAAGATTGTATTTATATATTTGCGTGTGTGTGTGTGTGTGTGTGTGTGTGTGTGTGTGTGTGTGTGTGTGAAAATTAAGGAATAGAGATCATAAATTTGAGAGGCACCCAGGAGGAGAGGATATGGAATGAAATTAAACAGAAAAGGAAAGGATGTGATTGTATTTTCATTTCTAAAATTTTAAAAATTAAGTAAGACATAAATATCCGAAGCACCGCCATTTTTACTGCTCCGTCTAGGAGCGAGAAGCTGAGAGTTGAAGTTATCTGCTTCCATCCTTTGTGCATACCCTGCTGGAGCCGCTGCCACTATGGATGATTTGGAGGATCTGGTGTACCAGGCAAAGCTGGTAGAGCAGGCCTGGCGAAATGATGAAATGATGGAATCAATGAAGAAAGCAGCAGGGATGGACGTGGAGCTGACAGTTGAAGAAGGAAACCTTATATCTGCTGCATATAAAAATGTGATTGGAGCCAGAAGAGCAACCTAGAGAATAATCAGCAGCATTGAAGAGAAGGAAGAAAACAAGGGAGGAGAGGACTAACTAAAGATGATTCGGAAGTACCAGCAAATGGTTAAAACTGAGATCAAGTTAATCTGTTGTGACATCCTGGATGTACTGGACAAACACCTCAGTCCAGCAGCTAAAACTGGCGAGTCCAAGGTTTTCTATTATAAATGAAAGGGGCCTACCACAGGTATCTGGCCGAGTTTGCCACAGGAAACGACAGGAAGGAGGCTGCAGAAAACACCCTCGTGGGTTACTAAGCTGCTAGTGCCATCACCATGACAGAACCCCCTCCAAAGCACCCCATTTGTTTAGGTCTTGCTCTCAACTTTTCCATGTTCCACTATAAAATTCTTAATTCCCCCAATCATGCCTGTAGGTTGGCAAAAGCAGCTTTTGATGACGCCATTGCAGAACTGGACACACTGAGTGAAGAAAGCTATAAGGACTCTACGCTTTTTATGCAGCTGCTACCTGATAACCTGATGCTCTGGACCTCAGACGTGCAGGGCGATGGTGAAGAGCAGAATAAAGAAGTGCTGCAGTATGTGGAAGGTAAAAATCAGTGAGACACAATAAAGCCAACAAGAGAACACATCTCTGACCACCCTCCCTCCCCTCCGCTTCCCTGGGAAGTTCCCCACTGTCACTGAGAACCAGCAAATTTGACTTTCATATTTGGTCTCAGAATTTAGGTTCCTGCCCTGTTGTTTTTCTTTCTTTTCTCCCCTCCCCCTTTTTTAAAACAAAAAAACAGTTTTCAGAAGTTCTTAAAGGCAAGAGTGACTTTCTGTGGATTTTACTGGTCCCAGCTTTTAGGTTCTTTACAACACTAACTGGTTCTTTAACACTAACTGCATAGAGGCTGTTTCAGCATTACTGTATTGCTCCAGCCACAGGCAGCAACATCATCATTAGAAATGGAAATGATGTTTGAAAGCCATTAGACTTCTAGGTGATGCATCTAAGAAAGATTAATCGCACGATAGAGGCAAATGTAAAATGAATTTTTAAAATTAATTTATATAATAGCAAAAAATCATAATATTCTAATAAATTTCACTAGTGCAAAAATTAAAGTACCTTAAAATACAAGCTTATAAAATATTTATTTAAAATATTGAAAATGTAAAATGAATTAAAATTAATTTATATAATAGGAAAAAATCGTAATGTCATAACAATGTGGTCTTTTATTTTCACTAACCCTATTGCTGAAGATACCCATATTTGAGTCATAGAACATGGCAGAATCAAGTTGGTAATGACCTAAATGTTTCATCCCTGCTGGCTACTTTTCATGTGCTGGAAGGTGCTATGCAAGCTACCAAAGGAGAGCAGTAATCATCAGTTACACCTATCTATGAAACCTATGAGCCACAACAATGATCAGCCTAACACATGGCCATTGGTGTAATAGTAGCTCAAACAGTATTGGTGTAACCAACCATTTTTGATTGGATTTGAGTTCCTCTCCACAAGATGAAACCCATACTAGCACAGTTATCACACCAAGAACATACAGCTAGCAATCATAGGCCCTAGGGGAGAACTTACCACTATCATGCTGCTAAATGGACATCGTATTAAACTGACTTATCATTAGAGCCGTAGAATAATGTATCTCTTATCCCTCATCTAAGGAGCTTTGATTTACAGTAAATGGTGGTTAACATCATGGCCCACAACTGGCCAAGGTGCAGAGAATAAGAGACAGAAGAATGCTCAGCCCTAAAGGGAACCTATGTACCTCATCCTACCCTCACAAAGTTCAGAGATCATTGAGGAAGAGGACAAAGAAAGAGTATAATAATCTGAGGTGGTGGAGGAATACAAGGAACATCTGGACACAGTAGGGCAGATGCACATATGAACTCACACAAACTGCAACACCTTGAAAAAGAAAACAAACCTGTGCAAGCCCAAGGCAGACCAAATCCCAGCATGGAAGTGGGAGCTGGGCACACAATCCCTGCTGTGGGATGGTCTGTTTGTCAAGTGTGTTGCTAATTAGTCAATAAATAAAACACTGATTGGCCATTGGCTAGGCAGGAAGTGTAGGCAGGACAAGGAGGAGAATAAAACTGGGAAGTGGAAGGCTGAGTCAGAGAGACACTGCCAGCCACCATGAAGACAAATAGCATGTGAAGATGCCGGTAAGCCACGAGCCATGTGGAAAGGTATAGACTTATAGAAATGGATTAATTTAAGCTTAAGAACAGTTAGCAAGAAGCCTGCCACGGCCATACAGTTTGTAAGCAATATAAGTCTCTGTGTTTACTTGGTCGGGTCTGAGTGGCTGTGGGACTGGCAGGTGAGAGAGATTTGCCCTGACTGTGGGCCAGGCAGAAAAACTTAAGCTACAAATCCCCCACCTGCTGCCAAGCCTCATGACCTGAGTTCAATCCCTGGGACCCACATGGCGGATGAAGCAATTCCCACAGACTGCCTCAGATGCAAAGTAGTATAAACAATGGAATAGGAATCCAGAGTTCAGAGTTGAGTTCAGATACTTTCATTGATTAGAATTCAGACTGATTTTTCCAACATTGACCTTATTTTTTGTTTTGTTTTGGGTTTGGGTTTTTTATAGGGGGCTTTTGGTTTGTTTAGTTTTGTTTTACCTAGAAAAGACAGAAATTAATTTGGAACACAGTAACCAGATGTTGGGCCCTGGCCCCCATTTTTGGGGAGCTGTTACCTTGCTTGCTGACCTTGATCAGATGTCCTCCCTATGCTAATTCCCTGCCGGTTTCATTCCTGCATATTGGTGGAATGCTAGAATGTAAAACACCTGTAGCCTACTTTTGCCCTCCCAGGTTCTTCCACTGTACTGTAAGTCTGTATTTAAGGCCTCCTCCCTCCTTCAATAGGGGGCATTCTACTGAGAGGAATGACCCTCTGTCTTGTCTCTCTTTTTAATCCTCAGCCTCTCGCTGGGACATGGTGAATGGGTAGTAACGCGGGCGTCGCTACAACCAGAAAGCTTCTGAAATCTTATATTTGTCTTCTTTTGAGTCTATAAAAACTTTGCTAATATGAGGTTATGATACTCCTGTTTGCTGAATAACAATGTCAGGTAATTTGATATTTAGCCAATAAATCAAAACTTATTAATGTACTTGTGTCTATTGAATTACTCTTGTCACAGAACAGGATGAGTTAAATCAATCTCCCTTTAATGAGATCTTTCTTGATGAACATATTAAGGGTGGATATTTCAGAGTGAGACTTCAAACAAGGTGAATCTTATGGTGATGCAGTCTAAAACCAACAGTGTCCTGATGGATTAAAAAAGAACAATGGTCTTGATAGAGAATTAGATGACCTGGATAAACCTTCAAATGCAAAACATAAAAATACTAAAAAATAACCTAAAGTCTCCACCGATACCTGCTTACTGACAAAACAAAAGAATATTTAGGCTAAGCAATGAATGATGGTAAAATCTCTGAGAACTTCAACTGACTTGCTTCCAAGAGAATTGGGTGAGATTGAGTTAACTCTCAGAATCATGGGGAAATTCAAGGGCTTCAAAGCCCAACAGAAGATCCCCCATGAGACTAGGACAGGAAAATTTACTCCAGCATAAGGCAAACTAAGAAGTAAACCCTCATGGACAATCCAACCCCAAGAGAGAAGCCTGGAGAACTACAGGTAAATTTGCTAGTATCAACCTTTTTAGTGAGTACAAAAATAAAGCCTCAGAATTCATAACCACAAAGAGGTACATATGAGTAAGTCTAATTCACACTAACTTAATTGTGCCAAAAAACCTCAAACCAAGAATTTAATTCATATAGATTCCAGACTCACAGAAGAAAACTCAAATCATTTAGAGGAATGTCCTTTCTCTCAGCTCTCAAACATTCCATTGAATTTTTTCTGAGAAATGATAATGTTATATATACAAAAATTCTTACCTAATTTAGCAAACAAGACTGAAAAAGACAATAGAAAATTTAGGCTAGTGGATCATTATACATTAGAATTATTAGATATGAAACATAAACTGTAGTTAAATATAGCTTAATGAAAACAAAATGTTTAAACATACGAGTAAAGACCAGGCAAATAGGGAAAAGTATATACTTTCTGGAAAATTAAGATGATTTAAATAACCTCAACATTTTAAAGATAGTAGAACACATAGTGAGTACTTACGATATTTTGTTGAAGGAATAAATGATTATAAAAAATGTATTACCATAAGCACAAAAAATCTTGAAATGATAAGAGAATGTTGTGTTTTGCTAAATGGGTCCATTACCAATGAAAACTCGAGGATCAGATATTGGGTCAAAACCTTATGGATCAAAGAAGCACAGGAGGAGTGACCAGCTGACCTTCTCTTTCTTACCAGAGACCCACCCAGTACACCTTCTATCCACATGTCCCAGGTCAAAGAGAGCTCTTGAGTTCCAAGTTCCTCCCTCCTCCTTCCTGTCCAACTTCCCTATCTGTACTCCTGGCTTCTCTATGGCTAATTCCAGTCAGTTAGCCACTGGTTCCACCCCCTCATTCAACGTTAACACTATTAACATAGTCTAAGAGTGTCACAGTGTGATCAAATATCCTGCAACAAGAGAAGATATATAGATATCCCCGGCTCCAGAGAACAAGCATAGACAAAAGGACAAATAGATTGCTATCTACACCTTGTCCATAACAAGTCTAGAGTATGCAACACATCCAGTGAAGACTTCCTAAGTTTAATAAATATCAGAGAGTAGCTGAGATTATGAAATAGTGAAGAGAGAATTTCTAAAGAGATGGAAAGCTTAAAGCAGATGACAGTATTCCTGAAGAGAGTGAGTGAGAGAGGGAGAGAGTTGTTTCAAATGGCTGATTCACTGAAGTAGAATAGTTAGGTGAGAATTTGAATGTTGCCTCTCTAAAAGCTAAACATTTCAGTCAATACTAAGAAAAATTAAATACTTCTGCTTTCTGTTTACTTTGTATGTTTCCTGTCTTATTAACAAAATGTCAACGAGATTGGAAATGCTTTTTCTTGAATATTACTAAGGACCAGCCTTAATAATCGTCTTCCCAGGGGCCCATAAGAGAAGCTATGAATGGCGAGAATTATTTTGGGGCAAAGAATCTAAGTACATCGAGCTCTTTTGTCTGTCTACCTTATTCCTCTGGGATAAAATTCTGTCTACACAGCTTCAGTTCTGCTCTCATGCCTAGCTCCTTTCTTGCCTGATTTCTCTCTACATTTACCTGCTGACCTCTAAGCTCTCTCTTAATTCTCTCATCTTAGTTCTGCCCCATCTAGGTCCTCATCCATCTAGTTCTTCCCCATTTCAGCTCCTCTCCCATCTCCTTCTTTCTCATCTTGTTCCTCCTCATCTTGTTCTTCCCCATCTGGCTCTTCCTCATCTTCCATCTCGTTCCTCTATTACTCTCTTCTATCCCTTCAATCCAGTTCTTTCCCATCTCAATTTGTTCCTCTCCAGTTCTTACCCATCTAGTTCTTCCATTCTCTTTTCTCTTTTAAATCTAGTCCTTCTCTGAAAATAAAACTGCCCTTTTATCCCTTTGGCCCTTATTTCTCCAAGATATCTCTGCTCCCACAGTTTCTGGCAAGTATGCTCAGTTGCTAGGCAACTTGACTAGGCAACTTTCATCACAGCTAGATGTACCTGTAAGTTGGAACCCTTTAGTTCTGAGTTAATTCTTAAGGGTGGATCTAAAACTAGAGGTAAGATTTTGGAAAGGAGAAGGTTAAACTTAATTAGCACATCTGCCAGGCCTTCTCAAACAGATAGTCTAGATGCTTAATTCTGTTCTTAAAGAGTACAGAGGTATCTCGGATAAGATATTTTCATCCATCTGGGGATGGTCCTGGCCAGATGCTGCTTATGATAATAATTACAGAAAGGCCTAAAATTAGGAATCCTGGCTGTTACTGCCCAGAAGGTTATCTAAATATCCCTTTAATAGAGGGGAAATTGTGCCCAAAGAATGATGGAAAAGCTACAATAGCACACGAGAAATTCATAGCAGGAAATGACTTACAATCAAAAGCCAGTATCACCAAGACTCCTTGAGCCTCAGCTTGACCTCTGGAAGGCCCTTGGCTTCTTCCAGGTATTAGCTTGTCATAATCAGCTGAAATCCTTCTTCATGTATTTTTGTGGCTTGCAGCAGCTCTTCCAACTTTCTAGTCTCTTCAATATAGAGAGACAAGAAATAGACAAGAAAGAGGAGAAAGATGCTATGTACTAGAAGGCAGTTAAGCACACACCCTGACACAAAAGGCTGGTACTCTATAGGTCTTCACTCTGAGTCCAGAGAATTCTGCTGGCTTAGAGCTCTATCCTGGCCTCTGTACCCTGTGCATTCACACAGATAACTGGTCTAGGAAGAGCTAATCTAAAGAATTTAAACGGAACCAATGCATATGCACATATGCTACAAGTGGAAGCAAAGGCAAGAAAGGGGGAAATAAATAGCATGATGGATAGGACCTACTCAAAGAAACAAATTGCACTGCAATAAAGTCAAATAATGACCAAACACATTGCTAATAATTTTTAAAAGTTCATGGGGAAAATGCATTTACATAAATTGCACACACACACACACACACACACTCAGAACAAAATTAAATTGCTCAAGAAATGTTAAAACAATAGAAAATTTTGAAATGATATCAGAGAGCTCAGGAAAAAATGAAAAGGAGACAGACAAACAGAAACAGATATTAACGAAGATAGCATAAAGGAGAAAAGACATAACTAAGATCATGAGAGGTAGATTGGATTATAGAAAGAGAGAAGGAGAAAGGGGAGATTGGTTGGAGAAAAGCAATATAAAAATGAAAGAAAAATATAAAAGACATAGGAACTTAATGTTGTAAGATAGAAATAGGAGATCCAATACATATTGATTTTCCAGAAAAAGGGACAGGGCAAAATGGAACAAAAATTACTCAAATCTGTGTTAGACAGTTTCCTTAGTTTCAACATGTTTGATTATTTGAACCGAATATCAAATTGGATCAAAGGATATATGATTTATTTGATGTTTTAAAACACTTGATCAAAAAATACATGACATGCTATGAAAAATGATATTGAACAATAAATTTATTGATTTACAAGGCACAAAAAGATATATATTGAAACCGACCAAAATCATACATGTAGAAGGAGATCATATTAACCTCAAATCTTCATCTAGAAGCACTAATCATGAATGAACAAGGCAATCTTTAAAACACAATATGTTGCAAGTGTTGCTTAAATAGAAAGCCAAATATTTTTAGATATACATGAATCCAAAGAATATCCTTCTTTTTCCCCATAAATATATGTATATATTTCCCATTTATTGAAATTGGATCTTTTTCTCACATAATATATCCTGATTAATGTTTCTCCTCCCTCTAATCCTGTCGTGATATTTTATTTGTGCTGAAATGTGGTGATATTTTATTTGCATGTTAATAAAGTTTGCCTGGAGATCACAGGAAATAGCAAGCCGTTTTAAGTAAACACAAAAGTCAGGCAGTGGTAGCACACGCCCTTAATCCGATCACTTGGCAGGCAGGATCTCTGTGTGTTCAAGGTCACGCTAGGGAACAGATACAAGCGTGGTGGCTCACATCTTTAATTCCAGTACCAACCATAGAGACCCTGGAGGTCTGTACACGTAGGCAGTAACAAGCAAGTGAGCTAGCTGGGCTAAGAGTCAATGAGAGGGCAGAAGAGCAGGGCAATAAAAGCCTGGGTAGACAGGAAGTCATGGCATTTTGGAAGCTACAGAGCTGGTGAGGTAAGGTGGTTGGTGGCTCTCACTATTTCTCTGATCTCTGAGGCTTTCACCCCTATATTTGGCTCCCTGTTCTTTTTTAATAAGACCCCTTAGAAATTCGTCTACATAATCCTCCCAGTTTCTTCCCACCTCTTTCTCATTCAATCCACCCACTTTTTGTCTCTCATTAGAAAACAGACATCTAGGGGATAATAATAAAATGAAATATAAAAAAACTAAAATAAAACAATACATCAGAATAGGACCAACAAACAAAGGGGAAAGCATCCCTAAAAGAACAAACAGACACAGAAAACTACTTGAGCAGAAGATTATTTGACACATAGACTTGGAGGATAGGAGACTTGACCTGCCAATCTGGGCTGCTGTAGCGCTGCCTTGCTGCTCTGTCACATTCTGGGATACATCATGAGGACAGAAAGGCCAGGTGAGGGGGCAAGAGCAGGAAGGGAGGAGCGAGGGAAGTTTCCCTATCTGCAGTTCCACATGTCAGCGCCATCACAGTAGCAATCACTTTGAACTCAGGCTTCGTAAGGGACCTTCAGTTTCAGACAAGTACCTCTGTTTTCTTCTCTGAAGTAGTTAAATGTTAAAGGATCCACTGGGAAAGGCCAACTTACAACTACAATCCATTTTTAAGAATCTACAGTACTGGAGACAGACGATAAAGTGATTAGGATTCATTTTAGGAACATCACCTCTTCAGTGTTTCAGCCCATCTGTGTGTGTTGTCTTTTTTTTTCCTTTTTTTCGTCCTTTATTTTATTGAAACCATTTTTTCATATAATATATCCTGATTAAGATTTCCCCTCCCTCTACTTCTCCCATTTTTCTCCCAACCTCCATCCCATCCTAATCCACTCACTTTCTGTCTCTCATTAAAACGCAATTCCTTCTTAAAGTACGTAAAGAGGACTCATTTAACAAATTAAAGGGATTTATAAATAAGAGCAAATTTCTGATAAGCTTTAGCTCTACTGAAACAAAAGTTTAAAAATAAGATACTTGTGGAAATAATGATGATAAAATACAGTATGTTAGAAAAAGTGGCAATCTAAAATTAGTATCTTCTCAAAATAAAGCCATAAAATTGAAACCAAGTATAACTACATACTTTCTAAGAATTGGTTTTTGTTTATTTATTTGTTTATTTGTTTGTTTTGAGAAAGAATTTAAAGTTGGATGGGTAGGGAAGGGTAGAGGATTTGGAAGGACTTGTGGGATGGGGAAATCATGATCAAAATATGAATTTAAATATTGTCTTAAAGAATAAAATGTATAACAAGAAAACGAAATGTCAATGCAGAGCCTGGAGAACAGTGGCAAAATGGTTCCCTGGTGTGGTAGCTTGTTTCTCTACTGCTGTGACAAAGCACAGACCAAAACAATTCTGGGAAAGGGTTTATTTGGCTTACAGGTGACAGTCTACTGTGGAAGGAAGTCAAGGCAGGAATTTGAGGACAGAAATCTGGAGGCTGAATCTGAAGCAGAGAATATGAATGAATGTTGCTTGCTGGCTTCTGCTCTGCCTTACTATGCTACCTTTCTTATATAGCCTATGTCCACCTCCCTAAGCAAGGGACCACACACAGTGGGCTAGACCTTTCCTCTATCAATCAGCAGTCAAGAAGATGTCCCACACACATGCCCAAAGGCTAGCTAATAAAGGCAGTTCTTAAACAAATGTTCCTTCTTCCCAACTTGACAAACAAAACCAAAAATCAGACAGTATATCTGGCATATACAAGCGTCTGGTCTTGAATTCCAGTACTAGGACACAAAAATTAAAAGAAATGGTCATCTTTTTTAAAATATTGTGTCAGTTGCTTGGTAAGACACATAGCAACAGGGACACACAACCATTTCTAATAGAAATGCAAAATAAGAATGCCACTTTAGAAATGGTGTGACAACACCTTACCATGCCAAACATTGACATACTATTCTCCAAAATATTGACCCCCCAACACACACACCTGCAAGGATGGAGGTATGCCAAAGGAAGAAAAACAAGTCTCTATGAAATTGCAGCAATATACACAATAAAATGAATATAGACATATTGAATGATAACACAAAGTATAGAATAAATATGTATGCATCCACACTGATATAAATAAATGTGAATGCTGCGACTTGGATGTAAGTTGCTTCCGACAGGCTCATATGTTTAAGAACTTGGTTCCCATATAGTACTGCTGTTTGGGAGGCTGTGGAATATTTGGAAGACAGGGTCTCCTAGCTGATGAATATAGATCACTAGAGGTGGGTTTTGAAGGACAGAGCCTACCCAGATTCTGGTCCCCTTTCTGCTTTCTGATACGTTAAGACCAGAACACGTCTGTCACATCTTCTCCCACCATACCGTTCTATCTAGTCTTTTCTGTCATGGTCTGAGTGCTGACTCTGAAACCAGGAGCCCCAGAGTGAAATTCAATCAGATGCTTTCTAAGGCAGGGACGGTCTTTGAGGTTTTCTCCTAACATCAAGAGGGGTTTTCTCAGCTGCTTGATGCTCTTGTTTGTAAAGAGGAACTATCCATTGTTTTCACTTGCTACCAGCACTATTGTGGCTAATCTTCTCTTGATTGCTTGCCAGCAAGATCTACATTTTAATAGCTCCTTGCATTTGAGTCTTCTCATTCTTGCTTCAGAATAGTTAGTCCCCTTAGGAAGCATTATAGAGCTCTCTGTTCTAACAGCCTAACTCCCAGCATTGGCAGGCATTGTTTATTACTGCTCTGTGGATGGAGGCAGAAGTCTATTATTCTCCCACCTGTATCTTTTAGTGTCAGGACAAAGTCATCCCTAGACTCCCTGGCTCCTCTTTACCTCTCAGTATGAAGTCTTTTCCTTATAAACCAGCTTAGGTAAGGTTTAGGAGGACCATCGTTCTTGGCCAGTTTATGGAGAAAGTTGCCCAGTTGCAATGGGCCAAGCATCCCAACCATCAGCTCCCTTGGACCTCATATTCATTCTCTTTCTGCTCTTTGCAGTTCTCAGAGCCCCCTAACCTCATAGGCCCTCAAGTCCCACCACCAGCCCTAAGCACCGCCTTGTGGTTTTTACACAGAAACTCTTCCCCAAACTTCCCGTCACCCTTACATGGATCCTAGGAAAGGATCTAATGATCAACTTACACTTAAAATGTGAACTTTTAATGGATAACGATCTTGATCTTTGTATAAATATTTTCTGTATAAACAAAAACGAAAAGAGTTTATACTAACTTATGGTGCCTTCTATCATCGGTAACAATTATTCTAAACAATGGTATTTGGGTTTACAAGTCAGGTTTAGCAGTTTTTATCCTTTAACAGATGATCAGCCACAATGAAAGTCACAATTATGGTACCCCTCCTCTCCATTAAATGACCTCAGCAACTATCATTCTATAACAATTAGATATCAGTACTTTAATACTGAGTATGTACATGAATCCCTGAAGAATGATGTTCAAATGTAAACTGCTGGGTAGGTCTGCAGTAGAGAATTCTAACTTGCTCCCAGGGGAAACTTTACTTAGAATAACACTGCATAAAAATTAATCTAAAGGAGACTTGATCCTTGACTGAAAATTGGAGTCTTTAGTTCCATTCGTCTACTACACCAAGGATGCTAAGTTATTTACCTTTGGGATGGACTTTTAAAATATTACTAAATTCAGAAATGATCCCTGACCTGTATGTCCCCTCTTGAAAACCCTTGATCCCCACAAACCATAACACTGACAAAAATGAAGAAACACAAGGCAACAAAAAGCTTAGCAAGTAAAGGAGTTTGCTGTGCTAGCCCAACAACCATAGTGTAAGCGCAAAATCCCAGGGTGGAAGGACAGAACTGACTCTTGAAAGTTGTCCTTGAACCTCTACATGAGGTCCTTCACACATGTGCACACAAACACAGATACACACACACATACAGACACAGACACAGACACACACACACACACACACACACACACACACACACACACACACACACACAAATAGCACGTTTCAGAGATCCAGCAGCAGTCTACAAGACTCCACCTACCAGGGTGAGCAGTATAGCTGCCAGGATGGCCTTAGGTCTGCTGACCCAAGCTTCCAGGGCAAGGCGGCGAGCAAATAAGGGGCCTCCAAGGCTGACCCCGGACCTGCTAGAGCAGTGGGGTGGTGGTGTCCCAGAACCAAGAGCACACGGGAAGTTGTGACACCAGGGGAGACTACTGCCCATGGACCGATGGTCTCATATTGAGATAGGAGAGGAGAAGGGCTTCCTTCCAAAATCTTGGGCTCCGTGGTGAAGAGCATTCAGGTGGATGCTGCCCCACATCACAAGAAGCAGGGTCCACCGGGGGCACAGGACATCAACAACCTTGTCTCAAAAGGCAGATCGTCCAGGTCCCTGAGGTGGAGACAAGGACACATCAAAAGAAGAAACATTGCACCCACCTGCCCTCTTGCCTACCAAACCTTGGGCCCAGGCCCCCACCTTAACCGTCTCCTAGGCAGCACCAGGCAACCATTCTGACCTACCTCCAGCTCTGTCATAATCCCTCTCCCCTGCACAGTCCTCCACCTCCCACCCCTAACCTCCCACCTCCCGACCCTACCCTACACCAACTACCAGGCACCACTCAGGAAACTTCTCTTTCTGTTCTCTAACTTCCTCAAGACCCTATCAGGCATGGAACTCTCTGTATCCTCTGTGGACAACCACCTACCTGTGGCAGGGCCTAGGCACACACAGGACTCAGCTCTCTCAACAGATTCAAGTGGACCAAGGACAGGCAACATAAAAGCTGAGGGACAAGAAGCAATTCTCACTCTTAACTCCAGGATGCCTGCAGCACACACCCACCCTGTCTGTCCTTATGGATGTCCCACAACATTCCAGGTGTCCTACACAAAATTCCCTCCAGGGACACAGATCCATGGAACAGAAAAAAAGTGTCCATAGACAGAGTGGGTCTGCCCACCAGCCTGCATGAAAAACAGCCACAAACTAGAGAACACCCAACACCCCACAAGCAGATTCTCATTTGCTCTCTCCACACTCTCTCATCCTGCCCTTGCCCCCTCTCTCTCCCTGTCGCCCCCCCTCTCATTTATCTATCCTCCTCTACCTCCACCTCCACCTCCACCTCTATCTCTGTCTCCCTCTGTCCCTGTCTCCCATGTACAGTCCCATCCCTGGTATCCAAGGTAGCTAGGCCATGTTCATTTGGGAAATGCTTTGTATTCCCCAACGGGAAGCCTTCCTTCCATGAGCACTGAAAGTCTCCAGAAGCCATCCTCCACACTGCTGATATCTTCTTGATGGAGCCTAGAAGAAAATCACTCTCCCTGCCACCTGGAGACAAGCTTGTCTATGGTCTTCCAACTCTCCATCTCTACAAAGCCTCCTGGAGACATTTGGTGAGGCTAAAAGGGGAGCTTCCTGGGCCAGGGGGTGAGGTTGGAGGCCCTGACTTCCTAGACCTGCCTGGCAGGCCACTCCAAAGGACAGTCCTGCCACCTACCCGATGGTTCTGACACAATGCTCTCAGCCACCATGCCCCAGCACACCCCTGAGCCCCAAACCACACACAGGATGCACCACTGAAAACCTTGTGCTCACCAGAACTGGAGCTGAAGGATGGAACCTTATAATTCTCCACTACATGCCAACCTGTCCTTCCCTCAACCCTGGCCTGACCACCATAACTCTTACATACTGTGCCTCTCAGGCACTGCTTATGCACACTCACAGGATTAGGCCACAACAAAACCAGGAACACACAAACACCCATTACACACACACACACACACACAGAGAGAGAGAGAGAGAGAGAGAGAGAGAGAGAGAGAGAGAGAGAGAGAGCAGTTCTAGGTCTACAGTTAGTGTCCTCTGTTAATATCAGAGCCTTCTTTAAGAGTTCCTCCTGCTGAAATGATGTCTGGACAGGGCAGTGCAGGACAACGGGCTTTTTGAACTTGACCCTGGGAGTTCTCCCTGGGTTTAAGGCAAAGGGAGCTAGGCAGGAGAACACAAGAAGGAGTATGCGGCCTGCATGTATCCTGCATGACACAGAGGAGGCTTGTCACGGGAGGCAGGGACCATGAAACCTGGCCACCATGGTACCTAAGTTCTTCCTGGCCCCTTTGTGAGCACCCCTGAGTCCAAACCCTGGTCTGGATGCTTCTACTGGGATTCCCCTTGAGCCACCACACTGCCTTGAGCTCCTGGATCACTGGGTACACACAACCAGCTTGCATAGGATGATGATGGGGGGCGGGGGAGGGACCTCGCAGACCACTTGTAGGATTCTGGGGTTTTGCTTTGGAGCAGGAACCTTTTCTGACAGGTTCCAGTCCCTGAATTCCACCTGTAGCACAGCTCAAGGGCAAACCCTGTCAAAGGAACAAAAGGCAATTCAGAGAGAAGGCCTGGCAGCCAGAAAGGAGAGGGGCTTTCAGGAGAAGTTAAATGGATGACAGACATTTGGCCACAGTGGCTAGCACCAGACCTGAGACCCTGAGCACCTCCCAGAGATGCTGGGCAGAGTTTGTGTGGTTTCTCAAAGTGAGCTGTGGATACTGCTAGGGAGGCTCAGACAAACAATGGGCGGTCCTGCGTGGCCTGGTGCACCACGGTAAGGGCGGGCAGGCAGGCACACAGGATGTTTCCCCAAAACGACCATGATGCAGCCCAGGCTGCACAATCCCCTGCGGAGAGGTCCTCTGCTGCTGTCAGACATGGCGGCCTCAGGACCCGGGAGGCTGTGCTTCCGTCACCGGCAAGCCAAGTCTCGTGGCCCCCGCCCAGAGCTGGTCACCTGGACCCTGCTTCCTCCTCCAGCTCTCCTGGGTCAAGGAGCGGGCAAGAGAACCTCTTTGGTGCTGGGAGACCCAGGCGGGAGCCCTTCCCTAGCCAGCCCGCCCCCATTTCCAGGGAAGCACAGGGACTTGGTGGCGGAATCGGCAAACTGAATCCGCGTGATGGCAGCAGTGCACCAAGAATGCCAAGGGTCAAGGATGACAGGTGTTCTCCCTCTGCCCTTCGCACAGCAAAAAAAAAAATTAAAACTTAAAAAAAACCAGAGATCTCCTCCCAAGCTCCAAGATGGAGGCCAACCATGCAGGCCGGGACTGGACAGACATGAGGCTCTAGTGCTGCTGCTCGGGACCCCAGGTTGATCAGCAAGTGGGGGTGCATGGGGCAGATTGCGGTTACAAACCTTAACAGGTTCCTCCATGCCCTGCACTGCCCTGAGACACTCGGCTTTGGGCGCTTACCAGCCCAGAAGGCCCCGCCTGAGAGTATCATGTGGTACCTGGAGAGTGGCCAGGTGGTGGAGGGTGTGATGGAGGGAGCCAAGTGGGGAGTGTGTGGATGTGGGCATAGAAGCTCTTGAGAGCCCACACCAGACCCTAAGGGAATCCTCCACAAACTACATGCCAATCTGGATTATAGGGGAGGAGCCTCAGAAACATACTCATGGATTTGGGGACCAAGGGCTGAGCTTTGCCCCCTAGCTGCCAAACCAGGGTATTCTCACAGCTGCATCCCTGCCCTTGCCCTGCTAGAACTCCAAACACACACATACACACATACACACACACACACACACACACACACACACACACACACACAGACAGAGTAGCTTTCAGAGATCCAGCTACTGTCTACATGATTCCACCCACCAGGGTGACCAGTACAGCTGCCAGGATGGCCTTGGGTCTGCTGACCCAAGCTTCCAGGTCAAGGCTCCAGCCAAGAGGGGCCTCCCAGGCTGACCCTGTTCCTTCTGGGGGCAGTGGGGTGGTGATGTCCCAGAACCCAGAGCACAGGAGAAGATGTCATGCCAAGGGACACGTCCAACCAACTGAATGGGGCCCTAGGCCCACCCCCGGGCTTCCCACCTGGCAAAAGGCTGCTCCCTGATGGACACAGGGCAAAAGGACATGCAGCTGTGAGCACTAGTCAGGGCTCCAGGATAGGGGGACTGAGTCCCGTATCGTCCCATACCCCATGGTCCCATTGACTAATATATAATGAAAGAGGAAAAGGGCTTACGTCCAAAACCTTGGTCTTGGAAGTGATGTGCGTTCAGATGGATGTGCCCCACACCATCCAAAGCAGGGACCACAAGGGGCCAGGGACATGCACGACCTCGCCTAAACAGGCAGGCCGTCCAGGTACCTGAGGTGGAGACAAGGACACATCAAAAGAAGAAACATTGCACCCACCTGCCCTCTTGCCTACCAAACCCTGGGCTCAGGCCCCCACCTTAACCGTCTCCTAGGCAGCACCAGGTAACCATTCTGACCTACCTCCACCTCTGTCACAATCCCTCTCCCCTGCACAGTCCTCCACCTCCCACCCCTAACCTCCCACCTCCCGACCCTACCCTACACCAACTACCAGGCACCACTCGGGAAACTTCTCTTTCCCTTCTCTAACTTCCCCAAGACCCTGTCAGGCATGGAACTCCCTGTATCCTCTATGGACACCCACCTACCTGTGGCAGGGCCTAGGCACACACAGGACTCAGCTCTCTCAACAGATTCAAGTGGACCGAGGACAGGTAACATAAAAGCTGAGGGACAAGAAGCAATTCTCACTCTTAACTCCAGGATGCCTGCAGCACCCACCCACCCTGTCTGTCCTTATGGATGTCCCACAACATTCCAGGTGTCCTACACAAAATTCCCTCCAGGGACACAGATCCATGGAACAGAAAAAAAGTGTCCATAGACAGAGTGGGTCTGCCCACCAGCCTGCATGAAAAACAGCCACAAACTAGAGAACACCCAACACCCCACAAGCAGATTCTCATTTGCTCTCTCCACACTCTCTCATCCTGCCCTTGCCCCCTCTCTCTCCCTGTCGCCCCCCCTCTCATTTATCTATCCTCCTCTACCTCCACCTCCACCTCCACCTCTATCTCTGTCTCCCTCTGTCCCTGTCTCCCATGTACAGTCCCATCCCTGGTATCCAAGGTAGCTAGGCCATGTTCATTTGGGAAATGCTTTGTATTCCCCAACGGGAAGCCTTCCTTCCATGAGCACTGAAAGTCTCCAGAAGCCATCCTCCACACTGCTGATATCTTCTTGATGGAGCCTAGAAGAAAATCACTCTCCCTGCCACCTGGAGACAAGCTTGTCTATGGTCTTCCAACTCTCCATCTCTACAAAGCCTCCTGGAGACATTTGGTGAGGCTAAAAGGGGAGCTTCCTGGGCCAGGGGGTGAGGTTGGAGGCCCTGACTTCCTAGACCTGCCTGGCAGGCCACTCCAAAGGACAGTCCTGCCACCTACCCGATGGTTCTGACACAATGCTCTCAGCCACCATGCCCCAGCACACCCCTGAGCCCCAAACCACACACAGGATGCACCACTGAAAACCTTGTGCTCACCAGAACTGGAGCTGAAGGATGGAACCTTATAATTCTCCACTACATGCCAACCTGTCCTTCCCTCAACCCTGGCCTGACCACCATAACTCTTACATACTGTGCCTCTCAGGCACTGCTTATGCACACTCACAGGATTAGGCCACAACAAAACCAGGAACACACAAACACCCATTACACACACACACACACACACACACAGAGAGAGAGAGAGAGAGAGAGAGAGAGAGAGAGAGAGAGAGAGAGCAGTTCTAGGTCTACAGTTAGTGTCCTCTGTTAATATCAGAGCCTTCTTTAAGAGTTCCTCCTGCTGAAATGATGTCTGGACAGGGCAGTGCAGGACAACGGGCTTTTTGAACTTGACCCTGGGAGTTCTCCCTGGGTTTAAGGCAAAGGGAGCTAGGCAGGAGAACACAAGAAGGAGTATGCGGCCTGCATGTATCCTGCATGACACAGAGGAGGCTTGTCACGGGAGGCAGGGACCATGAAACCTGGCCACCATGGTACCTAAGTTCTTCCTGGCCCCTTTGTGAGCACCCCTGAGTCCAAACCCTGGTCTGGATGCTTCTACTGGGATTCCCCTTGAGCCACCACACTGCCTTGAGCTCCTGGATCACTGGGTACACACAACCAGCTTGCATAGGATGATGATGGGGGGCGGGGGAGGGACCTCGCAGACCACTTGTAGGATTCTGGGGTTTTGCTTTGGAGCAGGAACCTTTTCTGACAGGTTCCAGTCCCTGAATTCCACCTGTAGCACAGCTCAAGAGCAAACCCTGTCAAAGGAACAAAAGGCAATCCAGAGAGAAGGCCTGGCAGCCAGAAAGGAGAGGGGCTTTCAGGAGAAGTTAAATGGATGACAGACATTTGGCCACAGTGGCTAGCACCAGACCTGAGACCCTGAGCACCTCCCAGAGATGCTGGGCAGAGTTTGTGTGGTTTCTCAAAGTGAGCTGTGGATACTGCTAGGGAGGCTCAGACAAAAGATGGGCGGTCCTGCGTGGCCTGGTACACCACGGTAAGGGAGGGCAGGCAGGCACACAGGATGTTTCCCCAAAACGAACATGATGCAGCCCAGGCTGCACAATCCCCTGCGGAGAGGTCCTCTGCTGCTGCCAGACATGGCGGCCCCAGGACCTGGGAGGCTGTGCTCTTGCCACCAGCAAGCCAAGTCTCGTGGCCCCCGCCCGGAGCTGGTCACCTGGACCCTGCTTCCTCCTCCAGCTCTCCTGGGTCAAGGAGCGGGCAAGAGATCCTCTTTGGTGCTGGGAGACCCATGCGGGAGCCCTTCCCTAGCCAGCCCGCCCCCATTTCCAGGGAAGCACAGGGACTTGGTGGCGGAATTCGCAAACTCAATCCACGTGATGGCAGCAGTGCACCAAGAATGCCAAGGGTCAAGGACGACAGGTGTTCTCCCTCTGCCCTTCGCACAGCAAAAAAAAAAAAAAATTAAAAATTAAAAAAAGCCAGAGATCTCCTCCCAAGCTCCAAGATGGAGGCCAACCATGCAGGCCAGGACTTGACAGACATGAGGCTCTAGTGCTGCTGCTCGGGACCCCAGGTTGATCAGCAAGTGGGGGTGCATGGGGCAGATTGCGGTTACAAACCTTAACAGGTTCCTCCA
This sequence comes from Peromyscus eremicus, assembly GCF_949786415.1. Lineage (NCBI taxonomy): Eukaryota > Metazoa > Chordata > Mammalia > Rodentia > Cricetidae > Peromyscus > Peromyscus eremicus. The sequence continues at coordinate 95,500,071 of NC_081439.1, read as the reverse complement.
TGCCCTGCACTGCCCTGAGACACTCGGCTTTGGGCGCTTACCAGCCCAGAAGGCCCCGCCTGAGAGTATCATGTGGTACCTGGAGAGGGGCCAGGTGGTGGAGGGTGTGATGGAGGTAGCCAAGTGGGGAGTGTGTGGATGTGGGCATAGAAGCTCTTGAGAGCCCGCACCAGACCCTAAGGGAATCCTCCACAAACCACATGCCAATCTGGATTATAGGGGAGGAGCCTCAGAAACATACTCATGGATCTGGGGACCAAGGGCTGAGCGTTGCCCCCTAGCTGCCAAACCAGGGTATTCTCACAGCTGCATCCCTGCCCTTGCCCCGCTAGAACTCCAAACACACACATACACACATACACACACACACACACACACACACACACACACACACACACACAGACAGAGTAGCTTTCAGAGATCCAGCCGCTGTCTACATGATTCCACCCACCAGGGTGACCAGTACAGCTGCCAGGATGGCCTTGGGTCTGCTGACCCAAGGTTCCAGGTCAAGGCTCCAGCCAAGAGGGGCCTCCCAGGCTGACCCTGTTCCTTCTGGGGGCAGTGGGGTGGTGATGTGCCAGAACCCAGAGCACAGGAGAAGGTGTCACGCCAAGGGACACATCCAACCAACTGAATGGGGCCCTAGGCCCAACCCCGGGCTTCCCACCTGGCAAAAGGCTGCTCCCTGATGGACACAGGGCCAAAGGACATGCAGCTTGAGCACTAGTCAGGGCTCCAGGATAGGGGGACTGAGTCCCGTATCGTCCCATACCCCATGGTCCCATTGACTAATATATAATGAAAGAGGAAAAGGGCTTACTTCCAAAACCTTGGTCTTGGAAGTGATGTGCGTTCAGATGGATGTGCCCCACACCATCCAAAGCAGGGACCACAAGGGGCCAGGGACATGCACGATCTCGCCTAAACAGGCAGGCCGTCCAGGTACCTGAGGTGGAGACAAGGACACATCAAAAGAAGAAACATTGCACCCACCTGCCCTCTTGCCTACCAAACCCTGGGCTCAGGCACCCACCTTAACCGTCTCCTAGGCAGCACCAGGCAACCATTCTGACCTACCTCCACCTCTGTCACAATCCCTCTCCCCTGCACAGTCCTCCACCTCCCACCCCTAACCTCCCACCTCCCGACCCTACCCTACACCAACTACCAGGCACCACTCAGGAAACTTCTCTTTCCCTTCTCTAACTTCCCCAAGACCCTGTCAGGCATGGAACACTCTGTATCCTCTATGGACACCCACCTACCTGTGGCAGGGCCTAGGCACACACAGGACTCAGCTCTCTCAACAGATTCAAGTGGACCGAGGACAGGTAACATAAAAGCTGAGGGACAAGAAGCAATTCTCACTCTTAACTCCAGGATGCCTGCAGCACTCACCCACCCTGTCTGTCCTCATGGATGTCCCACAACATTACAGGTGTCCTACACAAAATTCCCTCCAGGGGCACAGATCCATGGAACAGAAAAAAGTGTCCATAGACAGAGTGGGTCTGCCCACCAGCCTGCATGAAAAACAGCCACAAACTAGAGAACACCCAACACCCCACAAGCAGATTCTCATTTGCTCTCTCCACACTCTCATCCTGTCCTTCCCCCCTCTCTCTCCCTGTCACCCCCCCTCTCATTTATCTATCCTCCTCTACCTCCACCTCCACCTCCACCTCTATCTCTGTCTCCCTCTGTCCCTGTCTCCCATGTACAGTCCCATCCCTGGTATCCAAGGTAGCTAGGCCATGTTCATTTGGGAAATGCTTTGTATTCCCCAACGGGAAGCCTTCCTTCCATGAGCACTGAAAGTCTCCAGAAGCCATCCTCCACACTGCTGATATCTTCTTGATGGAGCCTAGAAGAAAATCACTCTCCCTGCCACCTGGAGACAAGCTTGTCTATGGTCTTCCAACTCTCCATCTCTACAAAGCCTCCTGGAGACATTTGGTGAGGCTAAAAGGGGAGCTTCCTGGGCCAGGGGGTGAGGTTGGAGGCCCTGACTTCCTAGACCTGCCTGGCAGGCCACTCCAAAGGACAGTCCTGCCACCTACCCGATGGTTCTGACACAATGCTCTCAGCCACCATGCCCCAGCACACCCCTGAGCCCCAAACCACACACAGGATGCACCACTGAAAACCTTGTGCTCACCAGAACTGGAGCTGAAGGATGGAACCTTATAATTCTCCACTACATGCCAACCTGTCCTTCCCTCAACCCTGGCCTGACCACCATAACTCTTACATACTGTGCCTCTCAGGCACTGCTTATGCACACTCACAGGATTAGGCCACAACAAAACCAGGAACACACAAACACCCATTACACACACACACACACACACACACACACACACACACACACACACACACAGAGAGCAGCTTTCAGAGATCCAGCCGCTGTCTACATGATTCCACCCACCAGGGTGACCAGTACAGCTCCCAGGATGGCCTTGGGTCTGCTGACCCAAGCTTCCAGGTCAAGGTGGCCCGGCAAGAGGGGCCTCCAAGGCTGTACCCGGTTCTTCTAGGGCAGTGGGATGGAAGGTGTTACACCGAGGAGACGACCACCCAACTCAATGGGGCCCTAGACCCAGCTCAGGCTTCCCACCTGGCAGAAGGCCGCTCCAGGATGGACACAAGTCAAAAGGGCAGGCAGCTCTGTGCACTTGTGAGGGGTGCAGAGTCAGCGGCCTGAGTCCTGTGTCCCAAGGTCCGATAGTCTAATACTGAGATGGGAGAGGAGAAGGGCTTCCTTCCAAAACCTTGGACTTGGTAGTGATATGCATTCAGATGTATGCTGCCCCACATCATCCGAAGCAGGGACCACAAGGCTCGGGGACATCCACAGTCTCTTCTCAACAGGCAGGGCGTCCAGGGCCCTGAGGTAGAGACAAGGACACATCAAAAGAAGAAATATTGCACCCACCTCCCCCCTTGCCCTACCAAACCCTGGGCTCAGTCCCCAACTTAACCGTCTCCTAGGCAGCGCCAGGCATCCATTCTGACCTACCTCCAGCTCTGTCACAATCCCTCTCCTCTGCACAGCCCTCCACCTCCCACCCCTAACCTCCCACCTCCCGACCCTACCCTACACCAACGACCAGGCACCATTCAGGAAACTTCTCTTTCTGTTCTCTAACTTCCCCAAGACGCTGTCAGGCATGGAACTCTCTGTATCCTCTGTGGACACTCACTTACCTGTGGCAGGGCCTAGGCACACACAGGACTCAGCTCTCTCAAGAGATCCAAGTGGACCGAGGACAGGCAACATAGAAGCTGAGGGACAAGAAGCAATTCTCACTCTTAACACCAGGATGCCTGCAGCACACACCCACCCTGTCTGTCCTTATGGACTTCCCACAACATTCCAGGTGTCCTACAAAAAATTCAATGCAGGGGCCAGACCCATGGAACAGAAAAAAGTGTCCACAGACAGAGTGGATCTGACCACCAAGATGCATTAAAAAAAAAAAAATCCAACAATCACGAAAACACCCAACACCCCACATCTCATTTGTTCTCGCCTCACTTTCTCTCTGTCTCTCATTTATCTATCCTCCTCTACCTCCACCTCCACCTCTATCTCTGTCTCCCTCAATCCCTCGCTCCAAGTACAGTCCCATCCCTGGTATTCAAGGTAGCTAGGCCATGTCCAGTTGGGAAATGCTTTGCACTCCCCAACAGGAAGCCTTCCTTCCATGAGCACTGAAAGTCTCCATAGGCGCTCCTCCACACTGCTGACATCTTCTATGATGGAGCCTAGAAGAAAATCACTCTCCCTGCCACCTGGAGACAAGCCTGTCTATGCTCATCCAACTCGCCCTCCCTACAAAGCCTCCTGGAGACATTTGGTGAGGCTAAAAGGGTAGCTTCCTGGTGCTGGGCGTGGGGGTGGAGGCCCTGAAATCCTAGACCTGCCTGGCAGGCCACTCGAAAGGACAGTACTGCCACCTTCCTGATGATTCCTACACAATGTTCTCATCCACCATGCCATGACATGCCCCTGAGCCCCAAACCACACACATGATGAACCACTGAAAACCTTGAGCTCACCAGAGGTGGAGCTGAAGGATGGAGCCTTAGAAGGCTCCACTACATGCCAATCTGTCCTTCCCTCAACCCTGGCCTGACCACCATAACTCTTACATACTGTGCCTCTCAGGCACTGCTTATGGACACTCACAGGATTAGGCCACAACAAAACCAGGAACACACAAAAACCCAATACACACACACACACACACACACACACACACACACACACACACACACAGAGAGCAGTTCTAGTTCTACAGATAGTGTCCTCTGTTAATATCAGAGCCTTCTTTAAGTGTTCCTCCTGCTGAGATGATGTCTGGACAGAGCAGTACAGGACAAGGGGAATTTTGACCTTTGACCCTGGGAGTTCTCCCTGGGTTTAAGGCAAAGTGAGCAGGGCAGGAGAACACAAGAAGGAGTATGCGGCCTGCATGTGTGTCCTGCATGACACAGAGGAGGCTTGTCAGGGGATTCAGGGACCTTGAATCCCAGCCACCATGGTACCTAGATCCTGCCTGGCCTCTTTGTGAGCACACCTGTGTCGAAACCCTGCTCTGGATGCTTCTACTGGGATTCACTTTGAGCCACCACACCGCCTTACTGGGTGCACACAACCAGCTTGCACAGGATGAGGATGGGGGGGCGGGGCTGGCAAACCACATGTAGGGATCAGGGGATGGGGCTCTGCAGCAGGAACCTTTTTGGACAGGTCCCAGTTCCTGGATTCCACCTGTAGCACAGCTCAAAGGGAAACCCTGTCAAAGGAACAAAAGGCAAGCCAGAGAGAAGGCCTGGCAGCCAGAGAGGAGAAGGACTGTCAGGACCAGTTAAATGGATGACAGACATTTGGCCAAGGTGGCTAGCAGCCAGGCCTGAGACCCTGAGCACCTCCCAGAGATGCTGGGCAGAGTTTGTGTGGTCTCCGGAAGTGAGCTATGGATACTGGTAGGGAGGCTCAGACAAAAGCTAGGCGAACCCTGGTGGCCTGGTGCACCATGGTAAGGGCAGGCGGGCTGGGACACGGGTAGGATATTTCCCCAAAACGACCCCCATGAAGCCCAAGCTGCACAATCCCCTGCGGAGAGGTCCTCTGCTGCTGCCAGACATGGCGGCCTCAGGACCCGGGAGGCTGTGATTCCGTGACCTGCAAGCCAAGTCTCGTGGCCCCCGCCCGGAGCCGGTCACCTGAACCCTGCTTCCTCCTCCAGCTCTCCTGCATCATGGAGTGGGCAAGAGAACTGCTTTGGTGCTGGGAGACCCAGGCGGGAGCCCTTCCCTAGCCAGCCCACCTCAATTTCCAGGGAACCACAGGGACTTGCTGGCGGAATTGGCAAACTGAATCCGCGTGATGGCAGCAGTGCACCGAGAATGCCAAGGGCAAAGGCAGTAGAGTGCTCTCCCTCCGCCCTTCGCAAAGCAAGAAAAAATTAAAAAATTAAAAAAAAAAAGTCAGCATTCTCCTGCCAAGCTCCAAGATGGAGGCCAACCATGTAGACCAGGACTGGACAGACAGGAGGCTCTAGGGCTGCTGCTAGGGATCCCAGGGTGTTCAGTGAGTGGGGGTGTGGTGGGCAATGGAGGTTACCTACCTTAACAGGTTCCTCCATGCCCTGCACTGCCCTGAGATACTGGGCTTTGGGCACACGGCAGCCCATGAAGGCCCCCCCTGAGGGTATCATGTGGTACCTGGAGAGGGGGCGGGTGGTGGATGCTGTGATGGAGGGGGCCAAGTGGGGAGTGTGTGGATGTGGGCATAGAAGCTCTTTAGAGCTCGCACCAGACCCTAAGGGAATCCTCCACAAACCACATGCCAATCTGGACTATAAGGGAGGAGCCTCAGAAACATACTCATGGATTTGGGGACCAAGGACTGAACGTCGCCCCCTAGCTGCCAAACCAGGGTATTCTAACAGCTGCATCCCTGCCCTTCGCCCACCCTTCACCCCAGACACATAGACAGGCACAGGCACAGGCACACACACGCACAGACACACACACACACCAGCTTTCAGAGATCCTGTGGCTATGTACATGACTCCACCTACCAGGGTGACCAGTACAGCTGCCAGGATGGCCTTGGGTCTGCTGACCGAAGCTTCCAGGTCAAGGTGGCCCGGCAAGAGGGGCCTCCAAGGCTGTACCCGGTTCTTCTAGGGCAGTGGGATGGAAGGTGTTACACCAAGGGAGACGACCACCCAACTCAATGGGGCCCTAGACCCAGCTCGGGCTTCCCACCTGGCAGAAGGCCGCTCCAGGATGGACACAAGGCAAAAGGGCAGGCAGCTCTGTGCACTTGTGAGGGATGCAGAGTCAGCGGCCTGAGTCCCGTGTCCCAAGGTCCGATGGTCTAATACTGAGATGGGAGAGGAGAAGGGCTTCCTTCCAAAACCTTGGACTTGGTAGTGATATGCGTTCAGATGGATGCTGCCCCACATCATCCGAAGCAGGGACCACAAGGCTCGGGGACATCCACAGTCTCTTCTCAACAGGCAGGACGTCCAGGGCCCTGAGGTAGAGACAAGGACACATCAAAAGAAGAAATATTGCACCCACCTCCCCCCTTGCCCTACCAAACCCTGGGCTCAGGCCCCCACCTTAACCGTCTCCTAGGCAGCGCCAGGCAACCATTCTGACCTACCTCCAGCTCTGTCACAATCCCTCTCCTCTGCACAGCCCTCCACCTCCCACCCCTAACCTCCCACCTCCCGACCCTACCCTACACCAACGACCAGGCACCATTCAGGAAACTTCTCTTTCTGTTCTCTAACTTCCCCAAGACCCTATCAGGCATGGAACTCTCTGTATCCTCTGTGGACACTCACTTACCTGTGGCAGGGCCTAGGCACACACAGGACTCAGCTCTCTCAAGAGATTCAAGTGGACCAAGGACAGGCAACATAGAAGCTGAGGGACAAGAAGCAATTCTCACTCTTAACACCAGGATGCCTGCAGCACACACCCACCCTGTCTGTCCTTATGGACTTCCCACAACATTCCAGGTGTCCTACACAAAATTCGCTCCAGGGGCACAGATCCATGGAACAGAAAAAAGTGTCCATAGACAGTGGGTCCTCCCAACAGCCTGCATGAAAAAAACACCAACAATCTAGAGAACACCCAACACCCCACAGGCAGATTCTCATTTGCTCTCGCCTCACTTTCTCTCTCTCTCATTTATCTATCCTCCTCTACCTCCACCTCCACCTCTATCTCTGTGTCCCTCTATCCCTCGCTCCTATGTACAGTCCCATCCCTGGTATCCAGGGTAGCTAGGCCATGATGAGTTGGGAAATGCTTTGCACTCCCCAACAGGAAGCCTTCCTTCCATGAGCACTGAAAGTCTCCAGAGGACCTCCTGTTCATGGCTGACATCTTCCATCATTGAGCCTAGAAGAAAATCACTCTCCCTAGTACCTGGAGACAAGCCTTTCTATGCTATTCAAACTCTCCCTCTCTACAAAGCTTCCTGAAGACATGTCCTGAGGCTAAAAGGGGAGCTTCCTGGTGCTGGGGGTTTGGGTGGAGGCCCAGACTTCCCATACATGCTTGCCAAGCCACTCCAAAGGACTGTCCTGCCACCTTCCCGATGGTTCCCATACAATGCTCTCATCCACCATGCCACGACACGCCCCTGAGACCCAAACCACACACAGGATGCACCAGTCCAAACCTTGTACTCACGGGAGCTGGAGATGAAGGATGGAGCCCTAAAAGGCTGCCCCTACATGTCCACCTGTCCTTCCCCTTCAACACGGACCTGACCACCATAATTCTTATATACTGTGCCTCTCAGCCACCTCTTATGGACCCAAACAGGACTACACCACAATAAACCCAGGCACGCACAAACACCCAATACACACACACACACACACACACACACACACACACACACACACATACACACAGGTGTAGGACTCCACATACTGCCCTCTGTTAATTTCAGAGCCTTCTCCAAGTATTCTTCCTGTTGAGATGGTGTCTGGACAGGGCAGTGCAGGACAAGGGGCTTTCCGACCTTTGACCCTGGGGGTTTTACTTGGTTTAAGGCAAAGGTGAGCTAAGCAGGAGCACACAGGAAGGAGTATTCGGCCTGCATGTGTGTCCTGCATGACAGAGAAGAAGCTTCTCAGGGGAGGCAAGGGCCGTGAAACCTGGCCTCCATGGTACCTAAGTCCCGCCTGGCCTGTTTGGGAGCACCCCTGAGACTAAACCCTGCTCTGGATGCTTCTACTGGGATTCACCTTGAGCCACCACACTGCCTTGAGCTCTGGGATCACTGGGTACACACAACCAGCTTGCATAGGATGATGATTGGGGTGGGGGGGTCCCGGACCAATTGTTGGATTCTGGGGATGTGGCTCTGGAGCAGGAACCTTTTCTGACAGGTCCCAGTCCCTGAATTCCACCTGTAGCGCACCTCAAGTGGAAGGCCATTTGTAAAAGGAACAAAAGGCAAGCCAGAGAGAAGGCCTGGCAGCCAGAGAGGAGAGGGGATGGCAGGAGGAGTTAAATGGATGACAGACATTTGGCCACAGTGGCTACCAGCAACCAGGCCTGAGACCCTGAAAACCTCCCAAAGAGGCAGGGCAGAGTTTGTGTGGTCTCCGGAAGTGAGCTGTGGATACTGCTAGGGAGGCTCAAAAAAAGTTAGGGGCTCCCTGGGTGGCCTTGTGCACCACGGTAAGGGCAAAGGGCAGGCGGGTTGGCACTCTGGGGCGAAATTTCCCCACAAGGACACCAATGCAGCCCAGGCTGCACAATCCCCTGCGGAGAGGTCCTCTGCTGCTGCCAGACATGGCGGCGGTAGGATCCGGGAGGCTGTGCTTCCGTGACCCGCAAGCCAAGCCTCGTGTCGCCTGCCTGGAGCTGGTCACCTGGACCCTGCTTCCTCCTCCAGCTCTCCTGGGTCATGGAGCAGGCAAGAGAACTGCTTTGGTCCTGGGGGACCCAGGCGGGAGCCCTTCCCTAGCCAGCCCGACTCCATTTCCTGGGACGCACAGGGACTTGCTGGCGGAATTGGCAAACTGAATCCGCGTGATGGCAGCAGTGCACCGAGAATGCCAAAGGCCAAGGGCGAAGGGTGCTCTCCCTCTGCCCTTCGCAAAGCAAAAAAAAATTAAAAAATTAAAAAAAAAAAGTCAGCATTCTCCTGCCAAGCTCCAAGATGGAGGCCAACCATGTAGACCAGGACTGGACAGACAGGAGGCTCTAGGGCTGCTGCTAGGGATCCCAGGGTGTTCAGTGAGTGGGGGTGTGGTGGGCAATGGAGGTTACCTACCTTAACAAGTTCCTCCATGCCCTGCACTGCCCTGAGATACTGGGCTTTGGGCACACGGCAGCCCATGAAGGCCCCCCCTGAGGGTATCATGTGGTACCTGGAGAGGGGGCGGGTGGTGGATGCTGTGATGGAGGGGGCCAAGTGGGGAGTGTGTGGATGTGGGCATAGAAGCTCTTTAGAGCTCGCACCAGATCCTAAGGGAATCCTCCACAAACCACATGCCAATCTGGACTATAAAGGAGGAGCCTCAGAAACATACTCATGGATTTGGGGACCAAGGACTGAACGTCGCCCCCTAGCTGCCAAACCAGGGTATTCTAACAGCTGCATCCCTGCCCTTCGCCCACCCTTCACCCCAGACACATAGACAGGCACAGGCACAGGCACACACACGCACAGACACACACACACACCAGCTTTCAGAGATCCTGTGGCTATGTACATGACTCCACCTACCAGGGTGACCAGTACAGCTGCCAGGATGGCCTTGGGTCTGCTGACCGAAGCTTCCAGGTCAAGGTGGCCCGGCAAGAGGGGCCTCCAAGGCTGTACCCGGTTCTTCTAGGGCAGTGGGATGGAAGGTGTTACACCAAGGGAGACGACCACCCAACTCAATGGGGCCCTAGACCCAGCTCGGGCTTCCCACCTGGCAGAAGGCCGCTCCAGGATGGACACAAGGCAAAAGGGCAGGCAGCTCTGTGCACTTGTGAGGGATGCAGAGTCAGCGGCCTGAGTCCCGTGTCCCAAGGTCCGATGGTCTAATACTGAGATGGGAGAGGAGAAGGGCTTCCTTCCAAAACCTTGGACTTGGTAGTGATATGCGTTCAGATGGATGCTGCCCCACATCATCCGAAGCAGGGACCACAAGGCTCGGGGACATCCACAGTCTCTTCTCAACAGGCAGGACGTCCAGGGCCCTGAGGTAGAGACAAGGACACATCAAAAGAAGAAATATTGCACCCACCTCCCCCCTTGCCCTACCAAACCCTGGGCTCAGGCCCCCACCTTAACCGTCTCCTAGGCAGCGCCAGGCAACCATTCTGACCTACCTCCAGCTCTGTCACAATCCCTCTCCTCTGCACAGCCCTCCACCTCCCACCCCTAACCTCCCACCTCCCGACCCTACCCTACACCAACGACCAGGCACCATTCAGGAAACTTCTCTTTCTGTTCTCTAACTTCCCCAAGACCCTATCAGGCATGGAACTCTCTGTATCCTCTGTGGACACTCACTTACCTGTGGCAGGGCCTAGGCACACACAGGACTCAGCTCTCTCAAGAGATTCAAGTGGACCAAGGACAGGCAACATAGAAGCTGAGGGACAAGAAGCAATTCTCACTCTTAACACCAGGATGCCTGCAGCACACACCCACCCTGTCTGTCCTTATGGACTTCCCACAACATTCCAGGTGTCCTACACAAAATTCGCTCCAGGGGCACAGATCCATGGAACAGAAAAAAGTGTCCATAGACAGTGGGTCCTCCCAACAGCCTGCATGAAAAAAACACCAACAATCTAGAGAACACCCAACACCCCACAGGCAGATTCTCATTTGCTCTCGCCTCACTTTCTCTCTCTCTCATTTATCTATCCTCCTCTACCTCCACCTCCACCTCTATCTCTGTGTCCCTCTATCCCTCGCTCCTATGTACAGTCCCATCCCTGGTATCCAGGGTAGCTAGGCCATGATGAGTTGGGAAATGCTTTGCACTCCCCAACAGGAAGCCTTCCTTCCATGAGCACTGAAAGTCTCCAGAGGACCTCCTGTTCATGGCTGACATCTTCCATCATTGAGCCTAGAAGAAAATCACTCTCCCTAGTACCTGGAGACAAGCCTTTCTATGCTATTCAAACTCTCCCTCTCTACAAAGCTTCCTGAAGACATGTCCTGAGGCTAAAAGGGGAGCTTCCTGGTGCTGGGGGTTTGGGTGGAGGCCCTGACTTCCCATACATGCTTGCCAAGCCACTCCAAAGGACTGTCCTGCCACCTTCCCGATGGTTCCCATACAATGCTCTCATCCACCATGCCACGACACGCCCCTGAGACCCAAACCACACACAGGATGCACCAGTCCAAACCTTGTACTCACGGGAGCTGGAGATGAAGGATGGAGCCCTAAAAGGCTGCCCCTACATGCCCACCTGTCCTTCCCCTTCAACACGGACCTGACCACCATAATTCTTATATACTGTGCCTCTCAGCCACCTCTTATGGACCCAAACAGGACTACACCACAATAAACCCAGGCACGCACAAACACCCAGTACACACACACACACACACACACACACACACACATACACACAGGTGTAGGACTCCACATACTGCCCTCTGTTAATTTCAGAGCCTTCTCCAAGTATTCTTCCTGTTGAGATGGTGTCTGGACAGGGCAGTGCAGGACAAGGGGCTTTCCGACCTTTGACCCTGGGGGTTTTACTTGGTTTAAGGCAAAGGTGAGCTAAGCAGGAGCACACAGGAAGGAGTATTCGGCCTGCATGTGTGTCCTGCATGACAGAGAAGAAGCTTCTCAGGGGAGGCAAGGGCCGTGAAACCTGGCCTCCATGGTACCTAAGTCCCGCCTGGCCTGTTTGGGAGCACCCCTGAGACTAAACCCTGCTCTGGATGCTTCTACTGGGATTCACCTTGAGCCACCACACTGCCTTGAGCTCTGGGATCACTGGGTACACACAACCAGCTTGCATAGGATGATGATTGGGGTGGGGGGGTCCCGGACCAATTGTTGGATTCTGGGGATGTGGCTCTGGAACAGGAACCTTTTCTGACAGGTCCCAGTCCCTGAATTCCACCTGTAGCGCACCTCAAGTGGAAGGCCATTTGTAAAAGGAACAAAAGGCAAGCCAGAGAGAAGGCCTGGCAGCCAGAGAGGAGAGGGGATGGCAGGAGGAGTTAAATGGATGACAGACATTTGGCCACAGTGGCTACCAGCAACCAGGCCTGAGACCCTGAAAACCTCCCAAAGAGGCAGGGCAGAGTTTGTGTGGTCTCCGGAAGTGAGCTGTGGATACTGCTAGGGAGGCTCAAAAAAAGTTAGGGGCTCCCTGGGTGGCCTTGTGCACCACGGTAAGGGCAAAGGGCAGGCGGGTTGGCACTCTGGGGCGAAATTTCCCCACAAGGACACCAATGCAGCCCAGGCTGCACAATCCCCTGCGGAGAGGTCCTCTGCTGCTGCCAGACATGGCGGCGGTAGGATCCGGGAGGCTGTGCTTCCGTGACCCGCAAGCCAAGCCTCGTGTCGCCTGCCTGGAGCTGGTCACCTGGACCCTGCTTCCTCCTCCAGCTCTCCTGGGTCATGGAGCAGGCAAGAGAACTGCTTTGGTCCTGGGGGACCCAGGCGGGAGCCCTTCCCTAGCCAGCCCGACTCCATTTCCTGGGACGCACAGGGACTTGCTGGCGGAATTGGCAAACTGAATCCGCGTGATGGCAGCAGTGCACCGAGAATGCCAAAGGCCAAGGGCGAAGGGTGCTCTCCCTCTGCCCTTCGCAAAGCAAAAAATTAAAAAAATTAAAAAAAAAAAGTCAGCATTCTCCTGCCAAGCTCCAAGATGGAGGCCAACCATGTAGAGCAGGACTGGACAGACAGGAGGCTCTAGGGCTGCTGCTAGGGAAACCAGGGTGTTCAGTGAGTGAGGATGTGGTGGGCAATGGAGGTTACCGACCTTAACAGGTTCCTCCACGCCCTGCACTGCCCTGAGACACTGGGCTTTGGGCACACGGCAGCCCATGAAGGCCCCCCCTGAGGGTATCACGTGGTACCTGAAGAGGGGGCGGGTGGTGGACGGTGTGATGGAGGGGGCCAAGTGGGGAGTGTGTGGATGTGGGCATAGAAGCTCTTTAGAGCTCGCACCAGACCCTAAGGGAATCCTCCACAAACCACATGCCAATCTGGACTATAGGGGAGGAGCCTCAGAAACATACTCATGGATTTGGGGACCAAGGACTGAACGTCGCCCCCTAGCAGCCAAACCAGGGTATTCTAACAGCTGCATCCCTGCCCTTCGCCCACCCTTCACCCCAGACACATAGACAGGCACAGGCACAGGCACACACACGCACAGACACACACACACACCAGCTTTCAGAGATCCTGTGGCTATGTACATGACTCCACCTACCAGGGTGACCAGTACAGCTGCCAGGATGGCCTTGGGTCTGCTGACCGAAGCTTCCAGGTCAAGGTGGCCCGGCAAGAGGGGCCTCCAAGGCTGTACCCGGTTCTTCTAGGGCAGTGGGATGGAAGGTGTTACACCAAGGGAGACGACCACCCAACTCAATGGGGCCCTAGACCCAGCTCGGGCTTCCCACCTGGCAGAAGGCCGCTCCAGGATGGACACAAGGCAAAAGGGCAGGCAGCTCTGTGCACTTGTGAGGGATGCAGAGTCAGCGGCCTGAGTCCCGTGTCCCAAGGTCCGATGGTCTAATACTGAGATGGGAGAGGAGAAGGGCTTCCTTCCAAAACCTTGGACTTGGTAGTGATATGCGTTCAGATGGATGCTGCCCCACATCATCCGAAGCAGGGACCACAAGGCTCGGGGACATCCACAGTCTCTTCTCAACAGGCAGGACGTCCAGGGCCCTGAGGTAGAGACAAGGACACATCAAAAGAAGAAATATTGCACCCACCTCCCCCCTTGCCCTACCAAACCCTGGGCTCAGGCCCCCACCTTAACCGTCTCCTAGGCAGCGCCAGGCAACCATTCTGACCTACCTCCAGCTCTGTCACAATCCCTCTCCTCTGCACAGCCCTCCACCTCCCACCCCTAACCTCCCACCTCCCGACCCTACCCTACACCAATGACCAGGCACCATTCAGGAAACTTCTCTTTCTGTTCTCTAACTTCCCCAAGACCCTATCAGGCATGGAACTCTCTGTATCCTCTGTGGACACTCACTTACCTGTGGCAGGGCCTAGGCACACACAGGACTCAGCTCTCTCAAGAGATTCAAGTGGACCAAGGACAGGCAACATAGAAGCTGAGGGACAAGAAGCAATTCTCACTCTTAACACCAGGATGCCTGCAGCACACACCCACCCTGTCTGTCCTTATGGACTTCCCACAACATTCCAGGTGTCCTACACAAAATTCGCTCCAGGGGCACAGATCCATGGAACAGAAAAAAGTGTCCATAGACAGTGGGTCCTCCCAACAGCCTGCATGAAAAAAACACCAACAATCTAGAGAACACCCAACACCCCACAGGCAGATTCTCATTTGCTCTCGCCTCACTTTCTCTCTCTCTCATTTATCTATCCTCCTCTACCTCCACCTCCACCTCTATCTCTGTGTCCCTCTATCCCTCGCTCCTATGTACAGTCCCATCCCTGGTATCCAGGGTAGCTAGGCCATGATGAGTTGGGAAATGCTTTGCACTCCCCAACAGGAAGCCTTCCTTCCATGAGCACTGAAAGTCTCCAGAGGACCTCCTGTTCATGGCTGACATCTTCCATCATTGAGCCTAGAAGAAAATCACTCTCCCTAGTACCTGGAGACAAGCCTTTCTATGCTATTCAAACTCTCCCTCTCTACAAAGCTTCCTGAAGACATGTCCTGAGGCTAAAAGGGGAGCTTCCTGGTGCTGGGGGTTTGGGTGGAGGCCCTGACTTCCCATACATGCTTGCCAAGCCACTCCAAAGGACTGTCCTGCCACCTTCCCGATGGTTCCCATACAATGCTCTCATCCACCATGCCACGACACGCCCCTGAGACCCAAACCACACACAGGATGCACCAGTCCAAACCTTGTACTCACGGGAGCTGGAGATGAAGGATGGAGCCCTAAAAGGCTTCCCCTACATGCCCACCTGTCCTTCCCCTTCAACACGGACCTGACCACCATAATTCTTATATACTGTGCCTCTCAGCCACCTCTTATGGACCCAAACAGGACTACACCACAATAAACCCAGGCACTCACAAACACCCAATACACACACACACACACACACACACACACACACACACACACACACACAGCAGGTCTAGGACTCCACATACTGCCCTCTGTTAATTTCAGAGCCTTCTCCAAGTATTCTTCCTGTTGAGATGGTGTCTGGACAGGGCAGTGCAGGACAAGGGGCTTTCCGACTTTTGATCCTGGGGCTTCTACCTGGTTTAAGGCAAAGGTAAGCTAAGCAGGAGAACACAGGAAAGAGTATTCGGCCTGCATGTGTGTCCTGCATGACAGAGAAGAAGCTTCTCAGGGGAGGCAAGGGCCGTGAAACCTGGCCTCCATGGTACCTAAGTCCTGCCTGGCCTGTTTGTGAGCACCCCTGAGACCAAACCCTGCTCTGGATGCTTCTACTGGGATTCACCCTGAGCCACCACACTGCCTTGAGCTCTGGGATCACTGGGTACACACAACCAGCTTGCATAGGATGATGATGTGGGGGGGGGGTCCCGGACCAATTGTTGGATTCTGGGGATGTGGCTCTGGAACAGGAACCTTTTCTGACAGGTCCCAGTCCCTGAATTCCACCTGTAGCACACCTCAAGTGGAAAAACATTTGTAAAAGGAATGAAAGGCAAGCCAGAGAGAAGGCCTGCCAGCCAGAGAGGAGAGGGGATGGCAGGAGGAATTAAATGGATGACAGACATTTGGCCACAGTGGCTACCAGCAACCAGGCCTGAGACCCTGAAAACCTCCCAAAGAGGCAGGGCATAGTTTGTGTGGTCTCCGGAAGTGAGCTGTGGATACTGCTAGGGAGCCTCAAAAAAAGGTGGGGCTCCCTGGGTGGCCTTGTGCACCACGGTAAGGGCAGGCGGGTTGGCACTCTGGGGCGAAATTTCCCCACAAGGACACCAATGCAGCCCAGGCTGCACAATCCCCTGCGGAGAGGTCCTCTGCTGCTGCCAGACATGGCGGAGGTAGGATCCGGGAGGCTGTGCTTCCATGACCCGCAAGCCAAGTCTGGTGTCGCCTGCCTGGAGCTGGTCACCTGGACCCTGCTTCCTCCTCCAGCTCTCCTGGGTCATGGAGCAGGCAAGAGAACTGCTTTGGTCCTGGGGGACCCAGGCGGGAGCCCTTCCCTAGCCAGCCCGACTCCATTTCCTGGGACGCACAGGGACTTGCTGGCGGAATTGGCAAACTGAATCCGCGTGATGGCAGCAGTGCACCGAGAATGCCAAAGGCCAAGGGCGAAGGGTGCTCTCCCTCTGCCCTTCGCAAAGCAAAAAAAAAAGAAAAAAATTAAAAAATTAAAAAAAAAAGTCAGCGTTCTCCTGCCAAGCTCCAAGATGGAGGCCAAACATGTAGATCAGGACTGGACAGTCAGGAGGCTCTAGGGCTGCTGCTAGGGATCCGAGGGTGTTCAGTGAGTGAGGGTGTGGTGGGCAATGGAGGTTATCGACCTTAACAGGTTCCTCCCTGCCCTGCACTGCCCTGAGACACTGGGCTTTGGGCACACGGCAGCCCATCAAGGCCCCCCCTGAGGGTATCACGTGGTACCGGGAGAGGGGGCGGGTGGTGGATGGTGTGATGGAGGGGGCCAAGTGGGGAGTGTGTGGATGTGGGCATAGAAGCTCTTTAGAGCCCGCAACAGACCCTAAGGGAGACCTACATAAACCACATGCCAATCTGGACTATAAGGGAGGAGCCTCAGAAACATACTCATGGATTTGGGGATCAGGAGGTGATCGTCGCCCCCTAGCTGCCAAACCAGGGTATTCTCACAGCTGCATCCCTGCCCTCGCCCGGCCCTCACCCCAAACACACACACACAGACACAGACACACACAGACACAGACACACACACACACACACACACACGCACACACACACAGACACTCAGAGCAGCTTTCAGAGATCCAGCAGCTGTCTACATGACTCCACCCACCAGGGTGACCAGTACAGCTGCTAGGATAGCCTTGAGTCTGCTGACCCAAGCTTCCAGGTCAAGGGGCCTGGCATGAGGGGCCTCCAAAGCTGTACCCGGTTCTTCTAGGGCAGTGGGATGGTGGTGTCCCAGAACCGAGAGCACATGGGGAGGTGTGACAACAAGGGACACAAGCACCCTAATCAATAGGACCCTAGGCCCAGCATGGGCTTCCCACCTGGCAGAAGGACGCTCCTGGACCGACACAAGGGAAAAAGGCAGACAGCTGTGTGCACTGGTCAGGGCTCCAGGTTGGGGGCCTGAGACCCGTGTCCCATGGTTCGAGGGTCTAACCTTGAGATAGGAGAGGAGAAGGGCTTCCTTCCAAAACCTTGGCCGCCATGGTGAAGTGCATTCAGGTGGATGCTGCCCCACATCATCTAAAACAGGGAACACTGGGGCCAGGGACATCCACATTCTCGCCTAACAGGCAGGAAGTCCAGGGCCCTGAAGTGGAGACAAGGACACATCAAAAGAAGAAACATTGCACCCACCTGCCCTCTTGCCTACCAAACCCTGGGCCCAGGCCCCCACCTTAACGTTTCCTAGGCAGCACCAGGCAACCATTCTGACCTACCTCCACCTCTGTCACAATCTCTCTCCTCTGCACAGCCCTCCACCTCCCACCCCTAACCTCCCACCTCCCGACCCTACCCCACACCAACTACCAGGCACTACTCAGGAAACTTCTCTTTCTGTTCTCTAACTTCCTCAAGACCCTGTCAGGCATGGAACTCTCTGTATCCTCTGTGGACACCTACCTACCTGTGGCAGGGCCGAGGCACACACAGGACTCAGCTCTCTCAAGAGATTCAAGTGGACCGAGGACAGGCAACATAGAAGCTGAGGGACAAGAAGTAATTCTCACTCTTAACACCAGGATGCCTGCAGCACACACACACCCTGTCTCCTTATGAATTTCCAACAACATATCAGGTGTCATCACACAAAATTCCCTCCAGGGGCCCAGACCTATGGAACAGAAAAATGTGTCCATAGACAGAGTGGGTCCTCCCACCAGCCTGCATGAAAAAAACAACAATCACAAAAATACCCAACACCCCACAGGCAGATTCTCATTTGCTCTCGCCTCACTTTCTCTCTCTCTCAGTGTCTATCCTCCTCTTCCTCCAACTCCACCTCTATCTCTGTCTTTCTCTAGACCTCCCTCCTATATGTAAAGTCCCATCCCTGGTATCCACGGCAGCTAGGCCATGTTCAGTTGGGAAATGCTTTGCACTCCCCAACAGGAAGTCTTCCTTCCATGAGCACTGAAAGTTTCCACAGGCCCTCTTCCACACTGCTGACCTCTTCCATGATGGAGCCTAGAAGAAAATCACTCTCCCTGCCACCTGGAGACAAGCCTGTCTATGCTCTTCCCAATCTCTCTCTCTACAAAGCCTCCTGGAGACATTTGCTAAGGCTAAAAAGGGAGCTTCCTGGTGCCTGGGTGAGGGTGGAGGCCCTGACTTCCTAGACCTGCCTGGCAGGCCACTCCAAAGGAAGGTCCCAAAACTTTCCAGTGGTTCCTACACAATGCTCTCATCCACCATGTCCCGGCAAGCCCTGAGCCCCAAACACTACACATGAGGCACCAAACCTTGTGCTCACCTCAGCTGGAGCTGAAGGATGGAGCCTTATAAGGCTTCCCCTCCATGCAAACCTGTCCTTCCCTTACATCCCAGAGCTGACCACCATGACTGTTACATACTGTGCTTCTCAGCCACTGCTTATGGCTTCTCACAGGACTAGGCCAGAAGAATCCCAGGTATACACAAACACCCAACACACACACACACACACACACACACACACACACACACACACACACACACAAGCACTCCTCCATGCATAGCAGTTCTAGGACTCTAGATAGAGCTTTCTGTTAATTTCAGAGCCTTCTCTAAGTATTCTTCCATATGAGATGATGCCTGTACAGGGGAGTGCAGGACAAGGGGCTTTTGGATTTTGACCCTAGGAGTTCTTCCTGGGTTTAATGCAAAAGGAGCTAGGCAAGAAAATCTAGGAAGAAGTATACGGCCTGCATGTGTATCCTACATGACACAGAGGAGGCTTGTCAGGGGAGGCTAGGACCATGAAACCTGGCCACCAAAGTACCTAAGTCCTGCCTGGCCTCATTGTGAGCACCCCTGAGTCCAATCCCTGCTCTAGATGCTTCTACTGGGATTCACTTTGAGCCTCCACACTGCGTTGAGCTCTGGGCACACTGGGTACACACAACCAGCTTGCATAGGATGATGATGGGGTGGGGGCTTTCAGACTTTTTTTAGTGTTCTGGGGATGTGGATGTGGAGCAGGAAATTTTTCGGACAGAGGTGTCTCAGGTAAAAACATTTCTTTGTGTGTGCCTGAAAACCTGTGTCTAGATCCTCTGTCAACCATAGCGCCCCTGTTGTTCTACCTTTGTTTAGGTAGACAGAAATTAAAGAAGTGAGCAGAATTAAGCCAAAAATTTTAGGTCCACCATTTTGGAGTGTGCGCTGAAAATGCAAAAATAAGAGAGACCCTGTTTCAGACAAGGTTAACAATGAAAACCAACTGGTTACAATTGTTCTAACCACTGTGTATATGTGCCTCATGCACTACACATACACACTTTGTATACACACACACACACTAGTACACACACACACATAGAAATTTAAAAGATAAAGTAAACTTCAAAAATAATTCTGCCGTCCTGAATGTGTTATAAAAGGCCTCTTATCTTAGCCTTGGGTGATGAAAGCAGGAGGATGTTGGGGACAAGACACTTAGTTTGAAAAAATAATAGAGGAAGAGAACCTAAAGCTTCTCAGGTATCAAATCACCTTGGAGTATACACAGACTTGAGAAAGAGAGATGGCTATGTACAGGAAGTTTCTAGTTCCATGCCTGGTTCACTGATAAACCTTGATAAACCTTGTAGGGATGCAGAAACTAAATGGAGAGGTAACTTCTTTTGTGTTGTTTTGTGTATTAGGTCATTCCTTTATCATTCTACTCTATAGATTTGGAAGCTTAAGTGTTCCTACATTTGAGTAAAAACACAGCAAAAAAAATAATATTTATCGTGGTAAATAAGTAGGAACTATGATATCAATCTCTTCAGAAACTTTAAGTTCTAAATAATGCTGCATTGGAGGCTTATGCTTCAGTATGATTAACAACAAATACAAGGATACAGAGGAACACCCACAAATATAGACAATGCTCTCATTTGTACATAATTTGCATTTTGACCTGTTGTTTTAAATAGGACTTGCTCTTCTTAGGTATATTATGTATTATTATAGACTTTGGTATCAGAAAGAATTTTTTCTTAAAAATTTTAAAATTTAAGGCTCATTATTCCTTTAATATTCCAGGGAGCATGTGGTTGTAGGGCAGAGAGCTTTTCCGCACATGACCAAGGTCCTGGTATCCACAATCAGTGCTGTAAAATATTCATAACCATGATTTCATATCTTCTCCAGTTCACAAAACTCTAGAGTCTAGAGCAGTGAAAATGTGACTGGCCGGTGGTGCATGTCTTTAATCCCAGCATTTGGGAGACTTAGAAGGATTTCTTAGTTGGAGGACAGCCTGGTCTACAGAGCGAGTTCCAGGGGCAGCCAGGGCTATACTAAGAAACCTAGTCTTTCTAACAACAACAACAAAATGCCCCTGAAATTTTGTGAGAACTTGCCAATGCACACTCAGAAAGGCAGCTGTTTTTGGTGATTTTTCCCCTCTGAAACATCCACGAAAGTAAACGTTCTTGCAGTAAGTTTGGGGAACCCTCACAGCCTTGCACAGGGCAGCCACACTTTAGCGATTCCTTAGCTCAAACCACCACAGCACCCGCGCCTAAATGGCGGTGCACAGGCAGAGAGTAGGGGGCCTGCTTAGTGCTAAGTCCCTGAGCCCTCCTCGGCCTCCAGCAGCCTCCTCTGGACCAGGGAAGTGATTCCGGGTCCCCCACGAGGCCCTTCCACCAGACTTTCCGGATGCTGCCCAGTGCACAAACTCAAGTGTCCCTAAACTCATGAACAAGGCCATCCCACGTGGTGTCTCCTCCACCTGCCAGAGGGTCCGTCCCAGTGAGCGCCAAGTCCCAAGGCTCCAGGCTCAGGGTCACACACTCAGGGACTGGAGAGGCCCTGGCTCCAGAGAGATCACTCAAGCTACCAGGAAGGTGGGGATAATGCAAGAATCTTACCTGGTCCAGGCAGGGCCGTCCTGTGGTCGGATCTCAGACCTCTGGGGTGCTGCAACCGCCAGCAGCCTGCACTTGGCGCCATCTTCCCACTCTCCCAACTCTTGGTTTAGGGTAAGTCGGAAAGAAAGGAAAAGGAAATTCCTGTCCCTCTGAGTGCTGGCCCCGCCCAGCGGATAACTGATCTATCCCAGATCTGCCCCAGAGTCTCAAAGGGGCGGGAGCTGTGGACCTGGGAAAGCCGCGAGGGTTTCTTTGCTACTTCCTGAGAAAATCTTTGGCTCCATTAAGTGAGACAAAGGGTGACTGAGGGAACCATATAACGGGAAGTTAGCATTTACGGGAGAAACAAGATTAAATATGTTTTAATAAGGATTAAAGTGTTGTGCCACCACACCCCTTTGGGTGTTTTGCCTGCATGTGTCAAGGCAATTTATAAAAGAAATCGTTTAATAGGGGCTAAAGATCCCTGAGGTCTAGAGTTCATGACCATTATGGCAGGGAATATGTCAGCAGACAGGCATGGTGCTGGAGAAATATCTGAGAACTTACATTTTGAGACAACAGCCATCAGGCAAAGGGGTAAGGTGAGCTTACTGGGAATGCTATGGGCTTTTGAAACCTCGAAGGCCATTCCCAATGGAAAGTACACATCACAGAACTGTGCATGGTGGCACATGCTTATCATTCTATATCCCTAGCCCTCTGGAGGCAGAGGTTGAGGCCGAAGGGTCACTGTAAGTTTCAAAGCAGCCAGAACTACCCAGTGAGACATTGTTTTAGAAAACAGAAAGTTCCAATTTATAATTTCACATTTGTTTTCTGTTTTATTTACGTTTGCAATTGATTTTTAACTTATTCTAAATCTAAACATGAGATTTATTTATTTTGTTTTATGTGTATGAGTGTTTTCTCTTCATGCAAGTATGGGCTCCACATGTGTTCCTGGAGATTGAAGTGGTCAGAAAAGGTCACTAGAGCTCCTGGAAGCAGAGTTACAGATGTTTGCGAGCCACCATGTGGGTGCGGGGAACTAAACCCAGGTCCTCTGTAAGAGCAACAAGTGCTCTTAACTGCTGATTCTCCATCTCTCCAGCCTCATGTTATACCAATTTTTTTCAATTTACTGTTTTGGACTTTATTTACTCTTTTCTTCCAAATGTGAAGGGGAAACCAAAGCTTGAAATGCTGACTTCATGAAAAATGAAATGTGATTGTGCAGGATGACTGCACAATCAATTATGAAATTCTCTGTGCAGTGTAATGAGATAACAGATACTTTTCTTTTGTGAATGTGGTGCTGGGGATGGAACTGAGGGACTGGTGTGTGTTAGTTCCCAACCCTTCAGTGCCAGAAGTAAAACTCAGGTGCTTAGGTCAATGCACCCAGTACCTCCAAATACTGAAGAAGAGGTAGAGATAGGATCTGCATGTTACACAGAGAGATACTGGGTCAAGGGCAGACAAGGTGTCAGATGGAAAGACTGACATGTGCAGCTAGGAAAACAGGCAGGAGCACACCTCAAATGATCCAGGGAGCATTTCCAAGATACTGCAACAGGAATCTTTATGGATATTAAAAATGTGTCATTTCCACTATAAATACTTTTCCAAGATGAGGGAAATGATGTGCCTAGGTTCCAAGTTTGGCAGAGCAGAATTTTCATTGTCCTAAAAAGCACCGCTGAGGACTGCTTACCAGCATGTATTTATGAAATTATCATGGGTGACCCAGCAAACTAGGGCACAGTCTTGGTCTTTAGTGAAGAATGGACGTGATGGTGGAGAAGACCGGCATGTTGCTGTAATGTGAGAGACTTCCAAGACTCAGGATTCTGGTAAGGGATAGGAAGCGCCCTGCTAGTGCTGGGACTGAGCATATATTGCAAGAGTGCTTGATTCACAGCATGTAAGAGAGGCATGATTGGACAATGTGTTTAAGTAAAATAAAAGGTATGGACAAACACTCTAAGGTATGGCCAGCCATGCTTGTAAGGGTCATCTTTGCCTTGTTGCAAGTTGGTACCGTTTTGCATTAAGTTGTTTCAATAATTCATTAAAGAAACAGTTGATAGTTTTGAAGGTCAGACACAGTGCTAAATTCTTAGGCTTATTTGTTTTTATCTGTTTCTTGACAGTGTTGCACTGTGTAGCCCAGGCTGCTGTTGAAATCCTAATCTTCCTGCCCCAGACTCCAGAGGCCTGAGGTTACTGTTGTATTTTCTGACACCCACCATACCTAGTTCTTATAATGGGGTGTGTTGGGGTCTAAGGATGGAATCCAGTGCCTTATTCAATTGTCCCAAGCCCTATACCACTCAGCTACACTCCAGGCTTTTTTGTGTGTTTTTCTATTTTGAGATTGAATCTTGCTATTTGCCTAGGCTGGCCTAGAATCTGCATTTCTCTTGCCTTAGCCTCTTGAGTACTTGACTTCTGGGCTTGGACCACAGTGTCTGGTTTTATCGTTTTGTTTCATATATTTAAATTCCAATGATCTTATTTATTTGTGTGTGCATGTGTTCGTGGGATGTGTGCTCACGGTGTGTGCATGGAGGTTAGTGAACAACTCAGAGGACTCAGTCACGCTTTTCACCATGTGGGTACTGGGGAATCAGACTAAGGTTATCAGATATTCCGGTAGGTGCATTTACCTGCTAAGCCATCTGGTAATTACTATGAAAATAATTTTAAACCTTTGAACTCTCTAAAATAAAAATTTTCTTCATCTTTTTCGTTTTGTTTGTGATGAACTTTGAAGCTTCAAAATATTTCCCTCATGGCCTAGAGAGATGGCTCACTGGCTGCTCTTCCAGAGGGCCCAGGTTCAATTCCAAGTACCCGCATGGTGGCTCAGAAAATCTGTAACTCCAGTTTCAGAGGATAGAAGACACTCTTCTGGCCTAGTCAGGCAACAGGCACACACGTGGTGCACTACATCCAGATGCAGCTAAACATCCTTTAAACAGTAATCTAAGGAGTTTCCTGGAATCTGCTTAACATTCCACTGTTTGGTTAAGAAACAATTGATTTCAAAGAATGTTTTATACTTATTTTCTTCCTTTTTCCCTTTTATTTTTCTTGAGATTTCCTTCAGTAGCTCTGACTGAACTCAAACCCAAGAACTTCTATTTCTGAAGGTGGGGATTTCAAGCACAGGCCAGCAAGTCCAGCCTGTCTTTGATGAACCCTTATTTCCATTTCACTATACTCTCAGATGACTGTTTCATTTTATTTCGGTTTATTTTAAATTTATTGATTCTTCTTTTGTATGTTTCTGTTGTGTTCTCCTAAGTTTAAAACACCAGGCACAAACTCCTTCCTTAAGTTCAATGGACAGGTGTTGGTTACCTCTTGGCATGAGTGCCAGGACTGCACCCTTGGGCATATCTTGCCTGGGTGATGATTGTTGTGCTTCCTTTTTTTTTTTTTTTTTTTTTTTTTTACAGCAGGGACTGTGTTGTGTGGGCTCTACGGTAGGACTGCTGATAGCTCTTCTCCCCCAGAAGCCTGCATAGCACCTTCCAACACTATGAGATCTAGGCATCAGGGAGAAACACTTCAGGTCAGTACCAACTTTGAGTTGATTTCCTCAACTCCGTGACTGAAGTGTATGTATCTTCAACAATAGGTTTTTTTGACTGTTTGTTTTGGGAGGGCACGGTTTGGTTTGATTTAGGTTTTTCTGTCAGAGTGTTGCTGTGCATCCCTTGTTGGTCTGGAACCCTCTCTACAGAGCTGGCTGGTCTCAAACACTTAGGGATTCACCTGCCTCTGCATTCAAGTACAGGGATCAAAGTTGTGCACCAACACACCCCACAGGAATAGGGGTTTTATATATTTTTTTATGTATGTAGATGTGGTGGATTTGAATGAGCCCCCATGCCTCATAGATTTGAATACTTGGTCACCAGAGAGTGGCACTATTTTAAAGGATTAGAAAGAATGGCCTTGTGGGAGGAAGTGTGTCACTGGGGGTTGGCATTTTAGGTTTCAGAATCTCATTCCACTCCCATTGGCTCTCTCTTCCTGCTGCTTACAGGCTTCCTTCCATGGCCTCCTCAGCCTGTTTTCTGACACAACTCAGAAACACCAACCCAGACAGATCATCATCCACTTTTGCCTGGGCCGTCTCCCATTGATCACTCATTAAGAAAATTCCCTACAGGTGGATCTTATGGATTTTTCTCAATTGACTTTCCCTAATTTCAGATGACTCTAGCTTGTGTCAAATTGACATAACCTAGGCAGGCCAATTGACCCCTTGTCAACTTGAATCACAAACATATCACTGGTATGCCATAATGATTTCTTTCTTGTTCATCTTGTTCATAACTGCTCCTTGCCATGGCTGAGGAGAGGTCTTAATGTCAATATGAGGTAGAAAAGAGCCAGAGACATCTGGAAGGGTCCAGATTGAACCAGGCCATGAAAGGAGAGAGGGTGGAGAGCAGGAAAAAAAGAGAAGAGCAAGAGAGGTGACTAGAAGCCAAGAGCACCAGAGAGCATGTAGGAGCCACAAAAATGAGTAGCCAGATGGCTGATTTACGTAGGAATCACTCTGCATAAAACTCAAGTACAAATGGATCTCAAACCTCAACAGAAACCCAGTGACACTGAACTTGAAGGTACAGAAAGTGGTGAATAGCCTTGAATGCATTGGTACAGGAGAAAAACTAAGTCTTTCTGAGTAGAAGTGGAGTGTCTGAGGCTCCCACAGGCAGAGCGAGAGGCTCTGAATCCCCTCTATGAAAGAAAGATGTTTTCAGACCTCTTGGCCAGAGGATGAGAATTTGAGGGCTCAGAAATCAAAGGACTAGTTCTGATGTCCCTTTCAGATAAGGTGTTAGAGGTAAGACATATTTAAATAGAAGTCTGAACCCTCCTTCTTTTCAAAGGGAATGATTGAATCCTTGGTCAGAGAGAGCAAGTTTTGAGGGCCTTTTTAATTGGAAGTGGAAAGCCTTGGGGCCTTGGGTAAGTCGAGATGATCTCTGGTCCCCTCAGTCATGCAGGTTAGATATCAGGCCCTGTTGGTTATAGAGTGTGCATTTGATGTCTAATGTGCAGAAATTGATGGTGTTTATGAGTGGAAGACTAAAGCAGATGTAGGGAGAGTAGCAAAGTAACAAAGCATGTAGGGAGAAGGGACTGTCCTAGCCTACCTTGTGCAGTGGAGGAAGGACTCCATCACAGTTTAGAAGATTCACATCTTCAGGCACACTGTGGCATGCCTGTCAGCAATCTGTGCATTCTTCATCAGTCGTGATTGGCAACCTCAGTCTCTAAGTCCTCTTATCATCAGCCACATTGGGGTGTACATGAAGGATGCAACCTCTTCACTTTAGTGACTAGAATGAAGGACAGATGACTTAAGTTTCAGACTCTGTCAACTCAAAGCAGAACAAAGTGAAGTCCCCTGGGTCACACATGTATTTTCCTAGTGGCCATGGTTAGAGGGAAAAGATCTAAGGCCCTCCATTAGAGGGATAATTTGGAGGCCCACGTGCACATGGGGGATGCTCTGAGGACCCTTTGATCCTTGTCCCCTTGGGCAAAATTGAAATGCTGAGATTGCTATAGTAAAAGACAATCATTCTTATAACCCTCCTTGGACAGAAAGGGAAGTTCTTGGGTATTACTTGTAATAACAGAGAGACCTGACGACCCCTTTAACTGAAGGCAAGTTCTGACAACCCATCATCAAAAGGGCATGACGAGTGATGACCTGAGAATAGGGACAATTTGGGGAGCTCATATTCAGAGGGGGAAACTTCTGAGGGTCCTTCTGAACTGCCTTGCTTAGACAGAAAGTGCCCAGCCATGTTTAATCAAATCACCCCATTGTGCAGAAGGGAATGGCCTAGCTTACCTTGGGTGGTAGGAGAATGGTGTGGTTGTGCATCATGTGCTTCCAAATGTTCTTTGCAGCTCCCATGATCCATATATTACACTGACTGTTGGGAAGAGTAC
This sequence comes from Peromyscus eremicus, assembly GCF_949786415.1. Classification (NCBI taxonomy): domain Eukaryota; kingdom Metazoa; phylum Chordata; class Mammalia; order Rodentia; family Cricetidae; genus Peromyscus; species Peromyscus eremicus. The sequence continues at coordinate 95,472,675 of NC_081439.1, read as the reverse complement.
AAGAGGCAATTACAACACTCTTGGAACACAATGAGGGGTTGTCTGGAATTTGATGTTTCCTCAAGTTTGTATTGATCTATGCGTATCCATCAATAGATGATGGGAACATTGCATTTCTGACAATCATCTTCTGGATAGATAGCATGACTATTAGCTTTAGCTTTCTATATTTTGCCATCTGATCTAAACTTAGGTCCCATTGGTGAAAAATGTGTTTGCCTAGTAATCTTCATCACAGGGATTGACACTAAGGTAATATGAGTTCAAGGGTCATGTGTAAGGTTCCCATGGAATGAAGGGGATGCTCTAAGGTCTCCCAGGGTCGGAGGCTAAATCTGTAGCTCCACTGAGTATAGAGTAAAGAGATTAGACTCCTTTGGCCATGGGAGCTAGTTCTGAGGTCTTATTCGTGATTGTGCTTAGGCCAGGCACCCTTAGGCAGAAATTGGATCTCTTTAGTCTTTGTAGTTGAAGGAGGTAATCATATCCCAATATTGCACTATACTGAACTGCGTGTAGACAGATCTGATTCTCACCTGTACAGAGGGAGCGTTGTAAGGAACACATGGTCTGAGCCCTCATTAGTCAGAAGAAAATGACTTAGCCCCACTTGCAAAGAAACAGGAAGTTTGAGGATCTTTCCCACAAAATGAGTACTTGAGACCACCTTGGGCAAATGGGGAAGGTATGCAGTAGGGTTTTTCCTAAGTCTGACATTTTTTTTAATGAAGTAAAAGGAGTGACTTAACTTGAGAAGAGGTGAGAGAAAACTTTGACACCTGGTTGGACAAAGGCATGAGTTTGAAAACCCCTGGACAGAGAGGGGAAGTGCCATGCACCATTCTGTTGAAGGTGAATGTCCCTGATACCTTATTCGGTGAAGGAAGGTCCCATCACTGCACTACAGTTCCCAACTTTTCTTCAGAATTTCCATATCTTGTGTTGATTCCTGGAGAGTTTTGGCAGAAACCAGCACCTTCTTCAAAGAGCCTGGATGGCTGTCCCTGGCTAGATTGCCTCTTCTTTCAGTTTGTCTTCATAGTGCATGTCTGGGCAGCAATGATGGGGCCACTTGATTTCTAGTGATTGGACTGAAGAGCATAGCATTGGATCCAGTCTCTAATTCTACACTTAGGAACTGGTCCCTCAAACCAGAATGGAGCAATGCATTTCCTTGCCACAAGGGTCAAAGGTGAAAGGATTAACTCTCTCTTATTTATAGTAGCATATGGTGGAGGTTCTACAAAGACTTAAGGGGATGCTTGAGGATTTGTGAGATAATACTAGAAGGTATGATGCAGTATTGTTCAGAAGAGCATGTCTAATGACACCTTGGGACTAAAAGGAATGAATGAGGTTCCTTAGTCAAAGACAGTGGTTCCTATTCCCCCTTGTACAGGTGGGAAACATCTAAGACCACATTGTTCATGGAGGGAAGGACTGAGTCCAGTCTGCAGGAGGGGAGTTCTCATGACAAATTCAACAAACAAGGAATGTGTGAAGTCTCCTGGGAAGAGGGGAGTTCTGAGAACCTCTTCTCAGAATGAGAAGTCATGAGAAGACCTTCTGGAAAGGAGAAATCCTGAACATCTTTGTTCACAGGGAGGAGGCACCCAGCCTTAGTTGGTAGAGTAGGAATATGCAGTTCTCCTATGGTAGGAAGGGGAAGGTCCCAGGCTATCCTGGGCAATAGGAAAAGGATCTAGCTCTGACTCACTACCTTACAACTATTTCCCCCAAAACAAACATACATACGTTGGGTGAAAAATTGGAGAGTCGAAGACAAATTGCATAACTGTCTTCCACAGGATAAATGGTTATGCAAGCATTGATGTTTTCTTAAGGTTGTATTCAGCTGTACTTATCTGTGAATAAAAGATAAGAATAGTGTGTTTCAATAGCCAGCTTTTGAGGCAGATGGCTTGAGAGCTGATTTCATGTTTCTATCTGCTGCTCTATGATCTAAATGGAGGAAGTTGTGAGGTCCCGTTGGCCACTTATGTGTTTGTATCGCTATCTCTGACAGAGGGGTCAGCTCTACAGCAATCTTAGTTAATAGGGCAATGTGTGAGGTCAGCATGGAAAGAAAGGGAAGATGTGATTGTTCTTTAGTGGTAAGGGTGGACCTAAAGTTTCAAAGAGCAGAGGGTAGAGGTATGAGACATCCCTTGGACACAGGGGACAGTTTTGAGAGCCCTTGCAATAGAGTTTTATTTCCCAGATCTCCTTTTACAGAAACTGAATATTTCAAATCCTCTTGCTGAATAGAGGTATATAATTGGCCCACAACCTATTGGGAAAATCAGGACTGTCTGGCACTTGTTTGTATAGAGTGGTATAATGCTCCCTTGGTCTGACACCCCTTTCAAGAGAAGAGAAAAGACTCAGATCCACTTGGCAGGAATGGGAATATATAAGGACCTTGTAACAGAAAATAAATGTTTTAGACTCCATCGGGCAAACTGGGTTCAGGGCAACCTTAATCCTAGGAGAGTCTGACATCCTGTTCCAAGTACTGAGAAGAAATAAGATGATAATGATAATGATGATAATAATTATAACAATGATAATAATAATAATGATAATAATTGTAAAAGGAAAAGTGGAAGCTGTGAGCCCTGTGCAAGAGAGGAAACCTTCGAGGCCCCATTGAAATATGAGGAGGACAGAATCTCCTTTGGGCAAAGGGTGAAGGTGCCATACACACTTCTGTTGAGGGGAATATCCCTGGTACTTTATACAGTGGAGAAAGTTCCCAGTACTGATCACGAGCTTCAAACGCTCATTCAGAGTTTTGTGTCTTTTCGGATTGTATCCGTTCTGGGAGAGACAAGGCAGCAACAATCATTGTCTTCTTCCGAAGGCTGCATGACTGTCCCTAACTAGGTTGCTTCCTCTAGTTTGTGTTGAGCTGTCCAATCTAGGCAGAGATGTTGAAGTCATTCCATTTCTATTGACTGGCCTGAAGGCAGATGGCTCCATGCTCTGATTACTAAACATGGGCTATGGAACCTCAAACCAGAGTGGACTGGTGCCCCTTGTTTATAGAGAAACTCTCATGGACCTGTGCCTGATCAACTCAATGTGAGATAAATTTGGCCACATGTGGGAAGATGTCAGGCCCTGTTTTTTTGAATGTGTGAGATTTGGGGAGGTTAAGAAAGAGCAGGAAGTTCCCAGAACCCCTCATGCAGAAGGTGAAGCTCCCAGGTTACCTTGAGAATTGGAAGAAGGTTCTGACAGTACCTTATCAGGACCAAATGTCCTCACACTCCGGAATACCCATGTGTTGTGGACTCTGAGACTTGCTTGCCAGCACTCAGAGCATTTTTCTTACAGGTTGGTCAGTAATCCCTGGCTCTGTGTCCTCCAGAAGCCTTTCATTAGCAGCACAGGTATGGGCAACAAAGATGGGACCGCTCCATTTCTGGTGAGAATCTTAAAAGTAGAGGTGTTTAATTGGGGGTCAGATTTTTACAGTGGTTTTACAAGTGGTTTCTCTGAGGAAGCCCTCATCAGGGAGTGTTGATTTGAAGTGTACTTCACAAAAAGATGAACTTCTGTGTGAATTTTCATGTCACTGGCCTGTTCTGTATCTGTTTAATCAGTCAATTTTGTATCATTCTCCTTGAAGTGAAATGGTGTGTCTGAAGACCTCTTGTTCAGAGAAAGTAGAATGTAGCCAACTTCCTTGACAAGGTCTTATGTCAGAGGTTCTTCATGACATCAGTATTGGGCTTACAGTTTACCTTGTACTAAAGGGCAAATCTAGGACATATTTAATAAGGAGAATGTCAGAGAACCACTCCATAATATCAGGCAGTGTGTGGCCCACTCACACAAAATGAATGTCTAGGCCCCCTTTGGACACACTAGAAAGACATAGGGCTCCCTTTGTTTCAGGAGGAAGAGCAGATGTCTCCTTAACCAAAAGGAGAAGGATTGAGCACCCTTGAAGAGAGAGGCGTTTCTGAGGCCCATGTGACAGGGGTGATGTGGTCAGAGTGTGAAAATCCCATACAACTGAGCAAAAATTAATTTGACTACCATACCTCATAAGGTCCTAGCATTGTATCAACTTCTAACTGTTCTTCACAGTTTCGGATGTCCATATCTTTAGCCGAATCTGCAAGAGACCAATTTCAGTACCAGGATTCATTAGCAGCTTGGGTAGGAGCCGTAGTGTGGTTGAATCCTAAGAATTGTGTTCATCCAACCAGAACTAGGTGGGAATGATGATTCCACACCACGACAGGTGATCTCACTCAAGGAAGTGACATGGGTTCCATATTTCCTTGCTCTTCTTCTGTCAACTCTAACCTAATTGACCAATGCCCCTTGGTCAGAGGTGAAATATCGCACATGCCCTTGCTCAGAGAAGAAAGTCCTGATGGCCCTTTGGGTAAAAGGGCAAATTTTAAGGCCCAAATGATCAGATCAAAACATAATAAGGTTTGCAAATGGAGACCAATCCCAGACCTTGTTGAACAGAGGGGAGGAACATCCCTGCTTACCTTCTCTAGAGGAGGAAGGTCCAGGCACTCTCTAGTCACTCTGCAAATCTTCAGGGAACTCTAGGAAATTCTTATCTCTGAGGACTCCTCTTGAGGCTTGACAGGAATCAGAGCATTCTTCTGACAAGTGGGTCACAGTCCCTGGGTCTGTTCCCTACTAAAACTCATGATAAGCTGCACAAATGTGGGCATGGAAGACAGTCACTTTTCTGTTGAGCAGCTTGGATTCAAGGTGAGGTGTTTATTCTTCTGCCATGTGACATCAATCTAGAGTTCCATGAGGTTCCTTTGGTGATCAAGTGTATTTTCCAGCCACTCAGTTCTGAGAGAGGAGCTCTAGTCTCTCTTAATTGTTTGGTAGACCTGAGCTGGCCATGAACACAAGGAGAAGCTCCTATGTTTTCTTGGTAATAGGGTCTCAGGCTCAAGTACCCGTCAGTAGTGTGAATGTTTGAGACACACCCTTCAGTCACAGGGCCAGCTCTGCAGCTTGCTCCAACAAAGGGGTATGTCTCAGACCATTCCAGTACAGACAGACAATGACTAAAATTTTCTTGTTCAAAGGTATGTTACAGCAGCCTGCCTTTGGCATCCCTTGAAAGTCAGGGGCTTCTATGGTTGGAGGAAATAAGTCTAGGGCGCTCTTCAGAAGATGTTCCAGTGAGTTGTAAGTCCCCTGCATTAGTGAGTTAGTTTCCTTCTGAGGAGGCATATCTAACTCCTGGTGGAGTTATTAGCTGGAGGCATGACTTGTCCTCATTCTGGAAGGACAAGTCTGAAGCCGTATTGTGACTTTGCAGAAATTCTATGGCCAATCGATTTTTATCGGGGTTGTATTTGTGGCCTTCCTGGGACACTTGAGAGGTCTGAAGCCACTTGCTTCTCAAGTTGTATATGTCAGGCCCCCTTCAGTCAATAAGAATGTGTGTGACCCCGTTATTCTAAAGAGGTAAATATGATGTCCACTTGTCAAGTAGCAAATGTCTGAAGGCCTTTGGTTCTTAAAGGAAAGGTGTGTCAATGTCCCCTGAACACTGGGGAATGGTTGAAGCTTTTGATGTCGAGGGGGTAGATCTGAAGCTCCCCTTCAGTTACTGATGAAAGTTGTGAGTTACCTTAGTTCTAGACAGTTAAAACTGAGGCCACCTTGGCCATTGGGGAAGACCTGAGAGCCTCTGATTTTGAAGCATATTACAGAAGCCCCCTCAGTCCATACTGCATTTGAAGACCTGTGGTTATCAGATGGTAGGTCTGAAGCCTGCTTGAGAATTAGTGGAGTTCATTTGTCTTTCTGGTTCAGAAGAGATGTCCCTGAGCACACCATGAGTCCTTGAGAACAATCTGAGCTCCACTTCAGGCCTTGGGGAAAGTATGAGTCTTCCTAGAGCTGAAGGAATAAGTCTGAGGCCCCTTTGTCAGAAACACAATTTGGAGAACCCTTGGACGGAGTCAGAATGTTTCAGGCACCCCCAGGCAAACAGAGGATTTTGAGGACACCATTCTTTGGTGGCATAAAGTCTCATTCTATGTTGGAGAAAGCAGAAAGGTTGAAGAGTCTGATGGTGAACAGTGGCACATCAAGAGTCAATTTGGGGATTAGAGAAGCCCAGAACATTTCCTTATCCAATCTTCCTGGGAATCTAGGACATCCATGTCATGCAGGGCAGGCAGCAGTGTGATCAATCTCCAACATGCTAGCAGGCAGTTCCCAGGTAGGTCTCCTGACAAATTCAGCTACCTACTTCTGAACAGGAAGGGCATGGCTTCTTTATTTCTGCTGACTGAGTTAACTATATATTTCCTGAGTTTAAGGTGCTGCTGGTTACTCTTGGGATCTAGGATTTAAGGCATCAGGTCCTTTTATTTTTGCACAGTGGTCATGAAGTCAGATGATTAGAAAAAGAAACACTCAGAGCCTCTTAGGCAGAGGGAGTTGATCCTTTCTCCCTCTGGGTCAGATGAAGTCATTCTAGGGCCACATTAGTCAGTAGGAGCACATGCTGTTCTCAATGGGTAATAGATTGTTTAGCATGTTCTAGGTAGAAACTGTAATCTGTTCTTAATCAGAAGGGAAACATCTGTCTTCCTCATAGTCAGGGGGTCCTGTCTGATGCCTAAAATAAATTGGAGGTAGCATGGAATGGAGGTCAAAGTTTTGACCAATGTTTGATGACAAGGAAACATTCTAAACTCCCATTTTTCATGTGGGACACAAAGTGGGAAGATATGAGGCCAGCTTGTGGATAAGAAGATCTGAACATGCCATGGTAAGAGAGAGTAGGGCCCAGGCTCTCCTCTTGAGATGAACATCAATAGAACGTCAATTTGACAGGCTTGTAAGGACTGAAGCCACCATGGGCAGGAGGCGTATGTCGGGGGTTTATTAGGGCAGAAGTTGAAGTTCTGGCCTCCTCTTGATTAGAGGGCACATCACCTATTTCCCTTTGGTCAGAAGGAGTACATCGGAGGCTCGTCTTGTCAGATTGGGTATGCTTGAGTTTCTCTCTTTCAGAAGGAACCATTCTAAGGCTGCCTTAAAACAGGGTGGCCATGGGAAAGTCATTGAGAAGTTGGGGTACCTCTTTGAGGGGAGAGTTTAGAACTCCAGCTTCCTTTTTGCAGCGGGGTCCTTTGGAGACTGTGTGAAATTGAATGTGACTGTCTGTGGCCTCCTAGGACAGAAGGGTCACATATGCTAACCTAGTGTTCATATTACAAGGATGTGCCTGTCCCTTGGTAAGAGAGGAAAGCTCTCAGGTCCCCTAGTTGAGATGGCATGCGTCTGAATTTCCCTTGGTCAACAGGGAATGATGTAGCACTTGCTGTTGTAACTGGTGAATTTATGAGATCCCATTGGACATGACACAGAGCCCTGAGCCCCTCTCTGGAACTAGTGGAAGGTTTCTGTCCCTCTTGGACAGAAAGAGTATGTCTAAAGCCCTCCTTGGTAAAAACAGGGTGTCTGACATCATCACTTTGGGGTGATGAGGAAGGTGTGACACTCCCATAGGGACTGTCTCCACCCAGAGATGAGTTGAAGCTTTCCTGGGCTGCAGGGAAAGTTTTGACGGCTTCTTGAGTATAATGAGAATGTCTGAGTCTTATCTTGGTAAAAGTAGAAGTAGTGTGGCTGGAAGTCCCATGGGAAGAGGTGGAATGTCTGAGGTTCTCTTCATGAAAGGGAGTAGTTCCTATATTCCCTTCCATAGAGATGAAAGTTGATATGTTCTCTTCGGGAGTAGCTTTTGGTTTCAGGTGCCTTTTGGAAGATGAAAGATGTCTGGGCTCTCCTTTTGACAAAGAGGATTGGTTACAGCTCTCTTGTTCTTAGTGAGAAGCATTAACATCTGCTTTGTCAGAGGGGGCCTTTTCCAATTTGGTTTTGGTAAATTTGGAAAGTCAAAGGACACCTTGGGTGTACGGGAACTTCTGTGGCCATACTCCTGAGATTGTGAGGATCTGCAGCCTCCCTTAGAGATGGTAGATTCTATGTGCTCTTCAGGAGTAGCTTTTAGTTTCTGGTCCCTTTTAGAAGATGAAGAATGTCTGAGGCCCCTTTGGTCCCGTTGAGAAGGTCTTATATCTGCTTCGGGGGAGAGGTTAGAACTCCAGTTCCTTTTTTGCAGTGGGGTTCTTTGGAGACTGCATGAGATTGAACGTGAATATCTGTGGCCTCCTAGAACAAAAGGGTCACATATGGGAGCCCCATATTCATATTGGAAGGCTGTGCCTATCCCTTGGTAGGAGAGGGAAGATCTCAGGTCCCCTGGTTGAGATAGGGTATGTCCGAATTTTCCTTGGACAACAGGAAATGATGAGCCATTCGCTTTTGGAACTGGTGAATGTAGGGGTCCCCATTGGACAGGATACAAAACCCGGAGCCCCTCTCTGGCACTAGTGGAAGGTTTCTGTCCCTCTTGGACAGAAAGAGTATGTCTAAAGCCCTCCTTGGTAGAAACAGGGTGTCTGGCATCACTGCTTTGGGGTGATGAGGAAGGTGTGACAGTCCCACTGGGACTGTCTCCATCCAGAGATGAGTTGAAGCTTTCTTGACGTGCAGGGGAAGTTTTGATGGCTTTTTTAGTATAAGGGATATCTCTGAGTCTTGTCCTGGTAGTAGTAGAAGCAGTATGGCTGGAAGTTCCGTGGGGAGAGCTGGAATGTCTGAGATTCTCTTCATGAGAGGGAGTAGTTCCCGAGCCCCCTTCTGTACAGATGAAAGGTTCTATGTTCTCTTGGAGAGTAGGCTTTGGTTTCTGGTCCCTTTTGGTCAAAGAAGAATGTCTGAGCTGACTTTTTGATGAAGAGAATTGTTTACATCCCTCGTGCTCTGATGGGAAGCATGAACGTCTGTTTTGTCAGTGGGAGCCTTTTCCAATTTGGATTTGGTAGATTTGGAATGTCTAGAGATGCCTTGGGGAGCTGGAGAACTTCTGCAGCCCTCCTCCTGAGATCGTGAGGATCTGCAGTCTCCCTTATCAGAAGGAGAATTGGTGAGGCTCTCTTCGGGTCAGGCTTTTTTTTTTTTTTTAATATTTATTTATTTATTATGTATACAGCATGCATGACTGCAGGCCAGAAGAGGGCACCAGATCTCATTACAGATGGTTGTGCGCCACCATGTGGTTGCTGGGAATTGAACTCAGGACCTCTAGTAGAGCAGTCAATGCTCTTAACCTCTGAGCCATCTGTCCAGGCCCCTGGGCTCAGTCTTACACCCTTTCTGTTAGAAATAGAAGCTTTGCCTCCCTTTTTCGAAGAATGGTGAACTTTGAAACCCCACCTTCTGATGGGACAGATTTGAGGCGTGCTTCTTTAGAAGCATGTCTTGTTTTTATTTTCTCTGATTTAGAATATATGGAGCCACCTTGTGGAGAGGGAGAATACCTGAGATATTCTTTATGAAGAAAACTAGATCTGAAGCTCAATTCTGATGATGTTGGGGGTAGAACACTCCTCTGAGGAGTAGAGATAGGACTTGAGTCCTTTGGGGCATACACTGTAGATGTGAGCCTACCTTTGGCAGAAAGAATAGATCTCAACCTATCAAGTTCTAAAAGGGAATATCTGATATCCCCTTCAGGAAATGGGACATGTCTTGATACATTTTTGGTAAAATTGGAAAGTCTGGGGCTTATTTTTGGTAAGGGCAACAATGTCTTGGTCAGTTTCCATGAGAAGGAATAAGAATGAAGTCACTAGGTGCACAAATGGACAGGCCCAGAAACTCTGTTGAAATGCAAAATCCCACAGATTCTTGGGTAGATGAAATAGGTTCTAGAAGCCCCTGGGCTGGTTTGGGGTTTTCCAGAGTATTTTAGAGAGATGTTGATGGTCCCAGATTTCCTTGATCTGATACTAAAGGGCCCAGAGCACCTTGGTTAGATTTCAAAAGTCCCAGAGCCCCTAGTACAGATGGAAAAGATTCTAGAGTCCCTGATGTTGATTGTGAAGTTTTACAAACGTTCTTGGTAGATGACAAAGTTTCGATTGTCTCTGGAGAAAGTGGGGAAGGTTTCAGCATCTGCACAGAAGGAAGTGGAAATCTGAGAGAATCTTGGGAAGATGGTGAAATATTTGTATTCCCATGAGTAGAAGATGGTGAAAGATCCCTGAGGAGATCTTCCCTCAGGAGAGACCCCAAGTCCAAGGAACACACCGAAACCACGGATCAGATGCAAACAGCAAGAGGTTTTATTCAGATACACAGGTACCTGGGGCGATCAAGTCTCTCGGAGGACTTGCACACCCTCCTTGGGTAAAGGGGACTTTTTATAGGATCCCAGGGGCAGAGGCACGGTTACAGAAGCGAGAAGCATAGTTTCAGGGTTCCCATTGGTTGATTCAAAGAAGGCCAGGGTGAACTTAGGGACATATTTTTAATTTTCGGAAATTTGATGTGTGTGGCTGACTTGGCGTTGGGGGTGCTTTCCCAGCCCAACTGTTTATTCCCCAAGGCCAAGTGGCCAACCAGAGATATCTTATTTTGACTCAATGGTTACTTTCCCAGGGCAGCTGGCTGATTAAGGTTTATGCCAAGTGATTTATCTAAACGTACATTTTGCAGTTAGGCCAAGGACGCCCTGTTTTTCCGGTACTTGCCTCACAGAATGGCGTTTCTTATGCTAAGTAAAAGCCTGCTATAAGTGGGGTCTTTCAATGGTACTTCTAGAGCACTTTGTGTATAAGACAATGTTCTTAGTGTCCCCTGGGCAGATTGAGAAAGTTCAAGATCTCCTGGATCAGATGATGACTGTCCCAAATGCCCTTGGTCCAAACAAGTGCCTGGAGCATCTTGGGATGACAAGGAAGTATCTGGGGACCCTTGAGCAGATGTTGAATGTCCAAGAGAGTCTTCTGCTGATGTGGACAGTCCCAGAGCCTCTTGTGAATATAATGAATTTTGTACACAGTCTTGGTGCGATGGTGAATCTCCTTGTACACCTGAAGATATTTTCTGACAACCTTGTTCTGAGAGAGATTGTGCAGTCCTAGATGCAGATGCAGTGGGTCTCAGAGACCCTTGTTCAGGTGAAGAAAGTTCCAGAGTTTCCTTAGGAGATATTGATGGTTTCAAAATTTCTTTTTTAGAGACAGAATGTCCCACAGAATGTTGGGCGAATATTGAGAGTCCCAGAGACCCTTGGGTAGATGGCAAGGTTTCTGAAGTTCCTGGGGATTGGTCTGATATATTATAAATCTTTTGGTAGGGGGAAAATTTCTGATGTGTCTGGCATGAGGGGGCAAGTTTGAGGAGTCTCCACCGAAGGAGGTAGAATTCCTAGAGAATCATGGGAAGGTGGTGAAGTTTCTATAATCCCATGGGTAGAAGATGGTATGTCTGGAGTACTTTGGGTACATGGAAATGTTCCTAGTGTCCCCTTGGTAGATCCAGAAAGTCTAAGATCCCCTGAATCAGATGATGACTGTCCTAAAGATCCTTTGTCCAAACAAGGACTTGGAGACTCTTGGGATGACAAGGGAGTATCTGGAGATGCTTGAGCAGATGATGAATGTCCAAGAGAATTTTGTGCTGATGTGGATATTCCCAGAGCCCCTTGTGTAGACAATGCATTTCCTAAATAGATTTGCTGAGGTGGTGAATCTTGTAGAGTCACCTTTTCATCCAAAGACACTTCCTGTAAACCTTGGTCTGTTAGTAAAGGTCTTAGAGGCCCCATTTGAGTTGGGGCAGATTTCACAGACCCTTGATCAAATAGAGAAGATCCCACAGTTTCCTGGGGAATTGTTCCTGATCCCAGTATCACTTTGTCAGATAGAGAAGGGCCCAAAGTACCTTGCTCAGATGGGGAAAGTCTCAGGGTCTCTATGAGAGAAGGGCCTGAAGCACCTTGGTCAGAAGGGGAAAGTCTCATGGACTCTAGGACAGAGACCAAAGTTTCCAGAGACCTAGAGACAGATTTTAAAGTCCTATAAAGCTCTTGGTAAGATGGCAAAGTTTCTGATGTCTCTAGGGGCAATTGGGAAGGACACAGAGACCCCTCCAAAGGAGCCTGGATTCCTAAAACACTTTTTGAGTAGATGATGCAGAGTCTGTATAACATTGAATGGATGGTGGTGTTTCTCTTGCACCTTGGGTAGATGGTGATGTTCCTAGAGAACCTTCTGAAGATTGATAAAGTCCACGTTCTCCTGGAGGAGATGAGGAATGTGCTAAAGCCTCTTTGACTGAAGAAGGTCCAAGATAGTCTTGGGAAGATGTGGAAATTTCAGGAGGCTCTTTGGCAGATGAGGTGGTTTCCCTAGCAACTCGAGTAGATGGTGATATTCCTAGAGTACCTTCTGAAGACTGAGAAATTCCACAATCTCCTGAAGCAAATGATGAATGTGCTAAAGCCTCTTGAGCTAAAGAATGGACTATACCCTCTTGGGAAGATGTGGACATTTCTGGAGACTCTTGGACCGATGATGGTGTTTCCCTAATACTTTTGGTGGATTGCGATGTTCCTAGATTACCTTCTGAAGATTGGGAAAGTCCACAATATGCTGAAGCACTTGATGAATAAGCTAAAGTCTCTTGGGCTAAAGAAAGGCCAAGATTCTCTTGGGAAGATGTGGAAGTTTCTGGAGACCCTTGATCAGGATTTCAATGTCCTATATACTCTTTTGCTACTATGGTTATTTCTCAGTGAGGCTTGGTTTGATAGTGAATCTCCTAAACACCCTTTCTGAGATGGTGAAGGTCTTAGTCCTCCTTGGGCAGATCTACACAATTTCAGACAAAATTGGGTTAATAATAAAGGTCCCTGGTACAAGTGGAGTAGGTCCAAGTGAACATTCAGAAGATGGAGAAAATTGAAAAGTTTCGTGGAGAGATGTTGAAGATGCCTGAATTGGTTGGTCAGAGTCATGTGGGCACACAGCACCTTGGGCAGATACTGAATGTTCCAGAGAACCTGGGAGAGGTGACAAGTTTCCTAGAGTCCCTGATGGAGACTCAGAAAATTTAGGAACCATTTGGGGAGATGGCAAAGTTTGTGATGTCTTCTGAATATGTTGGGAAAGTCCCACATACCCTGGACAATGAGGCTGAAGTGGTAGAGCACCGTGCACATCTAATGAAGCCTCTACAGATCTCTGGACATATGATGTGTCTAGACTAATGTGGGAAGATGGGAAAGTTCACAGTACGCCCTGAGCAGAGGGAGAAAGTCCATCTCCTGGGACAGATGGAAACTTTGCTATAGTCCCTTAATCATAAGAAGGGCCTAGCACTTTGTGGGAAGATGTGGAAGTTTCTAGAGACCATTGGGCAAATGGTGAATATCCTACAGACTCTTTCCCCTGGGATAATTGAGAAGGTCCCCAAGTTACCAGGGAAGGAGACTCGAGTCTCACCGTGTCTTGGGCATATGGCAAAGGTTCTTTATTCCCTTGGCCTGCTGGTGAAAATTTCATAGCCCCTTGGGCAGATGTGGATGTTCCTAGAACACACTGGGCAGAGAGGGGAGGTCTCAGAGACAATGATACAGGTGGAGACACTCCCAAATTTACTTGGGCAGGTGAAGAAGATCCTATAGTCACAGGAGTAGATGGGGGAAGACCCCAAATCTCCTATTGAAGAAGTGGATATCCTTAGATCTCCATGTGTACATGTAGAAACTTCAGGAGTTCCCTGTGAAGGCAGGCAAGGTCCTCCAGCTTCTTGTCAAGATAACAAAGGTCCTGAACTCACTTGAACAGATAGGGATATTACCAAAGATCCCAGTGAAGATGTTGTAGATCTTAGAGTCTCTTGTCCAGATGAAGAAATTACCGTGTACCCTTTTGAAGAAGGCATAGATCCTAAAGAGTCTGCAGCTGATGAATCTGTTTGTTGACCCCTTTGGGCAGACTGCAAAGTCTCAATAGGTCTCTGGGAAGAAACAGAAGGTCCTAGAGTACTCAGTGTATGTGTGGAGAGATCCAAAGTCCCTTCTACAGACAGGGAAGCTTCCCAAAGGCTTTGGGAAGAAAGGAAAGGACTCAAGTTTGCCTGGGTAGATAGGGAAAGCTTCAGAGTCCCTTCATCAGATACCACAAATCCTGGCATAGCTGTCAAAGATTTGCCTGCACCTGGTGCAGATGATGAATATCCTGGAGTCTCCCAGGGAGGTGGCAAAGGTTCTAGAGACACTTGTGCAGTTATAGAAATTCTTGGAGACCCTTGTGCAGTTTTTAAAGTTCCTACCATCTTTTGGGCAAGGTAGATAGGTCCCCAAGACACTGGCATAGACGGTAAATGTGCTACTGTACCTTGTGTGTGTGAGGATGTGCTTGAAAGCCCTTGAGAAGATGGAGGATGTCCTTCGGCCCTTTGTGTAGATGTGGACATTCCTTTAGTCCCTTGTGTAGATAGGCAGGAACCCACAGATGCTTGTAGTCAATGAGAACTTGCTTCTCATTGATTGACTCCCTTGTTGTAAAGAGAAAAGTCGCAGAGGCTTTGGAGCACAAGGTCAATACACAGAAGTCCCTAGAGAAGATGAAGTTTCCATAGTACCTCCTGCATGGGATAATTGCCCATGACAACTCTGTGTAGATTGGAGTGTTCCTAGGATGTCTCCAGAAGGTGCCAAGGACTCTAGAGTTACTTTGGTTGATGCTGAAGGACTCAGAGGAGCCTGGGCAGATATACTAAGTCCTAGAGGCCAATGGTCAGAGAGAAGAGGTGCTGGATCACCAGGAACATGTAATGAAAGTCCTCTAGGCATTTTGTTGTATAGTGAAGTGTCTCTAGGACCTTGGAGAGATGGAGAGGAATGTACTGAAGGTTCCAGAGCCCTTTGAAAGGATTTCACAGGCAAAGTCTTTTCTGCAGTTGTGGTGAGTTCTTTATTCCCTTTAGAAGACAGCAAATGTTCTAGAGTCCCTGGAACTGATAGAGGATATTCCTGAGCATCTGGTGCAGATGGTGAATGTTCTGCATCCTCTGTTGAGGACAAAAAAGTTCCTTGAGTTTCATGGCTATGTAAGAAAGTTCCTATAGCTCTTTTGGAAGTTCCTGAACCTTGAAAAGTAAATAGGGCAGACAGAAAATATCTTGGAACCTCCTGGGAAGAAGTTGGATGTTTCAAAGCCATTTGAGAAGATGGCAGAGTTTCTCCAGTTCCTTGTGTGGGTGTGGAGAGTTTTAGAGGCCGTTGGGAAGATAGGGAAGGTCTCAGAGCCTCTTGTGCAGATGAACCAAATGCTAGAGTTCCTTACATTGATAAGGAAATTATCAGAGGTACTTGGGCAGTTAGAAAATCGCCTAGTTCTTTCTGGGCACTTTGAATAGATCCCAGAGTCCACGAGGTAGAAACTGAATGTCCTTCAGTCTCCTGTGCAGATGTGGGCTGTTCTAAAGTGGGTTTTGCATAAAGGGGATCTTGCTCAGGCTCTTGAGTAGATGGTAAAGGATCTAGAGAGCCTTGTGCTGATGCATTCAGTTCCAGAGATGCTTGTGTATATAGGCAAGATTTATCATATTTTTTCAAAGATGGAAAAGCTGATGAACTTGCTCGTGTTAGTGAAGAATGTCCAGGAGCCATTGAGGCAGGTGGCAATGTGTGGCTCACTTGAAATATCTTGGAATATATTTGGTTATTTTGGGCCCGATGAGGAGACAGGATGGCCTTTTTGGCCAGCAGGGGATATTTGAAGCCCTCTTGGTCTGATAGGGACACTGTGAAATCCCCTTGTTTAAAGGGAGCATCTCTCCATCTCCTTTGGCTACAGTGGCAATGTGTAGGGTCCCGTTTCATAACAGGAGAAGGTTTGAATCTCCTTTTGTGAGAGATAATAGGTCTTTGACCCTCTAATCTAGATGTGGACAATCTTAGAGTCCCCTTGAGAGATATGGGAGGACTAGATACCCTGAAAAAGATGGTGAAGGCGCTAGAGCCCTTTGTGTGTGTTGAGAAGGCCCAAGAGTCCCTTGGGCAGACTTGGGAGTTCCTAACACCTCATGCATATATATGGAACCCTCTAGGACCCCTTCTGAAGATGGCAAAGGTCCTTGAGCCCCTGTTATAGATGTGGATAGTTTTGTTTCTGCTTGGCCAGAGATGGGTGGTGTGAAGCACACTTGGGGAATAGTGGTTGGCGTAAGGCTTTTGGCTGTAAGGGAAGAGCTGAGCTCATTTTTTAGTGGTTGAGGACATTTAAAGCCCTCTTGCTTTAATAGTAAAGTTATGAAATTCCCTTGGTCAGAGTAAGCAGGACTCAAACTCACTTCAGCAGAATTGGGTTGCTTAGGGTCCTTTCGGGGAGAGTGGAAAAGTCCTTGACTGTCTTCATTAGAGGGAGTAGCTCTCCAGCCACCTTTGGCAGCTGCCAAAGGTGTGAAAGTCCCCTGGGGAGAGGTGGTGGAACTCAATCCATTTTGGGAAAATGAGAAATTTCTGAGTCCCCCTTTTGGAGAAGGTTTGGAAGCCTCTTTGTCTGATGGGGCCTGTTGGAGGCCCCCTTGATCAGAAGGGCCTTGTCTAAAACTCTTTGGGAAAGAACTGGAACGATTGGTGACCCCATGGTTAGAGGATGGACTTCTGAAACCCCTTCTGGAAGAGAAGATATGTTTGATTTTCCTTTGAGCACAAGCGGGAGGTCTCTGAAATTCCTGCGCAGATGTGGAATGGCCCATAGCCCCTTGGTCACATTGGGGTCCCTCCAGAACCTTTTGGATGGTTACGGATAGTTCCTGAGCATTTTGGGAAGAAGTGGAAGATCCCAGAGCTCCATGGGTAGGTGGGGGGAGGGTTGCAGAGACCCTTGAATGTGTGGGGAAATTACCGGTCCATGTTGGTCAGTGGGAGAGTCTGCAGAAGATGGCCCAGGCACTGTGTGGTCTTTGAACTTTTCACTAGCATCTCCAGCACAGTGTCCTGAAGATGTTGCACTTACTCTGGTGTCCAACTGGTCAATATCCATAGGTTCCTCAAACACAGTAGACATAGCCAGGCTTCTTTTCACCTTCCTAGGTATGGGCCTGGTGAGAGGCAATAAGGCAGATGGTCTGGGTTTCCTGCTCAGTGGGTTACTCCTGCACTCAGGAACCTCCCGCAAAAGTGGAACTTTTCCTCCCTTGTTCTCTTTCAGCTCTTTTATGGGGTCCAGGGTATTTTACTGGATGTACTCATTATAGAAGCCCCAAGACTCTGCAGGCTATCTGCAGTCCACAAGTCGGGGACTTTGAATGTTTGTCCTCATAGGGCTTCTGGCTCCTGAACTTGTGTCTAGTCAGTCGAATCACCCTGGAGGTGCAAAGTCCCTTGGGTCTTTGATGCTGCTCCAGTGCTTCCCCCAGTGGGATGAGGTGTCATCATCCCTTTGAGGGACACTTAAGGGGGTCTCAGGTCAGGAGACTGAGAATACCTCGGTCTATGGTCATCATCCTTTTGGGGGACACTGAAGGGCATGGGAGGCTGGGAAAACTGTGGTCTATGGTCACCATCTCTATGGGGGACACTGAAGGGGCTCCCAGGCTGGGGAAGCTGGGAAACCTGCAGTCTACGGTCAGAGGGTAACGTCTGGGCTGAGGCTCGCTCACCTCTCTCCACAAGTCTGGCCATATAGCCAATAAGGTAGTTGAACAAGAAAAAGGGACATGGGAAATTACCCCTCTCAAGAGGTAGGGAATATACTTGGCAATGGTGACTCACGGCAAGCGGCATCTAAGCAGTATCCTGTCAGAGAGGCTCTCCTTTCCTGAGAACTGCGGACATGTCCGGAAGGAGAAGCACACAGAATTCAAGTGACAGTTGGCCTCAGGAATCCAGAAGCTCTCAGGAGGGGCCCTTGGAATGACTGTCCTTGGGCCTGCACGGGCCAGTCCCGAGCTGGCTCACCTGGCTGTTCTGCATGCAGCTGCAGGGCAAACATCCAAGTTTTCTGAATGAGGAGGGACGCTGAGGACCCTCTCCTCTTCCTTAGGGTCAAGAGTGCTAGCTAGTCTGGTGCCCACTGTTGGCGGCCATGATAAGGACTTTGGAAGGGGCACCATGATTGGGAAAGGCAAGAGGTGCTTAGGAGACTGTGCTCTCGGGTCCCTCTTGCACCAGGACTGTACCTGTTGTCAGGCTACCATCAATGTTGCAGTGAGATCTGCTTGAGCCTCCTAACTGAGTGAGAAAGGGTGATCTGGACCCTTGCTCCTCAGAGCCTGCGGGCCAGCAAATCACTGCTGATTGTGTCAGGGAAAGAACAAGTAATGTTGTTTAAATAGAACAGAGGATGCCTGGAATTGATATTACAAATGCTATTCTGCATTTTAAGCATGGCCTGTCCTGGGATTTTCTAGCTAAATTTGTGACAACGTCTGTGAACGTCTTTCTGTATGCTGAAATACATTCCTAGACTGCTTAATAATACTTACCGCAATGCTCTTATTGTGGAAGAACCTATTATATATAGATATTTATTGTGTAGACAATAAAAAGAAGAAAAATAATCTCCTTAGAGTACAGATGCAAGTTGTTTTTCCAATACTCTTTTCTGCTTTTGCTAAAGTTCACAGATTCAGAACACAGACACAGCTGGACTGCTGAACGTAGCCTAAAACACTTGCTCTGTCTGTCATGGTTTACATGTTGGGTCCTATAACATTTACATATTTGGATTGCTTTTGGAAGGTCATACAATCTTCTGAAGGCACCAAGTGAATAATGGTTGAAATTAGTGGTTCCCCATGGGCCATTCACTTTCATTCAAAAGATGCAGCTGTGGCGGAGTTGTATAGAATGAGTTTTTTTTTTTAATTAATTTTCCGGAGCTGAGGACCAAACCCAGGGCCTTGTGCTTGCTAGGCAAGCGTTGCTGAACTAAATCCCCAACCCTTAGAATGAGTTTTGAAACCCTTGGTCAAGTTGATTCTTTGAGAGGTCAGATTTATATAGCAATTAATATACTGAGAAAGTGTATTTTTAAGGATATGGATGAAGATGTTATCTTACTGATAGAGAAACTTGGTTTGATTATTGCACATTTTACCAGTTTTCCTTTGAGCAGTTTTGTTGTTGCTGGGTGAAAGGTTTTGTTTATTTATTTCAGTGCTGTATTTGTTTTTGTGAAGGATTTCTGTTTCCCTTTGCCTCCACAGACACTCAGGCTTGCATCATTCAGAAGCACTGGGGCACTTTCCTGTCCTCAAATTATCTTCCTGTGCCATTACCTTAGTGATTTGGCACATGCTTTCTCCTTGGAGTTTCTGAACACTTCACAATGCTTTCCATTGTTTAGCCCCAATTTATCCCACAACTTTCAATTTTAAATGTATCTGTCTCTAGGAAACCCATTCCTTTCCTACAATCTGGGATAAATTGGCTTCTTGTCTAATTTTATAGTTCCCTGTGTTTATCTGAATACTATCACATATCATAACCCTCACGTATCTTTGACTCACTCATCTGAATTTCATGTTGGTCATTTGAGGTCCTTGAAAACATTGGATTTGCATACCAGCATGAATGCTGCTAGGCATGAAGAACTTGGTGTAGGGTAAAATGGACAGGAAATATGAATATCAAATCAGATAATATACACTTTTTGAGAATTAGCTTGGCAATTCTAATGTCAGCACAAAATAACTTTCTCAATTTATCTTACAATGACTATGTTTAGTTCAGGTAATCTATTTAAGATAAATAGGGTAGTTTATACATACATGAATGAGTGCTCTAAAATGGTAATATTTAAAAGAAATTTCAAGTTTTCCCTTTGATTAACTTGTTCTACTACAATAACTTCTATGCATAGTGAATTTAATAATGAAAATTCTCAAATATTATTAAGGACCAGCCTTAATATTATTCTTCCCAGGGGCCCAGAAGAGATCCTACAAATGGCAAGAATTATTTTTGGGGAAAGAATCCAAGTACACTGCGCTCTTAGTCCGTTTACCTTATACTGTTACTTATACAGCTTCAGTTCAAACTCATGCCTAGCTCCTCTCTTGCCTGATTTCTCGCTGCCTCTATCTACTGCCCCCTCTATATTCTGAATTCTTAATTCTCTCATGTTAGTTTTACCCCAATCTTGGTCTTTCTCATCTTGTTCTTACCCGTCTTGTTCTTCCCCATCTGGCTCTTCCTCATCTTCCATATCATCCTCAAGTTCTCCATCTAGTTCTCCAGTCAAAATCCTCTCCATTCAAAATCCTCAAAAAGTCCTCTCTAAGTCTCTGAGGTTTATAGTCATATACCCATGCAATAGTACTACTCTAGCTAAAGCCAGGTCACCAGGCTTGAAATCTTACTGAGTCATAATAGCAGACAAGAGTTTTCCTCAGGCAGTGACCATCAGGCTTTCTTTAACAACTCAAAAGGGGAGTGGTAAAGGAGGAAGTCTACTAAGAGCTAAAATGGGTCAATATTTCAGACAAAGGGAATTTATGTGCTCAAACTTCATTCCTAGAGGTGGTTAGGTAAATGTTAGGAGTCTAAAATGTTAGTATGAATACCACCAAGGTTGTATAAGAAAGGAAGGTCTGAGCTTAATTTACCTTAATTCAGGAGGTTGTTTGACTCTGGATGCTTGATAGGTGTTTCAGATAAGATACACTATTATGAGTTCTTGGAAGCATACATAGCATACAAGGAAATCATTGCAGGAATCAGCTAATATATATACAAAAGCTGAAATGTCACCAGGATTTCTTAAGGCACGGCTTGACCTTTAGAAATGTCCTTGACTTTTCAAGGTAGTAGCTTTTGTGATAGTAGCTGAATTCCATTACATTTTCCTGTGGCTTACAGCAGTTCTGGTTTTTGCTTTTAGTAAAAAAAAGGATAATTTTTAATTCTCTCTAGGGCAGTAAAAAATGTAGATAAATTTAAATATGAAGATGACTGACTTGAAAAATAAAAAGTAATGGTTAATTAATATGGATACTTAATATTTGTATCAATAATAATATATATTTATAATTGATAGTCTCTATAAATGGAAAACTGAGAATTAGTATAACTATCTAATAGATATAGTTGTGTAAGTTAGAATATCTCTGTCCCAAAAAGGGAACAACAGAATAACATAAAAAATCTATCATTAACTAGTATGACATAATATGGTCAGGTGTGTCTGAATACTATGAGTCTCAGTTGTTATAAAGAAATGATTAGTTTGAAACATTAACTCTATTAATCTCTGATTGGTGGTATTAATTGATTTAAATTGTATTTTCAAGAGGCATTGTTAGATAAGGAGTTACCTGAGTTAGTCACGAGCATCTGTGCGGCCAAGGCTGCAGTTGAAGCTTACCTAGTTTAAATTTGTAATCAAGGCAATATTAAACCATTGAGCTATGTGAGGACAGTAATAACCTGTGTCAGGGTATACATAGCAAGGCTTGTATACAGAATAATTGTCATAAGTACATGAGGAGAATGTCTGATAGTGTATATATTTCAGGATCATGGGCAGAAGTTATACAATAATAGAACATTTTTAAAGGGCAGTCCACCCCTAGGCTGGAAAGTTCAGTATAGAAAGATGGGTAAGTGACAAAGGCTGTAGAAATCATTCTTGGTTGCTTCCTGCTGATATGGGAGTGAAGCTTGGGGTCCTGATGGCTACAATGCTGTGGAAGCCCAGGAAGCATAGGCTGTTTCAGGCTCTATGAGACATGTAGTGTCTTGTCTCGTGGGCTGGAGGGTGGGATGCAGGCATGAGCTGGGTAGCACATCCGTGTGGGCTGGAGAAAGGGGTGCAGACCTGCAGCTAGACAGCATGTCTGTGGTCCAGAACATGACAACCTGTAACTCTCTAAATGATTAGAATTTCTGTATTAATGATAAACATGCAGTTGAGGAGTATTAAGGAAGAAACTTTTTCTCGTAGGAGTATGTAGATGAGGAATCTTATTAAATAAGAAACACAGAGCCAAATGCAGAGTTCAAAGTCCAAGAGGTCAGAGCAGTAGCTGAGAGCTGAGACCTAAAAACCTCCTGCCGCCTCTCCTCATGTACTTATGACACTTCCTGCCGCCACTGTCCTTCCCCTCAGAAAGAGACCTACTTCCTGTGTGTCTTTTTATTGACTTTTTTGTTCTGCCTCCTCATTGGTTGTAAATCCAACCACATGACCTCATCATCCATCACTGCCTGTCTATACAGACCTCCAGGTCTTCTGTGGTTGGTACTGAGATTAAAGGCGTGTGTCTCCATGCTAGCTGTATCCTTGAACACACAGAGATCTGTCTGTCATGTGATCTGGATTAAAGGTGTCCACCACCACCGCCCGGCTTCTGCTATGGCTTGCTATTAGCTCTGATCCCCAGGCAACCTTATTTATTAAATACAAATAAAATCACATTTCAGTACAAATAAAATATCACCATATTTCCCCTTTTCTATTTTAATAAAAAGAAAAAAGGACAAAAGTTATAACTAATATAAGAAAAACTATATACAATGTTATGACATTATGATTTTTTTGTTACATAAATTAATTTTAATTGATTTTACATTTGTTCAATATGTTAAATAAATATTGTGTAAGCTTGTATTTTAAGGTACTTTTTTTTTCACTAGTGAATTTTATTAGAATATTATGATTTTTTGCTATTACGTAAGTTAATTTTAATTCATTTTACATTTGTTCACTGTTAAATAAATATTTTATGTGTTTATGTTCTTTTCCTTATATGTTTTCTATGTTTATTTATATATTATTTAATTTTGAAATTTTTAGAAATGATAATACAATCACATCCTTTCCTTTTCTATTTCCTTCCCTTCCATATCCTCTCCTCCTGGTTACCTTTCAAATTTATGATCTCTTTTAATTAATTATCACACACACACACACACACACACACACACACACACACACCCATAAATATATTAATACAGCATTCCCAGTCTATTTAGTTTTTCTTATATATGTATATGATTCAGAGCTGATGAGTTGATATTGGTAACCAGTTAAAAGGGTCATCCCTGGGGAAGACTAATTCTTTAGCAGTCTGTAGTTCTTTGTTTAGAGGTAAACCCTATGAGATTTCCCCCTTTCAAGTTAGCATATTGATTGGTATTGTCCTTATTCAGGTCTTGTTCAGGCAGTCATATTGTTGAAATATCAAGGGTGAAGCTTCCCTTTGATTTCTGTTTCCTACAAACTTTCCTCTTCCTCTTAATGATGCTCCCTGAGCCTTAGGCCCGGGAGTTGAGATGTGTGTGTGTGTGTGTGTGTGTGTGTGTGTGTGTGTGTGTGTGTGTCTTGGGGCTAGACACCCCACAATCACTTGTTCTCTGAATTTGAGTGGTTGTGGTTTTCTGCAATGGTCTCTCTCTGTTGCAAAGAGAAGCATTTTATGGTGAGGGGTGAGAGCTACACTTATTTGTAGTAAATGGAATTCACTTAGGAAATGTACAGATTTAGTCAGTGTGGTAGTACTGCATTCTCCTCTAGGACACATGACCTCATTAGCCTCAGCTAATTTTCTAGCTTTCAAACACGTGGCATGATTTCCATGCTGTTGAGTGGTCCTAAGTCTAATTAGAGAGCTGTTGGTGGGGTTTAAGCAGCAGCAGTGGAACGTACTTGTTGGAGAGTTCCAAGGACGAATTTTTAGACAATAACAGATTCTTGAACTAAGCCATGAGTATCGTTAGAAATTGAAAGTGAACAGGAAGGGAAGTACACATTTCTGCTCACAGAAGTCCGGTGGCTTCCACGAGATGAGATGTGGTCTGAAGGATGGTGTGACTACAAGCGACTTCCAGGAAATCAAGCAAAGGGATGGTATGACTACAAGCAACTTCCACGAAAATAAGCGCCTCCTTGGAACCATCCCAGTGATGGCAACCGTTGTGCCAAACAGACCGCCTCTGGGAGACAAGAGACCATCTCTGCTAGCCAGAACCGATGAAGGAGGCTACAGTAGATACTACTGTCACGTGGATTACCAAAAATGGGATGAAGGCCGCTGTTTTTCTCAGAATCCAAGAAGTGGCCCACCCTACAAAAGAGGCCCTTATGGCTACCGATGGTCAAGAGATGAGTATGCCACAAGCCGACAGCCTCAATACAGGGCCATGAGAAACGGCTTTAGAAGAAGACGTTTCTATTCTTCCCATTATTCAAGACAACGATCTCCCCATAAACGAGGCGCTCCATTTTTGAGAGAATCACTTGTGGGCGGGAAGGACTCCCTACCCAACAGATTTGGCTCCAGTCTCAGCAGTAGAAGCAGGATGCGCTCCTTCCATCAGTCTCGACATCGATGTAAAGAGAGAGTCATCCAGTTTTTGAAAACATCAAGAGATACTGTGCCTTCAGGTTCTTCATCCAAGGTGTTAAAAAGCCCCAGCCGGCTGACTGAGAAGGAACAGGCTGATGCTGCAAGCAAGTGGGCTAATGAAAATCCCAAGAAGTCAGAAGAAAACAACTTGGCTGAAATTTCCGAGTTTGAGATGGGATCCAAGGCACCATTATGTATCAACCAGACAGAAGAACCCGAGTCCCACACAACAGCTGGCCCAGAATTGTGTGAAGACAGCCAGCTTAGCAGTCGCTCAAAAGTGATTGCATCAAAAATCACAGAGATTGAGAAGGTTTACCGACAAGTCTGTGAAACTTTCGGGATGGTGGTGGAAAGGCTGGTTGAAAAGGACCGTTCCTTAGAAAAATCTATACAGTTTGCAATGAAGCAGAGTTTGCATGAAATAGGTGAGAAACATGTTGAAGAACTCAAGCATTTCATTATGGAGTATGATAATTCTACTCCAGATTTTGGAGGCCCTTTTTGAGAAGAATTAGGGCTCAGTTCAAATTTTTAAAGCTTCTAGATTTTTCCCTTTGGACTTTTGAAATCCTTACTCTTTTGTGATGAAGAGAAATACTTTATGATAACTGACCACATTGCTAGTATCAAATAAACATCTACAGTAGCTTTTAAAGTCTCTTAATTAGAATGTTTTCCCTATGTGTAGAATCGTCTAATCCATCTTCATACATCTCCTCCCTCCCAAAAATAATGCTCAATTCATTTTTTAATATTTGAAAAAACAGTTCTGGAGAGCAGCTCTCTGTACTTAACTCATGATGAATAGTCTTCCATGGTGTGCTGGTCTCTGGGGTATAATTTGTAGTTAGAGGTCATTCCAGGTTGCATCATAGGAATTGTTAGCATTTTGAGTTGAGTTTCACTTGTTGCCTGCTTTTTTTCTCCTTTGTAACTTTCAGTGGTGTCAAAATATGCTGTCTTAAGGAAGTAGAACTTAGCTGTCTTGCAATATTTGCTTTGAGAATAATTCTCCTTTTGTATAGGAAAGAAGCACTTAAAAAATCTCTAAAGGACACATTAAAACAAAACCTTCTTCTCAAGTCATTGAACTTAGTGTGTCTCTTCTATGAAGTGAGGCTCCTAACTGCTCTCTCTGAACAACATTATAGATAAGACTGATAGGAGGGGGTAACCTGAGATACAAGATGCATTTTAATTTAAATATCTCAAAAACCCTTCTGCTAGTGTTAAAAAATTAGACTACACAACAACCTGGATTTTTGTTTTAGGCCTGTTCTTTATCAAAGTGGGCCTGACAAGGAGCTCATATTTTGGGATAAAATGATAGATTTCTTTGTTAATTTCTGTTATTTTATTTCTGTAAAATTAGAGAATCTCCCTCTTCACAAGTGTTATCATAGAAACAAGGCAGAATAAGGCAACACACCACAGGGAATGTGCTCTAAAAAGGCAGTTCATGAGCTAGGAAACAAGGAGGAATCTTAGAGGGACACATGGATCAACTTGGGAAGGAGAAACAGAGGATATCTACATGAGTAAACTGGGGGTGAGGGGGGCAGTGGGGGAAGGGTTTGGGGATTGAGAACATGGTTAACCTAGGGAACGTGGAGTGGGAGAGTAATGAAAGAAATATCTGGATAGAGGGTATCATTATGGGGCTAGGGAGAAACCTGGTACTAGGGGAATTCCCGGGAATCCTCAAGAATGACCCCAGATTAGACTACTAGCAATGGTGGAGAAGGTGGCTGTACTGGACTATCCTGGTAATCAGATCGGTGAATATCCTGTCGTCATAGAGCCTTCATCCAGTAACTGATGGAAGCAGGTACAGAGATCCGCAACCAAGCACCAGGCCGAGCTCCAGGAGCCAGTTGAAGAGAGGGAATAAGAATGAGGAAGACGGGGTCAGGATCATGATGGGGAAATCTACAGAGACAACTGGACCAAGTTTGTGGAAACTCACGAACTTTAGACCAACAGCTGTGGAGCCCTCATGGGACTATACTACCCTCTGCATGCGGGAGAAACTTGGTCTCTTTGAGGGGCCCCTGGCAGTGGGATCAGGATCTATCCCTGGTGCATGATCTGGCTTTCTGGATCCCATTACCTGTGGTGGGACACCTTGCTCACTCATGACGCATGGTGGAGGAGCTTGGTCCTGACTCAACTGAATGTACCAGGCTTTCCTGTTCCCCCATGGAAGAACTAACCCTTTTGGAGGAGGGGATGGGGCATTGTGGGGAAAGAGGGAGGAGATGGAGGAGCGTTGAGAGGGTGATCTGTAGTTGGTATGTAAATTGAGTTAAAAAATTAAAAAATAAAGCCATTTCGTGTACCCAGGATAAGACCTGGTCCCATTGCCAGTGGGTGGCATGAGGAGAACTTGCGGGGAAGCGGGAGAAGGGGAGGGAGGGAGAACTGGAGTTGGTAAGTAAAATTAAAAAAGAAGTATATAAAAAAAATAAAAAAAGAAATGTGGCAGAAGACATAAAGGCCAGCAGAGCTCCCCTCAACTTGTTAGTGAGTCAGTGAACAGAGAGGAGACAATTTGGACATTACACTCACTTCTTGATCCTCCCCAGCATAGCACTGAGCGAAAATACACAATTTGGGACAATAGGTACATTAAAAATCATGGTTTGAATTACATCTCAATTTCATTATCTCCTTTTTTTTGAGTCAAGGTTTTACAGTCTGGACCTAGGTAGACTGGAAACCATTGTGTACACCAGGCTGTCCTCAAAATCACAGAAATCCCCCTGCCTCTGCCTCCTGCATGCTGGGATTAAACACATGTGCTACCATCCTCAGTATTCTCTTCCTTATGGCCAAGATGTAAGAGGTATGATGCATACTTGTAGGCAGAGTTTTTTTCCTTTGGGCCTCCAGCTCACAATTTAAAAAATGACATGGAGACATACTATTAATAATGAAAAGCTCAGCCTATAGCTTATGCTTGTCCCACTAGCTCCCATAACTTAACCCATTTATATCAATCTATGTTTTGCCTCATGGCTTTTTACCTCTCTTCCATCTTGCAACTCCTCTTTCCTCTCCATGTGCCCTGGTGTCTGTCACACGCCTAGTGTGTCTTCCTCACTTTCTGCCTGGAAGTCCTGTCCAACCTCTTTCCACCTAGCTATTCGCAATTCAGCTCTTTATTAAAGCAATCAGAAGGCACCTTGGCAAAGACACATCTTCACAGTGTACAAAATATTTATTCCACACTACATACTTATTGATTTTTTGCCAAGCTGGTCTTTGTGGTACTTTGATGTCACAGCTGGTTAGGTGTATTTGTTGTTTCCTTCCCTTGGCTGCTTGCACAGCACCAAGTACTATGAAAATTAGTTCTCAGGGTGCAGACTTTTAGGTCAGTTCCAGCTTGGATCCTTCCAGTCCTGTGTCTGAAGCACATGGTATTTTCAGCAAGAGCGACTTACCTCCAACTTCTGTGAGATGGTCAAGGGCAATGTCAATACCACATATTGTTTTGGGACTCTCAAACTCTCCTTACCAACAACTCAAAAGGGAGTGTTTCATCCCTGGTACTGGGGATTTTGCTACACAGTTTATGGCTTTTTGTAGAAACGTTGACATCTCAGCTGAGGGAATTTTCATTTAAAGTACAGATGTATACACACACACACACACACACACACACACACACACACGAACGAACACATACAAGTAATTTTAGATGAATAATCATTGTCTTATTTAGGGGTTCTGTTGCTCTGAGGAAGCACCCTGACTCAAAAATTAGTTGAGGAGGACAGGGTTTATTTGGCTTACATTCCATATCACTGTTCATCAGTCAGGATACGAACCTGGAGGTAGGAGCTTATGCAAAGGCCATGAAGGAATACTTCTTACTAGCTTGCTCCCCATGGCTTACTCAGCCTGCTTTTGTATAGAACCCAGAAACACCAGCCCCGAGATTGTACCACCGACAGTTTGCTGGGCCATACCCAACAATCACTAACTAAGAAAATGCCCTACTGGGTTGCCTACAGCCCAATCTTATGGAGGCATTTTTTCAGTTGAGGCTCCCTCCACTCAGATGATGCTAGTTTGTGTAAAGTTGACACAAAACTAGCCAGCACAATCACTATGGCTTTTTTCAAGCATCCTTACTGTTATTTCTACCTCCTCTCCTCCATCCCCAATTGTATTGACCACCTTCTCTCCACTCTAATGAAAACCTCCCCTGTTTTCACTATTTCCCCTCACATCATTTGTGTATTGTTATTCTTCACTCTAGGGCTCCTTCCCATGCCCTCCCCTCTGTGCTACCACTTGACTTTCATAGTTTCTGCACATACGCCAGTTTTCATATTCACATCTGAAGATTTGGAGTTAGGTATCACAGAAGAATGAGAACATGTGTCATTTGACTTTCTGTGTCTGTGTTAATTCACTTAATACAATATTTTCTAGTTCCATCCCTTTGCCTCTAGATTTCATTTTCTTTACAGATAAATAGTATTCCACAGTGTATATGTACTGCATTCTCATTACCCATTCATTAGTTGAAAGCTATTTAGGTTATTTCCTTTTCCTAGTCTATGTGAATAGAGTGGTAATGAACAAGACTGAGCAAGTATCTGGGGTAGGATGTCAAGAACTTTGGACACATGCCAAAGAACTTCATAGCATGCTTATCAGGTATGAGTTTTCCTGCATATGTATACACACTACATGTATGTCATGCCCATGGAGATCAGAAGAGGTATCAGTTCTTCTGGAACTGGAGATAAAGAATGTTGTGAGCCTCTAAGTAGGTAATGGGAATTGAAGCTTGGTCCTCTGCAAGAGAAAAATGCTCTTAACCACTGAGACATGAGCCATTTCTATCTCTTTTTTTTCCATTTTTCTTTATTAAGAAATTGTCTACTCACTCTACATACCACCCACAGATCCCACCTCCTTCCTTCTCCAAACACCAGCCCTCTCTTCCAAGCCACCCAACATCCCCACCTCTCCCAAATCAAGGTCTTCCATGTGGAGTCAGTAGAGCCCAGCACACTAAGCCCGAGCAAGTCCAAGCCCCTTCCCACTGCACCAAGGCTGCACAAGGCATCACACCACAGGCACCAGATTCCCAAAAGCCTGCCCAAATTTTTTTATGAGGCTACAGTTACCCTGATATCAAAAACACACAAAGATGCAACAAAGTAAGAAGATTACAGACCATTCTCCCTCATGAACATTGATGCAAAAATACTCAATGGAATACTGCCCAACCGAATCCAGGAACACATCAAAAAATTTATCCACCATGACCAAGTAGGCTTCATCCCAGGGATGCAAGAATGGTTGAACATATAAAAATCTGTCAATGTAATACACCATATAAACAAACTGAAAGACAACAACCGCATGATCATCTCATTAGATGCTGAAAAGGCCTTTGACAAAATCCAAAACACCTTCATGATAAAAGTTTTAGAGAGTTCTGAAATACAAGGAACATACCTAAACATAATAAAGGCAATGTACAGCAAGCCAACAGCTTAATGGAGAGAAACTCAAGAGAACTTCATGTACTATATTGAATAAATATGGAGAGAGTGAACAGCGTTGTCTTGTTCCTGCTTTTAGTAGAATCTCTTTGAACTTTTTGATGTTGGCTGTTTTCTTGCCGTAAATTGTAAATTTACAGTAAATTTAGTATGTTCAACCATCCTTGTATGTCTTGAATAAAGCCTACTTGATTATGGTGGATACTTTTTTTTATGTGTTTTTGGATTTGGTTTGCCAATATTTTATTGAGTATTTTTGCATCAATGTTCATGAGGGAGATTGGTCTGTAATTCTCTTTCTTTGTTGCATGTTTGTTTGGCTTGGGAATCAGAGTAACTGTAGCCTCATAAAAGGAGTTTGGTAATGTCCCATCTGTTTCTATTGTGTGGAATAATTTGCAGAGTGTTGGTATTAACTCTACTTTGAAAATCTGGTAGAATTCTGGGTTGAAACCATCTTGTCCTGGGATTTTTTTGGTTGGGAGACTTTTAATGTCTGTTTCTGTTTCCTTAGGGCTTATTGGTCTATTCAAATTGTTTATCTGGTCTTGATTTAACTTTGGTATGTGGTACCTGTCTAGAAAAATTGTCTGTTTCCAATTTTGAAGAGTACAGGTGTTAGAAGTATGACCTGATGATTCTCTGGATTTCCTCGTTGTCTGTTCTTATGTCTCCCTTTTCATTTCTGATTTTGTTAATTTGGATGCTCTCTCTCTCTCTGCCTTTTGGTTAGTTTGGATAAGGGCTTGTCTATCTTACTCATTTTCTCAAAGAACCAACTCTTTGTTTCACTGATTCTTTGATTTGTTTCTTTGTTTGTATTTCATTGACTCCAACTCTCAATTTGATTATTTCCTGGCATCTTTTCCTCCTGAGTGAGTTTGTTTCTTTTTGTTCTAGAGCTTATAGGTGTGCTATTTAGTCACTAGTGTGAGATTTCTCCAATTTCTTTATGTGGGTATCTAGTGCTATGAATTTTCCTCTTAGCACTGCTTTCATAGTGTCCCATAAGTTTGAGTATGTAGTACATTCATTTTCATTGAATTGTAGGAAATCTTTAATTTCTTTCTTCATTTCTTCCTTTACCCATTGGTGATTCAGTTGAGGATTATTCAGTTCCCATGAGATTGAAGGCCTACTGTAATTTTTGTTGTTGTTGAAATCTAAATTTAAACCATGGTGGTCTGATAGACTACAGGAGGTTATTCTAACTTTTTTGTATCTATTGAGATTTGCTTTGTGACCGAGTATGTGGTTGATTTTAGAGAAAGTTCCATGGGTTGCTACGGATAAGGTATATTCTTTATTGTTATGGTGGAATATTCTGTGGATATCTATTAGGTCTATTTGAGTCATAACATCTGTTAGATCCCTTATTTCTCTGTTAAGTTTCAATGTGGCAGATCTGTCCAGTATTGAGAGTGGGATGTTGAAGTCTCCTACTACTAATGTGTGGAGTTTGATGTGCCATTTAAGTTTTATTAATGTTTCTTTTACATATGTTGGTGCCTTTGTATTTGGGGCATAAACATTCAGAATTGAGACTTCATCTTGGTGGATCTTTCTTGTGATGAGTATGAAATGTCCTTCCCAATCTCTTTTGATTGATTTTAGTTTGAAGTCTATGTTGTTAGAATTTAGGATAGCCACACCAGCTTGCTTCTTAACTCCATTTGATTAAAAAATCTTTTCCCAGCCTTTTACTCTGAGGTAATGTCTATCTTTGCAGTTGAAGTGTGTTTGTTTTATGCAGCAGAAGGATGGATCCTGTTTTCGTACCCATTCTGTTAGCCTGTGTCTTTTTATGGGCACATTGAGTCAGTCCATTGATAGTAAGAGATATTAATGACCAGTGATTGTTAATTCCTGTTTTTTTTTTTGTTGTTGGTGATGTTTGTGTGTATGCATTTTCCTTCTTTGAAATTTGCTGCTGTCTATTGCCTGTGTTTTTTTGGGAGCAGCTAACTTCCTTGGGTTGGAGTTTTCCTTCTAGTACTTTCTGTAGTGCTGGATTTATGGATAGGTATTGTTTAAATCAGGTTTTATCTTGGAATACCTTGTTTTCTCTGTCTGTAGTCATTGAAAGCTTTACTGCAAAATGTCTGTCTAGGACCTTCTTCCTTTCAGATTCTCCTTTGAGAACTTGGGTGTAATACTGATAGGTCTTCTTTATATGTTTCTTGACCATTTTCCTTTGCAGCTCTTAATATTCTGTCTCTATTCTGTATATTTAGCATTTTAATTATTATGTGGTGAAGGGATTTTTATTTTTTTCCAGTCTATTTGGTATTCTGTAAGATTCTTGTACCTACTTAGGTATGTCCTCCTTTAGGTTGGGAAAATTTTCTTCTATGATTTTGTTGAATATATTTTCTGTGGCTTTGAGATAGAATTCTTCTTCTATCCACATTATACTTTGTTGCTTGGATTCAAACGGCTTCCTAGGGGCCAGGGGTCAGAAGGTGTGGCATCAATGACACAGCCACCAGAACTCTGTGAAAGCAAATAACAAACTCTTTAATTCAATAACTGGGAAGGCCTTATATACCCTCCTCCCAGCACCCAGTCTGTGTGGTCATCCCTCATTGGCTGCGCATGATCAGGAACTCGGACAGAGGCTGTTGTTAGGTCCTTAGGCAGAATTGGCATGATCAGGAACTCTGACATTGACTAGGAACTCTGAGCTTCTATTGCTAGGCCCTCAGGCAGACTCTAGGTTGGCTCTTAAGGAGTACACTATGAGCATGCCTTGGCTATAGGGCTGAGCCTATTTGCTCGACCCTATGGGCCTGTCCTACTACATATCCACCCTTTTATTTTATTACCTGGGTACTCAGCAGGAGTCGGAGTTCTTTGCTCCAGCCTTGTTGACCCTGCCTCAGGGTGACTCAGCAATTGGACTGTGCCTGTCTTAGGATGGGTTGCAAAAACAAGATCTTACCCATGTTTGACTACCGGCTCTAAAAGAACATCCATCCCTGTGGAGTCACCCTGGGTGGCGAATGTAGGCAGTATTTCGAACTTTAGAAAGCCAGACATGCATAATCTCCTGTGGAGGGCTATGGGTTCGATGTCTAAGAGCCATCAACACCTATAGTCACCTTAGTGGCTGCCTGTCATTGTTGAATGTGCCAGATATATGTGAATGAAAATATACACAGCTGGGGGCAGTTATCCAATTACCCCAAATGTATAGGGAAAGTTGAGCCCAAATTGAGATGCAATCATGAGATTACATGTACACATAACATGGAAATGTACCGTAAATGGAGAGAATCACAGCTGTTATTGCACAAGAAGTTTACAACAAGTGACAGCCAATTCATTCAAAAGGCAGGAATTTCATAATGCATTGAGTGATGGTTTCCTGTAACAGAACCCTTAGTTCTGATAGGTAGACCTTCTCAACTCTAGGTGTCACTGCTGCATGCTCTCACGGACTTTTGCTACCAGTGGCTCTAAATAACAAATGGCGCTTGTCTCAGTGGTTAATAGCATTTTTACTCTTGCAGAGGACCAAGCTTCGATTCCCATAACCTACTTAGAGGCTCACAACATTATTTAACTCCAATTCCAGAAGAACTAACACCTCTTCTGATCTCCGTGGGCATGACATACATGTAGTGTGAACTCACATGCAGGCAAACAGATACCTTATAAGCAAGCTATGCAGTTCTTTGGGATGTGTCCAAAATTCTTGACATCCTACCCCAGATACTTGCTCAGTCTTGTTCATTACCACTCTATTCACATAGACTAGGAAAAGGAAATAACTTAGATAGTTTTTAACTAATGAATGGGTAATGAGAATGCAGTACATATACACTGTGGAATACTATTCATCTGTAAAGAAAATGAAATCTAGAGGCAAAGAGATGGAACTAGAAAATATTGTATTAAGTGAATTAACCCAGACACAGAAAGTCAAATGGCACATGTTCTCATTCTTCTGTGAATCCTACCTCCAAATCTTCAGATGTGAATATCAAACCTGGAGTAAATGCAGAAACTATGAAAGTCAAGTGGTAGCACAGAGGGGAGGGCATGGGAAGGAGCCCTAGAGTGAAGAATAACAATACACAAATAATGTGAGGGGAAATAGTGAAAACAGGGGAGGTTTTCATTGGAGTGGAGAGAAGATGGTCAATACAAATGGGGATGGAGGGTAAGAGGTGGAAATAACAGTAAAGTTGCTTGAAAAAAGCCGCAGCGATTGTGGTGGCTAGTTTTGTGTCAACTTTACACAAACTAGCATCATCTGAGTGGAGGGAGCCTCAACTGAGAAAATGCCTCCAAAAGATTGGGCTGTAGGCAAGCCTGTAGGGAATTTTCTTAGTTAGTGATTGGTGGGTATGGCCCAGCAAACTGTGGGTGGTGCAATGCCTGGGGTGGTGGTCCTGGGTTCTATAAGAAAGCAGGCTGAGTAAGCCATGGGGAGCAAGCTAGTAAGAAGTATTCCTTCATGGCCTTTGCATCAGCTCCTGCCTCTAGATTCCTGTCCTGACTTCCTTCGATGATAAACAGTGATATGGAAGTGTAAGCCAAATAAACACTTTCCTCCTCAACTTGTTTTTGGGTCATGGTGCTTCATCACAGCAACAGAAACCCTAAATAAGACAATGATTATTTATCTAAAATTACTTGTATGTGTTGATGAGTGTGTGTGTGTGTGTGTGTGTGTGTGTGTGTGTGTATGTGTATACATTTGTACTTTAAATGAAAATTTCCCCAGCTGAGCTGTCAATGTTTCTACAAAAAGCCATAAACTGTCTAGCAAAATCCCCAGTACCAGGGATGAAACACTCCCTTTTGAGTTGTTGGTAAGGGGAGTTTGAGAGTCCCAAAACAATATGTGGTATTGACATTGCCCTTGACCATCTCACAGAAGTTGGAGGTAAGTCTCTCTTGCTGAAAATACCATGTGCTTCAGACACAGGACTGGAAGGATCCAAGCTGGAACTGACCTGAAAGTCTGCACCCTGAGGACTAGGTTTCATAGTACTGGGTGCTGCGCAAGCAGCCAAGGGAAGGAAACAACAAATACAACTACCCAGCAGTGACAACAAAGTACCACAATGAAGAGCTTGGCAAAATATTGCTAAGTACATATGGTGGTATTTTATTTGTACTGAAATTTGATTTTAATTGTATGTTAATAAATAAAGTTACCCAGTAGTCAGAGCTATTAGAGCCATAGCAAGAGTGTGGCGGTGCTGGCACACGCCGTTAATCCCAGCACTTGGTAGACAGAGCTAGGTGGATCTCTGTGTGTAACAGGATACATCCAGCTTTGGAGACACACGCCTTTAATCTCAATACCAACCATAGAAGACCTGGAAGTCTCTACAGACAGGCAGTGATGAGGCAGTCATGTGTTTGGGTTTACAACCAATGAGAAGGCAGAACCGAAAGACTATATAAAGACATACACACAGGAAGGAGGTCCCTTTCTGAGAGCTCTCTTGGCTGAAGCAGGAAGGGTAAGGCTCTTAGTTCTGACCTCTTGGCTTTCTTCTCTGAATCGGCTCTGTGTTTCTTATTTAATAAGACGGTTGGTTACATCTACAAGTATATATTGTGGAATAATTGTTTTGTACACTGTGAAGATGTGTCTTTGCCAAGGTGCCTTCTGATTGCTTTAATAAAGAGCTGAATGGCCAATAGCTAGGCAGAAAGAGGTTAGACAGGACTTCCGGGCAGAAAGTGAGGAAGAGAGATGCATCTAGGCATGTGATAGACACCAGGGGACATGGAGAGGAAACAGGAGGTACTAGAAGGAAGAGAGGTAAAAAGCCATGAGGCAAAACATAGATTGACATAAATGGGTTAATTTAAGTTATAGGAGCTAGTGGGACAAGCATAAGCTATAGGCTGAGTTTTTCATAATTAATAGTATGTCTCTATGTCATTTTTTAAATTGTGAGCTGGAGGCCCAAAGGAAAAAACTCTGCCGACAAGTATGCATCATCAACTGTTACATCTTGGCCATAACGGGCTGGAGGGATAGCTCAGCCGTTAAAGGCTAGGCTCACAACCAAAAACATCTTGGCCATAACGAACATAATACTGAGGATGGCAGCACATGTGTTTAATCCCAGCATGCAGGAGGCAGAGGCAGGGCAATTTCTGTGATTTTGAGGCCAGCCTGGTCTACACAATGGTTTTCAGTCTAGCTAAGTCTAGACTATAAAACCTTGACTCAAAAAAAGGAGGCAATGAAATTGGGAAGTAATTAAAACCGTGATTTTAATGTACGTATTGTCACAAATTGTATATTGTGGTTCAGTGCTATGCTGGGAAGGATCAAGAAGTGAGTGGAATGTGTTAATTGTGTCTTCGCTGATTCACTGACTCACTTACAAGGTGAGGGGAGCTCTGCTGGCCTTGCTGTCTTCTGCCATGTTCCTTTTTTATTTTAATTTTTTATATACTACTTTTCTCATTTTACTTACCAACCCCAGTTCTCCCTCCCTCCCCTTCTCCCGCTTTCCCCCAAGTTCTACTCATCCCATCCCCTGGCAATGGGACCAGGTCTTATCCTGGGTACACGAAATGGCTTTATTTTTTAATTTTTAAATTCAATTTACATACCAACCATAGATAACTCTTCTATCTCTCCTCCATCTCCTCCCTCCTTCCCCCCAACCCCCCATCCCCTCCTCCAAAATAGTTAGTCCTTCCATGGGGGAACAGGAAAGCCTGGTACATTCAGTTGAGTCAGGACCAAGCTCCTCCACCATGCATCAAGGGTAAGCAAGGTGTCCCACAATAGGTAATGGGATCCAGAAAGCCAGATCATGCACCAGGGATGGGTCCTGATCCCACTGCCAGGGGCCCCTCAAAGAGACCAAGTTTCTCCCACATGCAGAGGGTAGTATAGTCCCATGAGGGCTCCAAAGCTGTTGGTCTAATGTTCGTGAGTTTCCACGAACTTGGTCCAGTTGTCTCTGTAGATTTCCTCATCATGATCCTGAGCCCGTCTTCCTCATTCTTATTCCCTCTCTTCAACTGGCTCCTGGAGCTCGGCCTGGTGCTTGGTTGTGGATCTCTGTACCTGCTTCCATCAGTTACTGGATGAAGGCTCTATGATGACAGGGTATTCACCGATCTGATTACCAGGGTAGGCCAGTTCAACCATCCTCCACTATTGCTAGTAGTCTAATCTGGGGTCATTCTTGTGGATTCTGGGGAATTCCCCTAGTACCAGGTTTCTCCCTAGCCCCATAATGACACCCTCTACCCAGATATCTCTTTCATCGCTCTCCCACTCCAACTCCCCTAAGTTAGCCATGTTCTCAATACCCATCCCCTTCCGCCACTGCCCCGCTCACCCCCAGTTTACTCATGTAGATATCCTCTGTTTCTCCTTCCCAAGGTGATCCATGTGTCCCTCAAGAATCCTCCTTGTTTCCTAGCTCATGAACTGCCTTTTTAGAGCACATTTCCTATGGTGTGATGCCTTATTCTGCCTTGTTTCTATGATAACACTTGTGAAGAGGGAGATTCTCTAAGTCTACAGATCTAAGATCATAGAAAGTAACAAAGAAATCTATCATTTTATCCCAATCATGAGCTCCTTGTCAGGCCCTCTTTGATAAAGAACAGGCCTAAAACAAAACTCCAGATTGTTGTATAGTTTAATTTTTTATCACTACCAGAAGGGTTTCTGAGATATTTAAATTAAAATGCATCTTGTATCTCAGGTTACCCCCTCCTATCAGTCTTATCTATAATGTTGTTCAGAGAGAGCAGTTAGGAGCCTCACTTCATAGAAGAGACACACTAAGTTCAATGACTTGAAAAGAAGGTTTTGTTTTAATGTGTCCTTTAGAGATTTTTTAAGTGCTTCTTTCCTATACAAAAGAAGAATTATTCTCAAAGGAAATATTGCAAGACAACTAAGTTCTACTTCCTCAGACAGCATATTTTGATACCACTGAAAGTTGCAAAGCAGAAAAAAAGCAGGCAGCAAGTCAAACTCAACTCAAAATGCTAACAATGCCTATGATGCAACCTGGAATGATCTCTAACTACAAATTATACCCCGGAGACCAGCACATCTAGAGTAGAGGGTCAAAGACCTATTCTCTCTCACAAAAGGAGATTCAAACCTTCTCCTGTTATGAAACGGGACCCTACACATTGCCACTGTAGCCAAAGGAGATGGAGAGATGCTCCCTTTAAACAAGGGGATTTCACAGTGTCCCTATCAGACCAAGAGGGCTTCAAATATCCCCTGCTGGCCAAAAAGGCCATCCTGTCTCATCATCAGGCCCAAAATAACCAAATATATTCCAAGATATTTCAAGTGAGCCACACATTGCCACCTGCCCCAATGGCTCCTGGACATTCCTCACTAACACGAGCAGTCCATCCCCTTCCCCATCTTTAAAAATATGGTAAATCTTGCCTATATACACAAGCATCTCTGGAACTGAACACATCAGCACAAGGCTCTCTAGATCATCTACCATCTACTCAAGAGCCTGAGCAAGATCCCCTTTATGCAAAACCCACTTTAGAACAGCCCACATCTGCACAGGAGACTGAAGGACATTCAGTTTCTACCTCGGAGACTCTGGGATCTAATCAAAGTACCCAGAAAGAACTAGGAGATTTTCCAACTGCCCAAGTACCTCTGATAATTTCCTTATCTATGCAAGGAACTCTAGCATTTGGTTCATCTGCACAAGAGGCTCTGGGTCCTTCCCTATCTGCCCAAGGGCCTCTAAAACTCTCCACACCCACACAAGGAACTGTAGAAACTCTGCCATCTTCTAAAATGGCTTTGAAACATCCAACTTCTTCCCAGGAGGTTCCAAGATATTTTCTGTCTGCCCAAAGTACTTTTCAAGGATCAGGAACTTCCAAAAGAGCTACAGGAACTTTCCTACATAACCATGAAACTCAAGGACCTTTTTTGTCCTCAACAGAGGATGCAGAACATTCACCATCTGCACCAGATGCTCAGGAATATCCTCTATCAGTTCCAGGGACTCTAGAACATTTGCTGTCTTCTAAAGGGAATAAAGAACTCACCACAACTGCAGAAAAGACTTTGCCTGTGAAATCCTTCCAAAGGGCTCTGGAACCTTCAGTACATTCCTCTCCATCTCTCCAAGGTCCTAGAGACACTTCACTATATAACAAAATGCCTAGAGGACTTTCATTACATGTTCCTGGTGATCCAGCACCTCTTCTCTCTGATCATTGGCCTCTAGGACTTAGTATATCTGCCCAGGCTCCTCTGAGTCCTTCAGCATCAACCAAAGTAACTCTAGAGTCCCTATCAACTTCTGGAGACATCCTAGGAACACTCCAATCTACACAGAGTTGTCATGGGCAATTATCCCATGTAGGAGGTACTATGGAAACTTCATCTTCTCTAGGGACTTCTGTGTATTGACCTTGTGCTCCAAAGCCTCTGCGACTTTTCTCTTTACAACAAGGGAATCAATCAATGAGAAGCAACTTCTCATTGACCACACGGATCTGTGGGTTCCTGCCTATCTACACAAGGGACTAAAGGAATGTCCACATTTACACAAAGGGCTGAATGACATCCTCCACTTCTCAAGGGCTTTCAAGCACATCCTCACACACACAAAGTACAGTAGCACATTTACTGTCTATGCCAGTGTCTTGGGGACCTATCTACCTTGCCCAAAAGATGGTAGGAACTTTAAAAACTGCACAAGGGTCTCCAAGAATTTCTATAACTGCACAAGAGTCTCTAGAACCTCTGCCACCTCCCTGGGAGACTCCAGGATATTCATCATCTGCACCAGGTGCAGGCAAATCTTTGACAGCTATGCCAGGATTTGTGGTATCTGATGAAGGGACTCTGAAGCTTTCCCTATCTACCCAGGCAAACTTGAGTCCTTTCCTTTCTTCCCAAAGCCTTTGGGAAGCTTCCCTGTCTGTAGAAGGGACTTTGGATCTCTCCACACATACACAAAATACTCTAGGACCTTCTGTTTCTTCCCAGAGACCTATTGAGACTTTGCAGTCTGCCCAAAAGGGTCAACAAACAGATTCATCAGCTGCAGACTCTTTAGGATCTATGCCTTCTTCAAAAGGGTACACGGTAATTTCTTCATCTGGACAAGAGACTCTAAGATCTACAACATCTTCACTGGGACCTTTGGTAATATCCCTATCTGTTCAAGTGAGTTCAGGACCTTTGTTATCTTGACAAGAAGCTGGAGGACCTTGCCTGCCTTCACAGGGAACTCCTGAAGTTTCTACATGTACACATGGAGATCTAAGGATATCCACTTCTTCAATAGGTGATTTGGGGTCTTCCCCATCTACTCCTGTGACTATAGGATCTTCTTCACCTGCCCAAGTAAATTTGGGAGTGTCTCCACCTGTATCATTGTCTCTGAGACCTCCCCTCTCTGCCCAGGGTGTTCTAGGAACATCCACATCTGCCCAAGGGGCTATGAAATTTTTACCAGCAGGCCAAGGGAATAAAGAACCTTTGCCATATGCCCAAGACAAGCTGAGACTCGAGTCTCCTTCCCTGGGAATTTGGGGACCTTCTCAATTTTCCCAGGGGAAAGAATCTCTAGGATATTCACCATTTGCCCAATGGTCTCCAGAAACTTCCACATCTTCCCACAAAGCGCTAGGCCCTACTTATGATCAAGGGACTGTAGCAAAGTTTCCATCTGTCCCAGGAGATGGACTTTCTCCCTCTGCTCAGGGCATACTGCGAACTTTCCCATCTTCCCACATTAGTCTAGACACATCATATGTCCAGAGATCTGTAGAGGCTTCATTAGGTGTGCACGGTGCTCTACCACTTCAGCCTCATTGTCCAGGGTATGTGGGACTTTCCCAACATATTCAGAAGACATCACAAACTTTGCCATCTCCCCAAATGGTTCCTAAATTTTCTGAGTCTTCATCAGGGACTCTAGGCAACTTGTCACCTCTCCCAGGTTCTCTGGAACATTCAGTATCTGCCCAAGGTGCTGTGTGCCTACATGACTCTGACCAACCAATTCAGGCATCTTCAACATCTCTCCACGAAACTTTTCAATTTTCTCCATCTTCTGAAAGTTCATTGGACCTACTCCACTTGTACCAGGGACCTTGGAATCTTTATTATTAACCCAATTTTGTCTGAAATTGTGTAGATCTGCCCAAGGAGCTCTAAGACATTCACCATCTCAGAAAGGGTGTTTAGGAGATTCACTATCAAACCAAGGCTCACTGAGAAATAACCATAGTAGCACAAGAGTATATAGGACATTGAAATCCTGATCAAGGGTCTCCAGAAACTTCCACATCTTCCCAAGAGAATCTTGGCCTTTCTTTAGCCCAAGAGACTTTAGCTTATTCATCAAGTGCTTCAGCATATTGTGGACTTTCCCAATCTTCAGAAGGTAATCTAGGAACATCACAATCCACCAAAAGTGGTAGGGAAACACCATCATCTGCCCAAGAGTCTCCAGAAATGTCCACATCTTCCCAAGAGGATATAGTCCCTTCCTTAGCCCAAGATGCTTTAGCACATTCATCATTTGCTTCAGGAGATTGTGGAATTTCTCAGTCTTCAGAAGGTACTCTAGGAATATCACCATCTACTTGAGTTGCTAGGGAAACCACCTCATCTGCCAAAGAGCCTCCTGAAATTTCCACATCTTCCCAAGAGTATCTTGGACCTTCTTCAGTCAAAGAGGCTTTAGCACATTCCTCATCTCCTCCAGGAGAATGTGGACTTTATCAATCTTCAGAAGGTTCTCTAGGAACATCACCTTCTACCCAAGGTGCAAGAGAAACACCACCATCCATTCAATGTTATACAGACTCTGCATCGTCTACTCAAAGTGTTTTAGGAATCCAGGCTCCTTTGGAGGGGTCTCTGTGTCCTTCCCAATTGCCACTAGAGACATCAGAAACTTTGCCATCTTACCAAGAGCTTTATAAGACTTTAGAATCTGTCTCTAGGTTTCTGGAAACTTTAGTCTCTGTCCTAGAGTCCATGAGACTTTCCCATTCTGACCAAGGTGCTTCAGGCCCTTCTCTCCTAGAGACCCTGAGACTTTCCCCATCTGACCAAGGTGCTTTGGGCCCTTCTCTATCTGACAAAGTGATACTGGGATCAGGAACAATTCCGCAGGAAACTGTGGAAACTTCTCTATCTGATCAAGGGTCTGTGAAATCTGCCCCATCTCAAATGGGGCCTCTAAGACCTTCACTAACAGACCAAGGTTTACAGGAAGTATCTTTGGATGAAAAGGTGACTCTACAAGATTCACCACCTCAGCAAATCTATTTAGAAAATGCGTTGTCTACACAAGGGGCTCTGGGACTATCCACATCAGCACAAAATTCTCTTGGACATTCATCATCTGCTCAAGCATCTCCAGATACTCACTTGTCATCCCAAGAGTCTCCAGGTCCTTGTTTGGACAAAGGATCTTTAGGACAGTCATCATCTGATTCAGGGGATCTTAGACTTTCTGGATCTACCAAGGGGACACTAGGAACATTGCCATGTACCCAAAGTACTCCAGACATACCATCTTCTACCCATGGGATTATAGAAACTTCACCACCTTCCCATGATTCTCTAGGAATTCTACCTCCTTCGGTGGAGACTCCTCAAACTTCCACCCTTATGCCAGACACATCAGAAATTTCCCCCCTACTAAAAGATTTGTAATATATCAGACCAATCCCCAGGAACTTCTGAAACCTTGCCATCTACCCCAGGGTCTCTGGGACTCTCAATATCTGCCCGATATTCTGTGGGATATTCTGTCTCTGAAAAAGGAATTTTGAAACCATCAATATCTCCTAAGGAAACTCTGGCACTTTCTTCACCTGAACAATGGTCTATGAGACCAACTGCATCTTCATCTAGGACTGCACTATCTTTCTCAATACAAGGTTGTCAGAAATTATCTTCAGGTGTACAAGGAGATTCACCATCGCACCAAGACTGTGTACAAAATTCATTGTATTCACAAGAGGCTCTGGGACTGTCCACATCAGCAGAAGACTCTCTTGGACATTCAACATCTGCTCAAGGGTCCCCAGATGCTTCCTTGTCATCCCAAGATGCTCCAGGCCCTTGTTTGGACCAAGGGCATTAGGGACAGTCATCATCTGATCCAGGAGATCTTGAACTTTCTCAATCTGCCCAGGGGACACTAAAAACATTGTCGTATACACAAAGTGCTCTAGAAATACCATCTTCTACTCATGGAATTACAAATATTTCACCACCTTCCCAAGATTCTCTCAGATTTCCACTTCCTTCTGTGCAGATGCTGAAACCTTCCCCACTTTCTCCAGAGACAATCGAAACTTTGTCATCTACCAAAAACGTTTGTAAAACTTCACAATCAACATCAGGGACTCTAGAATCTTTTCCATCTGTACTAGGGGCTCTGGGACTTTTAAAATCTAACCAAGGTGCTCTGGGCCCTTCAGTATCAGATCAATGAAATCTGGGACCATCAACATCTCTCCAAAATACTCTGGAAAACCCCAAACCAGCCCAAGGGCTTCTAGAACCTATGTCATCTACCCAAGAATCTGTGGGATTTTGCATTTCAACAGAGTTTCTGGGCCTGTCCATTTGTGCACCTAGTGACTTCATTCTTATTCCTTCTCATGGAAACTGACCAAGACATTGTTGCCCTTATCCAAAAATAAGCCCCAGACTTTCCAATTCTACCAAAAATGTATCAAGACATGTCCCATTTCCTGAAGGGGATATCAGATATTCCCTTTTAGAACTTGATAGGTTAAGGTCTATTCTTTCTGCCAAAGGTAGGCTCACATCTACAGTGTATGCCCCAAAGGACTCCAGTCCTATCTCTACTCCTCAGAGGAGTGTTCTACCCCCAACATCATCAGAATTGAGCTTCAGATCTAGTTCCATTCCTAAAGAAGATCTCAGGCATTCTCCCTCTCCACGAGGTGGCGCCATATATTCTAAATCGAAGAAAACAAAATCAAGACATGCTTCTAAAGAAGCAGGCCTCAAATCTGTCCCATCAGAAGGTGGGGGTTTCAAAGTTCACTATTCTACCAAAAAGGGAGGCAAAGCTTCTATTTCTAACAGAAAGGGTGTATGGATTAAGACTGAGCCCAAAGAGAGTCTCACCACTTCATCTTCTGATAAGGGAGACTGCAGATCCTCACGATCTCAGGAGGAGGGCTGCAGAAGTTCTCCAGTTCCCCAAGGCATCTCTAGACATTCCAAATCTACCAAACCCAAATTGGAAAAGGGTCCCACTGACAAAACAGACATTCATGCTTCCCATTCAGAGCACCAGGGATATAAACACTTCTCTTCATCAAAAAGTCAGCTCAGACATTCTTCTTTGGCCAAAGGGGACCAGAAACCAAAGCCTACTCTCCAAGAGAACATAGAACCTTTCATCTGTACAGAAGGGTGCTCGGGAACTACTCCCTCTCATGAAGAGAATCTCAGACATTCCAGCTCTCCCCACGGAACTTCCAGCCATACTGCTTCTACTACTACCAGGAAAAGACTCAGAGATGTCCCTTATACTAAAGAAGCCATCAAAACTTCCCCTGCATGCCAAGAAAGCTTCAACTCATCTCTGGATGGAGACAGTCCCAGTGGGAGTGTCACACCTTCC
This sequence comes from Peromyscus eremicus, assembly GCF_949786415.1. Taxonomy (NCBI): domain Eukaryota; kingdom Metazoa; phylum Chordata; class Mammalia; order Rodentia; family Cricetidae; genus Peromyscus; species Peromyscus eremicus. The sequence goes on along the minus strand of NC_081439.1, from coordinate 95,428,280 downwards.
TCATCACCCCAAAGCAGTGATGCCAGACACCCTGTTTCTACCAAGGAGGGCTTTAGACATACTCTTTCTGTCCAAGAGGGACAGAAACCTTCCACTAGTTCCAGAGAGGCGCTCAGGGCTCTGTGTCATGTCCAATGGGATCTCATAAATTCACCGGTTACAACAGCAAGTGCTACACCGTTCCCTGTTTCCAAGAGAAATTCAGATGCATGCCATCTCAACTAGGGGACCTGAGATCTTCCCTCTCTTACCAAGGGACAGGCACAGCCTTCTAATATGAACATGAGGCCCCCATATGTGACCCTTCTGTCCTAGGAGGCCACAGATAGTCACATTCAATCTCACACAGTCTACAAAGGACCCCGCTGCAAAAAGGAAGCTGGAGTTCTAAACTCTCCCCTCAAAGAGGTACCCCAACTTCTCAATGACTTTCCCATGGCCACCCTCTTCAAGGCAGCCTTAGAATGGTTCCTTCTGAAAGAGAGAAATTCAAGCATACCCAATCTGACAAGACGAGCCTCCGATGTACTCCTTCTGACCAAAGGGAAATAGGTGATGTGCCCTCTAATCAAGAGTAGGCCAGAACTTCAACTTCTGCCCTAAAAACCCCCGACATACTCCTCCTGCCCATGGTGGCTTCAGTCCTTACAAGCCTGTCAAATTGAAGTGCTATTGATGTTCATCTCAAGAGGGGAGCCTGGGCCCTACTCTCTCTTACCATGGCATCTTCAGATCTTCTTATCCACAAGCTGGCCTCATATATTCCCACTGTGTGCCCCACATGAACAATGGGAGTTTAGAATGTTTCCTTGTCATCAAACATCTGTCAAAATTTTGACCTCCATTCCATGCTACCTCCAATTTATTTTAGGCATCAGACAGGACCCCCTGACTATGAGGAAGGCAGATGTTTCCCTTCTGATTAAGAACAGATTACAGTTTCTACCTAGAACATGCTAAACAATCTATTACCCATTGAGAACAGTATGTGCTCCTACTGACTAATGTGGCCCTAGAATGACTTCATCTGACCCAGAGGGAGAAAGGATCAACTCCCTCTGCCTAAGAGGCTCTGAGTGTTTCTTTTTCTAATCATCTGACTTCATGACCTCTGTGCAAAAATAAAAGGACCTGATGCCTGAAATCCTAGATCTTAAGAGTAACCAGCAGCATCCTAAACTCAGGAAATATATAGTTAACTCAGTCAGCAGAAATAAAGAAGCCATGCCCTTGCTGTTCAGAAGTAGGTAGCTGAATTCGTAAGGAGACCTAGCTGGGAACTGTTTGCTAGCATGTTGGAGATTGATCACACTGCTGCCTGCCCTGCGTGACATGGATGTCCTAGATTCCCATGAAGATTGGATAAGGAAATGTTCTGGGCTTCTCTAATCCCCAAATTGACTCTTGATGTGCCACTGTTCCCCATCAGACTCTTCAACCTTAGTGTCAATCCCTGTGACCAAGATTACTAGGCAAACATATTTGTCACCAATGGGACCTCACAAAAGTCTAGCTTTAGATCAGATGGCAAAATATAGAAAGCTAAAGCTAATAGTCATGCTATCTATCCAGAAGATGATTGTCAGAAATGCAATGTTCCCATCATCTATTGATGGATACGCATAGATCAATACAAACTTGAGGAAACATCAAATTCCAGACAACCCCTCATTGTGTTCCAAGAGTGTTGTAATTGCCTCTTGTACTCTTCCCAACAGTCAGTGTAATATATGGATCATGGGAGCTGCAAAGAACATTTGGAAGCACATGATGCACAACCACACCATTCTCCTACCACCCAAGGTAAGCTAGGCCATTCCCTTCTGCACAATGGGGTGATTTGATTAAACATGGCTGGGCACTTTCTGTCTAAGCAAGGCAGTTCAGAAGGACCCTCAGAAGTTTCCCCCTCTGAATATGAGCTCCCCAAATTGTCCCTATTCTCAGGTCATCACTCGTCATGCCCTTTTGATGATGGGTTGTCAGAACTTGCCTTCAGTTAAAGGGGTCGTCAGGTCTCTCTGTTATTACAAGTAATACCCAAGAACTTCCCTTTCTGTCCAAGGAGGGTTATAAGAATGATTGTCTTTTACTATAGCAATCTCAGCATTTCAATTTTGCCCAAGGGGACAAGGATCAAAGGGTCCTCAGAGCATCCCCCATGTGCACGTGGGCCTCCAAATTATCCCTCTAATGGAGGGACTTAGATCTTTTCCCTCTAACCATGGCCACTAGGAAAATACATGTGTGACCCAGGGGACTTCACTTTGTTCTGCTTTGAGTTGACAGAGTCTGAAACTTAAGTCATCTGTCCTTCATTCTAGTCACTAAAGTGAAGAGGTTGCATCCTTCATGTACACCCCAATGTGGCTGATGATAAGAGGACTTAGAGACTGAGGTTGCCAATCACGACTGATGAAGAATGCACAGATTGCTGACAGGCATGCCACAGTGTGCCTGAAGATGTGAATCTTCTAAACTGTGATGGAGTCCTTCCTCCACTGCACAAGGTAGGCTAGGACAGTCCCTTCTCCCTACATGCTTTGTTACTTTGCTACTCTCCCTGCATCTGCTTTAGTCTTCCACTCATAAACACAATCAATTTCTGCACATTAGACATCAAATGCACACTCTATAACCAACAGGGCCTGATATCTAACCTGCATGACTGAGGGGACCAGAGATCATCTCGACTTACCCAAGGCCCCAAGGCTTTCCACTTCCAATCAAAAAGGCCCTCAAAATTTGCTCTCTCTGACCAAGGATTCAATCATTCCCTATGAAAAGAAGGAGGGTTCAGACTTCTATTTAAATATGTCTTACTTCTAACACCTTATCTGAAAGGGATATCAGAACTAGTCCTTTGGTTTCTGAGCCCTCAAATTTTCATCCTCTGGCCAAGAGGTCTGAAAACATCTTTCTTTCATAGAGGGGATTCAGAGCCTCTCGCTCTGCCTGTGGGAGCCTCAGACACTCCACTTCTATTCTGAAAGACTTAGTTTTTCTCCTGTGCCAATGCATTCAAGGCTATTCACCACTTTCTGTTCCTTCAAGTTCAGTGTCACTGGGTTTCTGTTGAGGTTTGAGATCCATTTGTACTTGAGTTTTATGCAGTGATTCCTATGTAATTCAGCCATCTGGCTACTCATTTTTGTGGCTCCTACATGCTCTCTGGTGCTCTTGGCTTCTAGTCACCTCTCTTGCTCTTCTCTTTTTTCCTGCTCTCCACCCTCTCTCCTCTCATGGCCTCGTTCAATCTGGACCCTTCCAGATGTCTCTGGCTCTTTTCTACCTCATATTGACATTAAGACCTCTCCTCAGCCATGGCAAGGAGCAGTTATGAACAAGATGAACAAGAAAGAAATCATTATGGCATACCAGTGATATGTTTGTGATTCAAGTTGACAAGGGGTCAATTGGCCTGCCTAGGTTATGTCAATTTGACACAAGCTAGAGTCATCTGAAATTAGGGAAAGTCAATTGAGAAAAATCCATAAGATCCACCTGTAGGGAATTTTCTTAATGAGTGATCAATGGGAGACAGCCCAGGCAAAGGTGGATGATGATCTGTCTGGGTTGGTGTTTCTGAGTTGTGTCAGAAAGCAGGCTGAGGAGGCCATGGAAGGAAGCCTGTAAGCAGCAGGAAGAGAGAGCCAATGGGAGTGGAATGAGATTCTGAAACCTAAAATGCCAACCCCCAGTGACACACTTCCTCCCACAAGGCCATTCTTCCTAATCCTTTAAAATAGTGCCACTCTCTGGTGACCAAGTATTCAAATCTATGAGGCATGGGGGCTCATTCAAATCCACCACATCTACATACATAAAAAAAATATATAAAACCCCTATTCCTGTGGGGTGTGTTGGTGCACAACTTTGATCCCTGTACTTGAATGCAGAGGCAGGTGAATCCCTAAGTGTTTGAGACCAGCCAGCTCTGTAGGGAGGGTTCCAGACCAACAAGGGACGCACAGCAACACTCTGACTAAAAAACCTAAATCAAACCAAACCGTGCCCTCCCAAAACAAACAGTCAAAAAAACCTATTGTTCAAGATACATACACTTCCAATCACGGAGTTGAGGAAATGAACTCAAAGTTGGTACTGACCTGAAGTGTTTCTCCCTGATGCCTAGATCTCATAGTGTTGGAAGGTGCTATGCAGGCTTCTGGGGGAGAAGAGCTATCAGCAGTCCTACCGTAGAGCCCACACAACACAGTCCCTGCTGTAAAAAAAGGAAGCACAGCAATCATCACCCAGGCAAGATATGCCCAAGGGTGCAGTCCTGGCACTCATGCCAAGAGGTAACCAACACCTGTCCATTGAACTTAAGGAAGGAGTTTGTGCCTGGTGTTTTAAACTTAGCCAGGAGCACACAACAGAAACATACAAAAGAAGAATCAATAAATTTAAAATAAACCGAAATAAAATGAAACAGTCATCTGAGAGTATAGGGAAATGGAAATAAAGTTCATCAAAGACAGGCTGGACTTGCTGGCCTTGTGCTTGAAATCCCCACCTTCAGAAATAGAAGTTCTTGGGTTTGAGTTCAGTCAGAGCTACTGAAGGAAATCTCAAGAAAAATAAAATGGAAAAAGGAAGAAAAGAAGTATAAAAATTTCTTTGAAATCAATTGTTTCTTAACCAAACAGTGGAATGTTAAGCAGATTCCAGGAAACTCCTTAGATTACTGTTTAAAGGATGTTTAGCTGCATCTGGATGTAGTGCACCACGTGTGTGCCTGTTGCCTGACTAGGCCAGAAGAGTGTCTTCTATGCTCTGAAACTGGAGTTACAGATTTTCTGAGCCACCATGCGGGTACTTGGAAATGAACATGGGCCCTCTGGAAGAGCAGCCAGTGAGCCATCTCTCTAGGCCATGAGGGAAATATTTTGAAGCTTCAAAGTTCATCACAAACAAAACGAAAAAGATGAAGAAAATTTTTATTTTAGAGAGTTCAAAGGTTTAAAATTATTTTCATAGTAATTACAAGATGGTTTAGCAGGTAAATGCACCTACTGGAATAATGGATAACCTTAGTCTGATTCCCCAGTACCCACATGGTGAAAAGCGTGACTGAGTCCTCTGAGTTGTTCACTAACCTCCATGCACACACCATGAGCACACATCCCACGAACACATGCACACACAAATAAATAAGATCATTGGAATTTAAATATATGAAAACAAAATGATAAAACCAGACACTGTGGTCCAAGCCCAGAAGTCAAGTACTCAAGAGGCTAAGGCAAGAGAAATGCAGTTTCTAGGCCGGCCTAGGCAAAATAGCAAGATTCAATCTCAAAATAGAAAAACACACAAAAAAGCCTGGAGTGTAGCTGAGTTGTATAGGGCTTGGGACAATTGAATAAGGCACTGGATTCCATCCTTAGACCCCAACACACCCCATTATAAGAACTAGGTATGGTGGGTGTCAGAAAATACAACAGTAACCTCAGGCCTCTGGAGTCTGGGGCAGGAAGATTAGGATTTCAACAGCAGCCTGGGCTACACAGTGCAACACTGTCAAGAAACAGATAAAAACAAATAAGCCTAAGAATTTAGCACTGTGTCTAACCTTCAAAACTATCAACTGTTTCTTTAATGAATTATTGAAACAACTTAATGCAAAACGGTACCAACTTGCAACAAGGCAAAGATGACCCTTACAAGCATGGCTGGCCATACCTTAGAGTGTTTGTCTATACCTTTTATTTTACTTAAACACATTGTCCAATCATGCCTCTCTTACATGCTGTGAATCAAGCACTCTTGCAATATATGCTCAGTCCCAGCACTAGCAGGGCGCTTGCTATCCCTTACCAGAAGCCTGAGTCTTGGAAGTCTCTCACATTACAGCAACATGCCTGTCTTCTCCACCATCACGTCCATTCTTCACTAAAGACCAAGACTGTGCCCTAGTTTGCTGGGTCACTCATGATAATTTCATAAATACATGCTGGTAAGTAGTTCTCAGCAGTGCTTTTTAGGACAATGAAAATGCTGCTCTGCCAAACTTGGAACCTAGGCACATCATTTCCCTCATCTTTGAAAAGAATTTATAGTGGAAATGACACATTTTTAATATCCATAAAGATTCCTGTTGCAGTATCTTGGAAATGCTCCCTGGATCATTTGAGGTGTGCTCCTGCCTGTTTTCCTAGCTGCACATGTCAATCTTTCCATCTTACACCTTGTCTGCCCTTGACCCAGTATCTCTCTGTGTAGCATGCAGATCCTATCTCTACCTCTTCTTCAGTATTTGGAGGTACTGGGTGCATTGACCTAAGCACCTGAGTTTTACTTCTGGCACTGAAGGGTTGGGAACTAACACACACCAGTCCCTCAGTTCCATCCCCAGCACCACATTCACAAAAGAAAAGTATCTGTTATCTCATTACACTGCACAGAGAATTTCATAATTGATTGTGCAGTCATCCTGCACAATCACATTTCATTTTTCATGAAGTCAGCACTTCAAGCTTTGGTTTCCCCTTCACATTTGAAGAAAAGAGTAAATAAAGTCCAAAACAATAGATTGAAAAAAATTGGTGTAACATGAGGCTGGAGAGATGGAGAATCAGCAGTTAAGAGCACTTGTTGCTCTTACAGAGGACCTGGGTTCAGTTCCCGGCACCCACATGGTGGCTCACAAACATCTGTAACTCTGCTTCCAGGAGCTCTAATGACCTTTTCTGACCGCTTCAATCTCCAGGAAAACATGTGGAGCCCATACTTGCATGAAGAGAAAACACTCATACACATAAAATAGAATAAATAAATCTCATGTTTAGATTTAGAATAAGTTAAAAATCAATTACAAACATAAATAAAACAGAAAACAAATGTGAAATTATAAATTGGAACTTTCTGTTTTCTAAAACAACATCTCACTGGGTAGTTCTGGCTGCTTTGAAACTTACAGTGACCCTTCGGCCTCAACCTCTGTCTCCAGAGGGCTAGGATATAGAATGATAAGCATGTGCCACCATGCACAGTCCTGTGATACTTTCCATTGGGAATGGCCTTCGAGGTTTCAAAAGCCCATAGCATTCCCAGTAAGCTCACCATACCCCTTTGCCTGATGGCTGTTGTCTCAAAATGTAAGTTCTCAGATATTTCTTCAGCACCATGCCTGTCTGCTGACATATTCCCTGCCATAATGGTCATGAACTCTAGACCTCTGGGACCTTTAGCCCCTATTAAACGCTTTCTTTTATAAATTGCCTTGACACATGCAGGCAAAACACCCAAAGGGGTGTGGTGGCACAACACTTTAATCCTTATTAAAACATATTTAAGCTTGTTTCTCCCGTAAATGCTAACTTCCTGTTATATGGTTCCCTCAGTCACCCTTTGTCTCACTTAATGGAGCCAAAGATTTTCTCAGGAAGTAGCAAAGAAACCCTCGCGGCATTCCCATGTCCAGAGCTCCCGCCCCTTTGAGACTCTGGGGCAGATCTGGGATAGATCAGTTATCCGCTGGGCGGGGCCAGCACTCAGAGGGACAGGAATTTCCTTTTCCTTTCTTTCTGACCGACCCTCAACCAAGAGTTGGGAGAGTGGGAAGAAGGCGCCAAGTGCAGGCTGCTGGCGGTTGCAGCCCCCCAGAGGCCTGAGATCCGACCACAGGACGGCCCTGCCTGGACCACGTAAGATTCTTGCATTATCCCCACCTTCCTGGTAGCTTGAGAGATCTCTCTGGAGCCAGGGCCTCTCCAGTCCCTGAGTGTGTGACCCTGAGCCTGGAGCCTTGGGACTTGGCGCTCACTGGGACGGACCCTCTGACAGGTGGAGGAGACACCACGTGGGATGGCCTTGTTCATGAGTTTAGGGACACTTGAGTTTGTGCACTGGGCAGCATCCGGAAAGCCTGGTGGAAGGGCCTCGTGGGGGACCCGGAATCACTTCCATGGTCCAGAGGAGGCTGCGGGAGGCCAGAGAGGGCTCAGGGACTTAGCACTAAGCAGGCCCCCTACTCTCTGCCTGTGCACCGCCATTTAGGTGCGGGTGCTGTGGTGGTTTGAGCTAAGGAATCGCTAAAGTGTGGCCGCCCTGTGCAAGGCTGTGCGGGTTCCCCAAACTTACTGCAAGAACGTTTACTTTCGTGGATGTTTCAGAGGGGAAAAATCACCAAAAACAGCTGCCTTTCTGAGTGTGCATTGGCAAGTTCTCACAAAATTTCAGGGGCATTTTTTCCCCAGAAAGACAATGTTTCTTTGTGTAGCCCTGGCTGCCCTGGAACTCGCTCTGTAGACCAGGCTGTCCTTCAACTAAGAAATCCTTCTAAGTCTCCCAAATGCTGGGATTAAAGACATGCACCACCGACCAGTCACATTTTCACTGCTCTAGACTCTAGAGTTTTGTGAACTGGAGGAGACATGAAATCATGGTTATGAATATTTTACAGCACTGATTGTGGATACCAGGACCTTGGTCATGTGAGGAAAAGCTCTCTGCCCTACAACCACTTGCTCCCTGGAATATTAAAGGAGTAATGAACCTTAAATTTGAAAATTTTTAAGAAAAAATTCTTTCTGATACCAAAGTCTATAATAATACATAATATACCTAAGAAGAGCAAGTCCTATTTAAAACAACAGGTCAAAATGCAAATTATGTACAAATGAGAGCATTGTCTATATTTGTGGGTGTTCCTCTGTATCCTTGTATTTGTTGTTAATCATAATGAAGCATAAGCCTCCAGTGCAGCATTATTTAGAACTTAAAGTTTCTGAAAAGATTGATATCATAGTTCCTACTTATTTACCACGATAAATATTATTTTTTTTGCTGTGTTTTTACTCAAATGTAGGAACACTTAAGCTTCCAAATCTATAGTGTAGAATGATAAAGGAATGACCTAATACACAAAACAACACAAAAGAAGTTACCTCTCCATTTAGTTTCTGCATCCCTACAAGGTTTATCAAGGTTTATCAGTGAACCAGGCATGGAACTAGGAACTTCCTGTACATAGCCATCTCTCTTTCTCAAGAGTGTGTATACTCCAAGGTGATTTGATACCTGAGAAGCTTTAGTTTCTCTTCCTCTATTATTTTTCAAACTAAGTGTCTTGTCCCCAACATCTTCCTGGTTTCATCACCCAAGGCTAAGATAAGAGGCCTTTTATAACATATTCAGCACGGCAGAATTATCTTTGAAGTTTACTTTATCTTTTAAATTTCAATGTGTGTGTGTATACTAGTGTGTGTGTGTGTATACAAAGTGTGTATGTGTAGTGAATGAGGCACATATACACAGTGGTTAGAACAATTGTAACCAGTTGGTTTTCATTGTTAACCTTGTCTGAAACAGGGTCTCTCTTATTTTTGCATTTTCAGCGCACACTCCAAAATGGTGGACCTAAAATTTTTGGCTTAATTCTGCTCGCTTCTTTAATTTCTATCTACCTAAATAAAGGTAGAAAAACAGGGGCGCTATGGTTGACATAGGATCTAGACACAGGTTTTCAGGCACACACAAAGAAATGTTTTTACCTGAGACACCTCTGTCCGAAACATTTCCTGCTCCACATCCACATCCCCAGAACACTAAAAAAAGTCTGAAAGCCCCCACCCCATCATCATCCTATGCAAGCTGGTTGTGTGTACCCAGTGTGCCCAGAGCTCAACGCAGTGTGGAGGATCAAAGTGAATCCCAGTAGAAGCATCTAGAGCAGGGATTGGACTCAGGGGTGCTCACAATGAGGCCAGGCAGGACTTAGGTACTTTGGTGGCCAGGTTTCATGGTCCTAGCCTCCCCTGACAAGCCTCCTCTGTGTCATGCAGGATACACATGCAGGCCGCATACTTCTTCCTAGGTTTTCCTGCCTAGCTCCTTTTGCATTAAACCCAGGAAGAACTCCTAGGGTCAAAGATCCAAAAGCCCTTTGTCCTGCACTCCCCTGTACAGGCATCATCTCATATGGAAGAATACTTAGAGAAGGCTCTGAAATTAACAGAAAGCTCTATCTAGAGTCCTAGAACTGCTATGCATGGAGGAGTGCTTGTGTGTTGTGTGTGTGTGTGTGTGTGTGTGTGTGTGTGTGTGTGTGTGTTCGGTGTTTGTGTATACCTGGGATTCTTCTGGCCTAGTCCTGTGAGAAGCCATAAGCAGTGGCTGAGAAGCACAGTATGTAACAGTCATGGTGGTCAGCTCTGGGATGTAAGGGAAGGACAGGTTTGCAAGGAGGGGAAGCCTTATAAGGCTCCATCCTTCAGCTCCAGCTGAGGTGAGCACAAGGTTTGGTGCCTCATGTGTAGTGTTTGGGGCTCAGGGCTTGCCGGGACATGGTGGATGAGAGCATTGTGTAGGAACCACTGGAAAGTGTTTGGGACCCTCCTTTGGAGTGGCCTGCCAGGCAGGTCTAGGAAGTCAGGACCTCCACCCTCACCCAGGCACCAGGAAGATCCCTTTTTAGCCTCAGCAAATGTCTCCAGGAGGCTTTGCAGAGAGACAGATTGGGAAGAGCGTAGACAGGCTTGTCTTCAGGTGGGAGGGAGAGTGATTTTCTTCTAGGCTCCATCATGGAAGATGTCAGCAGTGTGGAAGAGGGCCTGTGGAAACTTTCAGTGCTCATGGAAGGAAGACTTCCTGTTGGGAGTGCAAAGCATTTCCCAACTGAACATAGCCTAGCTACCCTGGATACCAGGGATGGGACTTTACATAGGAGGGAGGTCTAGAGAAAGACAGAGATAGAGGTGGAGTTGGAGGAAGAGGAGGATAGAAACTGAGAAAGAGAGAGAAAGTGAGGCGAGAGCAAATGAGAATCTGCCTGTGGGGTGTTGGGTGTTTTTGTGATTGTTGGTGTTTTTTTCCTGCAGGCTGGTGGGAGGACCCACTCTGTCTATGGACACATTTTTCTGTTCCATAGGTCTGGGCCCCTGGAGGGAATTTTGTGTGATGACACCTGATATGTTGTTGGAAATTCATAAGGAGACAGGGTGTGTGTGTGCTGCAGGCATCCTGGTGTTAAGAGTGAGAATTACTTCTTGTCCCTCAGCTTCTATGTTGCCTGTCCTCGGTCCACTTGAATCTCTTGAGAGAGCTGAGTCCTGTGTGTGCCTCGGCCCTGCCACAGGTAGGTAGGTGTCCACAGAGGATACAGAGAGTTCCATGCCTGACAGGGTCTTGAGGAAGTTAGAGAACAGAAAGAGAAGTTTCCTGAGTAGTGCCTGGTAGTTGGTGTAGGGTAGGGTCGGGAGTTGGGAGGTTAGGGGTGGGAGGTGGAGGGCTGTGCAGAGGAGAGAGATTGTGACAGAGGTGGAGGTAGGTCAGAATGGTTGCCTGGTGCTGCCTAGGAAACGGTTAAGGTGGGGGCCTGGGCCCAGGGTTTGGTAGGCAAGGGGGCAGGTGGGTGCAATGTTTCTTCTTTTGATGTGTCCTTGTCTCCACTTCAGGGCCCTGGACTTCCTGCCTGTTAGGCGAGGATGTGGATGTCCCTGGCCACAGTGTTCCCTGTTTTAGATGATGTGGGGCAGCATCCACCTGAATGCACTTCACCATGGCGGCCAAGGTTTTGGAAGGAAGCCCTTCTCCTCTCCTATCTCAAGGTTAGACCCTCGAACCATGGGACACGGGTCTCAGGCCCCCAACCTGGAGCCCTGACCAGTGCACACAGCTGCCTGCCTTTTTCCCTTGTGTCGGTCCAGGAGCGTCCTTCTGCCAGGTGGGAAGCCCATGCTGGGCCTAGGGTCCTATTGATTTGGGTGGTTGTGTCCCTTGTTGTCACACCTCCCCATGTGCTCTCGGTTCTGGGACACCACCATCCCACTGCCCTAGAAGAACCGGGTACAGCTTTGGAGGCCCTTCATGCCAGGCCCCTTGACCTGGAAGCTTGGGTCAGCAGACTCAAGGCTCTCCTAGCAGCTGTACTGGTCACCCTGGTGGGTGGAGTCATGTAGACAGCTGCTTGATCTCTGAAAGCTGCTCTGTGTGTTTGTGTATGTGTGTGTGTGTGTGTGTGTCTGTGTGTGTGTGGGTGTGTGTCTGTGTGTGTCTGTGTCTGTGTGTGTGTGTTTGGGGTGAGGGCTGGGCAAGGGCAGGGATGCAGCTGTGAGAATACTCTGGTTTGGCAGCTAGGGGGCGATGATCACCTCCTGATCCCCAAATCCATGAGTATGTTTCTGAGGCTCCTCCCCTATAGTCCAGATTGGCATGTGGCTTATGTAGGCCTCCCTTAGGGTCTGGTGCGGGCTCTAAAGAGCTTCTATGCCCACATCCACACACTCCCCACTTGGCCCCCTCCATCACACGGTCCACCACCCGCCCCCTCTCCAGGTACCACATGATACCCACACGGGGGGCCTTCATGGCCTGGCATGCGCCCAAAGCCCAGTGTCTCAGGGCAGTGCAGGGCATGGAGGAACCTGTTAAGGTCGGTAACCTCCATTGCCCACCACACCCCCACTCACTGAACACCCTGGGATCCCTAGCAGCAGCCCTAGAGCCTCCTGTCTGTCCAGTCCTGATCTACATGGTTGGCCTCCATCTTGGAGCTTGGCAGGAGAATGCTGACTTTTTTTTTAAATTTTTTAATTTTGTTTATTTTGCCTTGCGAAGGGCGAAGGGAGAGCACCCTTCGCCCTTGGCCTTTGGCATTCTCGGTGCACTGCTGCCATCACGCGGATTAAGTTTGCCAATTCCGCCAGCAAGTCCCTGGGCGTCCCAGGAAATGGAGTCGGGCTGGCTAGGGAAGGGCTCCCGCCTGGGTCCCCCAGGACCAAAGCAGTTCTCTTGCCTGCTCCATGACCCACGAGAGCTGGAGGAAGAAGCAGGGTTCAGGTGACCAGCTCCAGGCAGGCGACACGAGGCTTGGCTTGTAGGTCACAGAAGCACAGCCTCCCGGATCCTACCGCCACCATGTCTGGCAGCAGCAGAGGACCTCTCCGCAGGGGATTGTGCAGCCTGGGCTGCATTGGTGTCCTTGTGGGGAAATTTCGCCCCAGAGTGCCAACCCGCCTGCCCTTACCGTGGTGCACAGGCCACCCAGGGAGCCCCTAAGTTTTTTTGAGCCTCCCTAGCAGTATCCATAGCTCACTTCTGGAGACCACACAAACTCTGCCCTGCCTCTTTGGGAGGTTTTCAGGATCTCAGGCCTGGTTGCTGGTAGCCACTGTGGCCAAATGTCTGTCATCCATTTAACTTCTCCTGCCATCCCCTCTCCTCTCTGGCTTGCCTGTTGTTCCTTTTACAAATGGCTTTCCACTTGAGGTGCGCTACAGTTGGAATTCAGGGACTGGGACCTGTCAGAAAAGGTTCCTGCTCCAGAGCCACATCCCCAGAATCCAACAATTGGTCCGGGACCCCCCCCCATCATCATCATCCTATGCAAGCTGGTTGTGTGTACCCAGTGATCCCAGAGCTCAAGGCAGTGTGGTGGCTCAGGGTGAATCCCAGTAGAAGCATCCAGAGCAGGGTTTGGTCTCAGGGGTGCTCACAAACAGGCCAGGCAGGACTTAGGTACCATGGAGGCCAGGTTTCACGGCCCTTGCCTCCCCTGAGAAGCTTCTTCTCTGTCATGCAGGACACACATGCAGGCCGAATACTCTTTCCTGTGTTCTCCTGCTTAGCTCACCTTTGCCTTAAACCAGGTAGAACCCCCAGGATCAAAGGTCGGAAAGCCCCTTGTCCTGCACTGCCCTGTCCAGACACCATCTCAATAGGAAGAATACTTGGAGAAGGCTCTGAAATTAACAGAGGGCAGTATGTGGAGTCCTAGACCTGCTGTGTGTGTGTGTGTGTGTGTGTGTGTGTGTGTGTGTGTGTGTGTGTATTGGGTGTTTGTGAGTGCCTGGGTTTATTGTGGTGTAGTCCTGTTTGGGTCCATAAGAGGTGGCTGAGAGGCACAGTATATAAGAATTATGGTGGTCAGGTCTGTGTTGAAGGGGAAGGACAGGTGGGCATGTAGGGGAAGCCTTTTAGGTCTCCATCCTTCATCTCCAGCTCCCGTGAGCACAAGGTTTGGACTGGTGCATCCTGTGTGTGGTTTGGGTCTCAGGGGCGTGTCGTGGCATGGTGGATGAGAGCATTGTATAGGAACCATCGGGAAGGTGGCAGGACATTCCTTTGGAGTGGCTTGGCAATCATGTATGGGAAGTCAGGGTCTCTACCCAAACCCCCAGCACCAGGAAGCTCCCCTTTTAGCCTCAGGACATGTCTTCAGGAAGCTTTGTAGAGAGGGAGAGTTTGAATAGCATAGAAAGGCTTGTCTCCAGGTACTAGGGAGAGTGATTTTCTTCTAGGCTCAATGATGGAAGATGTCAGCCATGAACAGGAGGTCCTCTGGAGACTTTCAGTGCTCATGGAAGGAAGGCTTCCTGTTGGGGAGTGCAAAGCATTTCCCAACACATCATGGCCTAGCTACCCTGGATACCAGGGATGGGACTGTACATAGGAGCGAGGGATAGAGGGACACAGAGATAGAGGTGGAGGTGGAGGTAGAGGAGGATAGATAAATGAGAGAGAGAGAAAGTGAGGCGAGAGCAAATGAGAATCTGCCTGTGGGGTGTTGGGTGTTTTCTAGATTGTTGGTGTTTTTTTCATGCAGGCTGTTGGGAGGACCCACTGTCTATGGACACATTTTTCTGTTCCATGGATCTGTGCCCCTGGAGGGAATTTTGTGTGATGACACCTGGAATATTGTGGGAAACCCATAAGGACACAGAGGGTGGCTGTGTGCTGCAGGTATCCTGGTGTTAAGAGTGAGAATTGCTTCTTGTCCCTCAGCTTCTATGTTGCCTGTCCTCGGTCCACTTGAATCTCTTGAGAAAGTTGAGTCCTATGTGTGCCTAGGCCCTGCCACAGGTAGGTGCGTGTCCACAGAGGATACAGAGAGTTCCATGCCTGACAGGGTCTAGAGAAAGTTAGAGAACAGAAAGAGAAGTTTCCTGAGTAGTGCCTGGTAGTTGGTGTAGGGTAGGGTCGGGAGGTGGGAGGTTAGGGGTGGGAGGTGGAGGGCTGTGCAGAGGAGAGAGATTGTGACAGAGGTGGAGGTAGGTCAGAATGGTTGCCTGGTGCTGCCTAAGAGACGGTTAAGGTGGGGGCCTGAGCCCAGGGTTTGGTAGGCAAGGGGGGAGGTGGGTGCAATATTTCTTCTTTTGATGTGTCCTTGTCTCTACCTCAGGGCCCTGGATGCACTGCCTGTTGAGAAGAGACTGTGGATGTCCCCGAGCCTTGTGGTCCCTGCTTCGGATGATGTGGGGCACAATCCATCTGAACGCATATCACTACCGAGTCCAAGGTTTTGGAAGGAAGCCCTTCTCCTCTCCCATCTCAGTATTAGACCATCGGACCTTGGGACACAGGACTCAGGCCGCTGACTCTGCATCCCTCACAAGTGCACAGAGCTGCCTGCCCTTTTGCCTTGTGTCCATCCTGGAGCGGCCTTCTGCCAGGTGGGAAGCCCGAGCTGGGTCTAGGGCCCCATTGAGTTGGGTGGTCGTCTCCCTTGGTGTAACACCTTCCATCCCACTGCCCTAGAAGAACCGGGTACAGCCTTGGAGGCCCCTCTTGCCGGGCCACCTTGACCTGGAAGCTTGGGTCAGCAGACCCAAGGCCATCCTGGCAGCTATACTGGTCACCCTGGTGGGTGGAGTCATGTACATAGCCACTGGATCTCTGAAAGCTGCTCTGTGTGTGTGTGTGTGTCTGTCTGTGTGTGTGTGCGTCTATGTGTCTGGGGTGAAGGCTGGGCGAAGGGCAGGGATGCAGCTGTGAGAATACCCTGGTTTGGCAGCTAGGGGGTGACGCTCAGCCCTTGGTCCCCAAATCCATGAGTATGTTTCTGAGACTCCTCCCCTATAGTCCAGATTGGCATGTGGTTTGTGGAGGATTCCCTTAGGGTCTGGTGCGGGCTCTAAAAAGCTTCTATGCCCACATCCACACACTCCCCACTTGGCCCCCTCCATCACACCGTCCACCACCTGCCCTCTCTCCAGGTACCACGTGATACCCTCAGGGGGGCCCTTCATGGGCTGCCATGTGCCCAAAGCCCAGTGTCTCAGGGCAGTGCAGGGCGTGGAGGAACCTGTTAAGTTCGGTAACCTCCATTGCCCACCACACCCCCACTCACCGAACACCCTCGGATCCCAGGCAGCAGCCCTAGAGCCTCCTGTCTGTCCAGTCCTGCTCTACATGGTTGGCCTCCATCTTGGAGCTTGGCAGGAGAACGCTGACTTTTTTTTTTAATTTTTTAATTTTTTTTTGCTTTGCGAAGGGCAGAGGGAGAGCACCCTTCGCCCTTGGCCTTTGGCATTCTCGGTGCACTGCTGCCATCACGCGGATTAAGTTTGCCAATTCCGCCAGCAAGTCCCTTTGCTTCCCTGGAAATGGAGGCAGGCTGGCTAGGGAAGGGCTCCCGCCTGGGTCTCCCAGGACCAAAGAGGTTGTCTTGCCTGCTCCATGACCCAGGAGAGCTGGAGGAGGAAGCAGGGTCCAGGTGACCGGCTGCGGGCGGGGGCCAGGAGATTTGGCTTGCTGGTGGCAAGAGCACAGCCTCCCAGGTCCTGGGGCCGCCATGTCTGGCAGCAGCAGAGGACCTCTCCGCAGGGTATTGTGCAGCCTGGGCTGCATTGTTGTCCTTGTGGGCAAATTTCGCCCCAGAGTGCCAACCTGCCTGCCCTTACCGTGGTGTACAAGGCCACCCAGGGAGCCCCTAACTTTTTTTGAGCCTCCCTAGCAGTATCCATAGCTCACTTCCGGAGACCACACAAACTCTGCCCTGCCTCTTTGGGAGGTTTTCAGGGTCTCAGGCCTGGTTGCTGGTAGCCACTGTGGCCAAATGTCTGTCATCCATTTAATTCCTCCTGCCATCCCCTCTCCTCTCTGGCTGCCAGGCCTTCTCTCTGGCTTGCCTTTTGTTCCTTTTACAAATGGCCTTCCACTTGAGGTGCGCTACAGGTGGAATTCAGGGACTGGGACCTGTCAGAAAAGGTTCCTGCTCCAGAGCCACATCCCCAGAATCCAACAATTGGTCCGGGACCCCGCCCCCATCATCATCATCCTATGCAAGCTGGTTGTGTGTACCCAGTGATCCCAGTTCTCAAGGCAGTGTGGTGGCTCAAGGTGAATCCCAGTAGAAGCATCCAGAGCAGGGTTTGGTCTCAGGGGTGCTCACAAACAGGCCAGGCAGGACTTAGGTACCATGGAGGCCAGGTTTCACGGCCCTTGCCTCCCCTGAGAAGCTTCTTCTCTGTCATGCAGGACACACATGCAGGCCGAATACTCCTTCCTGTGTTGTCCTGCTTAGCTCAGCTTTGCCTTAAACCAGGTAGAACCCCCAGGGCCAAAGGTCGGAAAGCCCCTTGTCCTGCACTGCCCTGTCCAGACACCATCTCAACAGGAAGAATACTTGGAGAAGGCTCTGATATTAACAGAGGGCAGTATGTGGAGTCCTAGACCTGCTATGTGTGTGTGTGTGTGTGTGTGTGTGTGTGTGTGTGTGTGTGTGTGTGTTTGTGGTTCCGGAGAGGCAAGGGCAGGGATGCAGCTGTGAGAATACCCTAGCTTGGCCGCTAGGGGGAGACGCTCAGCCCCTGGTCCCCAAATCCATGAGCATGTTTCTGAGGCTCCTCCCCTATACTCCAGATTGGCATGTGGTTTGTGGAGGATTCCCTTAGGGTCTGGTGCGGGCTCTAAAGAGCTTCTGTGCCCACATCCACACACTCCCCACTTGGCCCCCTCCTTCACACCCTCCACCACCCTCTCCAGGTACCTCGTGATACCCTCAGGGGGGGCCTTCATGGGCTGCCATGTGCCCAAAGCCCAGTGTCTCAGGGCAGTGCAGGGCGTGGAGGAACCTGTTAAGGTCGGTAACCTCCATTGCCCACCACACCCCCACTCACTGAACACCCTCGGATCCCTAGCAGCAGTCCTAGAGCCTCCTGTCTGTCCAGTCCTGGTCTACATGGTTGGCCTCCATCTTGGAGCTTGGCAGGAGAATGCTGATTTTTTTTTTTAATTTTTTAATTTTTTTTTGCTTTGCGAAGGGCGGAGGGAGAGCACCCTTCTGCCTTGGCCCTTGGCATTCTAGGTGCACTGCTGCCATCACGCGGATTAAGTTTGCCGATTCTGCCACCAAGTCCCTGTGCTTCCCTGGAAATGGGGGCGGGCTGGCTAGGGAAGGGCTCCCCCCTGGGTCTCCCAGCATCAAAGAGGTTCTCTTGCCCACTCCATGACCCAAGAGAGCTGGAGGAGGAAGCAGGGTCCAGGTGACCGGCTCCGGGCGGGGGCCAGGAGATTTGGCTTGCTGGTGGCAAGAGCACAGCCTCCCAGGTCCTGGGGCCGCCATGTCTGGCAGCAGCAGAGGACCTCTCCGCAGGGGATTGTGCAGCCTGGGCTTCATGGGGGTCATGTTGGGGAAATATCCTACCCGTGTGCCGGCCCGCCTGCCCTTACCATGGTGCACCAGGCCACCCGGGTCCGCCTAGCTTTTGTCTGAGCCTCCCTACCAGTATCCACAGCTCACTTCCGGAGACCACACAAACTCTGCCCAGCATCTCTGGGAGGTGCTCAGGGTCTCAGGCCTGGCTGCTAGCCACCTTGGCCAAATGTCTGTCATCCATTTAACTGGTCCTGACAGCCCTTCTCCTCTCTGGCTGCCAGGCCTTCTCTCTGGCTTGCCTGTTGTTCCTTTGACAGGGTTTCCCTTTGAGCTGTGCTACAGGTGGAATCCAGGAACTGGGACCTGTCAGAAAAGGTTCCTGCTCCAGAGCCACATCCCCAGAACCCTACATGTGGTGTGTGTGTGCCCCGCCCCTGCCCCGCCCCCCCATCCTCATCCTGTGCAAGCTGGTTGTGTGCACCCAATAAGGAGGTGTGGTGGCTCAAAGTGAATCCCAGTAGAAGCATCCAGAGCAGGGTTTCGACACAGGTGTGCTCACAAAGAGGCCAGGCAGGACTTAGGTACCATGGTGGCCGGGATTCAAGGTCCCTGAATCCCCTGACAAGCCTCCTCTGTGTCATGCAGGACACACATGCAGGCCGCATACTCCTTCTTGTGTTCTCCTGCCCTGCTCACTTTGCCTTAAACCCAGGGAGAACTCCCAGAGTCAAAGGTCAAAATTCCCCTTGTCCTGTACTGCCCTGTCCAGACATCATCTCAGCAGGAGGAACACTTAAAGAAGGCTCTGATATTAACAGAGGACACTATCTGTAGACCTAAAACTGCTCTGTGTGTGTGTGTGTGTGTGTGTATGTGTGTGTGTGTGTGTGTGTGTGTGTGTGTGTGTGTGTGTATTGGGTGTTTGTATGTTCCTGGTTTTGTTGTGGCCTAATCCTGTGAGTGTCCATAAGCAGTGCCTGAGAGGCACAGTATGTAAGAGTTATGGTGGTCAGGCCAGGGTTGAGGGAAGGACAGATTGGCATGTAGTGGAGCCTTCTAAGGCTCCATCCTTCAGCTCTACCTCTGGTGAGCTCAAGGTTTTCAGTGGTTCATCATGTGTGTGGTTTGGGACTCAGGGGCGTGTCATGGCATGGTGGATGAGAACATTGTGTAGGAACCATCAGGAAGGTGGCAGTACTGTCCTTTCGAGTGGCCTGCCAGGCAGGTCTAGGAAGTCAGGGCCTCCACCCCCACGCCAAGCACCAGGAATCTCCCCTTTTAGCCTCACCAAATGTCTCCAGGAGGCTTTGTAGGGAGGGCGAGTTGGATGAGCATAGACAGGCTTGTCTCCAGGTGGAAGGGAGAGTGATTTTCTTCTAGGCTCCATCAAGAAGATGTCAGCAGTGTGGAGGAGGACCTCTGGAGACTTTCAGTGCTCATGGAAGGAAGACTTCCTGTTGGGAGTGCAAAGCGTTTCCCAACTGAACATGGCCTAGCTACCCTGGATACC
The DNA here is from genome assembly GCF_949786415.1 of Peromyscus eremicus. Lineage (NCBI taxonomy): Eukaryota > Metazoa > Chordata > Mammalia > Rodentia > Cricetidae > Peromyscus > Peromyscus eremicus. Next base: position 95,408,445 of record NC_081439.1, on the reverse strand, counting down.
AGGGATGGGACTGTACATAGGAGAGGGACAGAGAAAGACAGAGATAGAGGTGGAGTTGGAGGTAGAGGAGGGTAGATAAATGAGAAAAGGAAAGTGAGGCGAGAGCAAATGAGAATCTGCCTGTGAGATGTTGGGTGTTTTCGTGAGCTGCAGTGCATTAGGCTCTCTACAGCTGCAGTGCATCAGCCTCTCTAGAGCTTCAGAGCTGCAGTAAATCAGCCTCTCTAGAGCTGCAGTGCATCAGCCTCTCTAGAGCTGCAGTGGAACATCCTCTCTAGAGCTGCAGTGCATCAGCTTCTCTAGTGCTTCAGAGATGCAGTGCATCAGCCTCCCTAGAGTTGCAGTGCATCAGCCTCTCTAGAGCTGCAGTGCATCAACGTCTCTAGAGCTGCAGTGCAACATCCTCTCTAGAGCTGCAGTGCATCAGCCTCTCTAGAGCTGCAGTGCATCAGCCTGTAGAGCTGCAATGCATCAGCCTCTCTAGAGCTACAGTGCATCAGCCTCTCTAGTGCTGCAGTGCATCAGCCTGTAGAGCTGCAATGCATCAGCCTCTCTAGAGCTGCAGTGCATCAGCCTCTCTAGAGCTTCAGAGATGCTGTGTGTCAGCCTCTCTAGAGTTGCAGTGCATCAGCCTCTCTAGAGCTGCAGTGCATCAACGTCTCTAGAGCTGCAGTGCAACATCCTCTCTAGAGCTGCAGTTCATTAGCCTCTCTAGAGCTGCAGTGCATCATCCTTTCTAGAGGCATAGTGCTTCATCATCTCTAGAGGTTCAGTGCATCAGCCTGTAGAGCTGCAGTGCATCAGCTTCTCTAGAGCTGCAGTGCACCAGCCTCTCTAGAGCTGCAGTGCATCAGCATCTCTAGAGCTACAGTGCAGCAGTCTCTGGAGCTGCAGTGCATTAGCCTCTCTACAGCTACAGTGCATCAGCCTCTCTAGAGCTGCAGTGCATCAGCTTTTCTAGAGCTTCAAAGCTGCAGTGCATCAGCCTCTAGAACTGCAGTGCATCAGCCTCTAGAGCTGCAGTGCATCAGCCTCTCTAGAGATGCAGTGCATCAGTCTCTGGAGCTGCAGTGCATTAGCCTCTCTAGAGCTGCAGGGCATCAGTCTCTGTAGAGCTGCAGTGCATCAGCCTCTCTGGAGCTGCAGTGTATCAGCATCTCTACAGCTGCAGTGTATCAATCTCTAGAGCTGCAGTTTATCAGCCTCTTTAGAGATACAGTGCATCAGCCTCTCAGCAAAGGATAACCAGGCTACAACCCACAACCCAAGACAAGTTAGGTAAAGAGGAGGTCCCTAAGACGGATATGCATGGATCACCCCAGGAAGGGAAAATGGATACAATCTCCTGGGTAAACTGGGAAGCAGGTAGAAGGAAGGAGATGGGGGATGGAAACATGAGAGATCTGGAGGGCCAAGCTGGAGTAGGGATGGAAAGGGACAGCAATGAAAGAGATATCTTGACAGAGGGAGCCATTATGGGGTTAGGGAGAAACCTGGTGCTAGGAAAATCTCCAAGAACCCACAAGGATGACCCCAGCTAAGACTCCTAGCAATGGTGGAGAGGGTGCCCTAATTGGCCTTCGCCTGTAGTCAGATGGGTGACTACCTTAATTGTCATCATAGAACCTATATCCAGTGACTAATGGAAGCAGATGCAGAGATCCACAGCCAAGCACTTGGCCGAACTTTTGGAGTTCAGTTGAAGAAAGGGAGGAGGGATTACATGAGCAAGGGACATCAAGACCATGATGGGAAAAACCACAGAGAGAGCTGACCCAAGTTAGTGGGAGATCACAGACTCTGGACTGACAGCTGGGGAGCTTGCATGGGACCAAACTAAGTAAGCCCTCTGAATGTGGGTGACTGCTGTGTGGCTTGGTCTGTTTGTGGGGTCCCTGACAGTGGGACCAATCCTGGGTACATGAACTGGCTTTTTAGAGCCGATTCCCTATGGTGGGATGCCTTGGTCAGCCTTGATGCAGGGGGGGAGGGCCTTGGTCCTGCCCCAACTGAATGTACCAGGCTTTGTTGACTCAATGGAGGCCTTACCCTCTATGAGGAGTGGATGTGGGAGGGGGGCAGATGAGGGGTGAGAGCAGGAGATGGGGAGGGAGAGGAAACAGTGGTTGGTATGTAAAATGAAAAAAATCTTAAACAAAAAAATTGCCTAGGACAAGGCTTCCCAAGACCTGATGAAGGCTGTAGATTGACTGTTCAATGTCTTTGCTTGGATTTACTGACCTTCACTTTGACTTCAGTTATTGGTGAACTTATTTAGGCCACTCCACGTAGTTAAAAGGAGATTTATTTAATGGCGTAACTTACAAATTAAGGGATAGGTAGGTCACGGGGTCTGGGGAAGGTGTATCACAGTCCAGCGGTGTTCTCTGGAGCTCTGCTTTGTCCACCTCAACCATCCAGGGTCCTGGAACCAAGAGAGTGTTCGCCGATCCAGATTTCGGGTCCCCAGGCACCTCCCTTGGCCCTGCCTTGAAGGCGTGACAGTTGCCGAAGTCTCAATAGGGGTTGGAACTTCCAGATGAAAGCTGGAATGGCTACCCACTACATCTCCCCCTTTTTGTCTAAATAAGAAAGTTCTAACCTAATACAAGACTATATACAAAGGAATGGTTATCAAATATTATCCAGGAATAATGAGGGATAATGACCTAGATAAGATGGAACTAGAACCAATGCAAACAATATCAAGCAAGAAACACATATTAAAATCCAGAGAAGTATAGAGCATAGGTAAATGGCATGTTACAAAGATCATTCCAAAAGGTGTCCTATCCTAAAGAACCTGAATCTAATACTTAATATGTTCTATCTACTAAGTTGTAACTATAACTGCTAGTCTTCAATCCCATCAAAGACCTGAGAAGGAATATAATGGTACCTGAGAAATGGTAGATGGATGCAAGCAACTTTCGGGAATCTTGCGAGAGTAGACCGAGACATCTGGCAGCCTGGACAATCACCTAATGTTTCTCAGCATTGTTGGTGCATTCAAATTGGCTACAGGCCTAAAGTATCTGACAGACCATTTTCAGAAGCAGGAATTCTGAAAGACCATCTTACCCTGTCTTGGCAGAGTACAGTGGTCGCTTTCCTTGTGTCCTGCTTGTCCAGAAAGGATAGCATTGCATTTGTACTGTCAGCTGTCGAGGCAAGGGCAGTTCTTTGCCCAGTAGGCCATTTTGTGCCAAGAAGACAAACTTCCAAATGGAAATATCTAGAAGCCCAACATTCTCTCAGGATCAAATTGGTGCAGCCAGGAGCAATTGTGTCTCACATCAACAGAATTCTAAGTTATTTAAATGCCATATTCTCTAGGTCTATGAAGTGTTTGAAGATTACCTGTCCATCTGACCTATGTATCTGTAAATCTGTATAACCTGACTAATGTAACTATAGAGATGACAAGCATAGGTGACTATAAATCTACAAGTCTTATCTACCGAAATAACCTAAGGACTAAGGCTTCACGTAAACAAGGTAGACAGTCTATAAGCAAGTGTATGGTAAAGAACGATGACTTCAAAATTGTGACAATACACAAGATGTTATAACAGAGGTAGGAGTGTATAGTGTGATATACAATATGACAATAATCTTAAATATATATCAATATTTATAGCAGAGGTAGGAGTATGTAGTGGGATATGCAATATGACAATAATATAAATATATATCAATATACCGAATATCCTAAACAGAAGCAGAACATACATAAAGTATGACAGATATAAATTTACATTTGTATCAATATACAAATATTTCAAATAAGAGCAGAAATATATGTACATTATACCAAGTATAGTTCTGTATTTGTATCAATATACAAATTATCTTAAACAGGAATATAAAAATTGTTTACATTTGTATCAACATATAAGAATCCATAACAGTGCAAATTACAGTGCAAATTATTTAAGGCTGCTATTTTACTAAATTTGTTTACTAGTATACACAATAATCTACCATAATGTCTTATACCTATCCATTCCATTTCTTCTTTTCCTTTTTTTTTTTTTTAGGAGTACTGAGTTTAATACTTCCTTCCACCCCCAACCCTATAACCATCATCCATAACCCTGAGAATTATGAAACCTAAGGGAGAAGGGGCGTCGTTTTCTTAGAATTGCTTCCTGCTGTTTAGGGGGTGATGTTATCTCTGTTGGGTACTGTGAGAAAGCGCAGATAGTTAAATTTCAGTTAGACTAACTGTAGGTTCTGCAGCAAGTCTTAGAGTAATGGGTAAGATTGTCTGAAATTCTGGTAAGAAGTGTAGTATGATGATGATTACCATGGCATAATTCTGGATTGGGTAGAGTTGTTGTTGGGGCCCCATCTTCCTTCTGGAGACTTCTGAGATTGCTATTAGAAAAACTTATTTGTTATCAAAATGGAAGATTTGGATTTAAAGAGGACATAGCATGTAAGAAAGGATTCTGAGAAATCAAGAGTAAGCATGGAGAGAATTAGAATCTAGAAGACAATGGTCCCTTTTTATTGGTTTCCTTCTGTCCCACACCAGAGGGCTCTTCTGATATGGTACTGAAGAATCTCTCAAACTTTTGTTTTAGCAATGTGCTTGGGTTTAGAGAAGGAGTGAGCCAATTCCATCTCCAAAGCCAGCTTGGCTTATAATTGAATTGGAACCACAACTTTTCTAGATTGATAGAGAAATAGATGTTAGACAGTGAGATTTTACTGTGTGTAGATTGGTACCAATAGATTCTTTCTTTCTGCTGTAAACATCCGGATATCCAAGGCCTTATGATTTTTGGAAGATGGGTATTTCCATTATCCTGGAAAGACAAAAACAGAACCCTACCCCAACCTTGATGGTTAAATTTTTCTTACAACTTGTAGAGATGTCACATTGGTGGATGATCTTTTACTTCACCTCATCAAGGGGTTTTTCTTGTTCAAATCGAATTTTTATTAATTTTGTTGGTATCCATAGCTTTTCTTCTCCTGCAGAAACAAAGGCAAAAACCCTTCCCCAACGTAGAACATATCCAGGTTTCCATTCTGAGGTCAGCACATCCTTGAAATAAACCGGTTGGTTTAGCTCGGGAGTTTTGTCTGTCGTCCAATGTCTCTCTGCAGCTGTTGTTCCTTTCTCATCAGCATTGAGAAAATTCAAGGTTAATAAAGCACTATGCAATCTATTTCTAGGAGTCATTGTTACCTGTTGCTGTTTATTTAGCATATCCTTTAAAGTTCGATTGGATCTTTCTATGACTGCTTGGCCTGTGGGATTGTGTGGTATACCTGTAACATGCTTTATATTGTAATAAGCAAAGAATTGTCTCATTTTATTGGAGACATATGGAGCATTGTCTGTCTTAATTTGTACAGGAATCCCCATGATGGCCATAACTTCTAATAGGTGTGTAATCACAGAATCAGCCTTTTCAGAACTCATAGGAGTTGCCCATTGAAATCCTGAATAGGTGTCAATGGTATGATGTACATACTTTAATCTTCCAAATTCTGCAAAATGAAACACATCCATCTGCCAAATTTCATTTCTTTGTATACCTTTTGGATTGCTCCCTGCAGGTAATGGAAGTTGGTTATAGATGGAACAAGTAGGACATTTTTTCACAATATCCTTAGCCTGTTGCCAAGTGATGGAGAAATCCTTCTTCAAACCTTTGCTATTTGCATGGTATTTCTTATGAAATTCTGAAGCTTCTAGCACATTACCTATTAGTAACTGATCAATCTCATCATTACCTTGTGCTAGAGGTCCTGGCAGACCTGTATGGGATCTGATATGTGTTATATATATAGGATGTTCCCTTTTTCTGATGATTTCCTGCAATTGTATGAATAATGAAGTTAATTCTGTATTATCAGGAATAAATTCAGCAGTTTCAATATGTAAAACAACTTTCTCTGCATATTGAGAGTCAGTGACTATATTGAGGGGTTCTGTGAAGTCCATCAGTACCATAAGAATGGCATACAGTTCTGCCTTTTGTACAGAGCTGTATGGACTTTGTACCACTTTACTTAAGTCTCCTGATTTATATCCTGCTTTTCCTGATTTATTTGCATCAGTATAGAATGTGAGGACTCCAGAAATTGGCTTTTGTCGTACAATGTGAGGAAGGACCCATTCGGTGTTCTTTATAAATTCTATTCTCTTGCTTTTGGGATAGTGGTTGTTAATCTCTCCCAAAAAGTTACTGCAGGCTCTCTGCCAGTATTCATTATCTTTCCATAGTGATGAAATTTCTTCATTAGTTAAAGGTACTACAATTTCTGCTGGGTCCATTCCTGTCAACTGGCGAAGTCTTAGTTTACCTTTTTGAATCAAATCAGAGATCTTTTCTATATAAGTCTTTAATTTCTTATTTGGTTTACGTGGTAGGAATATCCATTCCAATATAATATCTTCCCTCTGCATCAAAATACCTGTTGGGGAATGTCTGGAGGGAAATATGACAAGAATGCATTTAAGTTCTGGATCCACACGATCCACATGTGCTTCTCGAATTGTCTTTTCTACTAGAGCCAATTCCTTCTCAGCTTCGGCTGATAATTCTCTTGGACTATTTAATTCTTTGTCCCCTTCTAGAGTATTAGCCAAATTTTGTAGTCCATCTTTGGGTATTCCCATGATACCCAGTAAGTTGGAAATGCTTCCTAATAACTTTTGAAAATCATTAAGAGTCTTCAATCGATCTCTCCTTAGCTGTACCTTTTGGGGTCTAATTTTTTGTAGCTCTATCTTATATCCTAAGTAGTTAATAGAATCTCCTCTTTGTATTTTTTCAGGAGCAATTTGCAGTCCCCAGTGAGGCAAAACTTTTTTTACTTCTTCAAACATGCTTTCTAATGTATCTAACTTTGGATCAGCTAATAGGATATCATCCACATAGTGATAAATTATGGATTGTGGAAACTTTACACGAATTATCTCCAATGGTTTCTGCACAAAGTATTGGCACAAAGTAGGGCTGTTTAACATTCTCTGTGGGAGGACCTTCCATTGATATCTCTTGACTGGCTGAGAATTGTTATAATTAGGTACTGTGAAGGCAAATTTTTCTCTATCATTTTCTTGTAAGGGTATGGTAAAGAAACAGTCTTTTAAGTCAATAACTATTATAGGCCATTCTTTAGGTAGCAGAGAGGGCAAGGGCATCCCAGTCTGTAGGGAGCCCATTGGCTGAATTACTTTATTAATAGCTCTCAGATCTGTCAGCATTCTCCAATTACCAGACTTTTTTTAATAACAAATACAGGAGAATTCCAAGGGCTGGTAGATTCTTCAATGTGTTGAGCATTTAACTGCTCTTGAACCAGCTGTTCTAAAGCTTGTAGCTTCTCTTTTGTCAAAGGCCATTGTCCAACCCAGACAGGTTTATTAGTTAGCCATTTTAAAGGTAAGGCAGTTGGTACATCTGAGAGTTCAACAGCAGTTGTGCTCTGTTTGTGAACAGCCTGAATGGTTGGTGCCTGATTTTTATAGCATGCGATGATATTATTCCTAGAAACATGCATTGGTCTGTATTCTTTTTCTGAAAGTGTAGGAATTTTAATCTGGGTATTCCACTGTTATAACAGATCTCGGCCCCAAAGATTTACTGCTACATTTGCTACATATGGCTTCAGTCTTCCTCTCTGTCCTTCTGGCCCTATGCATTCAACCCATCTCGAACTCTGTTTTATCTGAGATAGGGTGCCAATCCCTAAAAGTTGGACATCTACCTCTTGAAGAGGCCAATTCGGATGCCATGATTTTGGTGTAATTATAGTCACATCTGCACCTGTGTCTACCAGTCCCTCCATAACCAGGCCATTAATTCGAATTCTAAGCTTTGGTCTTTGATCATTTATGGAAGTCTGCCAAAATATTTGTTTTATAGTGTTCTTTGTAAACTGTGATCCATCCATCAGAGCTGTTTTATCATCCATTGCAGTATCGGTTTTTACATTAGGCAGTGGTTTATTCAGTTGTCCTGGAGAGGAATTTCTTCCACAGTGGCTGGGAATGTTCGTACTACATTTGATTTGGGGGCCTGCAAGAGGCCCCCTGAGGCGTTTCCCGCCAGTAAAGGGTTACCTCGTATATCTATTTTTGATCTGCACTCACTGGTCCAATGTCGGCCTTTGCCACACCTTCTACATAATCCGGGAGGTGGTTGGGGTCTCCTGTTTAGGCTATTCCTAAAAGGAGTATTACTCCTAGGAGTACCCCATGTACAGTTTTTACTTATATGACCTGGTGTACCACATTTAAAACATTTGGTAACACGGGGCTTTCTTTCACCTCTGGGATTTGTCTCTCCTATCCAAGCCTCATTACTGTAGTTACGAGACTCAACACCATTAGTATACTGAATCCATTCTTCCAAAGGAGCTGATCTGATCTTTAATGGTGTAAGTATTCTTCTGCATTCTGCATTAGCATTGTCGAACGCCAAGGACTCAGTTAATACTTTTCTTAATTCTTTATCTGATACAGCTCTTGTTATAGCTGTGTTCAGTCTTTGTAAAAAATCAGTGAAGGGTTCGTGCGGTCCCTGAAATATCTTTGTGTATACCTCAGTTGGTTTTCCAGGTTCTGGAATTTTTTCCCAAGCATTTAGAGCTGCTGTACGGCATAGGGATATTGTATGTTCATCATAAATGGCTTGTACATTCCTGTCAGCAAAACATCCCTCACCTAGTATTTGATCTTGGGAGATCATAAAACCTCTGAGTTTACCTTGTTGTTCTAAATTTTTTGCCTCTTCTCTCAACCAGCTTTTCCACTGTAGCTGCTGACTATATTCTAGAACAGCTGAAATTAACTGATGCCAGTCATCTGGGATGATTCTATGTGAGGTAGACCACGAATTTAACAATTGTTTTACGTATGTGGAGTGTATCCCATACGTAACTACTGCTTCCTTTATATTTTTAAAGTCCCTTGTTGAAATTGGTTGTAATGTATATGTATTATATGGCTCGGGGTGTGTGTCATCCGCTGGCTTCTCATGGATGATAACAGGATAAGCCATTGTGTGAGAGCCATTTGGAGATGTTACAACCTCTATGGTCTTGCCCTTCTGCTTATTAGGTCCCTTGTCATGTTTACTGAGAGTTTCTTCTAAGGCCTGCAAACGAGCACCTAGGGTCTGTTCTAGGGAGTGAACCTCCTCTCTGGCAAGGGACTCCAGATTTCTCATGGAATCATAGAAGTTTTTATGTTCCTCAGAAACACATGATTCCATGGACCTTATCTTATCAATTAATGATAATCTTTCTTCCTTATATAGTGTCTGGAGAGTTAGTGTTTTGTCCATTAAATATTCACTTTTATTATCAATAAGATCAATTTTTGGTACAAGCCTGTTTTGTAAGTCCTGATTAGCAGATTCCAGAGAAAGAATCTTTTTCTCTAAGGTCTCATTGCTATCCATTAAAGCAGATTCCAGAGATAGAATCTTTTTCTGTAAGCCTTCATTGTTAGTTTTGAAAGCCTGTAAATCCTGGTTAGCAGATTCCAGAGAAAGAATCTTTTTCTGGAAGCCTTCATTGTTAGTTACTCATCATTGTTAGTGACTCATCTTTGTTCTTGTTTTTAAACCAGTGTTTGAACACTGTGTGAATTATTACAATGAATGCCAAAATGGTACAGGCCAGATATGCCTTAGGAAGGTCGTATATTTCCAGGAAGATGTCATTCATCATACAGGCAAAAAGGTTTTCAAATTCTTGTGAAGTAATGTTGTCAGCCATATTACAAGAATTACTCAAAATTTGTCAGTCAATTTTAAGGTGTAAAATTATCAGGTACTTTTACTTACCTTTTGTGGTTTTGGGAGGTGTAGTAGCACTTTCCAGCCAGCAGGTGGCGATGGTACAGCTCCAAAGCAGGGCCTGCTGGTGATCTTGGCTGACTGCAGCTCGCTGGAGTCAAGATGGCGCAGCCGAGCCGCAGCTGGCGTGCGTGCACTCAGGAAGCTGGGGAGTGCCTCTTTCACTGGTCTCGGGGCTAAGCTAGGGAGCTGAGACCGGACTAGCTGCTCCCTTTTTTGGGAATGGAACCGTGTGGGTGTTCCCTGGTTATATGGAACTTTGCAGGTGGGTTTAGGTGCCCGCTAGCCGGGGAGGGGGCTGAGGGCAGGAGCCACCCAGGCTTTTGAAATTTGCCCCACGTGAGCGCCAGATATTGGTGAACTTATTTAGGCCACTCCACGTAGTTAAAAGGAGATTTATTTAATGGCGTAACTTACAAATTAAGGGATAGGTAGGTCACGGGGTCTGGGGAAGGTGTATCACAGTCCAGTGGTGTTCTCTGGAGCTCTGCTTTGTCCACCTCAACCATCCAGGGTCCTGGAACCAAGACAGTGTTCGCCGATCCAGATCTCGGGTCCCCAGGCGCCTCCCTTGGCCCCGCCTTGTAGACGTGACAGTTGCCGAAGTCTCAATGGGGGTTGGAACTTCCAGAACAAAGCTGGAATGGCTACCCACTACATTTAGTCACATTCAAAGCTTTTGCAAGTTCTTTCCTGTGGAAAGAAAACCACAAAGTTTAGCGTGCAGTGTTTTACATGAAATGCAAAGTCATATATGATTTCTATGCTTTTTTAATATTGCTATCCTCCCTCACACTCCCCATTTAAATTTCATTCTCAGAACTAGTCTTGCTTTTGAAATGGTTTTGCCTCTTACAAAAGTTTTTAAACAATACAGATGAATAATTTTAACACACTATTAAAAATTAAAAATAAATGCCGAAGTGTACGCTGAGCAAATTATACTAATTTAAAAAACAGCACCGTGGAAGGGAAAGGGAAACCGAAAGGAGTTGATGGATAGGTACACAGTCTCTGAAAAGATGACGAGACTACTGGTGAGGAGGTTACCCAACAAAGTGTAAATCCTTAACACTGGTGAACTTTACACTAGTGAGTATTTTGCCACACTATACTCATGTTTCTATATTTTACAGTAATTAGAATATGACTCGAAATGAATGGCGTTGACTATGTACACTTGTTTTGGGCCAACACTACATGCTAATACTGACTTTTACCCCTACACAAGGCACCCTCCTGTACCCACCACCTAGGGAGAAGACAGCAATGGCTTAGGGAGGGATGACAGGAAACCAGGGCCTGGATGAACCAAAGGACATCTCAACCTGAGACAACAGGGAGGTTGGGGATAGCTCCTGGTGCAAGACACATACCTGGCAAGTGCATCTGGGTACTGGGTTTCTTTGAACAATTTTTCCATTTCCTCGACCTGCCCCAGTGTGAACTTCAATGTGGTTCGCCGCCGCCTTCGTGATGAACGATGCCTCGGAATCCTAATCACAGGCTCAGCTGAGGGTCTTGGCTTCTCCTGGTGAGGCCCCGAGGAAGAGGAGTTCGCGTCCCTACTGCTCTCCTCAGAGCCGTTTTGGCTCTCACGGACATGGCGGACCCCGTTATTTAGTTCCATTAGGCAGCCCGCGTCACCTCCACTAGGGTTGTCACCCACCATCACCAAGGCAGCCTCTAAGGTGGAGACCTCAGCTATCTCCTCACCATTCTCATTCCTCACAACGTATATATATTGCCATTGGACCTTGCGGGCCATGACTAGTAGTGGGCCGAAGTCACAGAGAGAAGTGGGGCTCCAGGAATGACCACCCTCAAGGCCTATTGTTTGGTCAGTCTCTACTACCAATGAGGCGTCAAGAGAAGGCCTGAGGAAAGGGTGACGTCAACGTGTCCTTCTGCGCATGCTCCACGCTTCTCCATGTTCCTCACGGTTGACGTCAACACACTCCTCTCCAGATGAGCACTATAGGCGTTGCCCTCACTGACTGACTGCTTTGGGCTTTTTGATCTCTTGCTGAGGTAGGTGATATTTGCTTTGTTGCACAAATGGTGGGTGTGGCCCAAAAGATGAGGAACGAGGGAGCCATTGTGAAAGGTCCTGGGAAGTTAAACCTTGCTTCTAGGGCATGCATGCAAGAATGAGTTTTAGCTTGTGTCTGTGCGCATGCGCAAGCTGCCTGTTTCTCCTAGGTTGTAGAGATGACACTGAAGGGTGAATTGTGTAGCATTGCAAGATAATTCGGGAATAGAGTATGAGAGAAAGGTGGGAACACACACAGACCACAGGACCCTTGAGTGAACGTGTAGAAAATTTCTGTGAACCTCACCCTCCACCTATCACTGCTGCTCAGAGAATGGGCATAGAACTAAGTGGACATGATCAGATTAGTGGCTGATAGTTCAAGAGTGCCTGTTAGTACATTGAATGCTAGCTATCCATTCTTCTTCAAGCTCAACATCAAGATCTTGGGACTGAGGTTGAATATAATTCTAGTTAATGGCACTGTTGAAAACCAAACAAAAGACACTCCCTCCCCTCAAAAGAAAAAATGATCTGCTTAAGAAATAATTACCTCAGATTATAATAAATTTATAATCTCTGTTAAATTCCACATGTAATATTTGCCTCAGTTCTTATCACTGAGGATGTTGATGCAGTCCCTTATTCTGTTGCATGAAAGGTAAATACATAAATATTCAGGCAGTGTTTAAAACAATATTTGACATGTGACATATGGCATATGACAGCTTTTCAGAAAAATAATAGGTGCCTGAGTTAGCCACTGTCAGAAGTGGGGAGGGTCAGTACCACGCTTCCTGACAGATTCCCAAAAGTAATGAAAATTTTGCCTTGTTCAGGATTACAAATTGCTCCCAAAAAAATACAAAGAGGAGAGTCTATTCATTATTTGATATAAAATAGGTCTACAAAAAATAGACCCCAAAAGGTGCAAATTAGGAGAGATCGATTATGGACTCTTAATGACTTTCAAAGATTATTTGGAGACATTTCCTATCTATGAACTATTGCTGGGGTAAAACATGATGAAATGAGTAATTTGTTCAAAACCTTAGAAGGTTACAAGGATTTAAACAGTCCAAGAGAATTATCACCTCAGGCTGAGAGAGAATTGGCCTTGGTGGAAAAGAAAGTACAGAAAGGACATGTGGATTGTGTGGATCCAAAGCTTGATTGAATTTTTTTTTTTTTACTCTCTAAGAATTCTCCTATAGGAATTTTAATGTAGAGGGAAGATATTATATTGGAATGGATATTTCTATCAAATAAACAGAGTAAAAAATTAAAAACTTATGTGGAAAAGATCTCTGACTTGATTTAAAAAGGAAAATTGAGGCTTCGTCAATTAGCAGGAATAGACCCAGCAGAAATTGTCATACCTTTAACTAAGGAAGACATTGACAAATTATGGGCATAAAGTGAATCTTGGCAAAGAGCTTGCAGTAATTTTTGGGGCGATACTAACAGCAAATATCAAAAAAGTGATAGAAATCAAATGTATGAAGAGAGCTGATTGGATTCTGCCTTACATTGTAAGGGAAATATCCATACCTGGAGCCTGTACATTTTATACAGATGCAAACAAACAAGGAAAGGCAGGTTACAAATCAGAAAATTTAAGTGGTTCAAAGTCCTTATAATTCAGTTCAAAAATCGGAATTGTATGCTATTCTGTTGGTATTAATGGATTTTTCAGAACCTCTCAACATAGTAACTGACTCTCAGTATGCTGAAAGAATAGTATTACATATTGAGAATGCAGAATTTATCCCTGATGCGTCAGAATTAACTTCACTATTTATTCAGTTACAAGATGTAGTCAAGAATAGGAAGCATCCTTTATTTGTAACTCACATCTGATCACATATGGGTCTACCAGGCCCTCTAGCACAAGGAAATGACAAGATTGATAAACTATTGATAGGAAATGTGCTGAAGGCCTCAGAATTTCATAAAAAAAAAATCATGTCAATAGTAAAGGTTTAAAAAAGGATTTTTCCATAACCTGGCAACAAGCCAAGGAAATTATAAGGAAATGTCCTACTTGTTCTTTTTACAATCAGACTCTGCTACCAGCAGGATGTAACTCAAAGGGTACTGAGAGGAATGAAATCTGGCAGATGGATGTGTTCACATTGCAGAATTTGTTAAATTGAAATATGTATACCACACTAGTGATACTTACTTGGGATCTTAATGGACAAGTACTCTGAGTTCTGAAAAAGCTACTTTAGTAATCACGAATTTGTTAGAATTCATGGCCATCATGGGTATACCTGCACAAATTAAAACTGACAGTGCTCCAGCATGTACCTCTGGTAAAATGAAACAGTTTTTTGCTTATTACAATTATAAAGCATTTTACAGATATACCACATAATCTTACAGGCCAAGCAGTCATAGAAAGTTCAAACTGAACTCTAAAGGATATACTAAATAAACAGAAAGGAGTAACAAAACCCACTAGAAACAGACTGCGTAATGCTCTATTAACTTTGAATTTTCTCAATACTAAGGAGAAAGGAACAACAGCTGCAGAGAGACATTGGATAATAGAAAAAACTACAGAATTAAATCAGCCTATATACTTTAAGGATGTGCTGACCTCAGAATGGAAACCAGGATATGTGTTACATTGGGGACAAGGTTTTGTTTTGTTTCTACAGGAGAAGAAAAGCTATAGATACCATCAAAATTGATAAAGGTTCAATTGAGAAAGAGAGACCTCTTAATTAGAAGAGGTGATATTTCATCGACCAGCATAATCATCTAATTAAAATTAACTTATACCACTAACAAATGCTTTTCATGTAATCAGATGTAACTTGCCAAAAGGGAATCTCCCCAAAGTTAGGCTTAGGGAAAAGTTTTTGTTTTTGTCTTTCAGGAGAATGAAGGCTTTGGAATCTGAAGAACACTGGACAAATAAGACATCTGAAGAAAAGGGACAAATCATCCAGAAAATAATATTCCAAGAAAAAGCGTAAATTGGCCTACTGGTATATCACATATAAAATTTCATAAGTCTTCCTAAATGTCTGTTTCTGCTCTTCTCTCCAGACACTTAGCACAACCCTAGGGTTTTCCCTGCTCTTGGAAGTTTGGGGAGTGTCAGGATTAAAATTCCAGTTCAGTTTTTTTTTAGATTTATTTTTTCTTTTCTTTATGTGTATGTGTGTGTTCACATGTTTGTATTTGTACATGTATGTGGGTGTAGACACATTATAAGGCATATGACACATTTTCAGAAAAAATGATAGGTGCCTGAGTTAACCACCGTCGAAACTGGGGAAGGGTCAGTACCACTCTTCCTGACAGATTCCCATATACCTTACAGTGTATTTTGTGTGTTTCTAAAAGTTGACTACTTGGCTGTCCATGTGTTTGTCAGTGTAGATAAAGAGACAGAGACCCCAAGTCTGCAGCATGCTAATGCAGGAAGCTGGGGTCTTTATGGTGATGTGGAGCCATGGAAAGGCACTTGACATTTATACTTGGGCCTCAGAGGACAGTTTTCCCTCTCACTGACTGCCACACAATTTCTAGGAGACCTCTGCATCATAACTTCAGAGGAGGAAGAGAGCAGAAGGCAAAGAAAGAAGCAGCTGAGAAAAAAGAAAATGGGATGGGTGGTGTCAGCTCTATTTAGCTAAATCCCGAAGCCTGAGTTCCATATATCTTGGGACTCTGAATGAAATGCCTTGTTCACAGCTTCCTTAACCATGAAATGGGGATAACACTACTGGCACAGGACAGGGATACCATCAGGGTTCATTGAGTTACTTGCACAGTTTGACATCCTTTTACTTCAACTTCACAAAACCAGTGTACCAGTAACTACAGTTTACTTCCCCTGAAAAGCATAATCTCAGCAATAGGACAGTACTTCCAGAGCCTTTGTCAGCATGGAAGCCTCTGACTTCTGATTTACTGTAAATAACCCAATCAAGCTGCCTATAACAATCCAGTGCATCTCACACTCAGCTCTAAACAGGTTGTCTCCATCAAATCCCTCCCCTCAGGGCTCAGGGACCCCCAAAGAAGAGGAGGCAGAAAGAGTGTAAGAGCCAGAGGGGATGGAGGACACCAGGAGAACAAGTCCCTCCAAATCAACTGAGCAAAGCTCATCTGAACTGTCAGAGATTGTAGCAACAAGCACAGGACCTGCATGGGTCTACACCAATCCTCTGAATTCAGTTTAGTGTTTATGGGACTCCTGAGTGTGTTGACAAAGGATCTCTGATTCTTGAGGTCAGTCCAGAAGCCCTGGGATTTCCATGCTTTCACCTTGTGATTCCAGAGCTGAGAGAATATTTCCCTAAGTGTTCCTAGTCCCTATGTGATTGTGGGTTAAGCGCCATGCTCAATGGCCTGAGCAAGGGCTGTGCTCAGGCCTCATTCCCCACTCCTAGGCTCATTTCATGCTTCTGAAACCATGTTTCTGAGTCTTGTCATTTGCCTCCCTGCCTGCCTTGTGCCCCTTTCCGTGCCTTCCTTCACACCTTCCGGGGTGCAGCACTTTCTTCAACCTACTCCTTTACATTCTCAGCTTCTCCTCTCCATTCACAAAGGGTCGTGGTCCCGTGGCTTTCCCATATATCTCCTGTCTCAAGTAGACAGGGCTGGTACCTCAGACTCATGGAATTTTCCTCTATTTTCACCGTGTAGTATGCTTTTGTTCCCCTGCTATCTACCCTGAGGTCATGGAGGGGTGGAGTCTGCCATCCAGTCTCTCCTGAGCTCTGAGCCCAGACTCTGAACTTAGGACTTTGTGTCTGCCTGGTCTGAGTTTAGCAAAGCTCCTGCTCAGTCAGTTGAGCTGTCCTGCATAGCCTAGCACTCTTGATGTCTGCTCTGCATCCTCATCCTTGCACACACCCAACAGAAGTCTGGGTACCCTGGCCTGACTTACACAAAGTCTTATTATCTTTATTCAGCCAGAATTACGCCTTCCTACAAAGGATTTATGTGAGTAGGTTTCTGTCCACTACTTTACCCCTTGCTTTGAAGCTGGGAATTCCCACATTCCCAGGCTGCCATTTATTTTTTTTTTAGATTTATTTATTTTAGTTTATGTGTATGACTCTTTTGCCTACATGTATGTATGTGCATTATGTACCTTTCTGATGTCTGTGGAGGTCAAAAGAGGGTATCAGATACCCTGGAAATGGGGTTATGGACAGTTGTGAGCCACCATGTGGATAATAATATCTGAACACAGTTCCTCTGCAAGAGCTCCAAGTGTCTTAACTACTGAGCTATCTCTGACCCCAACCAGGATTCATTTTAGTAACAGTGACCTCATGTAGATGTAACCAACCGTCTTATTAAATAAGAAACACAGAGCCGATTCAGAGAAGAAAGCTAAGAGGTCAGAACTAAGAGCCTTACACTTCCTGCTTCAGCTATCCTGCTTCAGCCAAGAGAGCTCTCCGAAAAAAGGGGCCTACTTCCTGTGTGTATGTCTTTAAATAGTCTAGCTGTTCTGCCTTCTCATTGGTTGTAAACCTAAACACGTGACTGCCTTGTCACTGCCTGTATGTACCGCCCTCCAGGTCCTTAAAGGCGTGCGCCACCACCGCCACGCACTTGCTATGGCTCTAATATCTCTGACCCCCAGGCAACTTTATTTATTAACATACAATTAAAATCACATTTCAGTACAAGTAAAATACCACCACATTTCCCCTTTTCTATTTTAATAAAAAGGAAAAAAAGAAAAAGGTTATAACTAACAAAAGAAAAACTATATACAAAAGTACAATAACTATATACATTATATACAAATAATAAATGTCTAAACAATGTCTAGTTCATTTGTATTTGACAAATTCAGAGATAATAATTTCATTATCCTATTTTGCTAAGTCCAAAATGTATCTAATTCACTTTCTATCCTAATTAATCTTCAACTATAACTAACTAACCTTCAACTATAACTAACTAATCTTCAACTCCCTCAGAGACCCAAGAAGGAAATAATATTAGCTAACAAAAATAAAAACAGAAAGTGCATGCAAGCAACTTCCAAAAAATTTGTGAGTTGACAGAAACAGTCAGCTGCCTGGACAGTCACCTGAGGTTTCTTCGCAATGCTGGGACATCATCTTCAGTCTATAGGCTTAGCATATCTGACAGACTCATTTGTGAAGTAGGATATACACAAGGTCAACAGTTCAACCTCACATTGGGTGAGAGCAGTCCATGCACCAGAAACACCTGAATTCCACTAGTGTCATGTCATGATTCAGGATTTTAAATTCTGGAAATTGTTGATGGTTTTTTAATTCAGCTGTCCATTCTTCTTGGCTGTGTACATATGGCTTCATCTCAGCATCCCGTTCTTCTCCACATCCCTCTATCAAATGCCAGTTTACTATTGAGAGGCGTGAGCTTAGTTACTCTTCAAGAATAACTGTTTCAGCTGCTGTTCCACTGCACATCAGAAGCCATTGGCCCACTGCCTGTTCAGCTGCCTTCAAAGAAAAGGGCACTGTACCTTTTCCGAGTTGCGAAGGCCACATCAGGGATGGTGCCATATTGTCCTGGCCTCAGAAGATGCCTTTTGATAAAGCCATAACCACGCTTGTTTAGGCAAGAATCAGTAGACCTTTGTTTCATGTCCTGTCTGTCCATTTTGTCAGCAGTTGATTCGAGGATACTTTGTTGTCCAGTGGCTAACTTTTGCCACAATGAAAGCTAACTCATATGCAGTTTCTTCAATGCCCATATTTTCTCTGAAGTAGATTGGTACTGCCAGGAGCCGACATGTCTCATAGTCATAACAAAAAAGAAAATTTTTCTAAGTTATTAAAACATTTTAAATGCCATATTCTGTAGTTCTCTGAAGGGTTTGAAGATGACCTATCGAAAATATATCTGCTCAATTTTTAAAACATATCTAATATGACTACAAGTTCTATTGTAATGTCTAACTACTAACTATCATTTCTTTATATCCTAATAGTTGGTAATAATAACATTCAAGGATCAGAAAATTGCACTGTTAAATGAATGGTATAAGTACAATTAGAAATATACATATAACATTTTCTAACAATATCAATTTCAATATATATATAATTTGTATACAATATAAAACAATCCAATCCAATGTAAAGTATTTAAAACTAGTAATTGTCTTTTTCTTCTTCTTTCTTTCTCTCTCTTTTTTTAAACAAGAACCTTAAATCTAATCTGCTTAGCCTGTTTCTTAACCCTTGACAACAACTTGTAACCAACCCCCCTAAACAATGAAAATTATCCCAGACCCAAAACCCATAAAAAGACCAAAAAATCACCCGCCCCACACCACCTCTTTGGGAATGTGGGTGTCGTATCCTTAAAATTGCTTCCTGCTGGGTATGGTCGAAGTTATCTTTATCCTGAAAGAAAAATTTTAGGTTAATTGTCAAGTTCTAGGAAAGGTAACTATATCCTTCATTATCCAGTCTGTGTATAATGCCAAAGTTCAGGGTTTATCTCAAGTCCTTATTCAAGTAGTCTTTGAGACTGGATCATCTCAGCTAGTCATCTCAAAATTGCTCTGAGCACCTTGTAGTTCAAAGCTGATCTGTAGATGATGTTTGTCAGCTTAGTGATGTTATTATTGTCCACGTGGAATTGTTGTTGTTGTGGGGCCCCAACTTCTTCCTGGAGACTTCAGTTGATGTTAGGCCTGGCCGTGAATTCCTGCAGAAAACTGATAAGAGACTCGAACACAAAGACATATATATGCAGCTAATTGAAGCCTTTTTTTCTAGAATTAATTAGTACTCTATATAACCATTCATATCTTAACAAAGTTTAAAATGTATATATATATATATATATATATATATATAAATCTTGTAAGTTTTGATATAAAATTTATACTTTAAGAAAAGTTTAAAGAATCAGAATAGAATCAAAGAGTTGAGATTAGTAATAGAATAGTCCCTTAATTAATTTGGCTTTTCTCCTGTCTCATAGCAGAAGATGGTTCTTTTATTCTGGCATGATACAGGGAGTTTGCATTTTCCTTTTAACAACATGCTTGAGTTTAAAGAAGGAGAGAGCCATTCTCCAACTCCAAAGTCAGCTTTAAATTTTAATTGGACTGGGACTATTAGAAGACCAATAGTGTTAAATCTTTAGAGAAAAGCAGAAACAAACATTTAGGAAGACATAAAATTTTTTAGATAATATAAACCCATACGCCATTTCACTCTGCTTCCTGGGATAGATGATTTGTCCCTTTTCTTCAGTTGTCTTATTTGTCCAGTGTTCTTCAGATTCCCTTTTTTTTATTATTTATTTATTTATTTATTTATTTATTTATTTATTTATTTATGTATTTATTTATTATGTATACAGTGTTTTGCCTGCATGTATGTCTACAGGCCAGAAGAGGGCACCAGATCTCATTACAGATGGCTGTGAGCCACCATGTGGTTGCTGGGAATTAAACTCAGGACCTCTGGAAGAACAGCCAGTGCTCTTAACCTCTGAGCCACCTCTCCAGCCCCTCTTCAGATTCCTTAACCTTCATTCTCCTACAAAACAAAAACAAAAACCTTTCCCCAAGACTAATTTTGGGGATGTTCCTTTTTGGCAAGTTATTATCTGATTAAATAAAAAGACATGTGTTACTGGTATAAGTTAGTTTAAAATGGATGTTCATGTTGGTTGATGAGCTATCACCTCCTCTAATTAAGAGGTTTCTCTTGTTCAAATCGAACCTTTATCAATTTTGATGGTACCCACAACTTATCTTCCCCTGTAGAAACAAAAGCAAAACCTCGTCCCCAATGTAACACATACCCTGGTTTCCATTCTGAGGTCAGCACATCCTTAAAGTATATAGGCTGATTTAATTCTGTAGTTTTTTTCTATTATCCAATGTCTCTCTGCAGCTGTTGTTCCTTTCTCATTGGCATTAAGAAAATTCAAAGTTAATAGAGCATTATGCAGTCTATTTCTGGTTTTTTTGTTACCCCTTTCTGTTTATTTAGCATATCCTTTAGAGTTCTGTTTGATCTTTCTATAACTGCTTGACCTGTAGGATTATGTGGTATGCCTGTAATATGCTTTATATTGTAATAAGCAAAAAACTGTATCATTTTAACAGAGACATATGATGGAGCATTATCAGTTTTGATTTGTGCAGGTATACCCATGATGGCCATAACTTCTAGCAAAAGAGTGATTACAGAATCAGCTTTTTCAGAACTCAAAGCAGTTGCCCACTGAAATCCTGAATAAGTATCGATAGTGTGGTGTACATATTTCAGTTTTCCAAATTCTGCAAAGTGAAACACGTCCATCTACCAGATTTCATTCCTTTGAGTACCCTTTGGGTTACATCCTATCAATAATTTATCAATCTCGTCATTGCCTTGTGCTAGAGGGCCTGGCAGACCAGTATGGGATCGGATATGAGTATATATGATATATATAAAGGATGACTCCTTTTCCTGATTGTATCTTGTAATTGAATAAATAGTGAAGTTAATTCTGCAGTCTTAATATGTAATACTACTCTTTCAGCACACTGAGAGTCAGTTACTACATTGAGAGGTTCTGAAAAATCCATTAATACCAACAGAATAGCATACAATTCTGATTTTTGAACTGAATTATAAGGACTTTGAACCACTTTACTTAAATTTTCTGATTTGTAACCTGCCTTTCCTTGTTTGTTGGTATCTGTATAAAATGTACGAACTCCAGATATGGGTTTTTTCCTCACAATTCGAGGCAAGATCCAATCAGCTCTCTTTATAAGATCAATTCTATCGCTTTTGGGATATTTGCTGTTAATTTCTCCCAAAAAATTACTGCAAGCTCTTTGCCAAGGTTCACTTTCTGTCCATAATTTTTCAATGTCCTCCTTAGTTAAAGGTACAACAATTTCTGCTGGGTCTATTCCTGCTAATTGACGAAGTCTCAATTTTCCTTTCCAAATCAAGACACAGATATTTTCCAGATAAGTTTTTAATTTTTTGTTTGGTTTATTTGGTAAAAATATCCATTCTAATATAATATCTTCCCTCTGCATTAATATTCCTGTAGGAGAATGCCTAGAAGGTAAAATAACCAAAATGCAATCCAGCTTTGGATCAATACGATCCATGTGCCGTTCATGTACTTTCTTTTCTACCAAGGCCAATTCTTTCTCAGCTTCAGGTGATAACTCTCTTGGACTATTAGGTGCTTGTCACCTTCTAAGGTTTTGAACAAATTATGCAGTTCATCATTTTTTACCCCAACAATAGTTCATAGATGAGAATATTTCCAAATAATCTTTGAAAGTCATTAAGAGTCTGTAGTCTATCTCTCCTAATTTGCACCTTTTGGGGTCTAATTTTTTGTAGCTCTATTTTATATCCTAAATAATTAATAGAATCTCCTCTTTGTATCTTTTCAGGAGCAATTTGTAATCCCCAGCAAGGCAAAATTTTCTTTACGTCTTCAAACATTCTTTCTAAAGTATCTGCGTTTGAGTCAGCTAGTAAAATATCATCCATATAATGATAAATTATAGATTTAGGAAATTTTTTACGTATCACTTCCAATGGCTGTTGTACAAAATATTGGCGCAGAGTTGGGCTATTCAACATTCCCTGTGGGAAGTCCCTCCATTGAAATCTTTTAACCGGTTGAGAATTATTATAAGTAGGCACTGTGAAAGCAAATCTTTCTCTGTCTTTTTCTTGTAACGGTATTGAAAAGAAACAGTCTTTTAAATCAATAACTATGAGAGGCCATCCATTTGGTAACAGAGTAGGCAGAGGAATTCCAGATTGTAGAGAGCCCATTGGCTGAATTACTTTGTTAATTGCTCTAAGGTCTGTTACCATTCTCCATTTACCAGATTTCTTTTTAATAACAAATACAGGAGAATTCCAAGGGCTGGTTGATTCCTCAATATGCTGAGCATTTAACTGTTCTTCTACCAGCTCTTCTAAAGCCTGGAGTTTCTCTGTTGTTAAAGGCCATTGCTGGACCCATACAGGCTTGTCTGTTAACCATTTTAAAGGTAGAGCTGTTGGTGTCTTTGGAAGATCATCAGTTGTTGTGCCCTGTTCTTGTATAATATGGATGGCTGGTGACCACTCAGAATAATGCCTTCTAATATTTCTCTCAGAAACATGTGCTAATTTATGATTTGTTTCTGAGATTGGAGGGATGTTAATCTGAGTATTCCATTGTTGCAACAAGTCTCGACCCCACAAGTTCATAGCTATGTTAGCTACATATGGTTTCAATTTTCCTCTCTGTCCTTCTGGACCTATACACTCGAGCCATCTTGCACTCTGTTTTACCTGAGATAATGTCCCAATTCCTAACAGTTGAACATTTACCTCCTGAAGAGGCCAAGTTGGATGCCAAAATTCTGGTGCAATCATGGTAATGTCCGCACCTGTGTCTACCAGACCAGACAACAAAAAAAAACATTTATTTTTATCGATAATTTTGGTCTTTGTTCATTAATAAAAGTTTGCCAAAAAATTTTCTTTATATTTGCTCCTGAATTTTCTATTCTCTCTGTTTCATCATCCTGACCAGCATGACTTATTCCAATAGGCATTTGGATATTTAATTGCTCTGGGTAGGGGTTTCCTCTATGACTGCAGGAAAGGTTTGAACTGGATTTGCTATTGGGGCCTGCATGAGGCCCCTCTGGGAGTTTCCCGAAGACTGAGGCAAAGGATTACCCTGTCTGTCCCTTGTTGATCTACATTCGTTGGTCCAGTGTTTTCCCTTACCACACCTTCTGCATACTCCAGAAGGAAGGGGCATTCTGTTGCCATTGTTCCTTGAAGAAACATTGTTTCTAGGAATGACCTGTTTACAGTCCCTTTTCAAATGTCCTTGCTTTCCACATCCAAAACATCTAACATTCCTCAAACCTTTTGAAATTGCTTCTCCTACCCACGTATCATCATGCTCATGAGCTTCAACATTAACCGTATCTCTAATCCAATCTTCCAAAGGTGCAGATCTTGCCTTTAATGGCCTGATTATTGTTTTGCATGCTGCATTCGCATTCTCAAAGGCCAAAGATTCAATTATTATCTTACTAGCTTCTGAATCCGGGACCATTCTCTTTACTGCTGAAGCCAGTCTTTGTAAAAAATCTGTGAAAGATTCTTTTGGGTCTTGTACAACCTTTGTAAATGACTCAGTTTTTTTCCTGGTTCCTCAACTCTGTCCCATGCATTCAAAGCTGCTGTTTGACATAAAATTAGGGTTTGGACATCATATAAACATTGTGTTTGTGCTGAAGCATATTGACCTTCTCCAATAAGCTGATCCTGGCAGACTTGTATTCCTTTATCCCTCCACTGATTTTCTATGTTTTTAGCTTCGTCCTTGAACCAAGTTAGCCACTGAAGCCTTTGACTGGGTTCAAGAACAGCTTGTGCCAGCTCCCGCCAGTCCTGTGGTACAATCCTATTATATGTTGACCAAGAGTTTAACATTTGCTTTACATATGGGGAATGCATACCATAAGATACTATTGCCTCCTTAAACCTTCGTAAATCTATCATTTCAATTGGAGCCCAAATATTTTGTGTAGTCATTTGATCAGGCGACTGCTGTACGGTTACTGGACAAACTAAGGGTGACTGTGTGAAAACAGGCTTTCTTTCTGTAACCCTATGATCCAATCTTGAAGCAGCTTCACTGTTAGTTTCTTCTGTCTGAGTTTTTACAGGTTTAATAGGTTTTTCTAACGCTGTCATCCTGGCACTTAAATTGACTATCTTTTTAAATAGTAAAATGAGGATAAACATAGTAATAAAATGCATAATTCGATCAACATTAATCTTCTCATATAGCTGTTTCATTGTCAGACTGTCTAAAATTGCAAACAAAGCCCAATTTTCTTCCAATGTACACAGAAAACCCATTTTTTTTTTAATGTGGAAAAAAAATTTTCTTTTAAATAGTTTCCTTTAAAATATCTGATATGTTAAGTGACTTACCAAGTCCTTGTAGAACAGTACCAATCCGAGGGAATTTCAAACAGCCACCTAGTGTCCGAGGTGTGAGTCCAGAGAGAGAGAGAGAGAGAGCAAGCAAGCGTAGCCACAAGCTCTGCCTAAGAGCTTGAATCCAGCCACCTGTTCCCGCTTGAGCCTAGTCAAGCCTTGGCTCTGGCTACCTTAAGCTCCAACCACGTGCGTTGGTTCTACAGGCAGGGGCCCTGTTCGGCAGGGCAGGCCTGAGTTGATTGTAGCACTGGCTTTAAGCAAGTAGCTCAAGGTTAGTCCGGCCTGAGGCCAAGCCGACCTGGGCCCGGGCTAGGGAGCCGGCCGCCCTGGCGGGAACCCGGACCTGCCGCCAAGCCAAGTTAAGCGGTTTTAATGGATTACGTTGGGCGCCAAATGTAGATGTAACCAACCGTCTTATTAAATAAGAAACACAGAGCCGATTCAGAGAAGAAAGCCAAGAGGTCAGAACTAAGAGCCTTACCCTTCCTGCTCCAGCTATCCTGCTTCAGCCAAGAGAGCTCTCCGAAAAAAAGGGGCCTACTTCCTGTGTGTATGTCTTTAAATAGTCTAGATGTTCTGCCTTCTCATTGGTTGTAAACTAAACACGTGACTGCCTTGTCATTGCCTGTATGTACTGCCCTCCAGGTCCTTAAAGGCTTGCGCCACCACCGCCACGCACTTGCTATGGCTCTATAACTCTGACCCCCAGGCAACTTTATTTATTAACATACAATTAAAATCACATTTCACTACAAGTAAAATACCACCACAGGTGGTCGTCTCCCTTTGTTGTCACACTTCCCCATGTGCTCTCAGTTCAGGGACTCCACCACTCCACTGCCCTAGCAGGACCGGGTTCAGCCTGGGAGGACCCTCTTGTCTGGCCGCCTTGACCTGGAAGCTTGGGTCAGCAGACCCAAGGCCATCCTGGCAGCTGTACTGGTCACCCTGGTGGGTGGAGTTATGTAGACAGCCAGTGGATGTGTGTGTGTGTGTGTGTGTGTGTGTGTGTGTGTGTGTGTGTGTTTCTCTGTGTGTTTGTGTGTCTGGGGTGAGGGCGGGGTGAGTCCAGGGATGCAGCTGTGAGAATATCCTGGTTTGCCTGCTAGGGGGAGATGCTCAGCCCCTGGACCCCAACCCCATGAATGTTTGTGAGGCTCCTCCCCTATAGTTCAGATTGGCATGTGGTTTGTAGAGGACTCCCTTATGGTCTGGCTCAGGCTCTCAAGTGCGCCTGCTCTCACATCCACAGAGTCCCCACTTGGCCCCCTACATGACACCCTTCACCACATGCCCCCTCTCCCGGCACCCCACTATACCCTCAGGTATGGCCTTCAGGGGCTGGCACAATGCCAGTGTCTCAGGGCAGTGCAGTGCTTGGAGGAAACAGTGGAGGAACCAGTTAAGGTCTGTGAGCCCGATCTACACACCACATCCCCACCTGCTGAACACCCTCCGATCCCTAGCAGCAGCCCTAGAGCGGCACATCTGGCCAGTCCTAGCCTACGTGGTTGGCCTCTATCTTGGAGCTTTGTAGACTAGCTTTGGCTTTTTTATTTTTTTCTTTGGCTTTGCCAAGGGCGGAGGGGGTGCACCCTTCTGCCTTGGCCCTTGGCATTCTTGGTGCACTGCTGCCATCACACGGATTCAGTTTGCCAATTCTGCCAGCAAGTCCCTGTGCTTCCCTGGAAATGGAGGCCGGTCGGCTAGGGAAGGGCTCCCGCCTGGGTCCCCCAGGACCAAAGCGGCTCTCTTGCCCGCTCCATGACCCAGGAGAGCTGGAGGAGGAAGCAGAGTCCAGGGGACCAGCTCCGGGTGCGCGCCACGTGGCTGGCTTGGGGTTCATGGAAGCACAGCCTCCCAGGTCCTGTGGCCGCCATGTCTGGCAGCAGGAGAGGACCTCTCCACAGGGGATTGTGCAGTCTGGGCTTCATGGGGGTCGTTTTGGGCAAATTTCCTACCCGTGTGCCAGACCGCCTGCCCTTACCGTGGTTCACAAGGCCACCCAGGGACCCCCTAGCTTTTGTCCGAACCTCCCAAGCAGTACCCACAGCTCACTTCCGGAGACCACACAAACTCTGCCCTGCATCTCTGGGAGGTGCTCAGGGTCTCAGGCCTGGTTGCTAGCCACCTTGGCCAAATGTCTGTCATCCATTTAACTCCTCCTGACATCTCTCTCCTCTCTGGCTGCCAGGCCTTCTCTCTGGCTTGCCTTTTGTTCCTTTGACAGGGTTTCCCTTTGAGCTGTGCTACAGGTGGAATCCAGGAACTGGGACCTGTCCAAAAAGGTTCCTGCTGCAGAGCCCCATCCCCTGATCCCTACATGTGGTTTGCCAGCCCCGCCCCCCCATCCTCATCCTATGCAAGCTGGTTGTGTGTACCCAGTAAGGCAGTGTGCTGGCTCAAAGTGAATCCCAGTAGAAGCATCGACATTGGTGTGCTCACAAAGAGGCCAGGCAGAACTTAGGTACCATGGTGGCCAGGTTTCATGGTCCCTGCCTCCCCTGACAAGCCTCCTCTGTGTCATTCAGGGTACATGCAGGCTGCATACTCCTTCTTGTGTTCTCCTGCCTAGCTCCCTTTGCCTTAAACCCAGGGAGAACTCCCAGGGTCAAAGGTCGGAAAGCCTCTTGTCCTGCACTCACATGTCCAGGCATCATCTCAGCAGGAAAAATACTTAGAGAAGGCTCTGAAAATAACAGGGCACTATCTGAAGTCCTAGAACTGTGATGTCTCTCTCTCTCTCTCTCTCTCTCTCTCTCTCTCTCTCTCTCTGTGTGTGTGTGTGTGTGTGTGTGTGTGTGTGTGTGTGTCCACCTGGCATTATTGTGTTCTAGTCCTGTGAGAAGCCATAAGCAGTGCCTGAGAGGCTCAGTGTATAAGAGTTCTCATGGTCAGCTATGAGATGTAGGGGAAGGATAGGTTGGCATGTAGGGAAGCTTTTTAGGGCTTCATTCTTCAGCACCAGCTCAGGTGAGCACAAGGTTTGGAGTGGTGCATCCTATGTGGTTTGGGCCTCAGGGGCGTCCCGGAGCATGGTGGATGAGAGCATTGTGTAGGAACCATCAGGAAGGTGGAAGGACCATTCTTTGAAGTGGCCTGCCAGGCAGGTCTAGGAAGTCAGGGCCTCCACCCTCACCCAGGCACCAGGAAGCTACCTTTTTAGCCTCAGCAAATGTCTCCAGGAGGCTTTGTAGAGAGGGAGATTTGGAAGAGCATAGACAGGCTTGTCTCCAGGTGGCAGGGAGAGTTATTTTCTTCTAGGCTCCATCATGGAAGATGTCAGCAGTTTGGAGGAGGACCTCTGGAGACTTTCACTGCTCATTGAAGGAAGACTTCCTGTTGGGAGTGCAAAGCATTTCTCAACTGAACATGGCCTAGCTAACCTGGATACCAGGGATGGGAATGTACATAGGAGCGATCGATAGAGAAAGACAGAGATGGAGGTGGAGGTAGAGGAGGATAGATAAATGAGCAAGAGACAGACAGACAGACAGAGAGACAGAGACAAAGAGACACAGAGAGAGAAAGAGAGAGAGAGAGAGAGAGAGAGAGAGAGAGAGAGAGAGAGAGGGAAAGAAATGGGAGGGGGAAGGAGGAGAGAGAGAAAGTGAGGCCAGAGCAAATGAGAATCTACCTGTGGGGTGTTGGGTGTTCTATAGTTTGTGAGTGGTTTTCATGTAGGCTGGTGGGCAGACCCACTCTGTCTATGGACACTTGTTTCTGTTCCATGGGTCTGGGCCCCTGGAGGGAATTTTGTATGAGGACACCTGGAATGTTGTGGGACATCCATAAGGACAGACAGGGTGGGTGGGTGCTGCAGGCATCCTGGAGTTAAGAGTGAGAATTGCTTCTTGTCCCTCAGCTTCTATGTTACCTGTCCTCGGTCCACTTGAATCTGTTGAGAGAGCTGAGTCCAGTGTGTGACTAGGCCCTGCAACAAGTAGGTGGGTGTCCACAGAGGATACAGAGAGTTCCATGCCTGACAGGGTCTTGAGGAAGTTAGAGAATGGAAAGAGAAGTTTCCTGAGTGGTGCCTGGTAGTTGGTGTAGGGTAGGGTCGGGAGGTGGGAGATTAGGGGTGGGAGGTGGAGGCCTGTGCAGAAAAGAGGGATTGTGACAGAGCTGGAGGTAGGTCAGAGTGGTTGCCTGGTGCTGCCTAGGAGACAGTTAAGGTGGGGGCCTGGGCCCAGGGTTTGGTAGGCAAGAGGGCAGGTGGGTGCAATGTTTCTTCTTTTGATGTGTCCTTGTCCCCACCTCAGGGCCGTGGACGGCCTGCCTGTTGAGGCGAGTTTATGGATGTCCCCGGCCCCCAGTGGTCCATGCTTCGGATGATGTGGGGCAATTCCATCTGAATGCACATCACTACCAAGGCCAAGGTTTTTGTGGAAGTCCCGGGCCCCCAGTGGTCCCTGCTTCTGGTGATATGGGGCAGCATCCACCTGAATTCACTTCACCATGGAGGCTAAGGTTTTGGAAGGAAGCCTTTCTCCTCTTGTATCTCAATATCAGACCATCGGAGCATGGGACACGGGACTCAGGCCCCCGACCCTGGAGTCTTGACCAGTGCACACAGCTGCCTGCCCTTTTGCCTTGTGTCCATCCGGGAGCGGCCTTCTGCCAGGTGGGACTTCCGTGCTGGACCTAGCGTCTCATGGAGCTGGGTGGTCGTCTCACTTGGTTTGAAATCTTCCCGTGTGCTCAGGGTTCTGGGTCACCACCAAGGCACTGCCCTAGCAGGACCAGAGTCAGCCTAGGAGGCCCCTTTTTGGGTGGCCGGCTTGACCTGGAAGGGTGGGCCAGAAGACCCAAGGCCATCCTGGCAGCTGTACTGGTCACCCTGGTGGGTGGATTCATGTAGAAAACTGCTGGAACTCTGAAAGCTGCTGTGTGTGTGTGTGTGTGTGTGTGTGTGTGTGTGTGTGTGTGTGTGTGTCTGTGTCTTTGTGTGTGTGTGTGTTTGGGGTGAGAGCAGGCAAGGGCAGAAATGCAGCTCTGAGAATACCTTGGCTTGGCAGCTAGGGGGCGAGGATGAGCCCCTGGTCCCCAACCCCATGAGTATGTTTCTGAGGCTCCTCCCCTAGAATCCAGATGTGGTTTGTGGAGGACTCCCTTAGGGTCTGGGGCAAGCTCTCAAGTGTGCCTGCTCCCACATCCACACACACCCGGCTTGGCCCCTTCCATGACACCCTCCACCACCCGCTCCCTCTCCCCTCACCCCACCATACCCTCAGGCAGGGTCTTCAGGGGGTGGAACAAAGCCCAGAGTCTCAGGGCAGTGCAGTGCATGGAAGAGTCAATGGAGGAACCAGTTAAGGTCTGTGACCCCATTCTACACACCACACCCTTACCCCCTGAACACACTCCAATCCCTAGCAGCCTCCCTATAGCCCCATGTCTGGCCAGTCCTAGCCTAGATGGTTGACCTCCATCTTGGAGCTTTGTAGCCCAGCTTTGTTTTTTTGTTTGTTTGTTTGTTTGTTTTTTCAATTTTTTTTTTTTTTTTTTTTTTTTTTTTGCTTTGCAAGGAGCGGAGGGAGAGAACCCTTCTGCCTTGGCCCTTGGCATTCTCGGTGCACTGCTGCCATCACGCAGATTCAGTTTGCCGATTCCGCAAGCAAGTCCCTGTGCTTCCCCGGAAATAGAGGCGGCCTGGCTATGGAAGGGCTCTGACCTGGGTACCCAGGACCAAAGCGGTTCTCTTGTCAGCTCCATGACCCAGGTGAGCTGGAAGAGGAAGCAGGGTCCAGGTGACCAGCTCCGGGCGGGCACTACGAGGCTTGGCTTGCAGGTCACGGAAGCACAGCCTCCCGGGTCCTATGGCTGCCATGTCTGGCAGCAGGAGAGGACCTCTCCACAGGGGATTGTGCAGCCTGGGCTGCATGGGGGTCCTTGTGGGGAAATTTCCTACTCTGTGCTGGCCCGCCTGCCCTTACCGTGGTGCACAAGGCCACCCCAGGACCCCCTAGCTTTTGTCTGAGCCTCCCTAGCAGTACCCACAGCTCACTTCCGGAGACCACACAAACTCTGCCCAGCATCTCTGGGAGGTGCTCTGGGTCTAAGGCCTGGTTGCTAGCCACTGTGGCCAAATGTCTGTCATCCATTTAACTTCTCCTGCCATCCCCTCTCCTCTCTGGCTGCCAGGCCTTCTCTCTGGCTTCCCTTTTGTTCCTTTTACAAATAGCTTTCCACTTGAGCTGTGCTACAGGTGGAATTCAGGGACTGGGACCTGTCACAAAATGTTCCTGCTCCAGAGTCACATCCTCAGATCCCTACAAGGAGTCTGAAAGCTCCCCCCACCCCATTATCATCCTATGGAAGCTGGTTGAGTTTACCCAGTAAGGCAGTGTGGTGGCTCAAGGTGAATCCCAGTAGAAGCATCCAGAACAGGTTTTGGACTCAGGGGTGCTCACAAACAGGCCACGCAGGACTTAGGTGCCATGGAGGCCAGGTTTCACAGCCCCTACCTCCCCTGACAAGCCTCCCTTCTGGGATGCAAGACACATGCAGTCCAAATACTCCTTCCTGTGTTCTCCTGCCTAGCTCCCTTTGCCGTAAACCCAAGGAGAACTCCCAGGATAAAGTTAACAAAGCCACTTGTCCTACACTGCCCTGTCCATACATTATCTCAGCAGGAAGAACACATAAAGAAGGTTCTGAAATTAATAGAGGACACTATCTGCAGTCCTAGAACTGCTGTGTGTGTGTGTGTGTGTGTGTGTGTGTGTGTGTGTGTGTGTGTGTATTGGTTGTTTGTGTGTGCCTGAGTTTGTTGTGGCCTAATCCTGTGAGCGTCCATAAGCAGTGCCTGACAGGCACAGTATTTAAGAGTTATGATAGTCAGGCCAGGGTTGAAGGTGAAGGACAGGTTGGCATGTAGGGAAGCCTTTTAGGGCTCCATCCTTCCGCTCCAGCTCAGGTGAGTACAAGGTTTAGACTGGTGCATCATGTCTGTGGTTTGGGTCTCATGGATGTGCCAGGGAATGGTGGATGAGAGCATTGTGTAGGAACCATCAGAAAGGTGACAGGACAATCATTTAGAGTGGCCTGCCAGGCAGGTCTAGGAAGTCAGGGCCTCCACCCCCAGCAGTATGAAGCTCCCTTTTTAGCCTCATCAAATGTCTCCAGGAGGTTTTGTGGAGATGGAGATTTGGAAGAGCATAGACAGACTTGTCTCCAGGTGGCAGGGAGAGTGATTTTCTTCTAGGCTCCATCATGGAAGATGTCAGCAGTTTGGAGGAGGACCTCTGGAGGCTTTCACTGCTCATTGAAGGAAGACTTCCTGTTGGGAGTGCAAAGCGTTTCCCAACTGAACATGGCCTAGCTACCCTGGATACCAGGGATGGGACTGTACATAGGAGAGGGACAGAGAAAGACAGAGATAGAGGTGGAGGTGGAGGTAGAGGAGGATAGCTAAATGAGAGAAGGAAAGTGAGGCGAGAGCAAATGAGAATCTGCCTGTGAGATGTTGGGTGTTTTCGTGATTGTTGGTGTTTTTTTTCATGCAGGCTGGTGGGCAGACCTACTCTGCCTATGAACACTATTTTCTGTTCCATGGGTCTGGGCCCCTGGAGGGAATTTTGGTGATGACACCTGGAATGTTTAGGGAAATCCATAAGGACAGACAGGGTGG
This sequence comes from Peromyscus eremicus, assembly GCF_949786415.1. Lineage (NCBI taxonomy): Eukaryota > Metazoa > Chordata > Mammalia > Rodentia > Cricetidae > Peromyscus > Peromyscus eremicus. The sequence goes on along the minus strand of NC_081439.1, from coordinate 95,375,967 downwards.
GTGGGTGCTACAGGTATCCTGGTGTTAAGAGTGAGAATTGCTTCTTGTCCCTCAGCTTTTATGTGGCCTGTCCTTGGTCCACTTGAATCTCTTGAGAGAGCTGAGTCCTGTGTGTGCCTAGGCCCTGCCACATGTAGGTGGGTGTCCACAGAGGATACAGAGAGTTCCATGCCTGACAGGGTCTTGAGGAAGTTAGAGAACGGAAAGAGAAGTTTCCTGAGTGGTGCCTGGTAGTTGGTGTAGGGTAGGGTCGGGAGGTAGGAGGTTAGGGGTGGGAGGTGGAGGGCTGTGCAGAAAAGAGGGATTGTGACAGAGCTGAAGGTAGGTCAGAATGGTTGCCTGGTGCTGCCTAGGAGATGGTTAAGGTGGGGGCCTGGGCCCAGGGTTTGGTAGGCAAGAGGGCAGGTGGGTGCAATGTTTCTTCTTTTGATGTGTCCTTGTCTCAACCTCAGGTACCTGGACAGCCTGCCTGTTTAGGCGAGGTCGTGCATGTCCCTGTACCCTTGTGGTCCCTGCTTTGGATGGTGTGGGGCACATCCATCTCAACGCACATCACTTCCAAGACCAAGGTTTTGGAAGTAAGCCCTTTTCCTCTCCCATTATATATTAGTCAATGGGACCATGGGATATGGGATGATACAGGACTCAGTCCCCCTATCCTGGAGCCCCGACTAGTGCCCACAGCTGCATGTCCTTTTGCCCTGTGTACATCAGGAAGCAGCCTTTTGCCAGGTGGGAAGGCCGGGGGAGGGCCTAGGGCCCCATTCAGTTGGTTGGACGTCTCCCTTGGTGTGACACCTTCTCCTGTCCTCTGGGTTCTGGGACATCACCACCCCACTGCCCCCAGAAGGAACAGGGTCAGCCTGGGAGGCCCCTCTTGGCTGGAGCCTTGACCTGGAAGCTTGGGTCAGCAGACCCAAGGCCATCCTGGCAGCTGTACTGGTCACCCTGGTGGGTGGAATCATGTAGACAGCGGCTGGATCTCTGAAAGCTACTCTGTGTGTTTGTGTGTGTGTGTGTATGTGTGTGTGTTTGTGTGTGTGTGTGTGTATGTGTGTGTTTGGAGTTCTAGCAGGGCAAGGGCAGGGATGCAGCTGTGAGAAGACCCTGGTTTGGCAGCTAGGGGGCGACGCTCAGCCCTTGGTCCACAAATCCATGAGTATGTTTCTGAGGCTCCTCCCCTATAGTCCAGATTGGCATGTGGTTTGTGGAGGATTCCCTTAGGGTCTGGTGCGGGCTCTCAAGAGCTTCTATGCCCACATCCACACACTCCCCACTTGGCTCCCTCCATCACACCCTGCACCACCTGGCCCCTCTCCAGGTACCACATGATACTCTCAGGCGGGGCCTTCTGGGCTGGTAAGCGCCCAAAGCCGAGTGTCTCAGGGCAGTGCAGGGCATGGAGGAACCTGTTAAGGTTTGTAACCACAGTCTGCCCCATGCACACCCACTTGCTGATCAAAGGAGGGTCCCGTGCAGCAGCACTAGAGCCTCATGTCTGTCCAGTCCCGGCCTACATGGTTGGCCTCCATCTTGGAGCTTGGGAGGAGATCTCTGGCTTTTTTTAATTTTTAATTTTTTTTTTTTTTTTATTAGCGAAGGGCAGAGGGAGAACGCCTGTCGTCCTTGACCCTTGGCATTCTTGGTGCACTGCTGCCATCACGCGGATTCAGTTTGCCGATTCTGCCACCAAGTCCCTGTGCTTCCCTGGAAATGGAGGCGGGCTGGCTAGGGAAGGGCTCCCGCCTGGGTCTCCCAGCACCAGAGGTTCTCTTGCCTGCTCCTTGACCCAGGAGAGCTGGAGGAGGAAGCAGGGTCCAGGTGACCAGCTCTGGGCAGGGGCCAAGAGACTTGGCTTGCCGGTGGCAAGAGCACAGCCTCCCAAGTCCTGGGGCCGCCATGTCTGGCAGCAGCAGAGGACATCTCCACAGGGGATTGTGCAGCCTGGGCTGCATCATGGTCGTTTGGGGGAAACATCCTGTGTGCCGGCCTGCCTGCCCTTAACGTGGTGCACCAGGCCACGCAGGACCGCCCATCTTTTGTCTGAGCCTCCCTAGCAGTATCCACAGCTCACTTTGAGAAACCACACAAACTCTGCCCAGCATCTCTGGGAGGTGCTCAGGGTCTCATGTCTGGTGCTAGCCACTGTGGCCAAATGTCTGTCATCCATTTAACTTCTCCTGAAAGCCCCTCTCCTTTCTGGCTGCCAGGCCTTCTCTCTGGATTGCCTTTTGTTCCTTTGACAGGGTTTGCCCTTGAGCTGTGCTACAGGTGGAATTCAGGGACTGCAACCTGTCAGAAAAGGTTCCTGCTCCAAAGCAAAACCCCAGAATCCTACAAGTGGTCTGCAAGGTCCCTCCACCGCCCCCCATCATCATCCTATGCAAGCTGGTTGTGTGTACCCAGTGATCCAGGAGCTCAAGGCAGTGTGGTGGCTCAAGGGGAATCCCAGTAGAAGCATCCAGACCAGGGTTTGGACTCAGGGCTGCTCACAAAGAGGCCAGGCAGAACTTAGGTACCATGGTGGCCAGGTTTCATGGTCCCTGCCTCCCCTGACAAGCCTCCTCTGTGTCATGCAGGATACATGCAGGCCACATACTCCTTCTTGTGTTCTCCTGCCTAGCTCCCTTTGCCTTAAACCCAGGGAGAACTCCCAGGGTCAAGTTCAAAAAGCCCGTTGTCCTGCACTGCCCTGTCCAGACATCATTTCAGCAGGAGGAACACTTAAAGAAGGCTCTGATATTAACACAGGACACTATCTGTAGACCTAGAACTGCTCTGTGTGTGTGTGTGTGTGTGTGTGTGTGTGTGTGTGTGTGTATTGGGTGTTTGTGTGTTCCTGGTTTTGTTGTGGCCTAATCCTGTGAGTGTCCATAAGCAGTGCCTGAGAGGCACAGTATGTAAGAGTTATGGTGGTCAGGCCAGGGTTGAGGGAAGGACAGGTTGGCATGTAGTGGAGCATTATAAGGTTCCATCCTTCAGCTCCAGTTGTGGTGAGCACAAGGATTTCAGTGGTGTATCCTGTGTGTGGTTTGGGGCTCAGGGGTGTGCCGGGGCATGGTGGCTGAGAGCATTGTGTCAGAACCATCGGGTAGGTGGCAGGACTGTCCTTTGGAGTGGCCTGCCAGGCAGGTCTAGGAAGTCAGGGCCTCCAACCTCACCCCCTGCACCAGGAAGCTCCCCTTTTAGCCTCACCAAATGTCTCCAGGAGGCTTTGTAGAGATGGAGAGTTGGAAGACCATAGACAAGCTTGTCTCCAGGTGGCAGGGAGAGTGATTTTCTTCTAGGCTCCATCATGGAAGATGTCAGCAGTTTGGAGGAGGACCTCTGGAGACTTTCACTGCTCATTGAAGGAAGACTTCCTGTTGGGAGTGCAAAGCATTTCCCAACTGAACATGGCCTAGCTTACCTGGATACCAGGAATGGGAATGTACATAGGAGCGATCGATAGAGAAAGACAGAGATGGATGTGGAGGTAGAGGAGGATAGATAAATGAGCAAGAGACAGACAGACAGACAGAGAGACAGAGATAGAGAGAGAGAGAAATGGGAGGGGGAAGGAGGAGAGAGAGAAAGTGAGGCCAGAGCAAATGAGAATCTACCTGTGGGATGTTGGGTGTTCTATAGTTTGTGGGTGGTTTTCATGCAGGCTGGTGGGCAGACCCACTCTGTCTATGGACACTTTTTTCTGTTCCATTGATCTGTGCCCCTGGAGGGAATTTTGTGTAGGACACCTGGAATGTTGTGGGACATCCATAAGGACAGACAGGGTGGGTGGGTGCTGCAGGCATCCTGGAGTTAAGAGTGAGAATTGCTTCTTGTCCCTCAGCTTTAATGTTACCTGTCCTCGGTCCACTTGAATGTGTTGAGAGAGCTGAGTCCTGTGTGTGCCTAGGCCCTGCCACAGGTAGGTGGGTGTCCATAGAGGATACAGAGAGTTCCATGCCTGACAGGGTCTTGGGGAAGTTAGAGAATGGAAAGAGAAGTTTCCTGAGTGGTGCCTGGTAGTTGGTGTAGGGTAGGGTCGGAAGGTGGGAGGTTAGGGGTGGGAGGTGGAGGACTGTGCAGGGGAGAGGGATTGTGACAGAGCTGGAGGTAGGTCAGAATGGTTGCCTGGTGCTGCCTAGGAGACGGTTAAGGTGGGGGCCTGAGCCCAGGGTTTGGTAGGCAAGAGGGCAGGTGAGTGCAATATTTCTTCTTTTGATGTGTCCTTGTCTCCACCTCAGGGCCCTGGCTGGCCTGCCTGTTGAGGCGAGGTTGTGGAAGTCCTGGGCCCCCAGTGGTCCCTGCTTCTGGTGATATGGGGCAGCATCCACCTAAATTCACTTCACCATGGAGGCCAAGGTTTTGGAAGGAAGCCCTTCTCTTCTCTTATCTCAATATCAGACCATCGTAGCTTGGGACTCGGGACTCAGGCCCCCGACCCTGGAGTCTTGACCAGTGCACACAGCTGCCTGCCCTTTTGCCTTGTGTCCATCCGGGAGCGGCCTTCTGCCAGGTGGGACTTCCGTGCTGGACCTAGCGTCTCATGGAGTTGGCTGGTCGTCTCCCTTGGTGTGACACCTTCTCCTGTGCTCTGGGTTCTGGGACATCACCACCCCACTGCCTCCAGAAGGAACAGGGTCAGCCTGGGAGGTCCCTCTTGGCTGGAGCCTTGACCTGGAAGCTTGGGTCAGCAGACCCAAGGCCATCCTGGCAGCTGTACTGGTCACCCTGGTGGGTGGAATCATGTAGACAGCAGCTGGATCTCTGAAAGCTACTCTGTGTGTTTGTGTGTGTGTGTGTGTGTGTGTGTGTGTGTGTGTGTGTGTGTGTACTTGTGTGTTTGGGGTTCTAGCGGGGCAAGGGCAGGGATGCAGCTGTGAGAAGACCCTGGTTTGGCAGCTAGGGAGCGACGCTCAGCCCTTGGTCCACAAATCCATGAGTATGTTTCTGAGGCTCCTCCCCTATAGTCCAGATTGGCATGTGGTTTGTGGAGGATTCCCTTAGGGTCTGGTGCGGGCTCTCAAGAGCTTCTATGCCCACATCCACACACTCCCCACTTGGCTCCCTCCATCACACCCTCCATCACCTGGCCCCTCTCCAGGTACCACATGATACTCTCAGGCGGGGCCTTCTGGGCTGGTAAGCGCCCAAAGCCGAGTGTCTCAGGGCAGTGCAGGGCATGGAGGAACCTGTTAAGGTTTGTAATTGCAGTCTGCCCCACGCACCCCCACTTGCTGATCAACCTGGGGTCCCGTGCAGCAGCACTAGAGCCTCATGTCTGTCCAGTCCCGGCCTACATGGTTGGCCTCCATCTTGGAGCTTGGGAGGAGATCTCTGGCTTTTTTAATTTTTAATTTTTTTTTTTTTTGCTTAGCGAAATGCAGAGGCAGAACACCTGTCGTCCTTGACCCTTGGCATTCTTGGTGCACTGCTGCCAGTACGCAGATTCAGTTTGCCGATTCCGCCACCAAGTCCCTGTGCTTCCCTGGAAATGGAGGCGGGCTGGCTAGGGAAGGGCTCCCGCCTGGGTCTCCCAGCACCAAAGAGGTTCTCTTGCCAGCTCCTTGACCCAGGAGAGCTGGAGGAGGAAGCAGGGTCCAGGTGACCAGCTCCGGGCGGGGGCCACGAGACTTGGCTTGCAGGTGGCAAGAGCACAGCCTCCCAGGTCCTGGGGCCGCCATGTCTGGCAGCAGCAGAGGACCTCTCCGCAGGGGATTGTGCAGCCTGGGCTGCATCATGGTCGTTTGGGGGAAACATCCTGTGTGCCGGCCTGCCTGCCCTTAACGTGGTGCACCAGGCCACGCAGGACCGCCCATCTTTTGTCTGAGCCTCCCTAGCAGTATCCACAGCTCACTTTGAGAAACCACACAAACTCTGCCCAGCATCTCTGGGAGGTGCTCAGGGTCTCAGGTCTGGTGCTAGCCACTGTGGCCAAATGTCTGTCATCCATTTAACTTCTCCTGAAAGCCCCTCTCCTTTCTGGCTGCCAGGCCTTCTCTCTGGATTGCCTTTTGTTCCTTTGACAGGGTTTGCCCTTGAGCTGTGCTACAGGTGGAATTCAGGGACTGCAACCTGTCAGAAAAGGTTCCTGCTCCAAAGAAAAACCCCAGAATCCTACAAGTGGTCTGCGAGGTCCCTCCCCCGCCCCCCATCATCATCCTATGCAAGCTGGTTGTGTGTACCCAGTGATCCAGGAGCTCAAGGCAGTGTGGTGGCTCAAGGGGAATCCCAGTAGAAGCATCCAGACCAGGGTTTGGACTCAGGGCTGCTCACAAAGAGGCCAGGCAGAACTTAGGTACCATGGTGGCCAGGTTTCATGGTCCCTGCCTCCCCTGACAAGCCTCCTCTGTGTCATGCAGGATACATGCAGGCCGCATACTCCTTGTGTTCTCCTGCCTAGCTCCCTTTGCTTTAAACCCAGGGAGAACTCCCAGGGTCAAGTTCAAAAAGCCTGTTGTCCTGCACTGCCCTGTACAGACATCATTTCAGCAGGAGGAACACTTAAAGAAGGCTCTGATATTAACACAGGACACTATCTGTAGACCTAGAACTGCTCTGTGTGTGTGTGTGTGTGTGTGTGTGTGTGTGTGTGTATTGGGTGTTTGTGTTTTCCTGGTTTTGTTGTGGCCTAATCCTGTGAGTGTCCATAAGCAGTGCCTGAGAGGCACAGTATGTAAGAGTTATGGTGGTCAGGCCAGGGTTGAGGGAAGGACAGGTTGGCATGTAGTGGAGCATTATAAGGTTCCATCCTTCAGCTCCAGTTGTGGTGAGCACAAGGATTTCAGTGGTGCATCCTGTGTGTTTTTTGGGGCTCAGGGGTGTGCCGGGGCATGGTGGCTGAGAGCATTGTGTCAGAACCATCGGGTAGGTGGCAGGACTGTCCTTTGGAGTGGCCTGCCAGGCAGGTCTAGGAAGTCAGGGCCTCCAACCTCACCCCCTGCACCAGGAAGCTCCCCTTTTAGCCTCACCAAATGTCTCCAGGAGGCTTTGTAGAGATGGAGAGTTGGAAGACCATAGACAAGCTTGTCTCCAGGTGGCAGGGAGAGTGATTTTCTTCTAGGCTCCATCATGGAAGATGTCAGCAGTTTGGAGGAGAACCTCTGGAGACTTTCACTGCTCATTGAAGGAAGACTTCCTGTTGGGAGTGCAAAGCATTTCCCAACTGAACATGGCCTAGCTTACCTGGATACCAGGGATGGGAATGTACATAGGAGCGATCGATAGAGAAAGACAGAAATGGAGGTGGAGGTAGAGGAGGATAGATAAATGAGCAAGAGACAGACAGACAGAGAGACAGAGAGAGAGAGAGAGAGAGAGAGAGAGAGAGAGAGAGAGAGAGAGAGAGAGAAATGGGAGGGGGAAGGAGGAGAGAGAGAAAGTGAGGCCAGAGCAAATGAGAATCTACCTGTTGGGTGTTGGATGTTCTATAGTTTGTGGGTGGTTTTCATGCAGGCTGGTGGGCAGACCCACTCTGTCTATGGACACTTTTTTCTGTTCCATTGATCTGTGCCCCTGGAGGGAATTTTGTGTAGGACACCTGGAATGTTGTGGGACATCCATAAGGACAGACAGGGTGGGTGGGTGCTGCAGGCATCCTGGAGTTAAGAGTGAGAATTGCTTCTTGTCCCTCAGCTTTGATGTTACCTGTCCTCGGTCCACTTGAATCTGCTGTGGGATGGTCTGTATGTCAAGTGTGTTGCTGATTGGTCAGTAAATAAATCACTGATTGGCCATTGGCTAGGCAGGAATTATAGGCGGGACAAGGAAAAGAATTCTGGGAAGTGGAAGGTGGAGAGAGAGACTGCCTGGAGCCGCCGCCAGGAGAAGGAAGATGTAAGGTACCAGTAAGCCATGAGCCATGTGGCAAAGTAAAGATTAATAGAAATGGGCTAAATATAAGAGTAAGAGCTAGACAGTGACAGGCCTGAGCTAATGGCCAAGCAGTTTAAATAATGTAAGAGTCTGTGTGTTTATTTTATAAGTGGGCTCTGGGACTGGCGGGACTTGGTGGCGGGAGCTGGCGAGAAATTCTCCAGCAACAAATGGCGTCCAACGTGGTGGCAAGAGTTTCCACCTAAATACTTAGAAAAAAGATTCTAAAACGGAACTAAAAACAGCTTCCTAATTGTCTCTCTCAAATGAGCGGCAGCTGCCAGTTTGAGCTACTGGCGGGTTCCTAGTGTGCACTCTCGACCTGCAATATGGTAGGAATGAGGCCTCTGCAAGTAACACATTAAGCTATGTGGTGGATTTAGCCTTTGCTAGTACAAAACAAAAAAAAAAAGAAGTTTCTGGGCTACACGCTACTTTGGTAAAAGTGTAGTCCCACTATTTCTGAGAGTTATGGCTCCCAGAGCTGGCGGAAAGCGGACCACCGCCATGTTGGGAAGCTGAAGTGGGCGGAGCCAGCAGCCACTGCGCCATTTCAGGCTTAGAAGGCTGCAGTTTAAAAGGAATAGGCTCAAGCTAATATAAAAAAATAAGCCACGTAAAGATGACTACCACACAGAGAATCTGGATTATGTTCTCTTTGATATTCGTAACTGCAGAAAAACATTTGATTGTAAAAGCTGTTGAGTTATGCCAAAATGTATATTTTAAAGGTACCTTGACTTCAAAATTTGGATATAAGGATATGTTGCTTTGGAAAAGAGTCTCTGCTCTTGTTTCCACAGAAAGCCAGAGACTATGGATTTGTTCCAGATTAAGATACATCAGGTTTGACCAGCCAAGACCCCCTGAAAGGTCTCCAATGACACCATGGCCCAGATGATTCAACATCCAGAATGGTTTCAAGTCAACTGGCTCAGACGATACAGCCTCACGGACTACTCCATGATCCTAAAATTTTCTTTCTGTCTCCAGAAGATACAGCGCCCCCCTCCAGCAGGAAGTAGTAATAGAAGCTACGCCCAAATTCCCAAATATACCAAGCTGGCTTTAGAGATGGAATTGGCTCACTCCCCCTCTAAACCCAGACATATTGCTCAAAAAAAAAAATGGTTAAGAAATTCTTGTGTCCCAAATCAGAAGAGCCCTCTGGTGTGGGACAGAGAAAAAACAATATTTTTATTTAAATCAGGTTGATTATAAATACAATCTCTTTCTAAAACAAAAAGGGGGATAGTTTAGATATGATAGGATGAAAGGGTAGATTAATGAACCTACTTTGAAAGAGTAACAACTTGTTTAAAATATTTTACATCGCTATAGATTTTAGTTTATTGATACAAGTTTAAACTTAATTTTGTTATACTATATATATAATTCTATTCTTGTTTGAGGTATTATGTTTATATAACTCATTTAAAATTATAATAGATAATTAAAAAATAGATTAATAATTAGTCATCTATGATAATCATATTTGTAGCCATGTTAGTTAAGTCTTCTAGGTATACATAGTTATATTTCAGATAGATATATAGTCTTCAAACACTTCAAAGACCTACAGAATACGGCATTTAAAATGTTTTAAAAATTTAGACTTTCTGGACAGTGAGACATGTCTGCTCCTGACAGCACCGATTTACTTCAGAGAGGAGGATGGGCATCGAAGACACTCCATATGGAGTTTATCTTCACCTTGACAAAAATAGCCATTTGGGCAAGAAACTGTTCTTGCCTGGACTGCCTGATTAACTGGACATGCAGGACCCATACAAAGGTGACCATTGAACTTTGCTTGACAAAATGGTCCTTCAGGTTCCTGCTTTGCAGAGAAAACTGCCAGACATTCTACAGGACACAGAAAAAAGTGAATAAGAGACTCTAGGCCTGTGGGCTGAAGACAGATGCCCCAAATTTACAAGAGAACTTTGAATGACTGTCCAGGCTGCCAGCTGTCTCTATCTACCCTACAAGACTCCTAAAAGTTGCTTATATCCTTCTCCATTTCTCAGGTAGTAGTATATCCTTCTGAGGCCTTTGATGTGGTTAAAGACTAGATACTTACAATTTTCCTTAGTTATAATAAAAGATAAGTTAGATATAAAACCTTAAACTTACAAATAGAAGATAGATAGGATCTCTTCTTTAATATTGTAACTGTAATTCTTGCTTGATAATTGTTTTGTTATATGTAATTTTACTATGTTAAAGTTAAAACCTTCCTTTTTAAGAAAAGAAAAGGGGAAGTGCTGTGGGATGGTCTGTATGTCAAGTGTGTTGCTGATTGGTCAGTAAATAAATCACTGATTGGCCATTGGCTAGGCAGGAAGTATAGGCGGGACAAGGAAAAGAATTCTGGGAAGTGGAAGGCGGAGAGAGAGACTGCCTGGAGCCGCCGCCAGGAGAAGGAAGATGTAAGGTACCAGTAAGCCATGAGCCATGTGGCAAAGTAAAGATTAATAGAAATGGGCTAAATATAAGAGTAAGAGCTAGACAGTGACAGGCCTGAGCTAATGGCCAAGCAGTTTAAATAATGTAAGAGTCTGTGTGTTTATTTTATAAGTGGGCTCTGGGACTGGCGGGACTTGGTGGCGGGCGCTGGAGAGAAATTCTCCAGCAACAGAATCTGTTGAGAGAGCTGAGTCCTGTGTGTGCCTAGGCCCTGCCACAGGTAGGTGGGTGTCCATAGAGGATACAGAGAGTTCCATGCCTGACAGGGTCTTGGGGAAGTTAGAGAACGGAAAGAGAAGTTTCCTGAGTGGTGCCTGGTAGTTGGTGTAGGGTAGGGTAGGGAGGTGGGAGATTAGGGGTGGGAGGTGGAGAACTGTGCAGGGGAGAGGGATTGTGACAGAGCTGGAAGTAGGTCAGAATGGTTGCCTGGTGCTGCCTAGGAGACGGTTAAGGTGGGGGCCTGAGCCCAGGGTTTGGTAGGCAAGAGGGCAGGTGAGTGCAATATTTCTTCTTTTGATGTGTCCTTGTCTCCACCTCAGGGCCCTGGCTGGCCTGCCTGTTGAGACGAGGTTGTGGAAGTCCCGGGCCCCCAGTGGTCCCTGCTTCTGGTGGTATGGGGCAGCATCCACCTGAATTCACTTCACCATGGAGGCCAAGGTTTTGGAAGGAAGCCCTTCTCTTCTCATATCTCAATATCAGACCATCGGAGCATGGGACACGGGACTCAGGCCCCCGACCCTGGAGTCTTGACCAGTGCACACAGCTGCCTGCCCTTTTGCCTTGTGTCCATCCGGGAGCAGCCTTCTGCCAGGTGGGACTTCCGTGCTGGACCTAGCGTCTCATGGAGTTGGCTGGTCGTCTCCCTTGGTGTGACACCTTCTGCTGCCCCCAGAAGGAACAGGGTCAGCCTGGGAGGCCCCTCTTGGCTGGAGCCTTGACCTGGAAGCTTGGGTCAGCAGACCCAAGGCCATCCTGGCAGTTGTACTGGTCACCCTGGTGGGTGGAATCATGTAGACAGCGGCTGGATCTCTGAAAGCTACTCTGTGTGTTTGTGTGTGTGTGTGTGTGTGTGTGTGTGTGTGTGTGTGTGTGTGTGTGTCTGTGTGTGTGTGTGTGTGTGTGTGTGTGTGTGTGTGTGTGTGTGTGTGTTTGGGGTTCTAGCGGGGCAAGGGAAGGGATGCAGCTCTGAGAAGACCCTGGTTTGGCAGCTAGGGGGCGACGCTCAGCCCTTGGTCCACAAATCCATGAGTATGTTTCTGAGGCTCCTCCCCTATAGTCCAGATTGGCATGTGGTTTGTGGAGGATTCCCTTAGGGTCTGGTGCGGGCTCTCAAGAGCTTCTATGCCCACATCCACACACTCCCCACTTGGCTCCCTCCATCACACCCTCCACCACCTGGCCCCTCTCCAGGTACCACATGATACTCTCAGGCGGGGCCTTCTGGGCTGGTAAGCGCCCAAAGCCGAGTGTCTCAGGGCAGTGTAGGGCATGGAGGAACCTGTTGAGGTTTGTAATCGCAGTCTGCCCCACGCACCCCCACTTGCTGATCAACCTGGGGTCCCGAGCAGCAGCACTAGAGCCTCATGTCTGTCCAGTCCCGGCCTACATGGTTGGCCTCCGTCTTGGAGCTTGGGAGGAGATCTCTGGCTTTTTTTAATTTTTAATTTTTTTTTTTTTTTTTTTTTTTTGCTTAGCGAAGGGCAGAGTGAGAACACCTGTCGTCCTTGACCCTTGGCATTCTTGGTGCACTGCTGCCATCACGCGGATTCAGTTTGCCGATTCCGCCACCAAGTCCCTGTGCTTCCCTGGAAATGGAGGCGGGCTGGCTAGGGAAGGGCTCCCGCCTGGGTCTCCCAGCACCAAAGAGGTTCTCCTGCCCGCTCCTTGACCCAGGAGAGCTGGAGGAGGAAGCAGGGTCCAGGTGACCAGCTCCGGGCGGGGGCCACGAGACTTGGCTTGCAGGTGGCAAGAGCACAGCCTCCCAGGTCCTGGGGCCGCCATGTCTGGCAGCAGCAGAGGACCTCTCCGCAGGGGATTGTGCAGCCTGGGCTGCATCATGGTCGTTTGGGGGAAACATCCTGTGTGCCGGCCTGCCTGCCCTTACCGTGGTACACCAGGCCACGCAGGACTGCCCATTTTTTGTCTGAGCCTCCCTAGCAGTATCCACAGCTCACTTTGAGAAACCACACAAACTCTGCCCAGCATCTCTGGGAGGTGCTCAGGGTCTCAGGTCTGTTGGTAGCCACTGTGGCCAAATGTCTGTCATCCATTTAACTTCTCCTGAAAGCCCCTCTCCTTTCTGGCTGCCAGGCCTTCTCTCTGGATTGCCTTTTGTTCCTTTGACAGGGTTTGCCCTTGAGCTGTGCTACAGGTGGAATTCAGGGACTGCAACCTGTCAGAAAAGGTTCCTGCTCCAAAGCAAAACCCCAGAATCCTACAAGTGGTCTGCGAGGTCCCTCCCCCGCCCCCCATTATCATCCTATGCAAGCTGGTTGTGTGTACCCAGTGATCCAGGAGCTCAAGGCAGTGTGGTGGCTCAAGGGGAATCCCAGTAGAAGCATCCAGACCAGGGTTTGGACTCAGGGGTGCTCACAAAGAGGTCAGGCAGAACTTAGGTACCATGGTGGCCAGGTTTCATGGTCCCTGCCTCCCCTGACAAGCCTCCTCTGTGTCATGCAGGATACATGCAGGCCGCATACTCCTTCTTGTGTTCTCCTGCCTAGCTCCCTTTGCCTTAAACCCAGGGAGAACTCCCAGGGTCAAGTTCAAAAAGCCCGTTGTCCTGCACTGCCCTGTCCAGACATCATTTCAGCAGGAGGAACACTTAAAGAAGGCTCTGATATTAACACAGGACACTATCTGTAGACCTAGAACTGCTCTGTGTGTGTGTGTGTGTGTGTGTGTGTGTGTGTGTGTGTGTGTGTATTGGGTGTTTGTGTTTTCCTGGTTTTGTTGTGGCCTAATCCTGTGAGTGTCCATAAGCAGTGCCTGAGAGGCACAGTATGTAAGAGTTATGGTGGTCAGGCCAGGGTTGAGGGAAGGACAGGTTGGCATGTAGTGGAGCATTATAAGGTTCCATCCTTCAGCTCCAGTTGTGGTGAGCACAAGGATTTCAGTGGTGCATCCTGTGTGTGGTTTGGGGCTCAGGGGTGTGCCGGGGCATGGTGGCTGAGAGCATTGTGTCAGAACCATCGGGTAGGTGGCAGGACTGTCCTTTGGAGTGGCCTGCCAGGCAGGTCTAGGAAGTCAGGGCCTCCAACCTCACTCCCTGCACCAGGAAGCTCCCCTTTTAGCCTCACCAAATGTCTCCAGGAGGCTTTGTAGAGATGGAGAGTTGGAAGACCATAGACAAGCTTGTCTCCAGGTGGCAGGGAGAGTGATTTTCTTCTAGGCTCCATCATGGAAGATGTCAGCAGTTTGGAGGAGGACCTCTGGAGACTTTCACTGCTCATTGAAGGAAGACTTCCTGTTGGGAGTGCAAAGCGTTTCCCAACTGAACATGGCCTAGCTAACCTGGATACCAGGGATGGGACTGTACATAGGAGCGATCGATAGAGAAAGACAGAGATGGAGGTGGAGGTAGAGGAGGATAGAAATATGAGCAAGAAACAGACAGAGAGACAGAGAGACAGAGAGAGAGAGAGAGAGAGAGAGAGAGAGAGAGAGAGAGAGAGAGAGAGAGAAATGGGAGGGGGAAGGAGGAGAGAGAGAAAGTGAGGCCAGAGCAAATGAGAATCTACCTGTTGGGTGTTGGATGTTCTATAGTTTGTGGGTGGTTTTCATGCAGGCTGGTGGGCAGACCCACTCTGTCTATGGACACTTTTTTCTGTTCCATTGATCTGTGCCCCTGGAGGGAATTTTGTGTAGGACACCTGGAATGTTGTGGGACATCCATAAGGACAGACAGGGTGGGTGGGTGCTGCAGGCATCCTGGAGTTAAGAGTGAGAATTGCTTCTTGTCCCTCAGCTTTAATGTTACCTGTCCTCGGTCCACTTGAATGTGTTGAGAGAGCTGAGTCCTGTGTGTGCCTAGGCCCTGCCACAGGTAGGTGGGTGTCCATAGAGGATACAGAGAGTTCCATGCCTGACAGGGTCTTGGGGAAGTTAGAGAATGGAAAGAGAAGTTTCCTGAGTGGTGCCTGGTAGTTGGTGTAGGGTAGGGTCGGAAGGTGGGAGGTTAGGGGTGGGAGGTGGAGGACTGTGCAGGGGAGAGGGATTGTGACAGAGCTGGAGGTAGGTCAGAATGGTTGCCTGGTGCTGCCTAGGAGACGGTTAAGGTGGGGGCCTGAGCCCAGGGTTTGGTAGGCAAGAGGGCAGGTGAGTGCAATATTTCTTCTTTTGATGTGTCCTTGTCTCCACCTCAGGGCCCTGGCTGGCCTGCCTGTTGAGGCGAGGTTGTGGAAGTCCTGGGCCCCCAGTGGTCCCTGCTTCTGGTGATATGGGGCAGCATCCACCTGAATTCACTTCACCATGGAGGCCAAGGTTTTGGAAGGAAGCCCTTCTCTTCTCATATCTCAATATCAGACCATCGGAGCATGGGACACGGGACTCAGGCCCCCGACCCTGGAGTCTTGACCAGTGCACACAGCTGCCTGCCCTTTTGCCTTGTGTCCATCCGGGAGCGGCCTTCTGCCAGGTGGGACTTCCGTGCTGGACCTAGCGTCTCATGGAGTTGGCTGGTCGTCTCCCTTGGTGTGACACCTTCTCCTGTGCTCTGGGTTCTGGGACATCACCACCCCACTGCCCCCAGAAGGAACAGGGTCAGCCTGAGAGGCCCCTCTTGGCTGGAGCCTTGACCTGGAAGCTTGGGTCAGCAGACCCAAGGCCATCCTGGCAGCTGTACTGGTCACCCTGGTGGGTGGAATCATGTAGACAGCGGCTGGATCTCTGAAAGCTACTCTGTGTGTTTGTGTGTGTGTGTGTGTGTGTGTGTGTGTGTGTGTGTGTGTGTGTCTGTGTGTGTGTGTGTGTGTGTGTGTGTGTGTGTGTTTGGCGTTCTAGCGGGGCAAGGGAAGGGATGCAGCTCTGAGAAGACCCTGGTTTGGCAGCTAGGGGGCGACGCTCAGCCCTTGGTCCACAAATCCATGAGTATGTTTCTGAGGCTCCTCCCCTATAGTCCAGATTGGCATGTGGTTTGTGGAGGATTCCCTTAGGGTCTGGTGCGGGCTCTCAAGAGCTTCTATGCCCACATCCACACACTCCCCACTTGGCTCCCTCCATCACACCCTCCACCACCTGGCCCCTCTCCAGGTACCACATGATACTCTCAGGCGGGGCCTTCTGGGCTGGTAAGCGCCCAAAGCCGAGTGTCTCAGGGCAGTGTAGGGCATGGAGGAACCTGTTGAGGTTTGTAATCGCAGTCTGCCCCACGCACCCCCACTTGCTGATCAACCTGGGGTCCCGAGCAGCAGCACTAGAGCCTCATGTCTGTCCAGTCCCGGCCTACATGGTTGGCCTCCGTCTTGGAGCTTGGGAGGAGATCTCTGGCTTTTTTTAATTTTTAATTTTTTTTTTTTTTTTTTTTTTTTTTTTTTTTTTTTTTTTTTTGCTTAGCGAAGGGCAGAGGGAGAACACCTGTCGTCCTTGACCCTTGGCATTCTTGGTGCACTGCTGCCATCACGCGGATTCAGTTTGCCGATTCCGCCACCAAGTCCCTGTGCTTCCCTGGAAATGGAGGCGGGCTGGCTAGGGAAGGGCTCCCGCCTGGGTCTCCCAGCACCAAAGAGGTTCTCCTGCCCGCTCCTTGACCCAGGAGAGCTGGAGGAGGAAGCAGGGTCCAGGTGACCAGCTCCGGGCGGGGGCCACGAGACTTGGCTTGCAGGTGGCAAGAGCACAGCCTCCCAGGTCCTGGGGCCGCCATGTCTGGCAGCAGCAGAGGACCTCTCCGCAGGGGATTGTGCAGCCTGGGCTGCATCATGGTCGTTTGGGGGAAACATCCTGTGTGCCGGCCTGCCTGCCCTTACCGTGGTACACCAGGCCACGCAGGACTGCCCATTTTTTGTCTGAGCCTCCGTAGCAGTATCCACAGCTCACTTTGAGAAACCACACAAACTCTGCCCAGCATCTCTGGGAGGTGCTCAGGGTCTCAGGTCTGGTGATAGCCACTGTGGCCAAATGTCTGTCATCCATTTAACTTCTCCTGAAAGCCCCTCTCCTTTCTGGCTGCCAGGCCTTCTCTCTGGATTGCCTTTTGTTCCTTTGACAGGGTTTGCCCTTGAGCTGTGCTACAGGTGGAATTCAGGGACTGCAACCTGTCAGAAAAGGTTCCTGCTCCAAAGCAAAACCCCAGAATCCTACAAGTGGTCTGCGAGGTCCCTCCCCCGCCCCCCATTATCATCCTATGCAAGCTGGTTGTGTGTACCCAGTGATCCAGGAGCTCAAGGCAGTGTGGTGGCTCAAGGGGAATCCCAGTAGAAGCATCCAGACCAGGGTTTGGACTCAGGGGTGCTCACAAAGAGGTCAGGCAGAACTTAGGTACCATGGTGGCCAGGTTTCATGGTCCCTGCCTCCCCTGACAAGCCTCCTCTGTGTCATGCAGGATACATGCAGGCCGCATACTCCTTCTTGTGTTCTCCTGCCTAGCTCCCTTTGCCTTAAACCCAGGGAGAACTCCCAGGGTCAAGTTCAAAAAGCCCATTGTCCTGCACTGCCCTGTCCAGACATCATTTCAGCAGGAGGAACACTTAAAGAAGGCTCTGATATTAACACAGGACACTATCTGTAGACCTAGAACTGCTCTGTGTGTGTGTGTGTGTGTGTGTGTGTGTGTGTGTGTGTGTGTGTATTGGGTGTTTGTGTGTTCCTGGTTTTGTTGTGGCCTAATCCTGTGACTGTCCATAAGCAGTGCCTGAGAGGCACAGTATGTAAGAGTTATGGTGGTCAGGCCAGGGTTGAGGGAAGGACAGGTTGGCATGTAGTGGAGCATTATAAGGTTCCATCCTTCAGCTCCAGTTGTGGTGAGCACAAGGATTTCAGTGGTGCATCCTGTGTGTGGTTTGGGGCTCAGGGGTGTGCCGGGGCATGGTGGCTGAGAGCATTGTGTCAGAACCATCGGGTAGGTGGCAGGACTGTCCTTTGGAGTGGCCTGCCAGGCAGGTCTAGGAAGTCAGGGCCTCCAACCTCACTCCCTGCACCAGGAAGCTCCCCTTTTAGCCTCACCAAATGTCTCCAGGAGGCTTTGTAGAGATGGAGAGTTGGAAGACCATAGACAAGCTTGTCTCCAGGTGGCAGGGAGAGTGATTTTCTTCTAGGCTCCATCATGGAAGATGTCAGCAGTTTGGAGGAGGACCTCTGGAGACTTTCACTGCTCATTGAAGGAAGACTTCCTGTTGGGAGTGCAAAGCGTTTCCCAACTGAACATGGCCTAGCTAACCTGGATACCAGGGATGGGACTGTACATAGGAGCGATCGATAGAGAAAGACAGAGATGGAGGTGGAGGTAGAGGAGGATAGAAATATGAGCAAGAGACAGACAGAGAGAGAGAGAGAGAGAGAGAGAGAGAGAGAGAGAGAGAGAGAGAGAGAAATGGGAGGGGGAAGGAGGAGAGAGAGAAAGTGAGGCCAGAGCAAATGAGAATCTACCTGTTGGGTGTTGGGTGTTCTACAGTTTGTGGGTGGTTTTCATGCAGGCTGGTGGGCAGACCCACTCTGTCTATGGACACTTTTTTCTGTTCCATGGATCTGTGCCCCTGGAGGGAATTTTGTGTAGGACACCTGGAATGTTGTGGGACATCCATAAGGACAGACAGGGTGGGTGGGTGCTGCAGGCATCCTGGAGTTAAGAGTGAGAATTGCTTCTTGTCCCTCAGCTTTAATGTTACCTGTCCTCGGTCCACTTGAATCTGTTGAGAGAGCTGAGTCCTGTGTGTGCCTAGGCCCTGCCACAGGTAGGTGGGTGTCCATAGAGGATACAGAGAGTTCCATGCCTGACAGGGTCTTGGGGAAGTTAGAGAATGGAAAGAGAAGTTTCCTGAGTGGTGCCTGGTAGTTGGTGTAGGGTAGGGTCGGGAGGTGGGAGGTTAGGGGTGGGAGGTGGAGGACTGTGCAGGGGAGAGGGATTGTGACAGAGCTGGAAGTAGGTCAGAATGGTTGCCTGGTGCTGCCTAGGAGACGGTTAAGGTTGGGGCCTGAGCCCAGGGTTTGGTAGGCAAGAGGGCAGGTGAGTGCAATATTTCTTCTTTTGATGTGTCCTTGTCTCCACCTCAGGGCCCTGGCTGGCCTGCCTGTTGAGGCGAGGTTGTGGAAGTCCTGGGCCCCCAGTGGTCCCTGCTTCTGGTGATATGGGGCAGCATCCACCTGAATTCACTTCACCATGGAGGCCAAGGTTTTGGAAGGAAGCCCTTCTCTTCTCGTATCTCAATATTAGACCATCGGAGCATGGGACACGGGACTCAGGCCCCCGACCCTGGAGTCTTGACCAGTGCACACAGCTGCCTGCCCTTTTGCCTTGTGTCCATCCGGGAGCGGCCTTCTGCCAGGTGGGACTTCCGTGCTGGACCTAGCTTCTCATGGAGGTGGGTGGTCGTCTCACTTGGTTTGAAATCTTCCCGTGTGCTCAGGGTTCTGGGTCACCACCAAGGCACTGCCCTAGCAGGACCAGAGTCAGCCTGGGAGGCCTCTTTTCGGGTGGCCGGCTTGACCTGGAAGGGTGGTCCAGAAGACCCAAGGCCATCCTGGCAGCTGTACTGGTCACCCTGGTGGGTGGATTCATGTAGAAAACTGCTGGAACTCTGAAAGCTGCCTTGTGTGTGTGTGTGTGTGTGTGTGTGTGTGTGTGTGTGTGTGTGTGTCTGTGTCTTTGTGTGTGTGTGTGTGTGTGTGTGTGTGTATATCTGGATTATTGTGGCCTTGTGTCACGGACTGGCCCATCGGGGGTATCACGACCGTATGGGAACCAGGGTTAGAGGTTGAAGGACAACTTTCAAGAGTCAGTTCTGTCCTTCCACCCTGGGACTTGGTGCTTACACTGTGGTTTTGGGGCTAGCACAGCAAACTCCTTTACTTGCTAAGCTTTTTGTTGCCTTGTGTTTCTTCATTTTTGTCAGTGTTATGGTTTGTGGGGGTCAGGGGTTTTCAAGAGGGGACATACAGGTCAGGGATCATTTCTGAATTTAGTAATATTTTAAAAGTCCATCCCAAAGGTAAATAACTTAGCATCCTTGGTGTAGTAGACGAATGGAATTAAAGACTCCAATTTTCAGTCAAGGATCAAGTCTCCTTTAGATTAATTTTTATGCAGTGTTATTCTAAGTAAAGTTTCCCCTGGGAACAAGTTAGAATTCTCTACTGCAGACCTACCCAGCAGTTTACATTTGAAAATCATTCTTCAGGGATTCATGTACATACTCAGTATTAAAGTACTGATATCTAATTGTTATAGAATGATAGTTACTGAGGTCACTTAATGGAGAAAAGGGGTACCATAATTGTGACTTTCATTGTGGCTGATCATCTTTTAAAGGATAAAAACTGCTAAACCTGACTTGTAAACCCAAATACCATTGTTTAGAATAATTGTTACCAATGATAGAAGGCACCATAAGTTGGTATAAATTCTTTTCGTTTTTGTTTATACAGAAAATATTTATACAAAGATCAAGATCGTTAACCATAAAAAGTTCACATTTTAAGTGTAAGTTGATCATTAGATCATTTGCTAGGATCCATGTAAGGGTGATGGGAAGTTTGGGGAAGAGTTTCTTTGTAAAAACCACAAGGCGGTGCTTAGGGCTGGTGGTGGGACTTGAGGGCCTATGAGATTAGGGGGCTCTGAGAACTGCAGAGAGCAGGAAGAGAATGAGTGTGAGGTCCAAGGGAGCTGATGGTTGGAATGCTTGGCCCATTGCAACTGGGCAACTTTCTCCATAAACTGGCCAAGAACGATGGTCCTCTTAAACCTTACCTAAGCTGGTTTATAAGAAAAAGACTTCATACTGAGAGGTAAAGAGGAGCCAGGGAGTCTAGGGATGACTTTGTCCTGACACTAAAAGGTACAGGTGGGAGAATAATAGACTTCTGCCTCCATCCACAGAGCAGTAATAAACAATGCCTGCCAATGCTGGGAGTTAGGCTGTTAGAACAGAGAGCTCTATAATGCTTCCTAAGGGGACTAACTATTCTGAAGCAAGAATGAGAAGACTCAAACACAAGGATCTATTAAAATGTAGATCTTGCTGACAAGCAATCAAGAGAAGATTAGTCACAATAGTGCTGGTAGAAAGTGAAAACAATGGATAGTTCCTCTTTACAAACAAGAGCATCAAGCAGCTGAGAAAACCCCTCTTGATGTTAGGAGAAAACCTCAAAGACCATCCCTGCCTTAGAAAGCATCTGATTGAATTTCACTCTGGGGCTCCTGGTTTCAGAGTCAGCACTCAGACCATGACAGAAAAGACTAGATAGAACGGTATGGTGGGAGAAGATGTGACAGACGTGTTCCGGGCTTAACATATCAGAAAGCAGAAAGGGGACCAGAATCTGGGTAGGCTCTATTCTTCAAAACCCACCTCTAGTGATCTATATCCACCAGCTAGGAGACCCTATCTTCCAAATATTCCACAGCCTCCCAAACAGCAGTACTATATGGGAAACAAGTTCTTAAACATATGAACTTGTCGGAAGCAACTTACATCCAAGTCGCAGCATTCACATTTATTTATATCAGTGTGGATGCATACATATTTATTCTATATTTTGTGTTATCATTCAATATGTCTATATTCATTTTATTGTGTATATTGCTGCAATTTCATAGGGACTTTTTTTCTTCCTTTGGCATACCTCCATCCTTGTAGGTGTGTGTGTTGGGGGGTCAATATTTTGGAGAATAGTATGTCAATGTTTGGCATGGTAAGGTGTTGTCACACCATTTCTAAAGTGGCATTCTTATTTTGCATTTCTATTAGAAATGGTTGTGTGTCCCTGTTGCTATGTGTCTTAACAAGCAACTGATACAATTTTTTAAAAAAGATGACCATTTCTTTTCATTTTTGTGTCCTAGTACTGGAATTCAAGACCAGACGCTTGTATATGCCAGATATACTGTCTGATTTTTGGTTTTGTTTGTCAAGTTGGGAAGAAGGAACATTTGTTTAAGAACTGCCTTTATTAGCTAGCCTTTGGGCATGTGTGTGGGACATCTTCTTGACTGCTGATTGATAGAGGAAAGGTCTAGCCCACTGTGAGTGGTCCCTTGCTTAGGGAGGTGGACATAGGCTATATAAGAAAGGTAGCATAGTAAGGCAGAGCAGAAGCTAGCAAGCAACATTCATTCATATTCTCTGCTTCAGATTCGGCCTCCAGATTTCTGTCCTCAAATTCCTGCCTTGACTTCCTTCCACAGTGGACTGTCACCTGTAAGCCAAATAAACCCTTTCCCAGAATTGTTTTGGTCTGTGCTTTGTCACAGCAGTAGAGAAACAAGCTACCACACCAGGGAACCATTTTGCCACTGTTCTCTTGGCTCTGCATTGACATTTTGTTTTCTTGTTATACATTTTATTCTTTAAATCAATATTTAAATTTATACTTTGATCATGATTTTCCCATCCCACAACTCCTTCCAAATCCTCTACCCTTCCCTACCCATCCAACTTTAAGTTCTTTCTCAAAACAAACAAACAAATAAATAAACAAAAACCAATTCTTAGAAAGTATGTAGTTATACTTGGTTTCAATTTTATGGCTTTATTTTGAGAAGATACTAATTTTAGATTGCCACTTTTTCTAACATACTGTATTTTATCATCATTATTTCCACAAGTATCTTATTTTTAAACTTTTGTTTCAGTAGAGCTAAAGCTTATCAGAAATTTGCTCTTATTTATAAATCCCTTTAATTTGTTAAATGAGTCCTCTTTACGTACTTTAAGAAGGAATTGCGTTTTAATGAGAGACAGAAAGTGAGTGGATTAGGATGGGATGGAGGTTGGGAGAAAAATGGGAGAAGAAGAGGGTGGGGAAATCTTAATCAGGATATATTATATGAAAAAATGGTTTCAATAAAATAAAGGATGAAAAAAGGAAAAAAAAAAAGACAACACACACAGATGGGCTGAAACACTGAAGAGGTGATGTTCCTAAAATGAATCCTAATCACTTTATCGTCTGTCTCCAGTACTGTATGGATTCTTAAAAATGGATTGTAGTTGTAAGTTGGCCTTTCCCAGTGGATCCTTCAACATTTAACTACTTCAGAGAAGAAAACAGAGGTACTTGTCTGAAACTGAAGGTCCCTTAGGAAGCCTGAGTTCAAAGTGATTGCTACTGTGATGGCGCTGACATGTGGAACTGCAGATAGGGAAACTTCCCTCGCTCCTCCCTTCCTGCTCTTGCCCCCTCACCTGGCCTTTCTGTCCTCATGATGTATCCCAGAATGTTACAGAGCAGCAAGGCAGCCCTACAGCAGCACCGGATTGGGAGGTCAAGTCTCCTATCCTCCAAGTCTATGTGTCAAATAATCTTCTGCTCAAGTAGGTTTCTGTGTCTGTTTGTTCTTTTGGGGATGCTTTCCCCTTTGTTTGTTGGTCCTATTCTGATGTGTTAGTTGTTTTATTTTAGTTTTTTATATTTCATTTTATTATTATCCCCTAGATGTCTGTTTTCTAATGAGAGACAAAAAGTGGGTGGATTGAATGAGAAAGAGGTGGGAAGAAACTGGGAGGATTATGTAGACGAATTTCTAAAGGGTCTTATTAAAAAAGAACAGGGAGCCAAATATAGGGGTGAAAGCCTCAGAGATCAGAGAAATAGTGAGAGCCACCAACCACCTTACCTCACCAGCTCTGTAGCTTCCAAAATGCCATGACTTCCTGTCTACCCAGGCTTTTATTGCCCTGCTCTTCTGACCTCTCATTGACTCTTAGCCCAGCTAGCTCACTTGCTTGTTACTACCTACGTGTACAGACCTCCAGGGTCTCTATGGTTGGTACTGGAATTAAAGATGTGAGCCACCACGCTTGTATCTGTTCCCTAGCGTGACCTTGAACACACAGAGACCCTGCCTGCCAAGTGAACGGATTAAGGGCGTGTGCTACCACTGCCTGACTTTTGTGTTTACTTAAAATGGCTTGCTGTTTCCTGTGATCTCCAGGCAAACTTTATTAACATGCAAATAAAATATCACCACATTTCAGCACAAATAAAATATCATGACAGGATTAGAGGGAGGAGAAACATTAATCAGGATATATTATGTGAGAAAAAGATTCAATTTCAATAAATGGGAAATATATACATATATTTATGGGGAAAAAGAAGGATATTCTTTGGATTCATGTATATCTAAAAATATGTGGCTTTCTATTTAAGCAACACTTGCAACATATTGTGTTTTAAAGATTGCCTTGTTCATTCATGATTAGTGCTTCTAGATGAAGATTTGAGGTTAATATGATCTCCTTCTACATGTATGATTTTGGTCGGTTTCAATATATATCTTTTTGTGCCTTGTAAATCCATAAATTTATTGTTCAATATCATTTTTCATAGCATGCCATGTGTTTTTTGATCAAGTGTTTTAAAACATCAAATAAATCATATATCCTTTGATCCAATTTGATATTCGGTTCAAATAATCAAACATGTTGAAACTAAGGAAACTGTCTAACACAGATTTGAGTAATTTTTGTTCCATTTTGCCCTGTCCCTTTTTCTGGAAAATCAATATGTATTGGATCTCCTATTTCTATCTTACAACATTAAGTTCCTATGTCTTTTATATTTTTCTTTCATTTTTATATTGCTTTTCTCCAACCAATCTCCCCTTTCTCCTTCTCTCTTTCTATAATCCAATCTACCTCTCATGATCTTAGTTATGTCTTTTCTCCTTTATGCTATCTTCGTTAATATCTGTTTCTGTTTGTCTGTCTCCTTTTCATTTTTTCCTGAGCTCTCTGATATCATTTCAAAATTTTCTATTGTTTTAACATTTCTTGAGCAATTTAATTTTGTTCTGAGTGTGTGTGTGTGTGTGTGTGTATGTGTGTGTGTGCAATTTATGTCAATGCATTTTCCCCATGAACTTTTAAAAATTATTAGCAATGTGTTTGGTCATTATTTGACTTTATTGCAGTGCAATTTGTTTCTTTGAGTAGGTCCTATCCATCATGCTATTTATTTCCCCCTTTCTTGCCTTTGCTTCCACTTGTAGCATATGTGCATATGCATTGGTTCCGTTTAAATTCTTTAGAGTAGCTCGTCCTAGACCAGTTATCTGTGTGAATACACAGGGTACAGAGGCCAGGATAGAGCTCTAAGCCAGCAGAATTCTCTGGACTCAGAGTGAAGACCTATAGAGTATGGTGATATTTTATTTGTATTAAAATGTTATTTGTATGTTAATAAATAAAGTTGCCCGGGGGTCAGAGCTATTAGCAAGCCATAGGAAAGCAGGGCAGTGGTGGTGTATACTTGTAATCCCAGCACTTGGTATGCAGAGCTGGGTAAGTCTCTGTGTGTTCAGGGACACAGCCATTATTGGACACACATGCCTTTAATCTCAATACCAAGCAAGGAAAACCTGGAGGCCTATACAGACAGGCCATGACGAGGCGGTCATGTGGTTGGGTTTACAACCAATGAGAAGGCAGAACAGGAACACTATATAAAGACATTAACACAGGGGTAGTGAGTTCGGAGAGGTAGGACCACTGCAGGAGGAAGGGTAAGGTTTTAGCTCTTAGCTCTGACCTCTTGGCTTTCTTCTTTGCATTGGTTCTGTGTTTCTTATTTAATAAGAAGGTTGGTTGCATCTACATTTGGCGCCCAACGTGACAAGAATCCATTAAAAACCGCTTGGCTTGGCTTGGCGGCAGGTCCGGTTTCCGGCCTGGGCGGCCCGGCTGCCTAGCTCGGGCCCAGGCCTGACTGACCCGCAGCTGGAGCTACTTGCAACTGCTACAAACAACTCAGGCCTGCCCTGCCGAATAGGGCCCATACCCGTAAAGCCAAGGCTTGACTCGGCTCAAGCGGCTACTCTTTCTTTCTCTCTCTCTCTCTCTTTCTCTCTCTCTCTGGATTCACACCTCGAACACCAGGAAGCTGTTTTGAAATTCCCTGGGATTCTACTGTTCTACCCAGACTTGGTAAGTCAATTAACATATCTATTTAAAAGAGAATTTTTTCTCTACATTAAAAAAAATGGGCTTTATGTGTGCACTGGAAGAAAATTGGACTTTGTTCGAAATTTTAGGCACTCTGACAATGGAACAACTATATGAAAAGGTTAATATTGATCGAATTATTCAGTTTATTACTTTTCTTATCCTCATTTTACTATTTAAAAAGATAGTCAATTTAACTGCCAGGATAACAGTCTTAGAAAAACCTATTAAACTGGTAAAAATGAATTATAGAGAAATTCAAACTCAGACAGAAGAAATAAACAGTGAAGTTGTTTCAAAATTGGATCATAAGGTTACAGAAAGAAAGCCAGTTTTCACATAATCACCCTTAATTTATCCGGTAGCGGTACAGCAGCTACCTGATGAAGAGAATGAACAAAATACTTGGGCTCCAATTAAAATGTTAGACTTATGAAGATTTAAGGAGGCAATAGCATCTTATGGCATGCACTCCCCATATGTAAAGCAAATGTTAAACAACTGGTCAACTAGTAATAGGATTATACCAAAGGACTGGCGGGAATTGGCACAGGCTGTTCTTGAACCTGGACAACATCTCCAGTGGAAAATGTGGTTCAATAATGAGGCTAAAAATATAGAAAAACAATGGAGGGATAGCGGAATACAAGTCTGTCAGGATCAGCTTATTGGAGAAGGCCAATATGCTTCAGTAGAAACACAAAGTTTATATGATGTCCATAGAACACCCTAGTTCTATGTTGAACGGCAGGTTTGAATGCATGGGACAGAGTTGAAGAACCAGGAAAAAAAACTGAGTCCTTTACAAAGGTTATACAGGGCCCAAAAGAATCTTTCACAGATTTCTTACAAAGATTGACTTCAGCAGTACAGAAAATGGTCCCGAATTCAGAGGCTAGTCAGATAATAATTGAATCTTTGGCCTTTGAGAATGCAAATGCAGCATGCAAAGGATAATCAGGCCGTTAAAGGCAAGATCTGCACCTTTGGAAGATTGGATTAGAGATACAGTTAATGTTGAGGCTTATGACCATGATGATATGTGGGTAGGAAAAGCAATTTCAAAAGGTTTGAGCAATGTTAGATGTTTTGGATGTGGAAAGCAAGGACATTTGAAAAGGGACTGTAAACAGGTCATTCCTAGAAATAATGTTTCCTCAAGGAACACTGGCAACATAATGCCCCTTCCTTCTGGAGTATGCAGAAGGTGTGGTAAGGGAAAACACTGGACCAACAAATGTAGATCAACAAGGGACAGACAGGGTAATCCTCTGCCTCGAGCTTCGGGAAACTCCCAGAGGGGCCTCAGGCAGGCCCCCACAGTAAATCCAGTTCAAACCTTTCTTGCAGTTGTAGAGGAAACCCCTACTCAAAGCAACTAAATAACCAAATGTCTATAGGAATAAATCATGTTAGTCGAGATGATGAAACAGAGAAAATAGGGAATTCAGGAAGAAACATAAAGAAAATTTTTTGGCAAACTTCTATTAATGAACAAAGACCAAAACTAACAATAAAAATAAATGGTGTTTTGTTGTCTGGTCTGGTAGACACAGGTGCTGACATTACCATAATTGCACCAGAATTTTGGCATCCAACTTGGCCTCTTCAGGAGGTAAACGTTCAACTGTTAGGAATTGGGACATTATCTCGAGTGAGACAAAGTGCAAGATGGCTTGAATGTATAGGTCCAGAAGGACAGAAAGGAAAATTAAAACCATATATGGCTAACATAGCTATGAACCTGTGGGGTCGAGATTTGTTACAACAATGCAATACTCAGATTAATATCCCTCCAATCTCAGAAACAAATCATAAATTAGTACATGTTTCTGAGAGAAATATTAAAAGATATTATTCTAATGAGTGCTCACCAGCCATCCACGTCATACAAGAACAGGGCACAACTGATAATTTTCCAAAAACACCAACAGCTCTACCTTTAAAATGGTCAACAGATAAGCCTGTATGGGTTCAGCAATGGCCTTTAACAACAGAGAAACTCCAGGCTTTACAAGAGCTGGTGGAAGAACAGTTAAATGCTCATCATATTGAAGAATCAACCAGCCCTTGGAATTCTCCTGTATTTGTTGTTAAAAAGAAATCTGGTAAATGGAGAATGGTAACAGACCTTAGAGCAATTAACAAAGTAATTCAGCCAATGGGCTCTTTACAATCTGGAATTCCTTTGCCTACTCTGTTACCAAAAGGATGGCCTCTCATAGTTATTGATTTAAAAGACTTTCTTTTCAATACCGTTACAAGAAAAAGACAGAGAAAGATTTGCTTTCACAGTGCCTACTTATAATAATTCTCAACTGGTTAAAAGATTTCAATGGAGGGTTCTCCCACAGGGAATGTTGAATAGCCCAACTTTGTGCCAATATTTTGTAAAACAGCCATTAGAAGTGGTACGTAAAAAATTTCCTAAATCTATAATTTATCATTATATGGATGATATTTTATTAGCTGACTCAAATGCAGATACTTTAGAAAGAATGTTTGAAGAAGTAAAGAAAATTTTGCCTTGCTGGGGTTTACAAATTGCCCCTGAAAAGATACAAAGAGGAGATTCTATTAATTATTTAGGATATAAAATAGAACTTCAAAAAATTAGACCTCAAAAGGTGCAAATTAGGAGAGATAGACTACAGACTCTTAATGACTTTCAAAGATTATTTGGAGACATTTCTCATCTAAGAACTATTGTTGGGGTAAAAAATGATGAACTGAATAATTTGTTTAAAACCTTAGAAGGTGATAAGGACTTGAACAGTCCAAGAGAATTATCACCTGAAGCTGAGAAAGAATTGGCCTTGGTAGAAAAGAAAGTACATGAAGGGCACGTAGATCGTATTGATCCAAAGCTGGATTGCATTTTGGTTATTTTACCTTCTAGGCATTCTCCAACAGGAATATTAATGCAAAGGGAAGATATTATATTAGAATGGATATTTTTACCAAATAAACCAAATAAAAAATTAAAAACTTATGTAGAAAAAATCTCTGACTCGATTTGGAAAGGAAAATTGAGACTTCGTCAGTTAGCAGGAATAGACCCAGCAGAAATTGTTGTACCTTTAACTAAGGAGGATATTGAAAAATTATGGATAGAAAATGAAGCTTGGCAAAAAGCTTGTAGTAATTTTTTGGGAGAAATTAACAGCAAATATCCCAAAAGCAATAGAATTGATCTTATAAAGAGAGCTGATTGGATCTTGCCTCGAATTGTGAGGAAAAAACCCATATCTGGAGTTCGTACATTTTATACAGATGCCAACAAACAAGGAAAGGCAGGTTACAAATCAGAAAATTTAAGTAAAGTGGTTCAAAGTCCTTATAATTCAGTTCAAAAATCAGAATTGTATGCTATTCTGTTGGTATTAATGGATTTTTCAGAACCTCTCAATGTAGTAACTGACTCTCAGTATGCTGAAAGAGTAGTATTACATATTGAGACTGCAGAATTTATCCACGATACTTCAGAATTAACTTTATTATTTATTCAATTACAAGATACAATCAGAAAAAGGAGTCATCCTTTATATATAACTCACATCCGATCCCATACTGGTCTGCCAGGCCCTCTAGCACAAGGCAATGATGAGATTGATAAATTATTGATAGGAAATGTGCTGGAGGCCTCAGAATTTCATAAAAAACATCATGTCAATAGTAAAGGTTTAAAAAAGGATTTTTCCATAACCTGGCAACAAGCCAAAGAAATAGTAAAGAAATGTCCTACTTGTTCCTTCTACAATCAAACGCCATTACCAGCAGGATGTAACCCAAAGGGTACTCAGAGGAATGAAATCTGGCAGATGGACGTGTTTCACTTTGCAGAATTTGGAAAATTGAAATATGTACACCACAATATTGATACTTATTCAGGATTTCAATGGGCAACTGCTTTGAGTTCTGAAAAAGCTGATTCTGTAATCACTCATTTGCTAGAAGTTATGGCCATTATGGGTATACCTGCACAAATCAAAACTGATAATGCTCCATCATATGTCTCTGTTAAAATGAAACAGTTTTTTGCTTATTATAATATAAACCATATTACAGGTATACCACATAATCCTACAGGTCAAGCAGTTATAGAAAGATCAAACAGAACTCTAAAGGATATGCTAAATAAACAGAAAGGAGTAACAAAAACCCCCAGAAATAGACTACATAATGCTCTATTAACTTTGAATTTTCTCAATGCCAATGAGAAAGGAACAACAGCTGCAGAGAGACATTGGATAATAGAAAAAACTACAGAATTAAATCAACCTATATACTTTAAGGATGTGCTGACCTCAGAATGGAAACCAGGATATGTATTACATTGGGGACAAGGTTTTGCTTTTATTTCTACAGGAGAAGATAAGCTGTGGGTACCATCAAAATTGATAAAGGTTTGATTTGAACAAGAGAGACCTCTTAATTAGAGGAGGTGATAGTTCATCAACTATCATGAACATCCAATTTAAACTAACTTACACCAGTAACATATATCTTTTCATTTAATCAGATAGTAACATGCCAAAAAGGAACATCCCCAAAAAACCTTGGGGAAAGGTTTTTGTTTTTGTCTTTTAGGAGAATGAAGGTTAAGGAATTTGAAGAACACTGGACAAATGAGACAACTGAAGAAAAGGGACAAATCGTCTATTTTAAGAAACAGAGTGAAATGGCGATGGGTATGTTATCTAAAAAATTTTATGTCTTCCTAAATGTTTGTTTCTGCTTTTCTTTAAAGATTTAACACTATTTAACTTCTAATAGTCCCAGTTCAATTAAAATTTAAAGCTGACTTTGGAGTTGGAGAATGGCTCGCTCCTTCTTTAAACTCAAGCATGTTGTTAAAAGGAAAATGCAAACTCCCTGTATCATGCCAGAGGAAAAGAGCCATCTTCTGCTATGGGACAGGAGAAAAGCCAAATTAATTAAGGGACTATTCTATTACTAATCTCAACTCTTTGATTCTATTCTGATTTTTAAACTTTTCTTAAAGTATGAAATTTATATCAAAATTTACAAGATTAATATATATATAGATATATACACATTTTAAACTTTGTTAAGATATGAATGGTCATATAGAGTACTAACTAATTCTAAAAAGCCGCATATATAGTCTTTGTTTTCGAGTCTCTTATCAGTTTTTTGCAGGAAATCACGGTCAGGCCTAACATCAACTGAAGTCTCCAGGAAGAAGATGGGGCCCCACAACAACAACAATTCCACGTGGACAATAATAACATCACTAAGCTGACAAACATCATCTACAGATCAGCTTTGAACTACAAAGTGCTCAGAGCAATTTTGAGAGAGCTAGCTGAGATGATCCAGTCTCAAAGACTACTTGAATAAGGATTTGAGATAAACCCTGAACTTTGGCATTATACACAGACTGGATAACGAAGGATATAGTTACCTTTCCTAGAATTTGACAATTAACCTAAAATTTTTCTTTCAGGATAAGGATAACTTCGCCCATACCCAGCAGGAAGCAATTTCAAGAATACGACGCCCACATTCCTAAGGAGGTGGTGTGGGGTGGTTGGTTTTTTTGGTCTTTTAGGTCTTTTAATGGGTTTTGGGTCTGGGATAATTTTCATTGATTAGGGGGGTTGGTTACAAGTTGTTGTAAAGGGTGAGGAAAAGGGCTAAGCAAAGGAGATTAGATTTAAGGATCTTATTAAAAAAAGAGAGAGAAAGAAAGAAAAAAAATGTAAATACTTTACATTGGATTGGATTGTTTTATATTGTATACAAATTATATATATTGAAATTGATATTATTAGAAAATGCTATATGTATATTTCTAATTGTACCGTTCATTTAACAATGTAATGGAATTTTCTAATCCTTGAATGTTGTTATTACCAACTATTAGGATATAAAGAAATGAAAGTTAGTAGTTAGACATTATAATAGAACTTGTAGTTATATTAGGTATGTTTTCAAGATTGAGTAGATATATTTTAGATAGACAGGTTATCTTCAAACCCTTCAGAGATCTACAGAATATGGCATTTAAAATGTTTTAGTAACTTAGAAAATTTTTCTTTTTTGTTATGTCTATGAGACATGTCGGCTCCTGACAGTACCAATCTACTTCAGAGAAAATATGGGCATTGAAAAAACTGTAATTGGAGTTAACTTTCATTGTAGCAAAAGTTAGCCACTGGACAACAAAGTATCCTCGAATCAACTGCTGACGAACAGGACAGACAAGACACGAAACAAAGGACTACTGATTCTTGTCAAAACAAGTGTGGTTATGGCTTTATCAAAAGGCATCTTCTGAGGCCAGGACAATATGGCACCATCCCTGAAGTGGCCTTCATAATCCGGGAAAGGTACAGTGCCCTTTTCTTCGAAGGCAGCTGAACAGGCAATGGGCCGATGGCTTCTGATGTGCAATGGGGAGGTAGCTGAAACAGTTATTCTTGAAGAGTAATTAAGCTCACACCTCTCAACAGAAGAATGGCATTTAATAGAGGGATGTGGAGAAGAACGGGATGCTGAAATGAAGCCACATACACACATAGCCAAGAAGAATGGACAGCTGAATTAAAAAAACATCAACAATTTCCAGAATTTAAAATCCTGAATCATGACATGAAACTAGTGGAATTCAGGTATTTCTGGTATATAGACTGCTCTCACCCAATGTGAGGTTGAACTGTTGACCTTGTGTACATTCTACTTCACAAATGAGTCTGTCAGATACGCTAAGCCTATAGGCTGAAGATGATGCCCCAACACTGCGGAGAAACCTCAGATGATTGTCCAGGCAGCTGGCTGTTTCTGTCAACTCACAAGTTTTTGGAAGTTGCTTGCATATACTTCCTGTTTTTATTTTTTTTGTTAGCTAATACTATTTTCTTCTTGGGTCTCTGAGGGAGTTGAAGATTAGTTAGTTATAGTTGACGATTAATTAGGATAGAAAGTGAATTAGATACAATAGAATAGATAATGGAATTATTTTCTCTGAATTTGTCAAATACAAATGAACTAGACATTGTTTAGGTATTTATTACTTGTATATATTGTATATAGTTATTGTACTTTTGTATATAGTTTTTCTTATGTTAGTTATAAGCTTTTTCTTTTTTCCTTTTTATTAAAATAGAAAAGGGGAAATATGGTGATATTTTATTTGTATTAAAATGTTATTTGTATGTTAATAAATAAAGTTGCCCGGGGGTCAGAGCTATTAGCAAGCCATAGGAAAGCAGGGCAGTGGTGGTGTATACTTGTAATCCCAGCACTTGGTATGCAGAGCTGGGTAAGTCTCTGTGTGTTCAGGGACACAGCCATTATTGGACACACATGCCTTTAATCTCAATACCAAGCAAGGAAAACCTGGAGGCCTATACAGACAGGCCGTGACGAGGCGGTCATGTGGTTGGGTTTACAACCAATGAGAAGGCAGAACAGGAACACTATATAAAGACATTAACACAGGGGTAGTGAGTTCGGAGAGGTAGGACCACTGCAGGAGGAAGGGTAAGGTTTTAGCTCTTAGCTCTGACCTCTTGGCTTTCTTCTTTGCATTGGTTCTGTGTTTCTTATTTAATAAGAAGGTTGGTTGCATCTACAATAGAGTACCAGCCTTTTGTGTCAGGGTGTGTGCTTAACTGCCTTCTAGTACATAGCATCTTTCTCCTCTTTCTTGTCTATTTCTTGTCTCTCTATATTGAAGAGACTGGAAAGTTGGAAGAGCTGCTGCAAGCCGCAAAAATACATGAAGAAGGATTTCAGCTGATTATGACAAGCTAATACCTGGAAGAAGCCAAGGGCCTTCCAGAGGTCAAGCTGAGGCTCAAGGAGTCTTGGTGATACTGGCTTTTGATTGTAAGCCATTTCCTGCTATAAATTTCTCGTGTGCTATTGTAGCTTTTCCATCATTCTTTGGGCACAATTTCCCCTCTATTAAAGGGATATTTAGATAACCTTCTGGGCAGTAACAGCCAGGATTCCTAATTTCAGGCCTTTCTGTAATTATTATCATAAGCAGCATCTGGCCAGGACCATCCCCAGATGGATGAAAATATCTTATCCGAGATACCTCTGTACTCTTTAAGAACAGAATTAAGCATCTAGACTATCTGTTTGAGAAGGCCTGGCAGATGTGCTAATTAAGTTTAACCTTCTCCTTTCCAAAATCTTACCTCTAGTTTTAGATCCACCCTTAAGAATTAACTCAGAACTAAGGGGTTCCAACTTACAGGTACATGTAGCTGTGATGAAAGTTGCCTAGTCAAGTTGCCTAGCGACCGAGCATGCTTGCCAGAAACTGTGGGAGCAGAGATATCTTGGAGAGATAAGGGTCAAAGGGATAAAAGGGCAGTTTTATTTTCAGAGAAGGACTAGATTTAAAAGAGAAAAGAGAATGGAAGAACTAGATGGGTAAGAACTGGAGAGGAACAAATTGAGATGGGAAAGAACTGGATTGAAGGGCTAGAAGAGAGTAATAGAGGAACGAGATGGAAGATGAGGAAGAGCCAGATGGGGAAGAACAAGATGAGGAGGAACAAGATGAGAAAGAAGGAGATGGGAGAGGAGCTGAAATGGGGAAGAACTAGATGGATGAGGACCTAGATGGGGCGGAACTAAGATGAGAGAATTAAGAGAGAGCTTAGAGGTCAGCAGGTAAATGTAGAGAGAAATCAGGCAAGAAAGGAGCTAGGCATGAGAGCAGAACTGAAGCTGTGTAGACAGAATTTTATCCCAGAGGAATAAGGTAGACAGACAAAAGAGCTCGATGTACTTAGATTCTTTGCCCCAAAATAATTCTCGCCATTCATAGCTTCTCTTATGGGCCCCTGGGAAGACGATTATTAAGGCTGGTCCTTAGTAATATTCAAGAAAAAGCATTTCCAATCTCGTTGACATTTTGTTAATAAGACAGGAGACATACAAAGTAAACAGAAAGCAGAAGTATTTAATTTTTTTTAGTATTGACTGAAATGTTTAGCTTTTAGAGAGGCAACATTCAAATTCTCACCTAACTATTCTACTTCAGTGAATCAGCCATTTGAAACAACTCTCTCCCTCTCTCACTCACTCTCTTCAGGAATACTGTCATCTGCTTTAAGCTTTCCATCTCTTTAGAAATTCTCTCTTCACTATTTCATAATCTCAGCTACTCTCTGATATTTATTAAACTTAGGAAGTCTTCACTGGATGTGTTGCATACTCTAGACTTGTTATGGACAAGGTGTAGATAGCAATCTATTTGTCCTTTTGTCTATGCTTGTTCTCTGGAGCCAGAGATATCTATATATCTTCTCTTGTTGCAGGATATTCAATCACACTGTGACACTCTTAGACTATGTTAATAGTGTTAACGTTGAATGAGGGGGTGGAACCAGTGGCTAACTGACTGGAATTAGCCATAGAGAAGCCAGGAGTACAGATAGGGAAGTTGGACAGGAAGGAGGAGGGAGGGACTTGGAACTCAAGAGCTCTCTTTGACCTGGGACATGTGGATAGAAGGTGTACTGGGTGGGTCTCTGGTAAGAAAGAGAAGGTCAGTTGGTCACTCCTCCTGTGCTTCTTTGATCCATAAGGTTTTGACCCAATATCTGATCCTCGAGTTTTCATTGGTAATGGACCCATTTAGCAAAACACAATATTCTCTTATCATTTCAAGATTTTTTGTGCTTATGGTAATACATTTTTTATAATCATTTATTCCTTCAACAAAATATCGTAAGTACTCACTATGTGTTCTACTATCTTTAAAATGTTGAGGTTATTTAAATCATCTTAATTTTCCAGAAAGTATATACTTTTCCCTATTTGCCTGGTCTTTACTCGTATGTTTAAACATTTTGTTTTCATTAAGCTATATTTAACTACAGTTTATGTTTCATATCTAATAATTCTAATGTATAATGATCCACTAGCCTAAATTTTCTATTGTCTTTTTCAGTCTTGTTTCCTAAATTGGGTAAGAATTTTTTTTTTTTTTTTTTTTTTTTTGGTTTTTCAAGACAGGGTTTCTCTGTGTAGCTTTGCGCCTTTCCTGGAACTCGCTTTGGAGACCAGGCTGGCCTCGAACTCACTGAGATCCGCCTGCCTCTGCCTCCCAAGTGCTGGGACTAAAGGCGTGCGCCACCACTGCCCGGCTAAGAATTTTTGTATATATAACATTATCATTTCTCAGAAAAAATTCAATGGAATGTTTGAGAGCTGAGAGAAAGGACATTCCTCTAAATGATTTGAGTTTTCTTCTGTGAGTCTGGAATCTATATGAATTAAATTCTTGGTTTGAGGTTTTGTGGCACAATTAAGTTAGTGTGAATTAGACTTACTCATATGTGTACCTCTTTGTGGTTATGAATTCTGAGGCTTTATTTTTGTACTCACTAAAAAGGTTGATACTAGCAAATTTACCTGTAGTTCTCCAGGCTTCTCTCTTGGGGTTGGATTGTCCATGAGGGTTTACTTCTTAGTTTGCCTTATGCTGGAGTAAATTTTCCTGTCCTAGTCTCATGGGGGATCTTCTGTTGGGCTTTGAAGCCCTTGAATTTCCCCATGATTCTGAGAGTTAACTCAATCTCACCCAATTCTCTTGGAAGCTAGTCAGTTGAAGTTCTCAGAGATTTTACCATCATTCATTGCTTAGCCTAAATATTCTTTTGTTTTGTCAGTAAGCAGGTATCGGTGGAGACTTTAGGTTATTTTTTAGAATTTTTATGTTTTGCATTTGAAGGTTTATCCAGGTCATCTAATTCTCTATCAAGACCATTGTTCTTTTTTAATCCATCAGGACACTGTTGGTTTTAGACTGCATCACCATAAGATTCACCTTGTTTGAAGTCTCACTCTGAAATATCCACCCTTAATATTTTCATCAAGAAAGATCTCATTAAAGGGAGATTGATTTAACTCATCCTGTTCTGTGACAAGAGTAATTCAATAGACACAAGTACATTAATAAGTTTTGATTTATTGGCTAAATATCAAATTACCTGACATTGTTATTCAGCAAACAGGAGTATCATAAACTCATATTAGCAAAGTTTTTATAGACTCAAAAGAAGACAAATATCAGATTTCAGAAGCTTTCTGGTTGTAGCGACGCCCGCGTTACTACCCATTCACCATGTCCCAGCGAGAGGCTGAGGATTAAAAAGAGAGACAAGACAGAGGGTCATTCCTCTCAGTAGAATGCCCCCTATTGAAGGAGGGAGGAAGCCTTAAATACAGACTTACAGTACAGTGGAAGAACCTGGGAGGGCAAAAGTAGGCTACAGGTGTTTTACATTCTAGCATTCCACCAATATGCAGGAATGAAACCGGCAGGGAATTAGCATAGGGAGGACATCTGATCAAGGTCAGCAAGCAAGGTAACAGCTCCCCAAAAACGGGGGCCAGGGCCCAACATCTGGTTACTGTGTTCCAAATTAATTTCTGTCTTTTCTAGGTAAAACAAAACAAAACAAAACAAAAGCCCCCTATAAAAAACCCAAACCCAAAACAAAACAAAAAATAAGGTCAATGTTGGAAAAATCAGTCTGAATTCTAATCAATGAAAGTATCTGAACTCAACTCTGAACTCTGGATTCCTATTCCATTGTTTATACTACTTTGCATCTGAGGCAGTCTGTGGGAATTGCTTCATCCGCCATGTGGGTCCCAGGGATTGAACTCAGGTCATGAGGCTTGGCAGCAGGTGGGGGATTTGTAGCTTAAGTTTTTCTGCCTGGCCCACAGTCAGGGCAAATCTCTCTCACCTGCCAGTCCCACAGCCACTCAGACCCGACCAAGTAAACACAGAGACTTATATTGGTTACAAACTGTATGGCCGTGGCAGGCTTCTTGCTAACTGTTCTTAAGCTTAAATTAATCCATTTCTATAAGTCTATACCTTTCCACATGGCTCGTGGCTTACCGGCATCTTCACATGCTATTTGTCATCATGGTGGCTGGCAGTGTCTCTCTGACTCAGCCTTCCACTTCCCAGCTTTATTCTCCTCCTTGTCCCGCCTACACTTCCTGCCTAGCCAATGGCCAATCAGTGTTTTATTTATTGACTAATTAGCAACACACTTGACAAACAGACCATCCCACAGCAGGGATTGTGTGCCCAGCTCCCACTTCCATGCTGGGATTTGGTCTGCCTTGGGCTTGCACAGGTTTGTTTTCTTTTTCAAAGTGTTGCACTTTGTGTGAGTTCATATGTGCATCTGCCCTACTGTGTCCAGATGTTCCTTGTATTCCTCTACCACCTCAGATTATTATACTCTTTCTTTGTCCTCTTCCTCAATGATCTCTGAACTTTGTGAGGGTAGGATGAGGTACATAGGTTCCCTTTAGGGCTGAGCATTCTTCTGTCTCTTATTCTCTGCACCTTGGCCAGTTGTGGGCCACGATGTTAACCACCATTTACTGTAAATCAAAGCTCCTTAGATGAGGGATAAGAGATACATTATTCTACGGCTCTAATGATAAGTCAGTTTAATACGATGTCCATTTAGCAGCATGATAGTGGTAAGTTCTCCCCTAGGGCCTATGACTGCTAGCTGTATGTTCTTGGTCTGATAACTGTGCTAGTATGGGTTTCATCTTGTGGAGAGGAACTCAAATCCAATCTAAAATGGTTGGTTACACCAATACTGTTTGAGCTACTATTACACCAATGGCCATGTGTTAGGCTGATCATTGTTGTGGCTCATAGGTTTCATAGATAGGTGTGACTGATGATTACTGCTCTCCTTTGGTAGCTTGCATAGCACCTTCCAGCACATGAAAAGTAGCCAGCAGGGATGAAACATTTAGGTCATTACCAACTTGATTCTGCCATGTTCTATGACTCAAATATGGGTATCTTCAGCAATAGGGTTAGTGAAAATAAAAGACCACATTGTTATGACATTACGATTTTTTCCTATTATATAAATTAATTTTAATTCATTTTACATTTTCAATATTTTAAATAAATATTTTATAAGCTTGTATTTTAAGGTACTTTAATTTTTGCACTAGTGAAATTTATTAGAATATTATGATTTTTTGCTATTATATAAATTAATTTTAAAAATTCATTTTACATTTGCCTCTATCGTGCGATTAATCTTTCTTAGATGCATCACCTAGAAGTCTAATGGCTTTCAAACATCATTTCCATTTCTAATGATGATGTTGCTGCCTGTGGCTGGAGCAATACAGTAATGCTGAAACAGCCTCTATGCAGTCCATTTAGTGTTATAAAGAACCTAAAAGCTGGGACCAGTAAAATCCACAGAAATTCACTCTTGCCTTTAAGAACTTCTGAAAACTGTTTTTTGTTTTAAAAAAGGGGGAGGGGAGAAAAAAAAGAAAAACAACAGGGCAGGAACCTAAATTCTGAGACCAAATATGAAAGTCAAATTTGCTGGTTCTCAGTGACAATGGGGAACTTCCCAGGGAAGCGGAGAGGAGGGAGGGTGGTCAGAGATGTGTTCTCTTGTTGGCTTTATTGTGTCTCACTGATTTTTACCTTCCACATACTGCAGCACTTCTTTATTCTGCTCTTCACCATCGCCCTGCATGTCTGAGGTCCAGAGCGTCAGGTTATCAGGTAGCAGCTGCATGAAAAGCGTAGAGTCCTTATAGCTTTCTTCACTCAGTGTGTCCAGTTCTGCAATGGCGTCATCAAAAGCTGCTTTTGCCAACCTACAGGCATGGTCGGGGTAATTAAGAATTTTATAGTGGAACATGGAAAAGTTGAGAGCAAGACCTAAACAAATGGGGTGCTTTGGAGGGGGTTCTGTCATGGTGATTGCACTAGCAGCTTAGTAACCCATGAGGGTGTTTTCTGCAGCCTCCTTCCTGTCGTTTCCTGTGGCAAACTCGGCCAGATACCTGTGGTAGGCCCCTTTCATTTATAATAGAAAACCTTGGACTCACCAGTTTTAGCTGCTGGACTGAGGTGTTTGTCCAGTACATCCAGGATGTCACAACAGATTAACTTGATCTCAGTTTTAACCATTTGCTGGTACTTCCGAATCATCTTTAGTTAGTCCTCTCCTCCCTTGTTTTCTTCCTTCTCTTCAATGCTGCTGATTATTCTCTAGGTTGCTCTTCTGGCTCCAATCACATTTTTATATGCAGCAGATATAAGGTTTCCTTCTTCAACTGTCAGCTCCACGTCCATCCCTGCTGCTTTCTTCATTGATTCCATCATTTCATCATTTCGCCAGGCCTGCTCTACCAGCTTTGCCTGGTACACCAGGTCCTCCAAATCATCCATAGTGGCAGCGGCTCCAGCAGGGTATGCACAAAGGATGGAAGCAGATAACTTCAACTCTCAGCTTCTCGCTCCTAGACGGAGCAGTAAAAATGGCGGTGCTTCGTATATTTATGTCTTACTTAATTTTTAAAATTTTAGAAATGAAAATACAATCACATCCTTTCCTTTTCTGTTTAATTTCATTCCATATCCTCTCCTCCTGGGTGCCTCTCAAATTTATGATCTCTATTCCTTAATTTTCACACACACACACACACACACACACACACACACAAACACGCAAATATATAAATACAATCTTCTGAGTCTATTTAATGTTGCTTGTATATGTATATGATTTCAGAACTGACCACTTGATATTGGGAACCAGTTAAAAGGATCATCCCTGGGGAAGACTAATTCTTTAGCAGCTGTGGTTCTTTTTTTTTTTTCTTTGTTTACAAAGTTTTTTTTGTTTATTTTTATTTTTATTTTTTTTTTTTTTGGTTTTTTGAGACAGGGTTTCTCTGTGTAGCTTTGCGCCTTTCCTGGAACTTACTTTGCAGACCAGGCTGGCCTCGAACTCACAGAGATCCGCCTGCCTCTGCCTCCCGAGTGCTGGGATTAAAGGCTTGTGCCACCACTGCCCGGCAGCCTGGGGTTCTTTGTTTAGGGGTGGAACCTTGTGAGATTTCCCGCTTTCAACTTAGCATATTGATTGGTATTGTCCCTGTTCAGTTTTTCTTTAGGCAATCATATTGTTGAAATATCGTGAAGCTTCCCTTTCATTACTGGTTCCTACAATCTTTCCTCCTCCTCTTAATGATGCTCCCTGCACCTTAGGCACAGGAGTTGTGGAATATATATTGGGGCTAGATGCCCCACTAACACTTGTCCTCTGAATTTGAGTGGTTGTCGTTTACTGCAGTGGTCTCTCTCTGTTGCAAAGAGAAGCATTTTTGGTGAGGGGTGAGAGCGACACTTATTTGTAGTAAGTGGAATTCACTTAGGAATTGTACTTTTTTAGTCAAGTGGTAGTACTGCATTCTCCTCTAGGACGCATGACCTCACTAGCCCCAGCTAATTTCCTAGCTTTCAAGCACCTGGCATGATTTCCCTGCTGTTGAGTGGTCCTAAGTCTAATTAGAGAGCTGTTGGTGGGGTTTCAGCAGCAGCGGTGGAACGTGCCTGTTGGAGAGTTCCAAGGACGAATTTTTAGACAATAACAGATTCTTGAACTGAGCCATGAGTATGGTTAGAAATTGAAAGTGAACAGGAACGGAAGTACACATTTCTGTTGGCAGAAGTCCAGTGGCTTCCACGAGATGAGATGTGGTCTGAAGGATGGTGTGACTACAAGCGACTTCCAGGAAATCAAGCACAGGGATGGTATCACTACAAGCGACTTCCACGAAAACAAGCACCTCCTTGGCACCATCCCAGTGATGGCAACTGTTGTGCCAAAGAGACCGCCTCTGGGAGACAAGAGATCATCTCTGCTAGCCAGACCCGATGAAGGAGGCTACAGTAGATACTACTGTCACGTGGATTACCAAAAATGGGATGAAGGCCGCTGTTTTTCTCAGAATCCAAGTAATGGTCCACCCTACAAAAGAGGCCCTTATGGCTCCCGATGGTCAAGAGATGAGTATGCCACAAGCCGACAGCCTGAATACAGGGCCATGATAAACGATTTTAGAAGAAGACTTTTCTATTCTTCCCATTATTCAAGACAAGGATCTCCCCATAAATGGGGCGCTCCTTTTTGGAGAGAATCACGTGTGGGCGGGAAGGACTCCCTACACAGCAGATTTGGCTCCAGTCTCAGCAGTAGAAGCAGGATGCGCTCCTTCCATCAGTCTCGACATCGATGTAAAGAGAGAGCCATCCAGTTTTTGAAAACATCAAGAGATACTGTGCCTTCAGGTTCTTCATCCAAGGTGTTAAAAAGCCCCAGCCGGCTGACTGAGAAGGAACAGGCTGATGCTGCAAGCAAGTGGGCTAATGAAAATCCCAAGAAGTCAGAAGAAAATCACTTGGCTGAAATGTCCGAGTTTGAGACGGGATCCCAGGCTCCGTTATGTATCAACCAGACAGAAGAACCCGAGTCCAACACAACAGCTGGCACAGAATTGTGTGAAGACAGCCAGCTTAGCAGTCGCTCAAAAGTGATTGCATCAAAAATCACGGAGATTGAGAAGGTTTACCGACAAGTCTGTGAAACTTTCGGGATGGTGGTGGAAAGGCTGGTTGAAAAGGATCGTTCCTTAGAAAAATCTATACAGTTTGCAATGAAGCAGACTTTGCATGAAATAGGTGAACAACATGTTGAAGAACTCAAGCATTTCATTATGGAGTATGATAATTCTACTCCAGATTTTGGAGGCCCTTTTTGAGAAGAATTAGGGCTCAGTTCAAACAAATTTTTAAAGCTTCTAGATTTTTCCCTTTGGACTTTTGAAATCCTTACTATTTTGTGATGAAGAGAAATACTTTATGATAACTGACCCCGTTGCTAGTATCAAATAAACATCTACAATAGTTTTTAAAGTCTCTTAATTAGAATGTTTTCCCTATGTGTAGAATCGTCTAATCCATCTTAATACATCCCCTCCCTTCCAAAAATGATGTTCAATTAATTTTTTAATGTTTGAAAAGGCAGTTCTGGAGAGCAGCTCTCTGTACTTAACTCATGATCAATAGTCTTCCATGATGTGCTGGTCTCCGGGGTATAATTTGTAGTTAGAGATCATTCCAGGTTGCATCATAGGCATTGTTAGCATTTTGAGTTGAGTTTCACTTGTTGCCTGCTTTTTTTCTGCTTTGCAACTTTCAGTGGTGTCAAAATATGCTGTCTTAAGGAAGTAGAACTTAGCTGTCTTGCAATATTTGCTTTGAGAATAATTCTTCTTTTGTATAGGAAAGAAGCACTTAAAAAATCTCTAAAGGACACATTGAAACAAAACCTTCCTCTCAAGTCATTGAACATAGTTTGTCCCTTCTATGAAGTGAGGCTCCTAACTGCTCTCTCTGAACAACATTATAGATAAGACCGATAGGAGGGGGTAACTTGAGACAAAGATGCATTTTAATTTGAAATTTCTCAGAAACTCTTCTGGTAGTGATAAAAAAATTAGACTATACAACAACCTGGAGTTTTGTTTTAGGCCTGTTCTTTATTAAAGAGGGACCTGACAAGGAGCTCATGATTGGGATAAAATGATAGATTTCTTGGTTAGTTTCCGTGATCTTAGTTCTGTAGACTTAGAGAATCTCCCTCTTCACATGTGTTATCATAGAAACAAGGCAGAATAAGGCATCACACCACAGGGAATGTGCTCTAAAAAGGCAGTTCATGAGCTAGGAAACAAGGAGGACCCTTAGAGAGACACATGGATCACCTTGGGAAGGAGAAACAGAGGATATCTACATGAGTAAACTGGGGGTGAGGGGGGCAGTGGGGGAAGGGTTTGGGGATTGAGAACATGGTTAACCTAGGGAACTTGGAGTGGGAGAGTAATGAAAGAGATGTCTGGATAGAGGGTGTCATTATGGGTCTAGGGAAAAACCTGGTGCTAGGGGAATTTCCAGGAATCCACAAGGATGACCCCAGAATAAACTACTAGCAATAGTGGAGAAGGTGCCTGAACTGGCGTAACCTGGTTATCAGATCGATAAATATCCTGTCATCATAGAGCCTTCATCCAGTAACTGATGGAAGCAGGTAAAGAAATCCACAACCAAGAACCAGGCCGAGCTCCAGGAGGCAGTTGAGAGAGGGAATAAGAATGAGGAAGACGGGGTCAGGATCATGATGGGGAAATCTACAGAGACAACTGGACCAAGTTCGTGGAAACTCACGAACTTTAGACCAACAGCTGTGGAGCCCTCATGGGACTATACTACCCTCTGCATGCGGGAGAAACTTGGTCTCTTTGAGGTGCCCCTGGCAGTGGGATCTATCCCTGGTGCATGATCTGGCTTTCTGGATCCCATTACCTATGGTGGGACAACTTGCTCACCCTTGACGCATGGTGGAGGAGCTTGGTCCTGACTCAACTGAATGTACCAGGCTTTCCTGTTCCCACATAGAAGGACTAACCCTTTTGGAGGAGAGGATGGGGCATTGTGGGGGAAGGAGGAAGGAGATGCAGTAGAGATGAGATGGTGATCTGTGGTTGGTATGTAAAATGAATTAAAAAATTAAAAAATAAGCCATTTCGTGTACCCAGGATAAGATCTGTTCCCATTGCTAGGGGATGGGATGAGGAGAACTTGGGGGAAGCGGGAGAAGGGGAGGGAGGAAGAACTGGGGTTGGTAAGTAAAATGAATACTAAAATGTATATAAAAATTAAAATAAAAAAAGAAACATGGCAGAAGACAGCAAGGCCAGCAGAGCTCCCCTCAACTTGTAAGTGAGTCAGTGAACAAGCGAAGAGAAAATTAGGACACTCCACTCACTTCTTGATCCTTCCCTGCATAGCACTGAACCACAATATACAATTTGTGACAATAGGTACATTAAAATCACGGTTTTAATTACTTCCCAATTTTTTTATCTCCTTTTTTTGAGTCAAAGTTTTATAGTCTACTCTTAGCTAGAATGAAAACCATTGTGTAGACCAGGCTGGCCTCAGACTCACAGAGATCCCCCTGCCTCTGCCTCCTGCATGCTGGGATTAAACACATGTGCTACCATCCTCAGTATTCTGTTCGTTATGGCCAAGATGTAACAGTTGATGGTGCATACTTGTAGGCAGATTTTTTTTTTCCTTTGGGCCTCCACCTCACAATTTAAAAAATGACATAGAGACATACTATTAATTATGAAAAACTCAGCCTATAGCTTATGCTTGTCCCACTAGCTCCTATAACTTAATTAACCCATTTATGTCAATCTATGTTTTGCCTCATGGCTTTTTACCTCTCTTCCTTCTTGCACCTCCTCTTTCCTCTCCATGTCCCCTGGTGTCTGTGACACACCTAGATGCATCTCTCTTCCTCACTTTTTGCCCCGAAGTCCTGTCTAACCTCTTTCTGCCTAGCTATTGGCCATTCAGCTCTTTATTAAAGATATCAGAAGGCGCCTTGGCAAAGACACATCTTCACAGTGTACAAAACAATTATTCCACAATATATACTTAGCAATATTTTGCCAAGCTCTTCATTGTGGTACTTTGTTGTCACAGCTGGTTAGGTGTATTT
The DNA here is from genome assembly GCF_949786415.1 of Peromyscus eremicus. NCBI lineage: Eukaryota > Metazoa > Chordata > Mammalia > Rodentia > Cricetidae > Peromyscus > Peromyscus eremicus. The sequence goes on along the minus strand of NC_081439.1, from coordinate 95,331,110 downwards.
GTTGTTTCCTTCCCTTGGCTGCTTGCACAGCACCCAGTACTATGAAAACTAGTCCTCAGGGTGCAGACTTTCGGGTCAGATCCAGGTGGATCCTTCCAGTCCGGTGTCTGAAGCACATGGTATTTTCAGCAAGAGAGACTTACCTCCAACTTCTGTGAGATGGTCAAGGGCAATGTCAATACCACATATTGTTTTGGGACTCTCAAACTCCCCTTACCAACAACTCAGAAGGGAGTGTTTCATCCCTGGTACTAGGGATTTTGCTAGACAGTCTATGGCTTTTTGTAGAAACATTGACATCTGAGGTGGGGGAATTTTCATTTGAAGTACGGATGTATTCACACACACACACACACACACACACACACACACACACACACACACACACTCATCAACACATACATGTGATTTTAGATAAATAATCATTGTCTTATTTAGGGTTTCTGTTGCTGTGATGAAGCACCATGACCCAAAAACAAGTTGAGGAGGAAAGAGTTTATTTGGCTTACACTTCTATATCGCTGTGCATCATCGAAGGAAGTCAGGACAGGAATCTGGAGGCAAGAGCTGATGCAAAGGCAATGAAGGAATACTGCTTACTTGCTTGCTCCCCATGGCTTACTCAGCCTGCTTTTGTATAGAACCCAGAACCACCAGACCAGAGATTGTACCCCCCACAGTTTGCTGGGCTATACCCACCAATCACTAACTAAGAAAATGACCTACAGGCTTGCCTACAGCCCAATCTTATGGAGGCATTTTCTCAGTTGAGGCTCCCTCCACTCAGATGATGCTAGTTTGTGTAAAGTTGACACAAAACTAGCCAGCACAATCGCTGTGGCTGTTTTTCAAGCATCCTTACTGTTATTTCGACCTCTTCCCCTCCATCCCCATTTGTATTGACCACCTCTCCACTCCAATGAAAACCTCCCCTGTTTTCACTATTTCCCCTCACATCATTTGTATATTGTTATTCTTCACTCTAGGGCTCCTTCCCATGCCCTCCCCTCTGTGCTACCACTTGACTTTCATAGTTTCTGCATTTACTCCAGGTTTCATATTCACATCTGAAGATTTGGTGGTAGGAATCACAGAAGAATGAGAACATGTGCCATTTGACTTTCTGTGTCTGGGTTAATTCACTTAATACAATATTTTCTAGTTCCATCCCTTTGCCTCTAGATTTCATTTTCTTTACAGATGAACAGTATTCCACAGTGTATATGTATTGCATTCTCATTACCCATTCATTAGTTGAAAGCTATTTAGGTTATTTCCTATTCCTAGTCTATGTGAATAGAGTGGTAATGAACAAGACTGAGCAAGTATCTGGGGTAGGATGTCAAGCACTTTGGACACATGCCAAAGAACTGCATAGCTTGCTTATAAGGTATGTGTTTGCCTGCATGTGTGTTCACACTACATGTATGTCATGCCCACGGAGATCAGAAGAGGTGTCAGTTCTTCTGGAACTGGAGTTAAATAATGTTGTGAGCCTCTAAGTAGGTTATGGGAATTGAAGCTTGGTCCTCTGCAAGAGTAAAAATGCTATTAACCACTGAGACATGAGCCATTTGTTATTGAGAGCCGCTGGAAGCAAAAGTCCGTGAGAGCATACAGCAGTGACAACTAGAGTTGAGAAGGTCAACCTATCAGAACTAAGGGTTCTGTTACAGGAAACCATCACTCAATGCATTATGGAATTCCTGCCTTTTGAATGAATTGGCTGCCACTTGTTGTAAACTTCTTGGGCAATAACAGCTGTGATTCTCCCCATTTACCGTGCATCTCCATGTTATGTGTACATGTAATCTCATGATTGCATCTCAATCTTGGACACAAATTTCCCTATATATTTGGGGTAATTGGATAACTGTCCCCAGCTGTGTTTATTTTCATTAATATATATCTGGCCAGGGCCATTTTCTGGACAAAAGTATTTCAGCAAAGGTTCCTTTTTCCAAAGACAAATGCAGAGAAATAAACATTAGCTCCTCTCACTCACAGATAGAGAAAAGAACCACTAACAATTAAATCCTAAACACCTTACCTTCACCCCGGGTTACTTACACAAGACCCGAATTTAAGAGATTTACTACTCACATTCCTGGGATGATGTTTTAGCCATTTGTTAGTTACTGAGTTAAGGCAGTTACTTCCCACTCACCCAAGGAGATTGCCTGCAAGGCAAGAGAGGAGATAGGTGCCAATCTTTTTTTTGTGCAAAATAAGTTTGAATTCCTCCTCAACCAGGTGCTATTCCTAGAATTTCTCCTCAGCAATTACTCTGAGTGAAAGTGCTTTTACTAACCAAATACTACATGCTCTGACATAGGTTGCTTAGCCACCTAGCGTATGTCCCCCTTCCTATCAGAAAGCAGCTGCAGCTGGGATGAGCTGGAAAAGTGGCACCAAAGACAGTTTAATTTCTTGTGACTTGTTGACGACTAACGTTCTACCTAGCCATTTCTAGATTATAGTTTGAGCACACAAATTCCCTAATTGATCTTAGCCTTTAGTTGACACTACCAGAGAACTCCCCTTTAGCCACTCCCATTTTGGGTTGTAATTGGAAGCTGACAATTATTGCTTTATGTGTGGATCCTTATCTCCTCTCTCTGTGACCCTGAAAACCTCAAGCCTTGCGTTGCTTTGCCAAAGAATTACTGTGTGGGTATATATACTGGTTCTCTGAGAGCACTGGGGAGAATTGATTGATTATTGCTCGAGCTAGAACTTCAATTACTATATTGAATAAATATGTGGAGAGTGGACATCCTTGTCTTGTTCTTGCTTTTAGTGAAATCACTTTGAGTTTTTTGATATTGGCTGTTGGCGGCCTTTATTATGCTTAGGTATGTCCCTTGTATTCCTGATCGCTCCAAGAACTTTATCATGAAGTGGTGTTGGATTTTGTCAAAGGTCTTTTCAGCATCTAATGAGATGATTGTGTGATATTTTTTCTTTCAGTTTGTTTATATGGTGTATTACTTTGACAGACATCAGTATGTTGGACCATGCTTGCATTCCTGGGATGAAGCCTACTTGATCATGGTGGATAATTTTTTTCTGTGTTCTTAGATTCGGTTTGCCAATATTTTATTGAGTATTTTTGCATCAATGTTCATGAGGGAGATTGGTCTGTAATTCTCTTTCTTTGTTACATCTATGTTTGGCTTGGGAATCAGAGTAACTGTAGCCTCCTAAAAGGAGTTTGGTAATGATCCTTCTGTTTCTATTGTATGGAATTCTTTGCAGAGTATTGGTATTAACTCTTCTTTGAAAATTTGGCAGAATTCTGCATTGAAACCATCTTGTCCTGGGCTTTTTTTGGTTGGGAGACTTTTAATGACTTTCTATTTCCTTAGGGGTTATTGGTCTATTTAAATAGTTTATCTGGTCTTGATTTAACTTTGGTATGTGGTACCTATCTAGAAAATTGTCCATTTCTTTTAGATTTTCCATTTTTGTGGAGTACAGGTGTTTGAAGTATGACCTGATGATTCTCTAGATTTCCTCGTCTGTTTTTATGTTTCCCTTTTCATTTCTCATTTTGATAATTTGCATGCTCTCTCTCTACCTTTTGGTTAGTTTGAATAAGGTCTTGTGTATCTTGTTGATTTTCTCAAAGAACCAACTCTTTGTTTCATTTGTTCTCTTTGTTTCTATTTTATTGATTTCAGCTCTCAATTTGATTATTTCCTGGCATCTATTCCTCCTGGGTGACTTTGCTTCTTTTTCTTCTAGAGCTTATAGGTGTGCTGTTAAGTCACTAGTGTGAGATTTCTCCAATTTTTTTATATGGACATTTAGTGCTATGTGTCTAGCCAACATCAAGTCCAATACAGAGAAACTCAAAGTAACCCCAATAAAACCAGGAACACACAAGGTCGTCCACTCTATATCTATTCAATATAGTACTTGAAGTTCTTGTTATAGCAATAAAACAGCTAAAGGAGATGAAGGGGATACAAATAGGAAATGCAGAAGTCAAAGTATTATTTCTAGATGATATGATAGTATACTCAAGCAACCCAAAAATTCTACCAGGGAACTCCCACAGCTGATAATCACCTTCAGCAATGTGTATAATACAAAATTAATGAAAAATAATTAGTAGCCCTCCTATTTACAGCTGACAAACTGATTGAGAAAGAAATCAAGGAAACAACAAGCTTCACAATAGCCACAAACAATGTAAAACATATTGGAGTGATACTAACCAAGCAAGTGAAAGACTAGTACGATAAAAATATCAAGCCTTTAAAGAAAGAAATTGAGCAAGGTATCAGAGGATGGGAAGATCTCCCATGGTCATGAATTGGTAGAATTAAGGCAGTAAAAATGGCCATCGCACCAAAAGCAATCTGCAGGTTCAATGCAATCCCCATCAAAATTCCAACACCAAACCGGGTGGTGGTGGCACATGCCTTTAATCCCAACATTTGGAAGGCAGAGCCAGGCATATCTCTGTGAGTTCGAGGTCAGCCTGGTCTACAGATTAAGATGCAGAACAGGCACCAAAACTACACAGAGAAACCCTGTCTCATAAAAAAAAAAAATTCCAACACCATAATTTACAGACCTTGAAAGAACAATAATCAATTTCGTATGAGAACAGAAAAGCCAGACTAGCTAAAAATCCTGATAGCATAAAAGAACTTCCAGGGCTATCACCATCCCTGATTTTAAGCTCTACTACAGAGCCATAGAAATAAAAACCACATGGTATAAGCATAAAATCAGACATGTTAGTCTATGGAATTGAATTGAAAACCCAAACATAAATCCATATACCTGTGGACACCTGCTTTTCAATAAATAAGCCAGAAATATACACTGGAAAAAGAAAACATCTTCAACAAGTGGTGCTGGTCATACTGGATATCTGCATGCAGAAGAATGAAAAGAGATCCAGTGGGAGTGTCTAACTGGAGGCCCAAGACACAGGAGGGAGGCCATGCCAGACACTTCCTAGATGGCCAGGATCTCTAAGCTGGATGGTTCAGAGACCTAGCATAGAACCAAACACTATTGGTCTAAAATAAAGTCAATGGAATGATTCCTAGTGATATTCTGTTATACTCATAAATCGATGCCTTGCCCAGTCATCATCAGAGAGGCATTTTCCAGCAGCTGATAGGAACAGATAAAGAGGTCCAATGACAAACATTAGGGGGAGCTCAGCGAACCCCACAGAAGAGGGGAGGAAGGACTGTAGGAACCAATGGGGTCAAGAACACCAGGAGAGCAAGGCCCACTGGATCAAATGAGCAGGACTCACAGGAGTTTACAGAGATGGAAGCAGCAATCACAGAGCCTGCATGGGTCTGTGCTAGGTTCTCTGCATACATGCTGTAGGTGTTTAGCTTGGGGTTTTTGTTGTACTCCTAACAGTGTGAGTGTGAGGGAGAGTGTCTCTGACTCTTTTGCCTGTTCATGGGACCCTTTTCATCCTACTGGATTTCCCCATCCTGTCCTACAAACAGCTTTTTTTTTTTCTTTTTGCTACAACTCACTGGAATCTAAGTGCTAACTTAAGCTGGAAACCTTCTAAACTGCATGGTTACAGCTGCCCTCATTTAAATAACAATGCCCTTAAATCACCGAAATATTAGTTATTTTTTAAAAAATCAGGCTTGTAGACTGTCATAAGACCTTAAGAAGCCAGGCAGTGGTGGCTCACATTTTTAATCCCAGCACTCGGGAGGCAGAGGCAGGCGGAACTCTGTGAGTTCAAGGCCAGCCTGGTCTCCAAAGTGAGTTCTAGGAAAGGCGCAAAGCTACACAGAGAAACCCTGTCTTGGAAAACCAAAAAAAAGGACCTTAAGAAATTAAATAAAATTTATTGAAGCCAAGTGTAATCTCACAGCCTGACTTGCCATCTCCCACGGCCATCCCTACAAATAAAAATAGTAATTGTTATAGACTTACAAGATTGCTCCTTTACCTGACCTCCTCACCCTAAAGATTGTCAGCATTTTATTTTTCACTTGCCATCTCTCCCTGCCACAATGGAGGCCAAAGCTGACATACAGTGCAGGAGATACAAATTCTGTTTATCCAGAATTCATTTTATTAGGCAGAGTTCCTCATTATGTGTACAGATTAACAATCAGAACTGTCAATTATAGTTTCCTCAAAGTCACCCAACCCAATAATATATATATATATACATGTGTGTATACATATATATTTATATATATTTATGTACATATATTACAATACATTTATTGCACAGGTGATATTATATTTAACTATGAAATTTATGAGCACATAGATTGGAAGATAACTCTACAGGATATACTGGCACTTTTTCATATGTCTGTCCAAGAACTACAAATTCTCTCCCTATGGGAGCTTACCCAGGAGGCCGATGTCCTTATGATTTAATGGCTATGAAATGAGAAGTAATACAACATTTGTATCACTGCTTTTCAATTTTAGGAATGCCTAGTGCTCATAAATGGACAACGGCCTTACATATACTTCAAAAGCTCTTAAGAACTGGTGTTCAACTTTTCATATCTCCCACTGCAGGCATTCCTTATTACCTGCCAGGTCAAGATATGATGGAAGGATCTCATCATACTTTAAAAAGCAAAATATCCTTATTCCAAAACAGAGATCTTAAATATTCATCTCCCCATATCTTAAATCATCTGCAACCCACAGATCCAGGGAGGCTGCCTAGCAGGGGGAACCCTAGGATGACTGTGGCTTATAATAAGTTTTGGTTTTGCCCAATGACTGGGCAAGGCTTAGTGAAACATTTCACTATTAGGATGAGAATTTGTACTGTATCATGCTGATGAAAGAAAGTGCTGGCCATACTTTCAGGAGGGGAGGCTAAAATCTTTTTAGATTATGGATTAGCCTATAGAAAAATGTCTGCCATAAATCAAATAGTGAAGGGGAAGATGAATAGGAATCTCACTTACACAACTTAAATAAAACATAGATAACTCTCTGAACAGATGAAGATAGGTTTCTTCTGTATCCCAGAATCTAATCAATATTTATACATATAATTCAGCTATTAATTGGCTTAAATGGGCTTATTGGGAAATGTTATCATTTTTACTATTTTCTACAGAGAAAATATTTTACTGTTTAAAATAACTCTAGACTTTTGAATTATAACCTGATTTTATGTTCAAGCTATCTGTGTATTACTTCTCATGCTCTGTTTGTAATCAATACATTCTGAAGACTATATGAGTTCTTTCCTCAGTCATTTCTCCACAAAGGTACAGCTAAGTCTCTAGGACTTTCTCCCTAGTAATTGGAAAGGTACGGATTTTTTCATAATATCAGGAAGAAGATATGCTTACATATTTCCACAGGACACTGACTTGCCTTATGGATCCTGGATTGCCTGGTCACACCATATGAGCAGGCCGCTGCAGGACAAAGGTGCTCTTAAGCTCTTAGTCTGAATACAGGCTGTTACTTACCTCTAGATTCTTAAATATTGGGATTTGACTTTAGGAATAAAGTGACACTATTCCAGATCCTTCTGATGAACTGTTCATCACTGATATCAAAACTTATAAAAATATGATTAGAAATAATAATTCTGCAAGGATGACTAGACTGCTACTCACATCACAAGGGGGCTACCTGGAAAACAGGACCCCAAGAAAGACAAAGGGATCACCCAATGACAGAGATATGGAATGAGATCTACATGAACAGCCTGGACATGAGTGGGGGTAGTGAAGGGCGAGGGTCGAGGGAAAGAGAGCTTGGGGGAGCAGGAGATCCCAGCTGGATCAACAACAGAGAGGGAGAACAAGGAATAGGAGACCATGGTAAAAGAAGACCACATGAGAATAGGAAGAAGCAAAGTGCTAGAGAGGCCCACAGAAATCCACAAAGATACCCCCACAACAGACTGCTGGCAATGGTTGAGATACAGCCCGAACTGACCTACTCTGGTGATGGGATGGCCAAACACCCTAATTGTCATGCTAGAAACCTCATCCAACTACTGAGGGATCTGGATGCAGAGATCCATGGCTAGGCCCCGGGTGGATCTCTGGGAATCCAATTAGGAAGAATGAGGAGGGTTTATATGAGCGAGAATTGTTGAGACCAAGGTTGGATAAAGCACAGGGACAAATAGCCAAATGAATGGAAACACATGAAATATGAACCAATGGCTGAGGGGTCCCCAACTGGATCAGGTCCTCTGAGTGGGTGAGACAGTTGATTGGCTTGGTCTGTTTGGAAGGCATCCAGGCAGTGGGACCAGAGCCTGTGCTCATTGCATGAGTCGGCTGTTTGAAACCTAGGGCCTATGCAGGATCGCTTGGCTCGGCCTGGGAGGATGGGACTGGACTTACCTGGACTGAGTCTACCAGGTTGATCTCAGTCTGCAGGGAAGGCTTTGCCCTGGAGGAGATGGGAATGGGGGTGGGCTGGGGGAAGGTGAGGGGGGTGGGAGGGGGAGAACAAGGGAATCCGTGGCTGATATGTAGAACTGAATTGTATTGCAAAATAAAAATTAAAAAATCCTACAAAAAAATAATAATAATTCTGGCCTAAATATATTTTATTAATTTTGATCAAATAGTAAACAAAATTTGATATATGTAAATGACACATTTCACATTCCATTCTCTGGCTATCCTGCTGTTTTGTTGAGACTCCAAGGATTCAAATTTTGCTTTGACAAAATTCACCACTGTTATCATATTGCTAATATGTCTAAAGATTTTGACATTTTAAAAAGGTTATTATAAACTTCAGGAGATCGAAACTCACCAGCACTCACAAGCCAAAAAGGACTGGAAGAATTATAATGTGACTACAGATTATTTCTCCCACATACAAATTTTCTGTATTTTCTTCGGCTGGGGAGTTCCCTCTCACTCTGGGCTGATATACTCTTCTCTCATCAGCTAAAACGATGCATTTAATATTCCATGGGTACACCTGTGGTGATATTTTATTTGTACTGAAATGTGATTTTATTTGTATGTTAATCAATTAAATTGCCTTTGGGTCAGAGCTAATAGCAAGCCATAGCAGAAGCCTGGCAGTGGGGGTGCACACCTTTAATCCACATCACATGACAGACAGATCTCTGTGTGTTCAAGGACACAGCCAGCATGGAGACATGTCTTTAATCTCAATACCAACCATAGAAGACCTGGAGGTCTGTATAGACAGGCAGTGATGAAGAGGTCATGTGGTTGGGTTTACAACCAATGAGAAGGCAGAACAGAAAGTCAATTAAAAAAACAGATACATAGGAAGTAGGTCTCTTTCTGAGGGGAAGGACAGTAGCAGCAGGAAGGGTAAGAAGGTGGTTTTAAGTCTCAGCTCTCAGCTACTGCTCTGACCTCTTAAGCTTTTAACTCTGCATTTGACTCTATGTTTCTTATTAAATAAGACTGTTCATCTACATCTGGTGCCCAGTGTTCATGGTACAAATTCATGAAGAAGCCACTTGCCTGTGGCCTTTTGGGCCCCCCGCTCACACCTGAGTTACACATAGCCAGTTGTGGCAGCTTGGCGGCTTACCAGCTGACTGACTCCCTAGCTGGGGACAGCTCGGCCTAGGCCCCAGGGCTGACCAACTGAATGTAGCTACACCAGTGCTATGAAAAACTCAGGCCTGCCAGAACTACCGCTAATTGCAGTAGCTACACACAACTGCAGATAGAGCTGCTGTTGGCTGAAATGTCAAAGCACCTGGTCGGAGCTTAAGGAAGCCTGAGCCCAGGCTCGACTGGACTCAAGCGGGAACACATGGCTAGATATAAGCATTTAGACAGAACTCTTGGCTATGCTTTCTTGTTCTCTCTCTCTCTCTCTCTCTCTCTCTCTCTCTCTCTCTCTCTCTCTCTCTGGAATCACACCTCGGACACTAGGTAGCTGTTTTAGAATTCCCTCAGATTTCTACTGTTCTATGCAGACTTGGTAAGTCAATTAAGGTATCAGATATTTTAAAGGAAAAAACTATTTAAAAAAGAAATTTTTTTCCACATTAAAAAAAAGGGTTTTATGTGTACATTGGTAGAAAATTGGGCTTTGTTTGATAAAATTTTAGGCAGTCTGAAAATGGAACAACTATATGAGCAGATTAATGTTGATGGGATTATGCACATTATTACTTTCCTTATCCTTATTTTACTATTTAAAAAGATAGTCAATTTGAGTGCCAGGATAAAAGCTTCCTAAGACACCAACAACTCTACCTTTAAAATGATTAACAGACAAGCCTGTATGGGTTCATCAATGGCCTTTAACAACAGAGAAACTGCAGGCTTTAGAGGAGCTGGTAGAAGAACACTTACATGCTCAGCATATTGAAGAATCAACCAGCCCTTGGAATTCTCCTGTATTTGTTATTAAAATACAGAAGAATTAAAATATTCTTAATTATATTACATTAAATTAAATTATCATATTAATTATACTATTAGTATTATAATTAATATAATTTTTAATTATTATAATTATCATAATAATATTAAACTATTATATTAATATTAAAATAATTAAAAATTAATATTAAAAAGAAATCTGGTAAATGGAGAATGGTAACAGACCTTAGAACATTTTACAAAGTAATTCAGCCAGTGGGCTCTCTACAACTTGGAACTCCTTTGCCTACTCTGTTACCAAAAGGATGGCCTCTCATAGTAATTGATTTAAAAGACTGTTTTTTTTTTCAATACCCTTACAAGAAAAAGACAGAGAAAGATTTGCCTTCATGGTGCCTACTTACAATAATCCTCAACCAGTTAAGAGGTTTCAATGGAGAGTCCTCCCACAGGGAATGTTGAATACCCCAACCCTGTGCCAATATTTTATACAACAGCCTTTGGAAGTGACACGTAAAAAATTTCCTAAATCTCTAATTTATCATTATATGGATGATATTTTACTAGCTGACTCAAATGCAGATACTTTAGAAAGAACGTTTGAAGAGGAAAAGAAAATTTCGCCTTACTGGGTATTACAAATTGCTCCTGAAAAGATGCAAAGAGGAGATTCTATTAATTATTTAGGATATAAAATAGGTCTACAAAAAAATTAGACCCCAAAAGGTGCAAATTAGGAGAGATGACTACAGACTCTTAATGACTTTCAAAGATTATTTGGAGACATTTCTCACCTATGAAATATTGTTGGGGTAAAAAATGATGAACTGAATAATTTGTTCAAAACCTTAGAAGGTGACAAGGACTTAAGTAGTCCAAGAGAATTATCACCTGAGGCTGAGAAAGAACTGGCCTTGGTAGAAAAGAAAGTACATGAAGGGCATGTATATCGTATTGATCCAAAGCTGGATTGCATTTTGGTTATTTTAACCTCTAGGCATTCTCCTACAGGAATATTAATGCAGAGGGAAGATATTATGTTGGAATGGATATTTTTCCCAAACAAACCAAATAAAAAATTAAAAACTTATGTGGAAAAAAATCTCTGACTTGATTTGGAAAGGAAAATTGAGACTTCATCCATTAGCAGGAATAGACTGAGTAGAAATTATCCTACCTTTAACTAAGGAGGATATTGAAAAATTATGGACAGAAAGTGAACCTTGGCAAAGAGCTTGCAGTAATTTTTTGGGAGAAATTAATAGCAAATATCCAAAACACGATAGAATTAATCAAATAAAGAGAGATGATTGGATTTTGCCTTGAATTGTATGGGAAATACCCATATATGGAATTCATACATTTTATACAGATGCCAACAAACAAGGAAAGGCAGGTTACAAATCAGAAAATTTAAGTACAGTGGTTCAAAGTCCTTATAATTCAGTTCAAAAATCAGAATTGTATGCTATTCTGTTGGTATTAATGGATATTTCAAAACCTCTCAACATAGTTACTGACTCTCAGTATGCTGAAAGAGTGGTATTACCTATTGAGACTGCAGAATTTATCCCTGGTGCTTCAGAACTAACTTCAATATTTATTCAATTACAAGATAGAATCAGCAAAAGGAGTCATCCTTTATATATAACTCAAATCCTATCCCATACTGGTCTGCCAGGCACTCTAGCACAAGGCAATGATAAGATTGATAAATTATTGATAGGAAATGTGCTGGAGGCCTCAGAATTTCATAAAAAACATCATGTCAATAGTAAAGGTTTAAAAAAGGATTTTCCCATTACCTGGCAACAAGCCAAGGAAATTATAAGGAAATGTCCTACATTTTCCTTTTACAAACAGACACCATTTCCAGAACAATGTAACCCAAAGGGTACTCAGAGGAATGAAATCTGGCAGATGGATGTGTTTCACTTTTCAGAATTTGGAAAATTAAAATATGTACACCATACCATTGATACTTATTCAGGATTTCAATGGGCAACTGCTTTGAGATCTGAAAAAGCTGATTCTGTAATCACTCATTTACTAGAAGTTATGGCCATCATGGGTATACCTGCCCAAATTAAAACTGACAATGCTCCAGCCTATGTCAATGTTAAAATGAAACAGTTTTTTGCTTATTACAATATAAAGCATATTACAGGTATACCACATAATCCTACAGGCCAAGCAGTTATAGAAATATCAAACAGAACTCTAAAGGATATACTAAATAAACAGAAAGGAGTAACAAAAAACCCCAGAAATAGACTGCATAATGTTCTATTAACTTTGAATTTTCTCAGTCCTAATGAGAAAGGAACAACAGCTGCAGAGAGGCATTGCATAACAGAAAAAACTACAGAATTAAATCAGCCTATATACTTTAAGGATATGCTGACCTCAGAATGGAAACCAGAATATGTGTTCTGTTGGGGACGAGGTTTTGCTTTTGTTTCTACAGGAGAAGATAAGCTGTGGATACCATCAAAATTGATAAAGGTTTGATTTGAACAAGGGAGACCTCTTAGAGGAGGTGATAGTTCATCAACCAACATGACTATACAATTTAAACTAACTTACATTTTTAACACATACTTTTTCACTTAATCAGACAATAACTTCTCGAAAGGGAACCTGCCCTAAATTAGTCTTGGGGAGAGGTTTTTGTTTTTGTCTTTTAGGAGAATGAAGGCTAAGGAATCTGAAGAACACTGGACAAATGAGACATCTGAAGAAAAAGGACAAATCATCTGTCCCAAGAAAAAGAGTAAAATGGCCTACTGGTATATCATTTATAAAATTTTATAAGTCTTCCTAAATGTTTGTTTCTGCTCTTCTCTAAAGAAATTTAACACTGTTGGTCTTCCTGTACCCCCAGTTCAATTAAAATTTAAAGCTGACTTTGGAGTTGGAGAATGGCTCTCTCCTTCTTTAAACTCAAGCAGGTTGTTAAAAGGAAAATGCAAACTCCCTGTATCATGCCAGAAGAAAGAGCCATCTTCCACTATGGGACAGGAGAAAAACCAAATTAATTAAGGGACTATTCTATTACTACTAATCTCAATTCTTTGATTCTATTCTGATTTTTAAACTTTTCTTAAAGTATGAATTTTATATCAAAGTTTACAGAATTTATATATATTATGTATATATGTACATTTTAAACTTTGTTAAGACATTAATGGTCATATAGAGTACTAATTCTAGAAAAAAGGCTTCAATTAGCTGCTTATACATGTCTTTGTGTTCGAGTCTCTTATCAGTTTTCTTGCAGGAAATCACAGCCAGGCCTATCATCAACTGAAGTCTCCAGGAAGAAGATGGGGCCCCACAGCAACCACAATTCCACATGGACAATAATAATACCACTAAGCTGACAAACATCATCTACAGATCAGCTTTGCACTACAAAATGCTAAGAGCAGTTTTGAGAGGGCTAGCTGAGATGATCCACTTTCAAAGACTACTTAAATAGGACTTGAGATAAGTACTTGACTTTGGCATTATGTTCAAACTGGACAACAAAGGAAATAGCTACCTTTCCTAGAATTTGACAATTAACCCAAAATTTTTCTTTTCAGAACAAAGATACATTCACCCACACCCAGCAGGAAGCAATTTTAAGAATACAATGCCCACATTCCCAAAGAGGTGGTGTGGAGCAGGTGGATTTTTGGACTTTTAATGAGTTTTGTGTCTGGGATAATTTTCATTGTTTAGGATGGTTGGTTACAAGTTGTTGTTAAGGGTTAGGAAAAGGGCTAAACAAAGGAGAATAGATTTAAGGTTCTTGTTTTAAAAAAAAGACAGTTACTAGTTTTAAATACTTTACACTGGATTGGATTTTTTTTATTGTATACAAATTATATATATTTAGATTGATATTGTTAGAGAATGATATACGTAAATTTCTAATCTTGTTCAAGATATTGTACTTATACTGTTCATTTAACAATGTAATGCGCCGGGCGGTGGTGGCGCACGCCTTTAATCCCAGCACTCGGGAGGCAGAGCCAGGCGGATCTCTGTGAGTTCGAGGCCAGCCTGGACTACCAAGTGAGTTCCAGGAAAGGTGCAAAACTACACAGAGAAACCCTGTCTCGAAAAAAAAAAAAACAAAAAAAACCAAAAAAAAAAAACAATGTAATGCAATTTGCTGATCCTTGAATGTCATTATTACCAACTATCAGGATATAAAGAAATGAAAGTTAGTAGTTAGACATTACAATAGAACTTGTAGTCATATTAGGTATGTTTTCAAGATTGAGCAGATATATTTTAGATAGACAGGTCCTCTTCAAACCCATCAGAGAGCTACAGAATATGGCATTTAAAGTGTTTTAATAACTAGAAAAATTTTTCTTTTTTGTTATGACTATGAGACATATCGGCTCCTGACAGTACCAATCTACTTCAGAGAAAATATAGGCATTGAAGAAACTGCATATGGAGTTAACTTTCATCGTGGCAAAAGTTAGCCACTGGACAACAAAGTATCCTCAAATTAACTGCTGACAAATAGGACAAAATGGACAGACAGGACACAAAACAAAGGACTACCAATTCTTGCCAAGACAAGTGTGGTTGTGGCTTTAAAAAAAGGCATCTTCTGAAGCCAGGATAATAGGGCACCATCCCTGAAGTGGCCTTTGCAATCGGGAAAAGGTACAGTGCCCTTTTCTCCAAAGACAACTGAACAGGCAGTGGGCCGATGGCTTCTGATGTGCAGTGGAACAGCAGCTGAAACAGTTATTCTTTTTATTTTATTTTACAATATAATTTAATTCTACAAATCCGCCATGGATTCCCTTGTTCTCTCCCCTCCTGCCCCCTCCCCTCCCCCCCCAAAACAGTTATATTTGAAGAGTAACTAAGCTCACACCTCTCAGTGGTAGACTGGCATTTAATAGAGGGATGTGGAGAAGAATGGGATGTTGAGATGAAGTCACACACACACATAGCCAAGAAGAATGGACAGCTGAATTAAAAAAACATCAACAATCTCCAGAATTTAAAATCCTGAATCATGACATGACACTATTGGAATTCAGGTGTTTCTGGTATGTTGACTGCTCTCACCAAATGTGAGGTCGAACTGTTGACATTGTGTACATCCTAGTTCACAAATGAGTCTGTCAGATACACTAAGCCTATAGGCTGAAGATGATGTCCCAACACTGGAGAAACCTCAGGTGACTGTCCAGGCAGCTGGCTGTTACTGTCAACTCACATGTTTGGAAGTTGCTTGCATGCACTTCCTGTTTTTATTTTTGTTAGCTAATATTATTTCCTTCTTGGGTCTCGGAGGGAGTTGAAATTTAGTTAGTTATAACTGAAGATTAGTTAGGATAGAAAGTGAATTAGGTACATTTTGCACTTACCAAAATAGGATAGATAATGGAATTATTTTCTCTGAATTTGTCAAATAAAAATGCACTAGACATTTTTTAGGTATCTATTGCTTGTATATATGGTATATAGTTATTGTACTTTTGTATATAGTTTTCTTATATTATTATATCTGTTTTATTAAAATAGAAAAGGGGAAATATGGTGATATTTTATCTGTACTGAAATGTGATTTTATTTCTATGTTAATAAGTAAATTTGCTTGGGGGTCAGAGCTAATAGCAAGCCATAGCAGAAGCCTGGTGATGGTGGTGCATGCCTTTAATCCCAGCACTTGGGAGGCAGAGCTAGGTAGATCTCTGTGTGTTCAAGGATACAACCAGCATGGAGACACTCACCATTAATCTCAATACGAACCATAGAAGACCTGGAGTCCTGTATAGATGGGCAGTCACAAAGAGGTCATGTGGTTGGGTTTACAACCAATGAGAAGGCAGAACAGAAAAAAGTATATAAAGACAGATACACAGGAAGTAGGGCACTCGCTAAGGAGGACAGCAGCGGCAGTGAAGGTTAAGGTTTTTAGCTCTTAGCTATTGCTCTGACCTCTTGGGCTTTTAACTCTGCAATTGACTCTGTGTTTCTTATTTAACTTGATGGTTACATCTACAAGCTGCAAAGGAAAAAGTTCAAGTAACATATGAAGGAAGACCTATCAGAATTACACCCAGCTTCTCAAAGGAGATTCTGAAAGCAAGAAGGTCCTAGACAGACCTTTTGCAAACACTAAGGGATCACAGATGACAGCCCAGAATACTATGCCCAGTAAAGTTTTCAATGATCATAGACAGAAAAAAAAATTATTCCATGATAAAACCAGATTAAACAATACCTATCCAAAAATCCAGCCCTATAGAAAGTACTAGAAGAAAAACTCCAACCCAAGGAAGTTAGCTGCTCCCACAAAAAAAAAAAAAACAAAAAAAAACAGGCAATAGATAGCAGCAAATCTCAAAGAAGGAAAAAGCATACACACAAACACCACCAACAAAAAAAATAACAGGAATTAACAACCACTGGTCATTAATATCTCTTACTATCAATGGACTCAATTTACCCATAAAAAGACACAGGCTAACAGAATGGATATGAAAACAGGATCCATCCTTCTGCTGCATACAAGAAACACACCTCAACTGCAAAGAAACACACTACCTCAGAGTAAAAGGCTGGAAAAAGAATTTCCAATCAAATGGACTTAAGAACCAAGCTGGTGTGGCTATCCTAAATTTTAACAACATAGACTTCAAACGAAAATCAATCAAAAGAGATTGGGAAGGCCATTACATACTCATTACAAGAAAGATCCACCAAGATGAAGTCTCAATTCTGAATATTTATGCCCCAAATACAAGGGCACCAACATATGTAAAAGAAACATTAATAAAGCTTAAATCGCACATCAAACTCCACACATTAGTAGTAGGAGACTTCAACATCCCACTCTCAATACTGTACAGATCTGCCACATTGAAACTTAACAGAGAAATAAGGGATCTAACAGATGTTATGACTCAAATGGACCTAATAGATATACACAGAATATTCCACCATAACAATAAAGAATATACCTTATCCGTAGCACCCCATGGAACTTTCTCTAAAATCAATCACATACTCAGTCACAAAGCAAATCTCAATAGATACAAAAAAGTTAGAATAACCTCCCGTAGTCTATCAGACCACCATGGTTTAAATTTAGATTTCAACAACAAGAAAAATTACAGAAGGCCTACAATCTCATGGGAACTGAATAATCCTCAACTGAATCACCAATGGGTAAAGGAAGAAATGAAGAAAGAAATTAAAGACTTCCTACAATTCAATGAAAATGAATGTACTACATACTCAAACTTATGGGACACTATGAAAGCAGTGCTAAGAGGAAAATTCATAGCACTAGATGCCCACATAAAGAAATTGGAGAAATCTCACACTAGTGACTAAATAGCACACCTATAAGCTCTAGAACAAAAAGAAACAAACTCACCCAGGAGGAAGAGATGCCAGGAAATAATCAAATTGAGAGTTGGAGTCAATGAAATACAAACAAAGAGAACAAACCAAAGAATCAATGAAACAAAGAGTTGGTTCTTTGGGAAAATGAATAAGATAGACAAGCCCTTATCCAAACTAACCAAAAGGCAGAGAGAGAGAGAGCATCCAAATTAACAAAATCAGAAATGAAAAGGGAGACATAACAACAGACAACAAGGAAATCCAGAGAATCATCAGGTCATACTTCTAACACCTGTACTCTTCAAAATTGGAAACAGACCATTTTTCTAGACAGGTACCACATACCAAAGTTAAATCAAGACCAGATAAACAATTTGAATAGACCAATAACCCCTAAGAAAATAGAAACAGACATTAAAAGTCTCCCAACCAAAAAAATCCCAGGACAAGATGGTTTCAACACAGAATTCTACCAGATTTTTAAAGAAGAGTTAATGCCAACACTCTGCAAATTATTCCACACAATAGAAACAGAAGGGACATTACCAAACTCCTTTTATGAGGCTACAGTTACTCTGATTCCCAAGCCAAACAAACATTCAACAAAGAAAGAGAATTACAGACCAATCTCCCTCATTAACATTGATGCAAAAATACTCAATAAAATATTGGCAAACCAAATCCAAGAACACATAAAAAAAAAGGATCCACCATAATCAAGTAGGCTTCATCCAAGACATGCAAGTATGGTTGAACATACTACATTTACTGTAAATTTATACTTTACAGCAAGAAAACAGCCAACATCAAAAAGTTCAAAGAGATTCTACTAAAAGCAGGAACAAGACAATGCTGTTCACTCTCTCCATATTTATTCAATATAGTACTTGAAGTTCTCTTGAGTTTCTCTCCATCAAGCTGTTGGCTTGCTGTAAATTGCCTTTATTATGTTTAGGTATGTTCCTTGTATTTCTGAACTCTCTAAAACTTTTATCAAAAAGGGGTGTTGGATTTTGTCAAAGGCCTTCTCAGCATTTAATGAGATGATCATGCGGTTGTTTTCTTTCAGTTTGTTTATATGGTGTATTACATTGACAGACTTTCATATGTTCAACCACCCTTGCATCCCTGGGATGAAGCCTACTTGGTCATGGTGGATAAATTTTTTGATGTGTTCCTGAATTCGGTTGGGCAGTATTCCATTGAGTATTTTTGCGTCAATGTTCATGAGGGAGATTGGTCTGTAATTTTCTTACTTTGTTGCATCTTTATGTGTTTTCGATATCAGGGTAACTGTAGCCTCATAAAAAAATTTGGGCAGGCTTTTGGGAATCTGGTGCCTGTGGTGTGATGCCTTGTGCAGCCTTGGTGCAGTGGGAAGGGGCTTGGACATGCTTGGGATTAGTGTGCTGGGCTCTACTGACTCCACATGGGAGACCTTGATTTGGGAGAGGTGGGGATGTTGGGTGGCTTGGAAGAGAGGGCTGGTGGTTGGAGAAGGAAGGAGGTGGGATCTGTGGGTGGTATGTAGAGTGAGGAGACAATTTCTTAATAAAGAAAAATGAAAAAAGAGAAAGAAATGGTTCATGTCTGAGTGGTTAACAGCATTTTTCTCTTGCAGAGGACCAAGCTTCAATTCCCATAACCTACTTAGAGGCTCACAACATTCTTTATTTCCAGTTCCAGAAGAACTGACACCTCTTCTGATTTCTGTGGGCATGACATACATGTAGTGTGCATATATATGCAGGAAAACTCATACCTTATAAGCAAGCTATGAAGTTCTTTGGCATGTGTCCAAAGTTCTTGACATCCTACCCCAGATACTTGCTCAGTCTTGTTCATTACCACTCTGTTCACATAGACTAGGAAAGAGAAATAACCTAAATAGCTTTCAACTAATGAAGAGGTAATGAGAATGCAGTACATATACACTGTGGAATACTATTTATCTGTAAAGAAAATGAAATCTAGAGGCAAAGGGATGGAACTAGAAAATATTGTATTAAGTGAATTAACCCAGACACAGAAAGTCAAATGGCACATGTTCCCATTCTTCTGTGATTCCTAACTCCAAATCTTCAGATGTGAATATTAAACCTGAGTAAATTCAGAAACTGTGAAAGTCAAGTGGTAGCACAGAGGGGAGGGCATGGGAAGGAGCCCTAGAATGAAGAATAACAATATACAAATGATGTGGGGGGAAATAGTGAAAACAGGGGAGATTTTCATTGGAGTGGAGAGAAGGTGGTCAATACAAATGGGGATGGAGAGGAAGAGGTGTAAATAACAGTAAGGTTGCTTGAAAAAAGCCACAGCAATTGTGCTGGCTAGTTTTGTGTCAACTTTACACAAACTAGCATCAAATGAGTGGAGGGAGACTCAACTGAGAAAATGCCTCCAAAAGATTGGGCTGTAGGCAAGCCTGTAGGGCATTTTCTTAGTTAGTGATTCATGGGTTTGGCCCAGCAAACTGTGGGGGGTACAATCTCTGGTCTGGTGGTTCTGGGTTCTATACGAAAGCAGGCTGAGTAAGCCATGGGGAGCAAGCTAGTAAGAAGTATTCCTTCATGGCCTTTGCATCAGCTCCTGCCTCCAGGTTCCTGTCCTGACTGATGAACAGTGATATGGAAGGTAAGCCAAATAAACCCTTTCCTCCTCAACTCATTTTTGAGTCATGGTGCTTCATCACAGCAACAGAAACCCTAAATAAGACAATGATTATTTATCTAATATTACTTGTGTGTGTGTTTGTGTGTGTGTGTGTGTGTGTGTGTGTGTGTACATCTGTATTTTAAATGACAATTCCCCCACCTCAGATGTCAATGTTTCTACAAAAAGCCATAGACTGTCTAGCAAAATCTCTAGTAACAGGGATGAAAAACTCCCTTTTGAGTTTTTGGTAAGGGGAGTTTGAAAGTCCCAAAACAATATGGGGTATTGACATTGCCCTTGACCATCTCACAGAAGTTGGAGGTAAGTCTCTCTTGCTGAAAATACCATGTGCTTCAGACACCGGACTGGAAGGATCCAAGCTGGAATTGACCTGAAAGTCTGCATTCTGAGGACTAATTTTCATAGTATTTGGTGCTGTGCAAGCAGCCAAGGGAAGGAAACAACAAATACACCTAACCAGCTGTGACATCAAAGTACCACAAAGACCAGCTTGGCAAAAAATCAATAAGTATGTAGTGTGGAATAATTGTTTTGTACACTGTGAAGATGTGTCTTTGCCAAGGCGCCTTCTGATTGCTTTAATAAAGAGCTGAATGGCCAATAGCTAGGTGGAAAGAGGTTGGACAGGACTTCCGGGCAGAAAGTGAGGAAGAGAGATGCATCTAGGCATGTGACAGACACCAGGGCACATGGAGAGGAAACAGGAGTTGCAAGATGGAAGAGAGGTAAAAAGTCATGAGGCAAAACATAGATTGATATAAATGGGTTAAGTTATGGGAGCTAGTGGGACAAGCATAAGCTATAGGCTGAGCTTTTCATTATTATTAGTATGTCTCCATGTCATTTTTTAAATTGTGAGCTGGAGGCCCAAAGGAAAAAAACTCTGCCTACAAGTATGCATCATACCTCTTACATCTTGGCCATAAGGAAGAGAATACTGAGGATGGTAGCACATGTGTTTAATCCCAGCATGCAGGAGGCAGAGGCAGGGGGATCTCTGTGATTTTGAGGACAGCCTGGTGTACACAATGGTTTCCAGTCTACCTAGGTCCAGACTGTAAAACCTTGACTCAAAAAAAGGAGATAATGAAATTGAGATGTAATTCAAACCATGATTTTTAATGTACCTATTGTCCCAAATTGTGTATTTTGGCTCAGTGCTATGCTGGGAAGGATCAAGAAGTGAGTGTAATGTCCAAATTGTCTCCTCTCTCTTCACTGACTCACTTACAAGTTGAGGGGAGCTCTGCTGGCCTTGATGTCTTTTGCCACATTTCTTTTTTCATTTTAATTTTTTATATACTTTTTTTTTAAATTTTACTTACCAACCCCAGTTCTCCCTCCCTCCCCTTCTCCCACTTCCCCGCAAGTTCTCCTCATGCCACCCGCTGGCAATGGGACCAGGTCTTATCCTGGGTACACGAAATGGCTTTATTTTTTAATTTTTTAATTCAATTTACATACCAACTACAGATCACCCTCTCAACGCTCCTCCAATTCCTCCCTCCTTTCCCCCCAACGACCCATGCCTTCCTCCAAAAGGGTTAGTCCTTCCATGGGGGAACAGGAAAGCCTGGTACATTTAGTAGACTCAGGACCAAGCTCCTCCACCATGCGTCAAGAGTGAGCAAGGTGTCCCACCACAGGTAATGGGATCCAGAAAACCAGATCATGCACCAGGGATAGATCCTGATCCCACTGCCCGGGGCCCCTAAAAGAGACCAAGTTTCTCCCGCATGCAGAGGGTAGTATAGTCCCTTGAGGGCTCCACAGCTGTTGGTCTAAAGTTCGTGAGTTTCCACGAACTTGGTCCAATTGTCTCTGTAGATTTCCCCATCATGATCCTGACCCCGTCTTCCTCATTCTTATTCCCTCTCTCAACTGGCTCCTGGAGCTCGGCCTGGTTCTTGGTTGTGGATTTCTTTACCTGCTTCCATCAGTTACTGGATGAAGGCTCTATGATGACAGGAAATTTATCGATCTGACAACCAGGTTACGCCAGTTCAGGCACCTTCTCCACTATTGCTAGTAGTTTATTCTGGGGTCATCCTTGTGGATTCCTGGAAATTCCCCTAGCACCAGGTTTTTCCCTAGACCCATAATGACACCCTCTATCCAGACATCTCTTTCATTACTCTCCCACTCCAAGTTCCCTAGGTTAACCATGTTCTCAATCCCCAAACCCTTCCCCCACTGCCCCCCTCACCCCCAGTTTACTCATGTAGATATCCTCTGTTTCTCCTTCCCAAGGTGATCCATGTGTCCCTCTAAGGGTCCTCCTTGTTTCCTAGCTCATGAACTGCCTTTTTAGAGCACATTCCCTGTGGTGTGATGCCTTATTCTGCCTTGTTTCTATGATAACACATGTGAAGAGGGAGATTCTCTAAGTCTACAGAACTAAGATCACGGAAACTAACCAAGAAATCTATCATTTTATCCCAATCATGAGCTCCTTGTCAGGTCCCTCTTTAATAAAGAACAGGCCTAAAACAAAACTCCAGGTTGTTGTATAGTCTAATTTTTTATCACTACCAGAAGAGTTTCTGAGAAATTTCAAATTAAAATGCATCTTTGTCTCAAGTTACCCCCTCCTATCAGTCTTATCTATAATGTTGTTCAGAGAGAGCAGTTAGGAGCGTCACTTCATAGAAGAGACAAACTAAGTTCAATGACTTGAGAAGAAGGTTTTGTTTCAATGTGTCCTTTAGAGATTTTTTTAAGTGCTTCTTTCCTATACAAAAGAAGAATTATTCTCAAAGCAAATATTGCAAGACAGCTAAGTTCTACTTCCTTAAGACAGCATATTTTGACACCACTGAAAGTTGCAAAGCAGAAAAAAAGCAGGCAACAAGTGAAACTCAACTCAAAATGCTAACAATGCCTATGATGCAACCTGGAATGATCTCTAACTACAAATTATACTTCGGAGACCAGCACATCATGGAAGACTATTGATCATGAGTTAAGTACAGAGAGCTTCTCTCCAGAACTGCCTTTTCAAACATTAAAAAATTAATTGAACATCATTTTTGGAAGGGAGGGGATGTATTAAGATGGATTAGACGATTCTACACATAGGGAAAACATTCTAATTAAGAGACTTTAAAAACTATTGTAGATGTTTATTTGATACTAGCAACGGGGTCAGTTATCATAAAGTATTTCTCTTCATCACAAAATAGTAAGGATTTCAAAAGTCCAAAGGGAAAAATCTAGAAGCTTTAAAAATTTGTTTGAACTGAGCCCTAATTCTTCTCAAAAAGGGCCTCCAAAATCTGGAGTAGAATTATCATACTCCATAATGAAATGCTTGAGTTCTTCAACATGTTGCTCACCTATTTCATGCAAACTCTGCTTCATTGCAAACTGTATAGATTTTTCTAAGGAACGATCCTTTTCAACCAGCCTTTCCACCACCATCCCGAAAGTTTCACAGACTTGTCGGTAAACCTTCTCAATCTCCGTGATTTTTGATGCAATCACTTTTGAGCGACTGCTAAGCTGGCTGTCTTCACACAATTCTGTGCCAGCTGTTGTGTTGGACTCGGGTTCTTCTGTCTGGTTGATACATAACGGTGCCTTGGATCCCGTCTCAAACTCGGACATTTCAGCCAAGTGATTTTCTTCTGACTTCTTGGGATTTTCATTAGCCCACTTGCTTGCAGCATCAGCCTGTTCCTTCTCAGTCAGCCGGCTGGGGCTTTTTAACACCTTGGATGAAGAACCTGAAGGCACAGTATCTCTTGATGTTTTCAAAAACTGGATGGCTCTCTCTTTACATCGATGTCGAGACTGATGGAAGGAGCGCATCCTGCTTCTACTGCTGAGACTGGAGCCAAATCTGCTGTGTAGGGAGTCCTTCCTGCCCACACGTGATTCTCTCCAAAAAGGAGCGCCCCATTTATGGGGAGATCGTTGTCTTGAATAATGGGAAGAATACAAATGTCTTCTTCTAAAGCCGTTTCTCATGACCCTGTACTGAGGCTGTCGGCTTGTGGCATACTCATCTCTTGACCATCGGTAGCCATAAGGGCCTCTTTGGTAGGGTGGGCCACTTCTTGGATTCTGAGAAAAACAGCGGCCCTCATCACTTTTTTGGTAATCCACGTGACAGTAGTATCTACTGTAGCCTCCTTCATCGGGTCTGGCTAGCAGAGATGATCTCTTGTCTCCCAGAGGCGGTCTCTTCGGCACGTTAATTAATCGATGGTTGCCATCACTGGGATGGCAACAAGGAGGCGCTTGTTTTCCTGGAAGTCGCTTGTAGTCTGAGCATCCCTGCGCTTGATTTCCTGGAAGTCGCTTGTAGTCACACCATCCTTCAGACCACATCTCATCTCGTGGAAGCCACTGGACTTCTGTGAACAGAAATGTGTACTTCCGTTCCTGTTCACTTTCAATTTCCAACCATACTCATGGCTCAGTTCAAGAATATGTTATTGTCTAAAAATTCGTCCTTGGAACTCTCCAACACAAACGTTCCACCACTGCTGCTGAAACCCCACCAACAGCTCTCTAATTAGACTTAGGACCACTCAACAGCAGGGAAATCATGCCAGGTGCTTGAAAGCTAGGAAATTAGCTGGGGCTAGTGAGGTCATGCGTCCTAGAGGAGAATGCAGTACTACTACTTGACTAAATCAGTACAATTCCTAAGTGAATTCCAGTTACTACAAATAAGTGTAGCTCTCACCCCTCACCAAAAAAAGCTTCTCTTTGCAAATTAGAGAGACCGTTGCACAAAATCACAACCACTCAAATTCAGAGAACAAGTGATTGTGGGGTGTCTAGCCCCAAGATACACACACACACACACACACACACACACATATATATATATATATATATATATATATATATATATATATATATCTCCCAACTCCTTTGCCTAAGGCTCAGGGAACATTATTAAGAGGAAGAGGAAAGTTTGTAGGAACCAGAAATCAAAGGGAAGCTTCACGCATGATATTTCAACAGTATGACTGCCTAAACAAGACCTGAATAAAGACAATACCAATCAATATGCTCACTTGAACGGGGGAAATCTCATAGAGTTCACCCCTAAACAAAGAACTACAGACTGCTAAAGAATTAGTCTTCCCCAGGGATGACCCTTTTAACTGGTTACCAATATCAAGTCGTTGCTCTGAATCATATACATATACAAGAAACACTAAATAGACTGGGAATGCTGTAATTATATATTTATGGGTGTGTGTGTGTGTGTGTGTGTGTGTGTGTGTGTGTGTGTGTGATAATTAAGGAAAAGAGATCATGAATTTGAAAGGTAACCAGGAAGAGAGGATATAGAAGGGAAGGAAATAGAAAAGGAAAGAATGTGATTGTATTATCATCTTTAAAAATTTAAAAATTGAATAAAATATAAATAAACATTGAAAACATATAAGGAAAAGAACATAAACACATAAAATATTTATTTAACAGTGAACGAATGTAAAATGATTTAAAATTAATTTATGTAATAGCAAAAAATCATAATATTCTAATAAAATTCACTAGTGAAAACTATAAAGTATCTTAAAATACAAGCTTATAAAATATTTATTTAACATATTGAACAAATGTAAAATGAATTAAAATTAATTTATGTAACAGGAAAAAATCATAATGTCATAACATTGTATATAGTTTTTCTTACATTAATTATAACTTTTGTCCTTTTTTCTTTATATTAAAATAGAAAAGGAGAAATATGGTGATATTTTATTTGTACTGAAAAGTGATTTTATTTGTATTTAATAAACAAAATTGCCTGGGGATCAGAGCTAATAGCAAGCCATAGCAGAAGCCGGGCAGTGGTGGCAGACACCCTTAATCCAGATCACATGACAGACAGTTCTCTGTGTGTTCAAGGATACAGCCAGGATGGAGACACATGTCTTTAATCTCAATACCAACCATAGAAGACCTGGAGGTCTGTATAGACAGGCAGTGATGAGGAGGTCATGTGGTTGGGTTTACAACCAATGAGAAGGCAGAACAGAAAGTCAATAAAAAGACAGATACACAGGAAGTAGGTCTCTTTCTGAGGGGAAGGACAGTAGCAGCAGGAAGGGTAAGAAGGTGGTTTTAAGTCTCAGCTCTCAGCTACTGCTCTGACCTCTTAAGCTTTTAACTCTGCATTTGACTCTATGTTTCTTATTTAATAAGACTGTTCATCTACATCTGGTGCCCAGTGTTCGTGGTACAAATTCATGAAGAAGCCACTTGCCAGTGGCCTTTTGGGTCCCCGCTCACACCTGAGCTACACATAGCCAGTTGTAGCATCTTGGCGGCCTGCCAACTACCCGACTCCCCAGCTTGGGCAAGCTCGGCCTAGGCCCCAGGGCTGACTGACCGACTGTAGCTACACCGGTGCTATGAAAAACTAAGGCCTGCCAGAACTACCGCTAATTGCAGTAGCTACACTCAACTGCAGATAGAGCTGCTTTTGGCTGAAATGTCAGCACACCTGGTTGGAGCTAAAGAGACTCAAGCGGGAACACATGGCTAGATTTAAGCATTTAGCCAGAACTTGTGGCTGGGCTGTGCTTTCTTGTGCTCTCTCTCTCTCTCTCTCTCTCTCTCTCTCTCTCTCTCTCTCTCGCTCTCTCTGTCTCTCTCTCTCTCTCTGTCTTTGGATTCACACCTTGGACACTAGGTAGCTGTTTTAGAATTCCCTCAGATTTCTACTGTTCTATGCAGACTTGGTAAGTCAATTAAGATATCAGATATTTTAAAGGAAAAAAACTATTTAAAAGAGAAATTTTTTTCCACATTAAAAAAAATGGGTTTTATGTATACATTGGTAGAAAATTGGGCTTTGTTTGATAAAATTTTAGGCAGTCTGCAAATGGAACAACTATATGAGAAGATTAATGTTGATGGGATTATGCACATTATTACTTTCCTTATCCTTATTTTACTATTTAAAAAGATAGTCAATTTGAGTGCCAGGATAAAAGCTTTAGAAAAACCTGTTAAACCTGTTAAAATGAGTTGTAGAGAAATTCAGATTCAGACAGAAGAAATTAACAGTGAAATTGTTTCAGGATTGGAATTTAAGGTTACAGAAAGAAAGCCTGTTTTCACACAATCACCCTTAATTTATCTGGTAATCATACAGGAGCTACCTTAGGGCACTCGCTAAGGAGGACAGCAGCGGCAGTGAAGGTTAAGGTTTTTAGCTCTTAGCTATTGCTCTGACCTCTTGGGCTTTTAACTCTACAATTGGCTCTGTGTTTCTTATGTAACATGAAGGTTACATCTACAAGCTGCAAAGGAAAAAGTTCAAGTAACATATGAAGGAAGACCTATCAGAATTACACCCAGCTTCTCAAAGGAGAGTCTAAAAGCAAGAAGGTCCTAGACAGACCTTTTGCAAACACTAAGGGATCACAGATGCCAGCCCAGAATACTATGCCCAGTAAAGTTTTCAATGATCATAGACAGAAAAAAAAATTATTCCATGATAAAACCAGATTAAACAATACCTATCCACAAATCCAGCCCTATAGAAAGTACTAGAAGAAAAACTCCAACCCAAGGAAGTTAGCTGCTCCCACAAAAACAAACAAACAAACAAAAAAAACAGGCAATAGATAGCAGCAAATCTCAAAGAAGGAAAATGCATACACACAAACGCCACCACCAACAAAAAAATAACAGGAATTAACAATAACTTGCCATTAATATCTCTTACTATCAATGGACTCAATTTGCCCATAAAAAGACACAGGCTAACAGAATGGGTACAAAAACAGGATCCATCCTTCTGCTGCATAAAACAAACACACTTCAACTGCAAAGACAGACTTTACCTCAGAGTAAAACGCTGGGAAAAGACTTTCCAATCAAATGGACTTAAGAAGCAAGCTGGTGTGGCTATCCTAAATTCTAACAACATAGACTTCAAACTAAAATCAATCAAAAGAGATTGGGAAGGACATTACATACACATCACAAGAAAGATCCACCAAGATGAAGTCTCAATTCTGAATGTTTATGCCCCAAATACAAGGGCACCAACATATGTAAAAGAAACATTAATAAAGCTTAAATCGCACATCAAACTCCACACATTAGTAGTAGGAGACTTCAACATCCCACTCTCAATACTGTACAGATCTGCCACATTGAAACTTAACAGAGAAATAAGGGATCTAACAGATGTTATGACTCAAATGGACCTAATAGATATCCACAGAATATTCCACCATAACAATAAAGAATATACCTTATCCGTAGCACCCCATGGAACTTTCTCTAAAATCAATCACATACACAGTCACAAAGCAAATCTCAATAGATACAAAAAAGTTAGAATAACCTCCTGTAGTCTATCAGACCACCATGGTTTAAATTTAGATTTCAACAACAACAAAAATTACAGAAGGCCTACAATCTCATGGGAACTGAATAATCCTCAACTGAATCACCAATGGGTAAAGGAAGAAATGAAGAAGGAAATTAAAGACTTCCTACAATTCAATGAAAATGAATGTACTACATACTCAAACTTATGGGACACTATGAAAGCAGTGCTAAGAGGAAAATTCATAGCACTAGATGCCCACATAAAGAAATTGGAGAAATCTCACACTAGTGACTAAATAGTACACCTATAAGATCTAGAACAAAAAGAAACAAACTCACCCAGGAGGAACAGATGCCAGGAAATAATCAAATTGAGAGTTGGAGTCAATGAAATACAAACAAAGAGAACAAATCAAAGAATCAGTGAAACAAAGAGTTGGTTCTTTGAGAAAATGAATAAGATAGACAAGCCCTTATCCAAACTAGCCAAAAGGCAGAAAGAGAGAGGGCATCCAAATTAACAAAATCAGAAATGAAAAGGGAGACATAACAACAGACAACGAGGAAATCCAGAGAATCATCAGGTCATACTTCTAACACATGTACTCTTCAAAATTGGAAACAGACAATTTTTCTAGACAGGTACCACATACCGAAGTTAAATCAAGACCAGATAAACAATTTGAATAGACAAATAAGCCCTAAGGAAACAGAAACAGCCAACATCAAAAAGTTCAAAGAGATTCTACTAAAAGCAGGAACAAGACAATGCTGTTCACTCTCTCCATATTTATTCAATATGGTATTTGAAGTTCTCTTGAGTTTCTTTCCATTAAGCTGTTGGCTTGCTGTACATTGCCTTTATTATGTTTAGGTATGTTCCTTATATTTCAGAACTCTCTAAAACTTTTATCATGAAGGGGTGTTGGATTTTGTCAAAGGCCATTTCAGCATCTAATGAGATGATCATGCGGTTGTTTTCTTTCAGTTTGTTTATATGGTGTATTACATTGAGAGATTTTCATATGTTCAACCATTCTTGTATCCCTGGGATGAAGCCTACTTGGTCATGGGGGATAAATTTTTTGATGTGTTCCTGGATTCGGTTGGGGAGTATTCCATTGAGTATTTTTGCATCAATATTCATGAGGGAGATTGGTCTGTAATCTTCTTACTTTGTTGCATCTTTGTGTGTTTTCGATATCAGGGTAACTGTAGCCTTATAAAAAAATTTGGGCAGGTTTTTGGGAATCTGGTGCCTGTGGTGTGATGCCTTGTGCAGCCTTGGTGCAGTGGGAAGGGGCTTGGACTTGCTCGGGCTTAGTGTGCTAGGCTCTACTGACTCCACATGGGAGACCTTGATTTGGGAGAGGTGGGGATGTTGGGTGGCTTGGAAGAGAGGGCTGGGGGTTGGAGAAGGAAGGAGGTGGGATCTGTGGGTGGTATGTAGAGTGAGGAGACAATTTCTTAATAAAGAAAAATGAAAAAAAAGAGAAAGACATGTCTCATGTCTCAGTGGTTAACAGCATTTTTCTCTTGCAGAGGACCAAGCTTAAATTCCCATTACCTACTTAGAGGCTCACAACATTCTTTATCTCCAGTTCCAGAAGAACTGATACCGCTTCTGATCTCCGTGGGCATGACATACATGTAGTGTGTATACATATGCAGGAAAACTCATACCTGATAAGCATGCTATGAAGTTCTTTGGCATGTGTCCAAAGTTCTTGACATCCTACCCCAGATATTTGCTCAGTCTTGTTCATTACCACTCTATTCACATAGACTAGGAAAGAGAAATAACCTAAATAGCTTTCAACTAATGAATGGGTAATGAGAATGCAGTACATATACACTGTGGAATACTATTTATCTGTAAAGAAAATGAAATCTAGAGGCAAAGGGATGGAACTAGAAAATATTGTATTAAGTGAATTAACCCAGACACAGAAAGTCAAATGACACATGTTCCCATTCTTCTGTGATACCTACCTCCAAATCTTCAGATGTGAATATGAAAACTGGCATATGTGCAGAAACTATGAAAGTCATGTGGTAGCACAGAGGGGAGGGCATGGGAAGGAGCCCTAGAGTGAAGAATAACAATACACAAATGATGTGAGGGGAAATAGTGAAAACAGGGGAGGTTTTCATTGGAGTGGAGAGAAGGTGGTCAATACAATTGGGGATGGAGGGGAAGTGGTGGAAATAACAGTAAGGATGCTTGAAAAAAGCCATAGTGATTGTGCTGGCTAGTTTTGTGTCAACTTTACACAAACTAGCATCATCTGAGTGGAGGGAGCCTCAACTGAGAAAATGCCTCCATAAGATTGTGCTGTAGGCAACCCAGTAGGGCATTTTCTTAGTTAGTGATTGGTGGGTATGGCCCAGCAAACTGTGGTTGGTACAATCTCTGGGCTGGTGTTTCTGGGTTCTATACAAAAGCAGGCTGAGTAAGCCATGGGGAGCAAGCTAGTAAGAAGTATTCCTTCATGGCCTTTGCATAAGCTCCTGCCTCCAGGTTCCTATCCTGACTGATGAACAGTGATATGGAATGTAAGCCAAATAAACCCTGTCTTCCTCAACTCAATTTTGAGTCATGGTGCTTCATCACAGCAACAGAAACCCTAAATAAGAAAATGATTATTTATCTAAAATTACTTGTATGTGTTCCTGTGTGTGTGTGTGTGTGTGTGTGTGTGTGTGTGTGTATGTATACGTCTGTACTTTAAATGAAAATTCCCTCAGCTGAGATGTCAATGTTTCTATAAAAAGCCATAGACTGTCTAGCAAAATCCCCAGTACCAGGGATGAAACACGCCCTTTTGAGTTGTTGGTAAGGGGAGTTTGAAAGTCCCAAAATAATATGGGGTATTGACATTGTCTTTGACCATCGCACAGAAGTTGGAGGTAAGTCTCTCTTGCTGAAAATACCATGTGCTTCAGACACCGGACTGGAAGGATCCAAGCTGGAATTGACCTGAAAGTCTGCACTCTGAGGACTAATTTTCATAGTACTTGGTGCTGTGCAAGCAGCCAAGGGAAGGAAACAACAAATACACCTAACCAGCTGTGACATCAAAGTACCACAAAGACCAGCTTGGCAAAAAATCAATAAGTATGTAGTGTGGAATAATTGTTTTGTACACTGTGAAGATGTGTCTTTGCCAAGGCGCCTTCTGATTGCTTTAATAAAGAGCTGAATGGCCAATAGCTAGGTGGAAAGAGGTTGGACAGGACTTCTGGGCAGAAAGTGAGGAAGAGAGATGCATCTAGGCATGTGACAGACACCAGGGCACATGGAGAGGAAACAGGAGTTGCAAGATGGAAGAGAGGTAAAAAGTCATGAGGCAAAACATAGATTGATATAAATGGGTTAAGTTATGGGAGCTAGTGGGACAAGCATAAGCTATAGGCTGAGCTTTTCATTATTAATAGTATGTCTCCATGTCATTTTTTAAATTGTGAGCTGGAGGCCCAAAGGAAAAAAACTCTGCCTACAAGTATGCATCATACCTCTTACATCTTGGCCATAAGGAAGAGAATACTGAGGATGGTAGCACATGTGTTTAATCCCAGCATGCAGGAGGCAGAGGCAGGGGGATCTCTGTGATTTTGAGGACAGCCTGGTGTACACAATGGTTTCCAGTCTACCTAGGTCCAGACTGTAAAACCTTGACTCAAAAAAAGGAGATAATGAAATTGAGATGTAATTCAAACCATGATTTTTAATGTACCTATTGTCCCAAATTGTGTATTTTGGCTCAGTGCTATGCTGGGAAGGATCAAGAAGTGAGTGTAATGTCCAAATTGTCTCCTCTCTCTTCACTGACTCACTTACAAGTTGAGGGGAGCTCTGCTGGCCTTGATGTCTTTTGCCACATTTCTTTTTTCATTTTAATTTTTTATATACTTTTTTTTTAATTTTACTTACCAACCCCAGTTCTCCCTCCCTCCCCTTCTCCCGCTTCCCCGCAAGTTCTCCTCATGCCACCCGCTGGCAATGGGACCAGATCTTATCCTGGGTACATGAAATGGCTTTATTTTTTAATTTTTTAATTCAATTTACATACCAACTACAGATCACCCTCTCAACGCTCCTCCAATTCCTCCCTCCTTTCCCCCCAATGACCCATGCCCTCCTCCAAAAGGGTTAGTCCTTCCATGGGGGAACAGGAAAGCCTGGTACATTTAGTTGAGTCAGGACCAAGCTCCTCCACCATGCGTCAAGAGTGAGCAAGGTGTCCCACCACAGGTAATGGGATCCAGAAAGCCAGATCATGCACCAGGGATAGATCCTGATCACACTGCCAGGGGCCCCTCAAAGAGACTCAGTTTCTCCTGCATGCAGAGGGTAGTATAGTCCTATGAGGGCTCCACAGCTGTTGGTCTAAAGTTCGTGAGTTTCCACATACTTGGTCCAGTTGTCTCTGTAGATTTCCCCATCATGATCCTGACCCCGTCTTCCTCATTCTTATTCCCTCTCTCAACTGGCTCCTGGAGCTCAGCCTTGTTCTTGGTTGTGGATTTCTTTACCTGCTTCCATCAGTTACTGGATGAAGGCTCTATGATGACAGGATATTTATCGATCTGATAACCAGGTTACACCAGTTCAGGCACCTTCTCCACTATTGCTAGTAGTTTATTCTGGGGTCATCCTTGTGGATTCCTGGAAATTCCCCTAGCACCAGGTTTTTCCCTAGACCCATAATGACACCCTCTATCCAGACATCTCTTTCATTACTCTCCCACTCCAAGTTCCCTAGGTTAACCATGTTCTCAATCCCCAAACCCTTCCCCCACTGCCCCCCTCACCCCCAGTTGACTCATGTAGATATCCTCTGTTTCTCCTTCCCAAGGTGATCCATGTGTCCCTCTAAGGGTCCTCCTTGTTTCCTAGCTCATGAACTGCCTTTTTAGAGCACATTCCCTGTGGTGTGATGCCTTATTCTGCCTTGTTTCTATGATAACACATGTGAAGAGGGAGATTCTCTAAGTCTACAGAACTAAGATCACGGAAACTAACCAAGAAATCTATCATTTTATCCCAATCATGAGCTCCTTGTCAGGTCCCTCTTTAATAAAGAACAGGCCTAAAACAAAACTCCAGGTTGTTGTATAGTCTAATTTTTTATCACTACCAGAAGAGTTTCTGAGAAATTTCAAATTAAAATGCATCTTTGTCTCAAGTTACCCCCTCCTATCGGTCTTATCTATAATGTTGTTCAGAGAGAGCAGTTAGGAGCGTCACTTCATAGAAGAGACAAACTAAGTTCAATGACTTGAGAAGAAGGTTTTGTTTCAATGTGTCCTTTAGAGATTTTTTTAAGTGCTTCTTTCCTATACAAAAGAAGAATTATTCTCAAAGCAAATATTGCAAGACAGCTAAGTTCTACTTCCTTAAGACAGCATATTTTGACACCACTGAAAGTTGCAAAGCAGAAAAAAAGCAGGCAACAAGTGAAACTCAACTCAAAATGCTAACAATGCCTATGATGCAACCTGGAATGATCTCTAACTACAAATTATACCCCGGAGACCAGCACATCATGGAAGACTATTGATCATGAGTTAAGTACAGAGAGCTTCTCTCCAGAACTGCCTTTTCAAACATTAAAAAATTAATTGAACATCATTTTTGGAAGGGAGGGGATGTATTAAGATGGATTAGACGATTCTACACATAGGGAAAACATTCTAATTAAGAGACTTTAAAAACTATTGTAGATGTTTATTTGATACTAGCAACGGGGTCAGTTATCATAAAGTATTTCTCTTCATCACAAAATAGTAAGGATTTCAAAAGTCCAAAGGGAAAAATCTAGAAGCTTTAAAAATTTGTTTGAACTGAGCCCTAATTCTTCTCAAAAAGGGCCTCCAAAATCTGGAGTAGAATTATCATACTCCATAATGAAATGCTTGAGTTCTTCAACATGTTGCTCACCTATTTCATGCAAACTCTGCTTCATTGCAAACTGTATAGATTTTTCTAAGGAACGATCCTTTTCAACCAGCCTTTCCACCACCATCCCGAAAGTTTCACAGACTTGTCGGTAAACCTTCTCAATCTCCGTGATTTTTGATGCAATCACTTTTGAGCGACTGCTAAGCTGGCTGTCTTCACACAATTCTGTGCCAGCTGTTGTGTTGGACTCGGGTTCTTCTGTCTGGTTGATACATAACGGTGCCTTGGATCCCGTCTCAAACTCGGACATTTCAGCCAAGTGATTTTCTTCTGACTTCTTGGGATTTTCATTAGCCCACTTGCTTGCAGCATCAGCCTGTTCCTTCTCAGTCAGCCGGCTGGGGCTTTTTAACACCTTGGATGAAGAACCTGAAGGCACAGTATCTCTTGATGTTTTCAAAAACTGGATGGCTTTCTCTTTACATCGATGTCGAGACTGATGGAAGGAGCGCATCCTGCTTCTACTGCTGAGACTGGAGCCAAATCTGCTGTGTAGGGAGTCCTTCCCGCCCACACGTGATTCTCTCCAAAAAGGAGCGCCCCATTTATGGGGAGATCGTTGTCTTGAATAATGGGAAGAATACAGACGTCTTCTTCTAAAGCCGTTTCTCATGACCCTGTACTGAGGCTGTCGGCTTGTGGCATACTCATCTCTTGAGCATCGGTAGCCATAAGGGCCTCTTTGGTAGGGTGGGCCACTTCTTGGATTCTGAGAAAAACAGCGGCCCTCATCACTTTTTTTGGTAATCCACGTGACAGTAGTATCTACTGTAGCCTCCTTCATCGGGTCTGGCTAGCAGAGATGATCTCTTGTCTCCCAGAGGCGGTCTCTTCGGCACGTTAATTAATCGATGGTTGCCATCACTGGGATGGCAACAAGGAGGCGCTTGTTTTCCTGGAAGTCGCTTGTAGTCTGAGCATCCCTGCGCTTGATTTCCTGGAAGTCGCTTGTAGTCACACCATCCTTCAGACCACATCTCATCTCGTGGAAGCCACTGGACTTCTGTGAACAGAAATGTGTACTTCCGTTCCTGTTCACTTTCAATTTCCAACCATACTCATGGCTCAGTTCAAGAATCTGTTATTGTCTAAAAATTCGTCCTTGGAACTCTCCAACACAAACGTTCCACCACTGCTGCTGAAACCCCACCAACAGCTCTCTAATTAGACTTAGGACCACTCAACAGCAGGGAAATCATGCCAGGTGCTTGAAAGCTAGGAAATTAGCTGGGGCTAGTGAGGTCATGCGTCCTAGAGGAGAATGCAGTACTACTACTTGACTAAATCAGTACAATTCCTAAGTGAATTCCAGTTACTACAAATAAGTGTAGCTCTCACCCCTCACCAAAAAAAGCTTCTCTTTGCAAATTAGAGAGACCGTTGCACAAAATCACAACCACTCAAATTCAGAGAACAAGTGATTGTGGGGTGTCTAGCCCCAAGATACACACACACACACACACACACACACACACACACACACACACATATATATATATATATATATATATATATATATATATATATCTCCCAACTCCTTTGCCTAAGGCTCAGGGAACATTATTAAGAGGAAGAGGAAAGTTTGTAGGAACCAGAAATCAAAGGGAAGCTTCACGCATGATATTTCAACAGTATGACTGCCTAAACAAGACCTGAATAAAGACAATACCAATCAATATGCTCACTTGAAAGGGGGAAATCTCATAGAGTTCACCCCTAAACAAAGAACTACAGACTGCTAAAGAATTATTCTTCCCCAGGGATGACCCTTTTAACTGGTTACCAATATCAAGTCGTTGCTCTGAATCATATACATATACAAGAAACACTAAATAGACTGGGAATGCTGTAATTATATATTTATGGGTGTGTGTGTGTGTGTGTGTGTGTGTGTGTGTGTGTGTGTGTGATAATTAAGGAAAAGAGATCATGAATTTGAAAGGTAACCAGGAAGAGAGGATATAGAAGGGAAGGAAATAGAAAAGGAAAGAATGTGATTGTATTATCATCTTTAAAAATTTAAAAATTGAATAAAATATAAATAAACATTGAAAACATATAAGGAAAAGAACATAAACACATAAAATATTTATTTAACAGTGAACAAATGTAAAATGATTTAAAATTAATTTATGTAATAGCAAAAAATCATAATATTCTAATAAAATTCACTAGTGAAAACTATAAAGTATCTTAAAATACAAGCTTATAAAATATTTATTTAACATATTGAACAAATGTAAAATGAATTAAAATTAATTTATGTAACAGGAAAAAATCATAATGTCATAACATTGTATATAGTTTTTCTTACATTAATTATAACTTTTGTCCTTTTTTCTTTATATTAAAATAGAAAAGGAGAAATATGGTGATATTTTATTTGTACTGAAAAGTGATTTTATTTGTATTTAATAAACAAAATTGCCTGGGGATCAGAGGTAATAGCAAGCCATAGCAGAAGCCGGGCAGTGGTGGCAGACACCCTTAATCCAGATCACATGACAGACAGATCTCTGTGTGTTCAAGGATACAGCCAGGATGGAGACACATGTCTTTAATCTCAATACCAACCATAGAAGACCTGGAGGTCTGTATAGACAGGCAGTGATGAGGAGGTCATGTGGTTGGGTTTACAACCAATGAGAAGGCAGAACAGAAAGTCAATAAAAAGACAGATACACAGGAAGTAGGTCTCTTTCTGAGGGGAAGGACAGTAGCAGCAGGAAGGGTAAGAAGGTGGTTTTAAGTCTCAGCTCTCAGCTACTGCTCTGACCTCTTAAGCTTTTAACTCTGCATTTGACTCTATGTTTCTTATTTAATAAGACTGTTCATCTACATCTGGTGCCCAGTGTTCGTGGTACAAATTCATGAAGAAGCCACTTGCCAGTGGCCTTTTGGGTCCCCGCTCACACCTGAGCTACACATAGCCAGTTGTAGCATCTTGGCGGCCTGCCAACTACCCGACTCCCCAGCTTGGGCAAGCTCGGCCTAGGCCCCAGGGCTGACTGACCGACTGTAGCTACACCGGTGCTATGAAAAACTAAGGCCTGCCAGAACTACCGCTAATTGCAGTAGCTACACTCAACTGCAGATAGAGCTGCTTTTGGCTGAAATGTCAGCACACCTGGTTGGAGCTAAAGAGACTCAAGCGGGAACACATGGCTAGATTTAAGCATTTAGCCAGAACTTGTGGCTGGGCTGTGCTTTCTTGTGCTCTCTCTCTCTCTCTCTCTCTCTCTCTCTCTCTCTCTCTCGCTCTCTCTCGCTCTCTCTGTCTCTCTCTCTCTCTCTGTCTTTGGATTCACACCTTGGACACTAGGTAGCTGTTTTAGAATTCCCTCAGATTTCTACTGTTCTATGCAGACTTGGTAAGTCAATTAAGATATCAGATATTTTAAAGGAAAAAAACTATTTAAAAGAGAAATTTTTTTCCACATTAAAAAAAATGGGTTTATGTATACATTGGTAGAAAATTGGGCTTTGTTTGATAAAATTTTAGGCAGTCTGCAAATGGAACAACTATATGAGAAGATTAATGTTGATGGGATTATGCACATTATTACTTTCCTTATCCTTATTTTACTATTTAAAAAGATAGTCAATTTGAGTGCCAGGATAAAAGCTTTAGAAAAACCTGTTAAACCTGCTAAATGAGTTGTAGAGAAATTCAGATTCAGACAGAAGAAATTAACAGTGAAATTGTTTCAGGACTGGAATTTAAGGTTACAGAAAGAAAGCCTGTTTTCACACAATCACCCTTAATTTATCTGGTAATCATACAGGAGCTACCTTAGGGCACTCGCTAAGGAGGACAGCAGCGGCAGTGAAGGTTAAGGTTTTTAGCTCTTAGCTATTGCTCTGACCTCTTGGGCTTTTAACTCTACAATTGGCTCTGTGTTTCTTATGTAACATGAAGGTTACATCTACAAGCTGCAAAGGAAAAAGTTCAAGTAACATATGAAGGAAGACCTATCAGAATTACACCCAGCTTCTCAAAGGAGAGTCTAAAAGCAAGAAGGTCCTAGACAGACCTTTTGCAAACACTAAGGGATCACAGATGCCAGCCCAGAATACTATGCCCAGTAAAGTTTTCAATGATCATAGACAGAAAAAAAAATTATTCCATGATAAAACCAGATTAAACAATACCTATCCACAAATCCAGCCCTATAGAAAGTACTAGAAGAAAAACTCCAACCCAAGGAAGTTAGCTGCTCCCACAAAAACAAACAAACAAACAAAAAAAACAGGCAATAGATAGCAGCAAATCTCAAAGAAGGAAAATGCATACACACAAACGCCACCACCAACAAAAAAATAACAGGAATTAACAATAACTTGCCATTAATATCTCTTACTATCAATGGACTCAATTTGCCCATAAAAAGACACAGGCTAACAGAATGGGTACAAAAACAGGATCCATCCTTCTGCTGCATAAAACAAACACACTTCAACTGCAAAGACAGACTTTACCTCAGAGTAAAACGCTGGGAAAAGACTTTCCAATCAAATGGACTTAAGAAGCAAGCTGGTGTGGCTATCCTAAATTCTAACAACATAGACTTCAAACTAAAATCAATCAAAAGAGATTGGGAAGGACATTACATACTCATCACAAGAAAGATCCACCAAGATGAAGTCTCAATTCTGAATGTTTATGCCCCAAATACAAGGGCACCAACATATGTAAAAGAAACATTAATAAAGCTTAAATCGCACATCAAACTCCACACATTAGTAGTAGGAGACTTCAACATCCCACTCTCAATACTGTACAGATCTGCCACATTGAAACTTAACAGAGAAATAAGGGATCTAACAGATGTTATGACTCAAATGGACCTAATAGATATCCACAGAATATTCCACCATAACAATAAAGAATATACCTTATCCGTAGCACCCCATGGAACTTTCTCTAAAATCAATCACATACACAGTCACAAAGCAAATCTCAATAGATACAAAAAAGTTAGAATAACCTCCTGTAGTCTATCAGACCACCATGGTTTAAATTTAGATTTCAACAACAACAAAAATTACAGAAGGCCTACAATCTCATGGGAACTGAATAATCCTCAACTGAATCACCAATGGGTAAAGGAAGAAATGAAGAAGGAAATTAAAGACTTCCTACAATTCAATGAAAATGAATGTACTACATACTCAAACTTATGGGACACTATGAAAGCAGTGCTAAGAGGAAAATTCATAGCACTAGATGCCCACATAAAGAAATTGGAGAAATCTCACACTAGTGACTAAATAGCACACCTATAAGATCTAGAACAAAAAGAAACAAACTCACCCAGGAGGAAGAGATGCCAGGAAATAATCAAATTGAGAGTTGGAGTCAATGAAATACAAACAAAGAGAACAAATCAAAGAATCAGTGAAACAAAGAGTTGGTTCTTTGAGAAAATGAATAAGATAGACAAGCCCTTATCCAAACTAGCCAAAAGGCAGAAAGAGAGAGGGCATCCAAATTAACAAAATCAGAAATGAAAAGGGAGACATAACAACAGACAACGAGGAAATCCAGAGAATCATCAGGTCATACTTCTAACACATGTACTCTTCAAAATTGGAAACAGACAATTTTTCTAGACAGGTACCACATACCGAAGTTAAATCAAGACCAGATAAACAATTTGAATAGACAAATAAGCCCTAAGGAAACAGAAACAGCCAACATCAAAAAGTTCAAAGAGATTCTACTAAAAGCAGGAACAAGACAATGCTGTTCACTCTCTCCATATTTATTCAATATGGTATTTGAAGTTCTCTTGAGTTTCTTTCCATTAAGCTGTTGGCTTGCTGTACATTGCCTTTATTATGTTTAGATATGTTCCTTATATTTCAGAACTCTCTAAAACTTTTATCATGAAGGGGTGTTGGATTTTGTCAAAGGCCATTTCAGCATCTAATGAGATGATCATGCGGTTGTTTTCTTTCAGTTTGTTTATATGGTGTATTACATTGAGAGATTTTCATATGTTCAACCATTCTTGTATCCCTGGGATGAAGCCTACTTGGTCATGGGGGATAAATTTTTTGATGTGTTCCTGGATTCGGTTGGGGAGTATTCCATTGAGTATTTTTGCATCAATATTCATGAGGGAGATTGGTCTGTAATCTTCTTACTTTGTTGCATCTTTGTGTGTTTTCGATATCAGGGTAACTGTAGCCTTATAAAAAAATTTGGGCAGGTTTTTGGGAATCTGGTGCCTGTGGTGTGATGCCTTGTGCAGCCTTGGTGCAGTGGGAAGGGGCTTGGACTTGCTCGGGCTTAGTGTGCTAGGCTCTACTGACTCCACATGGGAGACCTTGATTTGGGAGAGGTGGGGATGTTGGGTGGCTTGGAAGAGAGGGCTGGGGGTTGGAGAAGGAAGGAGGTGGGATCTGTGGGTGGTATGTAGAGTGAGGAGACAATTTCTTAATAAAGAAAAATGAAAAAAAAGAGAAAGACATGTCTCATGTCTCAGTGGTTAACAGCATTTTTCTCTTGCAGAGGACCAAGCTTAAATTCCCATTACCTACTTAGAGGCTCACAACATTCTTTATCTCCAGTTCCAGAAGAACTGATACCGCTTCTGATCTCCGTGGGCATGACATACATGTAGTGTGTATACATATGCAGGAAAACTCATACCTGATAAGCATGCTATGAAGTTCTTTGGCATGTGTCCAAAGTTCTTGACATCCTACCCCAGATATTTGCTCAGTCTTGTTCATTACCACTCTATTCACATAGACTAGGAAAGAGAAATAACCTAAATAGCTTTCAACTAATGAATGGGTAATGAGAATGCAGTACATATACACTGTGGAATACTATTTATCTGTAAAGAAAATGAAATCTAGAGGCAAAGGGATGGAACTAGAAAATATTGTATTAAGTGAATTAACCCAGACACAGAAAGTCAAATGACACATGTTCCCATTCTTCTGTGATACCTACCTCCAAATCTTCAGATGTGAATATGAAAACTGGCATATGTGCAGAAACTATGAAAGTCAAGTGGTAGCACAGAGGGGAGGGCATGGGAAGGAGCCCTAGAGTGAAGAATAACAATACACAAATGATGTGAGGGGAAATAGTGAAAACAGGGGAGGTTTTCATTGGAGTGGAGAGAAGGTGGTCAATACAATTGGGGATGGAGGGGAAGTGGTGGAAATAACAGTAAGGATGCTTGAAAAAAGCCATAGTGATTGTGCTGGCTAGTTTTGTGTCAACTTTACACAAACTAGCATCATCTGAGTGGAGGGAGCCTCAACTGAGAAAATGCCTCCATAAGATTGTGCTGTAGGCAACCCAGTAGGGCATTTTCTTAGTTAGTGATTGGTGGGTATGGCCCAGCAAACTGTGGTTGGTACAATCTCTGGGCTGGTGTTTCTGGGTTCTATACAAAAGCAGGCTGAGTAAGCCATGGGGAGCAAGCTAGTAAGAAGTATTCCTTCATGGCCTTTGCATAAGCTCCTGCCTCCAGGTTCCTATCCTGACTGATGAACAGTGATATGGAATGTAAGCCAAATAAACCCTGTCTTCCTCAACTCAATTTTGAGTCATGGTGCTTCATCACAGCAACAGAAACCCTAAATAAGAAAATGATTATTTATCTAAAATTACTTGTATGTGTTCCTGTGTGTGTGTGTGTGTGTGTGTGTGTGTGTGTGTATGTATACGTCTGTACTTTAAATGAAAATTCCCTCAGCTGAGATGTCAATGTTTCTATAAAAAGCCATAGACTGTCTAGCAAAATCCCCAGTACCAGGGATGAAACACGCCCTTTTGAGTTGTTGGTAAGGGGAGTTTGAAAGTCCCAAAATAATATGGGGTATTGACATTGTCTTTGACCATCGCACAGAAGTTGGAGGTAAGTCTCTCTTGCTGAAAATACCATGTGCTTCAGACACCGGACTGGAAGGATCCAAGCTGGAATTGAC
This sequence comes from Peromyscus eremicus, assembly GCF_949786415.1. Classification (NCBI taxonomy): domain Eukaryota; kingdom Metazoa; phylum Chordata; class Mammalia; order Rodentia; family Cricetidae; genus Peromyscus; species Peromyscus eremicus. The sequence continues at coordinate 95,288,489 of NC_081439.1, read as the reverse complement.
CTGAAAGTCTGCACTCTGAGGACTAATTTTCATAGTACTTGGTGCTGTGCAAGCAGCCAAGGGAAGGAAACAACAAATACACCTAACCAGCTGTGACATCAAAGTACCACAAAGACCAGCTTGGCAAAAAATCAATAAGTATGTAGTGTGGAATAATTGTTTTGTACACTGTGAAGATGTGTCTTTGCCAAGGCGCCTTCTGATTGCTTTAATAAAGAGCTGAATGGCCAATAGCTAGGTGGAAAGAGGTTGGACAGGACTTCTGGGCAGAAAGTGAGGAAGAGAGATGCATCCAGGCATGTGACAGACACCAGGGCACATGGAGAGGAAACAGGAGTTGCAAGATGGAAGAGAGGTAAAAAGTCATGAGGCAAAACATAGATTGATATAAATGGGTTAAGTTATGGGAGCTAGTGGGACAAGCATAAGCTATAGGCTGAGCTTTTCATTATTAATAGTATGTCTCCATGTCATTTTTTAAATTGTGAGATGGAGGCCCAAAGGAAAAAAACTCTGCCTACAAGTATGCATCATACCTCTTACATCTTGGCCATAAGGAAGAGAATACTGAGGATGGTAGCACATGTGTTTAATCCCAGCATGCAGGAGGCAGAGGCAGGGGGATCTCTGTGATTTTGAGGACAGCCTGGTGTACACAATGGTTTCCAGTCTACCTAGGTCCAGACTGTAAAACCTTGACTCAAAAAAAGGAGATAATGAAATTGAGATGTAATTCAAACCATGATTTTTAATGTACCTATTGTCCCAAATTGTGTATTTTGGCTCAGTGCTATGCTGGGAAGGATCAAGAAGTGAGTGTAATGTCCAAATTGTCTCCTCTCTCTTCACTGACTCACTTACAAGTTGAGGGGAGCTCTGCTGGCCTTGATGTCTTTTGCCACATTTCTTTTTTCATTTTAATTTTTTATATACTTTTTTTTTAATTTTACTTACCAACCCCAGTTCTCCCTCCCTCCCCTTCTCCCGCTTCCCCGCAAGTTCTCCTCATGCCACCCGCTGGCAATGGGACCAGATCTTATCCTGGGTACATGAAATGGCTTTATTTTTTAATTTTTTAATTCAATTTACATACCAACTACAGATCACCCTCTCAACGCTCCTCCAATTCCTCCCTCCTTTCCCCCCAATGACCCATGCCCTCCTCCAAAAGGGTTAGTCCTTCCATGGGGGAACAGGAAAGCCTGGTACATTTAGTTGAGTCAGGACCAAGCTCCTCCACCATGCGTCAAGAGTGAGCAAGGTGTCCCACCACAGGTAATGGGATCCAGAAAGCCAGATCATGCACCAGGGATAGATCCTGATCACACTGCCAGGGGCCCCTCAAAGAGACTCAGTTTCTCCTGCATGCAGAGGGTAGTATAGTCCTATGAGGGCTCCACAGCTGTTGGTCTAAAGTTCGTGAGTTTCCACATACTTGGTCCAGTTGTCTCTGTAGATTTCCCCATCATGATCCTGACCCCGTCTTCCTCATTCTTATTCCCTCTCTCAACTGGCTCCTGGAGCTCAGCCTTGTTCTTGGTTGTGGATTTCTTTACCTGCTTCCATCAGTTACTGGATGAAGGCTCTATGATGACAGGATATTTATCGATCTGATAACCAGGTTACACCAGTTCAGGCACCTTCTCCACTATTGCTAGTAGTTTATTCTGGGGTCATCCTTGTGGATTCCTGGAAATTCCCCTAGCACCAGGTTTTTCCCTAGACCCATAATGACACCCTCTATCCAGACATCTCTTTCATTACTCTCCCACTCCAAGTTCCCTAGGTTAACCATGTTCTCAATCCCCAAACCCTTCCCCCACTGCCCCCCTCACCCCCAGTTTACTCATGTAGATATCCTCTGTTTCTCCTTCCCAAGGTGATCCATGTGTCCCTCTAAGGGTCCTCCTTGTTTCCTAGCTCATGAACTGCCTTTTTAGAGCACATTCCCTGTGGTGTGATGCCTTATTCTGCCTTGTTTCTATGATAACACATGTGAAGAGGGAGATTCTCTAAGTCTACAGAACTAAGATCACGGAAACTAACCAAGAAATCTATCATTTTATCCCAATCATGAGCTCCTTGTCAGGTCCCTCTTTAATAAAGAACAGGCCTAAAACAAAACTCCAGGTTGTTGTATAGTCTAATTTTTTATCACTACCAGAAGAGTTTCTGAGAAATTTCAAATTAAAATGCATCTTTGTCTCAAGTTACCCCCTCCTATCGGTCTTATCTATAATGTTGTTCAGAGAGAGCAGTTAGGAGCGTCACTTCATAGAAGAGACAAACTAAGTTCAATGACTTGAGAAGAAGGTTTTGTTTCAATGTGTCCTTTAGAGATTTTTTTAAGTGCTTCTTTCCTATACAAAAGAAGAATTATTCTCAAAGCAAATATTGCAAGACAGCTAAGTTCTACTTCCTTAAGACAGCATATTTTGACACCACTGAAAGTTGCAAAGCAGAAAAAAAGCAGGCAACAAGTGAAACTCAACTCAAAATGCTAACAATGCCTATGATGCAACCTGGAATGATCTCTAACTACAAATTATACCCCGGAGACCAGCACATCATGGAAGACTATTGATCATGAGTTAAGTACAGAGAGCTTCTCTCCAGAACTGCCTTTTCAAACATTAAAAAATTAATTGAACATCATTTTTGGAAGGGAGGGGATGTATTAAGATGGATTAGACGATTCTACACATAGGGAAAACATTCTAATTAAGAGACTTTAAAAACTATTGTAGATGTTTATTTGATACTAGCAACGGGGTCAGTTATCATAAAGTATTTCTCTTCATCACAAAATAGTAAGGATTTCAAAAGTCCAAAGGGAAAAATCTAGAAGCTTTAAAAATTTGTTTGAACTGAGCCCTAATTCTTCTCAAAAAGGGCCTCCAAAATCTGGAGTAGAATTATCATACTCCATAATGAAATGCTTGAGTTCTTCAACATGTTGCTCACCTATTTCATGCAAACTCTGCTTCATTGCAAACTGTATAGATTTTTCTAAGGAACGATCCTTTTCAACCAGCCTTTCCACCACCATCCCGAAAGTTTCACAGACTTGTCGGTAAACCTTCTCAATCTCCGTGATTTTTGATGCAATCACTTTTGAGCGACTGCTAAGCTGGCTGTCTTCACACAATTCTGTGCCAGCTGTTGTGTTGGACTCGGGTTCTTCTGTCTGGTTGATACATAGCGGTGCCTTGGATCCCGTCTCAAACTCGGACATTTCAGCCAAGTGATTTTCTTCTGACTTCTTGGGATTTTCATTAGCCCACTTGCTTGCAGCATCAGCCTGTTCCTTCTCAGTCAGCCGGCTGGGGCTTTTTAACACCTTGGATGAAGAACCTGAAGGCACAGTATCTCTTGATGTTTTCAAAAACTGGATGGCTTTCTCTTTACATCGATGTCGAGACTGATGGAAGGAGCGCATCCTGCTTCTACTGCTGAGACTGGAGCCAAATCTGCTGTGTAGGGAGTCCTTCCCGCCCACACGTGATTCTCTCCAAAAAGGAGCGCCCCATTTATGGGGAGATCGTTGTCTTGAATAATGGGAAGAATACAGACGTCTTCTTCTAAAGCCGTTTCTCATGACCCTGTACTGAGGCTGTCGGCTTGTGGCATACTCATCTCTTGAGCATCGGTAGCCATAAGGGCCTCTTTGGTAGGGTGGGCCACTTCTTGGATTCTGAGAAAAACAGCGGCCCTCATCACTTTTTTGGTAATCCACGTGACAGTAGTATCTACTGTAGCCTCCTTCATCGGGTCTGGCTAGCAGAGATGATCTCTTGTCTCCCAGAGGCGGTCTCTTCGGCACGTTAATTAATCGATGGTTGCCATCACTGGGATGGCAACAAGGAGGCGCTTGTTTTCCTGGAAGTCGCTTGTAGTCATAGCATCCCTGCGCTTGATTTCCTGGAAGTCGCTTGTAGTCACACCATCCTTCAGACCACATCTCATCTCGTGGAAGCCACTGGACTTCTGTGAACAGAAATGTGTACTTCCGTTCCTGTTCACTTTCAATTTCCAACCATACTCATGGCTCAGTTCAAGAATCTGTTATTGTCTAAAAATTCGTCCTTGGAACTCTCCAACACAAACGTTCCACCACTGCTGCTGAAACCCCACCAACAGCTCTCTAATTAGACTTAGGACCACTCAACAGCAGGGAAATCATGCCAGGTGCTTGAAAGCTAGGAAATTAGCTGGGGCTAGTGAGGTCATGTGACCTAGAGGAGAATGCAGTACTACTACTTGACTAAATCAGTACAATTCTTAAGTGAATTCCAGTTACTAAAAATAAGTGTAGCTCTCACCCCTCACCAAAAAAAGCTTCTCTTTGCAAAATAGAGAGACCGTTGCACAAAATCACAACCACTCAAATTCAGAGAACAAGTGATTGTGGGGTGTCTAGCCCCAAGATACACACACACACACACACACACACACATATATATATATATATATATATATATATCTCAACTCCTTTGCCTAAGGCTCAGGGAACATTATTAAGAGGAAGAGGAAAGTTTGTAGGAACCAGAAATCAAAGGGAAGCTTCACGCATGATATTTCAACAATATGACTGCCTAAACAAGACCTGAATAAAGACAATACCAATCAATATGCTCATTTGAAAGGGGGAAATCTCAAAGAGTTCACCCCTAAACAAAGAACTACAGACTGCTAAAGAATTAGTCTTCCCCAGGGATGACCCTTTTAGCTGGTTACCAATATCAAGTCGTTGCTCTGAATCATATACATATACAAGAAACACTAAATAGACTGGGAATGCTGTAATTATATATTTATGGGTGTGTGTGTGTGTGTGTGTGTGTGTGTTTGTGTGTGTGATAATTAAGGAAAAGAGATCATGAATTTGAAAGATAACCAGGAAGAGAGGATATAGAAGGGAAGGAAATAGAAAAGGAAAGAATGTGATTGTATTATCATCTTTAAAAATTTAAAAATTGAATAAAATATAAATAAACATTGAAAACATATAAGGAAAAGAACATAAACACATAAAATATTTATTTAACAGTGAACAAATGTAAAATGATTTAAAATTAATTTATGTAATAGCAAAAAATCATAATATTCTAATAAAATTCACTAGTGAAAACTATAAAGTATCTTAAAATACAAGCTTATAAAATATTTATTTAACATATTGAACAAATGTAAAATGAACTAAAATTAATTTATGTAACAGGAAAAAATCATAATGTCATAACATTGTATATAGTTTTTCTTACATTAATTATAACTTTTGTCCTTTTTTCTTTATATTAAAATAGAAAAGGAGAAATATGGTGATATTTTATTTGTACTGAAAAGTGATTTTATTTGTATTTAATAAACAAAATTGCCTGGGGATCAGAGGTAATAGCAAGCCATAGCAGAAGCCGGGCAGTGGTGGCAGACACCCTTAATCCAGATCACATGACAGACAGATCTCTGTGTGTTCAAGGATACAGCCAGGATGGAGACACATGTCTTTAATCTCAATACCAACCATAGAAGACCTGGAGGTCTGTATAGACAGGCAGTGATGAGGAGGTCATGTGGTTGGGTTTACAACCAATGAGAAGGCAGAACAGAAAGTCAATAAAAAGACAGATACACAGGAAGTAGGTCTCTTTCTGAGGGGAAGGACAGTAGCAGCAGGAAGGGTAAGAAGGTGGTTTTAAGTCTCAGCTCTCAGCTACTGCTCTGACCTCTTAAGCTTTTAACTCTGCATTTGACTCTATGTTTCTTATTTAATAAGACTGTTCATCTACATCTGGTGCCCAGTGTTCGTGGTACAAATTCATGAAGAAGCCACTTGCCTGTGGCCTTTTGGGTCCCCGCTCACACCTGAGCTACACATAGCCAGTTGTAGCATCTTGGCGGCCTGCCAACTACCCGACTCCCCAGCTTGGGCAAGCTCGGCCTAGGCCCCAGGGCTGACTGACCGACTGTAGCTACACCGGTACTATGAAAAACTAAGGCCTGCCAGAACTACCGCTAATTGCAGTAGCTACACTCAACTGCAGATAGAGCTGCTTTTGGCTGAAATGTCAGCACACCTGGTTGGAGCTAAAGAGACTCAAGCGGGAACACATGGCTAGATTTAAGCATTTAGCCAGAACTTGTGGCTGGGCTGTGCTTTCTTGTGCTCTCTCTCTCTCTCTCTCTCTCTCTCTCTCTCTCTCTCTCTGTCTTTGGATTCACACCTTGGACATTAGGTAGCTGTTTTAGAATTCCCTCGGATTTCTACTGTTCTATGCAGACTTGGTAAGTCAATTAAGATATCAGATATTTTAAAGGAAAAAAACTATTTAAAAGAGAAATTTTTTCCACATTAAAAAAATGGGTTTTATGTGTACGTTGGTAGAAAATTGGGCTTTGTTTGATAAAATTTTAGGCAGTCTGCAAATGGAACAACTATATGAGAAGATTAATGTTGATGGGATTATGCACATTATTACTTTCCTTATCCTTATTTTACTATTTAAAAAGATAGTCAATTTGAGTGCCAGGATAAAAGCTTTAGAAAAACCTGTTAAACCTGTTAAAATGAATTGTAGAGAAATTCAGATTCAGACAGAAGAAATTAACAGTGAAATTGTTTCAGGATTGGAATTTAAGGTTACAGAAAGAAAGCCTGTTTTCACACAATCACCCTTAATTTATCTGGTAATCATACAGGAGCTACCTTAGGGCACTCGCTAAGGAGGACAGCAGCGGCAGTGAAGGTTAAGGTTTTTAGCTCTTAGCTATTGCTCTGACCTCTTGGGCTTTTAACTCTACAATTGGCTCTGTGTTTCTTATGTAACATGAAGGTTACATCTACAAGCTGCAAAGGAAAAAGTTCAAGTAACATATGAAGGAAGACCTATCAGAATTACACCCAGCTTCTCAAAGGAGAGTCTAAAAGCAAGAAGGTCCTAGACAGACCTTTTGCAAACACTAAGGGATCACAGATGCCAGCCCAGAATACTATGCCCAGTAAAGTTTTCAATGATCATAGACAGAAAAAAAAATTATTCCATGATAAAACCAGATTAAACAATACCTATCCACAAATCCAGCCCTATAGAAAGTACTAGAAGAAAAACTCCAACCCAAGGAAATTAGCTGCTCCCACAAAAAAAAAAACAGGCAATAGATAGCAACAAATCTCAAAGAAGGAAAATGCATACACACAAACGCCACCAACAACAAAAAAATAACAGGAATTAACAATAACTTGTCATTAATATCTCTTACTATCAATGGACTCAATTTGCCCATAAAAAGACACAGGCTAACAGAATGGGTACGAAAACAGGATCCATCCTTCTGCTGCATAAAACAAACACACTTCAACTGCAAAGACAGACATTACCTCAGAGTAAGAGGCTGGGAAAAGACTTTCCAATCAAATGGGCTTAAGAAGCAAGCTGGTGTGGCTATCCTAAATTCTAACAACATAGACTTCAAACTAAAATCAATCAAAAGAGATTGGGAAGGACATTACATACACATCACAAGAAAGATCCACCAAGATGAAGTCTCAATTCTGAATGTTTATGCCCCAAATACAAGGGCACCAACATATGTAAAAGAAACATTAATAAAGCTTAAATCGCACATCAAACTCCACACATTAGTAGTAGGAGACTTCAACATCCCACTCTCAATACTGTACAGATCTGCCACATTGAAACTTAACAGAGAAATAAGGGATCTAACAGATGTTATGACTCAAATGGACCTAATAGATATCCACAGAATATTCCACCATAACAATAAAGAATATACCTTATCCGTAGCAACCCATGGAACTTTCTCTAAAATCAATCACATACTCGGTCACAAAGCAAATCTCAATAGATACAAAAAAGTTAGAATAACCTCCTGTAGTCTATCAGACCACCATGGTTTAAATTTAGATTTCAACAACAACAAAAATTACAGAAGGCCTACAATCTCATGGGAACTGAATAATCCTCAACTGAATCACCAATGGGTAAAGGAAGAAATGAAGAAAGAAATTAAAGACTTCCTACAATTCAATGAAAATGAATGTACTACATACTCAAACTTATGGGACACTATGAAAGCAGTGCTAAGAGGAAAATTCATAGCACTAGATGCCCACATAAAGAAATTGGAGAAATCTCACACTAGTGACTAAATAGCACACCTATAAGATCTAGAACAAAAAGAAACAAACTCACCCAGGAGGAAGAGATGCCAGGAAATAATCAAATTGAGAGTTGGAGTCAATGAAATACAAACAAAGAGAACAAATCAAAGAATCAGTGAAACAAAGAGTTGGTTCTTTGAGAAAATGAGTAAGATAGACAAGCCCTTATCCAAACTAGCCAAAAGGCAGAAAGAGAGAGAGCATCCAAATTAACAAAATCAGAAATGAAAAGGGAGACATAACAACAGACAACGAGGAAATCCAGAGAATCATCAGGTCATACTTCTAACACATGTACTCTTCAAAATTGGAAACAGACAATTTTTCTAGACAGGTACCACATACCGAAGTTAAATCCAGACCAGATAAACAATTTGAATAGACAAATAAGCCCTAAGGAAACAGAAACAGCCAACATCAAAAAGTTCAAAGAGATTCTACTAAAAGCAGGAACAAGACAATGCTGTTCACTCTCTCCATATTTATTCAATATAGTACTTGAAGTTCTCTTGAGTTTCTCTCCATTAAGCTGTTGGCTTGCTGTACATTGCCTTTATTATGTTTAGGTACGTTCCTTATATTTCAGAACTCTCTAAAACTTTTATCATGAAGGGGTGTTGGATTTTGTCAAAGGCCTTTTCAGCATCTAATGAGATGATCATGCGGTTGTTTTCTTTCAGTTTGTTTATATGGTGTATTACATTGAGAGATTTTGATATGTTCAACCATTCTTGTATCCCTGGGATGAAGCCTACTTGGTCATGGGGGATAAATTTTTTGATGTGTTCCTGGATTCGGTTGGGCAGTATTCCATTGAGTATTTTTGCATCAATGTTCATGAGGGAGATTGGTCTGTAATCTTCTTACTTTGTTGCATCTTTGTGTGTTTTCGATATCAGGGTAACTGTAGCCTCATAAAAAAATTTGGGCAGGCTTTTGGGAATCTGGTGCCTTTGGTGTGATGCCTTGTGCAGCCTTGGTGCAGTGGGAAGGGGCTTGGACTTGCTCGGGCTTAGTGTGCTGGGCTCTACTGACTCCACATGGGAGACCTTGATTTGGGAGAGGTGGGGATGTTGGGTGGCTTGGAAGAATGGGCTGGGGGTTGGAGAAGGAAGGAGGTGGGATCTGTGGGTGGTATGTAGAGTGAGGAGACAATTTCTTAATAAAGAAAAATGAAAAAAAAGAGAAAGACATGTCTCATGTCTCAGTGGTTAACAGCATTTTTCTCTTGCAGAGGACCAAGCTTAAATTCCCATTACCTACTTAGAGGCTCACAACATTCTTTATCTCCAGTTCCAGAAGAACTGATACCTCTTCTGATCTCCGTGGGCATGACATACATGTAGTGTGTATACATATGCAGGAAAACTCATACCTGATAAGCATGCTATGAAGTTCTTTGGCATGTGTCCAAAGTTCTTGACATCCTACCCCAGATACTTGCTCAGTCTTGTTCATTACCACTCTATTCACAAAGACTAGGAAAAGGAAATAACCTAAATAGCTTTCAACTAATGAATGGGTAATGAGAATGCAGTACATATACACTTAGGAATACTATTTATCTGTAAAGAAAATGAAATTTAGAGGCAAAGGGATGGAACTAGAAAATATTGTATTAAGTGAATTAACACAGACACAGAAAGTCAAATGACACATGTTCTCATTCTTCTGTGATACCTACCTCCAAATCTTCAGATGTGAATATGAAAACTGGCGTATGTGCAGAAACTATGAAAGTCAAGTGGTAGCACAGAGGGGAGGGCATGGGAAGGAGCCCTAGAGTGAAGAATAACAATACACAAATGATGTGAGGGGAAATAGTGAAAACAGGGGAGGTTTTCATTGGAGTGGAGAGAAGGTGGTCAATACAATTGGGGATGGAGGGAAAGTGGTGGAAATAACAGTAAGGGTGCTTGAAAAAAGCCATAGTGATTGTGCTGGCTAGTTTTGTGTCAACTTTACACAAACTAGCATCATCTGAGTGGAGGGAGCCTCAACTGAGAAAATGCCTCCATAAGATTGTGCTGTAGGCAACCCAGTAGGGCATTTTCTTAGTTAGTGATTGGTGGGTATGGCCCAGCAAACTGTGGTTGGTACAATCTCTGGGCTGGTGTTTCTGGGTTCTATACAAAAGCAGGCTGAATAAGCCATGGGGAGCAAGCTAGTAAGAAGTATTCCTTCATGGCCTTTGCATAAGCTCCTGCCTCCAGGTTCCTATCCTGACTGATGAACAGTGATATGGAATGTAAGCCAAATAAACCCTGTCTTCCTCAACTCAATTTTGAGTCATGGTGCTTCATCACAGCAACAGAAACCCTAAATAAGAAAATGATTATTTATCTAAAATTACTTGTATGTGTTCCTGTGTGTGTGTGTGTGTGTGTGTGTGTGTGTGTGTGTACGTCTGTACTTTAAATGAAAATTCCCTCAGCTGAGATGTCAATGTTTCTATAAAAAGCCATAGACTGTCTAGCAAAATCCCCAGTACCAGGGATGAAACACGCCCTTTTGAGTTGTTGGTAAGGGGAGTTTGAAAGTCCCAAAACAATATGGGGTATTGACATTGCCCTTGACCATCTCACAGAAGTTGGAGGTAAGTCTCTCTTGCTGAAAATACCATGTGCTTCAGACACCGGACTGGAAGGATCCAAGCTGGAATTGACCTGAAAGTCTGCACTCTGAGGACTAATTTTCATAGTACTTGGTGCTGTGCAAGCAGCCAAGGGAAGGAAACAACAAATACACCTAACCAGCTGTGACATCAAAGTACCACAAAGACCAGCTTGGCAAAAAATCAATAAGTATGTAGTGTGGAATAATTGTTTTGTACACTGTGAAGATGTGTCTTTGCCAAGGCGCCTTCTGATTGCTTTAATAAAGAGCTTAATGGCCAATAGCTAGGTGGAAAGAGGTTGGACAGGACTTCCGGGCAGAAAGTGAGGAAGAGAGATGCATCTAGGCATGTGACAGACACCAGGGCACATGGAGAGGAAACAGGAGTTGCAAGATGGAAGAGAGGTAAAAAGTCATGAGGCAAAACATAGATTGATATAAATGGGTTAAGTTATGGGAGCTAGTGGGACAAGCATAAGCTATAGGCTGAGCTTTTCATTATTATTAGTATGTCTCCATGTCATTTTTTAAATTGTGAGCTGGAGGCCCAAAGGAAAAAAACTCTGCCTACAAGTATGCATCATACCTCTTACATCTTGGCCATAAGGAAGAGAATACTGAGGATGGTAGCACATGTGTTTAATCCCAGCATGCAGGAGGCAGAGGCAGGGGGATCTCTGTGATTTTGAGGACAGCCTGGTGTACACAATGGTTTCCAGTCTACCTAGGTCCAGACTGTAAAACCTTGACTCAAAAAAAGGAGATAATGAAATTGAGATGTAATTCAAACCATGATTTTTAATGTACCTATTGTCCCAAATTGTGTATTTTGGCTCAGTGCTATGCTGGGAAGGATCAAGAAGTGAGTGTAATGTCCAAATTGTCTCCTCTCTCTTCACTGACTCACTTACAAGTTGAGGGGAGCTCTGCTGGCCTTGATGTCTTTTGCCACATTTCTTTTTTCATTTTATTTTTTTATATACTTTTTTTTTAATTTTACTTACCAACCCCAGTTCTCCCTCCCTCCCCTTCTCCCGCTTCCCTGCAAGTTCTCCTCATGCCACCCGCAGGCAACGGGACCAGGTCTTATCCTGGGTACACGAAATGGCTTTATTTTTTAATTTTTTAATTCAATTTACATACCAACTACAGATCACCCTCACAACGCTTCTCCAATTCCTCCCTCCATTCCCCCCAATGCCCCATGCCCTCCTCCAAATGGGTTAGTCCCTCCATGGGGGAACAGGAAAGCCTGGTACATTATTTTTGGAAGAGAGGAGATGTATGAAGATGGATTAGACGATTCTACACATAGGAAAAACATTCTAATTAAGAGACTTTAAAAACTATTGTAGATGTTTGTTTGATACTAGCAACGGGGTCAGTTATCATAAAGTATTTCTCTTCATCACAAAATAGTAAGGATTTCAAAAGTCCAAAGGGAAAAATCTAGAAGCTTTAAAAATTTGTTTGAACTGAGCCCTAATTCTTCTCAAAAAGGACCTCCAAAATCTGGAGTAGAATTATCATGCTCCATAATGAAATGCTTGAGTTCTTCAACATGTTGCTCACCTATTTCATGCAAACTCTGCTTCATTGCAAACTGTATAGATTTTTCTAAGGAACGATCCTTTTCAACCAGCCTTTCCACCACCATCCCGAAAGTTTCACAGACTTGTCGGTAAACCTTCTCAATCTCCGTGATTTTTGATGCAATCACTTTTGAGCGACTGCTAAGCTGGCTGTCTTCACACAATTCTGTGCCAGCTGTTGTGTTGGACTCGGGTTCTTCTGTCTGGTTGATACATAACGGAGCCTTGGATCCCGTCTCAAACTCGGACATTTCAGCCAAGTGATTTTCTTCTGACTTCTTGGGATTTTCATTAGCCCACTTGCTTGCAGCATCAGCCTGTTCCTTCTCAGTCAGCCGGCTGGGGCTTTTTAACACCTTGGATGAAGAACCTGAAGGCACAGTATCTCTTGATGTTTTCAAAAACTGGATGGCTTTCTCTTTACATCGATGTCGAGACTGATGGAAGGAGCGCATCCTGCTTCTACTGCTGAGACTGGAGCCAAATCTGCTGTGTAGGGAGTCCTTCCCGCCCACACGTGATTCTCTCCAAAAAGGAGCGCCCCATTTATGGGGAGATCCTTGTCTAAAATAATAAGAAGAATAGAAAAGTCTTCTTCTAAAATCGTTTATCATGGCCCTGTATTCAGGCTGTCGGCTTGTGGCATACTCATCTCTTGACCATCGGTAGCCATAAGGGCCTCTTTTGTAGGGTGGGCCACTTCTTGGATTCTGAGAAAAACAGCGGCCTTCATCCCATTTTTGGTAGTCCACGTGACAGAAGTATCTACTGTAGCCTCCTTCATCGGGTCTGGCTAGCAGAGATGGTCTCTTGTCTCCCAGAGGCGGTCTGTTTGGCACAACGGTTGCCATCACTGGGATGGTTCCAAGGAGGCACTTGTTTTCGTGGAAGTTGCTTGTAGTCATACCATTCCTTTGCTTGATTTCCTGGAAGTGGCTTGTAGTCACACCATCCTTCAGACCACATCTCATCTCGTGGAAGCCACTGGACTTCTGCAACCAGAAATGTATACTTCCCTTTCTGTTCACTTTCAATTTCTAAGGATACTCATGGCTTAGTTCAAGAATCTGTTATTTTCTAAAAATTCGTCCTTGGAACTCTCCAACACGCACGTTCCACCGCTGCTGCTGAAACCCCACCAACAGCTCTCTAATTAAACTTAGGACCACTCAACAGCAGGGAAATCATGCCAGGTGTTTGAAAGCTAGGAAATTAGCTGAGGCTAGTGAGGTCATGCGTCCTAGAAGAGAATGCAGTACTACCACTTGACTAAATCAGTACAATTCCAAAGTGAATTCCACTTACTACAAATAAGTGTAGCTCTCACCCCTCACCATAAAAAGCTTCTCTTTGCAACAGAGAGAGACCATTGCAGAAAACCACAACCACTCAAATTCAGAGAACAAGTGATTGTGGGGTGTCTAGCCCCAAGACACATACACACACACACACACACACACACACACACACACACACACATCTCAACTCCTTTGCCTAAGGCTCAGGGAGCATCATTAAGAGGAAGAGGAAAGTTTGTAGGAACCAGAAATCAAAGGGAAGCTTCACAGTTGATATTTCAACAATATGACTGCCTGAACAAGACCTGAATAAGGACAATACCAATCAATACGCTAACTTGAAAGGGGGAAATCTCATAGGGTTTACCTCTAAAGAAATAACTACAGACTGCTAAAGAATTAGTCTTCCCCAGGGATGACCCTTTTAACTGGTTACCAATATCAAGTCGTCAGCTCTGAATCATATACTTATACAAGAAACACTAAGTAGACTGGGAATGCTGCGTTTTATATTTATGGGTGTGTGTGTGTGTGTGTGTGTGTGTGTGTGTGTTGTGTGTTAATTAAGGAAAAGAGATCATAAATTTGAAAAGTAACCAGGAGGAGATGATATGGAAGGGAAGGAAATAGAAAAGGAAAGGATGTGATTGTATTATCTTTTCTAAAAATTTAAAAATTAAATAATATATAAATAAACATTGAAAACATATAAGGAAAAGAACATAAACACATAAAATATTTATTTAACAGTGAACAAATGTAAAAGGAATCAAAATTAATTTATGTAGTAGCAAAAAATCATAATATTCTAATAAAATTCACTAGTGAAAAAAATAAAGTACCTTAAAATACAAGCTTATAAAGTATTTATTTAACATATTGAACAAATGTAAAATGAATTAAAATTAATTTATGTAACAGGGAAAAATCATAATGTCATAACATTGTATATAGTTTTTCTTATATTAGTTATAACTTTTGTCCTTTTTTCTTTTTATTAAAATAGAAAAGGGGAAATATGGTGATATTTGATTTGTACTGAAATGTGATTTTATTTGTATTTAATAAATAAAGTTGCCTGGGGATCAGAGCTAATAGCAAGCCATAGCAGAACCTGGGCCGTGGTGGCAGACACCTTTAATCCAGATCAAATGACAGACAGATCTCTGTGTGTTCAAGGATACAGCCAGCATGGAGACACACACCTTTAATCTCATTACCAACCACACAAGACCTGGAGGTCTGTATAGACAGGCAGTGATGAGGAGCTCATGTGGTTGGGTTTACAACCAATGAGGAGGCAGAACAAAAAGTCAATAAAAAGACACACAGGATGTAGGTCTCTTTCTGAGGGAAAGGACAGTGGCGGCAAGAAGTGTCATAAGTACATGAGGAGAGGCGGCAGGAAGTTTTTAGGTCTCAGCTCTCAGCTACTGCTCTGACCTCTTGGGCTTTGAACTCTGCATTTGGCTCTGTATTTCTTATTTAATAAGACTCCTCATCTACATACTCCTACGAGAAAAAGTTTCTTCCTTAAAACTCCTCAACTGCATGTTCTATCATTAATACAGAAATTCTAATCATTTAGAGAGTTACAGGTTGTCATGCTCTGGACCACAGACATGCTGTCTAGCTGCAGGTCTGCACCCCTTTCTCCAGCCCACACGGATGTGCTACCCAGCTCAGCCCTGCATCCCACCCTCCAGCTCAAGAGACAGGACACTACATGTCTCATAGAGCCTATGCTTCCTGGGCTTCCACAGCAATGTAGCCATCAGGATCCCCAGCTTCACACCCATATCAGCATGAAGCAACCAAGAATGATTTCTACAGCCTTTGTCACTTACCCATCTTTCTATATTGAACTTTCCAGCCTAGGGGTGGAATGTCCCTTTAAAAATGTTCTATTATTGTATAACTTCTGCCCATGATCCTGAAATATATACACTATCAGACATTCTCCTCATGTACTTATGACAATTATTCTGTATACAAGCCTTGCTATGTACACCCTAGGTAACCTTCAACTGCAGCCTTGGCCGCACAGATGCTCGTGACTAACTCAGGTAACTCCTTATCTAACAATGCCTCTTGAAAATACAATTTAACTAAATTAATACCACCAATCAGAGATTAATAGATAGAGTTAATGTTTCAAACCAATCATTTCTTTATAACAACTGAGACTCATAGTATTCAGACACACTTGACCATATTATGTGGTACTAGTTAATGATAGATTTTTTTATGTTATTCCGTTGCTCCCTTTTTGGGACAGAGATATTCTAACTTACACAACTATTCCTATTAGATAGTTATACTAATTCTCAGCTTACCATTTACAGAGACTATCAATTATAAATATATATTATTATTGATACAAATATTAGGTATCCATATTAATTAACCATTACTTTTTATTTTTCAAGTCAGTCATCTTCATTTTTAAATTTATCCACGTTTTTTACTGCCCTAGAGAGAATTAAACATTATCCTTTTTTTTTTTACTAAATGCAAAAACCAGAACTGCTGTAAGCCACAGGAAAATGTAATAGAATTCACCTACTATCACAAAAGCTACTACCTTGAAAAGTCAAGGACATTTCTAAAGGTCAAGCCGTGGCTTAAGAAATCTTGGTGACATTTTAGCTTTTGTATATATATTAGCTGATTCCTGCAATGATTTCCTTGTATGCTATGTATGCTTCCAAGAACTCATAACAGTGTATGTTATCTGAAACACCTATCAAACATCCAGGGTCAAACAACCTCCTGAATTAAGGTAAATTAAGCTCAGACCTTCCTTTCTTATACAACCTTAGTGGTATTCTTACTAACATTTTAGACTCCTAACATTTACCTAATCACCTCTAGGAATGAAGTTTGAGCACATAAATTCACTTTGTCTGATATATTGACCCATTTTAGCTCTTAGTAGACTTCCTCCTTTACCACTCCCCTTTTGAGTTGTTAAAGAAAGCCTGATGGTCACTGCCTGAGGAAAACTCTTGTCTGCTTTTATGACTCAGTAAGATTTCAAGCCTGGTGACCTGGCTTTAGCTAGAGTAGTACTATTGCATGGGTATATGACTGTAAACCTCAGAGACTTAGAGAGGACTTTTTGAGGATTTTGAATGGAGAGGATTTTGACTGGAGAACTAGATGGAGAACTTGAGGATGAGATGGAAGATGAAGAAGAGCCAGATGGGGAAAAACAAGATGGGTAAGAACAAGATGAGAAAGACCAAGATTGGGGTAAAACTAACATGAGAGAATTAAGAATTCAGAACATAGAGGGGGCAGTAGATAGAGGCAGTGAGAAATCAGGCAAGAGAGGAGCTAGGCATGAGTTTGAACTGAAGCTGTATAAGTAACAGTATAAGGTAAATGGACTAAGAGCGCAGTGTACTTGGATTCTTTCCCCAAAAATAATTCTTGCCGTTTGCAGGATCTCTTCTGGGCCCCTGTGAAGAATAGTATTAAGGCTGGTCCTTAATAATATTTGAGAATTTTCATTATTAAATTCACTATGCATAGAAGTTATTGTAGTAGAACAAGTTTATCAAAGGGAAAACTTGAAATTTCTTTTAAATATTACCATTTTAGAGCACTCATTCATGTATGTATAAACTACCCTATTTATCTTAAATAGATTACCTGAACTAAACATAGTCATTGTAAGATAAATCGAGAAAGTTATTTTGTGCTGACATTAGAATTGCCAAGCTAATTCTCAAAAAGTGTATATTATCTGATTTGATATTCATATTTCCTGTCCATTTTACCCTACACCAAGTTCTTCATGCCTAGCAGCATTCATGCTAGTATGCAAATCCAATGTTTTCAAGGACCTCAAATGACCAACATGAAATTCAGATGAGTGAGTCAAAGATACGTGAGAGTTATGATATGTGATAGTATTCAGATAAACACAGGGAACTATAAAATTAGACAAGAAGCCAATTTATCCCAGATTGTAGGAAAGGAATGGGTTTCCTAGAGACAGATATATTTAAAATTGAAAGTAGTGGGATAAATTGGGGCTAAACAATGGAAGGCATTGTGAAGTGTTCAGAAACTCCAAGGAGAAAGCATGTGCCAAATCACTAAGGCAATGCACAGGAAGATAATTTGAGGACAGGAAAGTGCCCCAGTGCTTCTGAATGGTGCAAGCCTGAGTGTCTGTGGAGGCAAAGGGAAACAGAAATCTTTCACAAAAACAAATACAGCACTGAAATAATTAAACAAAAACCTTTCATCCAGCAACAACAAAATTGCTCAAAAGAAAACTGGTAAAATGTGCAATAATCAAACCAGGTTTCTCTATCAGTAAGATAACATCTTCATCCATATCCTTAAAAATACACTTTCTCAGTATATTAATTGCTATATAAATCTGACCTCTCAAAGAATCAACTTGACCAAGGGTTTCAAAACTCATTCTATACAACTCTGCCACAGCTACATCTTTAGAATGAAAGTGAATGGCCCATGGGGAGCCACTAATTTCAACCATTATTCTCTTGGTGCCTTCAGAAGATTGTATGACCTTCCAAAAGCAATCCAAATATGTAAATGTTATAGGACCCAACATGTAAACTGTGACAAACAGAACAATTGTTTAAGGCTGCATTCGGGAGTCTAGCTGTGTCTGTGTTGTGAATCTGTGAACTTAAGCAAAAGCAGATAAGAGTATTGGAAAAACAACTTGCATCTGTACTCTAAGGAGACTATTTTTCTTCTTTTTATTGTCTACACAATAAATATCTATATATAATAGGTACTTCCATAATAAGAGCATTGCAGTAAGTATTATTAAGCAATCTAGGGATGTATTTCAGCATACAGAAAGACATTCACAGATGTTGTCACAAATTTAGCTACAAAATCCCAGGACAGGCCATGCTAAAAATGCAGAGTAGCATTTGTAATATCAATTCCAGGCATCCTCTGTTCTATTTAAACAACATTACTTGTTCTTTCCCTAACACAATCAGCAGTGATTTGCTGGCCCGCAGGCTCTGAGGAGCAAGGGTCCGGATCACCCTTTCTCACTCAGTTAGGAGGCTCAAGCAGATCTCACTGCAACACTGATGGTAGCCTGACAACAGGTACCGTCCTGGTGCAAGAGGGACCTGAGAGCACAGTCTCCTAAGCACCCCTTGCCTTTCCCAATCATGGTGCCCCTTCCAAAGTCCTTATCATGGCCGCCAACAGTGGGCACCAGACTAGCTAGCACTCGTGACCCTAAGGAAGAGGAGAGGGTCCTCAGTATCCCTCCTCATTCAGAAAACTTGGATGTTTGCCCTGCAGCTGCATGCAGAACGGCCAGGTGAGGCAGCTCGGGACTGGACCGTGCAGGCCGAGGACAGTCATTCCAAGGGCCCCTCCTGAGAGCTGCTGGATTGCTGAGACCAACTGTCACTCGAATTCTGTGTGCTTCTTCCGGACATGTCCACAGTTCTCAGGAAAGGAGAGCCTCTCTGACAGGATACTGCTTAGATGCCGCTTGCCGTGAGTCACCATTGCCAAGTATATTCCCTACCTCTTGAGAGGGGTAATTTCCCATTTCCCTTTTTCTTGTTCAACTACCTTATTGGCTAAATAACCAGACGTGTGGAGAGAGGCCAGCGAGCCTCAGCCCAGACGTTGCCCTCTTACCGTAGACTGCAATTTTCCCAGCTTCCCCAGCCTGGGACCCCCTTCACTGTCCCCCAAAGAGATGGTGACCATAGACCACAGTTTTCCCAGCCTCCCATGCCCTTCAGTGTCCCCCAAAAGGATGATTGTAGCTAGAGTTTTCCTGCCTGGCCCACAGTCAGTACAAATCTCTCTCACCTGCCAGTCCCACAGCCACTCAGACCCGACCAAGTAAACACAGAGACTTATATTGGTTACAAACTGTATGGCCGTGGCAAGCTTCTTGCTAACTGTTCTTACAGCTTAAATTAATCCATTTCTATTAATCTATACCTTGCCACATGGCTGGTGGCTTACCGGCATCTTCACATGCTGTTTGTCATCGTGGCGGCTGGCAGTATCTCTCTGACTCAGCCTTCCACTTCCCAGCTTTATTCTCCTCCTTGTCCCACCTATACTTCCTGCCTAGCCAACAGCCAATCAGTGTTTTATTGATTAATCAGCTACACATTTGTCATACATCCCACAGCACTTCCCCCTTTTTTTTTTTCAAAAAGGAAGGTTTTAACCTTAACAAAGTAAAATTACATATAATTTGGGAATTTGGGCGTAGCTTCTCTTACTACTTCCTGCTGGAAGGGGGAGCTGTATCTTATGGGGAAACAAAGAAAATTTTAGAATTATGGAATAGTCCATGAGGCTGAGTCAGTTGCCTTCAAATCGTTCTGGATGTTGGATCATCTGGGCCATGGTGTCATCGGAGAACTTTCAGGGGGTCTTGGCTGGTCAAACCTGATGTATCTTAATCTTGAACAAATCCATAGCCTCTGGCTTTCTGTGGAAACAAAAGAGACTCTTTTCCAAAGCAAAATATCCTTATATTCAAATTTTGAAGTCAAGGTATCTTTAAAATGTACATATTGGTTTAACTCAACATCTTTTATGATCAAATGTTTTTCTGCAGTTAAAAATCCCAAAGACAACACAATCCAGATTCTCTGTGTAATATTCATCTTTATGTGGCTTATTTTTTATATTAATTTTACTGTCTCTTTAAAGACTTTATTTTTTAAAACTATGTATTTGTTTCTGTAACTGTATATATCACCTTTTTTATCTCTTTCAAGCCTACGTATATTTTACACACATTATAAACTATTACATCTGAATCTGTATTATTGTGAATCTATTGCTTTAAACTGCAGCAGCTGTGGCTGCTGGCTCTGCCCACCTCAGCTTCCCATCATGGCGGTGGTTTACCACCAGCTCTGGGAGCTTTTATGGGTCTATGCTTTTAGCCAAGCAGCGTGTAGCCCAGAAACATCTTTTTTTTTGTACTAGCAAAGCTAAATCCACCACACAGCTTAATGTGCCACTTGCAGAGGCCTGATTCCCGCCATACTGCAGGTTGAGCACGCACGCCAGGAACCCACCAGTAGCTGAATCCAGCAGCTGCCGCTCATTTGAGAGAGACAATTAGGAAGCTGTTTTTAGCTCTGTTTTAGAATCTTTTTTCTCAGTTTTTAGGTGGAAACCCTTGCCACCACATTGGACGCCATTTGTAGCTTGAGTTTTCCTGCCTGGCCCACAGTCAGGACAAATCTCTCTCACCTGCCAGTCCCACAGCCACTCAGACCCGACCAAGTAAACACAGAGACTTATATTGGTTACTAACTGTATGGCCGTGGCAGGCTTCTTGCTAACTGTTCTTACAGCTTAAATTAATCCATTTCTATTAATCTATACCTTGCCACATGGCTCGTGGCTTACCGGCATCTTCACATGCTGTTTGTCATCGTGGCGGCTGGCAGTGTCTCTCTGACTCAGCCTTCCACTTCCCAGCTTTATTCTCCTCCTTGCCCCGCCTATACTTCCTGCCTAGCCAACGGCCAATCAGTGTTTTATTGATTAATCAGCAACACATTTGCCATACATCCCACAGCAGATGATGACCATAGACCGAGGTTTTCCCAGCCTCCCTGACCTGAGACACCCTTAGGTGTCCCACAAAGGGATGATGACACCTCACCCCACTGGGGGAAGGACTGGACCAGCATAAAAGACCCAAGGGACTTTGCACCTCCAGGGCGGTTCGACTGACTAGACACAAGTTCAGGAGCCAGAAGCCCTATGAGGACAAAACATTCAAAGTCCCCGACTCGTGGACTGCAGATAGTCTGAAGAGTCTTAGGGCTTCTATAATGAGTACATCCAATAAGAAGACCCTGGACCCCATAAAAGAGCTGAAAGAGAACAAGGGAGGAAAAGTTCCACTTTTGCGGGAGGTTCCTGAGTGCAGGAGTAACCCACTGAGCAGGAAACCCAGACCATCTGCCTTACAGCCTGCCACCAGGCCCATACCTAGGAAGGTGAAAAGAAGCATGACTATGTCTACTGTGTTTGAAAAGCCTATGGACATTGACCAGTTGCACACCAGAGTAAGTGCAACATCTTCAGAACACTGTGCTGGAGATGCTAGTGAAAAGTTCAAAGATGACACAGTGCCTGGACCATCTTCTGCTGACTCTCCCACTGACCAACGTGGACTGGTATTCTCCCCACTTATTCAAGGATCTCTGCAAACTTCCCCACATACCCATGGAGCTCTGGGATGTTCCCCTTCTTCCCAAGATGCTCAGGAACTATTCCTCTCCACCCAAGAGGTTCTGGGAGGACTCCAACGTGACCAAGGAGCTATGGGCCATTCCACATCTGCACAGGAATTCCAGAGACCTCCCACTTGTGCTCAAAGGAAAATCAAACATATCTCCTCTTCCAGAAGGGGTTTCAGAAGTCCATCCTCTAACCATGGGGTCACCAATTGTTCCAGTTCTTTCCCAAAGAGTTTTAGACAAGGCCCTTCTGATCAAGGGGGCCTCCAACAGGCCCCTTCAGACAGAGGCTTCCAAACCTTCTCCAAAAGGGGGACTCAGTGATTTCTCATTTTCCCAAAATGGATTGAGTCCCACCACCTCTCCCCAGGGGACTTTCACACCTTTGACAGCTGCCAAAGGTGGCTGGAGAGCTACTACCTCTAATGAAGACAGTCAAGGACTTTTCCACTCTCCCCGAAAGGACCCTAAGCAACCCAATTCTGCTGAAGTGAGTTTGAGTCCTGCCTCCTCTGACCAAGGGAATTTCATAACTTTACCATTAAAGCAAGAGGGCTTTAAATGTCCTGCACCACTAAAAAATGAGCTTAGCTCTTCCCTTACAGCCAAAAGCCTTACGGCAAACACTATTCCCCAAATGTGCTTCACACCACCCATCTCTGGCCAAGCAGAAACAAAACTATCCACATCTATACCAGGAACTCAAGGACCTTTGCCATCTTCAGAAGGGGTCCTAGAGGGTTCCATATATATGCATGAGGTGTTAGGAACTCCCAAGTCTGCCCAAGGGACTCTTGGGCCTTCTCAACACACACAAAGGGCTCTAGCGCCTTCACCATCTTCCTCAGGGGTTCTGAGTCCTCCCATTACTGTCAAGGGGACTCTAGGATTGTCCACATCTAGAGTAGAGGGTCCAAGACCTATTCTCTCTCACAAAAGGAGATTCAAACCTTCTGTTATGAAACGGGCCCTACACATTGCCACTGTAGCCAAAGGAGATGGAGAGATGCTCCCTTTAAACAAGGGGATTTCACAGTGTCCCTATCAGACCAAGAGGGCTTCAAATATCCCCTGCTGGCCAAAAAGGCCATCCTGTCTCATCATCGGGCCCAACATAACCAAACATATTCCAAGATATTTTAAGTGAGCCACACATTTCCACCTGCCCCAATGGCTCCTGGACATTCCTCATTAACATGAACAAGTCCATCCCCTTCCCCATCTTTGAAAAAAGATGATAAATCTCACCTATATACACAAGCATCTCTGGAACTGAGCACATCAGCACAAGGCTCTCTAGATCTTTTACCATCTACTCAAGAGCCTGAGCAAGATCCCCTTTATGCAAAACCCACTTTAGAACAGCCCACATCTGCACAGGAGACTGAAGGACATTCAGTTTCTACCTCGTGGACTCTGGGATCTAATCAAAGTGCCCAGAAGGAACTAGGAGATTTTCCAACTGCCCAAGTACCTCTGATAATTCCCTTATCTATGCAAGGAACTCTAGCATTTTGTTCATCTGCACAAGAGGCTCTGGGTCCTTCCCTATCTGCCCAAGGGCCTCTAAAACTCTCCACACCCACACAAGGAACTGTAGAAACTCTGCCATCTTCTCAAATGGCTTTGAAACACCTAACTTCTTCCCAGGAGGTTCCAAGATATTTTCTGTCTGCCCAAAGTACTTTTCAAGGTTCAGGAACTTCCAAAAGAGCTATAGGACCTTTCCTACATAGCCATGAAACTCAAGGACCTTTTTTGTCCTCAGCAGAGGATGCAGAACATTCACCATCTGCACCAGATGCTCAGGAATATCCTCTATCAGTTCCAGGGACTCTAGAACATTTGCTGTCTTCTAAAGGGAATAAAGAACTCACTACAATGGCAGAAAAGACTTTGCCTGTGAAAACCTTCCAAAGGGCTCTGGAACCTTCAGTACATTCCTCTCCTTCTGTCCATGGTCCTAGAGAGACTTCACTATATAACAAAATGCCTAGAGGACTTTCCTTACATGCTCCTGGTGATCCAGCACTTCTGTTCTCTGATCATTGGCCTCTAGAACTTAGTATATCTGCCCAGGGTCCTCTGAGTCCTTCAGCATCTACCAAAGTAACTCTAGAGTCCTTGTCATCTTCTGGAGACATCCTAGGAACACTCCAATCTACACAGAGTTGTCATGGGCAATTGTCCCATGTAGGAGGTACTTTGGAAACTTCATCTTCTCTAGGGACTTCAGTGTATTGACCTTGTGCTCCAAAGCCTCTGTGACTTTCCTCTTTACAACAAGGGAATCAAGCAACTTCTCATTGACCACAAGGATCTGTGGGTTCCTGCCTATCTACACAAGGGACTAAAGGAATGTCCACATCTACACAAAGGGCCGAAGGACATCCTCCATCTTCTCAAGGGCTTTCAAGCACATCCTCTCACACATAAGGTAGAGCAGCACATTTACCATCTATGCCAGTGTCTTGGGGACCTACCCACCTTGCCCAAAAGATGGTAGGAACATTGAAAACTGCACAAGGGTCTCCAAGATTTTCTATAACTGAACAAGAGTCTCTAGAACCTTTGCCACCTCCCTGGGAGACTCCAGGATATTCATCATCTGCACCAGGTGCAGGCAAATCTTTGACAGCTATGCCAGGATTTGTGGTATCTGATGAAGGGACTCTGAAGCTTTCCCTATCTACCCAGGCAACCTTGAGTCCTTTCCTTTCTTCCCAAAGCCTTTGGGAAGCTTCCCGGTCTGTAGAAGGGACTTTGAATCTCTCCACACATATACAAAATACTCTAGGACCTTCTGTTTCTTCCCAGAGACCTCTTGAGTCTTTGCAGTCTGCCCAAAAGGGTCAACAAACAGATTCATCAGCTGCAGATTCTTTCGGATCTATGCCTTCTTCAAAAGCGCACATGGTAATTTCTTCATCTGGATAAGAGACTCTAAGATCTACAATATCTTTACTGGGACCTTTGGTAATATCCTTATCTGTTCAAGTGAGTTCAGGACCTTTGTTATCTTGACAAGAAGCTGGAGGACCTTGCCTGCCTTCACAGGGAACTCCTGAAGTTTGTACATGTACACATGGAGATCTAAGGATATCCACTTCTTCAATAGGAAATTTGGGGTCTTCCCCATCTACTCCTGTGACTATAGGATCTTCTTCACCTGCCCAAGTAAATTTGGGAGTGTCTCCACCTGTACCATTGTCTCTGAGACCTCCCCTCTCTGGTACAAGTGGAGTAGGTCATCCACATCTGCCCAAGGGGCTATGAAATTTTCACCAGCAGGCCAAGGGAATAAAGAGCCTTTGCCATATGCCCAAGACAAGCTGAGACTCGAGTCTCCTTCCCTGAGAACTTGGGAACCTTCCCAATTTTCCCAGGAGAAAGAGTCTCTAGGATATTCACCATTTGACAATGGTCTCCAGAAACTTCCACATCTTCCCACAAAGTGCTAGGCCTTCTTATGATCAAGGGACTGTAGCAAAGTTTCCATCTGTCCCAGGAGATGGACTTTCTCCCTCTGCTCAGGGCATACTGCAAACTTTCCCATCTTCCCACATTAGTCTAGACACATCATATGTCCAGAGATCTGTAGAGGCTTCATTAGATGTGCACGGTGCTCTACCACTTCAGCCTCATTTTCCAGGATATGTGGGACTTTCCCAACATATTCAGAAGACATCACAAAGTTTGCCATCTCCCCAAATGGTTTCTAAATTTTCTGAGTCTTCATCAGGGACTCTAGGAAACTTGTCACCTCTCCCAGGTTCTCTGGAACATTCAGTATCTGCCCAAGGTGCTGTGTGCCTACATGACTCTGACCAACCAATTTAGGCATCTTCAACATCTCTCCACGAAACTTTTAAATTTTCTCCATCTTCTGAAGGTTCAGTTGGACCTACTCCACTTGTACCAGGGACTTTGGAATCTTTATTATTAACCCAATTTTGTCTGAAATTGTCTAGATCTGCCCAAGGAGCTCTAAGACCTTCACCATCTCAGAAAGGGTGTTTAGGAGATTCACTATCAAGCCAAGGCTCACTGAGAAATAACCATAGCAGCACAAGAGTATATAGGACATTCAAATCCTGATCAAGGGTCTCCAGAAACTTCCACATCTTCCCAAGAGAATCTTGGCCTTTCTTTAGCCCAAGAGACTTTAGCATATTCATCAAGTGCTTCAGCATATTGTGGACTTTCCCAATCTTCAGAAGGTACTCTAGGAACATCGTCATCCACCAAAAGTGCCAGGGAAACACCATCATCTGCCCAAGAGTCTCCAGAAATGTCCACATCTTCCCAAGAGGGTATAGTCCCTTCTTTAGCTCAAGAGGCTTTAGCACATTCACCATCTGCTTCAGGAGATTGTGGGATTTCTCAGTCTTCAGAAGGTACTCTAGGAATATCACCATCTACTCGAGTTGCTAGGGATACCACCTCATCTGCCAAAGAGCCTCCTGAAATTTCCACATCTTCCCAAGACTATCTTGGACCTTCTTCAGTCAAAGAGGCTTTAGCACATTCCTCATCTCCTCCAGGAGAATGTGGACTTTATCAATCTTCAGAATGTTCTCTAGGAAAATCACCATCTACCCAAGGTGCAAGAGAAACACCACCATCCATTCAATGTTATACAGACTCTGCATCGTCTACTCAAAGTGTTTTAGGAATCCAGGCTCCTTTGGAGGGGTCTCTGTGTCATTCCCAATTGCCCCTAGAGACATCAGAAACTTTGCCATCTTACCAAGAGCTTTATAAGACTTTAGAATCTGTCTCTAGGTCTCTGGAAACTTTGGTCTCTGTCCTAGAGTCCATGAGACTTTCCCCTTCTGACCAAGGTGCTTCGGGCCCTTCTCTCCTAGAGACCCTGAGACTTTCCCCATCTGACCAAGGTGCTTTGGGCCCTTCTCTATCTGACAAAGTGATACTGGGATCACGAACAATTCCCCAGGAAACTGTGGAAACTTCTCTATCTGATCAAGGGTCTGTGAAATCTGCCCCATCTCAAATGGGGCCTCTAAGACCTTCACTAACAGACCAAGGTTTACAGGAAGTGTCTTTGGATGAAAGGAGTCCTACAAGATTCACCACCTCAGCAAATCTATTTAGGAAATGCGTTGTCTACACAAGGGGCTCTGGGACTATCCACATCAGCACAAAATTCTCTTGGACATTCATCATCTGCTCAAGCATCTCCAGATACTCCCTTGTCATCCCAAGAGTCTCCAGGTCCTTGTTTGGACAAAGGATCTTTAGGACAGTCATCATCTGATTCAGGGGATCTTAGACTTTCTGGATCTACTAAGGGGACACTAGGAACATTGCCATGTACCCAAAGTACTCCAGACATACCATCTTCTACCCATGGGATTATAGAAACTTCACCACCTTCCCATGATTCTCTAGAAATTCTACCTCCTTCGGTGGAGACTCCTCAACCTTCCACCCTTATGCCAGACCCATCAGATATTTTTCCCCCTACCAAAGAGATTTGTAATATGTCAGACCAATCCCCAGGAACTTCAGAAACCTTGCCATCTACCCCAGGGTCTATGGGACTCTCAATATCCTCCCAACATTCTGTGGGATATTCTGTCTCTGAAGAAGAAATTTTGAAACCATCAATATCTCCTAAGGAAACTCTGGAACCTTCTTCATCTGAACAAGGGTCTATGAGACCCACTGCATCTGCATCTAGGACTGTACTATCTCTCTCAGAACAAGGTTGTCAGAAAATATCTTCAGGTGTACAAGGAGATTCCGATGTTCTCCTTCTGACCAAAGGGAATTCAGTGATGTGCCCTCTAATCAAGAGTAGGCCAGAACTTCAATTTCTGCACCCCCAACATACGCCTCCTGCCCATGGTGTCTTCAGTCCTTACAAGCCTGTCAAATTGAAGTTCTGTTGATGTTCATCTCAAGAGGGGAGCCTGGGCCCTACTCTCTCTTTCCATGGCATCTTCAGATCTTCTTATCCACAAGCTGGCCTCATATTTTCCCACTTTGTGTCCCACATGAAAAATGGGAGTTTAGAATGTTTCCTTGTCATCAATCATCTGTCAAAATTTTGACCTCCATTCCATGCTATATAAAATGAATCTTTTTTAAAAACTTCAAAGGTTCCATGGACAAAGAAAAGTCTCATCTTAATTTTTGTCTCCTCAAAAAGAAGGTATGCAGCATCAATGGGTAAAAAGAATCGAAGCCAGAGTATATGCTCTTCCCGAAGACCTTGTGGAAGTAAAACCCAAGATGGTCATGACCGTGTTTGCCTGTTTGATGGGCCGGGGGATGAAGAGAGTGTAAAATAACCAATCTGAACAGAACCAAACTTACTCACAGGTGCATGATTAGCAAATCAGCTATTCCCAGAGGAAGTGCTCATGGCTTAAGGAATTCTTGGTCATTTAAAGGACTTTTTATTTTCATTAACAAGACTAGCTCATCATGACAGCCTTCGGGGAAAGACTTTTAGTAACAAGCAAATCCTCTTTCCCTTCGAGTGGGATCTGTTCAGGACACCTGAACATGCTCACAGCCGACCACATGATCTCTCCTCCTAGAATGTTGCCCTTGACATTTCCTGTTGCTGTGTAATATCTCTCTGAGTACCGTTGCACTCTTAGGGTGTCCGTCTCTTGAGACTTCTTAGACAGGCACATTAGGAACAGTATCAGCTTGCCATTTTGCCTTCCTTGCTCAACCAGTTTTTGCTGGAGAACTGTGGGCAGACACCATGTGGAGATGAGTGTCCCTTGTTCACTTGTAGTGCTGAAAATCTGCTGAAGTAACTGACTGTGCAGAATGGACTAGAAGTTTTCTCATTCTTTTATTCTTGAAATCAGTATCTTTTTACAGTATTCTTTCTACATGATTATTTTCTATACATTTAAGAGTATTTTGATTACAGTCAACAAGACTGCTGATCTGCGACTTAATTTAAAGGGACTTCAAGATAGTAAAAAGAAAAGAAAAGAAAAGAAAAGAAAAGCATAAACCATAGACTCAGGAAAATGAACCCTACAGTTGTATTTCCCCCTCACACCCAGGCTTAAATCAGAAGAAATATTTGGTCTTCAATGAGTCCATTCCACACATGCTTCTTTAATTTTGTAATCTTTATCACAAAACTCTTTTTCAATCTGAAATGCTGTTGAATATGACACTTTTGAGGAGAGAGTGAGCTCAGAGTTTAGATAGGGATTCAATGAGCAAAGTATGCTAAGTGTACCATAGATTTTTAAAGGTAACACCTGTAACAAGGAGACTTGGTCACACAAAAGGGAAAGTATGTATGTCAGACTCGATGTTCTCTTCCTTTGTCAATCTTTTTTGCTATAGTTCTCAAGGGTGTTATGTAATCTTACTTCAGAGTAATCTTACTCTGAAAAGTGATGTAATCTGGTACCAACATAGTAGTCCAAATAAAGGCATTTGCATTGTAATTAGTCTCTCAAGTTTTTTTATTTGTTTTGTTTTAAAGGTTTGTTTTTAGTCTTATTGTGTTTTGGGTAGAGGGGTACCTATGTCCTCCAGAGAGGGCATTGGTTTCCCTGGATCTGGAGTTTCAGTTTGTTGCAATCTACTTGATGAGGGTGCAGGCCACCAAACTTGAGTCATCTGAAAGAGCAGCCTGTGCTCTTAATGGCTGAGAGGTGGTAAGATGGGCCATCCTGAGCAATGCAGGGAGTATAGAAGCATCATGTAGCCTCTGTCTACACAACCATGCTCCTGGTTGTGTCCACCAAAAATATCTCAATCATGGCCTATTGTCCCCTGGGATAAAAAAAATGAACCTCAGCTGACAAGCACAGGGTTAGATGCCCTTTTAAGGTTTTGCGTGATTAATAACATGAAGTCCAGTACTTTTAGAATCTAGTTACATGACAGCATTATAAAATAGTTTGGATAAACATGATGACATACACCTGTTGTTACAACACTTGGGAGGCTGAGGCAGAAGCATGGCCAGTTCTAAGACAGCCTCAGCAGCTTGGTGAAACCGTGTCAGAAAGAAAGAAAGAGAGAGAGAGAGAGAGAGAGAGAGAGAGAGAGAGAGAGAGAGAAGGAAAGAAGGAAAAAAAAGAAAGAAAGAGGCTTTGTACTGGTGACACATGCCTTAAATAACACCCAGCAATCAGAAGGTAGAGGAAAGTGGATCTCTGTGTGTTTGGAGAGTGCCTAGTCTACAGAGTGAGTTCCAGGACAGTCAGGGTTACACACAGAGATCTTGTCTCAAAAAAGGCAAAGAAAAAGATAAAGAGAAAAGAAAGCAAGAAACTTAGTTATACGTTCTATCTGAAAGTTTGACAAGGACTTTCTAAATACAGCACAATTTCTAAAGACATAGAATATAAGAATGAATCATTTGATAAATCTCCTTTAGGGGTGACAAGGTTTTTCTTTTCTTTATTTTTTATTGTTTTTGAAATTCACTAGTTAGGAATCTTAACAGAATGAGTGAAGGTCAGGGAGAGATTCTGCCTCAAAAAATAAAATAATTTGAAAATCTAGTAAATAGAAAAACTACATTAAGCAGAAGAGCAGCCAGGTATGATGGCATTTGCAGGTGGGGTATAGCCCAATCATTGAGAAACAGATTGAATCATCAACAGGAATGAACCTACTTTGTCTTTACTATAAGATGGCTTTCAAGCCTAAGATGGAGGCAGCCTGGTTCATCAGCTGGGGGGATGGTTCAGCAGTTAATAGCCCTTGACACTCTTGCAGAGGAGCAGCATTCCCTTACCAGCACACAAGTGGCAGCTCCTAAGGGCCTAAACCTCCAGTCCCAGGTGATAGGATGCCCTCTTCTTGCCTCTGTGTGAACTGCATGCCTCTGTTACAATCAGGGCCTACAGGGAAAACATTCAAACTCATAAAACAAAACAGATATTTTTAAACATTCAGAAAACTTAAAAATAATTAGCACATAAATTTTTATATGGTGAATGTTTTACCTGAGTGTATATTAGAGCACGGTGTATGTGCCTGATACCCACAGTAGCCAGAAGAGCTTGTCAGATCCCCAGGGACTAGAGTTACAGCAATGAGTCACAATGTGGGTGCTGGAAATAGAACCTCAATCATTTGGATGAGCAGCCAGAGCTCTTAACCACAAAGCCATCTTCCCAGAGCGCCCCCCATGCACCACATTACTATTTATTTGTTTGTTTGTTTATTATTTATTTATTTATTTATTTATTTATTTATTTATTTATTTATTTTTGTTTATTTAGACAGAATTTCTCTGTGTAGTCCTGGCTGTCCTGGACTCACTCTGCAGACCAGGCTGGCCTAGAACACAGAGATCTGCCTGCCTCTGCCTCTTGAATGCTGGGGTTAAAGGCATGCAGCACCCCTGCCCAGCCACACATTATTTTAAATTATTTATTTAGACAAGCTTTTGTGTATGCCAGGCTAGCCTCTGACTCACTGGGGGTCATTTGAAACTTCTGATCCTCCCTGCCTCTACACTCTAAGTGTTGGATTTATAAGCTTGTGCCACTATGCTTTGTTTACTTGGTACCGGGAATCTAACTCCAAGGCTCTGTGCTCCTGCACTATACCAAATGTGCTATTCTCAGCCCTAAGCATTCTCCATACTCCGCTTATGTGTATAGGTGTTTTGCCTGCATATGTCTGTGTACCTGGTACTTACAGAGGCCAAATAGGGTGTCAGAGCCCCTGGGACTGCAGTTACAAATGGTTGTGAACCACCTTGTGATGGCTGGGAATTGAACCTCGGTCCTCTGGAAGAGCAGTCCTTACTCTTAATTGCTGAGCCATTTTTCTAGCTCTACTAAGCATTCTTTTCTAGTAAGGAGAGAGCAAAGGATTTGTGCCACAGGAAACCCACGCAAAGCCATTTAGGTCTATGCCTGTCCAGGTGATCGACAGAGTAAAAGGCTTTTGACTTGTGAATGGCCATTACTCCCTAAGGAAAAAGAGAAGAAAAACTAAGCAAATCAGGAAGGGCTTCTGCAGACCAGTGAAGACCTCTTATCCAAGCCCAGGGGTCTCTGGGGAAATTTCCCTTGAGAGGTGATAGGAATTGAAACCACGGCCCCATGGTCCTGCATGCCTGGCAGGACACTTACTCATTTCCACCTAGTCATTTCTGGGTCATATGTCCTACGTGACCCATGACCCCGTAGTTGTGTAAGCACGAGGCACAGCCACGTGATCTATGGGCATGCGTGGAATAGCCACATGGGCCTGTGTGCACAGGTGGGACTTGGCCTTTAAAAGACAGCCCCTATGTACCCCACCCCATTCACACATGTGTCCTTTCAGCAGGCCTGATCACACCTATTCTTTTCTTCTTGTCGTAATAAAACTCTTTTTTTTTAAAGATTTATTTATTACATATACAGCATATATGACTGAAGGCCAGAAGAGGGCACCAGATCTCATTACAGATGGTTGTGAGCCACCATGTGGTTGCTGGGAATTGAACTCAGGACCTTTGGAAGAGCAGTCAGTGCTCTTAACCTCTGAGCCATCTCTCCAGCCCATAATAAAACTCTTGTTAGTGGATTCTGTTGTGTTTCCTCACTTTTCCTCGCAGGGTGAGAGCGCACCTAAAAACCATCAGGAGGAGTCTCGAGCTCCCTTCACTTCCCACTTCCTAAGAGATGTAATTGCACCTGAGTCTTTGCCCCTCTCCCAAGCATCCCTCTCCAGGAGAAGGCAATGGGGATATTGTGAGATTTCTTGCTGCCCTGGATAGCAAAGAAAGACACCTCCTTGTCCAGGAGAAAGAACCTCATGGGCTCCAATGCTCTCCTTCCCCTCCCCTCTGAGTTATCTATTTCTACCCAAACAGTCAGGAAGTGAGTGAGAGATAAACAAGCCTGTGAAGTCAGGACCTTTGAGCCAAGGCTGGGCACATCAGCAGGCCCTTGGTCAAAAGGGGAGCCTCAGCTGGGAAAGAATACTGGGGGTTGGGACTGTAGGGAATGGAGGCAGAAAACTCCACACTGATGGAGGCATTTAAAAGCCAGTTGAGGGGCTGCTGGTGTGGCTTGGCATGTCTGAGAACCTGGGTTCCATCCCCAGCTCCTCATTAAGACAAGGCCATTTTAAACCACTCCTGCCTTGGGATTTCAGTGCCTTTACTCTTTTACTTTCTACCACGGATCTGGTTTCAAAAGGATACTCCTGATTGAGACATCCCTAAGGAAAACAAATGAAGGAAATATTTTACAGAAGCCTGTTTCAAACAGGACTTTCTTTCTGTTGTAATTTTGATGGTGTGACCTCCTAGGCTTTTGCTGGTGCTGGAGACAATGCCCTGCCCAAGGCCTAGAGATAGTAAACACCTGCTTGGGCTACTGCCTTTCACATGTAAAATAACCAGAAGCTAACTCACCTTCCATCCCAACCCTTCAGGAGTATTTCCCTACCCTAATCTCCCTGGGGCCAGTTACTAGGTAAATCTGGCCTCACCCACTGAAACCATTCAAATTAGCCAGTCTTTAACCTGAGGACCTAGCCTAACCCCCTTCTTACCTATAGAAATCACAACGAAGGGACTTTTCTACAGCCCCCAACCCATTCCTTTTTTATATCAACCCCCACCCCGCCCACACTAGTGCTTCCCACTGTGGCCAACTTCTCTCTTAGGACCTACGAACTATATAAATGTGTTCTCAAGAATCTCTATAGTAGAATCGGAGTCCCTCTTCAGGCATGCAAGAATATATGCAGAACACTCATACATAAAACATAAATAAAATTTAAAAAATCGCCATCTTGGGGCTGGAGACTTGGTTCAATGGATAAGAGCACTGGCTGCTCTGCCAGAGGACACAGGTTCAATTTCCAGCACCTCCATGTCAGCTCACAGCTGTCTGTAACTCAGTTCCAGGCAAGCATGACCTACAGGAGACCCTGTCTCAGGTGAACAAACAAACAAACAAACAAACCAACCAAAGTGGCTTTATCTGGGATTGGGAGGCTTGGACAAGCCCTAGGACCTTACACACGCTAAGCATTCTTCCAAACTTGGCTGGCTATTTTTAGTTCAGTAAGATCATGAAGCAAATGAAAAGACAAGAGCGAAGTCCTGTTCCTTCTATATTTCTGGCCTGTGAAATCGAGCAAGACAAAATTTTAATGTTACTCACTTCTGGTCAAGGAATGAAATCATGCATCCAGACCTAGTAGGCAAATAATGGTGGTGTTCATTTACCTTTGATTGGCAGTGCTGGGATGGAACCCAGGGCCTCCTGCATGCTAATCTAGTACTCTAGCTACACCTGTTACCCATGCGCCTCTTGAAAAGATTGTGTCTTGTCTTTGGTTTTGAGACAAGATCTGGCTACATGGCATAGGCAGACTTCTGCTACCTCTGCCTTCTGAGTGCTGGGGTCATGGATGTGGGTCACCAGGTCTACCTCACATAGATTTATCGAAATGATATTAGTTAAAAGTTTAACTAAGCACCTAGACAGCTACTTACTGACAAATAAACAGAATAGGAATGTATGCACAGATGATTCAGACCGAACACCACTGGAGTAACTGAGCTAAGGTCTACTTCTGCAAACAACACAAAACACCACGCAGGACCCAGAGGGAAAAGACCAACAGCACTTTCTGGGCCAGAGGGAAGACAAGGAGCTCTCACCATGCAGCAAAGGTGTTAATACAGGAGAGGGGTGGGAACACAGTCACAGCTGTGTAAGAGCCACATATCAGCCTCTCTGGAAATGAACTGGTCCGTTTATAAATGCATTAATTGGGTGGGTATGTGCCAGAAACACTTATATCAAAGCAAGGTTCTCAACTTCCATGTAGTTGCACTATGTAACCCTTTTATTATGGCTGACTACAAATGGCAGTTTCCTGTTAACTGAAGTTCCAAGCTTTGGGCAGTGCATGTGTGTGTGTGTGTGTGTGTGTGTGTGTGTGTGTGTGTGTGTGTGTGTGTAAAGCAATGCTAAAGATTCTATGAATCCAATTAGTTTGTTGGAACTTCTGGCATCTTTAGGGGATCCTGAAAAGAAAAATTTTGAATTAATTGTCAAGTCCTGGAGGAGGTAGCTATATCATTTGTTGTCCAGTCTCTGCATAATGCAAACGTGCAGGGCTTATCTCAAGTCCTTGTTCAAGGAGTCTGTGAGGCTGGATCATCGCAGATAGCCAGTTTGGAATTGTCCTGAGCAGTTTGGAGTCCAAAGCTGATCTTTGGGTGATGTTTGTCAGCTTAGTGGTATTGTTATTGTCCATGTGGAATAGTCATTGTGGGGCCCCATCATCTTTTTAGAGACTTCAAATTTGCTGTTAGGTGTGGTCATGATTCCTTGCAGAAAACTGATAGAGACTCAAACACAAAAACATGTACAGGCAGCCCGCTATCTGTGTTAATTTAGATTTTTGGAAGTTGCTTACAATGCACTTCCTGTTTTCTTAGGTAATATATCCTACTGGAGTCGTTGATGTAGTTGAAGAAAAGATAATTACAATTATAATTTTCCTTAGTTATGATAAATGATAAATACGAATCTTTAGACTCACAAATATAGGATAGATAGAATATTTTCATTGATTTTTGCCAAATACAAATCGTCTAGATATTATAACTGTAATTCTCTTCTATTATATGCAATTTTACTATGTGAAAGTTAAAACTTTCCTTTTTATTAGATAGAAAAGGGGAAGAGCTGTGGTATATTTCTGTATGCTGTGAATATGTGTTGCTCTGATTGGTTGATAAATAAAGCTGAATTGGCCTATGGCAGGGCCGGAAGGAGCCAGGTGGGAAAATCCACGGGAGATAGGGAAATGAAAAAGAAGAGGCAGGAGAGACACTATCTTGCAGTCTAAGAAGCAGCACATAATGGCACACAGGTAAAGCCATGGAACACGTGGTGACATATTGATTAATAGAAATGGGCTAATTGTAGTTATAAGAGCTACCTAGTAAGAAGCTTGAACCATAGGCCATCACCATACAGTTCATAATTAATATAAGCCTCTGCAAGTTTATTTGGGTCTGAGCAGCTGTGTGACCAGGCAGGACACAAAAAATCTTCAGACTACACACCTCTCTGTATGAACTAATATCCCTGTACTATCAAGTGAAATTCTCTTGGAATAAAGCAACAGATCACTACTTTCTACCCACCTAAAGGCTTAGAATATTATTAAATGATTATTGAGCTTATAATAGATTTTACCCAACTAGCTTTGATCTCCCATACTTGATGCTCCCATCAATAGTACTGGGGCAGAGAGAGCAAGAGCACACAGGGCAGAGGTGGCACATGCCATTAGAAATTCATTAATAATTGTTATGCAATAAGCAGGGAATTCTTTTTCTATGGTCTATCTTATGTCAATTGTTCTGGGTGTGCTACAAGCACATATTCATAATGCTATATTGTTAATGGAGCCAAAAGTTTTTGAAAACTCTAATTCAATATATTGCAAGTATATCATAGGATTTTATCATTCCTGGTTTTTCTAATAGAATTTCTTGCCAGGTGGTGGTGGCTCACTTCTTTAATCCCAGCAATTGGGAGCCAGAGGCAGGCAAGTCTCTGTGTTTGAGGACAGTCTGGTCTACAGAGCTTGTTCTAGCACAGTCAGGTCTACATGGTGAAACCCTGACTTGAAAACACACACACACACACACACACACACACACACAGAGAGAGAGAGAGAGAGAGAGAGAGAGAGAGAGAGAGAGAGAGAGAGAGAGCTACTTAAACTTAATACCAAAGATGAGAGGAGAAAGACCACCAACCCAAGTCATCATTGCCAAATTAATTAAAGCAAGCTTTTTTATTTTTATTTGTGTACATGGGCTGCCCTCCCCTAAGTTGGAGTTCAAGAGGCCAACAATGGACATGAGGAAGAAAAAGGTTTTGTAGCTTAGAGGTAGGGGCTTTCCAAAAGGGAGGATTTGGTAGACAAAGTAGGTGGGGTTACAGGAACAGAACAAATGCATAACAAGTTAATCGTAACAGTCTCCTCAAACAAAGATATAGTTGTAAGATGGGCATAACAATTTAGTTATAACAACAGGTAGTCATAACAACTTTTTCAAGCAAAGATATGGTTATCTTTTCTCAGAACAGGCCATAGAGAACCATGTGTAGGTAAGGTTACAGGTGAGATATAGCCCAATCCTTGAGAAGCAAAGGTTTCATCATAAATAGGAATGAACATAGTTTGTCTTTATTATAAGATGATCTTTAAATCTAATATGGAGGAAGGCTGATTCATCAGTAGCCCAGGCTATTCCCAAATTCACTATGTAGCCAATGATGATCGTGAATTTCTGATCGTCCTAACTCTTCCTGGGGTTATATTCATGCACCACCATGCTTGATTTTTGTGGTGCTGGGAATCAAATCCAGCCAGGACTTCCTGCATACTCTATAAGCAACCTACCAAATGAGCTATCTCTCCACAAAAGCTGTTTTTACATTGACAGAGGAACATCCGGCTTGAACATTGAACTCAATTGTAATTTCTAGCTGGCTATAGAATGCTTTGGCACAATCTCTGTGCACTGTAAATATGTATTGCTCTCATTGTCAATAAAAACCCGATTGTTCGATACCTAGACAGGATTTTTTTTGGGCAGACACAATGCTAGGAGGGACAAGGGCTGAGTCTGAGTGTCATTGGCAAGACACAGAGGGAGCAGGACATATAGGAAATGAGGTTACAAGCCATGAGCCATATGGCAGCACATAGATTAATAGAAATGGGTTAATATAAGTTACAAGGCCTAGCTAAAATCAACCCTTAGCAATTGGTTGCACATTTATAATTAATAAGAAGTTTCTTTGTTGCTTTTTTTGGGGGGGAACTGGCTGGTGAAAATGTAAGTCTGACTACAATAGACAGACACAGGTCCTCCTAGTAACTTTCTGAAACATGATGTGTTATCCACATCCTTCTTTGAATCAGGCAGTCAAACCATTGGAGCAAAAAGAGTATTCATCCTGCCCTAATCCAACGCTAAGCCATATGTAGTTCCTTAAATGACATAGTGAAATAATAAAGAAATATAAAGATATAGGGGCTAATGTAGAGATGTAGGAACTGGGGCATATATTCAGCATGAGGTTCAGTTCTCAGCACAGTCACCCAGAATGGGATATAAATATTTAATGATATACAAATATGTTGTCAATATTTTTAGAAAATGAACAGAATAACTTACAGACCAACTCGGATAAGATACTTGAATTAAACTATTCCTCACTTGCTTGGCCTGGCGGTGCACACTTGTAACTCCAGCTACTCTGGAGATAAAAGCAGGAGGGTAGGAAGTTCAAAGCTGGCTTGCGCAACTTAGCCAAACCCTGTCTCAAAACAAATTTTTGATTAAAATGAGCTAGGGATGTAGTTCAGCCGGCTCAGGCTACAGTGTGAGTTCTTGTTTCAGAAACAACAAACTGAAAACATTTAAGCATTTTGTTTAAACATTCATCAGTCAATGGACATGTAGCTTGTTTCACACTTGAGGTCATGTGAAAAATGGTATCAGCAACATTCATGGAAGGAATTTTTAGTAGAATGGGCTGCTTTCAACCAAATAGGAGAAGGACTATTTGAGTGGAGGTACAGGACGATCAGATAGAAAGAGGAAATCAGGGGTACAGGGTAGAGTGGGGGAAGGGGGAATGAAAAAATTAAAACGAAACACATCTATAAAAATGTCATTTCATCAATAATGAAAGGCAACAATTTGTCTGCTAATTTAAAAAATTAACACTGGGAGGTGATAGCACAAATATTTAGTTCCAGTACTTAGGCAGATGCAGGTCGATCTCTGAGCCTGAGGCCAGTCTGAATCTACAGAGCGCGGTCCAGGACAGCCAGGGTTACACAGAGAAACTCTGTCTCTAGAAAAATAAAACAAAAACAACAACAACAACTAAAACCTTTAGCAAGCACAGAGCACACATAAGAAAGGAATATCTCTTTTGGTTTCTTGGCTCTGTAGTAGAGAACAGGTGCCATGAAGACAGGAAGGGGAAATGGGGAAAAACATAAGTGGGGAGGGCAATGACGGGGGTGGGGGTGGGATTGGGGGGAGGGTAATGTATGGGGTGGGAAACCTAGCAGGAGAGTGAATGGATAAAGAATGCTTTGAGTGTTTGAAAAAATCCATAGGCAGATCTATTTCTCATAGGCTTTCTTTAAAACACATATACAAAATATGTACATGTAGTTTA
The DNA here is from genome assembly GCF_949786415.1 of Peromyscus eremicus. NCBI lineage: Eukaryota > Metazoa > Chordata > Mammalia > Rodentia > Cricetidae > Peromyscus > Peromyscus eremicus. The sequence continues at coordinate 95,249,339 of NC_081439.1, read as the reverse complement.
ATTGGAAATATCCCATCCCGGGGAATAATGCCCTCCCCTGGAAGCACAGACATTAGGAGAAAAACTCTGGTGCCAGGTGTGTGAAACCTCCTTTGAGTTTTGTGGTTTGATGGTCCAAGAGATTTCCTCAGACAATATAAGCTGTTGCCATTGGTTTGGTTGCCTGCCAAAACTTGAGGACATGCCCCTCCTGAAGAGCAAGCAACCACTGCTCTTCCAAAGGACCCAGGCACAGTTCCCAGCACTTCTGCGGCAGCTCACAGCCATCTGTGTCTATAACTCCAGTTCCAAGGGATCCAGTGCCCTCTCAGTTCCTCTTCTGTCCTCTGTGGGCACAAGGAATGCTTGTGGTACACACACACATATATGCAGGCAAAACACTCAAAGGGGTGTGGTGGCACAACACTTTAATCCTTATTAAAACATATTTAAGTTTGTTTCTCCCGTAAATGCTAATTTCCCGTTATATGGTTCCCTCAGTCACCCTGTGTCTCACTTAATGGAGTCAAAGATTTTCTCAGGAAGTAGCAAAGAAACCTTCGCGGCTTTCCCAGGTCCAGAGCTCCCGCCCCTTTGAGACTCTGGGATGGATCTAGGATAGATCAGTTATCCGCTGGGCGGGGCCAGCACTCAGAGGGACAGGAATTTCCTTTTTCTTTCCGACCGACCCTCAACCAAGAGTTGGGAGAGTGGGAAGCAGGCGCCAAGTGCAGGCTGCTGGCGGTTGCAGCCCCTCAGAGGCCTGAGATCCGACCACAGGACGGCCCTGCCTGGACCACGTAAGATTCTTGCATTATCCCCACCTTCCTGGTAGCTTGAGCGATCTCTCTGGAGACAGGGCCTCTCCTGTCCCTGAGTGTGTGACCCTGAGCCTGGAGCCTTGGGACTTGGCGCTCACTGGGACGGACCCTCTGGCAGGTGGAGGAGACACCACGTGGGATGGCCTTATTCATGAGTTTAGGGACACTTGAGTTTGTGCACTGGGCAGCATCCGGAAAGCCTGGTGGAAGGGCCTCGTGGGGGACCCGGAATCACTTCCCTGGTCCAGAGGAGGCTGCGGGAGGCCGGAGAGGGCTCAGGGACTTAGCACTAAGCAGGCCCCTACTCTCTGCCTGTGCACCGCCATTTAGGCGCGGGTGCTGTGGTGGTTTGAGCTAAGGAATTGCTAAAGTGTGGCCACCCTGTGCAAGGCTGTGCGGGTTCCCCAAACTTACTGCAAGAACGTTTACTTTCGTGGATGTTTCAGAGGGGAAAACATCACCAAAAACAGCTGCCTTTCTGAGTGTGCATTGGCAAGTTCTCACAAAATTTCAGGGGCATTTTGTTGTTGTTGTTGTTAGAAAGACAAGGTTTCTTTGTGTAGCCCTGGCTGCCCTGGAACTCGCTCTGTAGACCAGGCTGTCTTTCAACTAAGAAATCCTTCTAAGTCTCCCAAATGCTGGGATTAAAGACATGCACCACCGGCCAGTCACATTTTCACTGCTCTAGACTCTAGAGTTTTGTGAACTGGAGAAGACATGAAATCATGGTTATGAATATTTTACAGCACTGATTGTGGATACCAGTACCTTGCTCATGTGAGGAAAAGCTCTCTGCCCTACAACCACTTGCTCCCTGGAATATTAAAGGAATAATGAAACTTAAAATTTAAAATTTTTAAGAAAAAATTCTTTCTGATACCAAAGTCTATAATAATACATAATATGCCTAAGAAGAGCAAGTCCTATTTAAAAACACAGGTCAAAATGCAAATTATGTACAAATGAGAGCATTGTCTATATTTGTGGGTGTTCCTCTGTATCCTTGTATTTGTTGTTAATCATACTGAAGCATAAGCCTCCAATGAAGCATTATTTAAAACTTAAAGTTTCTGAAGAGATTGATATCATAGTTCCTACTTATTTACCACAATGAATATTATGTTCACATATAGCCACGGGCTATTTTTTTTTGCTGTGTTTTTACTCAAATGTAGGAATACTTAAGCTTCCACCTCTATAGTCTAGAATGATAAAGGAATGACCTAATACACAAAACAACACAAAAGAAGTTACCTCTCCATTTAGTTTCTGTATCCCTACAAGGTTTATCAGTGAACCAGGCATGGAACTAGGAAGTTCCTGTACATAGCCATCGCTCTTTCTCAAGTCTGTGTATACTCCAAGGTGATTTGATACCTGAGAAGCTTTAGGTTCTCTTCCTCTATTATTTTTCAAACTAAGTGTCTTGTCCCCAACATCCTCCTGCTTTCATCACCCAAGGCTAAGATAAGAGGCCTTTTATAACACATTCAGCACGGCAGAATTATTTTTGAAGTTTACTTTATCTTTTAAATTTCTGTGTGTGTGTGTGTGTGTGTGTGCTAGTGTGTATATATATATATATATATATATATATTTATATATATATATATACAAAGTGTGTATGTGTAGTGCATGCGGCATGTATACACAGTGGTTAGAACAATTATAACCAGTTGGTTTTCATTGTTAACCTTGTCTGAAACAGGGTCTCTCTTATTTTTGCATTTTCAGCACACACTCCAAAACGATGGACCTAAAATTTTTGGCTTAATTCTGCTCGCTTCTTTAATTTCTGTCTACCTAAACAAAGGTAGAACAACAGGGGCGCTATGGTTGACAGAGGATCTAGACACAGGTTTTCAGGCACACACACAAGGAAATGCTTTTACCTGAAACACCTCTGTGATCTTACAATTCTTCTTTTATGACTGTTACACCTTTTTATATGTCGACATCAATTTTAAGTATATTATCATGTCAAGGAAATTACTCCTTGTTTATATCCTTATAGGAAAGATATAGAGTGGGGTTTAAATGTCATTTGATACTACAAGGGTCAGGATGGAATAATTAACATAATCATATATATATATTGTATACACATTAAAAATAAAAAATATATAATATGTATGAATGCTGTATAAGATCACATATATTTAAATTAAATATTCTCTCAGAAGAATTGCTGTCACTGTCCCATGGAGAATCATGCCATTCTAGGCTGAATCTGGGTTGATGTGGGGAATTTCTCATGCCCTACTTCACAATATGCAAAAGGCCACATAATGACCCACTAAATATGGTGGAGCCTTCCCAACAGCACCCAGACTTCACTTCTGGAAACCACACACATACTACCAGGTATCTAGAGTGGTTCACAAAAGCTCAGGGACATATGGTCAGTGTGGCCAAACGTCTGCCATCCATTTGACTCACTCCCTGCCATCCTCTGTAATCTCTGTCTGCCAGGCCTTCTCTCTGGTTTGCCTTTTGTTTCTTTTACAAGGCTTTCCCCTTGAACTGTGCTACAAGAGGAATTCAGGAATTCGGAGCTGTCCGAAAAATTTCCTGCTCCACAGCCACATCCCCACAACACTAAAAAAAGTCTGAACCTCCCTCCCCCATCATCATCCTATGCAAGCTGGTTCTGGGTACCCAATAAGGCCGTGTAGAGGCTCTAAGTGAAACCCAGTAGAATCATCCAGAGCAGGGTTTGAACTCAAGGGTGCTCACAATGTGGCCAGGCTGGACTTAGGTACCATGGTGGCCAGGTTTCACAGCCCCTGCCTCCCCTGATGAGCCTCCTCTGTGTCATGCAGGATACACATGCAGGCTGCATACTCCTTCCTGTGTTCATCTGCCTAGCTCCCTTTGCAATAAACCCAGGAAGAACACCCAGGGTCAAAGATCCAAAAGCTCCTTGTCTTGCACTCCCCTGTCCAAGCATCATCTCAGATGGAAGAATACTTCTAGAAGGCTCGGAAATTAACAGAAAGCTCTATCTAGAGTCCTAGAACTGCTAAGCATGGAGGAGTGCTTGTGTGTTTGTGTGTGTGTGTGTGTGTGTGTGTGTGTTGGGTGTTTGTGTATACCTGGGATTTTTGTGGCCTAGTCCTATGAGAAGCCATAAGCAGTGGCGGAGAAGCACAGTATGTAACAGTTATGGTGGTCAGCTCTGGGATGTAAGGGAAGGACAGGTTGGCATGTAGGGAAGCCTTTTAGGGCTCCATCCTTCAGCACCAGCTCAGATGAGCACAAGGTTTGGTGCCTCATGTGTGTGGTTTGGGGTCAGGGCTTGCCGGAGCATGATGGATGAGAGCATTGTGCAGGAACCATTGGAAAGGTGGTGAGACCCTCCTTTGGAGTGGCCTGCCAGGCAGGTCTAGGAAGTCAGGACCTCCACCCTCACCCAGGCACAAGGAAGCTCCCTTTTTAGCCTAAGCAAATGTCTCCAGGAGGCTTTGTAGAGACAGAGATTTAGAAGAGCATAGACAGGCTTGTCTCCAGGTGGCAGGGAGAGTGATTTTCTTCTAGGCTCCATCATGGAAGATGTCAGCATTGTGGAGGAGGGCCTCTGGAGTCTTTCAGTGCTCATGGAAGGAAGGCTTCCTGTTGAGGTGTGCAAACCATTTCCCAACTGAACATGGCCTAGCTTCCGTGGACACCAGGGATGGGACTGTACATAGGAGCAAAGGATAGAGAAAGACAGAGATAGAGGTGGAGGTGGAGATAGAGGAGGATAGATAAATGAGAAGCGGTGGGGCGAAAGGGAGAGAGAGGGTGGGAGAGCCAATGAGAATCTGCATGTGGGGTGTTGGATGTTCTCTAGTTTGTTGGTTTTTTTTTTTTTTTTTTCATGCAGGCTGGTGGGCAGACCCACTTTCTGTGGACACTTTTTCTGTTCCATGAATCTGTGCCCCTGCAGGGAATTTTGTGTAGGACACCTGGAATGTTGGGGAAATCCGTAAGTACAGACAGGGTGTGTATGTGCTGCAGGCATCCTGGTGTTAAGAGTGAGAATTGCTTCTTGTCCCTCAGCTTTTACGTTACCTGTCCTTGGTCCACTTGAATCTATTGAGAGAGCTGAGTCTTGTGTGTGCCTAGGCCATGTCACAGTTAGGTGGGTGTCCACAGAGGATACAGAGAGTTCCATGCCTGACAGGGGCTTGGGGAAGTTAGAGAACAGAAAGAGAAGTTTCCTGAGTGGTGCCTGGTAGTTGGTGTAGGGTAGGGTCGGGAGGTGGGAGGTTAGGGGTGGGAGGTGGAGGGCTGTGCAGAGGAGAGGGATTGTGACAGAGGTGGAAGTAGGTCACAATGGTTGCCTGGTGCTGCCTAGGAGATGGTTAAGGTGGGGGCCTGGGCCCAGGGTTTGGTAGGCAAGAGGGCAGGTGAGTGCAATGTTTCTTCTTTTGATGTATCCTTGTCTCCACCTCAGCGACCTGGACGGCCTGCCTGTTGAGAAGAGAATGTGGTTGTCCCTGAGCCTTGTGGTCCCTGCTTCAGATGATGTGGGGCAGCATCCATCTGAACGCATATCACTACCATGGCCAAGGTTTTGGAAGGAAGCCCTTCTCCTCTCCCATCTCAGTATTAGACCATCGGACCTTGGGACACGGGACTCAGGCCGCTGACTCTGCATCCCTCACAAGTGCACAGAGCTGCCTGCCCTTTTGCCTTGTGTCCATCCTGGAGCGGCCTTCTGCCAGGTGGGAAGCCCGAGCTGGGTCTAGGGCCCCATTGAGTTGGGTGGTCGTCTCCCTTGGTGTAACACCTTCCATCCCACTGCCCTAGAAGAACCGGGTACAGCCTTGGAGGCCCCTCTTGCTGGGCCACCTTGACCTGGAAGCTTGGGTCAGCAGACCCAAGGCCATCCTGGCAGCTGTACTGGTCACCCTGGTGGGTGGAGTCACGTAGACAACACTAGATCTCTGAAAGCTGCTCCGTGTGTGTGTGTGTGTGTGTGTGTGTGTGTGTGTGTGTGTGTCCGTCTGTCTGTCTTTCTGTTTGTCTGTGTGTGTGTGTGTTAGGGGTGAGGGCCGGCAAGGGCAGGGATGCAGCTGTGAGAATAGCCTGGTTTGGCAGCTAGGGGGCAACGCTCAGCCCCGGTCCCCAAATCCATGAGTAAGTTTCTGAGGCTCCTTCCCCTAGAATCCAGATGTCGTTTGTGGAAGATTCCCTTAGGGTCTGGCACAGGCTCTCAAGTGCCTCTGAACCCACATCCACACACTCCCCACTTGGCCCCCTCCATCCACACCCTCTACCACCGACACCCTCTCCAGGTACCATATGATAACCTCAGGCGGGGCCTTCATGGGCTGGCATGCATCCATGGCCCAGAGTCTCAGGGCAGTGGAGGAACCTGTTAAGGGCGGTAACCTCCATTTGCCCACCACACCTCCACACACTGAACACCCTGGGATCCCTAGCAGCAGCCCTAGAGTCTCATGTCTGTCCAGTCCCTGCCTACATGGTTGGCCTCCATCTTGAAACTTGGCAGAACTCTGGCTTTTTTTTGTTTTAAATTTTTTTTTTTGTTTTGGTTTTTGCTTTGCGAAGGGCGGAGGGAGGAGCATCCGCCCCCTTGGCTGTTGGCATTCCTGGTGCACTGCTGCCATCACGCAGATTCAGTTTGCCGATTCCGCCACCAAGTCCCTATGCTTCCCTGGAAATGGAGGCGGACTGGCTGGGGAAGGGCTCCTGCCTGGGTCTCCCAGCACCAAAGCGGTTCTCTTGGAACCTGTCAGAAAAGGTTCCTGCTCCAAAGCAAAACCCCAGAATCCTACAAGTGGTCGGCGAGGTCCCCCCCCCATCATCATCCTATACAAACTGGTTGTGTGTACCCAGTGATCCAGGAGCTCAAGGCAGTGTGGTGGCTCAAGGGGAATCCCAGTAGAAGCATCCAGACCAGGGTTTGGACTCAGGGGTGCTCACAAAGAGGCCAGGAAGAACTTAGGTACCATGGTGGCCAGGTTTCATAGTCCCTGCCTCCCCTGACAAGCCTCCTCTGTGTCATGCAGGATACATGCAGGCCGAATACTCCTTCTTGTGTTCTCCTGCCTAGCTCCCTTTGCCTTAAACCCAGGGAGAACTCCCAGGGTCAAGTTCAAAAAGCCCGTTGTCCTGCACTGCCCTGTCCAGACATCATTTCAGCAGGAGGAACACTTAAAGAAGGCTCTGATATTAACAGAGGACACTATCTCTAGACCTAGAACTGCTCTGTGTGTGTGTGTGTGTGTGTGTGTGTGTGTGTGTGTGTGTGTATTGGGTGTTGTGTGTTCCTGGTTTTGTTGTGGACTAATCCTGTGAGTGTCCATAAGCAGTGCCTGAGAGGCACAGTATGTAAGAGTTATGGTGGTCAGGCCAGGGTTGAGGGAAGGACAGGTTGGCATGTAGTGGAGCCTTCTAAGGCCCCATCCTTCAGCTCCAGGTCTGGTGAGCACAAGGTTTTCAGTGGTGCATCCTGTGTGTGGTTTGGGGCTCAGGGGTGTGCCGGGGCATGGTGGCTGAGAGCATTGTGTCAGAACCATCCGTAAGGTGGCAGGACTGTCCTTTGGAGTGGCCTGCTAGGCAGGTCTAGGAAGTCAGGGCCTCCAACCTCACCCCCTGCACCAGGAAGCTCCCCTTTTAGCCTCACCAAATGTCTCCAGGAGGCTTTGTAGAGATGGAGAGTTGGAAGACCATAGACAAGCTTGTGTCCAGGTGGCAGGGAGAGTGATTTCCTTCTAGGCTCCATCAAGAAGATGTCAGCAGTGTGGAGGATGGCTTCTGGAGACTTTCAGTGCTCACGGAAGGAAGGCTTCCCGTTGGGGAATACAAAGCATTTCCCAAATGAACATGGCCTAGCTACCTGGATACCAGGGATGGGACTGTACATGGGAGACAGGGACAGAGGGAGACAGAGATAGAGGTGGAGGTGGAGGTAGAGGAGGATAGATAAATGAGAGGGGGGGCAACAGGTAGAGAGAAGGGGAGGGACAGGATGAGAGAGTGTGGGAGAGCAAATGAGAATCTGCTTGTGGGGTGTTGGGTGTTCTCTAGTTTGTGGCTGTTTTTCATGCAGGCTGGTGGACAGACACACTCTGTCTATGGACACTTTTTTCTGTTCCATGGATCTGTGCCCCTGGAGGGAATTTTGTTTGGGCACCTGGAATGTTGTGGGACATCCATAAGGACAGACAGGGTGGGTGGGTGCTGCAGGCATCCTGGAGTTAAGAGTGAGAATTGCTTCTTGTCCCTCAGCTTTGATGTTACCTGTCCTCGGTCCACTTGAATCTGTTGAGAGAGCTGAGTCCTGTGTGTGCCTAGGTCCTGCCACAGGTAGGTGGGTGTCCATAGAGGATACAGAGAGTTCCATGCCTGACAGGGTCTTGGGGAAGTTAGAGAACAGAAAGAGAAGTTTCCTGAGTGGTGCCTGGTAGTTGGTGTAGGGTAGGGTCGGGAGGTGGGAGGTTAGGGGTGGGAGGTGGAGGACTGTGCAGGGGAGAGGGATTGTGACAGAGCTGGAGGTAGGTCAGAATGGTTGCCTGGTGCTGCCTAGGAGACGGTTAAGGTGGGGGCCTGAGCCCAGGGTTTGGTAGGCAAGAGGGCAGGTGGGTGCAATGTTTCTTCTTTTGATGTGTCCTTGTCTCCACCTCAGGTACCTGGACGGCCTGCCTGTTTAGGCGAGGTCGTGCATGTCCCTGGCCTCTTGTGGTCCCTGCTTTGGATGGTGTGGGGCACATCCATCTGAACGCACATCACTTCCAAGACCAAGGTTTTGGAAGTAAGCCCTTTTCCTCTCCCATTATATATTAGTCAATGGGACCATGGGATATGGGACGATACAGGACTCAGTACCCCTATCCTGGAGCCCCGACTAGTGCCCACAGCTGCGTGTCCTTTTGCCCTGTGTCCATCAGGGAGCAGCCTTTTGCCAGGTGGGAAGCCCGGGGGTGGGCCTAGGGCCCCATTCAGTTGGTTGGACATCTCCCTTGGTGTGACACCTTCTCCTGTGCTCTGGGTTCTGGGACATCACCACCCCACTGCCCCAAGAAGGAACAGGGTCAGCCTGGGAGGCCCCTCTTGGCTGGAGCCTTGACCTGGAAGCTTGGGTCAACAGACCCAAGGCCATCCTGACAGCTGTACTGGTCACCCTGGTGGATGGAATCATGTAGACAGCAGCTGGATCTCTGAAAGCTACTCTCTGTGTGTGTGTATGTGTGTGTTTGGAGTTCTAGCGGGGCAAGGGCAGGGATGCAGCTGTGAGAATACCCTGGTTTGGCAGCTAGGGGGCGACGCTCAGCCCTTGGTCCCCAAATCCATGAGTATGTTTCTGAGGCTCCTCCCCTATAGTCCAGATTGGCATGTGGTTTGTGGAGGATTCCCTTAGGGTCTGGTGCGGGCTCTCAAGAGCTTCTATGCCCACATCCACACACTCCCCACTTGGCTCCCTCCATCACACCCTCCACCACCTGGCCCCTCTCCAGGTACCACATGATACTCTCAGGCAGGGCCTTCTGGGCTGGTAAGTGCCCAAAGCCAAGTGTCTCAGGGCAGTGCAGGGCATGGAGGAACTTGTTGATTTTGTAACCGCAATCTGCCCCACGCACCCGCACTTGCTGATCAACCTGGGGTCCCTAGCAGCAGCACTAGAGCCTCATGTCTGTCCAGTCCCGGCCTACATGGTTGGCCTCCATCTTGGAGCTTGGGAGGAGATCTCTGGCTTTTTTAAAATTTTTAATTTTTTTTTGCTGTGCGAAGGGCACAGGGAGAACACCTGTCGTCCTTGACCCTTGGCATTCTTGGTGCACTGCTGCCATCACGCGGATTCAGTTTGCCGATTCTGCCACCAAGTCTCTGTGCTTCCCTGGAAATGGGGGCGGGCTGGCTAGGGAAGGGCTCCCGCCTGGGTCTCCCAGCACCAAAGAGGTTCTTTTGCCCGCTCCTTGACCCAGGATAGCTGGAGGAAGAAGCAGGGTCCAGGTGACCAGCTCAGGGCGGGGGCCACGAGACTTGGCTTGCCGGTGAGGGAAGCACAGCCTCCCAGGTCCTGGGGCCGCCATGTCTGGCAGCAGCAGAAGACCTCTCCGCAGGGGATTGTGCAGCCTGGGCTGCATCATGGTCGTTTTGGGGAAACATCCTGTGTGCCTGCCTGCCTGCCCTTACCGTGGTGCACCAGGCCACGCAGGACCGCCCATCTTTTCTCTGAGCCTCCCTAGCAGTATCCACAGCTCACTTTGAGAAACCACACAAACTCTGCCCAGCATCTCTGGGAGGTGCTCAGGGTCTCAGGTCTGGTGCTAGCCACTGTGGCCAAATGTCTGTCATCCATTTAACTTCTCCTGAAAGCCCCTCTCCTTTCTGGCTGCCAGGCCTTCTCTCTGGATTGCCTTTTGTTCCTTTGACAGGGTTTCCCTTTGAGCTGTGCTACAGGTGGAATCCAGGAACTGGGACCTGTCAGAAAAGGTTCCTGCTCCAGAGCCACATCCCCAGAACCCTACATGTGGTGTGTGTGTGCCCCGCCCCCGCCCCGCCCCCCCATCCTCATCCTGTGCAAGCTGGTTGTGTGCACCCAATAAGGAGGTGTGGTGGCTCAAAGTGAATCCCAGTAGAAGCATCCAGAGCAGGGTTTCGACACAGGTGTGCTCACAAAGAGGCCAGGCAGGACTTAGGTACCATGGTGGCCGGGATTCAAGGTCCCTGAATCCCCTGACAAGCCTCCTCTGTGTCATGCAGGACACACATGCAGGCCGCATACTCCTTCTTGTGTTCTCCTGCCCTGCTCACTTTGCCTTAAACCCAGGGAGAACTCCCAGAGTCAAAGGTCAAAATTCCCCTTGTCCTGTACTGCCCTGTCCAGACATCATCTCAGCAGGATGAACACTTAAAGAAGGCTCTGATATTAACAGAGGACACTATCTGTAGACCTAGAACTGCTCTGTGTGTGTGTGTGTGTATGTGTGTGTGTTTGTGTGTGTGTGTGTGTATTGGGTGTTTGTATGTTCCTGGTTTTGTTGTTTCCTAATCCTGTGAGTGTCCATAAGCAGTGCCTGAGAGGCACTGTATGTAAGAGTTATGGTGGTCAGGCCAGGGTTGAGGGAAGGACAGATTGGCATGTAGTGGAGCCTTCTAAGGCTCCATCCTTCAGCTCCACCTCTGGTGAACTCAAGGTTTTCAGTGGTGCATCCTGTGTGTGGTTTGGGACTCAGGGGCGTGTCATGGCATGGTGGATGAGAACATTGTGTAGCACCATCAGGAAGGTGGCAGTACTGTCCTTTCGAGTGGCCTGACAGGCAGGTCTAGGAAGTCAGGGCCTCCACCCCCATGCCAAGCACCAGGAAGCTCCCCTTTTAGCCTCACCAAATGTCTCCAGGAGGCTTTGTAGGGAGGGCGAGTTGGATGAGCATAGACAGGCTTGTCTCCAGGTGGAAGGGAGAGTGATTTTCTTCTAGGCTCCATCATAGAAGATGTCAGCAATGTGGAGGAGCGCCTCTGGAGACTTTCAGTGCTCATGGAAGGAAGACTTCCTGTTGGGAGTGCAAAGCGTTTCCCAACTGAACATGGCCTAGCTATCCTGGATACCAGGGATGGGACTGTACATAGGAGAGGGACAGGGAAAGACAGAGATAGAGGTGGAGTTGGAGGTAGAGGAGGATAGATAAATGAGAGAAGGAAAGTGAGGCGAGAGCAAATGAGAATCTGCCTGTGAGATGTTGGGTGTTTTCGTGAGCTGCAGTGCATTAGGCTCTCTACAGCTGCAGTGCATCAGCCTCTCTAGAGCTTCAAAGCTGCAGTACATCAGCCTCTCTAGAGCTGCAGTGGAACATCCTCTCTAGAGCTGCAGTGCATCAGCCTCTGTAGAGCTTCAGAGATGCAGTGCATCAGCCTCCCTAGAGTTGCAGTGCATCAGCCTCTCTAGAGCTGCAGTGCATCAGTCTCTCTAGAGCTGCAGTGCATCAACGTCTCTAGAGCTGCAGTTCAACATCCTCTCTAGAGCTGCAGTGCATCAGCCTCTCTAGAGCTGCAGTGCATCAGCCTGTAGAGCTGCAATGCATCAGCCTCTCTAGAGCTGCAGTGCATCAGCCTCTCTAGAGCTTCAGAGATGCTGTGTGTCAGCCTCTCTAGAGTTGCAGTGCATCAGCCTCTCTAGAGCTGCAGTGCATCAGCCTGTAGAGCTGCAATGCATCAGCCTCTCTAGAGCTGCAGTGCATCAGCCTCTCTAGAGCTTCAGAGATGCTGTGTGTCAGCCTCTCTAGAGTTGCAGTGCATTAGCCTCTCTAGAGCTGCAGTGCATCATCCTTTCTAGAGGCATAGTGCATCATCATCTCTAGAGCTTCAGTGCATCAGCCTGTAGAGCTGCAGTGCATCAGCTTCTCTAGAGCTGCAGTGCACCAGCCTCTCTAGAGCTGCAGTGCATCAGCCTCTCTAGAGCTGCAGTGCATCAGCCTCTCTAGAGCTGCAGTGCAACAGCTTTTCTAGAGCTTCAGAGCTGCAGTGCATCAGCCTCTAGAACTGCAGTGCATCAGCCTCTAGAGCTGCAGTGCATCAGCCTCTCTAGAGCTGCAGTGCATCAGTCTCTGGAGCTGCAGTGCATTAGCCTCTCTAGAGCTGCAGTGCATCAGTCTCTGTAGAGCTGCAGTGCATCAGCCTCTCTGGAGCTGCAGTGCATCAGCCTCTCTAGAGCTGCAGTGTATCAGCATCTCTACAGCTGCAGTGTATCAATCTCTAGAGCTGCAGTTTATCAGCCTCTTTAGAGATACAGTGCATCAGCCGCTCAGCAAAGGATAACCAGGCTACAACCCACAACCCAAGAGAAGTGAGGTAAAGAGGAGGTCCCTAAGACAGATATGCATGGATCACCCCAGGAAGGGAAAATGGATACGATCTCCTGGGTAAACTGGGAAGCGGGTAGAAGGAAGGAGATGGGGGATGGAAACATGAGAGATCTGGAGGGCCAAGCTGGAGTAGGGATGGAAAGGGACAGCAATGAAAGAGATATCTTGACAGAGGGAGCCATTATGGGGTTAGGGAGAAACCTGGTGCTAGGAAAATCTCCAAGAACCCACAAGGATGACCCCAGCTAAGACTCCTAGCAATGGTGGAGAGGGTGCCCTAATTGGCCTTCTCCTATAGTCAGATGGGTGACTACCTTAATTGTCATCATAGAACCTATATCCAGTGACTAATGGAAGCAGATTCAGAGATCCATAGCCAAGCACTTGGCCGAACTTTTGGAGTTCAGTTGAAGAAAGGGAGGAGGGATTATATGAGCAAGGGGCATCAAGACCATGATGGGAAAAACCACAGAGAGAGCTGACCCAAGTTAGTGGGAGATCACAGACTCTGGACTGACAGCTGGGGAGCTTGCATGGGACCAAACTAAGTAAGCCCTCTGAATGTGGGTGACTGCTGTGTGGCTTGGTCTGTTTGTGGGGTCCCTGACAGTGGGACCAATCCTGGGTACATGAACTGGCTTTTTAGAGCCGATTCCCTATGGTGGGATGCCTTGGTCAGCCTTGATGCAGGGGGGGAGGGGCTTGGTCCTGCCCCAACTGAATGTACCAGGCTTTGTTGACTCAATGGAGGCCTTACCCTCTATGAGGAGTGGATGTGGGAGGGGGGCAGATGAGGGGTGAGAGCAGGAGATGGGGAGGGAGAGGAAACAGTGGTTGGTATGTAAAATGAAAAAAATCTTAAACAAAAAAATTGCCTAGGACAAGGCTTCCCAAGACCTGATGAAGGCTGTAGATTGACTGTTCAATGTCTTTGCTTGGATTTACTGACCTTCACTTTGACTTCAGTTATTGGTGAACTTATTTAGGCCACTCCACGTAGTTAAAAGGAGATTTATTTAATGGCGTAACTTACAAATTAAGGGATAGGTAGGTCACGGGGTCTGGGGAAGGTGTATCACAGTCCAGCGGTGTTCTCTGGAGCTCTGCTTTGTCCACCTAAACCATCCAGGGTCCTGGAACCAAGAGAGTGTTCGCCGATCCAGATTTCGGGTCCCCAGGCACCTCCCTTGGCCCTGCCTTGTAGGCGTGACAGTTGCCGAAGTCTCAATAGGGGTTGGAACTTCCAGATGAAAGCTGGAATGGCTACCCACTACATCTCCCCCTTTTTGTCTAAATAAGAAAGTTCTAACCTAATACAAGACTATATACAAAGGAATGGTTATCAAATATTATCCAGGAATAATGAGGGATAATGACCTAGATAAGATGGAACTAGAACCAATGCAAACAATATCAAGCAAGAAACACATATTAAAATCCAGAGAAGTATAGAGCATAGGTAAATGGCATGTTACAAAGATCATTCCAAAAGGTGTCCTATCCTAAAGAACCTGAATCTAATACTTAATATGTTCTATCTACTAAGTTGTAACTATAACTGCTAGTCTTCAATCCCATCAAAGACCTGAGAAGGAATATAATGGTACCTGAGAAATGGTAGATGGATGCAAGCAACTTTCGGGAATCTTGCGAGAGTAGACCGAGACATCTGGCAGCCTGGACAATCACCTAATGTTTCTCAGCATTGTTGGTGCATTCAAATTGGCTACAGGCCTAAAGTATCTGACAGACCATTTTCAGAAGCAGGAATTCTGAAAGACCATCTTACCCTGTCTTGGCAGAGTACAGTGGTCACTTTCCTTGTGTCCCGCTTGTCCAGAAAGGATAGCATTGCATTTGTACTGTCAGCTGTCGAGGCAAGGGCAGTTCTTTGCCCAGTAGGCCATTTTGTGCCAAGAAGACAAACTTCCAAATGGAAATATCTAGAAGCCCAACATTCTCTCAGGATCAAATTGGTGCAGCCAGGAGCAATTGTGTCTCACATCAACAGAATTCTAAGTTATTTAAATGCCATATTCTCTAGGTCTATGAAGTGTTTGAAGATTACCTGTCCATCTGACCTATGTATCTGTAAATCTGTATAACCTGACTAATGTAACTATAGAGATGACAAGCATAGGTGACTATAAATCTACAAGTCTTATCTACCGAAATAACCTAAGGACTAAGGCTTCACGTAAACAAGGTAGACAGTCTATAAGCAAGTGTATGGTAAAGAACGATGACTTCAAAATTGTGACAATACACAAGATGTTATAACAGAGGTAGGAGTGTATAGTGTGATATACAATATGACAATAATCTTAAATATATATCAATATTTATAGCAGAGGTAGGAGTATGTAGTGGGATATGCAATATGACAATAATCTAAATATATATCAATATACCGAATATCCTAAACAGAAGTAGAACATACATAAAGTATGACAGATATAAATTTACATTTGTATCAATATACAAATATTTCAAATAAGAGCAGAAATATATGTACATTATGCCAAGTATAGTTCTGTATTTGTATCAATATACAAATTATCTTAAACAGGAATATAAAAATAGTTTACATTTGTATCAACATATAAGAATCCATAACAGTGCAAATTACAGTGCAAATTATTTAAGGCTGCTATTTTACTAAATTTGTTTACTAGTATACACAATAATCTACCATAATGTCTTATACCTATCCATTCCATTTCTTCTTTTCCTTTTTTTTTTTTTTAGGAGTACTGAGTTTAATATTTCCTTCCACCCCCAACCCTATAACCATCATCCATAACCCTGAGAATTATGAAACCTAAGGGAGAAGGGGCGTCGTTTTCTTAGAATTGCTTCCTGCTGTTTAGGGGGTGATGTTATCTCTGTTGGGTACTGTGAGAAAGCGCAGATAGTTAAATTTCAGTTAGACTAACTGTAGGTTCTGCAGCAAGTCTTAGAGTAATGGGTAAGATTGTCTGAAATTCTGGTAAGAAGTGTAGTATGATGATGATTACCGTGGCATCATTCTGGATTGGGTAGAGTTGTTGTTGGGGCCCCATCTTCCTTCTGGAGACTTCTGAGATTGCTATTAGAAAAACTTATTTGTTATCAAAATGGAAGATTTGGATTTAAAGAGGACATAGCATGTAAGAAAGGATTCTGAGAAACCAAGAGTAAGCATGGAGAGAATTAGAATCTAGAAGACAATGGTCCCTTTTTATTGGTTTCCTTCTGTCCCACACCAGAGGGCTCTTCTGATATGGTACTGAAGAATCTCTCAAACTTTTGTTTTAGCAATGTGCTTGGGTTTAGAGAAGGAGTGAGCCAATTCCATCTCCAAAGCCAGCTTGGCTTATAATTGAATTGGAACCACAACTTTTCTAGATTGATACAGAAATAGATGTTAGACAGTGAGATTTTACTGTGTGTAGATTGGTACCAATAGATTCTTTCTTTCTGCTGTAAACATCCGGATATCCAAGGCCTTATGATTTTTGGAAGATGGGTATTTCCATTATCCTGGAAAGACAAAAACAGAACCCTACCCCAACCTTGATTGTTAAATTTTTCTTACAACTTGTAGAGATGTCACATTGGTGGATGATCTTTTACTTCACCTCATCAAGGGGTTTTTCCTGTTCAAATCGAATTTTTATTAATTTTGTTGGTATCCATAGCTTTTCTTCTCCTGCAGAAACAAAGGCAAAACCCCTTCCCCAACGTAGAACATATCCAGGTTTCCATTCTGAGGTCAGCACATCCTTGAAATAAACCGGTTGGTTTAGCTCGGGAGTTTTGTCTGTCGTCCAATGTCTCTCTGCAGCTGTTGTTCCTTTCTCATCAGCATTGAGAAAATTCAAGGTTAATAAAGCACTATGCAATCTATTTCTAGGAGTCATTGTTACCTGTTGCTGTTTATTTAGCATATCCTTTAAAGTTCGATTGGATCTTTCTATGACTGCTTGGCCTGTGGGATTGTGTGGTATACCTGTAACATGCTTTATATTGTAATAAGCAAAGAATTGTCTCATTTTATTGGAGACATATGCTGGAGCATTGTCTGTCTTAATTTGTACAGGTATCCCCATGATGGCCATAACTTCTAATAGGTGTGTAATCACAGAATCAGCCTTTTCAGAACTCATAGGAGTTGCCTATTGAAATCCTGAATAGGTGTCAATGGTATGATGTACATACTTTAATCTTCCAAATTCTGCAAAATGAAACACATCCATCTGCCAAATTTCATTTCTTTGTATACCTTTTGGATTGCTCCCTGCAGGTAATGGAAGTTGGTTATAGATGGAACAAGTAGGACATTTTTTCACAATATCCTTAGCCTGTTGCCAAGTGATGGAGAAATCCTTCTTCAAACCTTTGCTATTTGCATGGTATTTCTTATGAAATTCTGAAGCTTCTAGCACATTACCTATTAGTAACTGATCAATCTCATCATTACCTTGTGCTAGAGGTCCTGGCAGACCTGTATGGGATCTGATATGTGTTATATATATAGGATGTTCCCTTTTTCTGATGATTTCCTGCAATTGTATGAATAATGAAGTTAATTCTGTATTATCAGGAATAAATTCAGCAGTTTCAATATGTAAAACAACTTTCTCTGCATATTGAGAGTCAGTGACTATATTGAGGGGTTCTGTGAAGTCCATCAGTACCATAAGAATGGCATACAGTTCTGCCTTTTGTACAGAGCTGTATGGACTTTGTACCACTTTACTTAAGTCTCCTGATTTATATCCTGCTTTCCCTGATTTATTTGCATCAGTATAGAATGTGAGGACTCCAGAAATTGGCTTTTGTCGTACAATGTGAGGAAGGACCCATTCGGTGTTCTTTATAAATTCTATTCTCTTGCTTTTGGGATAGTGGTTGTTAATCTCTCCCAAAAAGTTACTGCAGGCTCTCTGCCAGTATTCATTATCTTTCCATAGTGATGAAATTTCTTCATTAGTTAAAGGTACTACAATTTCTGCTGGGTCCATTCCTGTCAACTGGCGAAGTCTTAGTTTACCTTTTTGAATCAAATCAGAGATCTTTTCTATATAAGTCTTTAATTTCTTATTTGGTTTACGTGGTAGGAATATCCATTCCAATATAATATCTTCCCTCTGCATCAAAATACCTGTTGGGGAATGTCTGGAGGGAAATATGACAAGAATGCATTTAAGTTCTGGATCCACACGATCCACATGTGCTTCTCGAATTGTCTTTTCTACTAGAGCCAATTCCTTCTCAGCTTCGGCTGATAATTCTCTTGGACTATTTAATTCTTTGTCCCCTTCTAGAGTATTAGCCAAATTTTGTAGTCCATCTTTGGGTATTCCCATGATACCCAGTAAGTTGGAAATGCTTCCTAATAACTTTTGAAAATCATTAAGAGTCTTCAATCGATCTCTCCTTAGCTGTACCTTTTGGGGTCTAATTTTTTGTAGCTCTATCTTATATCCTAAGTAGTTAATAGAATCTCCTCTTTGTATTTTTTCAGGAGCAATTTGCAGTCCCCAGTGAGGCAAAACTTTTTTTACTTCTTCAAACATGCTTTCTAATGTATCTAACTTTGGATCAGCTAATAGGATATCATCCACATAGTGATAAATTATGGATTGTGGAAACTTTACACGAATTATCTCCAATGGTTTCTGCACAAAGTATTGGCACAAAGTAGGGCTGTTTAACATTCCCTGTGGGAGGACCTTCCATTGATATCTCTTGACTGGCTGAGAATTGTTATAATTAGGTACTGTGAAGGCAAATTTTTCTCTATCATTTTCTTGTAAGGGTATGGTAAAGAAACAGTCTTTTAAGTCAATAACTATTATAGGCCATTCTTTAGGTAGCAGAGAGGGCAAGGGCATCCCAGTCTGTAGGGAGCCCATTGGCTGAATTACTTTATTAATAGCTCTCAGATCTGTCAGCATTCTCCAATTACCAGACTTTTTTTAATAACAAATACAGGAGAATTCCAAGGGCTGGTAGATTCTTCAATGTGTTGAGCATTTAACTGCTCTTGAACCAGCTGTTCTAAAGCTTGTAGCTTCTCTTTTGTCAAAGGCCATTGTCCAACCCAGACAGGTTTATAAGTTAGCCATTTTAAAGGTAAGGCAGTTGGTACATCTGAGAGTTCAACAGCAGTTGTGCTCTGTTTGTGAACAGCCTGAATGGTTGGTGCCTGATTTTTATAGCATGCGATGATATTATTCCTAGAAACATGCATTGGTCTGTATTCTTTTTCTGAAAGTGTAGGAATTTTAATCTGGGTATTCCACTGTTATAACAGATCTCGGCCCCAAAGATTTACTGCTACATTTGCTACATATGGCTTCAGTCTTCCTCTCTGTCCTTCTGGCCCTATGCATTCAACCCATCTCGAACTCTGTTTTATCTGAGATAGGGTGCCAATCCCTAAAAGTTGGACATCTACCTCTTGAAGAGGCCAATTCGGATGCCATGATTTTGGTGTAATTATAGTCACATCTGCACCTGTGTCTACCAGTCCCTCCATAACCAGGCCATTAATTCGAATTCTAAGCTTTGGTCTTTGATCATTTATGGAAGTCTGCCAAAATATTTGTTTTATAGTGTTCTTTGTAAACTGTGATCCATCCATCAGAGCTGTTTTATCATCCATTGCAGTATCGGTTTTTACATTAGGCAGTGGTTTATTCAGTTGTCCTGGAGAGGAATTTCTTCCACAGTGGCTGGGAATGTTCGTACTACATTTGATTTGGGGGCCTGCAAGAGGCCCCCTGAGGCGTTTCCCGCCAGTAAAGGGTTACCTCGTATATCTATTTTTGATCTGCACTCACTGGTCCAATGTTGGCCTTTGCCACACCTTCTACATAATCCGGGAGGTGGTTGGGGTCTCCTGTTTAGGCTATTCCTAAAAGGAGTATTACTCCTAGGAGTACCCCACGTACAGTTTTTACTTATATGACCTGGTGTACCACATTTAAAACATTTGGTAACACGGGGCTTTCTTTCACCTCTGGGATTTGTCTCTCCTATCCAAGCCTCATTACTGTAGTTACGAGACTCAACACCATTAGTATACTGAATCCATTCTTCCAAAGGAGCTGATCTGATCTTTAATGGTGTAAGTATTCTTCTGCATTCTGCATTAGCATTGTCGAACGCCAAGGACTCAATTAATACTTTTCTTAATTCTTTATCTGATACAGCTCTTGTTATAGCTGTGTTCAGTCTTTGTAAAAAATCAGTGAAGGGTTCGTGCGGTCCCTGAAATATCCTTGTGTATACCTCAGTTGGTTTTCCAGGTTCTGGAATTTTTTCCCAAGCATTTAGAGCTGCTGTACGGCATAGGGATATTGTATGTTCATCATAAATGGCTTGTACATTCCTGTCAGCAAATCATCCCTCACCAAGTATTTGATCTTGGGAGATCATAAAACCTCTGAGTTTACCTTGTTGTTCTAAATTTTTTGCCTCTTCTCTCAACCAGCTTTTCCACTGTAGCTGCTGACTATATTCTAGAACAGCTGAAATTAACTGATGCCAGTCATCTGGGATGATTCTATGTGAGGTAGACCACGAATTTAACAATTGTTTTACGTATGTGGAGTGTATCCCATACGTAACTACTGCTTCCTTTATATTTTTAAAGTCCCTTGTTGAAATTGGTTGTAATGTATATGTATTATATGGCTCAGGGTGTGTGTCATCCGCTGGCTTCTCATGGATGATAACAGGATAAGCCATTGTGTGAGAGCCATTTGGAGATGTTACAACCTCTATGGTCTTGCCCTTCTGCTTATTAGGTCCCTTGTCATGTTTACTGAGAGTTTCTTCTAAGGCCTGCAAACGAGCACCTAGGGTCTGTTCTAGGGAGTGAACCTCCTCTCTGGCAAGGGACTCCAGATTTCTCATGGAATCATAGAAGTTTTTATGTTCCTCAGAAACACATGATTCCATGGACCTTATCTTATCAATTAATGATAATCTTTCTTCCTTATATAGTGTCTGGAGAGTTAGTGTTCTGTCCATTAAATATTCACTTTTATTATCAATAAGATCAATTTTTGGTACAAGCCTGTTTTGTAAATCCTGATTAGCAGATTCCAGAGAAAGAATCTTTTTCTCTAAGGTCTCATTGCTATCCATTAAAGCAGATTCCAGAGATAGAATCTTTTTCTGTAAGCCTTCATTGTTAGTTTTGAAAGCCTGTAAATCCTGGTTAGCAGATTCCAGAGAAAGAATCTTTTTCTGGAAGCCTTCATTGTTAGTTACTCATCATTGTTAGTGACTCATCTTTGTTCTTGTTTTTAAACCAGTGTTTGAACACTGTGTGAATTATTACAATGAATGCCAAAATGGTACAGGCCAGATATGCCTTAGGAAGGTCGTATATTTCCAGGAAGATGTCATTCATCATACAGGCAAAAAGGTTTTCAAATTCTTGTGAAGTAATGTTGTCAGCCATATTACAAGAATTACTCAAAATTTGTCAGTCAATTTTAAGGTGTAAAATTATCAGGTACTTTTACTTACCTTTTGTGGTTTTGGGAGGTGTAGTAGCACTTTTCAGCCAGCAGGTGGCGATGGTACAGCTCCAAAGCAGGGCCTGCTGGTGATCTTGGCTGACTGCAGCTCGCTGGAGTCAAGATGGCGGAGCCGAGCCACAGCTGGCGTGCGTGCACTCAGGAAGCTGGGGAGTGCCTCTTTCACTGGTCTCGGGGCTAAGCTAGGGAGCTGAGACCGGACTAGCTGCTCCCTTTTTCGGGAATGGAACCGTGTGGGTGTTCCCTGGTTATATGGAACTTTGCAGGCGGGTTTAGGTGCCCGCTAGCCGGGGAGGGGGCTGAGGGCAGGAGCCACCCAGGCTTTTGGAATTTGCCCCACGTGAGCGCCAGATATTGGTGAACTTATTTAGGCCACTCCACGTAGTTAAAAGGAGATTTATTTAATGGCGTAACTTACAAATTAAGGGATAGGTAGGTCACGGGGTCTGGGGAAGGTATATCACAGTCCAGTGGTGTTCTCTGGAGCTCTGCTTTGTCCACCTCAACCATCCAGGGTCCTGGAACCAAGAGAGCGTTCGCTGATCCAGATCTCGGGTCCCCAGGCGCCTCCCTTGGCCCCACCTTGTAGACGTGACAGTTGCCGAAGTCTCAATGGGGGTTGGAACTTCCAGAACAAAGCTGGAATGGCTACCCACTACATTCAGTCACATTCAAAGCTTTTGCAAGTTCTTTCCTGTGGAAAGAAAACCACAAAGTTTAGCGTGCAGTGTTTTACATGAAATGCAAAGTCATATATGATTTCTACGCTTTTTTAATATTGCTATCCTCCCTCACACTCCCCATTTAAATTTCATTCTCAGAACTAGTCTTGCTTTTGAAATGGTTTTGCCTCTTATGAAAGTTTTTAAACAATACAGATGAATAATTTTAACACACTATTAAAAATTGAAAATAAATGCCGAAGTGTACGCTGAGCAAATTATACTAATTTAAAAAACAGCACCATGGAAGGGAAAGGGAAACCGAAAGGAGTTGATGGATAGGTACACAGTCTCTGAAAAGATGACGAGACTACTGGTGAGGAGGTTACCCAACAAAGTGTAAATCCTTAACACTGGTGAACTTTACACTAGTGAGTATTTTGCCACACTATACTCATGTTTCTATATTTTACAGTAATTAGAATATGACTCGAAATGAATGGCGTTGACTATGTACACTTGTTTTGGGCCAACACTACACGCTAATACTGACTTTTACCCCTACACAAGGCACCCTCCTGTACCCACCACCTAGGGAGAAGACAGCAATGGCTTAGGGAGGGATGACAGGAAACCAGGGCCTGGATGAACCAAAGGACATCTCAACCTGAGACAACAGGGAGGTTGGGGATAGCTCCTGGTGCAAGACACATACCTGGCAAGCGCATCTGGGTACTGGGTTTCTTTGAACAATTTTTCCATTTCCTCGACCTGCCCCAGTGTGAACTTCAATGTGGTTCGCCGCCGCCTTCGTAATGAACGGCGCCTCGGAATCCTAATCACAGGCTCAGCTGAGGGTCTTGGCTCCTCCTGGTGAGGCCCCAAGGAAGAGGAGTTCGCATCCCTACTGCTCTCCTCAGAGCCGTTTTGGCTCTCACGGACATGGCGGACCCCGTTATTTAGTTCCATTAGGCAGCCCGCGTCACCTCCACTAGGGTTGTCACCCACCATCGCCAAGGCAGCCTCTAAGGTGGAGACCTCAGCTATCTCCTCACCATTCTCATTCCTCACAATGTATATATATTGCCATTGGACCTTGCGGGCCATGACTAGTAGTGGGCCGAAGCCACAGAGAGAAGTGGGGCTCCAGGAATGACCACCCTCAAGGCCTATTGTTTGGTCAGTCTCTACTACCAATGAGGCGTCAAGAGAAGGCCTGAGGAAAGGGTGACGTCAACGTGTCCTTCTGCGCATGCTCCACGCTTCTCCATGTTCCTCACGGTTGACGTCAACACACTCCTCTCCAGATGAGCACTATAGGCTTTGCCCTCACTGACTGACTGCTTTGGGCTTTTTGATCTCTTGCTGAGGTAGGTGGTATTTGCTTTGTTGCACAAATGGTGGGTGTGGCCCAAAAGATGAGGAACGAGGGAGCCATTGTGAAAGGTCCTGGGAAGTTAAACCTTGCTTCTAGGGCATGCCTGCAAGAATGAGTTTTAGCTTGTGTCTGTGCGCATGCACAGGCTGCCTGTTTCTCCTAGGTTGTAGAGATGACACTGAAGGGTGAATTGTGTAGCATTGCAAGATAATTCGGGAATAGAGTATGAGAGAAAGGTGGGAACACACACAGACCACAGGACCCTTGAGTGAACGTGTAGAAAATTTCTGTGAACCTCACCCTCCACCTACCACTGCTGCTCAGAGAATGGGCTTAGAACTAAGTGGACATGATCAGATTAGTGGCTGATAGTTCAAGAGTGCCTGTTAGTACATTGAATGCTAGCTATCCATTCTTCTTCAAGCTCAACATCAAGATCTTGGGACTGAGGTTGAATATAATTCTAGTTAATGGCACTGTTGAAAACCAAACAAAAGACACTCCCTCCCCTCAAAAGAAAAAATGATCTGCTTAAGAAATAATTACCTCAGATTATAATAAATTTATAATCTCTGTTAAATTCCACATGTAATATTTGCCTCAGTTCTTATCACTGAGGATGTTGATGCAGTCCCTTATTCTGTTGCATGGAAGGTAAATACATAAATATTCAGGCAGTGTTTAAAACAATATTTGACATGTGACATATGGCATATGACAGCTTTTCAGAAAAATACTAGGTGCCTGAGTTAGCCACTGTCAGAAGTGGGGAGGGTCAGTACCACTCTTCCTGACAGATTCCCAAAAGTAATGAAAATTTTGCCTTGTTCAGGATTACAAATTGCTCCCAAAAAGATACAAAGAGGAGAGTCTATTAATTATTTGATATAAAATAGGTCTACAAAAAATAGACCCCAAAAGGTGCAAATTAGGAGAGATCGATTATGGACTCTTAATGACTTTCAAAGATTATTTGGAGACATTTCCTATCTATGAACTATTGCTGGGGTAAAACATGATGAAATGAGTAATTTGTTCAAAACCTTAGAAGGTTACAAGGATTTAAACAGTCCAAGAGAATTATCACCTCAGGCTGAGAGAGAATTGGCCTTGGTGGAAAAGAAAGTACAGGAAGGACATGTGGATTGTGTGGATCCAAAGCTTGATTGAATTTTTTTTTTTTTTACTCTCTAAGAATTCTCCTACAGGAATTTTAATGTAGAGGGAAGATATTATATTGGAATGGATATTTCTATCAAATAAACAGAGTAAAAATTTAAAAACTTATGTGGAAAAGATCTCTGACTTGATTTTAAAAGGAAAATTGAGGCTTCGTCAATTAGCAGGAATAGACCCAGCAGAAATTGTCATACCTTTAACTAAGGAAGACATTGACAAATTATGGGCATAAAGTGAATCTTGGCAAATAGCTTGCAGTAATTTTTGGGGCGATACTAACAGCAAATATCAAAAAAGTGATAGAAATCAAATGTATGAGGAGAGCTGATTGGATTCTGCCTTACATTGTAAGGGAAATATCCATACCTGGAGCCTGTACATTTTATACAGATGCAAACAAACAAGGAAAGGCAGGTTACAAATCAGAAAATTTAAGTGGTTCATAGTCCTTATAATTCAGTTCAAAAATCGGAACTGTATGCTATTCTGTTGGTATTAATGGATTTTTCAGAACCTCTCAACATAGTAACTGACTCTCAGTATGCTGAAAGAATAGTATTACATATTGAGAATGCAGAATTTATCCCTGATGCATCAGAATTAACTTCACTATTTATTCAGTTACAAGATGTAGTCAAGAATAGGAAGCATCCTTTATTTGTAACTCACATCTGATCACATATGGGTCTACCAGGCCCTCTAGCACAAGGAAATGACAAGATTGATAAACTATTGATAGGAAATGTGCTGAAGGCCTCAGAATTTCATAGAAAAAATCATGTCAATAGTAAAGGTTTAAAAAAGGATTTTTCCATAACCTGGCAACAAGCCAAGGAAATTATAAGGAAATGTCCTACTTGTTCTTTTTACAATCAGACTCTGCTACCAGCAGGATGTAACTCAAAGGGTACTGAGAGGAATGAAATCTGGCAGATGGATGTGTTCACATTGCAGAATTTGTTAAATTGAAATATGTATACCACACTAGTGATACTTACTTGGGATCTTAATGGACAAGTACTCTGAGTTCTGAAAAAGCTACTTTAGTAATCATGAATTTGTTAGAATTTATGGCCATCATGGGTATACCTGCACAAATTAAAACTGACAGTGCTCCAGCATGTACCTCTGGTAAAATGAAACAGTTTTTTGCTTATTACAATTATAAAGCATTTTACAGGTATACCACATAATCTTACAGGCCAAGCAGTCATAGAAAGTTCAAACTGAACTCTAAAGGATATACTAAATAAACAGAAAGGAGTAACAAAACCCACTAGAAATAGACTGCGTAATGCTCCATTAACTTTGAATTTTCTCAATACTAAGGAGAAAGGAACAACAGCTGCAGAGAGACATTGGATAATAGAAAAAACTACAGAATTAAATCAGCCTATATACTTTAAGGATGTGCTGACCTCAGAATGGAAACCAGGATATGTGTTACATTGGGGACAAGGTTTTGTTTTGTTTCTACAGGAGAAGAAAAGCTATAGATACCATCAAAATTGATAAAGGTTCAATTGAGAAAGAGAGACCTCTTAATTAGAAGAGGTGATATTTCATCGACCAGCATAATCATCCAATTAAAATTAACTTATACCACTAACAAATGCTTTTCATGTAATCAGATGTAACTTGCCAAAAGGGAATCTCCCCAAAGTTAGGCTTGGGGAAAAGTTTTTGTTTTTGTCTTTCAGGAGAATGAAAGCTTTGGAATCTGAAGAACACTGGACAAATAAGACATCTGAAGAAAAGGGACAAATCATCCAGAAAATAATGTTCCAAGAAAAAGCGTAAATTGGCCTACTGGTATATCACATATAAAATTTCATAAGTCTTCCTAAATGTCTGTTTCTGCTCTTCTCTCCAGACACTTAGCACAACCCTAGGGTTTTCCCTGCTCTTGGAAGTTTGGGGAGTGTCAGGATTAAAATTCCAGTTCAGTTTTTTTTAGATTTATTTTTTCTTTTCTTTATGTGTATGTGTGTGTTCACATGTTTGTATTTGTACATGTGTGTGGGTGTAGACACATTATAAGGCATATGACACATTTTCAGAAAAAATGATAGGTGCCTGAGTTAACCACCGTCGAAACTGGGGAAGGGTCAGTACCACTCTTCCTGACAGATTCCCATATACCTTACAGTATATTTTGTGTGTTTCTAAAAGTTGACTACTTGGCTGTCCATGTGTTTGTCAGTGTAGATAAAGAGACAGAGACCCCAAGTCTGCAGCATGCTAATGCAGGAAGCTGGGGTCTTTATGGTGATGTGGAGCCATGGAAAGGCACTTGACATTTATACTTGGGCCTCAGAGGACAGTTTTCCCTCTCATTGACTGCCACACAATTTCTAGGAGACCTCTGCATCATAACTTCAGAGGAGGAAGAGAGCAGAAGGCAAAGAAAGAAGCAGCTGAGAAAAAAGAAAATGGGATGGGCGGTGTCAGCTCTATTTAGCTAAATCCCGAAGCCTGAGTTCCATATATCTTGGGACTCTGAATGAAATGCCTTGTTCACAGCTTCCTTAACCATGAAATGGGGATAACACTACTGGCACAGGACAGGGATACCATCAGGGTTCATTGAGTTACTTGCACAGTTTGACATCCTTTTACTTCAACTTCACAAAACCAGTGTACCAGTAACTACAGTTTACTTCCCCTGAAAAGCATAATCTCAGCAATAGGACAGTACTTCCAGAGCCTTTGTCAGCATGGAAGCCTCTGACTTCTGATTTACTGTAAATAACCCAATCAAGCTGCCTATAACAATCCAGTGCATCTCACACTCAGCTCTAAACAGGTTGTCTCCATCAAATCCCTCCCCTCAGGGCTCAGGGACCCCCAAAGAAGAGGAGGCAGAAAGAGTGTAAGAGCCAGAGGGGATGGAGGACACCAGGAGAACAAGTCACTCCAAATCAACTGAGCAAAGCTCATCTGAACTGTCAGAGATTGTAGCAACAAGCACAGGACCTGCATGGGTCTACACCAATCCTCTGAATTCAGTTTAGTGTTTATGAGACTCCTGAGTGTGTTGACAAAGGATCTCTGATTCGTGAGGTCAGTCCAGAAGCCCTGGGACTTCCATGCTTTCACCTTGTGATTCCAGAGCTGAGAGAATATTTCCCTAAGTGTTCCTAGTCCCTATGTGATTGTGGGTTAAGCGCCATGCTCAATGGCCTGAGCAAGGGCTGTGCTCAGGCCTCATTCCCCACTCCTAGGCTCATTTCATGCTTCTGAAACCATGTTTCTGAGTCTTGTCATTTGCCTCCCTGCCTGCCTTGTGCCCCTTTCCGTGCCTTCCTTCACACCTTCCGGGGTGCAGCCCTTTCTTCAACCTACTCCTTTACATTCTCAGCTTCTCCTCTCCATTCACAAAGGGTCGTGGTCCCGTGGCTTTCCCATATATCTCCTGTCTCAAGTAGACAGGGCTGGTACCTCAGACTCATGGAATTTTCCTCTATTTTCACCGTGTAGTATGCTTTTGTTCCCCTGCTATCTACCCTGAGGTCATGGAGGGGTGGAGTCTGCCATCCAGTCTCTCCTGAGCTCTGAGCCCAGACTCTGAACTTAGGACTTTGTGTCTGCCTGGTCTGAGTTTAGCAAAGCTCCTGCTCAGTCAGTTGAGCTGTCCTGCATAGCCTAGCACTCTTGATGTCTGCTCTGCATCCTCA
This sequence comes from Peromyscus eremicus, assembly GCF_949786415.1. Taxonomy (NCBI): domain Eukaryota; kingdom Metazoa; phylum Chordata; class Mammalia; order Rodentia; family Cricetidae; genus Peromyscus; species Peromyscus eremicus. The sequence goes on along the minus strand of NC_081439.1, from coordinate 95,221,287 downwards.
TCCTTGCACACACCCAACAGAAGTCTGGGTACCCTGGCCTGACTTACACAAAGTCTTATTATCTTTATTCAGCCAGAATTACGCCTTCCTACAAAGGATTTATGTGAGTAGGTTTCTGTCCACTACTTTACCCCTTGCTTTGAAGCTGGGAATTCCCACATTCCCAGGCTGCCATTTATTTTATTTTTTAGATTTATTTATTTTAGTTTATGTGTATGACTCTTTTGCCTGCATGTATGTATGTGCATTATGTACCTTTCTGATGTCTGTGGAGGTCAAAAGAGGGTATCAGATACCCTGGAAATGGGGTTATGGACAGTTGTGAGCCACCATGTGGATAATAATATCTGAACACAGTTCCTCTGCAAGAGCTCCAAGTGTCTTAACTACTGAGCTATCTCTGACCCCAACCAGGATTCATTTTAGTAACAGTGACCTCATGTAGATGTAACCAACCGTCTTATTAAATAAGAAACACAGAGCTGATTCAGAGAAGAAAGCTAAGAGGTCAGAACTAAGAGCCTTACACTTCCTGCTTCAGCTATCCTGCTTCAGCCAAGAGAGCTCTCCGAAAAAAGGGGCCTACTTCCTGTGTGTATGTCTTTAAATAGTCTAGCTGTTCTGCCTTCTCATTGGTTGTAAACCTAAACACGTGACTGCCTTGTCACTGCCTGTATGTACCGCCCTCCAGGTCCTTAAAGGCGTGCGCCACCACCGCCACGCACTTGCTATGGCTCTAATAGCTCTGACCCCCAGGCAACTTTATTTATTAACATACAATTAAAATCACATTTCAGTACAAGTAAAATACCACCACATTTCCCCTTTTCTATTTTAATAAAAAGGAAAAAAAGAAAAAGGTTATAACTAACAAAAGAAAAACTATATACAAAAGTACAATAACTATATACATTATATACAAATAATAAATGTCTAAACAATGTCTAGTTCATTTGTATTTGACAAATTCAGAGATAATAATTTCATTATCCTATTTTGCTAAGTCCAAAATGTATCTAATTCACTTTCTATCCTAATTAATCTTCAACTATAACTAACTAACCTTCAACTATAACTAACTAATCTTCAACTCCCTCAGAGACCCAAGAAGGAAATAATATTAGCTAACAAAAATAAAAACAGAAAGTACATGCAAGCAACTTCCAAAAAATTTGTGAGTTGACAGAAACAGTCAGCTGCCTGGACAGTCACCTGAGGTTTCTTCGCAATGCTGGGACATCATCTTCAGTCTATAGGCTTAGCATATCTGACAGACTCATTTTTGAAGTAGGATATACACAAGGTCAACAGTTCAACCTCACATTGGGTGAGAGCAGTCCATGCACCAGAAACACCTGAATTCCACTAGTGTCATGTCATGATTCAGGATTTTAAATTCTGGAAATTGTTGATGGTTTTTTAATTCAGCTGTCCATTCTTCTTGGCTGTGTACATATGGCTTCATCTCAGCATCCCGTTCTTCTCCACATCCCTCTATCAAATGCCAGTTTACTATTGAGAGGCGTGAGCTTAGTTACTCTTCAAGAATAACTGTTTCAGCTGCTGTTCCACTGCACATCAGAAGCCATTGGCCCACTGCCTGTTCAGCTGCCTTTGAAGAAAAGGGCACTGTACCTTTTCCGAGTTGCGAAGGCCACATCAGGGATGGTGACATATTGTCCTGGCCTCAGAAGATGTCTTTTGATAAAGCCATAACCACGCTTGTTTAGGCAAGAATCAGTAGTCCTTTGTTTCATGTCCTGTCTGTCCATTTTGTCAGCAGTTGATTCGAGGATACTTTGTTGTCCAGTGGCTAACTTTTGCCACAATGAAAGCTAACTCATATGCAGTTTCTTCAATGCCCATATTTTCTCTGAAGTAAATTGGTACTGCCAGGAGCCGACATGTCTCATAGTCATAACAAAAAAGAAAATTTTTCTAAGTTATTAAAACATTTTAAATGCCATATTCTGTAGTTCTCTGAAGGGGTTGAAGATGACCTATCAAAAATATATCTGCTCAATTTTTAAAACATATCTAATATGACTACAAGTTCTATTGTAATGTCTAACTACTAACTATCATTTCTTTATATCCTAATAGTTGGTAATAATAACATTCAAGGATCAGAAAATTGCATTGTTAAATGAATGGTATAAGTACAATTAGAAATATACATATAACATTTTCTAACAATATCAATTTCAATATATATATAATTTGTATACAATATAAAACAATCCAATCCAATGTAAAGTATTTAAAACTAGTAATTGTCTTTTTCTTCTTCTTTCTTTCTCTCTCTTTTTTTAAACAAGAACCTTAAATCTAATCTGCTTAGCCTTTTTCTTAACCCTTGACAACAACTTGTAACCAACCCCCCTAAACAATGAAAATTATCCCAGACCCAAAACCCATAAAAAGACCAAAAAATTACCCGCCCCACACCACCTCTTTGGGAATGTGGGCGTCGTATCCTTAAAATTGCTTCCTGCTGGGTATGGTCGAAGTTATCTTTATCCTGAAAGAAAAATTTTAGGTTAATTGTCAAGTTCTAGGAAAGGTAACTATATTCTTCATTATCCAGTCTGTGTATAATGCCAAAGTTCAGGGTTTATCTCAAGTCCTTATTCAAGTAGTCTTTGAGACTGGATCATCTCAGCTAGTCATCTCAAAATTGCTCTGAGCACCTTGTAGTTCAAAGCTGATCTGTAGATGATGTTTGTCAGCTTAGTGATGTTATTATTGTCCACGTGGAATTGTTGTTGTTGTGGGGCCCCAACTTCTTCCTGGAGACTTCAGTTGATGTTAGGCCTGGCCGTGAATTCCTGCAGAAAACTGATAAGAGAATCGAACACAAAGACATATATATGCAGCTAATTGAAGCCTTTTTTTCTAGAATTAATTAGTACTCTATATAACCATTCATATCTTAACAAAGTTTAAAATGTATATATATATATATATATATATATATATATATATATATATATATATAAATCTTGTAAGTTTTGATATAAAATTTATACTTTAAGAAAAGTTTAAAGAATCAGAATAGAATCAAAGAGTTGAGATTAGTAATAGAATAGTCCCTTAATTAATTTGGCTTTTCTCCTGTCTCATAGCAGAAGATGGTTCTTTTATTCTGGCATGATACAGGGAGTTTGCATTTTCCTTTTAACAACATGCTTGGGTTTAAAGAAGGAGAGAGCCATTCTCCAACTCCAAAGTCAGCTTTAAATTTTAATTGGACTGGGACTATTAGAAGACCAATAGTGTTAAATCTTTAGAGAAAAGCAGAAACAAACATTTAGGAAGACATAAAATTTTTTAGATAATATAAACCCATACGCCATTTCACTCTGCTTCCTGGGATAGATGATTTGTCCCTTTTCTTCAGTTGTCTTATTTGTCCAGTGTTCTTCAGATTCCCTTTTTTTTATTATTTATTTATTTATTTATTTATTTATTTATTTATTTATTTATTTATTTATTATGTATACAGTGTTCTGCCTGCATGTATGTCTACAGGCCAGAAGAGGGCACCAGATCTCATTACAGATGGCTGTGAGCCACCATGTGGTTGCTGGGAATTGAACTCAGGACCTCTGGAAGAACAGCCAGTGCTCTTAACCTCTGAGCCACCTCTCCAGCCCCTCTTCAGATTCCTTAACCTTCATTCTCCTACAAAACAAAAACAAAAACCTTTCCCCAAGACTAATTTTGGGGATGTTCCTTTTTGGCAAGTTATTATCTGATTAAATGAAAAGACATGTGTTACTGGTATAAGTTAGTTTAAAATGGATGTTCATGTTGGTTGATGAGCTATCACCTCCTCTAATTAAGAGGTTTCTCTTGTTTAAATCGAACCTTTATCAATTTTGATGGTACCCACAACTTATCTTCCCCTGTAGAAACAAAAGCAAAACCTCGTCCCCAATGTAACACATACCCTGGTTTCCATTCTGAGGTCAGCACATCCTTAAAGTATATAGGCTGATTTAATTCTGTAGTTTTTTTCTATTATCCAATGTCTCTCTGCAGCTGTTGTTCCTTTCTCATTGGCATTAAGAAAATTCAAAGTTAATAGAGCATTATGCAGTCTATTTCTGGGTTTTTTTGTTACCCCTTTCTGTTTATTTAGCATATCCTTTAGAGTTCTGTTTGATCTTTCTATAACTGCTTGACCTGTAGAATTATGTGGTATGCCTGTAATATGCTTTATATTGTAATCAGCAAAAAACTGTATCATTTTAACAGAGACATATGATGGAGCATTATCAGTTTTGATTTGTGCAGGTATACCCATGATGGCCATAACTTCTAGCAAAAGAGTGATTACAGAATCAGCTTTTTCAGAACTCAAAGCAGTTGCCCACTGAAATCCTGAATAAGTATCGATAGTGTGGTGTACATATTTCAGTTTTCCAAATTCTGCAAAGTGAAACACGTCCATCTGCCAGATTTCATCCTTTGAGTACCCTTTGGGTTACATCCTATCAATAATTTATCAATCTCGTCATTGCCTTGTGCTAGAGGGCCTGGCAGACCAGTATGGGATCGGATATGAGTATATATGATATATATAAAGGATGACTCCTTTTCCTGATTGTATCTTGTAATTGAATAAATAGTGAAGTTAATTCTGCAGTCTTAATATGTAATACTACTCTTTCAGCATACTGAGAGTCAGTTACTACATTGAGAGGTTCTGAAAAATCCATTAATACCAACAGAATAGCATACAATTCTGATTTTTGAACTGAATTATAGGGGCTTTGAACCACTTTACTTAAATTTTCTGATTTGTAACCTGCCTTTCCTTGTTTGTTGGTATCTGTATAAAATGTACGAACTCCAGATATGGGTTTTTTCCTCACAATTCGAGGCAAGATCCAATCAGCTCTCTTTATAAGATCAATTCTATCGCTTTTGGGATATTTGCTGTTAATTTCTCCCAAAAAATTACTGCAAGCTCTTTGCCAAGGTTCACTTTCTATCCATAATTTTTCAATGTCCTCCTTAGTTAAAGGTACAACAATTTCTGCTGGGTCTATTCCTGCTAATTGACGAAGTCTCAATTTTCCTTTCCAAATCAAGACACAGATATTTTCCAGATAAGTTTTTAATTTTTTGTTTGGTTTATTTGGTGAAAATATCCATTCTAATATAATATCTTCCCTCTGCATTAATATTCCTGTAGGAGAATGCCTAGAAGGTAAAATAACCAAAATGCAATCCAGCTTTGGATCAATACGATCCATGTGCCGTTCATGTACTTTCTTTTCTACCAAGGCCAATTCTTTCTCAGCTTCAGGTGATAACTCTCTTGGACTATTTAGGTCCTTGTCACCTTCTAAGGTTTTGAACAAATTATGCAGTTCATCATTTTTTACCCCAACAATAGTTCATAGATGAGAATATTTCCAAATAATCTTTGAAAGTCATTAAGAGTCTGTAGTCTATCTCTCCTAATTTGCACCTTTTGGGGTCTAATTTTTTGTAGCTCTATTTTATATCCTAAATAATTAATAGAATCTCCTCTTTGTATCTTTTCAGGAGCAATTTGTAATCCCCAGCAAGGCAAAATTTTCTTTACGTCTTCAAACATTCTTTCTAAAGTATCTGCATTTGAGTCAGCTAGTAAAATATCATCCATATAATGATAAATTATAGATTTAGGAAATTTTTTAAGGAACACTTCCAATGGCTGTTGTACAAAATATTGGCGCAGAGTTGGGCTATTCAACATTCCCTGTGGGAGGTCCCTCCATTGAAATCTTTTAACCGGTTGAGAATTATTATAAGTAGGCACTGTGAAAGCAAATCTTTCTCTGTCTTTTTCTTGTAACGGTATTGAAAAGAAACAGTCTTTTAAATCAATAACTATGAGAGGCCATCCTTTTGGTAACAGAGTAGGCAGAGGAATTCCAGATTGTGGAGAGCCCATTGGCTGAATTACTTTGTTAATTGCTCTAAGGTCTGTTACCATTCTCCATTTACCAGATTTCTTTTTAATAACAAATACAGGAGAATTCCAAGGGCTGGTTGATTCCTCAATATGCTGAGCATTTAACTGTTCTTCTACCAGCTCTTCTAAAGCCTGGAGTTTCTCTGTTGTTAAAGGCCATTGCTGGACCCATACAGGCTTGTCTGTTAACCATTTTAAAGGTAGAGCTGTTGGTGTCTTTGGAAGATCATCAGTTGTTGTGCCCTGTTCTTGTATAATATGGATGGCTGGTGACCACTCAGAATAATGCCTTCTAATATTTCTCTCAGAAACATGTGCTAATTTATGATTTGTTTCTGAGATTGGAGGGATGTTAATCTGAGTATTCCATTGTTGCAACAAGTCTCGACCCCACAAGTTCATAGCTATGTTAGCTACATATGGTTTCAATTTTCCTCTCTGTCCTTCTGGACCTATACACTCGAGCCATCTTGCACTCTGTTTTACCTGAGATAATGTCCCAATTCCTAACAGTTGAACATTTACCTCCTGAAGAGGCCAAGTTGGATGCCAAAATTCTGGTGCAATTATGGTAATGTCCGCACCTGTGTCTACCAGACCAGACAACAAAAAAACATTTATTTTTATCGATAATTTTGGTCTTTGTTCATTAATAAAAGTTTGCCAAAAAAATTTCTTTATATTTGCTCCTGAATTTTCTATTCTCTCTGTTTCATCATCCTGACCAGCATGACTTATTCCAATAGGCATTTGGATATTTAATTGCTCTGGGTAGGGGTTTCCTCTACGACTGCAGGAAAGGTTTGAACTGGATTTGCTATTGGGGCCTGCATGAGGCCCCTCTGGGAGTTTCCCGAAGACTGAGGCAAAGGATTACCCTGTCTGTCCCTTGTTGATCTACATTCGTTGGTCCAGTGTTTTCCCTTACCACACCTTCTGCATACTCCAGAAGGAAGGGGCATTCTGTTGCCATTGTTCCTTGAAGAAACATTGTTTCTAGGAATGACCTGTTTACAGTCCCTTTTCAAATGTCCTTGCTTTCCACATCCAAAACATCTAACATTCCTCAAACCTTTTGAAATTGCTTCTCCTACCCACGTATCATCATGCTCATGAGCTTCAACATTAACCGTATCTCTAATCCAATCTTCCAAAGGTGCAGATTTTGCCTTTAACGGCCTGATTATTGTTTTGCATGCTGCATTCGCATTCTCAAAGGCCAAAGATTCAATTATTATCTTACTAGCTTCTGAATCTGGGACCATTCTCTTTACTGCTGAAGCCAGTCTTTGTAAAAAATCTGTGAAAGATTCTTTTGGGCCTTGTACAACCTTTGTAAATGACTCAGTTTTTTTCCTGGTTCCTCAACTCTGTCCCATGCATTCAAAGCTGCTGTTCGACATAAAATTAGGGTTTGGACATCATGTAAACATTGTGTTTGTGCTGAAGCATATTGACCTTCTCCAATAAGCTGATCCTGGCAGACTTGTATTCCTTTATCCCTCCACTGCTTTTCTATGTTTTTAGCTTCGTCCTTGAACCAAGTTAGCCACTGAAGCCTTTGACTGGGTTCAAGAACAGCTTGTGCCAGCTCCCGCCAGTCCTGTGGTACAATCCTATTATATGTTGACCAAGAGTTTAACATTTGCTTTACATATGGGGAATGCATACCATAAGATACTATTGCCTCCTTAAACCTTCGTAAATCTATCATTTCAATTGGAGCCCAAATATTTTGTGTAGTCATTTGATCAGGCGACTGCTGTACGGTTACTGGACAAACTAAGGGTGACTGTGTGAAAACAGGCTTTCTTTCTGTAACCCTATGATCCAATCTTGAAGCAGCTTCACTGTTAGTTTCTTCTGTCTGAGTTTTTACAGGTTTAATAGGTTTTTCTAAAGCTGTCATCCTGGCACTTAAATTGACTATCTTTTTAAATAGTAAAATGAGGATAAACATAGTAATAAAATGCATAATTCGATCAACATTAATCTCCTCATATAGCTGTTCCATTGTCAGACTGTCTAAAATTGCAAACAAAGCCCAATTTTCTTCCAATGTACACAGAAAACCCATTTTTTTTAATGTGGAAAAAAAAATTTCTTTTAAATAGTTTCCTTTAAAATATCTGATATGTTAAGTGACTTACCAAGTCCTTGTAGAACAGTACCAATCCGAGGGAATTTCAAACAGCCACCTAGTGTCCGAGGTGTGAGTCCAGAGAGAGAGAGAGAGAGAGAGAGAGAGAGAGAGCAAGCAAGCGTAGCCACAAGCTCTGCCTAAGAGCTTGAATCCAGCCACCTGTTCCCGCTTGAGCCTAGTCAAGCCTTGGCTCTGGCTACCTTAAGCTCCAACCACGTGCGTTGGTTCTACAGGCAGGGGCCCTGTTCGGCAGGGCAGGCCTGAGTTGTTTGTAGCACTGGCTTTAAGCAAGTAGCTCAAGGTTAGTCCGGCCTGAGGCCAAGCCGACCTGGGCCTGGGCTAGGGAGCCGGCCGCCCTGGCGGGAACCCGGACCTGCCGCCAAGCCAAGTTAAGCGGTTTTAATGGATTACGTTGGGCGCCAAATGTAGATGTAACCAACCATCTTATTAAATAAGAAACACAGAGCCGATTCAGAGAAGAAAGCCAAGAGGTCAGAACTAAGAGCCTTACCCTTCCTGCTTCAGCTATCCTGCTTCAGCCAAGAGAGCTCTCCGAAAAAAGGGGCCTACTTCCTGTGTGTATGTCTTTAAATAGTCTAGATGTTCTGCCTTCTCATTGGTTGTAAACTAAACACGTGACTGCCTTGTCATTGCCTGTATGTACCGCCCTCCAGGTCCTTAAAGGCGTGCGCCACCACCGCCACGCACTTGCTATGGCTCTATAACTCTGACCCCCAGGCAACTTTATTTATTAACATACAATTAAAATCACATTTCAGTACAAGTAAAATACCACCACAGGTGGTCGTCTCCCTTTGTTGTCACACTTCCCCGTGTGCTCTCAGTTCAGGGACTCCACCACTCCACTGCCCTAGCAGGACCGGGTTCAGCCTGGGAGGACCCTCTTGTCTGGCCGCCTTGACCTGGAAGCTTGGGTCAGCAGACCCAAGGCCATCCTGGCAGCTGTACTGGTCACCCTGGTGGGTGGAGTTATGTAGACAGCCAGTGGATGTGTGTGTGTGTGTGTGTGTGTGTGTGTGTGTGTGTGTGTGTTTCTCTGTGTGTTTGTGTGTTTGGGGTGAGGGCGGGGTGAGTCCAGGGATGCAGCTGTGAGAATATCCTGGTTTGCCTGCTAGGGGGAGATGCTCAGCCCCTGGACCCCAACCCCATGAATATTTGTGAGGCTCCTCCCCTATAGTTCAGATTGGCATGTGGTTTGTAGAGGACTCCCTTAGGGTCTGGCTCAGGCTCTCAAGTGTGCCTGCTCTCACATCCACAGAGTCCCCACTTGGCCCCCTACATGACACCCTTCACCACATGCCCCGTCTCCCGGCACCCCACTATACCCTCAGGTAGGGCCTTCAGGGGCTGGCACAAAGCCAGTGTCTCAGGGCAGTGCAGTGCTTGGAGGAAACAGTGGAGGAACCAGTTAAGGTCTGTGAGCCCGATCTACACACCACATCCCCACCTGCTGAACACCCTCCGATCCCTAGCAGCAGCCCTAGAGCGGCACATCTGGCCAGTCCTAGCCTACGTGGTTGGCCTCTATCTTGGAGCTTTGTAGACTAGCTTTGGCTTTTTTATTTTTTTCTTTGGCTTTGCCAAGGGCGGAGGGGGTGCACCCTTCTGCCTTGGCCCTTGGCATTCTCGGTGCACTGCTGCCATCACACGGATTCAGTTTGCCAATTCCGCCAGCAAGTCCCTGTGCTTCCCTGGAAATGGAGGCCGGTCGGATAGGGAAGGGCTCCCGCCTGGGTCCCCCAGGACCAAAGCGGTTCTCTTGCCCGCTCCATGACCCAGGAGAGCTGGAGGAGGAAGCAGAGTCCAGGGGACCAGCTCCGGGTGCGCGCCACGTGGCTGGCTTGGGGTTCATGGAAGCACAGCCTCCCAGGTCCTGTGGCCGCCATGTCTGGCAGCAGGAGAGGACCTCTCCACAGGGGATTGTGCAGTCTGGGCTTCATGGGGGTCGTTTTGGGCAAATTTCCTACCCCTGTGCCAGACCGCCTGCCCTTACCGTGGTTCACAAAGCCACCCAGGGACCCCCTAGCTTTTGTCCGAACCTCCCAAGCAGTACCCACAGCTCACTTCCGGAGACCACACAAACTCTGCCCTGCATCTCTGGGAGGTGCTCAGGGTCTCAGGCCTGGTTGCTAGCCAACTTGGCCAAATGTTTGTCATCCATTTAACTCCTCCTGACATCTCTCTCCTCTCTGGCTGCCAGGCCTTCTCTCTGGCTTGCCTTTTATTCCTTTGACAGGGTTTCCCTTTGAGCTGTGCTACAGGTGGAATCCAGGAACTGGGACCTGTCCAAAAAGGTTCCTGCTGCAGAGCCCCATCCCCTGATCCCTACATGTGGTTTGCCAGCCCCGACCCCCATCCTCATCCTATGCAAGCTGGTTGTGTGTACCCAGTAAGGCAGTGTGCTGGCTCAAAGTGAATCCCAGTAGAAGCATCGACATTGGTGTGCTCACAAAGAGGCCAGGCAGAACTTAGGTACCATGGTGGCCAGGTTTCATGGTCCCTGCCTCCCCTGACAAGCCTCCTCTGTGTCATTCAGGGTACATGCAGGCTGCATACTCCTTCTTGTGTTCTCCTGCCTAGCTCCCTTTGCCTTAAACCCAGGGAGAACTCCCAGGGTCAAAGGTCGGAAAGCCTCTTGTCCTGCACTCACATGTCCAGGCATCATCTCAGCAGGAAAAATACTTAGAGAAGGCTCTGAAAATAACAGGGCACTATCTGAAGTCCTAGAACTGTGATGTCTCTCTCTCTCTCTCTCTCTCTCTCTCTCTCTCTCTCTCTCTCTCTCTCGCTCTCTGTGTGTGTGTGTGTGTGTGTGTGTGTGTGTGTGTGTGTGTGTGTGTGTACACCTGGCATTATTGTGTTCTAGTCCTGTGAGAAGCCATAAGCAGTGCCTGAGAGGCTCAGTGTATAAGAGTTCTCATGGTCAGCTATGAGATGTAGGGGAAGGCTAGGTTGGCATGTAGGGAAGCTTTTTAGGGCTTCATTCTTCAGCACCAGCTCAGGTGAGCACAAGGTTTGGAGTGGTGCATCCTATGTGGTTTGGGCCTCAGGGGCGTCCCGGAGCATGGTGGATGAGAGCATTGTGTAGGAACCATCAGGAAGGTGGAAGGACCATTCTTTGAAGTGGCCAGCCAGGCAGGTCTAGGAAGTCAGGGCCTCCACCCTCACCCAGGCACCAGGAAGCTACCTTTTTAGCCTCAGCAAATGTCTCCAGGAGGCTTTGTAGAGAGGGAGATTTGGAAGAGCATAGACAGGCTTGTCTTCAGGTGGCAGGGAGAGTTATTTTCTTCTAGGCTCCATCATGGAAGATGTCAGCAGTTTGGAGGAGGGTCTCTGCAGACTTTCAGTGCTCATGGAAGGAAGGCTTCCTGTTGGGGAGTGCGAAGCATTTCCCAACTGGACATGGCCTAGCTAACCTGGATACCAGGGATGGGAATGTACATAGGAGTGAGGGATAGAGAAAGACAGAGATGGAGGTGGAGGTAGAGGAGGATAGATAAATGAGCAAGAGACAGACAGACAGACAGAGAGACAGAGACAGAGAGACACAGAGAGAGAAAGAGAGAGAGAGAGAGAGAGAGAGAGAGAGAGAGAGAGAGAGAGAAAGAGGGAAAGAAATGGGAGGGGGAAGGAGGAGAGAGAGAAAGTGAGGCCAGAGCAAATGAGAATCTACCTATGGGGTGTTGGGTGTTCTATAGTTTGTGGGTGGTTTTCATGCAGGCTGGTGGGCAGACCCACTCTGTCTATGGACAATTGTTTCTGTTCCATGGGTCTGGGCCCCTGGAGGGAATTTTGTGTGAGGACACCTGGAATGTTGTGGGACATCCATAAGGACAGACAGGGTGGGTGGGTGCTGCAGGCATCCTGGAGTTAAGAGTGAGAATTGCTTCTTGTCCCTCAGCTTTGATGTTACCTGTCCTCGGTCCACTTGAATCTGTTGAGAGAGCTGAGTCCAGTGTGTGACTAGGCCCTGCAACAAGTAGGTGGGTGTCCACAGAGGATACAGAGAGTTTCATGCCTGACAGGGTCTTGAGGAAGTTAGAGAATGGAAAGAGAAGTTTCCTGAGTGGTGCCTGGTAGTTGGTGTAGGGTAGGGTCGGGAGGTGGGAGGTTAGGGGTGGGACGTGGAGGGCTGTGCAGAAAAGAGGGATTGTGACAGAGCTGGAGGTAGGTCAGAGTGGTTGCCTGGTGCTGCCTAGGAGACAGTTAAGGTGGGGGCCTGGGCCCAGGGTTTGGTAGGCAAGAGGGCAGGTGGGTGCAATGTTTCTTCTTTTGATGTGTCCTTGTCCCCATCTCAGGGCCGTGGACGGCCTGCCTGTTGAGGCGAGTTTATGAATGTCCCCGGCCCCCAGTGGTCCATGCTTCTGATAATGTGGGGCAATTCCATCTGAATGCACATCACTACCAAGGCCAAGGTTTTTGTGGAAGTCCCGGGCCCCCAGTGGTCCCTGCTTCTGGTGATATGGGGCAGCATCCACCTAAATTCACTTCACCATGGAGGCCAAGGTTTTGGAAGGAAGCCCTTCTCTTCTCGTATCTCAATATCAGACCATCGGAGCATGGGACACGGGACTCAGGCCCCCGACCCTGGAGTCTTGACCAGTGCACACAGCTGCCTGCCCTTTTGCCTTGTGTCCACCCGGGAGCGGCCTTCTGCCAGGTGGGACTTCCGTGCTGGACGTAGCGTCTCATGGAGTTGGCTGGTCGTCTCCCTTGGTGTGACACCTTCTCCTGTGCTCTGGGTTCTGGGACATCACCACCCCACTGCCCCCAGAAGGAACAGGGTCAGCCTGGGAGGCCCCTCTTGGCTGGAGCCTTGACCTGGAAGCTTGGGTCAGCAGACCCAAGGCCATCCTGGCAGCTGTACTGGTCACCCTGGTGGGTGGAATCATGTAGACAGCGGCTGGATCTCTGAAAGCTACTCTGTGTGTTTGTGTGTGTGTGTGTGTGGTGTGTGTGAGTGTGTGTGTGTGTGTGTGTGTGTGTGTGTGTGTGTATGTGTGTGTTTGGGGTTCTAGCGGGGCAAGGGCAGGGATGCAGCTGTGAGAAGACCCTGGTTTGGCAGCTAGGGGGCGACGCTCAGCCCTTGGTCCACAAATCCATGAGTATGTTTCTGAGGCTCCTCCCCTATAGTCCAGATTGGCATGTGGTTTGTGGAGGATTCCCTTAGGGTCTGGTGCGGGCTCTCAAGAGCTTCTATGCCCACATCCACACACTCCCCACTTGGCTCCCTCCATCACACCCTCCACCACCTGGCCCCTCTCAAGGTACCACATGATACTCTCAGGCGGGGCCTTCTGGGCTGGTAAGCGCCCAAAGCCGAGTGTCTCAGGGCAGTGCAGGGCATGGAGGGACCTGTTAAGGTTTGTAATCGCAGTCTGCCCCACGCACCCCCACTTGCTGATCAACCTGGGGTCCCGAGCAGCAGCACTAGAGCCTCATGTCTGTCCAGTCCCGGCCTACATGGTTGGCCTCCATCTTGGAGCTTGGGAGGAGATCTCTGGCTTTTTTTAATTTTTAATTTTTTTTTTTTTTTTTTTTTTTTTTTTTTTTTTTTTTTTTTTTTTTTTTTTTTGCTTAGCGAAGGGCAGAGGGAGAACACTTGTCGTCCTTGTCCCTTGGCATTCTTGGTGCACTGCTGCCATCACGCGGATTCAGTTTGCCGATTCAGCCACCAAGTCCCTGTGCTTCCCTGGAAATGGAGGCGGGCTGGCTAGGGAAGGGCTCCCGCCTGGGTCTCCCAGCACCAAAGAGGTTCTCTTGCCCGCTCCTTGACCCAGGAGAGCTGGAGGAGGAAGCAGGGTCCAGGTGACCAGCTCAGGGCGGGGGCCACGAGACTTGGCTTGCCGGTGGCAAGAGCACAGCCTTCCAGGTCCTGGGGCCGCCATGTCTGGCAGCAGCAGAGGACCTCTCCGCAGGCGATTGTGCAGCCTGGGCTGCATCATGGTCGTTTGGGGGAAACATCCTGTGTGCCGGCCTGCCTGCCCTTACCGTGGTGCACCAGGCCATGCACGACCGCCCATCTTTTGTCTGAGCCTCCCTAGCAGTATCCACAGCTCACTTTGAGAAACCACACAAACTCTGCCCAGCATCTCTGGGAGGTGCTCAGGGTCTCAGGTCTGGTGATAGCCACTGTGGCCAAATGTCTGTCATCCATTTAACTTCTCCTGAAAGCCCCTCTCCTTTCTGGCTGCCAGGCCTTCTCTCTGGATTGCCTTTTGTTCCTTTGACAGGGTTTGCCCTTGAGCTGTGCTACAGGTGGAATTCAGGGACTGCAACCTGTCAGAAAAGGTTCCTGCTCCAAAGCAAAACCCCAGAATCCTACAAGTGGTCTGCGAGGTCCCTCCCCCGCCCCCCATCATCATCCTATGCAAGCTGGTTGTGTGTACCCAGTGATCCAGGAGCTCAAGGCAGTGTGGTGGCTCAAGGGGAATCCCAGTAGAAGCATCCAGACCAGGGTTTGGACTCAGGGCTGCTCACAAAGAGGCCAGGCAGAACTTAGGTACCATGGTGGCCAGGTTTCATGGTCCCTGCCTCCCCTGACAAGCCTCCTCTGTGTCATGCAGGATACATGCAGGCCGCATACTCCTTCTTGTGTTCTCCTGCCTAGCTCCCTTTGCCTTAAACCCAGGGAGAACTCCCAGGGTCAAGTTCAAAAAGCCCGTTGTCCTGCACTGCCCTGTCCAGACATCATTTCAGCAGGAGGAACACTTAAAGAAGGCTCTGATATTAACACAGGACACTATCTGTAGACCTAGAACTGCTCTCTCTGTGTGTGTGTGTGTGTGTGTGTGTGTGTGTGTGTGTGTGTGTTTGTGTGTGTGTAATGGGTGTTTGTGTGTTCCTGATTTTGTTGTGACCTAATCCTGTGAGTGTCCATAAGCAGTGCCTGAGAGGCACAGTATGTAAGAGTTATGGTGGTCAGGCCAGGGTTGAGGGAAGGACAGGTTGGCATGTAGTGGAGCATTATAAGGTTCCATCCTTCAGCTCCAGTTGTGGTGAGCACAAGGATTTCAGTGGTGCATCCTGTGTGTGGTTTGGGGCTCAGGGGTGTGCCAGGGCATGGTGGCTGAGAGCATTGTGTCAGAACCATCGGGTAGGTGGCAGGACTGTCCTTTGGAGTGGCCTGCCAGGCAGGTCTAGGAAGTCAGGGCCTCCAACCTCACCCCCTGCACCAGGATGCTCCCCTTTTAGCCTCACCAAATGTCTCCAGGAGGCTTTGTAGAGATGGAGAGTTGGAAGACCATAGACAAGCTTGTCTCCAGGTGGCAGGGAGAGTGATTTTCTTCTAGGCTCCATCATGGAAGATGTCAGCAGTTTGGAGGAGGACCTCTGGAGACTTTCACTGCTCATTGAAGGAAGACTTCCTGTTGGGAGTGCAAAGCGTTTCCCAACTGAACATGGCCTAGCTAACCTGGATACCAGGGATGGGAATGTACATAGGAGCGATCGATAGAGAAAGACAGAGATGGAGGTGGAGGTAGAGGAGGATAGATAAATGAGCAAGAGACAGACAGACAGAGAGACAGAGACAGAGAGAGAAAGAGAGAGAGAGAGAGAGAGAGAGAGAGAGAGAGAGAGAGAGAGAGAAAGAAATTGGAGGGGGAAGGAGGAGAGAGAGAAAGTGAGGCCAGAGCAAATGAGAATCTACCTGTGGGGTGTTGGGTGTTCTATAGTTTGTGGGTGGGTTTCATGCAGGCTGGTGGGCAGACCCACTTTGTCTATGGACACTTTTTTCTGTTCCATGGATCTGTGCCCCTGGAGGGAATTTTGTGTAGGACACCTGGAATGTTGTGGGACATCCATAAGGACAGACAGGGTGGGTGGGTGCTGCAGGCATCCTGGAGTTAAGAGTGAGAATTGCTTCTTGTCCCTCAGCTTTGATGTTACCTGTCCTCGGTCCACTTGAATCTGTTGAGAGAGCTGAGTCCTGTGTGTGCCTAGGCCCTGCCACAGGTAGGTGGGTGTCCATAGAGGATACAGAGAGTTCCATGCCTGACAGGGTCTTGGGGAAGTTAGAGAACGGAAAGAGAAGTTTCCTGAGTGGTGCCTGGTAGTTTGTGTAGGGTAGGGTCGGGAGGTGGGAGGTTAGGGGTGGGAGGTGGAGAACTGTGCAGGGGAGAGGGATTGTGACAGAGCTGGAAGTAGGTCAGAATGGTTGCCTGGTGCTGCCTAGGAGACGGTTAAGTTGGGGGCCTGAGCCCAGGGTTTGGTAGGCAAGAGGGCAGGTGAGTGCAATATTTCTTCTTTTGATGTGTCCTTGTCTCCACCTCAGGAACCTGGCTGGCCTGCCTGTTGAGGCGAGGTTGTGGAAGTCCCGGACACCCAGTGGTCCCTGCTTCTGGTGGTATGGGGCAGCATCCACCTAAATTCACTTCACCATGGAGGCCAAGGTTTTGGAAGGAAGCCCTTCTCTTCTCTTATCTCAATATCAGACCATCGGAGCATGGGACACGGGACTCAGGCCCCCGACCCTGGAGTCTTGACCAGTGCACACAGCTGCCTGCCCTTTTGCCTTGTGTCCATCCGGGAGCGGCCTTCTGCCAGGTGGGACTTCCGTGCTGGACCTAGCGTCTCATGGAGTTGGCTGGTCGTCTCCCTTGGTGTGACACCTTCTCCTGTGCTCTGGGTTCTGGGACATCACCACCCCACTGCCCCCAGAAGGAACAGGGTCAGCCTGGGAGGCCCCTCTTGGCTGGAGCCTTGACCTGGAAGCTTGGGTCAGCAGACCCAAGGCCATCCTGGCAGCTGTACTGGTCACCCTGGTGGGTGGAATCATGTAGACAGCGGCTGGATCTCTGAAAGCTACTCTGTGTGTTTGTATGTGTGTGTGTGTGGTATGTTTGTGTGTGTGTGTGTGTGTGTGTGTGTGTGTGTGTGTGTGTGTGTATGTGTGTGTTTGGGGTTCTAGCGGGGCAAGGGCAGGGATGCAGCTGTGAGAAGACCCTGGTTTGGCAGCTAGGGGGCGACGCTCAGCCCTTGGTCCACAAATCCATGAGTATGTTTCTGAGGCTCCTCCCCTATAGTCCAGATTGGCATGTGGTTTGTGGAGGATTCCCTTAGGGTCTGGTGCGGGCTCTCAAGAGCTTCTATGCCCACATCCACACACTCCCCACTTGGCTCCCTCCATCACACCCTCCACCACCTGGCCCCTCTCCAGGTACCACATGATACTCTCAGGCGGGGCCTTCTGGGCTGGTAAGCGCCCAAAGCCGAGTGTCTCAGGGCAGTGCAGGGCATGGAGGAACCTGTTAAGGTTTGTAATCGCAGTCTGCCCCACGCACCCCCCCTTGCTGATCAACCTGGGGTCCAGAGCAGCAGCACTAGAGCCTCATGTCTGTCCAGTCCCGGCCTACATGGTTGGCCTCCATCTTGGAGCTTGGGAGGAGATCTCTGGCTTTTTTTAATTTTCAATTTTTTTTTTTTTTTTTTTTTTTTTTTTTTTGCTTAGCGAAGGGCAGAGGGAGAACACCTGTTGTCCTTGACCCTTGGTATTCTTGGTGCACTGCTGCCGTCACGCGGATTCAGTTTGCCGATTCCGCCACCAAGTCCCTGTGCTTCCCTGGAAATGGAGGCGGGCTGGCTAGGGAAGGGCTCCCGCCTGGGTCTCCCAGCACCAAAGAGGTTCTCCTGCCCGCTCCTTGACACAGGAGAGCTGGAGGAGGAAGCAGGGTCCAGGTGACCAGCTCCGGGCGGGGGCCACGAGACTTGGCTTGCCGGTGGCAAGAGCACAGCCTCCCAGGTCCTGGGGCCGCCATGTCTAGCAGCAGCAGAGGACCTCTCCACAGGCGATTGTGCAGCCTGGGCTGCATCATGGTCGTTTTGGGGAAAGATCCTGTGTGCTGGCCTGCCTGCCCTTACCGTGGTGCACCAGGCCACGCAGGACCGCCCATGTTTTGTCTGAGCCTCCCTAGCAGTATCCACAGCTCACTTTGAGAAACCACACAAACTCTGCCCAGCATCTCTGGGAGGTGCTCAGGGTCTCAGGTCTGGTGATAGCCACTGTGGCCAAATGTCTGTCATCCATTTCACTTCTCCTGAAAGCCCCTCTCCTTTCTGGCTGCCAGGCCTTCTCTCTGGATTGCCTTTTGTTCCTTTGACAGGGTTTGCCCTTGAGCTGTGCTACAGGTGGAATTCAGGGACTGCAACCTGTCAGAAAAGGTTCCTGCTCCAAAGCAAAACCCCAGAATCCTACAAGTGGTCTGCGAGATCCCTCCCCCGCCCAACATCATCATCCTATGCAAGCTGGTTGTGTGTACCCAGTGATCCAGGAGCTCAAGGCAGTGTGGTGGCTCAAGGGGAATCCCAGTAGAAGCATCCAGACCAGGGTTTGGACTCAGGGCTGCTCACAAAGAGGTCAGGCAGAACTTAGGTACCATGGTGGCCAGGTTTCATGGTCCCTGCCTCCCCTGACAAGCCTCCTCTGTGTCATGAAGGATACATGCAGGCCGCATACTCCTTCTTGTGTTCTCCTGCCTAGCTCCCTTTGCCTTAAATCCAGGGAGAACTCCCAGGGTCAAGTTCAAAAAGCCCGTTGTCCTGCACTGCCCTGTCCAGACATCATTTCAGCAGGAGGAACACTTAAAGAAGGCTCTGATATTAACACAGGACACTATCTGTAGACCTAGAACTGCTCTGTGTGTGTGTGTGTGTGTGTGTGTGTGTGTGTGTGTGTGTGTGTATTGGGTGTTTGTGTGTTCCTGGTTTTGTTGTGGCCTAATCCTGTGCGTGTCCATAAGCAGTGCCTGAGAGGCACAGTATGTAAGAGTTATGGTGGTCAGGCCAGGGTTGAGGGAAGGACAGGTTGGCATGTAGTGGAGCATTATAAGGTTCCATCCTTCAGCTCCAGTTGTGGTGAGCACAAGGATTTCAGTGGTGCATCCTGTGTGTGGTTTGGGGCTCAGGGGTGTGCCGGGGCATGGTGGCTGAGAGCATTGTGTCAGAACCATCGGGTAGGTGGCAGGACTGTCCTTTGGAGTGGCCTGCCAGGCAGGTCTAGGAAGTCAGGGCCTCCAACCTCACCCCCTGCACCAGGATGCTCCCCTTTTAGCCTCACCAAATGTCTCCAGGAGGCTTTGTAGAGATGGAGAGTTGGAAGACCATAGACAAGCTTGTCTCCAGGTGGCAGGGAGAGTGATTTTCTTCTAGGCTCCATCATGGAAGATGTCAGCAGTGTGGAGGAGGACCTCTGGAGACTTTCACTGCTCATTGAAGGAAGACTTCCTGTTGGGAGTGCAAAGCATTTCCCAACTGAACATGGCCAAGCTAACCTGGATACCAGGGATGGGAATGTACATAGGAGCGATCGATAGAGAAAGACAGAGATGGAGGTGGAGGTAGAGGAGGATAGATAAATGAGCAAGAGACAGACAGACAGACAGAAAGACAGAGAGAGAGAGAGAAAGAGAGAGAGAGAGAGAGAGAGAGAGAGAGAGAGAGAGAGAGAGAGAGAGAGAGAAATGGGAGGGGGAAGGAGGAGAGAGAGAAAGTGAGGCCAGAGCAAATGAGAATCTACCTGTGGGATGTTGGGTGTTCTATAGTTTGTGGGTGGTTTTCATGCAGGCTGGTGGGCAGACCCACTCTGTCTATGGACACTTTTTTCTGTTCCATGGATCTGTGCCCCTGGAGGAAATTTTGTGTAGGACACCTGGAATGTTGTGGGACATCCATAAGGACAGGCAGGGTGGGTGGGTGCTGCAGGCATCCTGGAGTTAAGAGTGAGAATTGCTTCTTGTCCCTCAGCTTTGATGTTACCTGTCCTTGGTCCACTTGAATCTGTTGAGAGAGCTGAGTCCTGTGTGTGCCTAGGCGCTGCCACAGGTAGGTGGGTGTCCATAGAGGATACAGAGAGTTCCATGCCTGACAGGGTCTTGAGGAAGTTAGAGAACGGAAAGAGAATTTTCCTGAGTGGTGCCTGGTAGTTGGTGTAGGGTAGGGTCGGGAGGTGGGAGGTTAGGGGTGGGAGGTGGAGGACTGTGCAGGGGAAAGGGATTGTGACAGAGCTTGAAGTAGGTCAGAATGGTTGCCTGGTGCTGCCTAGGAGACGGTTAAGGTGGGGGCCTGAGCCCAGGGTTTGGTAGGCAAGAGGGCAGGTGGGTGCAATATTTCTTCTTTTGATGTGTCCTTGTCTCCACCTCAGGGCCCTGGCTGGCCTGCCTGTTGAGGCGAGGTTGTGGAAGTCCTGGGCCCCCAGTGGTCCCTGCTTCTGGTGATATGGGGCAGCATCCACCTGAATTCACTTCACCATGGAAGCCAAGGTTTTGGAAGGAAGCCCTTCTCTTCTCGTATCTCAATATCAGACCATCGGAGCATGGGACACGGGACTCAGGCCCCCGACCCTGGAGTCTTGACCAGTGCACACAGCTGCCTGCCCTTTTGCCTTGTGTCCATCCGGGAGCGGCCTTCTGCCAGGTGGGACTTCCGTGCTGGACCTAGCGTCTCATGGAGTTGGCTGGTCGTCTCCCTTGGTGTGACACCTTCTCCTGTGCTCTGGGTTCTGGGACATCACCACCCCACTGCCCCCAGAAGGAACAGGGTCAGCCTGGGAGGCCCCTCTTGGCTGGAGCCTTGACCTGGAAGCTTGGGTCAGCAGACCCAAGGCCATCCTGGCAGCTGTACTGGTCACCCTGGTGGGTGGAATCATGTAGACAGCGACTGGATCTCTGAAAGCTACTCTGTGTGTTTGTGTGTGTGTGTGTGTGTGTGTGTGTGTGTGTGTGTGTGTTTGGGGTTCTAGCTGGGCAAGGGCAGGGATGCAGCTGTGAGAAGACCCTGGTTTGGCAGCTAGGGGGCGACGCTCAGCCCTTGGTCCACAAATCCATGAGTATGTTTCTGAGGCTCCTCCCCTATAGTCCAGATTGGCATGTGGTTTGTGGAGGATTCCCTTAGGGTCTGGTGCGGGCTCTCAAGAGCTTCTATGCCCACATCCACACACTCCCCACTTGGCTCCCTCCATCACACCCTCCACCACCTGGCCCCGCTCCAGGTACCACATGATACTCTCAGGCGGGGCCTTCTGGGCTGGTAAGCGCCCAAAGCCGAGTGTCTCAGGGCAGTGCAGGGCATGGAGGAACCTGTTGAGGTTTGTAATCGCAGTCTGCCCCACGCACCCCCACTTGCTGATCAACCTGGGGTCCCGAGCAGCAGCACTAGAGCCTCATGTCTGTCCGGTCCCGGCCTACATGGTTGGCCTCCATCTTGGAGCTTGGAAGGAGATCTCTGGCTTTTTTTAACTTTTAATTTTTTTTTTTAATTTTTTTTTTTTTTTTTTTGCTTAGCGAAGGGCAGAGGGAAAACACCTGTGGTCCTTGACCCTTGGCATTCTTGGTGCACTGCTGCCATCACGCGGATTCAGTTTGCCGATTCCGCCACCAAGTCCCTGTGCTTCCCTGGAAATGGAGGCGGGCTGGCTAGGGAAGGGCTCCCGCCTGGGTCTCCCAGCACCAAAGAGGTTGTCTTGCCCGCTCCTTGACCCAGGAGAGCTGGAGGAGGAAGCAGGGTCCAGATGACCAGCTCCAGGCAGGGGCCACGAGACTTGGCTTGCTGGTGGCAAGTGCACAGCCTCCCCGGTCCTGGGGCCGCCATGTCTGACAGCAGCAGAGGACCTCTCTGCAGGGGATTGTGCAGCCTGGGCTTCATGGGGGTCGTTTTGGGGAAACATCCTGTGTGCCGGCCCGCCTGCCCTTACCGTGGTGCACCAGGCCACGCAGGACTGCCCATCTTTTGTCTGAGCCTCCGTAGCAGTATCCACACCTCACTTTGAGAAACCACACAAACTCTGCCCAGCATCTCTGGGAGGTGCTCAGTGTCTCAGGTCTGTTGGTAGCCACTGTGGCCAAATGTCTGTCATCCATTTAACTTCTCCTGAAAGCCCCTCTCCTTTCTGGCTGCCAGGCCTTCTCTCTGGATTGCCTTTTGTTCCTTTGACAGGGTTTGCCCTTGAGCTGTGCTACAGGTGGAATTCAGGGACTGCAACCTGTCAGAAAAGGTTCCTGCTCCAAAGCAAAACCCCAGAATCCTACAAGTGGTCTGCGAGGTCCCTCCCCTGCCCCCCATCATCATCCTATGCAAGCTGGTTGTGTGTACCCAGTGATCCAGGAGCTCAAGGCAGTGTGGTGGCTCAAGGGGAATCCCAGTAGAAGCATCCAGACCAGGGTTTGGACTCAGGGCTGCTCAAAAAGAGGCCAGGCAGAACTTAGGTACCATGGTGGCCAGGTTTCATGGTCCCTGCCTCCCCTGACAAGCCTCCTCTGTGTCATGCAGGATACATGCAGGCCGCATACTCCTTCTTGTGTTCTCCTGCCTAGCTCCCTTTGCCTTAAACCCAGGGAGAACTCCCAGGGTCAAGTTCAAAAAGCCCGTTGTCCTGCACTGCCCTGTCCAGACATCATTTCAGCAGGAGGAACACTTAAAGAAGGCTCTGATATTAACACAGGACACTATCTGTAGACCTAGAACTGCTCTGTGCGTGTGTGTGTGTGTGTGTGTGTGTGTGTGTGTGTGTGTGTGTGTATTGGGTGTTTGTGTGTTCCTGGTTTTGTTGTGGCCTAATCCTGTGCGTGTCCATAAGCAGTGCCTGAGAGGCACAGTATGTAAGAGTTATGGTGGTCAGGCCAGGGTTGAGGGAAGGACAGGTTGGCATGTAGTGGAGCATTATAAGGTTCCATCCTTCAGCTCCAGTTGTGGTGAGCACAAGGATTTCAGTGGTGCATCCTGTGTGTGGTTTGGGGCTCAGGGGTGTGCCGGGGCATGGTGGCTGAGAGCATTGTGTCAGAACCATCGGGTAGGTGGCAGGACTGTCCTTTGGAGTGGCCTGCCAGGCAGGTCTAGGAAGTCAGGGCCTCCAACCTCACCCCCTGCACCAGGAAGTTCCCCTTTTAGCCTTACCAAATGTCTCCAGGAGGCTTTGTAGAGATGGAGAGTTGGAAGACCATAGACAAGCTTGTCTCCAGGTGGCAGGGAGAGTGATTTTCTTCTAGGCTCCATCATGGAAGATGTCAGCAGTTTGGAGGAGGACCTCTGGAGACTTTCCCTGCTCATTGAAGGAAGACTTCCTGTTGGGAGTGCAAAGCGTTTCCCAACTGAACATGGCCTAGCTAACCTGGATACCAGGGATGGGAATGTACATAGGAGCGATCGATAGAGAAAGACAGAGATGTAGGCGGAGGTAGAGGAGGATAGATAAATGAGCAAGAGACAGACAGACAGACAGAGAGACAGAGACACACACACAGAGAGAGAGAGAGAGAGAGAGAGAGAGAGAGAGAGAGAGAGAGAGAGAGAGAGAAATGGGAGGGGGAAGGAGGAGAGAGAGAAAGTGAGGCCAGAGCAAATGAGAATCTACCTGTGGGGTGTTGGGTGTTCTATAATTTGTGGGTGGTTTTCATACAGGCTGGTGGGCAGACCCACTCTGTCTATGGACACTTTTTTCTGTTCCATGGATCTGTGCCCCTGGAGGGAATTTTGTGTAGGACACCTGGAATGTTGTGGGACATCCATATGGACAGACAGGGTGGGTGGGTGCTGCAGGCATCCTGGAGTTAAGAGTGAGAATTGCTTCTTGTCCCTCAGCTTTAATGTTACCTGTCCTCGGTCCACTTGAATCTGTTGAGAGAGCTGAGTCCTGTGTGTGCCTAGGCCCTGCCACAGGTAGGTGGGTGTCCATAGAGGATACAGAGAGTTCCATGCCTGACAGGGTCTTGGGGAAGTTAGAGAACGGAAAGAGAAGTTTCCTGAGTGGTGCCTGGTAGTTGGTGTAGGGTAGGGTCGGAGGTGGGAGGTTAGGGGTGGGAGGTGGAGGACTGTGCAGGGGAGAGGGATTGTGACAGAGCTTGAAGTAGGTCAGAATGGTTGCCTGGTGCTGCCTAGGAGACGGTTAAGGTGGGGGCCTGAGCCCAGGGTTTGGTAGGCAAGAGGGCAGGTGGGTGCAATATTTCTTCTTTTGATGTGTCCTTGTCTCCACCTCAGGGCCCTGGCTGGCCTGCCTGTTGAGGCGAGGTTGTGGAAGTCCTGGGCCCCCAGTGGTCCCTGCTTCTGGTGATATGGGGCAGCATCCACCTGAATTCACTTCACCATGGAAGCCAAGGTTTTGGAAGGAAGCCCTTCTCTTCTCGTATCTCAATATCAGACCATCGGAGCATGGGACACGGGACTCAGGCCCCCGACCCTGGAGTCTTGACCAGTGCACACAGCTGCCTGCCCTTTTGCCTTGTGTCCATCCGGGAGCGGCCTTCTGCCAGGTGGGACTTCCGTGCTGGACCTAGCGTCTCATGGAGTTGGCTGGTCGTCTCCCTTGGTGTGACACCTTCTCCTGTGCTCTGGGTTCTGGGACATCACCACCCCACTGCCCCCAGAAGGAACAGGGTCAGCCTGGGAGGCCCCTCTTGGCTGGAGCCTTGACCTGGAAGCTTGGGTCAGCAGACCCAAGGCCATCCTGGCAGCTGTACTGGTCACCCTGGTGGGTGGAATCATGTAGACAGCGGCTGGATCTCTGAAAGCTACTCTGTGTGTTTGTATGTGTGTGTGTGTGGTATGTTTGTGTGTGTGTGTGTGTGTGTGTGTGTGTGTGTGTGTGTGTGTGTATGTGTGTGTTTGGGGTTCTAGCGGGGCAAGGGCAGGGATGCAGCTGTGAGAAGACCCTGGTTTGGCAGCTAGGGGGCGACGCTCAGCCCTTGGTCCACAAATCCATGAGTATGTTTCTGAGGCTCCTCCCCTATAGTCCAGATTGGCATGTGGTTTGTGGAGGATTCCCTTAGGGTCTGGTGCGGGCTCTCAAGAGCTTCTATGCCCACATCCACACACTCCCCACTTGGCTCCCTCCATCACACCCTCCACCACCTGGCCCCTCTCCAGGTACCACATGATACTCTCAGGCGGGGCCTTCTGGGCTGGTAAGCGCCCAAAGCCGAGTGTCTCAGGGCAGTGCAGGGCATGGAGGAACCTGTTAAGGTTTGTAATCGCAGTCTGCCCCACGCACCCCCCCTTGCTGATCAACCTGGGGTCCAGAGCAGCAGCACTAGAGCCTCATGTCTGTCCAGTCCCGGCCTACATGGTTGGCCTCCATCTTGGAGCTTGGGAAGAGATCTCTGGCTTTTTTTAATTTTCAATTTTTTTTTTTTTTTTTTTTTTTTTTTTTGCTTAGCGAAGGGCAGAGGGAGAACACCTGTTGTCCTTGACCCTTGGTATTCTTGGTGCACTGCTGCCGTCACGCGGATTCAGTTTGCCGATTCCGCCACCAAGTCCCTGTGCTTCCCTGGAAATGGAGGCGGGCTGGCTAGGGAAGGGCTCCCGCCTGGGTCTCCCAGCACCAAAGAGGTTCTCCTGCCCGCTCCTTGACACAGGAGAGCTGGAGGAGGAAGCAGGGTCCAGATGACCAGCTCCGGGCGGGGGCCACGAGACTTGGCTTGCCGGTGGCAAGAGCACAGCCTCCCAGGTCCTGGGGCCGCCATGTCTAGCAGCAGCAGAGGACCTCTCCACAGGCGATTGTGCAGCCTGGGCTGCATCATGGTCGTTTTGGGGAAAGATCCTGTGTGCTGGCCTGCCTGCCCTTACCGTGGTGCACCAGGCCACGCAGGACCGCCCATGTTTTGTCTGAGCCTCCCTAGCAGTATCCACAGCTCACTTTGAGAAACCACACAAACTCTGCCCAGCATCTCTGGGAGGTGCTCAGGGTCTCAGGTCTGGTGATAGCCACTGTGGCCAAATGTCTGTCATCCATTTCACTTCTCCTGAAAGCCCCTCTCCTTTCTGGCTGCCAGGCCTTCTCTCTGGATTGCCTTTTGTTCCTTTGACAGGGTTTGCCCTTGAGCTGTGCTACAGGTGGAATTCAGGGACTGCAACCTGTCAGAAAAGGTTCCTGCTCCAAAGCAAAACCCCAGAATCCTACAAGTGGTCTGCGAGATCCCTCCCCCGCCCAACATCATCATCCTATGCAAGCTGGTTGTGTGTACCCAGTGATCCAGGAGCTCAAGGCAGTGTGGTGGCTCAAGGGGAATCCCAGTAGAAGCATCCAGACCAGGGTTTGGACTCAGGGCTGCTCACAAAGAGGTCAGGCAGAACTTAGGTACCATGGTGGCCAGGTTTCATGGTCCCTGCCTCCCCTGACAAGCCTCCTCTGTGTCATGAAGGATACATGCAGGCCGCATACTCCTTCTTGTGTTCTCCTGCCTAGCTCCCTTTGCCTTAAATCCAGGGAGAACTCCCAGGGTCAAGTTCAAAAAGCCCGTTGTCCTGCACTGCCCTGTCCAGACATCATTTCAGCAGGAGGAACACTTAAAGAAGGCTCTGATATTAACACAGGACACTATCTGTAGACCTAGAACTGCTCTGTGTGTGTGTGTGTGTGTGTGTGTGTGTGTGTGTGTGTGTGTATTGGGTGTTTGTGTGTTCCTGGTTTTGTTGTGGCCTAATCCTGTGCGTGTCCATAAGCAGTGCCTGAGAGGCACAGTATGTAAGAGTTATGGTGGTCAGGCCAGGGTTGAGGGAAGGACAGGTTGGCATGTAGTGGAGCATTATAAGGTTCCATCCTTCAGCTCCAGTTGTGGTGAGCACAAGGATTTCAGTGGTGCATCCTGTGTGTGGTTTGGGGCTCAGGGGTGTGCCGGGGCATGGTGGCTGAGAGCATTGTGTCAGAACCATCGGGTAGGTGGCAGGACTGTCCTTTGGAGTGGCCTGCCAGGCAGGTCTAGGAAGTCAGGGCCTCCAACCTCACCCCCTGCACCAGGATGCTCCCCTTTTAGCCTCACCAAATGTCTCCAGGAGGCTTTGTAGAGATGGAGAGTTGGAAGACCATAGACAAGCTTGTCTCCAGGTGGCAGGGAGAGTGATTTTCTTCTAGGCTCCATCATGGAAGATGTCAGCAGTGTGGAGGAGGACCTCTGGAGACTTTCACTGCTCATTGAAGGAAGACTTCCTGTTGGGAGTGCAAAGCATTTCCCAACTGAACATGGCCAAGCTAACCTGGATACCAGGGATGGGAATGTACATAGGAGCGATCGATAGAGAAAGACAGAGATGGAGGTGGAGGTAGAGGAGGATAGATAAATGAGCAAGAGACAGACAGACAGACAGAAAGACAGAGAGAGAGAGAGAAAGAGAGAGAGAGAGAGAGAGAGAGAGAGAGAGAGAGAGAGAGAGAGAGAGAGAGAGAAATGGGAGGGGGAAGGAGGAGAGAGAGAAAGTGAGGCCAGAGCAAATGAGAATCTACCTGTGGGATGTTGGGTGTTCTATAGTTTGTGGGTGGTTTTCATGCAGGCTGGTGGGCAGACCCACTCTGTCTATGGACACTTTTTTCTGTTCCATGGATCTGTGCCCCTGGAGGAAATTTTGTGTAGGACACCTGGAATGTTGTGGGACATCCATAAGGACAGGCAGGGTGGGTGGGTGCTGCAGGCATCCTGGAGTTAAGAGTGAGAATTGCTTCTTGTCCCTCAGCTTTGATGTTACCTGTCCTTGGTCCACTTGAATCTGTTGAGAGAGCTGAGTCCTGTGTGTGCCTAGGCGCTGCCACAGGTAGGTGGGTGTCCATAGAGGATACAGAGAGTTCCATGCCTGACAGGGTCTTGAGGAAGTTAGAGAACGGAAAGAGAATTTTCCTGAGTGGTGCCTGGTAGTTGGTGTAGGGTAGGGTCGGGAGGTGGGAGGTTAGGGGTGGGAGGTGGAGGACTGTGCAGGGGAAAGGGATTGTGACAGAGCTGGAAGTAGGTCAGAATGGTTGCCTGGTGCTGCCTAGGAGACGGTTAAGGTGGGGGCCTGAGCCCAGGGTTTGGTAGGCAAGAGGGCAGGTGGGTGCAATATTTCTTCTTTTGATGTGTCCTTGTCTCCACCTCAGGGCCCTGGCTGGCCTGCCTGTTGAGGCGAGGTTGTGGAAGTCCTGGGCCCCCAGTGGTCCCTGCTTCTGGTGATATGGGGCAGCATCCACCTGAATTCACTTCACCATGGAAGCCAAGGTTTTGGAAGGAAGCCCTTCTCTTCTCGTATCTCAATATCAGACCATCGGAGCATGGGACACGGGACTCAGGCCCCCGACCCTGGAGTCTTGACCAGTGCACACAGCTGCCTGCCCTTTTGCCTTGTGTCCATCCGGGAGCGGCCTTCTGCCAGGTGGGACTTCCGTGCTGGACCTAGCGTCTCATGGAGTTGGCTGGTCGTCTCCCTTGGTGTGACACCTTCTCCTGTGCTCTGGGTTCTGGGACATCACCACCCCACTGCCCCCAGAAGGAACAGGGTCAGCCTGGGAGGCCCCTCTTGGCTGGAGCCTTGACCTGGAAGCTTGGGTCAGCAGACCCAAGGCCATCCTGGCAGCTGTACTGGTCACCCTGGTGGGTGGAATCATGTAGACAGCGACTGGATCTCTGAAAGCTACTCTGTGTGTTTGTGTGTGTGTGTGTGTGTGTGTGTGTGTGTGTGTGTGTGTGTGTTTGGGGTTCTAGCTGGGCAAGGGCAGGGATGCAGCTGTGAGAAGACCCTGGTTTGGCAGCTAGGGGGCGACGCTCAGCCCTTGGTCCACAAATCCATGAGTATGTTTCTGAGGCTCCTCCCCTATAGTCCAGATTGACATGTGGTTTGTGGAGGATTCCCTTAGGGTCTGGTGCGGGCTCTCAAGAGCTTCTATGCCCACATCCACACACTCCCCACTTGGCTCCCTCCATCACACCCTCCACCACCTGGCCCCGCTCCAGGTACCACATGATACTCTCAGGCGGGGCCTTCTGGGCTGGTAAGCGCCCAAAGCCGAGTGTCTCAGGGCAGTGCAGGGCATGGAGGAACCTGTTGAGGTTTGTAATCGCAGTCTGCCCCACGCACCCCCACTTGCTGATCAACCTGGGGTCCCGAGCAGCAGCACTAGAGCCTCATGTCTGTCCGGTCCCGGCCTACATGGTTGGCCTCCATCTTGGAGCTTGGAAGGAGATCTCTGGCTTTTTTTAACTTTTAATTTTTTTTTTTTAATTTTTTTTTTTTTTTTTTTGCTTAGCGAAGGGCAGAGGGAAAACACCTGTGGTCCTTGACCCTTGGCATTCTTGGTGCACTGCTGCCATCACGCGGATTCAGTTTGCCGATTCCGCCACCAAGTCCCTGTGCTTCCCTGGAAATGGAGGCGGGCTGGCTAGGGAAGGGCTCCCGCCTGGGTCTCCCAGCACCAAAGAGGTTGTCTTGCCCGCTCCTTGACCCAGGAGAGCTGGAGGAGGAAGCAGGGTCCAGATGACCAGCTCCAGGCAGGGGCCACGAGACTTGGCTTGCTGGTGGCAAGTGCACAGCCTCCCCGGTCCTGGGGCCGCCATGTCTGACAGCAGCAGAGGACCTCTCTGCAGGGGATTGTGCAGCCTGGGCTTCATGGGGGTCGTTTTGGGGAAACATCCTGTGTGCCGGCCCGCCTGCCCTTACCGTGGTGCACCAGGCCACGCAGGACTGCCCATCTTTTGTCTGAGCCTCCGTAGCAGTATCCACACCTCACTTTGAGAAACCACACAAACTCTGCCCAGCATCTCTGGGAGGTGCTCAGTGTCTCAGGTCTGTTGGTAGCCACTGTGGCCAAATGTCTGTCATCCATTTAACTTCTCCTGAAAGCCCCTCTCCTTTCTGGCTGCCAGGCCTTCTCTCTGGATTGCCTTTTGTTCCTTTGACAGGGTTTGCCCTTGAGCTGTGCTACAGGTGGAATTCAGGGACTGCAACCTGTCAGAAAAGGTTCCTGCTCCAAAGCAAAACCCCAGAATCCTACAAGTGGTCTGCGAGGTCCCTCCCCTGCCCCCCATCATCATCCTATGCAAGCTGGTTGTGTGTACCCAGTGATCCAGGAGCTCAAGGCAGTGTGGTGGCTCAAGGGGAATCCCAGTAGAAGCATCCAGACCAGGGTTTGGACTCAGGGCTGCTCAAAAAGAGGCCAGGCAGAACTTAGGTACCATGGTGGCCAGGTTTCATGGTCCCTGCCTCCCCTGACAAGCCTCCTCTGTGTCATGCAGGATACATGCAGGCCGCATACTCCTTCTTGTGTTCTCCTGCCTAGCTCCCTTTGCCTTAAACCCAGGGAGAACTCCCAGGGTCAAGTTCAAAAAGCCCGTTGTCCTGCACTGCCCTGTCCAGACATCATTTCAGCAGGAGGAACACTTAAAGAAGGCTCTGATATTAACACAGGACACTATCTGTAGACCTAGAACTGCTCTGTGCGTGTGTGTGTGTGTGTGTGTGTGTGTGTGTGTGTGTGTGTGTATTGGGTGTTTGTGTGTTCCTGGTTTTGTTGTGGCCTAATCCTGTGCGTGTCCATAAGCAGTGCCTGAGAGGCACAGTATGTAAGAGTTATGGTGGTCAGGCCAGGGTTGAGGGAAGGACAGGTTGGCATGTAGTGGAGCATTATAAGGTTCCATCCTTCAGCTCCAGTTGTGGTGAGCACAAGGATTTCAGTGGTGCATCCTGTGTGTGGTTTGGGGCTCAGGGGTGTGCCGGGGCATGGTGGCTGAGAGCATTGTGTCAGAACCATCGGGTAGGTGGCAGGACTGTCCTTTGGAGTGGCCTGCCAGGCAGGTCTAGGAAGTCAGGGCCTCCAACCTCACCCCCTGCACCAGGAAGTTCCCCTTTTAGCCTTACCAAATGTCTCCAGGAGGCTTTGTAGAGATGGAGAGTTGGAAGACCATAGACAAGCTTGTCTCCAGGTGGCAGGGAGAGTGATTTTCTTCTAGGCTCCATCATGGAAGATGTCAGCAGTTTGGAGGAGGACCTCTGGAGACTTTCCCTGCTCATTGAAGGAAGACTTCCTGTTGGGAGTGCAAAGCGTTTCCCAACTGAACATGGCCTAGCTAACCTGGATACCAGGGATGGGAATGTACATAGGAGCGATCGATAGAGAAAGACAGAGATGTAGGCGGAGGTAGAGGAGGATAGATAAATGAGCAAGAGACAGACAGACAGACAGAGAGACAGAGACACACACACAGAGAGAGAGAGAGAGAGAGAGAGAGAGAGAGAGAGAGAGAGAGAGAGAGAAATGGGAGGGGGAAGGAGGAGAGAGAGAAAGTGAGGCCAGAGCAAATGAGAATCTACCTGTGGGGTGTTGGGTGTTCTATAATTTGTGGGTGGTTTTCATACAGGCTGGTGGGCAGACCCACTCTGTCTATGGACACTTTTTTCTGTTCCATGGATCTGTGCCCCTGGAGGGAATTTTGTGTAGGACACCTGGAATGTTGTGGGACATCCATATGGACAGACAGGGTGGGTGGGTGCTGCAGGCATCCTGGAGTTAAGAGTGAGAATTGCTTCTTGTCCCTCAGCTTTAATGTTACCTGTCCTCGGTCCACTTGAATCTGTTGAGAGAGCTGAGTCCTGTGTGTGCCTAGGCCCTGCCACAGGTAGGTGGGTGTCCATAGAGGATACAGAGAGTTCCATGCCTGACAGGGTCTTGGGGAAGTTAGAGAACGGAAAGAGAAGTTTCCTGAGTGGTGCCTGGTAGTTGGTGTAGGGTAGGGTCGGAGGTGGGAGGTTAGGGGTGGGAGGTGGAGGACTGTGCAGGGGAGAGGGATTGTGACAGAGCTTGAAGTAGGTCAGAATGGTTGCCTGGTGCTGCCTAGGAGACGGTTAAGGTGGGGGCCTGAGCCCAGGGTTTGGTAGGCAAGAGGGCAGGTGGGTGCAATATTTCTTCTTTTGATGTGTCCTTGTCTCCACCTCAGGGCCCTGGCTGGCCTGCCTGTTGAGGCGAGGTTGTGGAAGTCCTGGGCCCCCAGTGGTCCCTGCTTCTGGTGATATGGGGCAGCATCCACCTGAATTCACTTCACCATGGAAGCCAAGGTTTTGGAAGGAAGCCCTTCTCTTCTCGTATCTCAATATCAGACCATCGGAGCATGGGACACGGGACTCAGGCCCCCGACCCTGGAGTCTTGACCAGTGCACACAGCTGCCTGCCCTTTTGCCTTGTGTCCATCCGGGAGCGGCCTTCTGCCAGGTGGGACTTCCGTGCTGGACCTAGCGTCTCATGGAGTTGGCTGGTCGTCTCCCTTGGTGTGACACCTTCTCCTGTGCTCTGGGTTCTGGGACATCACCACCCCACTGCCCCCAGAAGGAACAGGGTCAGCCTGGGAGGCCCCTCTTGGCTGGAGCCTTGACCTGGAAGCTTGGGTCAGCAGACCCAAGGCCATCCTGGCAGCTGTACTGGTCACCCTGGTGGGTGGAATCATGTAGACAGCGGCTGGATCTCTGAAAGCTACTCTGTGTGTTTGTGTGTGTGTGTGTGTGTGTGTGTGTGTGTGTGTGTGTGTGTGTGTCTGTGTGTGTGTCTGTGTGTGTGTGTGTGTGTGTGTGTGTGTGTTTGGGGTTCTAGCGGGGCAAGGGCAGGGATGCAGCTGTGAGAAGACCCTGGTTTGGCAGCTAGGGGGCGACGCTCAGCCCTTGGTCCACAAATCCATGAGTATGTTTCTGAGGCTCCTCCCCTATAGTCCAGATTGGCATGTGGTTTGTGGAGGATTCCCTTAGGGTCTGGTGCGGGCTCTCAAGAGCTTCTATGCCCACATCCACACACTCCCCACTTGGCTCCCTCCATCACACCCTCCACCACCTGGCCCCTCTCCAGGTACCACATGATACTCTCAGGCGGGGCCTTCTGGGCTGGTAAGCGCCCAAAGCCGAGTGTCTCAGGGCAGTGCAGGGCATGGAGGAACCTGTTGAGGTTTGTAATCGCAGTCTGCCCCACGCACCCCCACTTGCTGATCAACCTGGGGTCCCGAGCAGCAGCACTAGAGCCTCATGTCTGTCCAGTCCCGGCCTACATGGTTGGCCTCCATCTTGGAGCTTGGAAGGAGATCTCTGGCTTTTTTTAACTTTTAATTTTTTTTTTTAATTTTTTTTTTTTTTTTTGCTTAGCGAAGGGCAGAGGGAGAACACCTGTGGTCCTTGACCCTTGGCATTCTTGGTGCACTGCTGCCATCACGCGGATTCAGTTTGCCGATTCCGCCACCAAGTCCCTGTGCTTCCCTGGAAATGGAGGCGGGCTGGCTAGGGAAGGGCTCCCGCCTGGGTCTCCCAGCACCAAAGAGGTTGTCTTGCCCGCTCCTTGACCCAGGAGAGCTGGAGGAGGAAGCAGGGTCCAGATGACCAGCTCCAGGCAGGGGCCACGAGACTTGGCTTGCTGGTGGCAAGTGCACAGCCTCCCCGGTCCTGGGGCCGCCATGTCTGACAGCAGCAGAGGACCTCTCTGCAGGGGATTGTGCAGCCTGGGCTTCATGGGGGTCGTTTTGGGGAAACATCCTGTGTGCCGGCCCGCCTGCCCTTACCGTGGTGCACCAGGCCACGCAGGACTGCCCATCTTTTGTCTGAGCCTCCGTAGCAGTATCCACAGCTCACTTTGAGAAACCACACAAACTCTGCCCAGCATCTCTGGGAGGTGCTCAGTGTCTCAGGTCTGTTGGTAGCCACTGTGGCCAAATGTCTGTCATCCATTTAACTTCTCCTGAAAGCCCCTCTCCTTTCTGGCTGCCAGGCCTTCTCTCTGGATTGCCTTTTGTTCCTTTGACAGGGTTTGCCCTTGAGCTGTGCTACAGGTGGAATTCAGGGACTGCAACCTGTCAGAAAAGGTTCCTGCTCCAAAGCAAAACCCCAGAATCCTACAAGTGGTCTGCGAGGTCCCTCCCCTGCCCCCCATCATCATCCTATGCAAGCTGGTTGTGTGTACCCAGTGATCCAGGAGCTCAAGGCAGTGTGGTGGCTCAAGGGGAATCCCAGTAGAAGCATCCAGACCAGGGTTTGGACTCAGGGCTGCTCAAAAAGAGGCCAGGCAGAACTTAGGTACCATGGTGGCCAGGTTTCATGGTCCCTGCCTCCCCTGACAAGCCTCCTCTGTGTCATGCAGGATACATGCAGGCCGCATACTCCTTCTTGTGTTCTCCTGCCTAGCTCCCTTTGCCTTAAACCCAGGGAGAACTCCCAGGGTCAAGTTCAAAAAGCCCGTTGTCCTGCACTGCCCTGTCCAGACATCATTTCAGCAGGAGGAACACTTAAAGAAGGCTCTGATATTAACACAGGACACTATCTGTAGACCTAGAACTGCTCTGTGCGTGTGTGTGTGTGTGTGTGTGTGTGTGTGTGTGTGTGTGTATTGGGTGTTTGTGTGTTCCTGGTTTTGTTGTGGCCTAATCCTGTGCGTGTCCATAAGCAGTGCCTGAGAGGCACAGTATGTAAGAGTTATGGTGGTCAGGCCAGGGTTGAGGGAAGGACAGGTTGGCATGTAGTGGAGCATTGTGGAGCATTATAAGGTTCCATCCTTCAGCTCCAGTTGTGGTGAGCACAAGGATTTCAGTGGTGCATCCTGTGTGTGGTTTGGGGCTCAGGGGTGTGCCGGGGCATGGTGGCTGAGAGCATTGTGTCAGAACCATCGGGTAGGTGGCAGGACTGTCCTTTGGAGTGGCCTGCCAGGCAGGTCTAGGAAGTCAGGGCCTCCAACCTCACCCCCTGCACCAGGAAGTTCCCCTTTTAGCCTTACCAAATGTCTCCAGGAGGCTTTGTAGAGATGGAGAGTTGGAAGACCATAGACAAGCTTGTCTCCAGGTGGCAGGGAGAGTGATTTTCTTCTAGGCTCCATCATGGAAGATGTCAGCAGTTTGGAGGAGGACCTCTGGAGACTTTCCCTGCTCATTGAAGGAAGACTTCCTGTTGGGAGTGCAAAGCGTTTCCCAACTGAACATGGCCTAGCTAACCTGGATACCAGGGATGGGAATGTACATAGGAGCGATCGATAGAGAAAGACAGAGATGTAGGCGGAGGTAGAGGAGGATAGATAAATGAGCAAGAGACAGACAGACAGACAGAGAGACAGAGACACACACACACACACACAGAGAGAGAGAGAGAGAGAGAGAGAGAGAGAGAGAGAGAGAGAGAAATGGGAGGGGGAAGGAGGAGAGAGAGAAAGTGAGGCCAGAGCAAATGAGAATCTACCTGTGGGGTGTTGGGTGTTCTATAATTTGTGGGTGGTTTTCATACAGGCTGGTGGGCAGACCCACTCTGTCTATGGACACTTTTTTCTGTTCCATGGATCTGTGCCCCTGGAGGGAAATTTGTGTAGGACACCTGGAATGTTGTGGACATCCATAAGGACAGGCAGGGTGGGTGGGTGCTGCAGGCATCCTGGAGTTAAGAGTGAGAATT
This sequence comes from Peromyscus eremicus, assembly GCF_949786415.1. Classification (NCBI taxonomy): domain Eukaryota; kingdom Metazoa; phylum Chordata; class Mammalia; order Rodentia; family Cricetidae; genus Peromyscus; species Peromyscus eremicus. The sequence continues at coordinate 95,186,032 of NC_081439.1, read as the reverse complement.
GCTTCTTGTCCCTCAGCTTTGATGTACCTGTCCTTGGTCCACTTGAATCTGTTGAGAGAGCTGAGTCCTGTGTGTGCCTAGCGCTGCCACAGGTAGGTGGGGTGTCCATAGAGGATACAGAGAGTTCCATGCCTGACAGGGTCTTGAGGAAGTTAGAGAACGGAAAGAGAATTTTCCTGAGTGGTGCCTGGTAGTTGGTGTAGGGTAGGGTCGGGAGGTGGGAGGTTAGGGGTGGGAGGTGGAGGACTGTGCAGGGGAAAGGGGATTGTGACAGAGCTGGAAGTAGGTCAGAATGGTTGCCTGGTGCTGCTAGGAGACGGTTAAGGTGGGGGCCTGAGCCCAGGGTTTGGTAGGCAAGAGGGCAGGTGGGTGCAATATTTCTTCTTTTGATGTGTCCTTGTCTCCACCTCAGGGCCTGGCTGGCCTGCCTGTTGAGGCGAGGTTGTGGAAGTCCTGGGCCCCCAGTGGTCCTGCTTCTGGTGATATGGGGCAGCATCCACCTGAATTCACTTCACCATGGAAGCCAAGGTTTTGGAAGGAAGCCCTTCTCTTCTCGTATCTCAATATCAGACCATCGGAGCATGGGACACGGGACTCAGGCCCCCGACCCTGGAGTCTTGACCAGTGCACACAGCTGCCTGCCCTTTTGCCTTGTGTCCATCCGGGAGCGGCCTTCTGCCAGGTGGGACTTCCGTGCTGGACCTAGCGTCTCATGGAGTTGGCTGGTCGTCTCCCTTGGTGTGACACCTTCTCCTGTGCTCTGGGTTCTGGGACATCACCACCCCACTGCCCCCAGAAGGAACAGGGTCAGCCTGGGAGGCCCTCTTGGCTGGAGCCTTGACCTGGAAGCTTGGGTCAGCAGACCCAAGGCCATCCTGGCAGCTGTACTGGTCACCCTGGTGGGTGGAATCATGTAGACAGCGGCTGGATCTCTGAAAGCTACTCTGTGTGTTTGTGTGTGTGTGTGTGTGTGTGGTGTGTGTGTGTGTGTGTGTGTGTCTGTGTGTTCTGTGTCTGTGTGTGTGTGTGTGTGTGTTGTGTTTGTTGGGTTCTAGCTGGGCAAGTGCAGGGATGCAGCTGTGAGAAGACCCTGGTTTGGCAGCTAGGGGGCGACGCTCAGCCTTGGTCCACAAATCCATGAGTATGTTTCTGAGGCTCCTCCCCTATAGTCCAGATTGGCATGTGGTTTGTGGAGGATTCCCTTAGGGTCTGGTGCGGGCTCTCAAGAGCTTCTATGCCCACATCCACACACTCCCCACTTGCTCCCTCCATCACACCCTCCACCCACCTGCCCCTCTCAAGGTACCACATGATACTCTCAGGCGGGGCCTTCTGGGCTGGTAAGCGCCCAAAGCCGAGTGTCCTCAGGGCAGTGCAGGCATGGAGGGACCTGTTAAGGTTTGTAATCGCAGTCTGCCCCACGCACCCCCACTTGCTGATCAACCTGGGTCCCGAGCAGCAGCACTAGAGCCTCATGTCTGTCCAGTCCCGGCCTACATGGTTGGCCTCCATCTTGGAGCTTGGGAGGAGATCTCTGCTTTTTTTAATTTTTAATTTTTTTTTTTTTTTTTTTTTTTTTTTTTGCTTAGCGAAGGGCAGAGGGAGAACACTTTGTCGTCCTTGTCCCTTGGCATTCTTGGTGCACTGCTGCCATCACGCGGATTCAGTTTGCCGATTCCGCCACCAAGTCCCTGTGCTTCCCTGGAAATGGAGGCGGGCTGGCTAGGGAAGGGCTCCCGCCTGGGTCTCCCAGCACCAAAGAGGTTCTCTTGCCCGCTCCTTGACCCAGGAGAGCTGGAGGAGGAAGCAGGGTCCAGGTGACCCAGCTCAGGGCGGGGGCCACGAGACTTGGCTTGCCGGTGGCAAGAGCACAGCCTTCCAGGTCCTGGGGCCGCCATGTTCTGGCAGCAGCAGAGGACCTCTCCGCAGGCGATTGTGCAGCCTGGGCTGCATCATGGTCGTTTGGGGGAAACATCCTGTGTGCCGGCCTGCCTGCCCTTACCGTGGTGCACCAGGCCATGCACGACCGCCCATCTTTGTCTGAGCCTCCTAGCAGTATCCACAGCTCACTTTGAGAAACCACACAAACTCTGCCCAGCATCTCTGGGAGGTGCTCAGGGTCTCAGGTCTGGTGATAGCCACTGTGGCCAAATGTCTGTCATCCATTTAACTTCTCCTGAAAGCCCCTCTCCTTTCTGGCTGCCAGGCCTTCTCTCTGGATTGCCTTTTGTTCCTTTGACAGGGTTTGCCCTTGAGCTGTGCTACAGGTGGAATTCAGGGACTGCAACCTGTCAGAAAAGGTTCCTGCTCCAAAGCAAAACCCCAGAATCCTACAAGTGGTCTGCGAGGTCCCTCCCCCGCCCCCCATCATCATCCTATGCAAGCTGGTTGTGTGTACCCAGTGATCCAGGAGCTCAAGGCAGTGTGGTGGCTCAAGGGAATCCCAGTAGAAGCATCCAGACCAGGGTTTGGACTCAGGGCTGCTCACAAAGAGGCCAGGCAGAACTTAGGTACCATGGTGGCCAGGTTTCATGGTCCCTGCCTCCCCTGACAAGCCTCCTCTGTGTCATGCAGGATACATGCAGGCCGCATACTCCTTCTTGTGTTCTCCTGCCTAGCTCCCTTTGCCTTAAACCCAGGGAGAACTCCCAGGGTCAAGTTCAAAAAGCCCGTTGTCCTGCACTGCCCTGTCCAGACATCATTTCAGCAGGAGGAACACTTAAAGAAGGCTCTGATATTAACACAGGACACTATCTGTAGACCTAGAACTGCTCTCTGTGTGTGTGTGTGTGTGTGTGTGTGTGTGTGTGTGTGTGTGTGTTTGTGTGTGTGTAATGGGTGTTTGTGTGTTCCTGATTTTGTTGTGACCTAATCCTGTGAGTGTCCATAAGCAGTGCCTGAGAGGCACAGTATGTAAGAGTTATGGTGGTCAGGCCAGGGTTGAGGGAAGGACAGGTTGGCATGTAGTGGAGCATTATAAGGTTCCATCCTTCAGCTCCAGTTGTGGTGAGCACAAGGATTTCAGTGGTGCATCCTGTGTGTGGTTTGGGGCTCAGGGGTGTGCCAGGGCATGGTGGCTGAGAGCATTGTGTCAGAACCATCGGGTAGGTGGCAGGACTGTCCTTTGGAGTGGCCTGCCAGGCAGGTCTAGGAAGTCAGGGCCTCCAACCTCACCCCCTGCACCAGGAAGCTCCCCTTTTAGCCTCACCAAATGTCTCCAGGAGGCTTTGTAGAGATGGAGAGTTGGAAGACCATAGACAAGCTTGTCTCCAGGTGGCAGGGAGAGTGATTTTCTTCTAGGCTCCATCATGGAAGATGTCAGCAGTTTGGAGGAGGACCTCTGGAGACTTTCACTGCTCATTGAAGGAAGACTTCCTGTTGGGAGTGCAAAGCGTTTCCCAACTGAACATGGCCTAGCTAACCTGGATACCAGGGATGGGAATGTACATAGGAGCGATCGATAGAGAAAGACAGAGATGGAGGTGGAGGTAGAGGAGGATAGATAAATGAGCAAGAGACAGACAGACAGAGAGACAGAGACAGAGAGAGAAAGAGAGAGAGAGAGAGAGAGAGAGAGAGAGAGAGAGAGAGAGAGAGAGAGAAAGAAATTGGAGGGGAAGGAGGAGAGAGAAAGTGAGGCCAGAGCAAATGAGAATCTACCTGTGGGGTGTTGGGTGTTCTATAGTTTGTGGGTGGGTTTCATGCAGGCTGGTGGGCAGACCCACTTTGTCTATGGACACTTTTTTCTGTTCCATGGATCTGTGCCCCTGGAGGGAATTTTGTGTAGGACACCTGGAATGTTGTGGGACATCCATAAGGACAGACAGGGTGGGTGGGTGCTGCAGGCATCCTGGAGTTAAGAGTGAGAATTGCTTCTTGTCCCTCAGCTTTGATGTTACCTGTCCTCGGTCCACTTGAATCTGTTGAGAGAGCTGAGTCCTGTGTGTGCCTAGGCCCTGCCACAGGTAGGTGGGTGTCCATAGAGGATACAGAGAGTTCCATGCCTGACAGGGTCTTGGGGAAGTTAGAGAACGGAAAGAGAAGTTTCCTGAGTGGTGCCTGGTAGTTTGTGTAGGGTAGGGTCGGGAGGTGGGAGGTTAGGGGGTGGGATGTGGAGAACTGTGCAGGGGAGAGGGATTGTGACAGAGCTGGAAGTAGGTCAGAATGGTTGCCTGGTGCTGCCTAGGAGACGGTTAAGGTGGGGGCCTGAGCCCAGGGTTTGGTAGGCAAGAGGGCAGGTGAGTGCAATATTTCTTCTTTTGATGTGTCCTTGTCTCCACCTCAGGAACCTGGCTGGCCTGCCTGTTGAGGCGAGGTTGTGGAAGTCCCGGACACCCCAGTGGTCCCTGCTTCTGGTGGTATGGGGCAGCATCCACCTAAATTCACTTCACCATGGAGGCCAAGGTTTTGGAAGGAAGCCCTTCTCTTCTCTTATCTCAATATCAGACCATCGGAGCATGGGACACGGGACTCAGGCCCCCGACCCTGGAGTCTTGACCAGTGCACACAGCTGCCTGCCCCTTTTGCCTTGTGTCCATCCGGGAGCGGCCTTCTGCCAGGTGGGACTTCCGTGCTGGACCTAGCGTCTCATGGAGTTGGCTGGTCGTCTCCCTTGGTGTGACACCTTCTCCTGTGCTCTGGGTTCTGGGACATCACCACCCCACTGCCCCCAGAAGGAACAGGGTCAGCCTGGGAGGCCCCTCTTGGCTGGAGCCTTGACCTGGAAGCTTGGGTCAGCAGACCCAAGGCCATCCTGGCAGCTGTACTGGTCACCCTGGTGGGTGGAATCATGTAGACAGCGGCTGGATCTCTGAAAGCTACTCTGTGTGTTTGTATGTGTGTGTGTGTGGTATGTTTGTGTGTGTGTGTGTGTGTGTGTGTGTGTGTGTGTGTGTGTGTATGTGTGTGTTTGGGGTTCTAGCGGGGCAAGGGCAGGGATGCAGCTGTGAGAAGACCCTGGTTTGGCAGCTAGGGGGCGATGCTCAGCCCTTGGTCCACAAATCCATGAGTATGTTTCTGAGGCTCCTCCCCTATAGTCCAGATTGGCATGTGGTTTGTGGAGGATTCCCTTAGGGTCTGGTGCGGGCTCTCAAGAGCTTCTATGCCCACATCCACACACTCCCCACTTGGCTCCCTCCATCACACCCTCCACCACCTGGCCCCTCTCCAGGTACCACATGATACTCTCAGGCGGGGCCTTCTGGGCTGGTAAGCGCCCAAAGCCGAGTGTCTCAGGGCAGTGCAGGGCATGGAGGAACCTGTTAAGGTTTGTAATCGCAGTCTGCCCCACGCACCCCCCCCTTGCTGATCAACCTGGGGTCCAGAGCAGCAGCACTAGAGCCTCATGTCTGTCCAGTCCCGGCCTACATGGTTGGCCTCCATCTTGGAGCTTGGGAGGAGATCTCTGGCTTTTTTTAATTTTCAATTTTTTTTTTTTTTTTTTTTTGCTTAGCGAAGGGCAGAGGGAGAACACCTGTTGTCCTTGACCCTTGGTATTCTTGGTGCACTGCTGCCGTCACGCGGATTCAGTTTGCCGATTCCGCCACCAAGTCCCTGTGCTTCCCTGGAAATGGAGGCGGGCTGGCTAGGGAAGGGCTCCCGCCTGGGTCTCCCAGCACCAAAGAGGTTCTCCTGCCCGCTCCTTGACCCAGGAGAGCTGGAGGAGGAAGCAGGGTCCAGGTGACCAGCTCCGGGCGGGGGCCACGAGACTTGGCTTGCCGGTGGCAAGAGCACAGCCTCCCAGGTCCTGGGGCCGCCATATCTGGCAGCAGCAGAGGACCTCTCCGCAGGCGATTGTGCAGCCCTGGGCTGCATCATGGTCGTTTTGGGGAAAGATCCTGTGTGCTGGCCTGCCTGCCCTTACCGTGGTGCACCAGGCCACGCAGGACCGCCCATGTTTTGTCTGAGCCTCCCTAGCAGTATCCACAGCTCACTTTGAGAAACCACACAAACTCTGCCCAGCATCTCTGGGAGGTGCTCAGGGTCTCAGGTCTGGTGCTAGCCACTGTGGCCAAATGTCTGTCATCCATTTAACTTCTCCTGAAAGCCCCTCTCCTTTCTGGCTGCCAGGCCTTCTCTCTGGATTGCCTTTTGTTCCTTTGACAGGGTTTGCCCTTGAGCTGTGCTACAGGTGGAATTCAGGGACTGCAACCTGTCAGAAAAGGTTCCTGCTCCAAAGCAAAACCCCAGAATCCTACAAGTGGTCTGCGAGGTCCCTCCCCCGCCCCCCATCATCATCCTATGCAAGCTGGTTGTGTGTACCCAGTGATCCAGGAGCTCAAGGCACTGTGGTGGCTCAAGGGGAATCCCAGTAGAAGCATCCAGACCAGGGTTTGGACTCAGGGCTGCTCACAAAGAGGTCAGGCAGAACTTAGGTACCATGGTGGCCAGGTTTCATGGTCCCTGCCTCCCCTGACAAGCCTCCTCTGTGTCATGAAGGATACATGCAGGCCGCATACTCCTTCTTGTGTTCTCCTGCCTAGCTCCCTTTGCCTTAAATCCAGGGAGAACTCCCAGGGTCAAGTTCAAAAAGCCCGTTGTCCTGCACTGCCCTGTCCAGACATCATTTCAGCAGGAGGAACACTTAAAGAAGGCTCTGATATTAACACAGGACACTATCTGTAGACCTAGAACTGCCCTGTGTGTGTGTGTGTGTGTGTGTGTGTGTGTGTGTGTGTGTGTATTGGGTGTTTGTGTGTTCCTGGTTTTGTTGTGGCCTAATCCTGTGCGTGTCCATAAGCAGTGCCTGAGAGGCACAGTATGTAAGAGTTATGGTGGTCAGGCCAGGGTTGAGGGAAGGACAGGTTGGCATGTAGTGGAGCATTATAAAGTTCCATCCTTCAGCTCCAGTTGTGGTGAGCACAAGGATTTCAGTGGTGCATCCTGTGTGTGGTTTGGGGCTCAGGGGTGTGCCGGGGCATGGTGGCTGAGAGCATTGTGTCAGAACCATCGGGTAGGTGGCAGGACTGTCCTTTGGAGTGGCCTGCCAGGCAGGTCTAGGAAGTCAGGGCCTCCAACCTCACCCCCTGCACCAAGAAGCTCCCCTTTTAGCCTCACCAAATGTCTCCAGGAGGCTTTGTAGAGATGGAGAGTTGGAAGACCATAGACAAGCTTGTCTCCAGGTGGCAGGGAGAGTGATTTTCTTCTAGGCTCCATCATGGAAGATGTCAGCAGTTTGGAGGAGGACCTCTGGAGACTTTCACTGCTCATTGAAGGAAGACTTCCTGTTGGGAGTGCAAAGCATTTCCCAACTGAACATGGCCTAGCTAACCTGGATACCAGGGATGGGACTGTACATAGGAGCGATCGATAGAGAAAGACAGAGATGGAGGTGGAGGTAGAGGAGGATAGAAATATGAGCAAGAGACAGACAGAGAGACAGAAAGAGAGAGAGAGAGAGAGAGAGAGAGAGAGAGAGAGAGAGAGAGAGAGAGAAATGGGAGGGGGAAGGAGGAGAGAGAAAGTGAGGCCAGAGCAAATGAGAATCTACCTGTGGGGTCTTGGGTGTTCTACAGTTTGTGGGTGGTTTTCATGCAGGCTGGTGGGCAGACCCACTCTGTCTATGGACACTTTTTTCTGTTCCATGGATCTGTGCCCCTGGAGGGAATTTTGTGTAGGACACCTGGAATGTTGTGGGACATCCATAAGGACAGACAGGGTGGGTGGGTGCTGCAGGCATCCTGGAGTTAAGAGTGAGAATTGCTTCTTGTCCCTCAGCTTTAATGTTACCTGTCCTCGGTCCACTTGAATCTGTTGAGAGAGCTGAGTCCTGTGTGTGCCTAGGCGCTGCCACAGGTAGGTGGGTGTCCATAGAGGATACAGAGAGTTCCATGCCTGACAGGGTCTTGGGGAAGTTAGAGAACGGAAAGAGAAGTTTCCTGAGTGGTGCCTGGTAGTTGGTGTAGGGTAGGGTCGGGAGGTGGGAGGTTAGGGGTGGGAGGTGGAGGACTGTGCAGGGGAGAGGGATTGTGACAGAGCTGGAAGTAGGTCAGAATGGTTGCCTGGTGCTGCCTAGGAGACGGTTAAGGTGGGGGCCTGAGCCCAGGGTTTGGTAGGCAAGAGGGCAGGTGAGTGCAATATTTCTTCTTTTGATGTGTCCTTGTCTCCACCTCAGGGCCCTGGCTGGCCTGCCTGTTGAGGCGAGGTTGTGGAAGTCCTGGGCCCCCAGTGGTCCCTGCTTCTGGTGATATGGGGCAGCATCCACCTGAATTCACTTCACCATGGAAGCCAAGGTTTTGGAAGGAAGCCCTTCTCTTCTCGTATCTCAATATCAGACCATCGGAGCATGGGACACGGGACTCAGGCCCCCGACCCTGGAGTCTTGACCAGTGCACACAGCTGCCTGCCCTTTTGCCTTGTGTCCATCCGGGAGCGGCCTTCTGCCAGGTGGGACTTCCGTGCTGGACCTAGCGTCTCATGGAGTTGGCTGGTCGTCTCCCTTGGTGTGACACCTTCTCCTGTGCTCTGGGTTCTGGGACATCACCACCCCACTGCCCCCAGAAGGAACAGGGTCAGCCTGGGAGGCCCCTCTTGGCTGGAGCCTTGACCTGGAAGCTTGGGTCAGCAGACCCAAGGCCATCCTGGCAGCTGTACTGGTCACCCTGGTGGGTGGAATCATGTAGACAGCGGCTGGATCTCTGAAAGCTACTCTGTGTGTTTGTGTGTGTGTGTGTGTGTGTGTGTGTGTGTGTGTGTGTGTGTTTGGGGTTCTAGCTGGGCAAGGGCAGGGATGCAGCTGTGAGAAGACCCTGGTTTGGCAGCTAGGGGGCGACGCTCAGCCCTTGGTCCACAAATCCATGAGTATGTTTCTGAGGCTCCTCCCCTATAGTCCAGATTGGCATGTGGTTTGTGGAGGATTCCCTTAGGGTCTGGTGCGGGCTCTCAAGAGCTTCTATGCCCACATCCACACACTCCCCACTTGGCTCCCTCCATCACACCCTCCACCACCTGGCCCCGCTCCAGGTACCACATGATACTCTCAGGCGGGGCCTTCTGGGCTGGTAAGCGCCCAAAGCCGAGTGTCTCAGGGCAGTGCAGGGCATGGAGGAACCTGTTGAGGTTTGTAATCGCAGTCTGCCCCACGCACCCCCACTTGCTGATCAACCTGGGGTCCCGAGCAGCAGCACTAGAGCCTCATGTCTGTCCAGTCCCGGCCTACATGGTTGGCCTCCATCTTGGAGCTTGGAAGGAGATCTCTGGCTTTTTTTAACTTTTAATTTTTTTTTTTTAATTTTTTTTTTTTTTTTTTTGCTTAGCGAAGGGCAGAGGGAGAACACCTGTGGTCCTTGACCCTTGGCATTCTTGGTGCACTGCTGCCATCACGCGGATTCAGTTTGCCGATTCCGCCACCAAGTCCCTGTGCTTCCCTGGAAATGGAGGCGGGCTGGCTAGGGAAGGGCTCCCGCCTGGGTCTCCCAGCACCAAAGAGGTTGTCTTGCCCGCTCCTTGACCCAGGAGAGCTGGAGGAGGAAGCAGGGTCCAGATGACCAGCTCCAGGCAGGGGCCACGAGACTTGGCTTGCTGGTGGCAAGTGCACAGCCTCCCCGGTCCTGGGGCCGCCATGTCTGACAGCAGCAGAGGACCTCTCTGCAGGGGATTGTGCAGCCTGGGCTTCATGGGGGTCGTTTTGGGGAAACATCCTGTGTGCCGGCCCGCCTGCCCTTACCGTGGTGCACCAGGCCACGCAGGACTGCCCATCTTTTGTCTGAGCCTCCGTAGCAGTATCCACAGCTCACTTTGAGAAACCACACAAACTCTGCCCAGCATCTCTGGGAGGTGCTCAGTGTCTCAGGTCTGTTGGTAGCCACTGTGGCCAAATGTCTGTCATCCATTTAACTTCTCCTGAAAGCCCCTCTCCTTTCTGGCTGCCAGGCCTTCTCTCTGGATTGCCTTTTGTTCCTTTGACAGGGTTTGCCCTTGAGCTGTGCTACAGGTGGAATTCAGGGACTGCAACCTGTCAGAAAAGGTTCCTGCTCCAAAGCAAAACCCCAGAATCCTACAAGTGGTCTGCGAGGTCCCTCCCCTGCCCCCCATCATCATCCTATGCAAGCTGGTTGTGTGTACCCAGTGATCCAGGAGCTCAAGGCAGTGTGGTGGCTCAAGGGGAATCCCAGTAGAAGCATCCAGACCAGGGTTTGGACTCAGGGCTGCTCAAAAAGAGGCCAGGCAGAACTTAGGTACCATGGTGGCCAGGTTTCATGGTCCCTGCCTCCCCTGACAAGCCTCCTCTGTGTCATGCAGGATACATGCAGGCCGCATACTCCTTCTTGTGTTCTCCTGCCTAGCTCCCTTTGCCTTAAACCCAGGGAGAACTCCCAGGGTCAAGTTCAAAAAGCCCGTTGTCCTGCACTGCCCTGTCCAGACATCATTTCAGCAGGAGGAACACTTAAAGAAGGCTCTGATATTAACACAGGACACTATCTGTAGACCTAGAACTGCTCTGTGCGTGTGTGTGTGTGTGTGTGTGTGTGTGTGTGTGTGTGTGTGTATTGGGTGTTTGTGTGTTCCTGGTTTTGTTGTGGCCTAATCCTGTGCGTGTCCATAAGCAGTGCCTGAGAGGCACAGTATGTAAGAGTTATGGTGGTCAGGCCAGGGTTGAGGGAAGGACAGGTTGGCATGTAGTGGAGCATTATAAGGTTCCATCCTTCAGCTCCAGTTGTGGTGAGCACAAGGATTTCAGTGGTGCATCCTGTGTGTGGTTTGGGGCTCAGGGGTGTGCCGGGGCATGGTGGCTGAGAGCATTGTGTCAGAACCATCGGGTAGGTGGCAGGACTGTCCTTTGGAGTGGCCTGCCAGGCAGGTCTAGGAAGTCAGGGCCTCCAACCTCACCCCCTGCACCAGGAAGTTCCCCTTTTAGCCTTACCAAATGTCTCCAGGAGGCTTTGTAGAGATGGAGAGTTGGAAGACCATAGACAAGCTTGTCTCCAGGTGGCAGGGAGAGTGATTTTCTTCTAGGCTCCATCATGGAAGATGTCAGCAGTTTGGAGGAGGACCTCTGGAGACTTTCCCTGCTCATTGAAGGAAGACTTCCTGTTGGGAGTGCAAAGCGTTTCCCAACTGAACATGGCCTAGCTAACCTGGATACCAGGGATGGGAATGTACATAGGAGCGATCGATAGAGAAAGACAGAGATGTAGGCGGAGGTAGAGGAGGATAGATAAATGAGCAAGAGACAGACAGACAGACAGAGAGACAGAGACACACACACAGAGAGAGAGAGAGAGAGAGAGAGAGAGAGAGAGAGAGAGAGAGAGAGAGAGAGAAATGGGAGGGGGAAGGAGGAGAGAGAGAAAGTGAGGCCAGAGCAAATGAGAATCTACCTGTGGGGTGTTGGGTGTTCTATAATTTGTGGGTGGTTTTCATACAGGCTGGTGGGCAGACCCACTCTGTCTATGGACACTTTTTTCTGTTCCATGGATCTGTGCCCCTGGAGGGAATTTTGTGTAGGACACCTGGAATGTTGTGGGACATCCATATGGACAGACAGGGTGGGTGGGTGCTGCAGGCATCCTGGAGTTAAGAGTGAGAATTGCTTCTTGTCCCTCAGCTTTAATGTTACCTGTCCTCGGTCCACTTGAATCTGTTGAGAGAGCTGAGTCCTGTGTGTGCCTAGGCCCTGCCACAGGTAGGTGGGTGTCCATAGAGGATACAGAGAGTTCCATGCCTGACAGGGTCTTGGGGAAGTTAGAGAACGGAAAGAGAAGTTTCCTGAGTGGTGCCTGGTAGTTGGTGTAGGGTAGGGTCGGAGGTGGGAGGTTAGGGGTGGGAGGTGGAGGACTGTGCAGGGGAGAGGGATTGTGACAGAGCTTGAAGTAGGTCAGAATGGTTGCCTGGTGCTGCCTAGGAGACGGTTAAGGTGGGGGCCTGAGCCCAGGGTTTGGTAGGCAAGAGGGCAGGTGGGTGCAATATTTCTTCTTTTGATGTGTCCTTGTCTCCACCTCAGGGCCCTGGCTGGCCTGCCTGTTGAGGCGAGGTTGTGGAAGTCCTGGGCCCCCAGTGGTCCCTGCTTCTGGTGATATGGGGCAGCATCCACCTGAATTCACTTCACCATGGAAGCCAAGGTTTTGGAAGGAAGCCCTTCTCTTCTCGTATCTCAATATCAGACCATCGGAGCATGGGACACGGGACTCAGGCCCCCGACCCTGGAGTCTTGACCAGTGCACACAGCTGCCTGCCCTTTTGCCTTGTGTCCATCCGGGAGCGGCCTTCTGCCAGGTGGGACTTCCGTGCTGGACCTAGCGTCTCATGGAGTTGGCTGGTCGTCTCCCTTGGTGTGACACCTTCTCCTGTGCTCTGGGTTCTGGGACATCACCACCCCACTGCCCCCAGAAGGAACAGGGTCAGCCTGGGAGGCCCCTCTTGGCTGGAGCCTTGACCTGGAAGCTTGGGTCAGCAGACCCAAGGCCATCCTGGCAGCTGTACTGGTCACCCTGGTGGGTGGAATCATGTAGACAGCGGCTGGATCTCTGAAAGCTACTCTGTGTGTTTGTGTGTGTGTGTGTGTGTGTGTGTGTGTGTGTGTGTGTGTGTGTGTGTCTGTGTGTGTGTCTGTGTGTGTGTGTGTGTGTGTGTGTGTGTGTGTGTGTGTTTGGGGTTCTAGCTGGGCAAGGGCAGGGATGCAGCTGTGAGAAGACCCTGGTTTGGCAGCTAGGGGGCGACGCTCAGCCCTTGGTCCACAAATCCATGAGTATGTTTCTGAGGCTCCTCCCCTATAGTCCAGATTGGCATGTGGTTTGTGGAGGATTCCCTTAGGGTCTGGTGCGGGCTCTCAAGAGCTTCTATGCCCACATCCACACACTCCCCACTTGGCTCCCTCCATCACACCCTCCACCACCTGGCCCCTCTCCAGGTACCACATGATACTCTCAGGCGGGGCCTTCTGGGCTGGTAAGCGCCCAAAGCCGAGTGTCTCAGGGCAGTGCAGGGCATGGAGGAACCTGTTGAGGTTTGTAATCGCAGTCTGCCCCACGCACCCCCACTTGCTGATCAACCTGGGGTCCCGAGCAGCAGCACTAGAGCCTCATGTCTGTCCAGTCCCGGCCTACATGGTTGGCCTCCATCTTGGAGCTTGGAAGGAGATCTCTGGCTTTTTTTAATTTTTAATTTTTTTTTTTTTTTTTTTTTTTTTTTTTTGCTTAGCGAAGGGCAGAGGGAGAACACCTGTCGTCCTTGACCCTTGGCATTCTTGGTGCACTGCTGCCATCACGCGGATTCCGCCACCAAGTCCCTGTGCTTCCCTGGAAATGGAGGCGGGCTGGCTAGGGAAGGGCTCCCGCCTGGGTCTCCCAGCACCAAAGAGGTTCTCCTGCCCGCTCCTTGACCCAGGAGAGCTGGAGGAGGAAGCAGGGTCCAGGTGACCAGCTCCGGGCGGGGGCCACGAGACTTGGCTTGCCGGTGGCAAGAGCACAGCCTCCCAGGTCCTGGGGCCGCCATGTCTGGCAGCAGCAGAGGACCTCTCCGCAGGCGATTGTGCAGGCTGGGCTGCATCATGGTCGTTTTGGGGAAAGATCCTGTGTGCTGGCCTGCCTGCCCTTACCGTGGTGCACCAGGCCACGCAGGACCGCCCATGTTTTGTCTGAGCCTCCCTAGCAGTATCCACAGCTCACTTTGAGAAACCACACAAACTCTGCCCAGCATCTCTGGGAGGTGCTCAGGGTCTCAGGTCTGGTGCTAGCCACTGTGGCCAAATGTCTGTCATCCATTTAACTTCTCCTGAAAGCCCCTCTCCTTTCTGGCTGCCAGGCCTTCTCTCTGGATTGCCTTTTGTTCCTTTGACAGGGTTTGCCCTTGAGCTGTGCTACAGGTGGAATTCAGGGACTGCAACCTGTCAGAAAAGGTTCCTGCTCCAAAGCAAAACCCCAGAATCCTACAAGTGGTCTGCGAGGTCCCTCCCCCGCCCCCCATCATCATCCTATGCAAGCTGGTTGTGTGTACCCAGTGATCCAGGAGCTCAAGGCACTGTGGTGGCTCAAGGGGAATCCCAGTAGAAGCATCCAGACCAGGGTTTGGACTCAGGGGTGCTCACAAAGAGGTCAGGCAGAACTTAGGTACCATGGTGGCCAGGTTTCATGGTCCCTGCCTCCCCTGACAAGCCTCCTCTGTGTCATGAAGGATACATGCAGGCCGCATACTCCTTCTTGTGTTCTCCTGCCTAGCTCCTTTTGCCTTAAATCCAGGGAGAACTCCCAGGGTCAAGTTCAAAAAGCCCGTTGTCCTGCACTGCCCTGTCCAGACATCATTTCAGCAGGAGGAACACTTAAAGAAGGCTCTGATATTAACACAGGACACTATCTGTAGACCTAGAACTGCCCTGTGTGTGTGTGTGTGTGTGTGTGTGTGTGTGTGTGTGTGTGTGTGTGTGTATTGGGTGTTTGTGTGTTCCTGGTTTTGTTGTGGCCTAATCCTGTGCGTGTCCATAAGCAGTGCCTGAGAGGCACAGTATGTAAGAGTTATGGTGGTCAGGCCAGGGTTGAGGGAAGGACAGGTTGGCATGTAGTGGAGCATTATAAAGTTCCATCCTTCAGCTCCAGTTGTGGTGAGCACAAGGATTTCAGTGGTGCATCCTGTGTGTGGTTTGGGGCTCAGGGGTGTGCCGGGGCATGGTGGCTGAGAGCATTGTGTCAGAACCATCGGGTAGGTGGCAGGACTGTCCTTTGGAGTGGCCTGCCAGGCAGGTCTAGGAAGTCAGGGCCTCCAACCTCACCCCCTGCACCAGGAAGCTCCCCTTTTAGCCTCACCAAATGTCTCCAGGAGGCTTTGTAGAGATGGAGAGTTGGAAGACCATAGACAAGCTTGTCTCCAGGTGGCAGGGAGAGTGATTTTCTTCTAGGCTCCATCATGGAAGATGTCAGCAGTGTGGAGGAGGACCTCTGGAGACTTTCACTGCTCATTGAAGGAAGACTTCCTGTTGGGAGTGCAAAGCATTTCCCAACTGAACATGGCCAAGCTAACCTGGATACCAGGGATGGGAATGTACATAGGAGCGATCGATAGAGAAAGACAGAGATGGAGGTGGAGGTAGAGGAGGATAGATAAATGAGCAAGAGACAGACAGACAGACAGAAAGACAGAGAGAGAGAGAGAAAGAGAGAGAGAGAGAGAGAGAGAGAGAGAGAGAGAGAGAGAGAGAGAGAGAGAGAGAGAGAGAAATGGGAGGGGGAAGGAGGAGAGAGAGAAAGTGAGGCCAGAGCAAATGAGAATCTACCTGTGGGATGTTGGGTGTTCTATAGTTTGTGGGTGGTTTTCATGCAGGCTGGTGGGCAGACCCACTCTGTCTATGGACACTTTTTTCTGTTCCATGGATCTGTGCCCCTGGAGGAAATTTTGTGTAGGACACCTGGAATGTTGTGGGACATCCATAAGGACAGGCAGGGTGGGTGGGTGCTGCAGGCATCCTGGAGTTAAGAGTGAGAATTGCTTCTTGTCCCTCAGCTTTGATGTTACCTGTCCTCGGTCCACTTGAATCTGTTGAGAGAGCTGAGTCCTGTGTGTGCCTAGGCGCTGCCACAGGTAGGTGGGTGTCCATAGAGGATACAGAGAGTTCCATGCCTGACAGGGTCTTGAGGAAGTTAGAGAACGGAAAGAGAATTTTCCTGAGTGGTGCCTGGTAGTTGGTGTAGGGTAGGGTCGGGAGGTGGGAGGTTAGGGGTGGGAGGTGGAGGACTGTGCAGGGGAGAGGGATTGTGACAGAGCTGGAAGTAGGTCAGAATGGTTGCCTGGTGCTGCCTAGGAGACGGTTAAGGTGGGGGCCTGAGCCCAGGGTTTGGTAGGCAAGAGGGCAGGTGGGTGCAATATTTCTTCTTTTGATGTGTCCTTGTCTCCACCTCAGGGCCCTGGCTGGCCTGCCTGTTGAGGCGAGGTTGTGGAAGTCCTGGGCCCCCAGTGGTCCCTGCTTCTGGTGATATGGGGCAGCATCCACCTGAATTCACTTCACCATGGAAGCCAAGGTTTTGGAAGGAAGCCCTTCTCTTCTCGTATCTCAATATCAGACCATCGGAGCATGGGACACGGGACTCAGGCCCCCGACCCTGGAGTCTTGACCAGTGCACACAGCTGCCTGCCCTTTTGCCTTGTGTCCATCCGGGAGCGGCCTTCTGCCAGGTGGGACTTCCGTGCTGGACCTAGCGTCTCATGGAGTTGGCTGGTCGTCTCCCTTGGTGTGACACCTTCTCCTGTGCTCTGGGTTCTGGGACATCACCACCCCACTGCCCCCAGAAGGAACAGGGTCAGCCTGGGAGGCCCCTCTTGGCTGGAGCCTTGACCTGGAAGCTTGGGTCAGCAGACCCAAGGCCATCCTGGCAGCTGTACTGGTCACCCTGGTGGGTGGAATCATGTAGACAGCGGCTGGATCTCTGAAAGCTACTCTGTGTGTTTGTGTGTGTGTGTGTGTGTGTGTGTGTGTGTGTGTGTGTGTGTGTGTGTGTGTTTGGGGTTCTAGCTGGGCAAGGGCAGGGATGCAGCTGTGAGAAGACCCTGGTTTGGCAGCTAGGGGGCGACGCTCAGCCCTTGGTCCACAAATCCATGAGTATGTTTCTGAGGCTCCTCCCCTATAGTCCAGATTGGCATGTGGTTTGTGGAGGATTCCCTTAGGGTCTGGTGCGGGCTCTCAAGAGCTTCTATGCCCACATCCACACACTCCCCACTTGGCTCCCTCCATCACACCCTCCACCACCTGGCCCCGCTCCAGGTACCACATGATACTCTCAGGCGGGGCCTTCTGGGCTGGTAAGCGCCCAAAGCCGAGTGTCTCAGGGCAGTGCAGGGCATGGAGGAACCTGTTGAGGTTTGTAATCGCAGTCTGCCCCACGCACCCCCACTTGCTGATCAACCTGGGGTCCCGAGCAGCAGCACTAGAGCCTCATGTCTGTCCAGTCCCGGCCTACATGGTTGGCCTCCATCTTGGAGCTTGGAAGGAGATCTCTGGCTTTTTTTAACTTTTAATTTTTTTTTTTTAATTTTTTTTTTTTTTTTTTTGCTTAGCGAAGGGCAGAGGGAGAACACCTGTGGTCCTTGACCCTTGGCATTCTTGGTGCACTGCTGCCATCACGCGGATTCAGTTTGCCGATTCCGCCACCAAGTCCCTGTGCTTCCCTGGAAATGGAGGCGGGCTGGCTAGGGAAGGGCTCCCGCCTGGGTCTCCCAGCACCAAAGAGGTTGTCTTGCCCGCTCCTTGACCCAGGAGAGCTGGAGGAGGAAGCAGGGTCCAGATGACCAGCTCCAGGCAGGGGCCACGAAACTTGGCTTGCTGGTGGCAAGTGCACAGCCTCCCCGGTCCTGGGGCCGCCATGTCTGACAGCAGCAGAGGACCTCTCTGCAGGGGATTGTGCAGCCTGGGCTTCATGGGGGTCGTTTTGGGGAAACATCCTGTGTGCCGGCCCGCCTGCCCTTACCGTGGTGCACCAGGCCACGCAGGACTGCCCATCTTTTGTCTGAGCCTCCGTAGCAGTATCCACAGCTCACTTTGAGAAACCACACAAACTCTGCCCAGCATCTCTGGGAGGTGCTCAGTGTCTCAGGTCTGTTGGTAGCCACTGTGGCCAAATGTCTGTCATCCATTTAACTTCTCCTGAAAGCCCCTCTCCTTTCTGGCTGCCAGGCCTTCTCTCTGGATTGCCTTTTGTTCCTTTGACAGGGTTTGCCCTTGAGCTGTGCTACAGGTGGAATTCAGGGACTGCAACCTGTCAGAAAAGGTTCCTACTCCAAAGCAAAACCCCAGAATCCTACAAGTGGTCTGCGAGGTCCCTCCCCTGCCCCCCATCATCATCCTATGCAAGCTGTTGTGTGTACCCAGTGATCCAGGAGCTCAAGGCAGTGTGGTGGCTCAAGGGGAATCCCAGTAGAAGCATCCAGACCAGGGTTTGGACTCAGGGCTGCTCAAAAAGAGGCCAGGCAGAACTTAGGTACCATGGTGGCCAGGTTTCATGGTCCCTGCCTCCCCTGACAAGCCTCCTCTGTGTCATGCAGGATACATGCAGGCCGCATACTCCTTCTTGTGTTCTCCTGCCTAGCTCCCTTTGCCTTAAACCCAGGGAGAACTCCCAGGGTCAAGTTCAAAAAGCCCGTTGTCCTGCACTGCCCTGTCCAGACATCATTTCAGCAGGAGGAACACTTAAAGAAGGCTCTGATATTAACACAGGACACTATCTGTAGACCTAGAACTGCTCTGTGCGTGTGTGTGTGTGTGTGTGTGTGTGTGTGTGTGTGTGTGTGTGTGTATTGGGTGTTTGTGTGTTCCTGGTTTTGTTGTGGCCTAATCCTGTGCGTGTCCATAAGCAGTGCCTGAGAGGCACAGTATGTAAGAGTTATGGTGGTCAGGCCAGGGTTGAGGGAAGGACAGGTTGGCATGTAGTGGAGCATTATAAGGTTCCATCCTTCAGCTCCAGTTGTGGTGAGCACAAGGATTTCAGTGGTGCATCCTGTGTGTGGTTTGGGGCTCAGGGGTGTGCCGGGGCATGGTGGCTGAGAGCATTGTGTCAGAACCATCGGGTAGGTGGCAGGACTGTCCTTTGGAGTGGCCTGCCAGGCAGGTCTAGGAAGTCAGGGCCTCCAACCTCACCCCCTGCACCAGGAAGTTCCCCTTTTAGCCTTACCAAATGTCTCCAGGAGGCTTTGTAGAGATGGAGAGTTGGAAGACCATAGACAAGCTTGTCTCCAGGTGGCAGGGAGAGTGATTTTCTTCTAGGCTCCATCATGGAAGATGTCAGCAGTTTGGAGGAGGACCTCTGGAGACTTTCCCTGCTCATTGAAGGAAGACTTCCTGTTGGGAGTGCAAAGCGTTTCCCAACTGAACATGGCCTAGCTAACCTGGATACCAGGGATGGGAATGTACATAGGAGCGATCGATAGAGAAAGACAGAGATGTAGGCGGAGGTAGAGGAGGATAGATAAATGAGCAAGAGACAGACAGACAGACAGAGAGACAGAGACACACACACACAGAGAGAGAGAGAGAGAGAGAGAGAGAGAGAGAGAGAGAGAGAGAGAGAGAGAAATGGGAGGGGGAAGGAGGAGAGAGAGAAAGTGAGGCCAGAGCAAATGAGAATCTACCTGTGGGGTGTTGGGTGTTCTATAATTTGTGGGTGGTTTTCATACAGGCTGGTGGGCAGACCCACTCTGTCTATGGACACTTTTTTCTGTTCCATGGATCTGTGCCCCTGGAGGGAATTTTGTGTAGGACACCTGGAATGTTGTGGGACATCCATATGGACAGACAGGGTGGGTGGGTGCTGCAGGCATCCTGGAGTTAAGAGTGAGAATTGCTTCTTGTCCCTCAGCTTTAATGTTACCTGTCCTCGGTCCACTTGAATCTGTTGAGAGAGCTGAGTCCTGTGTGTGCCTAGGCCCTGCCACAGGTAGGTGGGTGTCCATAGAGGATACAGAGAGTTCCATGCCTGACAGGGTCTTGGGGAAGTTAGAGAACGGAAAGAGAAGTTTCCTGAGTGGTGCCTGGTAGTTGGTGTAGGGTAGGGTCAGAGGTGGGAGGTTAGGGGTGGGAGGTGGAGGACTGTGCAGGGGAGAGGGATTGTGACAGAGCTTGAAGTAGGTCAGAATGGTTGCCTGGTGCTGCCTAGGAGACGGTTAAGGTGGGGGCCTGAGCCCAGGGTTTGGTAGGCAAGAGGGCAGGTGGGTGCAATATTTCTTCTTTTGATGTGTCCTTGTCTCCACCTCAGGGCCCTGGCTGGCCTGCCTGTTGAGGCGAGGTTGTGGAAGTCCTGGGCCCCCAGTGGTCCCTGCTTCTGGTGATATGGGGCAGCATCCACCTGAATTCACTTCACCATGGAAGCCAAGGTTTTGGAAGGAAGCCCTTCTCTTCTCGTATCTCAATATCAGACCATCGGAGCATGGGACACGGGACTCAGGCCCCCGACCCTAGAGTCTTGACCAGTGCACACAGCTGCCTGCCCTTTTGCCTTGTGTCCATCCGGGAGCGGCCTTCTGCCAGGTGGGACTTCCGTGCTGGACCTAGCGTCTCATGGAGTTGGCTGGTCGTCTCCCTTGGTGTGACACCTTCTCCTGTGCTCTGGGTTCTGGGACATCACCACCCCACTGCCCCCAGAAGGAACAGGGTCAGCCTGGGAGGCCCCTCTTGGCTGGAGCCTTGACCTGGAAGCTTGGGTCAGCAGACCCAAGGCCATCCTGGCAGCTGTACTGGTCACCCTGGTGGGTGGAATCATGTAGACAGCGGCTGGATCTCTGAAAGCTACTCTGTGTGTTTGTGTGTGTGTGTGTGTGTGTGTGTGTGTGTGTGTGTGTGTGTGTCTGTGTGTGTGTCTGTGTGTGTGTGTGTGTGTGTGTGTGTGTGTGTGTGTTTGGGGTTCTAGCTGGGCAAGGGCAGGGATGCAGCTGTGAGAAGACCCTGGTTTGGCAGCTAGGGGGCGACGCTCAGCCCTTGGTCCACAAATCCATGAGTATGTTTCTGAGGCTCCTCCCCTATAGTCCAGATTGGCATGTGGTTTGTGGAGGATTCCCTTAGGGTCTGGTGCGGGCTCTCAAGAGCTTCTATGCCCACATCCACACACTCCCCACTTGGCTCCCTCCATCACACCCTCCACCACCTGGCCCCGCTCCAGGTACCACATGATACTCTCAGGCGGGGCCTTCTGGGCTGGTAAGCGCCCAAAGCCGAGTGTCTCAGGGCAGTGCAGGGCATGGAGGAACCTGTTGAGGTTTGTAATCGCAGTCTGCCCCACGCACCCCCACTTGCTGATCAACCTGGGGTCCCGAGCAGCAGCACTAGAGCCTCATGTCTGTCCAGTCCCGGCCTACATGGTTGGCCTCCATCTTGGAGCTTGGAAGGAGATCTCTGGCTTTTTTTAATTTTTAATTTTTTTTTTTTTTTTTTTTTTTTTTGCTTAGCGAAGGGCAGAGGGAGAACACCTGTCGTCCTTGACCCTTGGCATTCTTGGTGCACTGCTGCCATCACGCGGATTCCACCACCAAGTCCCTGTGCTTCCCTGGAAATGGAGGCGGGCTGGCTAGGGAAGGGCTCCCGCCTGGGTCTCCCAGCACCAAAGAGGTTCTCCTGCCCGCTCCTTGACCCAGGAGAGCTGGAGGAGGAAGCAGGGTCCAGGTGACCAGCTCCGGGCGGGGGCCACGAGACTTGGCTTGCCGGTGGCAAGAGCACAGCCTCCCAGGTCCTGGGGCCGCCATGTCTAGCAGCAGCAGAGGACCTCTCCACAGGCGATTGTGCAGCCTGGGCTGCATCATGGTCGTTTTGGGGAAAGATCCTGTGTGCTGGCCTGCCTGCCCTTACCGTGGTGCACCAGGCCACGCAGGACCGCCCATGTTTTGTCTGAGCCTCCCTAGCAGTATCCACAGCTCACTTTGAGAAACCACACAAACTCTGCCCAGCATCTCTGGGAGGTGCTCAGGGTCTCAGGTCTGGTGCTAGCCACTGTGGCCAAATGTCTGTCATCCATTTAACTTCTCCTGAAAGCCCCTCTCCTTTCTGGCTGCCAGGCCTTCTCTCTGGATTGCCTTTTGTTCCTTTGACAGGGTTTGCCCTTGAGCTGTGCTACAGGTGGAATTCAGGGACTGCAACCTGTCAGAAAAGGTTCCTGCTCCAAAGCAAAACCCCAGAATCCTACAAGTGGTCTGCGAGATCCCTCCCCCGCCCAACATCATCATCCTATGCAAGCTGGTTGTGTGTACCCAGTGATCCAGGAGCTCAAGGCAGTGTGGTGGCTCAAGGGGAATCCCAGTAGAAGCATCCAGACCAGGGTTTGGACTCAGGGCTGCTCACAAAGAGGTCAGGCAGAACTTAGGTACCATGGTGGCCAGGTTTCATGGTCCCTGCCTCCCCTGACAAGCCTCCTCTGTGTCATGAAGGATACATGCAGGCCGCATACTCCTTCTTGTGTTCTCCTGCCTAGCTCCCTTTGCCTTAAATCCAGGGAGAACTCCCAGGGTCAAGTTCAAAAAGCCCGTTGTCCTGCACTGCCCTGTCCAGACATCATTTCAGCAGGAGGAACACTTAAAGAAGGCTCTGATATTAACACAGGACACTATCTGTAGACCTAGAACTGCTCTGTGTGTGTGTGTGTGTGTGTGTGTGTGTGTGTGTGTGTGTATTGGGTGTTTGTGTGTTCCTGGTTTTGTTGTGGCCTAATCCTGTGCGTGTCCATAAGCAGTGCCTGAGAGGCACAGTATGTAAGAGTTATGGTGGTCAGGCCAGGGTTGAGGGAAGGACAGGTTGGCATGTAGTGGAGCATTATAAGGTTCCATCCTTCAGCTCCAGTTGTGGTGAGCACAAGGATTTCAGTGGTGCATCCTGTGTGTGGTTTGGGGCTCAGGGGTGTGCCGGGGCATGGTGGCTGAGAGCATTGTGTCAGAACCATCGGGTAGGTGGCAGGACTGTCCTTTGGAGTGGCCTGCCAGGCAGGTCTAGGAAGTCAGGGCCTCCAACCTCACCCCCTGCACCAGGAAGCTCCCCTTTTAGCCTCACCAAATGTCTCCAGGAGGCTTTGTAGAGATGGAGAGTTGGAAGACCATAGACAAGCTTGTCTCCAGGTGGCAGGGAGAGTGATTTTCTTCTAGGCTCCATCATGGAAGATGTCAGCAGTGTGGAGGAGGACCTCTGGAGACTTTCCCTGCTCATTGAAGGAAGACTTCCTGTTGGGAGTGCAAAGCATTTCCCAACTGAACATGGCCAAGCTAACCTGGATACCAGGGATGGGAATGTACATAGGAGCGATCGATAGAGAAAGACAGAGATGGAGGTGGAGGTAGAGGAGGATAGATAAATGAGCAAGAGACAGACAGACAGACAGAAAGACAGAGAGAGAGAGAGAAAGAGAGAGAGAGAGAGAGAGAGAGAGAGAGAGAGAGAGAGAGAGAGAGAGAGAGAGAAATGGGAGGGGGAAGGAGGAGAGAGAGAAAGTGAGGCCAGAGCAAATGAGAATCTACCTGTGGGATGTTGGGTGTTCTATAGTTTGTGGGTGGTTTTCATGCAGGCTGGTGGGCAGACCCACTCTGTCTATGGACACTTTTTTCTGTTCCATGGATCTGTGCCCCTGGAGGAAATTTTGTGTAGGACACCTGGAATGTTGTGGGACATCCATAAGGACAGGCAGGGTGGGTGGGTGCTGCAGGCATCCTGGAGTTAAGAGTGAGAATTGCTTCTTGTCCCTCAGCTTTGATGTTACCTGTCCTCGGTCCACTTGAATCTGTTGAGAGAGCTGAGTCCTGTGTGTGCCTAGGCGCTGCCACAGGTAGGTGGGTGTCCATAGAGGATACAGAGAGTTCCATGCCTGACAGGGTCTTGAGGAAGTTAGAGAACGGAAAGAGAATTTTCCTGAGTGGTGCCTGGTAGTTGGTGTAGGGTAGGGTCGGGAGGTGGGAGGTTAGGGGTGGGAGGTGGAGGACTGTGCAGGGGAGAGGGATTGTGACAGAGCTGGAAGTAGGTCAGAATGGTTGCCTGGTGCTGCCTAGGAGACGGTTAAGGTGGGGGCCTGAGCCCAGGGTTTGGTAGGCAAGAGGGCAGGTGGGTGCAATATTTCTTCTTTTGATGTGTCCTTGTCTCCACCTCAGGGCCCTGGCTGGCCTGCCTGTTGAGGCGAGGTTGTGGAAGTCCTGGGCCCCCAGTGGTCCCTGCTTCTGGTGATATGGGGCAGCATCCACCTGAATTCACTTCACCATGGAAGCCAAGGTTTTGGAAGGAAGCCCTTCTCTTCTCGTATCTCAATATCAGACCATCGGAGCATGGGACACGGGACTCAGGCCCCCGACCCTGGAGTCTTGACCAGTGCACACAGCTGCCTGCCCTTTTGCCTTGTGTCCATCCGGGAGCGGCCTTCTGCCAGGTGGGACTTCCGTGCTGGACCTAGCGTCTCATGGAGTTGGCTGGTCGTCTCCCTTGGTGTGACACCTTCTCCTGTGCTCTGGGTTCTGGGACATCACCACCCCACTGCCCCCAGAAGGAACAGGGTCAGCCTGGGAGGCCCCTCTTGGCTGGAGCCTTGACCTGGAAGCTTGGGTCAGCAGACCCAAGGCCATCCTGGCAGCTGTACTGGTCACCCTGGTGGGTGGAATCATGTAGACAGCGACTGGATCTCTGAAAGCTACTCTGTGTGTTTGTGTGTGTGTGTGTGTGTGTGTGTGTGTGTGTGTGTGTGTTTGGGGTTCTAGCTGGGCAAGGGCAGGGATGCAGCTGTGAGAAGACCCTGGTTTGGCAGCTAGGGGGCGACGCTCAGCCCTTGGTCCACAAATCCATGAGTATGTTTCTGAGGCTCCTCCCCTATAGTCCAGATTGGCATGTGGTTTGTGGAGGATTCCCTTAGGGTCTGGTGCGGGCTCTCAAGAGCTTCTATGCCCACATCCACACACTCCCCACTTGGCTCCCTCCATCACACCCTCCACCACCTGGCCCCGCTCCAGGTACCACATGATACTCTCAGGCGGGGCCTTCTGGGCTGGTAAGCGCCCAAAGCCGAGTGTCTCAGGGCAGTGCAGGGCATGGAGGAACCTGTTGAGGTTTGTAATCGCAGTCTGCCCCACGCACCCCCACTTGCTGATCAACCTGGGGTCCCGAGCAGCAGCACTAGAGCCTCATGTCTGTCCGGTCCCGGCCTACATGGTTGGCCTCCATCTTGGAGCTTGGAAGGAGATCTCTGGCTTTTTTTAACTTTTAATTTTTTTTTTTTAATTTTTTTTTTTTTTTTTTTGCTTAGCGAAGGGCAGAGGGAGAACACCTGTGGTCCTTGACCCTTGGCATTCTTGGTGCACTGCTGCCATCACGCGGATTCAGTTTGCCGATTCCGCCACCAAGTCCCTGTGCTTCCCTGGAAATGGAGGCGGGCTGGCTAGGGAAGGGCTCCCGCCTGGGTCTCCCAGCACCAAAGAGGTTGTCTTGCCCGCTCCTTGACCCAGGAGAGCTGGAGGAGGAAGCAGGGTCCAGATGACCAGCTCCAGGCAGGGGCCACGAGACTTGGCTTGCTGGTGGCAAGTGCACAGCCTCCCCGGTCCTGGGGCCGCCATGTCTGACAGCAGCAGAGGACCTCTCTGCAGGGGATTGTGCAGCCTGGGCTTCATGGGGGTCGTTTTGGGGAAACATCCTGTGTGCCGGCCCGCCTGCCCTTACCGTGGTGCACCAGGCCACGCAGGACTGCCCATCTTTTGTCTGAGCCTCCGTAGCAGTATCCACACCTCACTTTGAGAAACCACACAAACTCTGCCCAGCATCTCTGGGAGGTGCTCAGTGTCTCAGGTCTGTTGGTAGCCACTGTGGCCAAATGTCTGTCATCCATTTAACTTCTCCTGAAAGCCCCTCTCCTTTCTGGCTGCCAGGCCTTCTCTCTGGATTGCCTTTTGTTCCTTTGACAGGGTTTGCCCTTGAGCTGTGCTACAGGTGGAATTCAGGGACTGCAACCTGTCAGAAAAGGTTCCTGCTCCAAAGCAAAACCCCAGAATCCTACAAGTGGTCTGCGAGGTCCCTCCCCTGCCCCCCATCATCATCCTATGCAAGCTGGTTGTGTGTACCCAGTGATCCAGGAGCTCAAGGCAGTGTGGTGGCTCAAGGGGAATCCCAGTAGAAGCATCCAGACCAGGGTTTGGACTCAGGGCTGCTCAAAAAGAGGCCAGGCAGAACTTAGGTACCATGGTGGCCAGGTTTCATGGTCCCTGCCTCCCCTGACAAGCCTCCTCTGTGTCATGCAGGATACATGCAGGCCGCATACTCCTTCTTGTGTTCTCCTGCCTAGCTCCCTTTGCCTTAAACCCAGGGAGAACTCCCAGGGTCAAGTTCAAAAAGCCCGTTGTCCTGCACTGCCCTGTCCAGACATCATTTCAGCAGGAGGAACACTTAAAGAAGGCTCTGATATTAACACAGGACACTATCTGTAGACCTAGAACTGCTCTGTGCGTGTGTGTGTGTGTGTGTGTGTGTGTGTGTGTGTGTGTGTGTATTGGGTGTTTGTGTGTTCCTGGTTTTGTTGTGGCCTAATCCTGTGCGTGTCCATAAGCAGTGCCTGAGAGGCACAGTATGTAAGAGTTATGGTGGTCAGGCCAGGGTTGAGGGAAGGACAGGTTGGCATGTAGTGGAGCATTATAAGGTTCCATCCTTCAGCTCCAGTTGTGGTGAGCACAAGGATTTCAGTGGTGCATCCTGTGTGTGGTTTGGGGCTCAGGGGTGTGCCGGGGCATGGTGGCTGAGAGCATTGTGTCAGAACCATCGGGTAGGTGGCAGGACTGTCCTTTGGAGTGGCCTGCCAGGCAGGTCTAGGAAGTCAGGGCCTCCAACCTCACCCCCTGCACCAGGAAGTTCCCCTTTTAGCCTTACCAAATGTCTCCAGGAGGCTTTGTAGAGATGGAGAGTTGGAAGACCATAGACAAGCTTGTCTCCAGGTGGCAGGGAGAGTGATTTTCTTCTAGGCTCCATCATGGAAGATGTCAGCAGTTTGGAGGAGGACCTCTGGAGACTTTCCCTGCTCATTGAAGGAAGACTTCCTGTTGGGAGTGCAAAGCGTTTCCCAACTGAACATGGCCTAGCTAACCTGGATACCAGGGATGGGAATGTACATAGGAGCGATCGATAGAGAAAGACAGAGATGTAGGCGGAGGTAGAGGAGGATAGATAAATGAGCAAGAGACAGACAGACAGACAGAGAGACAGAGACACACACACAGAGAGAGAGAGAGAGAGAGAGAGAGAGAGAGAGAGAGAGAGAGAGAGAGAAATGGGAGGGGGAAGGAGGAGAGAGAGAAAGTGAGGCCAGAGCAAATGAGAATCTACCTGTGGGGTGTTGGGTGTTCTATAATTTGTGGGTGGTTTTCATACAGGCTGGTGGGCAGACCCACTCTGTCTATGGACACTTTTTTCTGTTCCATGGATCTGTGCCCCTGGAGGGAATTTTGTGTAGGACACCTGGAATGTTGTGGGACATCCATATGGACAGACAGGGTGGGTGGGTGCTGCAGGCATCCTGGAGTTAAGAGTGAGAATTGCTTCTTGTCCCTCAGCTTTAATGTTACCTGTCCTCGGTCCACTTGAATCTGTTGAGAGAGCTGAGTCCTGTGTGTGCCTAGGCCCTGCCACAGGTAGGTGGGTGTCCATAGAGGATACAGAGAGTTCCATGCCTGACAGGGTCTTGGGGAAGTTAGAGAACGGAAAGAGAAGTTTCCTGAGTGGTGCCTGGTAGTTGGTGTAGGGTAGGGTCGGGAGGTGGGAGGTTAGGGGTGGGAGGTGGAGGACTGTGCAGGGGAGAGGGATTGTGACAGAGCTGGAAGTAGGTCAGAATGGTTGCCTGGTGCTGCCTAGGAGACGGTTAAGGTGGGGGCCTGAGCCCAGGGTTTGGTAGGCAAGAGGGCAGGTGAGTGCAATATTTCTTCTTTTGATGTGTCCTTGTCTCCACCTCAGGGCCCTGGCTGGCCTGCCTGTTGAGGCGAGGTTGTGGAAGTCCTGGGCCCCCAGTGGTCCCTGCTTCTGGTGATATGGGGCAGCATCCACCTGAATTCACTTCACCATGGAGGCCAAGGTTTTGGAAGGAAGCCCTTCTCTTCTCGTATCTCAATATCAGACCATCGGAGCATGGGACACGGGACTCAGGCCCCCGACCCTGGAGTCTTGACCAGTGCACACAGCTGCCTGCCCTTTTGCCTTGTGTCCATCAGGGATCGACCTTCTGCCAGGTGGGACTTCCGTGCTGGACCTAGCTTCTCATGGAGCTGGGTGGTCGTCTCACTTGGTTTGAAATCTTCCCGTGTGCTCAGGGTTCTGGGTCACCACCAAGGCACTGCCCTAGCAGGACCAGAGTCAGCCTGGGAGGCCCCTTTTTGGGTGGCCGGCTTGACCTGGAAGGGTGGTCCAGAAGACCCAAGGCCATCCTGGCAGCTGTACTGGTCACCCTGGTGGGTGGATTCATGTAGAAAACTGCTGGAACTCTGAAAGCTGCCTTGTGTGTGTGTGTGTGTGTGTGTGTGTGTGTGTGTGTGTGTGTGTGTGTGTGTGTGTGTCTGTGTCTTTGTGTGTGTGTGTGTGTGTGTGTGTGTGTGTGTGTATATCTGGATTATTGTGGCCTTGTGTCACGGACTGGCCCATCGGGGGTATCACGACCGTATGGGAACCAGGGTTAGAGGTTGAAGGACAACTTTCAAGAGTCAGTTCTGTCCTTCCATCCTGGGACTTGGTGCTTACACTGTGGTTTTTGGGCTAGCACAGCAAACTCCTTTACTTGCTAAGCTTTTTGTTGCCTTGTGTTTCTTCATTTTTGTCAGTGTTATGGTTTGTGGGGGTCAGGGGTTTTCAAGAGGGGACATACAGGTCAGGGATCATTTCTGAATTTAGTAATATTTTAAAAGTCCATCCCAAAGGTAAATAACTTAGCATCCTTGGTGTAGTAGACGAATGGAATTAAAGACTCCAATTTTCAGTCAAGGATCAAGTCTCCTTTAGATTAATTTTTATGCAGTGTTATTCTAAGTAAAGTTTCCCCTGGGAACAAGTTAGAATTCTCTACTGCAGACCTACCCAGCAGTTTACATTTGAAAATCATTCTTCAGGGATTCATGTACATACTCAGTATTAAAGTACTGATATCTAATTGTTATAGAATGATAGTTACTGAGGTCACTTAATGGAGAAAAGGGGTACCATAATTGTGACTTTCATTGTGGCTGATCATCTTTTAAAGGATAAAAACTGCTAAACCTGACTTGTAAACCCAAATACCATTGTTTAGAATAATTGTTACCAATGATAGAAGGCACCATAAGTTGGTATAAATTCTTTTCGTTTTTGTTTATACAGAAAATATTTATACAAAGATCAAGATCGTTAACCATAAAAAGTTCACATTTTAAGTGTAAGTTGATCATTAGATCGTTTCCTAGGATCCATGTAAGGGTGATGGGAAGTTTGGGGAAGAGTTTCTTTGTAAAAACCACAAGGCGGTGCTTAGGGCTGGTGGTGGGACTTGAGGGCCTATGAGATTAGGGGGCTCTGAGAACTGCAGAGAGCAGGAAGAGAATGAGTGTGAGGTCCAAGGGAGCTGATGGTTGGAATGCTTGGCCCATTGCAACTGGGCAACTTTCTCCATAAACTGGCCAAGAACGATGGTCCTCTTAAACCTTACCTAAGCTGGTTTATAAGAAAAAGACTTCATACTGAGAGGTAAAGAGGAGCCAGGGAGTCTAGGGATGACTTTGTCCTGACACTAAAAGGTACAGGTGGGAGAATAATAGACTTCTGCCTCCATCCACAGAGCAGTAATAAACAATGCCTGCCAATGCTGGGAGTTAGGCTGTTAGAACAGAGAGCTCTATAATGCTTCCTAAGGGGACTAACTATTCTGAAGCAAGAATGAGAAGACTCAAACACAAGGATCTATTAAAATGTAGATCTTGCTGGCAAGCAATCAAGAGAAGATTAGTCACAATAGTGCTGGTAGAAAGTGAAAACAATGGATAGTTCCTCTTTACAAACAAGAGCATCAAGCAGCTGAGAAAACCCCTCTTGATGTTAGGAGAAAACCTCAAAGACCATCCCTGCCTTAGAAAGCATCTGATTGAATTTCACTCTGGGGCTCCTGGTTTCAGAGTCAGCACTCAGACCATGACAGAAAAGACTAGATAGAACGGTATGGTGGGAGAAGATGTGACAGACGTGTTCCGGGCTTAACATATCAGAAAGCAGAAAGGGGACCAGAATCTGGGTAGGCTCTATTCTTCAAAACCCACCTCTAGTGATCTATATCCACCAGCTAGGAGACCCTATCTTCCAAATATTCCACAGCCTCCCAAACAGCAGTACTATATGGGAAACAAGTTCTTAAACATATGAACTTGTCGGAAGCAACTTACATCCAAGTCGCAGCATTCACATTTATTTATATCAGTGTGGATGCATACATATTTATTCTATACTTTGTGTTATCATTCAATATGTCTATATTCATTTTATTGTGTATATTGCTGCAATTTCATAGAGACTTTTTTTCTTCCTTTGGCATACCTCCATCCTTGTAGGTGTGTGTGTTGGGGGGTCAATATTTTGGAGAATAGTATGTCAATGTTTGGCATGGTAAGGTGTTGTCACACCATTTCTAAAGTGGCATTCTTATTTTGCATTTCTATTAGAAATGGTTGTGTGTCCCTGTTGCTATGTGTCTTAACAAGCAACTGATACAATTTTTTAAAAAAGATGACCATTTCTTTTCATTTTTGTGTCCTAGTACTGGAATTCAAGACCAGACGCTTGTATATGCCAGATATACTGTCTGATTTTTGGTTTTGTTTGTCAAGTTGGGAAGAAGGAACATTTGTTTAAGAACTGCCTTTATTAGCTAGCCTTTGGGCATGTGTGTGGGACATCTTCTTGACTGCTGATTGATAGAGGAAAGGTCTAGCCCACTGTGAGTGGTCCCTTGCTTAGGGAGGTGGACATAGGCTATATAAGAAAGGTAGCATAGTAAGGCAGAGCAGAAGCCAGCAAGCAACATTCATTCATATTCTCTGCTTCAGATTCGGCCTCCAGATTTCTGTCCTCAAATTCCTGCCTTGACTTCCTTCCACAGTGGACTGTCACCTGTAAGCCAAATAAACCCTTTCCCAGAATTGTTTTGGTCTGTGCTTTGTCACAGCAGTAGAGAAACAAGCTACCACACCAGGGAACCATTTTGCCACTGTTCTCCAGGCTCTGCATTGACATTTCGTTTTCTTGTTATACATTTTATTCTTTAAATCAATATTTAAATTTATACTTTGATCATGATTTTCCCATCCCACAACTCCTTCCAAATCCTCTACCCTTCCCTACCCATCCAACTTTAAGTTCTTTCTCAAAACAAACAAACAAATAAATAAACAAAAACCAATTCTTAGAAAGTATGTAGTTATACTTGGTTTCAATTTTATGGCTTTATTTTGAGAAGATACTAATTTTAGATTGCCACTTTTTCTAACATACTGTATTTTATCATCATTATTTCCACAAGTATCTTATTTTTAAACTTTTGTTTCAGTAGAGCTAAAGCTTATCAGAAATTTGCTCTTATTTATAAATCCCTTTAATTTGTTAAATGAGTCCTCTTTACGTACTTTAAGAAGGAATTGCGTTTTAATGAGAGACAGAAAGTGAGTGGATTAGGATGGGATGGAGGTTGGGAGAAAAATGGGAGAAGAAGAGGGTGGGGAAATCTTAATCAGGATATATTATATGAAAAAATGGTTTCAATAAAATAAAGGATGAAAAAAGGAAAAAAAAAAGACAACACACACAGATGGGCTGAAACACTGAAGAGTTGATGTTCCTAAAATGAATCCTAATCACTTTATCGTCTGTCTCCAGTACTGTATGGATTCTTAAAAATGGATTGTAGTTGTAAGTTGGCCTTTCCCAGTGGATCCTTCAACATTTAACTACTTCAGAGAAGAAAACAGAGGTACTTGTCTGAAACTGAAGGTCCCTTAGGAAGCCTGAGTTCAAAGTGATTGCTACTGTGATGGCGCTGACATGTGGAACTGCAGATAGGGAAACTTCCCTCGCTCCTCCCTTCCTGCTCTTGCCCCCTCACCTGGCCTTTCTGTCCTCATGATGTATCCCAGAATGTTACAGAGCAGCAAGGCAGCCCTACAGCAGCACCGGATTGGGAGGTCAAGTCTCCTATCCTCCAAGTCTATGTGTCAAATAATCTTCTGCTCAAGTAGGTTTCTGTGTCTGTTTGTTCTTTTGGGGATGCTTTCCCCTTTGTTTGTTGGTCCTATTCTGATGTGTTAGTTGTTTTATTTTAGTTTTTTATATTTCATTTTATTATTATCCCCTAGATGTCTGTTTTCTAATGAGAGACAAAAAGTGGGTGGATTGAATGAGAAAGAGGTGGGAAGAAACTGGGAGGATTATGTAGACGAATTTCTAAAGGGTCTTATTAAAAAAAGAACAGGGAGCCAAATATAGGGGTGAAAGCCTCAGAGATCAGAGAAATAGTGAGAGCCACCAACCACCTTACCTCACCAGCTCTGTAGCTTCCAAAATGCCATGACTTCCTGTCTACCCAGGCTTTTATTGCCCTGCTCTTCTGACCTCTCATTGACTCTTAGCCCAGCTAGCTCACTTGCTTGTTACTACCTACGTGTACAGACCTCCAGGGTCTCTATGGTTGGTACTGGAATTAAAGATGTGAGCCACCACGCTTGTATCTGTTCCCTAGCGTGACCTTGAACACACAGAGACCCTGCCTGCCAAGTGAACGGATTAAGGGCGTGTGCTACCACTGCCTGACTTTTGTGTTTACTTAAAATGGCTTGCTGTTTCCTGTGATCTCCAGGCAAACTTTATTAACATGCAAATAAAATATCACCACATTTCAGCACAAATAAAATATCATGACAGGATTAGAGGGAGGAGAAACATTAATCAGGATATATTATGTGAGAAAAAGATCCAATTTCAATAAATGGGAAATATATACATATATTTATGGGGAAAAAGAAGGATATTCTTTGGATTCATGTATATCTAAAAATATGTGGCTTTCTATTTAAGCAACACTTGCAACATATTGTGTTTTAAAGATTGCCTTGTTCATTCATGATTAGTGCTTCTAGATGAAGATTTGAGGTTAATATGATCTCCTTCTACATGTATGATTTTGGTCGGTTTCAATATATATCTTTTTGTGCCTTGTAAATCCATAAATTTATTGTTCAATATCATTTTTCATAGCATGCCATGTGTTTTTTGATCAAGTGTTTTAAAACATCAAATAAATCATATATCCTTTGATCCAATTTGATATTCGGTTCAAATAATCAAACATGTTGAAACTAAGGAAACTGTCTAACACAGATTTGAGTAATTTTTGTTCCATTTTGCCCTGTCCCTTTTTCTGGAAAATCAATATGTATTGGATCTCCTATTTCTATCTTACAACATTAAGTTCCTATGTCTTTTATATTTTTCTTTCATTTTTATATTGCTTTTCTCCAACCAATCTCCCCTTTCTCCTTCTCTCTTTCTATAATCCAATCTACCTCTCATGATCTTAGTTATGTCTTTTCTCCTTTATGCTATCTTCGTTAATATCTGTTTCTGTTTGTCTGTCTCCTTTTCATTTTTTCCTGAGCTCTCTGATATCATTTCAAAATTTTCTATTGTTTTAACATTTCTTGAGCAATTTAATTTTGTTCTGAGTGTGTGTGTGTGTGTGTGTGTGTATGTGTGTGTGTGCAATTTATGTCAATGCATTTTCCCCATGAACTTTTAAAAATTATTAGCAATGTGTTTGGTCATTATTTGACTTTATTGCAGTGCAATTTGTTTCTTTGAGTAGGTCCTATCCATCATGCTATTTATTTCCCCCTTTCTTGCCTTTGCTTCCACTTGTAGCATATGTGCATATGCATTGGTTCCGTTTAAATTCTTTAGAGTAGCTCGTCCTAGACCAGTTATCTGTGTGAATACACAGGGTACAGAGGCCAGGATAGAGCTCTAAGCCAGCAGAATTCTCTGGACTCAGAGTGAAGACCTATAGAGTATGGTGATATTTTATTTGTATTAAAATGTTATTTGTATGTTAATAAATAAAGTTGCCCGGGGGTCAGAGCTATTAGCAAGCCATAGGAAAGCAGGGCAGTGGTGGTGTATACTTGTAATCCCAGCACTTGGTATGCAGAGCTGGGTAAGTCTCTGTGTGTTCAGGGACACAGCCATTATTGGACACACATGCCTTTAATCTCAATACCAAGCAAGGAAAACCTGGAGGCCTATACAG
The DNA here is from genome assembly GCF_949786415.1 of Peromyscus eremicus. NCBI lineage: Eukaryota > Metazoa > Chordata > Mammalia > Rodentia > Cricetidae > Peromyscus > Peromyscus eremicus. The sequence continues at coordinate 95,152,334 of NC_081439.1, read as the reverse complement.
ACAGGCCATGACGAGGCGGTCATGTGGTTGGGTTTACAACCAATGAGAAGGCAGAACAGGAACACTATATAAAGACATTAACACAGGGGTAGTGAGTTCGGAGAGGTAGGACCACTGCAGGAGGAAGGGTAAGGTTTTAGCTCTTAGCTCTGACCTCTTGGCTTTCTTCTTTGCATTGGTTCTGTGTTTCTTATTTAATAAGAAGGTTGGTTGCATCTACATTTGGCGCCCAACGTGACAAGAATCCATTAAAAACCGCTTGGCTTGGCTTGGCGGCAGGTCCGGTTTCCGGCCTGGGCGGCCTGGCTGCCTAGCTCGGGCCCAGGCCTGACTGACCCGCAGCTGGAGCTACTTGCAACTGCTACAAACAACTCAGGCCTGCCCTGCCGAATAGGGCCCATACCCGTAAAGCCAAGGCTTGACTCGGCTCAAGCGGCTACTCTTTCTTTCTCTCTCTCTCTCTCTTTCTCTCTCTCTCTGGATTCACACCTCGAACACCAGGAAGCTGTTTTGAAATTCCCTGGGATTCTACTGTTCTACCCAGACTTGGTAAGTCAATTAACATATCTATTTAAAAGAGAATTTTTTCTCTACATTAAAAAAAATGGGCTTTATGTGTGCACTGGAAGAAAATTGGACTTTGTTCGAAATTTTAGGCACTCTGACAATGGAACAACTATATGAAAAGGTTAATATTGATCGAATTATTCAGTTTATTACTTTTCTTATCCTCATTTTACTATTTAAAAAGATAGTCAATTTAACTGCCAGGATAACAGTCTTAGAAAAACCTATTAAACTGGTAAAAATGAATTATAGAGAAATTCAAACTCAGACAGAAGAAATAAACAGTGAAGTTGTTTCAAAATTGGATCATAAGGTTACAGAAAGAAAGCCAGTTTTCACATAATCACCCTTAATTTATCCGGTAGCGGTACAGCAGCTACCTGATGAAGAGAATGAACAAAATACTTGGGCTCCAATTAAAATGTTAGACTTATGAAGATTTAAGGAGGCAATAGCATCTTATGGCATGCACTCCCCATATGTAAAGCAAATGTTAAACAACTGGTCAACTAGTAATAGGATTATACCAAAGGACTGGCGGGAATTGGCACAGGCTGTTCTTGAACCTGGACAACATCTCCAGTGGAAAATGTGGTTCAATAATGAGGCTAAAAATATAGAAAAACAATGGAGGGATAGCGGAATACAAGTCTGTCAGGATCAGCTTATTGGAGAAGGCCAATATGCTTCAGTAGAAACACAAAGTTTATATGATGTCCATAGAACACCCTAGTTCTATGTTGAACGGCAGCTTTGAATGCATGGGACAGAGTTGAAGAACCAGGAAAAAAAACTGAGTCCTTTACAAAGGTTATACAGGGCCCAAAAGAATCTTTCACAGATTTCTTACAAAGATTGACTTCAGCAGTACAGAAAATGGTCCCGAATTCAGAGGCTAGTCAGATAATAATTGAATCTTTGGCCTTTGAGAATGCAAATGCAGCATGCAAAGGATAATCAGGCCGTTAAAGGCAAGATCTGCACCTTTGGAAGATTGGATTAGAGATACAGTTAATGTTGAGGCTTATGACCATGATGATATGTGGGTAGGAAAAGCAATTTCAAAAGGTTTGAGCAATGTTAGATGTTTTGGATGTGGAAAGCAAGGACATTTGAAAAGGGACTGTAAACAGGTCATTCCTAGAAATAATGTTTCCTCAAGGAACACTGGCAACATAATGCCCCTTCCTTCTGGAGTATGCAGAAGGTGTGGTAAGGGAAAACACTGGACCAACAAATGTAGATCAACAAGGGACAGACAGGGTAATCCTCTGCCTCGAGCTTCGGGAAACTCCCAGAGGGGCCTCAGGCAGGCCCCCACAGTAAATCCAGTTCAAACCTTTCTTGCAGTTGTAGAGGAAACCCCTACTCAAAGCAACTAAATAACCAAATGTCTATAGGAATAAATCATGTTAGTCGAGATGATGAAACAGAGAAAATAGGGAATTCAGGAAAAAACATAAAGAAAATTTTTTGGCAAACTTCTATTAATGAACAAAGACCAAAACTAACAATAAAAATAAATGGTGTTTTGTTGTCTGGTCTGGTAGACACAGGTGCTGACATTACCATAATTGCACCAGAATTTTGGCATCCAACTTGGCCTCTTCAGGAGGTAAACGTTCAACTGTTAGGAATTGGGACATTATCTCGAGTGAGACAAAGTGCAAGATGGCTTGAATGTATAGGTCCAGAAGGACAGAAAGGAAAATTAAAACCATATATGGCTAACATAGCTATGAACCTGTGGGGTCGAGATTTGTTACAACAATGCAATACTCAGATTAATATCCCTCCAATCTCAGAAACAAATCATAAATTAGTACATGTTTCTGAGAGAAATATTAAAAGATATTATTCTAATGAGTGCTCACCAGCCATCCACGTCATACAAGAACAGGGCACAACTGATAATTTTCCAAAAACACCAACAGCTCTACTTTAAAATGGTCAACAGATAAGCCTGTATGGGTTCAGCAATGGCCCTTTAACAACAGAGAAACTCCAGGCTTTACAAGAGCTGGTGGAAGAACAGTTAAATGCTCATCATATTGAAGAATCAACCAGCCCTTGGAATTCTCCTGTATTTGTTGTTAAAAAGAAATCTGGTAAATGGAGAATGGTAACAGACCTTAGAGCAATTAACAAAGTAATTCAGCCAATGGGCTCTTTACAATCTGGAATTCCTTTGCCTACTCTGTTACCAAAAGGATGGCCTCTCATAGTTATTGATTTAAAAGACTTTCTTTTCAATACCGTTACAAGAAAAAGACAGAGAAAGATTTGCTTTCACAGTGCCTACTTATAATAATTCTCAACTGGTTTAAAAGATTTCAATGGAGGGTTCTCCCACAGGGAATGTTGAATAGCCCAACTTTGTGCCAATATTTGTAAAACAGCCATTAGAAGTGGTACGTAAAAAATTTCCTAAATCTATAATTTATCATTATATGGATGATTTTTATTAGCTGACTCAAATGCAGATACTTTAGAAAGAATGTTTGAAGAAGTAAAGAAAATTTTGCCTTGCTGGGGTTTACAAATTGCCCCTGAAAAGATACAAAGAGGAGATTCTATTAATTATTTAGGATATAAAATAGAACTTCAAAAAATTAGACCTCAAAAGGTGCAAATTAGGAGAGCTAGACTACAGACTCTTAATGACTTTCAAAGATTATTTGGAGACATTTCTCATCTAAGAACTATTGTTGGGGTAAAAAATGATGAACTGAATAATTTGTTTAAAACCTTAGAAGGTGATAAGGACTTGAACAGTCCAAGAGAATTATCACCTGAAGCTGAGAAAGAATTGGCCTTGGTAGAAAAGAAAGTACATGAAGGGCACGTAGATCGTATTGATCCAAAGCTGGATTGCATTTTGGTTATTTTACCTTCTAGGCATTCTCCAACAGGAATATTAATGCAAAGGGAAGATATTATATTAGAATGGATATTTTTACCAAATAAACCAAATAAAAAATTAAAAACTTATGTAGAAAAAATCTCTGACTCGATTTGGAAAGGAAAATTGAGACTTCGTCAGTTAGCAGGAATAGACCCAGCAGAAATTGTTGTACCTTTAACTAAGGAGGATATTGAAAAATTATGGATAGAAAATGAAGCTTGGCAAAAAGCTTGTAGTAATTTTTTGGGAGAAATTAACAGCAAATATCCCAAAAGCAATAGAATTGATCTTATAAAGAGAGCTGATTGGATCTTGCCTCAAATTGTGAGGAAAAAACCCATATCTGGAGTTCGTACATTTTATACAGATGCCAACAAACAAGGAAAGGCAGGTTACAAATCAGAACATTTAAGTAAAGTGGTTCAAAGTCCTTATAATTCAGTTCAAAAATCAGAATTGTATGCTATTCTGTTGGTATTAATGGATTTTTCAGAACCTCTCAATGTAGTAACTGACTCTCAGTATGCTGAAAGAGTAGTATTACATATTGAGACTGCAGAATTTATCCACGATACTTCAGAATTAACTTTATTATTTATTCAATTACAAGATACAATCAGAAAAAGGAGTCATCCTTTATATATAACTCACATCCGATCCCATACTGGTCTGCCAGGCCCTCTAGCACAAGGCAATCATGAGATTGATAAATTATTGATAGGAAATGTGCTGGAGGCCTCAGAATTTCATAAAAAACATCATGTCAATAGTAAAGGTTTAAAAAAGGATTTTTCCATAACCTGGCAACAAGCCAAAGAAATAGTAAAGAAATGTCCTACTTGTTCCTTCTACAATCAAACGCCATTACCAGCAGGATGTAACCCAAAGGGTACTCAGAGGAATGAAATCTGGCAGATGGACGTGTTTCACTTTGCAGAATTTGGAAAATTGAAATATGTACACCACAATATTGATACTTATTCAGGATTTCAATGGGCAACTGCTTTGAGTTCTGAAAAAGCTGATTCTGTAATCACTCATTTGCTAGAAGTTATGGCCATTATGGGTATACCTGCACAAATCAAAACTGATAATGCTCCATCATATGTCTCTGTTAAAATGAAACAGTTTTTTGCTTATTATAATATAAACCATATTACAGGTATACCACATAATCCTACAGGTCAAGCAGTTATAGAAAGATCAAACAGAACTCTAAAGGATATGCTAAATAAACAGAAAGGAGTAACAAAAACCCCCAGAAATAGACTACATAATGCTCTATTAACTTTGAATTTTCTCAATGCCAATGAGAAAGGAACAACAGCTGCAGAGAGACATTGGATAATAGAAAAAACTACAGAATTAAATCAACCTATATACTTTAAGGATGTGCTGACCTCAGAATGGAAACCAGGATATGTATTACATTGGGGACGAGGTTTTGCTTTTATTTCTACAGGAGAAGATAAGCTGTGGGTACCATCAAAATTGATAAAGGTTTGATTTGAACAAGAGAGACCTCTTAATTAGAGGAGGTGATAGTTCATCAACTATCATGAACATCCAATTTAAACTAACTTACACCAGTAACATATATCTTTTCATTTAATCAGATAGTAACATGCCAAAAAGGAACATCCCCAAAAAACCTTGGGGAAAGGTTTTTGTTTTTGTCTTTTAGGAGAATGAAGGTTAAGGAATTTGAAGAACACTGGACAAATGAGACAACTGAAGAAAAGGGACAAATCGTCTATTTTAAGAAACAGAGTGAAATGGCAATGGGTATGTTATCTAAAAAATTTTATGTCTTCCTAAATGTTTGTTTCTGCTTTTCTTTAAAGATTTAACACTATTTAACTTCTAATAGTCCCAGTTCAATTAAAATTTAAAGCTGACTTTGGAGTTGGAGAATGGCTCGCTCCTTCTTTAAACTCAAGCATGTTGTTAAAAGGAAAATGCAAACTCCCTGTATCATGCCAGAGGAAAAGAGCCATCTTCTGCTATGGGACAGGAGAAAAGCCAAATTAATTAAGGGACTATTCTATTACTAATCTCAACTCTTTGATTCTATTCTGATTTTTAAACTTTTCTTAAAGTATGAAATTTATATCAAAATTTACAAGATTAATATATATAGATATATATACATTTTAAACTTTGTTAAGATATGAATGGTCATATAGAGTACTAACTAATTCTAAAAAGCCGCATATATAGTCTTTGTTTTCGAGTCTCTTATCAGTTTTTTGCAGGAAATCACGGTCAGGCCTAACATCAACTGAAGTCTCCAGGAAGAAGATGGGGCCCCACAACAACAACAATTCCACGTGGACAATAATAACATCACTAAGCTGACAAACATCATCTACAGATCAGCTTTGAACTACAAAGTGCTCAGAGCAATTTTGAGAGAGCTAGCTGAGATGATCCAGTCTCAAAGACTACTTGAATAAGGATTTGAGATAAACCCTGAACTTTGGCATTATACACAGACTGGATAACGAAGGATATAGTTACCTTTCCTAGAATTTGACAATTAACCTAAAATTTTTCTTTCAGGATAAGGATAACTTCGCCCATACCCAGCAGGAAGCAATTTCAAGAATACGACGCCCACATTCCTAAGGAGGTGGTGTGGGGTGGTTGGTTTTTTTGGTCTTTTAGGTCTTTTAATGGGTTTTGGGTCTGGGATAATTTTTATTGATTAGGGGGGTTGGTTACAAGTTGTTGTAAAGGGTGAGGAAAAGGGCTAAGCAAAGGAGATTAGATTTAAGGTTCTTTTTTTTTTTTTTTTATTTTGCAATACAATTCAGTTCTACATATCAGCCACAGATTCCCTTGTTCTCCCCCCTCCCGCCCCCCTCACCTTCCCCCAAGCCCGTCCCCCATTCCAATCTCCTCCAGGGCAAAGCCTTCCCCACAGACTGAGATCAACCTGGTGGACTCAGTCCAGGTAGGTCCAGACCCCTCCTCCCATGACGAGCCAAGGGACCCTGCATAGGCCCCAGGTTTCAAACAGCCAACTCATGCAATGAGCACAGGACCCGGTCCCACTGCCTGGATGCCTCCCAAACAGATCAGGCCAATCAACTGTCTCACCCACTCAGAGGGCCTGATCCAGTTGGTGACCCCTCAGCCATTGGTTCATATTTCATGTGTTTCCGTTTGTTTGGCTATTTGTCTCTGTGCTTTATCCGACCTTGGTCTCAACAATTCTCTCTCATATAAACCCTCCTCATTCTCGCTAATTGGACTCCCAGAGATCCACCTGGGGCCTAGTCATGGATCTCTGCCTCCAGATCCATCAGTAGTTGGATGAGGTTTCTAGCACGACAATTAGGGTGTTTGGCCATCCCATCACCAGAGTAGGTCAGTTCGGATTGTCTCTCGACCATTGCCAGCAGTCTGTTGTGGGGGTATCTTTGTGGATTTCTGTGGGCCTCTCTAGCACTTTGTTTCTTCCTATTCTCATGTGGTCTTCATTTACCATGGTCTCCTATTCCTTGTTCTCCCTCTCTGTTTTTGATCCAGCTGGGATCTCCCACTCACCCAAGCTCTCTTTCCCTCGACCCTCGCCCTTCACTACCCCCACTCCTGTCCAGGCTGTTCATGTAGATCTCATTCCATTTCTCTGTCGTTGGGCGATCCCTGTGTCTTTCTTGGGGTCCTGTTTTCCAGGTAGCCTGCCTGGTGATGTGAGTAGCAGTCCAGTCATCCTTGTTCCACATCTAGTATCCTGTTATGAGTGAGTACATACCATGTTTGTCTTTCTGAGTCTGGGATACCTCACTCAGGATGATTTTTTCTAGATCCATCCATTTGTCTGCAAACCTCATGATGTCATTGTTTTTCTCTGCTGAGTAGTATTCCATTGTGTATATGTACCACATTTTGTTTATCCATTCTTCAGTTGAAGGGCATCTAGGTTGTTTCCATGTTCTGGCTATTACAAACAACGCTGATATGAACATAGCTGAACAAGTGCTCTTGTGGTGTGGTTGAGCATTCCTTGGGTATATGCCCAAGAGTGGTATAGCTGGATCTTGGGGGAGATGGATTCCCAATTTTCTAAGAAATCGCCATATTGATTTCCAAAGTGGTTGTACAAGCTTGCATTCCCACCAGCAGTGGAGGAGAGTTCCCCTAGCTCCACATCCTCTCCAGCATAAGGTGTCTTCAGTGTTTTTGATCTTAGCCATTCTGACAGGCATAAGGTGGTATCTCAGAGTTGTTTTGATTTGCATTTCCCTGATGATTAGGGATGTTGAGCAATTCCTTAAATGTCTTTCAGCCATTTGAGTTTCCTCTGTTGAGAATTCTCTGTTTAGTTCTATAGCCCATTTCTTAATTGGACTGTTGGGCATTTTGATGTCTAATTTCTTGAGTTCCTTATATATTCTGGATATCAGTCCTCTGTCAGATGTGGGATTGGTGAAGATCTTTTCCCATTCTGTAGGCTGTCGCTTTGCTTTGTTGACCGTATCCTTTGCCCTACAAAAGCTTCTCAGTTTCAAGAGGTCCCATTGATTGATTGTTTCTCTCAGTGTCTGTGCTACTGGTGTTCTATTTAGAAAGTGGTCTCCTATGCCAATGTGTTCAAGACTACTTCCTACTTTCTCTTCTAGCAGGTTCAGAGTAGCTGGATTTATGTTGAGGTCCTTGATCCACTTGGACTTAAGTTTTGTGCACGGTGATAGATATGGATCTATTTGCAGCCTTCTACATGTTGATATCCAGTTTTGCCAGCACCATTTGTTGAAGATGCTTTCTTTTTTCCATTGTGCACTTTTGGCTTCTTTGTCAAAAATTATTTGTTCATAGGTGTGCGGATTAATATCAGGGTCTTCAATTCGATTCCATTGGTCCCCATGTCGGTTTTTATGCCAGTACCAAGCTGTTTTTATTACTGTAGCTCTATAGTACAGCTTGAAGTCAGGGATCGTGATGCCTCCAGAGGTTGTTTTATTGTACAGGATTCTTTTGGCTATCCTGGGTTTTTTGTTTTTCCATATGAAGTTGAGTATTATTCTTTCCAGGTCTGTGAAGAATTGTGTTGGTATTTTGATGGGGATTGCATTGAATCTGTAGATTGCTTTTGGTAAGATTGCCATTTTTACTATGTTAGTTCTGCCTATCCATGAGCATGGGAGATCTTTCCATTTTCTGACATCTTCTTCAATTTCTTTTTTCAGGGACTTAAAGTTCTTGTCATATAGGTCCTTCACTTGCTTGGTTAGTATTACCCCAAGGTATTTTATGTCATTTGTGGCTATAGTAAAGGGTGATGTATCTCTGATTTCCTTCTCCGCTTTTTTGTCCATTGTATATAGGAGGGCTACTGATTTTTTGGAGTTGATCTTGTATCCTGCTATGTTGCTGAAGGTGTTTATAAGCTGTATCAGTTCCTTGGTGGAATCTTTGGGGTTGCTCAAGTATACTATCATGTCATCTGCAAATAGGGAAAGCTTGACTTCTTCCTTTCCAATTTGTATCCCCTTAATCTCCTTATGTTGTCTTATTGCTCTGGCTAGAACTTCAAGTACTATATTGAATAAGTATGGGGAGAGCGGACAGCCTTGCCTCGTTCCTGATTTTAGTGGAATTGCTTTGAGTTTCTCTCCATTTAATTTGATGTTGGCTGTTGGCTTGCTGTAAATTGCCTTTATTATGTTTAGGTATGTTCCCTGTATTCCTGATCGCTCCAAGACCTTTATCATGAAGGGGTGTTGGATTTTGTCAAATGCCTTTTCAGCATCTAGTGAGATGATCATGTGGTTTTTTTCTTTGAGTTTGTTTATATGGTGTATCACATTGACAGACTTTCGTATGTTGAACCATCCTTGCATCCCTGGAATGAATCCTACTTGATCATGGTGGATAATTGTTTTGATGTGGTCTTGGAGTCTGTTTGCCAGTATTTTATTGAGTATTTTTGCATCAATGTTCATGAGGGAGATCGGTCTGTAGTTCTCTTTCTTTGTTGTATCCTTGTTTGGTTTGGGAATCAGGGTAATTGTAGCCTCATAGAAGGAGTTTGGTAATGTTCCTTCTGTTTCTATTGTATGGAACAATTTAGAGAGTATTGGTATTAACTCTTCTTTGAAGATCTGGTAGAATTCTGCACTGAAACCATCTGGTCCTGGGCTTTTTTTGGTTGGGAGACTTTTAATGACTGTTTCTATTTCGTTAGGGGTTATTGGACTATTTAAATAGTTTATCTGGTCTTGATTTAATTTAGGTATGTGGTACCTATCCAGAAAATTATCCATTTCTTTTAGGTTTTCCAGTTTTGTGGAATAGAGGTTTTTGAAGTATGACCTGATGATTCTCTGGATTTCCTCAATGTCTGTTGTTATGTCCCCCTTTTCATTTCTGATTTTGTTGATTTGGATGCTCTCTCTCTGTCTTTTGGTTAGTTTGGATAAGGGCTTGTCTATCTTGTTGATTTTCTCAAAGAACCAACTCTTTGTTTCATTAATTTTTTGTATTGTTCTCTTTGTTTCTATTTTATTGATTTCAGCTCTCACTTTGATAATTTCCTGGCATCTATTTTTCCTGGGAGACTTTGCTTCTTCCTGTTCTAGAACTTTCAGGTGTGCTGTTAAGTCACTAGTGTGAGATTTCTCCAGCTTATTTATGTGGGCGTTTAGTGCTATGAATTTCCCTCTTAGTACTGCTTTCATAGTGTCCCATAGGTTTGGATATGTGGTGTCTTCATTTTCGTTGATCTCTAGGAAGTCTTTAATTTCTTTCTTTATTTCTTCCTTAACCCATTGGTGATTCAGGTGGGTATTGTTCAGTTTCCATGAGATTGTAGGTTTTCTGTAGTTTTTGTTGTTGTTGAAATCCAACTTTAGACCATGGTGGTCTGATAGAACACAGGAGGTTATTCTAAGAAAACACTAAAGTCAACAAAGTCATGAACCAAAATGTCCAAGAAATTTGGGACACCATGAAAAGACCAAACCTACGAATAATAGGGGTAGAAGAAGGAGAAGAATACCAACTCAAGGGCACAGAAAATATATTCAACAAGATCATAGAAGAAAACTTTCCCAACTTAAAGAAGGAAATGCCTATGAAGATACAGGAAGCCTATAGAACACCAAACAGACTAGACCCCCAAAAAAAGTCCCCTCGCCACATAATAATTAAACAATTAAACGTACAGAATAAAGAAAGAATATTAAGAGCAGCAAAGGAAAAAGGCCAAGTGACATATAAAGGCAAACCTATCAGAATAACACCCGATTTCTCAATGGAGACTTTGAAAGCCAGAAGGTCCTGGACAGATGTAATGCAGACATTAAGAGACCATGGATGTCAGCCTAGACTAATATACCCAGCAAAACTTTCAATCGTCATAGATGGAGTGAACAAGACATTCCATGACAAAGCCAGATTTAAACAATATTTATCCACAAACCCAGCCCTACAGAAAGCACTAGAAGGAAAATTCCAACCTAAGGAAGTCAGATACAACCTCGAAAACACAGGCAATAGATAAAGCCACAGCAGTAGACCCCAACGAAGAAAAGTACACACACATCACCACCAAAAAATAACAGGAATGAACAATCACTGGACATTAATATCCCTCAATATCAATGGACTTAATTCACCTATAAAAAGACATAGGCTTACAGAATGGATACGAAAGCAGGACCCATCTTTCTGCTGCATACAAGAAACACATCTCAAATTCAAAGATAGACACTACCTAAAAATAAAAGGCTGGGAAAAGACTTTCCAATCAAACGGTCTTAAGAAACAAGCGGGTGTAGCCATCCTGATATCCAGCAAAATAGACTTCAAACTAAAATCAATCAAAAGAGATCAAGAAGGGCATTACATACTCATCACAGGAAAGATCCACCAAGATGAAGTCTCAATTCTGAACATTTATGCCCCAAACACAAGGGCACCCACATATGTAAAAGAAACATTATTAAAGCTTAAATCACATATAAAACCCCACACATTAATAGTGGGAGACCTCAACACCCCACTTTCACCACTGGACAGATCCCCCAAATCGAAACTTAACAGAGAAATAAAGGACTTAATTGATGTCATGACTCAAATGGACTTAATCGACATCTACAGAACATTCCATCCTAACAAAAAAGAATATACCTTCTTCTCAGCACCCCATGGAACCTTCTCTAAAATCGACCACATACTTGGTCACAAAGCAAATCTAAACAGATACAAAACAATTAGATTTAAGGTTCTTATTTAAAAAAAGAGAGAGAAAGAAAGAAAAAAAATGTAAATACTTTACATTGGATTGGATTGTTTTATATTGTATACAAATTATATATATTGAAATTGATATTATTAGAAAATGCTATATGTATATTTCTAATTGTACCGTTCATTTAACAATGTAATGGAATTTTCTAATCCTTGAATGTTGTTATTACCAACTATTAGGATATAAAGAAATGAAAGTTAGTAGTTAGACATTATAATAGAACTTGTAGTTATATTAGGTATGTTTTCAAGATTGAGTAGATATATTTTAGATAGACAGGTTATCTTCAAACCCTTCAGAGATCTACAGAATATGGCATTTAAAATGTTTTAGTAACTTAGAAAATTTTTCTTTTTTGTTATGTCTATGAGACATGTCGGCTCCTGACAGTACCAATCTACTTCAGAGAAAATATGGGCATTGAAAAAACTGTAATTGGAGTTAACTTTCATTGTAGCAAAAGTTAGCCACTGGACAACAAAGTATCCTCGAATCAACTGCTGACGAACAGGACAGACAAGACACGAAACAAAGGACTACTGATTCTTGTCAAAACAAGTGTGGTTATGGCTTTATCAAAAGGCATCTTCTGAGGCCAGGACAATATGGCACCATCCCTGAAGTGGCCTTCATAATCCGGGAAAGGTACAGTGCCCTTTTCTTCGAAGGCAGCTGAACAGGCAGTGGGCCGATGGCTTCTGATGTGCAATGGGGAGGTAGCTGAAACAGTTATTCTTGAAGAGTAATTAAGCTCACACCTCTCAACAGAAGAATGGCATTTAATAGAGGGATGTGGAGAAGAACGGGATGCTGAAATGAAGCCACATACACACATAGCCAAGAAGAATGGACAGCTGAATTAAAAAAACATCAACAATTTCCAGAATTTAAAATCCTGAATCATGACATGAAACTAGTGGAATTCAGGTATTTCTGGTATATAGACTGCTCTCACCCAATGTGAGGTTGAACTGTTGACCTTGTGTACATTCTACTTCACAAATGAGTCTGTCAGATACGCTAAGCCTATAGGCTGAAGATGATGCCCCAACACTGCGGAGAAACCTCAGATGATTGTCCAGGCAGCTGGCTGTTTCTGTCAACTCACAAGTTTTTGGAAGTTGCTTGCATATACTTCCTGTTTTTATTTTTTTTTGTTAGCTAATACTATTTTCTTCTTGGGTCTCTGAGGGAGTTGAAGATTAGTTAGTTATAGTTGACGATTAATTAGGATAGAAAGTGAATTAGATACAATAGAATAGATAATGGAATTATTTTCTCTGAATTTGTCAAATACAAATGAACTAGACATTGTTTAGGTATTTATTACTTGTATATATTGTATATAGTTATTGTACTTTTGTATATAGTTTTTCTTATGTTAGTTATAAGCTTTTTCTTTTTTCCTTTTTATTAAAATAGAAAAGGGGAAATATGGTGATATTTTATTTGTATTAAAATGTTATTTGTATGTTAATAAATAAAGTTGCCCGGGGGTCAGAGCTATTAGCAAGCCATAGGAAAGCAGGGCAGTGGTGGTGTATACTTGTAATCCCAGCACTTGGTATGCAGAGCTGGGTAAGTCTCTGTGTGTTCAGGGATACAGCCATTATTGGACACACATGCCTTTAATCTCAATACCAAGCAAGGAAAACCTGGAGGCCTATACAGACAGGCCGTGACGAGGCGGTCATGTGGTTGGGTTTACAACCAATGAGAAGGCAGAACAGGAACACTATATAAAGACATTAACACAGGGGTAGTGAGTTCGGAGAGGTAGGACCACTGCAGGAGGAAGGGTAAGGTTTTAGCTCTTAGCTCTGACCTCTTGGCTTTCTTCTTTGCATTGGTTCTGTGTTTCTTATTTAATAAGAAGGTTGGTTGCATCTACAATAGAGTACCAGCCTTTTGTGTCAGGGTGTGTGCTTAACTGCCTTCTAGTACATAGCATCTTTCTCCTCTTTCTTGTCTATTTCTTGTCTCTCTATATTGAAGAGACTGGAAAGTTGGAAGAGCTGCTGCAAGCCGCAAAAATACATGAAGAAGGATTTCAGCTGATTATGACAAGCTAATACCTGGAAGAAGCCAAGGGCCTTCCAGAGGTCAAGCTGAGGCTCAAGGAGTCTTGGTGATACTGGCTTTTGATTGTAAGCCATTTCCTGCTATAAATTTCTCGTGTGCTATTGTAGCTTTTCCATCATTCTTTGGGCACAATTTCCCCTCTATTAAAGGGATATTTAGATAACCTTCTGGGCAGTAACAGCCAGGATTCCTAATTTCAGGCCTTTCTGTAATTATTATCATAAGCAGCATCTGGCCAGGACCATCCCCAGATGGATGAAAATATCTTATCCGAGATACCTCTGTACTCTTTAAGAACAGAATTAAGCATCTAGACTATCTGTTTGAGAAGGCCTGGCAGATGTGCTAATTAAGTTTAACCTTCTCCTTTCCAAAATCTTACCTCTAGTTTTAGATCCACCCTTAAGAATTAACTCAGAACTAAGGGGTTCCAACTTACAGGTACATGTAGCTGTGATGAAAGTTGCCTAGTCAAGTTGCCTAGCGACCGAGCATGCTTGCCAGAAACTGTGGGAGCAGAGATATCTTGGAGAGATAAGGGTCAAAGGGATAAAAGGGCAGTTTTATTTTCAGAGAAGGACTAGATTTAAAAGAGAAAAGAGAATGGAAGAACTAGATGGGTAAGAACTGGAGAGGAACAAATTGAGATGGGAAAGAACTGGATTGAAGGGCTAGAAGAGAGTAATAGAGGAACGAGATGGAAGATGAGGAAGAGCCAGATGGGGAAGAACAAGATGAGGAGGAACAAGATGAGAAAGAAGGAGATGGGAGAGGAGCTGAAATGGGGAAGAACTAGATGGATGAGGACCTAGATGGGGCGGAACTAAGATGAGAGAATTAAGAGAGAGCTTAGAGGTCAGCAGGTAAATGTAGAGAGAAATCAGGCAAGAAAGGAGCTAGGCATGAGAGCAGAACTGAAGCTGTGTAGACAGAATTTTATCCCAGAGGAATAAGGTAGACAGACAAAAGAGCTCGATGTACTTAGATTCTTTGCCCCAAAATAATTCTCGCCATTCATAGCTTCTCTTATGGGCCCCTGGGAAGACGATTATTAAGGCTGGTCCTTAGTAATATTCAAGAAAAAGCATTTCCAATCTCGTTGACATTTTGTTAATAAGACAGGAGACATACAAAGTAAACAGAAAGCAGAAGTATTTAATTTTTTTTAGTATTGACTGAAATGTTTAGCTTTTAGAGAGGCAACATTCAAATTCTCACCTAACTATTCTACTTCAGTGAATCAGCCATTTGAAACAACTCTCTCCCTCTCTCACTCACTCTCTTCAGGAATACTGTCATCTGCTTTAAGCTTTCCATCTCTTTAGAAATTCTCTCTTCACTATTTCATAATCTCAGCTACTCTCTGATATTTATTAAACTTAGGAAGTCTTCACTGGATGTGTTGCATACTCTAGACTTGTTATGGACAAGGTGTAGATAGCAATCTATTTGTCCTTTTGTCTATGCTTGTTCTCTGGAGCCAGAGATATCTATATATCTTCTCTTGTTGCAGGATATTCAATCACACTGTGACACTCTTAGACTATGTTAATAGTGTTAACGTTGAATGAGGGGGTGGAACCAGTGGCTAACTGACTGGAATTAGCCATAGAGAAGCCAGGAGTACAGATAGGGAAGTTGGACAGGAAGGAGGAGGGAGGGACTTGGAACTCAAGAGCTCTCTTTGACCTGGGACATGTGGATAGAAGGTGTACTGGGTGGGTCTCTGGTAAGAAAGAGAAGGTCAGTTGGTCACTCCTCCTGTGCTTCTTTGATCCATAAGGTTTTGACCCAATATCTGATCCTCGAGTTTTCATTGGTAATGGACCCATTTAGCAAAACACAACATTCTCTTATCATTTCAAGATTTTTTGTGCTTATGGTAATACATTTTTTATAATCATTTATTCCTTCAACAAAATATCGTAAGTACTCACTATGTGTTCTACTATCTTTAAAATGTTGAGGTTATTTAAATCATCTTAATTTTCCAGAAAGTATATACTTTTCCCTATTTGCCTGGTCTTTACTCATATGTTTAAACATTTTGTTTTCATTAAGCTATATTTAACTACAGTTTATGTTTCATATCTAATAATTCTAATGTATAATGATCCACTAGCCTAAATTTTCTATTGTCTTTTTCAGTCTTGTTTCCTAAATTAGGTAAGAATTTTTGTATATATAACATTATCATTTCTCAGAAAAAATTCAATGGAATGTTTGAGAGCTGAGAGAAAGGACATTCCTCTAAATGATTTGAGTTTTCTTCTGTGAGTCTGGAATCTATATGAATTAAATTCTTGGTTTGAGGTTTTGTGGCACAATTAAGTTAGTGTGAATTAGACTTACTCATATGTGTACCTCTTTGTGGTTATGAATTCTGAGGCTTTATTTTTGTACTCACTAAAAAGGTTGATACTAGCAAATTTACCTGTAGTTCTCCAGGCTTCTCTCTTGGGGTTGGATTGTCCATGAGGGTTTACTTCTTAGTTTGCCTTATGCTGGAGTAAATTTTCCTGTCCTAGTCTCATGGGGGATCTTCTGTTGGGCTTTGAAGCCCTTGAATTTCCCCATGATTCTGAGAGTTAACTCAATCTCACCCAATTCTCTTGGAAGCTAGTCAGTTGAAGTTCTCAGAGATTTTACCATCATTCATTGCTTAGCCTAAATATTCTTTTGTTTTGTCAGTAAGCAGGTATCGGTGGAGACTTTAGGTTATTTTTTAGAATTTTTATGTTTTGCATTTGAAGGTTTATCCAGGTCATCTAATTCTCTATCAAGACCATTGTTCTTTTTTAATCCATCAGGACACTGTTGGTTTTAGACTGCATCACCATAAGATTCACCTTGTTTGAAGTCTCACTCTGAAATATCCACCCTTAATATTTTCATCAAGAAAGATCTCATTAAAGGGAGATTGATTTAACTCATCCTGTTCTGTGACAAGAGTAATTCAATAGACACAAGTACATTAATAAGTTTTGATTTATTGGCTAAATATCAAATTACCTGACATTGTTATTCAGCAAACAGGAGTATCATAAACTCATATTAGCAAAGTTTTTATAGACTCAAAAGAAGACAAATATCAGATTTCAGAAGCTTTCTGGTTGTAGCGACGCCCGCGTTACTACCCATTCACCATGTCCCAGCGAGAGGCTGAGGATTAAAAAGAGAGACAAGACAGAGGGTCATTCCTCTCAGTAGAATGCCCCCTATTGAAGGAGGGAGGAAGCCTTAAATACAGACTTACAGTACAGTGGAAGAACCTGGGAGGGCAAAAGTAGGCTACAGGTGTTTTACATTCTAGCATTCCACCAATATGCAGGAATGAAACCGGCAGGGAATTAGCATAGGGAGGACATCTGATCAAGGTCAGCAAGCAAGGTAACAGCTCCCCAAAAACGGGGGCCAGGGCCCAACATCTGGTTACTGTGTTCCAAATTAATTTCTGTCTTTTCTAGGTAAAACAAAACAAAACAAAACAAAAGCCCCCTATAAAAAACCCAAACCCAAAACAAAACAAAAAATAAGGTCAATGTTGGAAAAATCAGTCTGAATTCTAATCAATGAAAGTATCTGAACTCAACTCTGAACTCTGGATTCCTATTCCATTGTTTATACTACTTTGCATCTGAGGCAGTCTGTGGGAATTGCTTCATCCGCCATGTGGGTCCCAGGGATTGAACTCAGGTCATGAGGCTTGGCAGCAGGTGGGGGATTTGTAGCTTAAGTTTTTCTGCCTGGCCCACAGTCAGGGCAAATCTCTCTCACCTGCCAGTCCCACAGCCACTCAGACCCGACCAAGTAAACACAGAGACTTATATTGGTTACAAACTGTATGGCCGTGGCAGGCTTCTTGCTAACTGTTCTTAAGCTTAAATTAATCCATTTCTATAAGTCTATACCTTTCCACATGGCTCGTGGCTTACCGGCATCTTCACATGCTATTTGTCATCATGGTGGCTGGCAGTGTCTCTCTGACTCAGCCTTCCACTTCCCAGCTTTATTCTCCTCCTTGTCCCGCCTACACTTCCTGCCTAGCCAATGGCCAATCAGTGTTTTATTTATTGACTAATTAGCAACACACTCGACAAACAGACCATCCCACAGCAGGGATTGTGTGCCCAGCTCCCACTTCCATGCTGGGATTTGGTCTGCCTTGGGCTTGCACAGGTTTGTTTTCTTTTTCAAGGTGTTGCACTTTGTGTGAGTTCATATGTGCATCTGCCCTACTGTGTCCAGATGTTCCTTGTATTCCTCTACCACCTCAGATTATTATACTCTTTCTTTGTCCTCTTCCTCAATGATCTCTGAACTTTGTGAGGGTAGGATGAGGTACATAGGTTCCCTTTAGGGCTGAGCATTCTTCTGTCTCTTATTCTCTGCACCTTGGCCAGTTGTGGGCCACGATGTTAACCACCATTTACTGTAAATCAAAGCTCCTTAGATGAGGGATAAGAGATACATTATTCTACGGCTCTAATGATAAGTCAGTTTAATACGATGTCCATTTAGCAGCATGATAGTGGTAAGTTCTCCCCTAGGGCCTATGACTGCTAGCTGTATGTTCTTGGTCTGATAACTGTGCTAGTATGGGTTTCATCTTGTGGAGAGGAACTCAAATCCAATCAAAAATGGTTGGTTACACCAATACTGTTTGAGCTACTATTACACCAATGGCCATGTGTTAGGCTGATCATTGTTGTGGCTCATAGGTTTCATAGATAGGTGTGACTGATGATTACTGCTCTCCTTTGGTAGCTTGCATAGCACCTTCCAGCACATGAAAAGTAGCCAGCAGGGATGAAACATTTAGGTCATTACCAACTTGATTCTGCCATGTTCTATGACTCAAATATGGGTATCTTCAGCAATAGGGTTAGTGAAAATAAAAGACCACATTGTTATGACATTACGATTTTTTCCTATTATATAAATTAATTTTAATTCATTTTACATTTTCAATATTTTAAATAAATATTTTATAAGCTTGTATTTTAAGGTACTTTAATTTTTGCACTAGTGAAATTTATTAGAATATTATGATTTATTGCTAGTATATAAATTAATTTTAAAAATTCATTTTACATTTGCCTCTATCGTGCGATTAATCTTTCTTAGATGCATCACCTAGAAGTCTAATGGCTTTCAAACATCATTTCCATTTCTAATGATGATGTTGCTGCCTGTGGCTGGAGCAATACAGTAATGCTGAAACAGCCTCTATGCAGTCCATTTAGTGTTATAAAGAACCTAAAAGCTGGGACCAGTAAAATCCACAGAAATTCACTCTTGCCTTTAAGAACTTCTGAAAACTGTTTTTTTTTTTAAAAAAGGGGGAGGGGAGAAAAAAAAGAAAAACAACAGGGCAGGAACCTAAATTCTGAGACCAAATATGAAAGTCAAATTTGCTGGTTCTCAGTGACAATGGGGAACTTCCCAGGGAAGCGGAGGGGAGGGAGGGTAGTCAGAGATGTGTTCTCTTGTTTGCTTTATTGTGTCTCACTGATTTTTACCTTCCACATACTGCAGCACTTCTTTATTCTGCTCTTCACCATCGCCCTGCATGTCTGAGGTCCAGAGCGTCAGGTTATCAGGTAGCAGCTGCATGAAAAGCGTAGAGTCCTTATAGCTTTCTTCACTCAGTGTGTCCAGTTCTGCAATGGCGTCATCAAAAGCTGCTTTTGCCAACCTACAGGCATGGTCGGGGTAATTAAGAATTTTATAGTGGAACATGGAAAAGTTGAGAGCAAGACCTAAACAAATGGGGTGCTTTGGAGGGGGTTCTGTCATGGTGATGGCACTAGCAGCTTAGTAACCCATGAGGGTGTTTTCTGCAGCCTCCTTCCTGTCGTTTCCTGTGGCAAACTCGGCCAGATACCTGTGGTAGGCCCCTTTCATTTATAATAGAAAACCTTGGACTCACCAGTTTTAGCTGCTGGACTGAGGTGTTTGTCCAGTACATCCAGGATGTCACAACAGATTAACTTGATCTCAGTTTTAACCATTTGCTGGTACTTCCGAATCATCTTTAGTTAGTCCTCTCCTCCCTTGTTTTCTTCCTTCTCTTCAATGCTGCTGATTATTCTCTAGGTTGCTCTTCTGGCTCCAATCACATTTTTATATGCAGCAGATATAAGGTTTCCTTCTTCAACTGTCAGCTCCACGTCCATCCCTGCTGCTTTCTTCATTGATTCCATCATTTCATCATTTCGCCAGGCCTGCTCTACCAGCTTTGCCTGGTACACCAGGTCCTCCAAATCATCCATAGTGGCAGCGGCTCCAGCAGGGTATGCACAAAGGATGGAAGCAGATAACTTCAACTCTCAGCTTCTCGCTCCTAGACGGAGCAGTAAAAATGGCGGTGCTTCGTATATTTATGTCTTACTTAATTTTTAAAATTTTAGAAATGAAAATACAATCACATCCTTTCCTTTTCTGTTTAATTTCATTCCATATCCTCTCCTCCTGGGTGCCTCTCAAATTTATGATCTCTATTCCTTAATTTTCACACACACACACACACACACACACACACACACACACACACACACAAACACGCAAATATATAAATACAATCTTCTGAGTCTATTTAATGTTGCTTGTATATGTATATGATTTCAGAACTGACCACTTGATATTGGGAACCAGTTAAAAGGATCATCCCTGGGGAAGACTAATTCTTTAGCAGCTGTGGTTCTTTTTTTTTTTCTTTGTTTACAAAGTTTTTTTTGTTTATTTTTATTTTTTTATTTTTTATTTTTTTGGTTTTTTGAGACAGGGTTTCTCTGTGTAGCTTTGCGCCTTTCCTGGAACTTACTTTGCAGACCAGGCTGGCCTCGAACTCACAGAGATCCGCCTGCCTCTGCCTCCCGAGTGCTGGGATTAAAGGCTTGTGCCACCACTGCCCGGCAGCCTGGGGTTCTTTGTTTAGGGGTGGAACCTTGTGAGATTTCCCGCTTTCAACTTAGCATATTGATTGGTATTGTCCCTGTTCAGTTTTTCTTTAGGCAATCATATTGTTGAAATATCGTGAAGCTTCCCTTTCATTACTGGTTCCTACAATCTTTCCTCCTCCTCTTAATGATGCTCCCTGCACCTTAGGCACAGGAGTTGTGGAATATATATTGGGGCTAGATGCCCCACTAACACTTGTCCTCTGAATTTGAGTGGTTGTCGTTTACTGCAGTGGTCTCTCTCTGTTGCAAAGAGAAGCATTTTTGGTGAGGGGTGAGAGCGACACTTATTTGTAGTAAGTGGAATTCACTTAGGAATTGTACTTTTTTAGTCAAGTGGTAGTACTGCATTCTCCTCTAGGACGCATGACCTCACTAGCCCCAGCTAATTTCCTAGCTTTCAAGCACCTGGCATGATTTCCCTGCTGTTGAGTGGTCCTAAGTCTAATTAGAGAGCTGTTGGTGGGGTTTCAGCAGCAGCGGTGGAACGTGCCTGTTGGAGAGTTCCAAGGACGAATTTTTAGACAATAACAGATTCTTGAACTGAGCCATGAGTGTGGTTAGAAATTGAAAGTGAACAGGAACGGAAGTACACATTTCTGTTGGCAGAAGTCCAGTGGCTTCCACGAGATGAGATGTGGTCTGAAGGATGGTGTGACTACAAGCGACTTCCAGGAAATCAAGCACAGGGATGGTATCACTACAAGCGACTTCCACGAAAACAAGCACCTCCTTGGCACCATCCCAGTGATGGCAACTGTTGTGCCAAAGAGACCGCCTCTGGGAGACAAGAGATCATCTCTGCTAGCCAGACCCGATGAAGGAGGCTACAGTAGATACTACTGTCACGTGGATTACCAAAAATGGGATGAAGGCCGCTGTTTTTCTCAGAATCCAAGTAATGGTCCACCCTACAAAAGAGGCCCTTATGGCTCCCGATGGTCAAGAGATGAGTATGCCACAAGCCGAAAGCCTGAATACAGGGCCATGATTAACGATTTTAGAAGAAGACTTTTCTATTCTTCCCATTATTCAAGACAAGGATCTCCCCATAAATGGGGCGCTCCTTTTTGGAGAGAATCACGTGTGGGCGGGAAGGACTCCCTACACAGCAGATTTGGCTCCAGTCTCAGCAGTAGAAGCAGGATGCGCTCCTTCCATCAGTCTCGACATCGATGTAAAGAGAGAGCCATCCAGTTTTTGAAAACATCAAGAGATACTGTGCCTTCAGGTTCTTCATCCAAGGTGTTAAAAAGCCCCAGCCGGCTGACTGAGAAGGAACAGGCTGATGCTGCAAGCAAGTGGGCTAATGAAAATCCCAAGAAGTCAGAAGAAAATCACTTGGCTGAAATGTCCGAGTTTGAGACGGGATCCCAGGCTCCGTTATGTATCAACCAGACAGAAGAACCCGAGTCCAACACAACAGCTGGCACAGAATTGTGTGAAGACAGCCAGCTTAGCAGTCGCTCAAAAGTGATTGCATCAAAAATCACGGAGATTGAGAAGGTTTACCGACAAGTCTGTGAAACTTTCGGGATGGTGGTGGAAAGGCTGGTTGAAAAGGATCGTTCCTTAGAAAAATCTATACAGTTTGCAATGAAGCAGACTTTGCATGAAATAGGTGAACAACATGTTGAAGAACTCAAGCATTTCATTATGGAGTATGATAATTCTACTCCAGATTTTGGAGGCCCTTTTTGAGAAGAATTAGGGCTCAGTTCAAACAAATTTTTAAAGCTTCTAGATTTTTCCCTTTGGACTTTTGAAATCCTTACTATTTTGTGATGAAGAGAAATACTTTATGATAACTGACCCCGTTGCTAGTATCAAATAAACATCTACAATAGTTTTTAAAGTCTCTTAATTAGAATGTTTTCCCTATGTGTAGAATCGTCTAATCCATCTTAATACATCCCCTCCCTTCCAAAAATGATGTTCAATTAATTTTTTAATGTTTGAAAAGGCAGTTCTGGAGAGCAGCTCTCTGTACTTAACTCATGATCAATAGTCTTCCATGATGTGCTGGTCTCCGGGGTATAATTTGTAGTTAGAGATCATTCCAGGTTGCATCATAGGCATTGTTAGCATTTTGAGTTGAGTTTCACTTGTTGCCTGCTTTTTTTCTGCTTTGCAACTTTCAGTGGTGTCAAAATATGCTGTCTTAAGGAAGTAGAACTTAGCTGTCTTGCAATATTTGCTTTGAGAATAATTCTTCTTTTGTATAGGAAAGAAGCACTTAAAAAATCTCTAAAGGACACATTGAAACAAAACCTTCCTCTCAAGTCATTGAACATAGTTTGTCCCTTCTATGAAGTGAGGCTCCTAACTGCTCTCTCTGAACAACATTATAGATAAGACCGATAGGAGGGGGTAACTTGAGACAAAGATGCATTTTAATTTGAAATTTCTCAGAAACTCTTCTGGTAGTGATAAAAAAATTAGACTATACAACAACCTGGAGTTTTGTTTTAGGCCTGTTCTTTATTAAAGAGGGACCTGACAAGGAGCTCATGATTGGGATAAAATGATAGATTTCTTGGTTAGTTTCCGTGATCTTAGTTCTGTAGACTTAGAGAATCTCCCTCTTCACATGTGTTATCATAGAAACAAGGCAGAATAAGGCATCACACCACAGGGAATGTGCTCTAAAAAGGCAGTTCATGAGCTAGGAAACAAGGAGGACCCTTAGAGAGACACATGGATCACCTTGGGAAGGAGAAACAGAGGATATCTACATGAGTAAACTGGGGGTGAGGGGGGCAGTGGGGGAAGGGTTTGGGGATTGAGAACATGGTTAACCTAGGGAACTTGGAGTGGGAGAGTAATGAAAGAGATGTCTGGATAGAGGGTGTCATTATGGGTCTAGGGAAAAACCTGGTGCTAGGGGAATTTCCAGGAATCCACAAGGATGACCCCAGAATAAACTACTAGCAATAGTGGAGAAGGTGCCTGAACTGGCGTAACCTGGTTATCAGATCGATAAATATCCTGTCATCATAGAGCCTTCATCCAGTAACTGATGGAAGCAGGTAAAGAAATCCACAACCAAGAACCAGGCCGAGCTCCAGGAGGCAGTTGAGAGAGGGAATAAGAATGAGGAAGACGGGGTCAGGATCATGATGGGGAAATCTACAGAGACAACTGGACCAAGTTCGTGGAAACTCACGAACTTTAGACCAACAGCTGTGGAGCCCTCATGGGACTATACTACCCTCTGCATGCGGGAGAAACTTGGTCTCTTTGAGGTGCCCCTGGCAGTGGGATCTATCCCTGGTGCATGATCTGGCTTTCTGGATCCCATTACCTATGGTGGGACAACTTGCTCACCCTTGACGCATGGTGGAGGAGCTTGGTCCTGACTCAACTGAATGTACCAGGCTTTCCTGTTCCCACATAGAAGGACTAACCCTTTTGGAGGAGAGGATGGGGCATTGTGGGGGAAGGAGGAAGGAGATGCAGTAGGGATGAGATGGGGATCTGTGGTTGGTATGTAAAATGAATTAAAAAATTAAAAAATAAGCCATTTCGTGTACCCAGGATAAGATCTGTTCCCATTGCTAGGGGATGGGATGAGGAGAACTTGGGGGAAGCGGGAGAAGGGGAGGGAGGAAGAACTGGGGTTGGTAAGTAAAATGAATACTAAAATGTATATAAAAATTAAAATAAAAAAAGAAACATGGCAGAAGACAGCAAGGCCAGCAGAGCTCCCCTCAACTTGTAAGTGAGTCAGTGAACAAGCGAAGAGAAAATTAGGACACTCCACTCACTTCTTGATCCTTCCCTGCATAGCACTGAACCACAATATACAATTTGTGACAATAGGTACATTAAAATCACGGTTTTAATTACTTCCCAATTTTTTTATCTCCTTTTTTTGAGTCAAAGTTTTATAGTCTACTCTTAGCTAGAATGAAAACCATTGTGTAGACCAGGCTGGCCTCAGACTCACAGAGATCCCCCTGCCTCTGCCTCCTGCATGCTGGGATTAAACACATGTGCTACCATCCTCAGTATTCTGTTCGTTATGGCCAAGATGTAACAGTTGATGGTGCATACTTGTAGGCAGATTTTTTTTTCCTTTGGGCCTCCACCTCACAATTTAAAAAATGACATAGAGACATACTATTAATTATGAAAAACTCAGCCTATAGCTTATGCTTGTCCCACTAGCTCCTATAACTTAATTAACCCATTTATGTCAATCTATGTTTTGCCTCATGGCTTTTTACCTCTCTTCCTTCTTGCACCTCCTCTTTCCTCTCCATGTCCCCTGGTGTCTGTGACACACCTAGATGCATCTCTCTTCCTCACTTTTTGCCCCGAAGTCCTGTCTAACCTCTTTCTGCCTAGCTATTGGCCATTCAGCTCTTTATTAAAGATATCAGAAGGCGCCTTGGCAAAGACACATCTTCACAGTGTACAAAACAATTATTCCACAATATATACTTAGCAATATTTTGCCAAGCTCTTCATTGTGGTACTTTGTTGTCACAGCTGGTTAGGTGTATTTGTTGTTTCCTTCCCTTGGCTGCTTGCACAGCACCCAGTACTATGAAAACTAGTCCTCAGGGTGCAGACTTTCGGGTCAGATCCAGGTGGATCCTTCCAGTCCGGTGTCTGAAGCACATGGTATTTTCAGCAAGAGAGACTTACCTCCAACTTCTGTGAGATGGTCAAGGGCAATGTCAATACCACATATTGTTTTGGGACTCTCAAACTCCCCTTACCAACAACTCAGAAGGGAGTGTTTCATCCCTGGTACTAGGGATTTTGCTAGACAGTCTATGGCTTTTTGTAGAAACATTGACATCTGAGGTGGGGGAATTTTCATTTGAAGTACGGATGTATTCACACACACACACACACACACACACACACTCATCAACACATACATGTGATTTTAGATAAATAATCATTGTCTTATTTAGGGTTTCTGTTGCTGTGATGAAGCACCATGACCCAAAAACAAGTTGAGGAGGAAAGAGTTTATTTGGCTTACACTTCTATATCGCTGTGCATCATCGAAGGAAGTCAGGACAGGAATCTGGAGGCAAGAGCTGATGCAAAGGCAATGAAGGAATACTGCTTACTTGCTTGCTCCCCATGGCTTACTCAGCCTGCTTTTGTATAGAACCCAGAACCACCAGACCAGAGATTGTACCCCCCACAGTTTGCTGGGCTATACCCACCAATCACTAACTAAGAAAATGACCTACAGGCTTGCCTACAGCCCAATCTTATGGAGGCATTTTCTCAGTTGAGGCTCCCTCCACTCAGATGATGCTAGTTTGTGTAAAGTTGACACAAAACTAGCCAGCACAATCGCTGTGGCTGTTTTTCAAGCATCCTTACTGTTATTTCGACCTCTTCCCCTCCATCCCCATTTGTATTGACCACCTCTCCACTCCAATGAAAACCTCCCCTGTTTTCACTATTTCCCCTCACATCATTTGTATATTGTTATTCTTCACTCTAGGGCTCCTTCCCATGCCCTCCCCTGTGTGCTACCACTTGACTTTCATAGTTTCTGCATTTACTCCAGGTTTCATATTCACATCTGAAGATTTGGTGGTAGGAATCACAGAAGAATGAGAACATGTGCCATTTGACTTTCTGTGTCTGGGTTAATTCACTTAATACAATATTTTCTAGTTCCATCCCTTTGCCTCTAGATTTCATTTTCTTTACAGATGAACAGTATTCCACAGTGTATATGTATTGCATTCTCATTACCCATTCATTAGTTGAAAGCTATTTAGGTTATTTCCTATTCCTAGTCTATGTGAATAGAGTGGTAATGAACAAGACTGAGCAAGTATCTGGGGTAGGATGTCAAGCACTTTGGACACATGCCAAAGAACTGCATAGCTTGCTTATAAGGTATGTGTTTGCCTGCATGTGTGTTCACACTACATGTATGTCATGCCCACGGAGATCAGAAGAGGTGTCAGTTCTTCTGGAACTGGAGTTAAATAATGTTGTGAGCCTCTAAGTAGGTTATGGGAATTGAAGCTTGGTCCTCTGCAAGAGTAAAAATGCTATTAACCACTGAGACATGAGCCATTTGTTATTGAGAGCCGCTGGAAGCAAAAGTCCGTGAGAGCATACAGCAGTGACAACTAGAGTTGAGAAGGTCAACCTATCAGAACTAAGGGTTCTGTTACAGGAAACCATCACTCAATGCATTATGGAATTCCTGCCTTTTGAATGAATTGGCTGCCACTTGTTGTAAACTTCTTGGGCAATAACAGCTGTGATTCTCCCCATTTACCGTGCATCTCCATGTTATGTGTACATGTAATCTCATGATTGCATCTCAATCTTGGACACAAATTTCCCTATATATTTGGGGTAATTGGATAACTGTCCCCAGCTGTGTTTATTTTCATTAATATATATCTGGCCAGGGCCATTTTCTGGACAAAAGTATTTCAGCAAAGGTTCCTTTTTCCAAAGACAAATGCAGAGAAATAAACATTAGCTCCTCTCACTCACAGATAGAGAAAAGAACCACTAACAATTAAATCCTAAACACCTTACCTTCACCCCGGGTTACTTACACAAGACCCTAATTTAAGAGATTTACTACTCACATTCCTGGGATGATGTTTTAGCCATTTGTTAGTTACTGAGTTAAGGCAGTTACTTCCCACTCACCCAAGGAGATTGCCTGCAAGGCAAGAGAGGAGATAGGTGCCAATCTTTTTTTTGTGCAAAATAAGTTTGAATTCCTCCTCAACCAGGTGCTATTCCTAGAATTTCTCCTCAGCAATTACTCTGAGTGAAAGTGCTTTTACTAACCAAATACTACATGCTCTGACATAGGTTGCTTAGCCACCTAGCGTATGTCCCCCTTCCTATCAGAAAGCAGCTGCAGCTGGGATGAGCTGGAAAAGTGGCACCAAAGACAGTTTAATTTCTTGTGACTTGTTGACGACTAACGTTCTACCTAGCCATTTCTAGATTATAGTTTGAGCACACAAATTCCCTAATTGATCTTAGCCTTTAGTTGACACTACCAGAGAACTCCCCTTTAGCCACTCCCATTTTGGGTTGTAATTGGAAGCTGACAATTATTGCTTTATGTGTGGATCCTTATCTCCTCTCTCTGTGACCCTGAAAACCTCAAGCCTTGCGTTGCTTTGCCAAAGAATTACTGTGTGGGTATATATACTGGTTCTCTGAGAGCACTGGGGAGAATTGATTGATTATTGCTCGAGCTAGAACTTCAATTACTATATTGAATAAATATGTGGAGAGTGGACATCCTTGTCTTGTTCTTGCTTTTAGTGAAATCACTTTGAGTTTTTTGATATTGGCTGTTGGCGGCCTTTATTATGCTTAGGTATGTCCCTTGTATTCCTGATCGCTCCAAGAACTTTATCATGAAGTGGTGTTGGATTTTGTCAAAGGTCTTTTCAGCATCTAATGAGATGATTATGTGATATTTTTTCTTTCAGTTTGTTTATATGGTGTATTACTTTGACAGACATCAGTATGTTGGACCATGCTTGCATTCCTGGGATGAAGCCTACTTGATCATGGTGGATAATTTTTTTATGTGTTCTTAGATTCGGTTTGCCAATATTTTATTGAGTATTTTTGCATCAATGTTCATGAGGGAGATTGGTCTGTAATTCTCTTTCTTTGTTACATCTATGTTTGGCTTGGGAATCAGAGTAACTGTAGCCTCCTAAAAGGAGCTTGGTAATGATCCTTCTGTTTCTATTGTATGGAATTCTTTGCAGAGTATTGGTATTAACTCTTCTTTGAAAATTTGGCAGAATTCTGCATTGAAACCATCTTGTCCTGGGCTTTTCTTGGTTGGGAGACTTTTAATGACTTTCTATTTCCTTAGGGGTTATTGGTCCATTTAAATAGTTTATCTGGTCTTGATTTAACTTTGGTATGTGGTACCTATCTAGAAAATTGTCCATTTCTTTTAGATTTTCCATTTTTGTGGAGTACAGGTGTTTGAAGTATGACCTGATGATTCTCTAGATTTCCTCGTCTGTTTTTATGTTTCCCTTTTCATTTCTCATTTTGATAATTTGGATGCTCTCTCTCTACCTTTTGGTTAGTTTGGATAAGGGCTTGTGTATCTTGTTGATTTTCTCAAAGAAGCAACTCTTTGTTTCATTTGTTCTCTTTGTCTCTATTTTATTGATTTCAGCTCTCAATTTGATTATTTCCTGGCATCTATTCCTCCTGGGTGACTTTGCTTCTTTTTCTTCTAGAGCTTATAGGTGTGCTGTTAAGTCACTAGTGTGAGATTTCTCCAATTTTTTTATATGGACATTTAGTGCTATGTGTCTAGCCAACATCAAGTCCAATACAGAGAAACTCAAAGTAACCCCAATAAAACCAGGAACACGGGGGCTGGAGAGATGGCTCAGAGGTTAAGAGCACTGCTTGCTCTTCCAAAGGTCCTGAGTTCAATTCCCAGCAACCACATGGTGGCTCACAACCATCTGTAATGAGATCTGGCGCCCTCTTCTGGCCTGCAGGGATATGTGCAGACAGAACACTGTATACATAATAAATAAATAAAATCTTTAAAAAAAAAAAAAAAAAAAAAAACAGGAACACACAAGGTCGTCCACTCTATATCTATTCAATATAGTACTTGAAGTTCTTGTTATAGCAATAAAACAGCTAAAGGAGATGAAGGGGATACAAATAGGAAATGCAGAAGTCAAAGTATTATTTCTAGATGATATGATAGTATACTCAAGCAACCCAAAAATTCTACCAGGGAACTCCCACAGCTGATAATCACCTTCAGCAATGTGTATAATACAAAATTAATGAAAAATAATTAGTAGCCCTCCTATTTACAGCTGACAAACTGATTGAGAAAGAAATCAAGGAAACAACAAGCTTCACAATAGCCACAAACAATGTAAAACATATTGGAGTGATACTAACCAAGCAAGTGAAAGACTAGTATGATAAAAATATCAAGCCTTTAAAGAAAGAAATTGAGCAAGGTATCAGAGGATGGGAAGATCTCCCATGGTCATGAATTGGTAGAATTAAGGCAGTAAAAATGGCCATCCCACCAAAAGCAATCTACAGGTTCAATGCAATCCCCATCAAAATTCCAACACCAAACCGGGTGGTGGTGGCACATGCCTTTAATCCCAACATTTGGAAGGCAGAGCCAGGCATATCTCTGTGAGTTCGAGGTCAGCCTGGTCTACAGATTAAGATGCAGAACAGGCACCAAAACTACACAGAGAAACCCTGTCTCATAAAAAAAAATTCCAACACCATAATTTACAGACCTTGAAAGGACAATAATCAATTTCGTATGAGAACAGAAAAGCCAGACTAGCTAAAAATCCTGATAGCATAAAAGAACTTCCAGGGCTATCACCATCCCTGATTTTAAGCTGTACTACAGAGCCATAGGAATAAAAACCACATGGTATAAGCATAAAATCAGACATGTTAGTCTATGGAATTGAATTGAAAACCCAAACATAAATCCATATACCTGTGGACACCTGCTTTTCAATAAATAAGCCAGAAATATACACTGGAAAAAGAAAACATCTTCAACAAGTGGTGCTAGTCATACTGGATATCTGCATGCAGAAGAATGAAAAGAGATCCAGTGGGAGTGTCTAACTGGAGGCCCAAGACACAGGAGGGAGGCCATGCCAGACACTTCCTAGATGGCCAGGATCTCTAAGCACCATCCCTGAAGTGGCCTTTGCAATCAGGAAAAGGTACAGTGCCCTTTTCTCCAAAGACAATTGAACAGGCAGTGGGCCGATGGCTTCTGTATGCAGTGGAACAGCAGCAGAAACAGTTATTCTTTTTTATTTTATTTTATTTTATTTTACAATATAATTTAATTCTACAAATCAACCATGGATTCCCTTGTTCTCTCCCCTCCTGCCCCCCTCCCCTCTCCCCCCACAAACAGTTGTATTTGAAGAGTAACTAAGCTCACACCTCTCAATGGTAGACTGGCATTTAATAGAGGGATGTGGAGAAGAATGGGATGCTGAGATGCAGTCACACACACACTAGCCAAGAAGAATGGAAAGCTGAATTAAAAAAACATCAACAATCTCCAGAATTTAAAATCCTGAATCATGACATGACACTAGTGGAATTCAGGTGTTTCTGGTGTGTTGACTGCTCTCACCAAATGTGAGGTTGAACAGTTGACGTTGTTTAAATCCTAGTTCACAAATGAGTCTGTCAGATATGCTAAGCCTATAGGCTGAAGATGATGCCCCAACACTGTGGAGAAACCTCAGGTGATTGTCCAGGCAGCTGGCTGTTTCTGTCAACTCACAAGTTTTTGGAAGTTGCTTGCATGAACTTCCTGTTTTTATTTTTGTTAGCTAATATTATTTCCTTCTTGGGTCTCTGAGGGAGTTGAAGCTTAGTTAGTTATAACTGAAGATTAGTTAGGATAGAAAGTGAATTAGGTACATTTTGCACTTACCGAAATAGGATAGATAATGGAATTATTTTCTCTGAATTTGTCAAATAAAAATGCACTAGACAGCTGTGCGGTGGTGGCGCATGCCTTTAATCCCAGCACTCGGAGGCAGAGCCAGGCGGATCTCTGTGAGTTCCAGGCCGGCCTGGGCTACCAAGTGAGTCACAGGAAAGGTGCAAATCTACATAGAGAAACCCTGTCTCAAAAAACCAAAAAAAAAAATGCACTAGACATTTTTTAGGTATCTATTGCTTTTATATATGGTATATAGTTATTGTACTTTTCTATATAGTTTTTTATGGTGATATTTTATTTGTATTAAAATGTTATTTGTATGTTAATAAATAAAGTTGCCCGGGGGTCAGAGCTATTAGCAAGCCATAGGAAAGCAGGGCAGTGGTGGTGTACACTTGTAATCCCACCACTTGGTAGGCAGAGCTGGGTAAGTCTCTGTGTGTTCAGGGATACAGTCATTATTGGACACACATGCCTTTAATCTCAATACCAAGCAAGGAAAACCTGGAGGCCTATACAGACAGGCCGTGACGAGGCGGTCATGTGGTTGGGTTTACAACCAATGAGAAGGCAGAACAGGAACACTATATAAAGACATTAACACAGGGGTAGATAGTTCAGAGAGGTAGGACCACTGCAGGAGGAAGGGTAAGGTTTTAGCTCTTAGCTGTGACCTCTTGGCTTTCTTCTTTGCATTGGTTCTGTGTTTCTTATTTAATAAGAAGGTTGGTTACATCTACAGTTTTTCTTATATTATTATATCTGTTTTATTAAAATAGAAATGGGGAAATATGGTAATATTTTATTTGTACTGAAATGTGATTTTATTTCTATGTTAATAAGTAAATTTGCCTGGGGGTCAGAGCTAATAGCATGCCATAGCAGAAGCCAGGCAGTGGTGGTGCTTGCCTTTAATCCCAGCACTTGGGAGGCAGAGCTAGGTAGATCTCTGTGTGTTCAAGGATACAGCCAGCATGGAGACACACACCTTTAATCTCAATACCAACCATAGAAGACCTGGAGTCCTGTATAGATGGGCAGTCACAAAGAGGTCATGTGGTTGGGTTTACAACCAATGAGAAGGCAGAACAGAAAATGTATATAAAGACAGATACACAGGAAGTAGGGCACTTGCTAAGGAGGATAGCAGCGGCAGTGAAGGTTAAGGTTTTTAGCTCTTAGCTATTGCTCTGACCTCTTGGGATTTTAGCTCTGCAATCGGCTCTGTGTTTTTTATTTAACAAGACGGTTACATCTACAAGCTGAAAAGGAAAAAGTTCAAGTAACATATAAAAAAAACTATCAGAATTACACCCAGCTTCTCAAAGGAGAGTCTGAAAGCAAGAAGGTCCTAGATAGACCTTTTGCAAAG
Source organism: Peromyscus eremicus (assembly GCF_949786415.1). Taxonomy (NCBI): domain Eukaryota; kingdom Metazoa; phylum Chordata; class Mammalia; order Rodentia; family Cricetidae; genus Peromyscus; species Peromyscus eremicus. The sequence continues at coordinate 95,119,709 of NC_081439.1, read as the reverse complement.
ACTAAGGGATCACAGATGCCAGTCCAGAATACTATACCCAGTAAAGCTTTCAATGACCATAGACAGAGAAAACAAAATATTCCATGATAAAACCAGATTAAACAATACCTATCCACAAATCCAGCCCTACAGAAATTACTAGAAGGAAAACTCCAACCCAAGGAAGTTAGCTGCTCCCACAAAAAAAAAAAAAAAAAAAACGGCAATAGACAGCAGCAAATCTCAAAGAAGAAAAATGCATACACACAAACACCACCACCAACAACAAAAAATAACAGGAATTAACAACCACTGGTCATTAATATCTCTTACTATCAAAGGACTATATTTGCCCATAAAAAGACACAGGCTAACAGATTGGGTACGAAAACAGGATCCATCCTTCTGCTGCATACAAGAAACACATCTCAACTGCAAAGACAGACACTACCTCAGAGTAAAAGGCTGGGAAAAGAATTTCCAATCAAATGGACGTAAGAACCAAGCTGGTGTGGCTATCCTAAATTCTAACAAAAGAGACTTCAAACTAAAATCAATCAAAAGAGATTGGGAAGGACATTACATACTCATCACAAGAAAGATCCACCAAGACAAAGTCTCAATTCTGAATGTTTATGCCCTAAATACAAGGGCACCAACATATGTAAAAGAAACATTAATAAAGCTTAAATCACTCATCAAACTCCACACATTAGTAGTAGGAGACTTCAACATCCCACTCTCAATACTGGACAGATCTGCCAGATTGAAACTTAACAGAGAAATAAGGGATCTAACAGATGTTATGACTCAAATGGACTTAATAGTTAGCTACAGAATATTCCACCAAACAATAAAGAATATACCTTATCCTGAGCACCCCATGGAACTTTCTCTAAAATCAACCACATACTCGGTCACAAAGCAAATCTCAATAGATACAAAAAAGTTAGAATAACCTCCTGTAGTCTATCAGACCACCATGGTTTAAATTTAGATTTCAACAACAACAAAAATTACAGAAAGCCTACAATCTCATGGGAACTGAATAATCCTCAACTGAATCACCAATGGGTAAAGGAAGAAATGAAGAAAGAAATTAAAGTCTTCCTACAATTCAATGAAAATGAATGTACTGCATACTCAAACTTATGGGACACTATGAAAGCAGTGCTAAGAGGAAAATTCATAGCACTAGATGCCCACATAAAGAAATTGGAGAAATCTCACACTAGTGACTAAATAGCACACCTATAAGCTCTAGAACAAAAAGAAACAAACTCACACAGGAGGAACAGATGCCAGGAAATAATCAAATTGAGAGTTGGAGTCAATGAAATACAAACAAAGAGGACAAATCAAAGAATCAATGAAACAAAGAGTTGGTTCTTTGAGAAAATGAATAAGATAGACAAGCCCTTATCCAAACTAACCAAAAGGCAGAGAGAGAGAGAGCATCCAAATTAACAAAATCAGGAATACAAAGGGAGACATAACAACAGACAATGAGGAAATCCAGAGAATCATCAGGTCATACTTCTAAAACCTGTACTCTTCAAAATTGGAAAAAGACAATTTTTCTAGACAGGTACCACATACCAAAGTTAAATCAAGACCAAATAAACAATTTAAAAAGACCAATAACCCCTAAGGAAATAGAAACAGACATTAAAAGTCTCCCAACCAAAAAAATCCCAGGACAAGATGGTTTCAACACAGAATTCTACCAGATTTTCAAAGAAGAGTTAATACCAACACTCTGCAAATTATTCCACACAATAGAAACAGAAGGAACATTACCACACTCCTTTTATGAGGCTACAGTTACTCTGATTCCCAAGCCAAACAAACATGCAACAAAGAAAGAGAACTACAGACCAGTCTCCCTCATGAACATTGATGCAAAAATACTCAATAAAATATTGGCAAACCAAATCCAAGAACACATAAAGAAAAGTATCCACCATAATCAAGTAGGCTTCATCCAAGACATGCAAGGATGGTTGAACCTACTAAATTTACTGTAAATTTAAAATTTACAGCAAGAAAACAGCCAACATCAAAAAGTTCAGAGATTCTACAAAAGCAGGAACAAGACAATGCTGTTCACTCTCTCCATATTTATTCAATATAGTACTTGAAGTTCTTTTGAGATTCTCTCCATTAAGCTGTTGGCTTGCTGTAAATTGCCTTTATTATGTTTAGGTATGTTCCTTGTATTTCTGAACTCTCTAAAACTTTTATAATGAAGGGGTGTTGGATTTTGTCAAAGGCCTTCTCAGCATCTAATGAGATGATCATGCGGTTGTTTTCTTTCAGTTTGTTTATATGGTATATTACATTGACAGATTTTCATATGTTGAACCATCCTTGCATCCCTGGGAGGAAGCCTACTTGGTCATGGTGGATAAATTTTTTGATGTGTTCCTGGATTCGGTTGGGCAGTATTCCATTGAGTATTTTTGCATCAATGTTCATGAGGGAGACTGGTCTGAAATTTTCTAACTTTGTTGCATATTTGTGTGGTTTGGGTATCAGGGTAACTGTAGGCTCATAAAAAAAAATTTGGGCAGGCATTTGGGAATCTGGTGCCTGTGGTGTGATGCCTTGTGCAGCCTTGGTGCAGTGGGGAGGGGCTTGGACTTGCTTGGGCTTAGTATGCTGGGCTCTACTTACTCCACATGAGAGACCTTGATTTAGGAGAGGTGGGGATGTCGGGTGGCTTGGAAGAGAGGGCTGGGTGTTGGAGAAGGAAGGAGGTGGGATCTGTGGGTGGTATGTAGAGTGAGTAGACAATTTCTTAGTAAAGAAAAATGAGAAAAAAAAGAGAAAGAAATGACTCATATCTCAGTGGTTAAGAGCATTTTTCTCTTGCAGAGGACCAACCTTCATTTTTCATAACCTACTTAGAGGATAACAACATTCTTTCTCTCCACTTCCAGAAGAACTGACACCTCTTCTGATCTCTGTGGGCATGACATGCATGTAGTGTGTATACACATGCAGGCAAACTCATACCTTATAAGCAAGCTATGAAGTTCTTTGGTATGTGTCCAAAGTTCTTGACATCTTACATCAGATACTTGCTCAGACTTGTTCATTACCACTCTATTTACAAAGACTAGGAAAGGGAAATAACCTAGATAGCTTTCAACTAATGAATGGGTAATGAGAATGCAGTACATATACACTGTGGAATATTATTCATCTGTAAAGAAAATGAAATCTAGAGGCAAAGGGATGGAACTAGAAAATATTGTATTAAGTGAATTAACCCAGACACAGAAAGTCAAATGGCACATGTTCTCATTCTTCTGTGATTCCTACCTCCAAATCTTCAGATGTGAATATGAAACCTGAGTAAATGCAGAAACTATGAAAGTCAAGTGGTAGCACAGAGGGGAGGGCATGGGAAGGAGCCCTAGAATGAAGAATAACAATACACAAATGATGTTAGGGGAAATAATGAAAACAGGGGAGGTTTTCATTGGAGTGGAGAGAAGGTGGTCAATACAAATGGAGATGGAGGGGAAGAGGTGGAAATAACAATAAGGTTGCTTGAAAAAAGCCATAGTGATTGTGCTGGCTAGTTTTGTGTCAACTTTACACAAACTAGCATCATTTGAGTGGAGGGAGACTCAACTGAGAAAATGCCTCCATAAGATTGGGCTGTAGGCAAGCCTGTAGGCCGTTTTCTTAGTTACTGATTGGTGGGTATGGCCCAGCAAACTGTGGGGGGTACAATCTCTGGGCTGGTGTTTCTGGGTTCTATATGAAAGCAGGCTGAGTAAGCCATGAGGAGCAAGCTAGTAAGAAGTTTTCCTTCGTGTCCTTTGCATCAGCTCCTGCCTCCAGGTTCCTGTCCTGACTGATGAACAGTGATATGGAATGTAAGCCAAATAAACCCTTTCCTCCTCAACTCATTTTTGAGTCATGGTGCTTCATCACAGCAACAGAAACCCTAAATAAGACAATGATTATTTATCTAAAATTACTTGTATCTGTTCGTGTGAGTGTGTGTGTGTGTGTGTGTATACATCTGTACTTTAAATGAAAATTTCCCCAGCTGAGATGTCAATGTTTCTACACAAAGCCATAGACTGTCTAGCAGAATCCCCAGTACCAGGGATGAAGCACTCCCTTTTGAGATGTTGGTAAGGGGAGTTTGAGAGTCCCAAAACAATATGGGATATTGACATTGCCCTTGACTATCTCACAGAAGTTGGAGGTAAGTCTCTCTTGCTGAAAATACCATATGCTTCAGACACAGGATTGGAAGGATCCAAGCTGGAACTGACCTGAAAATCTGTACCCTGAGGACTAGTTTTCATAGTACTGGGTACTGTGCAAGCAGCCAAGGGAAGGAAACATCAAATACACCTCAGCAGGTGTGACATCAAACTACCACAAAGACCAGCTTGGCAAAAAATCATTAAGTATGTACTGTGGAATAATTGTTTTGTACACTGTGAAGATGTGTCTTTGCCAACACACCTCTGATTGCTTTAATAAAGAGCTAAATGGCCAATAGCTAGGTGGAAAGAGGTTGGACCGGACTTCCCGGCAGAAAGTGAGGAAGAGAGATGAATCTAGGCATGTGACAGACACCAGGGCACATGGAGAGGAAACAGGAGTTGCAAGACGGAAAGGAGGTAAAAAAGCCATGAGGCAAAACATAGATTGATATAAATGGGTTAAGTTATGGGAGCTAGTGGGACAAGCATAAGCTATAGGCTGAGCTTTCCATAATTAATAGTATGTCTCCATGTCATTTTTTAATTTGTGAGCTGGAGGCCCAGAGGAAAAATACTCTGCCTACAAGTGTGCATCATAACTCTTACATCTTGGCCATAACCAACAGAATACTGAGGATGGTAGCACATGTGTTTAATCCCAGCATGCAGGAGGCAGAGGCAGGGGGATCTCTGTGATTTTGAGGCCAGCCTGGTCTACACAATAATTTCCAGTCTAGCTAGGTCCAGACTGTAAAACCTTGACTCAAAAAAAGGAGATAATGAAATTGGGTTGTAATTAAAACCATGATTTTTAATGTACCTATTGTCCCATATTGTGTATTTTGGCTCAGTGTTAAGCTGGGAAGGATCAAGAAGTGAGTGGAATGTCCTAATTTTCTCTTCGCTTGTTCACTGACTCACTTACATGGTGAAGGGAGCTCTGCTGGCCTTGCTGTCTTCTGCCACATTTCTTTTTTTATTTTAATTTTTTATATGCTTTTTTTTTCATTTTACTTACCAACCCCAGTTCTCCCTCCCTCCCCTTCTCCTGCTTCCCTGCAAGTTCTCCTCATCCAATCCCCTGGCAATGGGACCAGGTCTTGTCCTGGGTACACGAAATGGCTTTATTTTTTAATTTTTTAATTCAATTTACATACCAACCACAGATCCCCCTCTCATCCCTTTTCGATCTCCGCCCTCCTTCTCTTCCTAACCCCCCATCCCCTCCTCCAAAAGGGTTAGTCCTTCCATGGGGAAACAAGAAAGCCTGGTAAATTCAGTTGAGTCAGGACCAAGCTCCTCCACCATGTGTCAAGGGTGAGCAAGGTGTCCCAATAGGTAATGGGATCCAGAAAGCCAGATCATGCACCAGGGATAGATTCTGATCCCACTGCCAGGGGCCCCTCAAAGAGGTTTCTCCCACATACAGAGGGTAGTATAGTCCCATGAGGGCTCCACAGCTGTTGGTCTAAAGTTCGTGAGTTTCCACAAACTTGGTCCAATTGTCTCTGTAGGTTTCCCTATCATGATCCTGACCCTGTCTTCCTCATTCTTATTCCCTCTCTTCAACTGACTCCTGGAGCTTGGCCTGGTGCTTGGTTGTGGATCTCTGTACCTGCTTCCATCAGTTACTGGATGAAGACTCAATGATGACAGTTAGGGTATTCACCTATCTGATTACCAGGGTAGGCCAGTACAGCCACCTTCTCTAATATTGCTAGGAGTCTAATCTGGCGTCATTCTTGTGGATTCCTGTGAATTCCCCTAGCACCAGGTTTCTCCCTAGCCCCATAATGACACCCTCTATCCAGATATCTCTTTCATTACTCTCCCACTCCAACTCCCCTAGGTTAACCATGTTCTCAATCCCCATCCCCTTAGCCCACTGCCCCCTCACCCCCAGTTTACTCATGTAGATATCCTCTGTTTCTCCTTCCCAAGGTGATCCATGTGTCCCTCTAAGGGTCCTCCTTGTTTCCTAGCTCATGAACTGCATTTTTAGAGCCCATTCCCTGTGGTGTGATGCCTTATTCTGCCTTGTTTCTATGATAACACTTGTGAAGAGGGAGATTCTCTAACTACAGAACTAAGATCACGGAAATTAACAAAGAAATCTATCATTTTATCCCAATCATGAGCTCCTTGTCAGGTCCCTCTTTGATAAAGAACAGGCCTAAAACAAAACTCCAGGTTGTTGTATAGTCTAATTTTTTATCACTACCAGAAGGGTTTCTGAGAAATTTCAAATTAAAATGCATCTTGTATCTCAGGTTACTCCCTCCTATCAGTCTTATCTATAATGTTGTTCAGAGAGAGCAGTTAGGAGCCTCACTTCATAGAAGAGACACACTAAGTTCAATGACTTCAGAAGAAGGTTTTGTTTTAATGTGTCCTTTAGAGATTTTTTTAAGTGATTCTTTCCTATACAAAAGAAGAATTATTCTCAAAGCAAATATTGCAAGACAGCTAAGTTCTACTTCTTTAAGATAGCATATTTTGACACCACTGAAAGTTACAAAGCAGAAAAAAAGCAGGCAGCAAGTCAAACTCAACTCAAAATGCTAACAATGCCTATGATGCAACCTGGAATGACCTCTAACTACAAATTATACCCCGGAGACCAGCACACCATGGAAGACTATTGATCATGAGTTAAGTACAGAGAGCTGCTCTCCAGAACTGCCTTTTCAAACATTAAAAAATTAATTGAACATTATTTTTGGAAGGGAGGGGATGTATGAAGATGGATTAGACGATTCTACACATAGGGAAAACATTCTAATTAAGAGACTTTAAAAACTATTGTAGATGTTTATTTGATACTAGCAACGGGGTCAGTTATCATAAAGTATTTCTCTTCATCACAAAATAGTAAGGATTTCAAAAGTCCAAAGGGAAAAATCTAGAAGCTTTAAAAATTTGTTTGAACCGAGCCCTAATTCTTCTAAAAAGGGTCTCCAAAATCTGGAGTAGAATTATCATACTCCATAATGAAATGCTTGAGTTCTTCAACATGTTGCTCACCTATTTCATGCAAACTCTGCTTCATTGCAAACTGTATAGATTTTTCTAAGGAACGATCCTTTTCAACCAGCCTTTCCACCACCATCCCGAAAGTTTCACAGACTTGTCGGTAAACCTTCTCAATCTCCGTGATTTTTGATGCAATCGCTTTTGAGCGACTGCTAAGCTGGCTGTCTTCACACAATTCTGTGCCAGCTGTTGTGTTGGACTCGGGTTCTTCTGTCTGGTTGATACATAATGGTGCCTTGGATCCCGTCTCAAACTCGGACATTTCAGCCAAGTGATTTTCTTCTGACTTCTTGGGATTTTCATTAGCCCACTTGTTTGCAGCATCAGCCTGTTCCTTCTCAGTCAGGCGGCTGGGGCTTTTTAACACCTTGGATGAAGAACCTGAAGGCACAGTATCTCTTGATGTTTTCAAAAACTGGATGGCTCTCTCTTTACATCGATGTCGAGACTGATGGAAGGAGCGCATCCTGCTTCTACTGCTGAGACTGGAGCCAAATCTGCTGTGTAGGGAGTCCTTCCCGCCCACATGTGATTCTCTCAAAAATGGAGCGCCCCGTTTATGGGGAGTTCGTTGTCTTGAATAATGGGAAGAATACAAACGTCTTCTTCTAAAGCCGTTTCTCATGGCCCTGTATTGAGGCTGTCGGCTTGTGGCATACTCATCGCTTGACCATAGGTAGCCATAAGGGCCTCTTTTGTAGGGTGGGCCACTTCTTGGATTCTGAGAAAAACAGCGGCCCTCATCCCATTTTTGGTAATCAACGTGACAGTAGTATCTACTGTAGCCTCCTTCATCGGGTCTGGCTAGCAGAGATGATGTCTTGTCTGCCAGAGGCGGTCTCTTCGTCACGTTAATTAATCCACCGTTGCCATCACTGGGATGGTTCCAAGGAGGCGCTTGTTTTCGTGGAAGTCGCTTGTAGTCACAGCATCCCTGCACTTGATTTCCTGGAAGTCGCTTGTAGTCACACCATCCTTCAGACCACATCTCATCTCGTGGAAGCCACTGGACTTCTGTGAACAGAAATGTGTACTTCCCTTCCTGTTCACTTTCAATTTCTAACCATACTCATGGCTGAGTTCAAGAATCTGTTATTGTCTAAAAATTCGTCCTTGGAACTCTCCAACACGTACGTTCCACCGTTGCTGCTGAAAGCCCACCAACAGCTCTCTAATTATACTTAGGACCACTAAACAGCACGGAAAGCATGCCAGGTACTTGAAAGCTAGGAAATTAACTGGGGTTAGTGAGGTCATGCCTCCTAGTGGAGAACGCAGTACTACCACTTGACTAAATCAGTACAATTCCTAAGTGAATTCCACTTACTACAAATAAGTGTAGCTCTCACCCCTCACCAAAAAAAGCTTCTCTTTGCAACACAGAGAGACCATTGCAGAAAACCACAAACACTCAAATTCAGAGAACAAGTGATTGTGGGTCGTCTATCCCCAATATATATATTCCACAACTCCTGTGCCTAAGGCACAGGGAGCATCATTAAGAGGAGGAGGAAAGTTTGTAGGAACCAGAAATGGAAGGGAAGCTTCACCCGTGATATTTCAACGATATGATTGCCTAAACAAAAACTGAACAAGGACAATTCCCATCAATACGCTAACTTGAAAGTAGTAAATCTCACAAGGTTCCACCCCTAAACAAAGAACCACAGGCTGCCGGGCAGTGGTGGGGCAGGCCTTTAATCCCAGCACTCGGGAAGCAGAGGCAGGCGGATCTCTGTGAGTTCCAGGCTAGCCTGGTCTGCAAAGCAAGTTCCAGGAAAGGCGCAAAGGTACGTAGAGAAATCCTGTCTCGAAAAAACCAAAAAATAATAATAAAAAAAAAAACAAAAACCAACAGGCTGCTAAAGAATTAGTCTTCCCCAGGGATGACCCTTTTAACTGGTTCCCAATATCAAGTGGTCAGCTCTGAATCATATACATATACTAGTAACATTAAATAGACTCATAAGATTGTATTTATATATTTGCGTGTGTGTGTGTGTGTGTGTGTGTGTGTGTGTGTGTGTGTGTGTGTGTGTGAAAATTAAGGAAAAGAGATCATAAATTTGAGAGACACCCAGGAGGAGAGAATATGGAATGGAAGGAAACAGAAAAGGAAAGGATGTGATTGTATTTTCATTTCTAAAATTTTAAAAATTAAGTAAGACATAAATATACGAAGCACCGCCATTTTTACTGCTCCGTCTAGGAGCGAGAAGCTGAGAGTTGAAGTTATCTGCTTCCATCCTTTGTGCATAACCTGCTGGAGCCGCTGCCACTATGGATGATTTGGAGGATCTGGTGTACCAGGCAAAGCTGGCAGAGCAGGCCTGGTGAAATGATGAAATGATGGAATCAATGAAGAAAGCAGCAGGGATGGATGTGGAGCTGACAGTTGAAGAAGGAAACCTTTTATCTGTTGCATATAAAAATGTGATTGGAGCCAGAAGAGCAACCTGGAGAATAATCAGCAGCATTAAAGAGAAGGAAGAAAACAAGGGAGGAGAGGACAAACTAAAGATGATTCAGAAGTACCGGCAAATGGTTAAAACTGAGATCAAGTTAATCTGTTGTGACATCCTGGATGTACTGGACAAACACCTCAGTCCAGCAGCTAACACTGGCGAGTCCAAGGTTTTCTATTATAAATGAAAGGGGACTACCACAGGTATCTGGCCGAGTTTGCCACAGGAAATGACAGGAAGGAGGCTGCAGAAAACACCCTCATGGGTTACTAAGCTGCTAGTGCCATCACCATGACAGAACCCCCTCCAAAGCACCCCATTCGTTTAGGTCTTGCTCTCAACTTTTCCATGTTCCACTATAAAATTCTTAATTCCCCCGACCATGCCTGTAGGTTGGCAAAAGCAGCTTTTGATGATGCCATTGCAGAACTGGACACACTGAGTGAAGAAAGCTATAAGGACTCTACGCTTTTCATGCAGCTGCTACCTGATAACCTGATGCTCTGGACCTCAGACATGCAGGGCGATGGTGAAGAGCAGAATAAAGAAGTGCTGCAGTATGTGGAAGGTGAAAATCAGTGAGACACAATAAAGCAAACAAGAGAACACATCTCTGACCACCCTCCCTCCCCTCCGCTTCCCTGGGAAGTTCCCCATTGTCACTGAGAACCAGCAAATTTGACTTTCATATTTGGTCTCAGAATTTAGATTCCTGCCCTGTTGTTTTTCTTTCTTTTCTCCCCTCCCCCTTTTTTAAAACAAAAAACAGTTTTCAGAAGTTCTTAAAGGCAAGAGTGAATTTCTGTGGATTTTACTGGTCCCAGCTTTTAGGTTCTTTACGACACTAACAGGACTGCATAGAGGCTGTTTCAGCATTACTGTATTGCTCCAGCCACAGGCAGCAACATCATCATTAGAAATGGAAATGATGTTTGAAAGCCATTAGACTTCTAGGTGATGCATCTAAGAAAGATTAATCGCACGATAGAGGCAAATGTAAAATGAATTTTTAAAATTAATTTATATAATAGCAAAAATCATAATATTCTAATAAATTTCACTAGTGCAAAAATTAAAGTACCTTAAAATACAAGCTTATAAAATATTTATTTAAAATATTGAAAATGTAAAATGAATTAAAATTAATTTATATAATAGGAAAAAATCGTAATGTCATAACAATGTGGTCTTTTATTTTCACTAACCCTATTGCTGAAGATACCCATATTTGAGTCATAGAACATGGCAGAATCAAGTTGGTAATGACCTAAATGTTTCATCCCTGCTGGCTACTTTTCATGTGCTGGAAGGTGCTATGCAAGCTACCAAAGGAGAGCAGTAATCATCAGTCACACCTATCTATGAAACCTATGAGCCACAACAATGATCAGCCTAACACATGGCCATTGGTGTAATAGTAGCTCAAACAGTATTGGTGTAACCAACCATTTTTGATTGGATTTGAGTTCCTCTCCACAAGATGAAACCCATACTAGCACAGTTATCAGACCAAGAACATACAGCTAGCAGTCATAGGCCCTAGGGGAGAACTTACCACTATCATGCTGCTAAATGGACATCGTATTAAACTGACTTATCATTAGAGCCGTAGAATAATGTATCTCTTATCCCTCATCTAAGGAGCTTTGATTTACAGTAAATGGTGGTTAACATCGTGGCCCACAACTGGCCAAGGTGCAGAGAATAAGAGACAGAAGAATGGTCAGCCCTAAAGGGAACCTATGTACCTCATCCTACCCTCACAAAGTTCAGAGATCATTGAGGAAGAGGACAAAGAAAGAGTATAATAATCTGAGGTGGTGGAGGAATACAAGGAATATCTGGACACAGTAGGGCAGATGCACATATGAACTCACACAAACTGCAACACCTTGAAAAAGAAAACAAACCTGTGCAAGCCCAAGGCAGACCAAATCCCAGCATGGAAGTGGGAGCTGGGCACACAATCCCTGCTGTGGGATGGTCTGTTTGTCAAGTGTGTTGCTAATTAGTCAATAAATAAAACACTGATTGGCCATTGGCTAGGCAGGAAGTGTAGGCGGGACAAGGAGGAGAATAAAGCTGGGAAGTGGAAGGCTGAGTCAGAGAGACACTGTCAGAGAGACACTGCCAGCCACCACGATGACAAATAGCATGTGAAGATGCCGGTAAGCCATGAGCCATGTGGAAAGGTATAGACTTATAGAAATGGATTAATTTAAGCTTAAGAACAGTTAGCAAGAAGCCTGCCACGGCCATACAGTTTGTAAGCAATATAAGTCTCTGTGTTTACTTGGTCGGGTCTGAGTGGCTGTGGGACTGGCAGGTGAGAGAGATTTGCCCTGACTGTGGGCCAGGCAGAAAAACTTAAGCTACAAATCCCCCACCTGCTGCCAAGCCTCATGACCTGAGTTCAATCCCTGGGACCCACATGGCGGATGAAGCAATTCCCACAGACTGCCTCAGATGCAAAGTAGTATAAACAATGGAATAGGAATCCAGAGTTCAGAGTTGAGTTCAGATACTTTCATTGATTAGAATTCAGACTGATTTTTCCAACATTGACCTTATTTTTTGTTTTGTTTTGGGTTTGTGCTGTGGGATGGTCTGTATGTCAAATGTGTTGCTGATTGGTCAGTAAATAAATCACTGATTGGCCATTGGCTAGGCAGGAAGTATAGGCAGGACAAAGAGAAGAATTCTGGGAAGTGGAAGGCTGAGTGAGGGAGACACTGCCAGCCGCCATCAGGACAAGGAAGATGTAAAGTACCGGTAAGCCACAAGCCATGTGGCAAAGTAAAGATTAATAGAAATGGGCTAAATATAAGAGTAAGAGCTAGACAATGACAGGCCTGAGCTAATGGCCAAGCAGTTTAAATAATATAAGAGTTTGTGTGTTTATTTTATAAGTGGGCTCTGGGACTGGCGGGACTTGGTGGCGGGAGCTGGAGAAAAATTCTCTAGCAACAGTTTGGGTTTTTTATAGGGGGCTTTTGGTTTGTTTTGTTTTGTTTTACCTAGAAAAGACAGAAATTAATTTGGAACACAGTAACCAGATGTTGGGCCCTGGCCCCCGTTTTTGGGGAGCTGTTACCTTGCTTGCTGACCTTGATCAGATGTCCTCCCTATGCTAATTCCCTGTCGGTTTCATTCCTGCATATTGGTGGAATGCTAGAATGTAAAACACCTGTAGCCTACTTTTGCCCTCCCAGGTTCTTCCACTGTACTGTAAGTCTGTATTTAAGGCCTCCTCCCTCCTTCAATAGGGGGCATTCTACTGAGAGGAATGACCCTCTGTCTTGTCTCTCTTTTTAATCCTCAGCCTCTCGCTGGGACATGGTGAATGGGTAGTAACGCGGGCATCGCTACAACCAGAAAGCTTCTGAAATCTGATATTTGTCTTCTTTTGAGTCTATAAAAACTTTGCTAATATGAGTTTATGATACTCCTGTTTGCTGAATAACAATGTCAGGTAATTTGATATTTAGCCAATAAATCAAAACTTATTAATGTACTTGTGTCTATTGAATTACTCTTGTCAGAGAACAGGATGAGTTAAATCAATCTCCCTTTAATGAGATCTTTCTTGATGAAAATATTAAGGGTGGATATTTCAGAGTGAGACTTCAAACAAGGTGAATCTTATGGTGATGCAGTCTAAAACCAACAGTGTCCTGATGGATTAAAAAAGAACAATGGTCTTGATAGAGAATTAGATGACCTGGATAAACCTTCAAATGCAAAACATAAAAATACTAAAAAATAACCTAAAGTCTCCACCGATACCTGCTTACTGACAAAACAAAAGAATATTTAGGCTAAGCAATGAATGATGGTAAAATCTCTGAGAACTTCAACTGACTAGCTTCCAAGAGAATTGGGTGAGATTGAGTTAACTCTCAGAATCATGGGGAAATTCAAGGGCTTCAAAGCCCAACAGAAGATCCCCCATGAGACTAGGACAGGAAAATTTACTCCAGCATAAGGCAAACTAAGAAGTAAACCCTCATGGACAATCCAACCCCAAGAGAGAAGCCTGGAGAACTACAGGTAAATTTGCTAGTATCAACCTTTTTAGTGAGTACAAAAATAAAGCCTCAGAATTCATAACCACAAAGAGGTACACATATGAGTAAGTCTAATTCACACTAACTTAATTGTGCCACAAAACCTCAAACCAAGAATTTAATTCATATAGATTCCAGACTCACAGAAGAAAACTCAAATCATTTAGAGGAATGTCCTTTCTCTCAGCTCTCAAACATTCCATTGAATTTTTTCTGAGAAATGATAATGTTATATATACAAAAATTCTTACCTAATTTAGGAAACAAGACTGAAAAAGACAATAGAAAATTTAGGCTAGTGGATCATTATACATTAGAATTATTAGATATGAAACATAAACTGTAGTTAAATATAGCTTAATGAAAACAAAATGTTTAAACATACGAGTAAAGACCAGGCAAATAGGGAAAAGTATATACTTTCTGGAAAATTAAGATGATTTAAATAACCTCAACATTTTAAAGATAGTAGAACACATAGTGAGTACTTACGATATTTTGTTGAAGGAATAAATGATTATAAAAAATGTATTACCATAAGCACAAAAAATCTTGAAATGATAAGAGAATGTTGTGTTTTGCTAAATGGGTCCATTACCAATGAAAACTCGAGGATCAGATATTGGGTCAAAACCTTATGGATCAAAGAAGCACAGGAGGAGTGACCAGCTGACCTTCTCTTTCTTACCAGAGACCCACCCAGTACACCTTCTATCCACATGTCCCAGGTCAAAGAGAGCTCTTGAGTTCCAAGTCCCTCCCTCCTCCTTCCTGTCCAACTTCCCTATCTGTACTCCTGGCTTCTCTATGGCTAATTCCAGTCAGTTAGCCACTGGTTCCACCCCCTCATTCAACGTTAACACTATTAACATAGTCTAAGAGTGTCACAGTGTGATCGAATATCCTGCAACAAGAGAAGATATATAGATATCTCTGGCTCCAGAGAACAAGCATAGACAAAAGGACAAATAGATTGCTATCTACACCTTGTCCATAACAAGTCTAGAGTATGCAACACATCCAGTGAAGACTTCCTAAGTTTAATAAATATCAGAGAGTAGCTGAGATTATGAAATAGTGAAGAGAGAATTTCTAAAGAGATGGAAAGCTTAAAGCAGATGACAGTATTCCTGAAGAGAGTGAGTGAGAGAGGGAGAGAGTTGTTTCAAATGGCTGATTCACTGAAGTAGAATAGTTAGGTGAGAATTTGAATGTTGCCTCTCTAAAAGCTAAACATTTCAGTCAATACTAAGAAAAATTAAATACTTCTGCTTTCTGTTTACTTTGTATGTCTCCTGTCTTATTAACAAAATGTCAACGAGATTGGAAATGCTTTTTCTTGAATATTACTAAGGACCAGCCTTAATAATCATCTTCCCAGGGGCCCATAAGAGAAGCTATGAATGGCGAGAATTATTTTGGGGCAAAGAATCTAAGTACATCGAGCTCTTTTGTCTGTCTACCTTATTCCTCTGGGATAAAATTCTGTCTACACAGCTTCAGTTCTGCTCTCATGCCTAGCTCCTTTCTTGCCTGATTTCTCTCTACATTTACCTGCTGACCTCTAAGCTCTCTCTTAATTCTCTCATCTTAGTTCCGCCCCATCTAGGTCCTCATCCATCTAGTTCTTCCCCATTTCAGCTCCTCTCCCATCTCCTTCTTTCTCATCTTGTTCCTCCTCATCTTGTTCTTCCCCATCTGGCTCTTCCTCATCTTCCATCTCGTTCCTCTATTACTCTCTTCTAGCCCTTCAATCCAGTTCTTTCCCATCTCAATTTGTTCCTCTCCAGTTCTTACCCATCTAGTTCTTCCATTCTCTTTTCTCTTTTAAATCTAGTCCTTCTCTGAAAATAAAACTGCCCTTTTATCCCTTTGACCCTTATCTCTCCAAGATATCTCTGCTCCCACAGTTTCTGGCAAGTATGCTCAGTCGCTAGGCAACTTGACTAGGCAACTTTCATCACAGCTAGATGTACCTGTAAGTTGGAACCCTTTAGTTCTGAGTTAATTCTTAAGGGTGGATCTAAAACTAGAGGTAAGATTTTGGAAAGGAGAAGGTTAAACTTAATTAGCACATCTGCCAGGCCTTCTCAAACAGATAGTCTAGATGCTTAATTCTGTTCTTAAAGAGTACAGAGGTATCTCGGATAAGATATTTTCATCCATCTGGGGATGGTCCTGGCCAGATGCTGCTTATGATAATAATTACAGAAAGGCCTGAAATTAGGAATCCTGGCTGTTACTGCCCAGAAGGTTATCTAAATATCCCTTTAATAGAGGGGAAATTGTGCCCAAAGAATGATGGAAAAGCTACAATAGCACACGAGAAATTCATAGCAGGAAATGGCTTACAATCAAAAGCCAGTATCACCAAGACTCCTTGAGCCTCAGCTTGACCTCTGGAAGGCCCTTGGCTTCTTCAAGGTATTAGCTTGTCATAATCAGCTGAAATCCTTCTTCATGTATTTTTGCAGCTTGCAGCAGCTCTTCCAACTTTCCAGTCTCTTCAATATAGAGAGACAAGAAATAGACAAGAAAGAGGAGAAAGATGCTATGTACTAGAAGGCAGTTAAGCACACACCCTGACACAAAAGGCTGGTCCTCTATTGTAGATGCAACCAACCTTCTTATTAAATAAGAAACACAGAACCAATGCAAAGAAGAAAGCCAAGAGGTCAGAGCTAAGAGCTAAAACCTTACCCTTCCTCCTGCAGTGGTCCTACCTCTCCAAACTCACTACCCCTGTGTTAATGTCTTTATATAGTGTTCCTGTTCTGCCTTCTCATTGGTTGTAAACCCAACCACATGACCGCCTCGTCACGGCCTGTCTGTATAGGCCTCCAGGTTTTCCTTGCTTGGTATTGAGATTAAAGGCATGTGTGTCCAATAATGACTGTATCCCTGAACACACAGAGACTTACCCAGCTCTGCATACCAAGTGCTGGGATTACAAGTATACACCACCACTGCCCTGCTTTCCTATGGCTTGCTAATAGCTCTGACCCCCGGGCAACTTTATTTATTAACATACAAATAACAATTTAATACAAATAAAATATCACCATATTTCCCCTTTTCTATTTTAATAAAAAGGAAAAAAGAAAAAGCTTATAACTAACATAAGAAAAACTATATACAAAAGTTCAATAACTATATACAATATATACAATTAATAAATACCTAAACAATGTCTAGTTCATTTGTATTTGACAAATTCAGAGAAAATAATTCCATTATCTATTCTATTGTATCTAATTCACTTTCTATCCTAATTAATCGTCAACTATAACTAACTAATCTTCAACTCCCTCAGAGACCCAAGAAGGAAATAGTATTAGCTAACAAAAAAAAAATAAAAACAGGAAGTATATGCAAGCAACTTCCAAAAACTTGTGAGTTGACAGAAACAGCCAGCTGCCTGGACAATCATCTGAGGTTTCTCCGCAGTGTTGGGGCATCATCTTCAGCCTATAGGCTTAGCGTATCTGACAGACTCATTTGTGAAGTAGAATGTACACAAGGTCAACAGTTCAACCTCACATTGGGTGAGAGCAGTCTATATACCAGAAATACCTGAATTCCACTAGTTTCATGTCATGATTCAGGATTTTAAATTCTGGAAATTGTTGATGTTTTTTTAATTCAGCTGTCCATTCTTCTTGGCTATGTGTGTATGTGGCTTCATTTCAGCATCCCGTTCTTCTCCACATCCCTCTATTAAATGCCATTCTTCTGTTGAGAGGTGTGAGCTTAATTACTCTTCAAGAATAACTGTTTCAGCTACCTCCCCATTGCACATCAGAAGCCATCGGCCCATTGCCTGTTCAGCTGCCTTCGAAGAAAAGGGCACTGTACCTTTCCCGGATTACGAAGGCCACTTCAGGGATGGTGCCATATTGTCCTGGCCTCAGAAGATGCCTTTTGATAAAGCCATAACCACACTTGTTTTGACAAGAATCAGTAGTCCTTTGTTTCGTGTCTTGTCTGTCCTGTTCGTCAGCAGTTGATTCGAGGATACTTTGTTGTCCAGTGGCTAACTTTTGCTACAATGAAAGTTAACTCCAATTACAGTTTTTTCAATGCCCATATTTTCTCTGAAGTAGATTGGTACTGTCAGGAGCCGACATGTCTCATAGTCATAACAAAAAAGAAAAATTTTCTAAGTTATTAAAACATTTTAAATGCCATATTCTGTAGATCTCTGAAGGGTTTGAAGATAACCTGTCTATCTAAAATATATCTACTCAATCTTGAAAACATACCTAATATAACTACAAGTTCTATTATAATGTCTAACTACTAACTTTCATTTCTTTATATCCTAATAGTTGGTAATAACAACATTCAAGGATTAGAAAATTCCATTACATTGTTAAATGAACGGTACAATTAGAAATATACATATAGCATTTTCTAATAATATCAATTTCAATATATATAATTTGTATACAATATAAAACAATCCAATCCAATGTAAAGTATTTACATTTTTTTTCTTTCTTTCTCTCTCTTTTTTTAAACAAGAACCTTAAATCTAATTGTTTTGTATCTGTTTAGATTTGCTTTGTGACCAAGTATGTGGTCGATTTTAGAGAAGGTTCCATGGGGTGCTGAGAAGAAGGTATATTCTTTTTTGTTAGGATGGAATGTTCTGTAGATGTCGATTAAGTCCATTTGAGTCATGACATCAATTAAGTCCTTTATTTCTCTGTTAAGTTTCGATTTGGGGGATCTGTCCAGTGGTGAAAGTGGGGTGTTGAGGTCTCCCACTATTAATGTGTGGGGTTTTATATGTGATTTAAGCTTTAATAATGTTTCTTTTACATATGTGGGTGCCCTTGTGTTTGGGGCATAAATGTTCAGAATTGAGACTTCATCTTGGTGGATCTTTCCTGTGATGAGTATGTAATGCCCTTCTTGATCTCTTTTGATTGATTTTAGTTTGAAGTCTATTTTGCTGGATATCAGGATGGCTACACCCGCTTGTTTCTTAAGACCGTTTGATTGGAAAGTCTTTTCCCAGCCTTTTATTTTTAGGTAGTGTCTATCTTTGAATTTGAGATGTGTTTCTTGTATGCAGCAGAAAGATGGGTCCTGCTTTCGTATCCATTCTGTAAGCCTATGTCTTTTTATAGGTGAATTAAGTCCATTGATATTGAGGGATATTAATGTCCAGTGATTGTTCATTCCTGTTATTTTTTGGTGGTGATGTGTGTGTACTTTTCTTCGTTGGGGTCTACTGCTGTGGCTTTATCTATTGCCTGTGTTTTCGAGGTTGTATCTGACTTCCTTAGGTTGGAATTTTCCTTCTAGTGCTTTCTGTAGGGCTGGGTTTGTGGATAAATATTGTTTAAATCTGGCTTTGTCATGGAATGTCTTGTTCACTCCATCTATGACGATTGAAAGTTTTGCTGGGTATATTAGTCTAGGCTGACATCCATGGTCTCTTAATGTCTGCATTACATCTGTCCAGGACCTTCTGGCTTTCAAAGTCTCCATTGAGAAATCGGGTGTTATTCTGATAGGTTTGCCTTTATATGTCACTTGGCCTTTTTCCTTTGCTGCTCTTAATATTCTTTCTTTATTCTGTACGTTTAATTGTTTAATTATTATGTGGCGAGGGGACTTTTTTTGGGGGTCTAGTCTGTTTGGTGTTCTATAGGCTTCCTGTATCTTCATAGGCATTTCCTTCTTTAAGTTGGGAAAGTTTTCTTCTATGATCTTGTTGAATATATTTTCTGTGCCCTTGAGTTGGTATTCTTCTCCTTCTTCTACCCCTATTATTCGTAGGTTTGGTCTTTTCATGGTGTCCCAAATTTCTTGGACATTTTGGTTCATGACTTTGTTGACTTTAGTGTTTTCTTAGAATAACCTCCTGTGTTCTATCAGACCACCATGGTCTAAAGTTGGATTTCAACAACAACAAAAACTACAGAAAACCTACAATCTCATGGAAACTGAACAATACCCACCTGAATCACCAATGGGTTAAGGAAGAAATAAAGAAAGAAATTAAAGACTTCCTAGAGATCAACGAAAATGAAGACACCACATATCCAAACCTATGGGACACTATGAAAGCAGTACTAAGAGGGAAATTCATAGCACTAAACGCCCACATAAATAAGCTGGAGAAATCTCACACTAGTGACTTAACAGCACACCTGAAAGTTCTAGAACAGGAAGAAGCAAAGTCTCCCAGGAAAAATAGATGCCAGGAAATTATCAAAGTGAGAGCTGAAATCAATAAAATAGAAACAAAGAGAACAATACAAAAAATTAATGAAACAAAGAGTTGGTTCTTTGAGAAAATCAACAAGATAGACAAGCCCTTATCCAAACTAACCAAAAGACAGAGAGAGAGCATCCAAATCAACAAAATCAGAAATGAAAAGGGGGACATAACAACAGACATTGAGGAAATCCAGAGAATCATCAGGTCATACTTCAAAAACCTCTATTCCACAAAACTGGAAAACCTAAAAGAAATGGATAATTTTCTGGATAGGTACCACATACCTAAATTAAATCAAGACCAGATAAACTATTTAAATAGTCCAATAACCCCTAACGAAATAGAAACAGTCATTAAAAGTCTCCCAACCAAAAAAAGCCCAGGACCAGATGGTTTCAGTGCAGAATTCTACCAGATCTTCAAAGAAGAGTTAATACCAATACTCTCTAAATTGTTTCATACAATAGAAACAGAAGGAACATTACCAAACTCCTTCTATGAGGCTACAATTACCCTGATTCCCAAACCAAACAAGGATACAACAAAGAAAGAGAACTACAGACCGATCTCCCTCATGAACATTGATGCAAAAATACTCAATAAAATACTGGCAAACAGACTCCAAGACCACATCAAAACAATTATCCACCATGATCAAGTAGGATTCATTCCAGGGATGCAAGGATGGTTCAACATACGAAAGTCTGTCAATGTGATACACCATATAAACAAACTCAAAGAAAAAAAACCACATGATCATCTCACTAGATGCTGAAAAGGCATTTGACAAAATCCAACACCCCTTCATGATAAAGGTCTTGGAGCGATCAGGAATACAGGGAACATACCTAAACATAATAAAGGCAATTTACAGCAAGCCAACAGCCAACATCAAATTAAATGGAGAGAAACTCAAAGCAATTCCACTAAAATCAGGAACGAGGCAAGGCTGTCCGCTCTCCCCATACTTATTCAATATAGTACTTGAAGTTCTAGCCAGAGCAATAAGACAACATAAGGAGATTAAGGGGATACAAATTGGAAAGGAAGAAGTCAAGCTTTCCCTATTTGCAGATGACATGATAGTATACTTGAGCAACCCCAAAGATTCCACCAAGGAACTGATACAGCTTATAAACACCTTCAGCAACATAGCAGGATACAAGATCAACTCCAAAAAATCAGTAGCCCTCCTATATACAATGGACAAAAAAGCGGAGAAGGAAATCAGAGATACATCACCCTTTACTATAGCCACAAATGACATAAAATACCTTGGGGTAATACTAACCAAGCAAGTGAAGGACCTATATGACAAGAACTTTAAGTCCCTGAAAAAAGAAATTGAAGAAGATGTCAGAAAATGGAAAGATCTCCCATGCTCATGGATAGGCAGAACTAACATAGTAAAAATGGCAATCTTACCAAAAGCAATCTACAGATTCAATGCAATCCCCATCAAAATACCAACACAATTCTTCACAGACCTGGAAAGAATAATACTCAACTTCATATGGAAAAACAAAAAACCCAGGATAGCCAAAAGAATCCTGTACAATAAAACAACCTCTGGAGGCATCACGATCCCTGACTTCAAGCTGTACTATAGAGCTACAGTAATAAAAACAGCTTGGTACTGGCATAAAAACCGACATGGGGACCAATGGAATCGAATTGAAGACCCTGATATTAATCCGCACACCTATGAACAAATAATTTTTGACAAAGAAGCCAAAAGTGCACAATGGAAAAAAGAAAGCATCTTCAACAAATGGTGCTGGCAAAACTGGATATCAACATGTAGAAGGCTGCAAATAGATCCATATCTATCACCGTGCACAAAACTTAAGTCCAAGTGGATCAAGGACCTCAACATAAATCCAGCTACTCTGAACCTGCTAGAAGAGAAAGTAGGAAGTAGTCTTGAACACATTGGCATAGGAGACCACTTTCTAAATAGAACACCAGTAGCACAGACACTGAGAGAAACAATCAATCAATGGGACCTCTTGAAACTGAGAAGCTTTTGTAGGGCAAAGGATACGGTCAACAAAGCAAAGCGACAGCCTACAGAATGGGAAAAGATCTTCACCAATCCCACATCTGACAGAGGACTGATATCCAGAATATATAAGGAACTCAAGAAATTAGACATCAAAATGCCCAACAGTCCAATTAAGAAATGGGCTATAGAACTAAACAGAGAATTCTCAACAGAGGAAACTCAAATGGCTGAAAGACATTTAAGGAATTGCTCAACTTCCCTAATCATCAGGGAAATGCAAATCAAAACAACTCTGAGATACCACCTTACGCCTGTCAGAATGGCTAAGATCAAAAACACTGAAGACACCTTATGCTGGAGAGGATGTGGAGCTAGGGGAACTCTCCTCCACTGCTGGTGGGAATGCAAGCTTGTACAACCACTTTGGAAATCAATATGGCGATTTCTTAGAAAATTGGGAATCCATCTCCCCCAAGATCCAGCTATACCACTCTTGGGCATATACCCAAGGAATGCTCAACCACACCACAAGAGCACTTGTTCAGCTATGTTCATATCAGCGTTGTTTGTAATAGCCAGAACATGGAAACAACCTAGATGCCCTTCAACTGAAGAATGGATAAACAAAATGTGGTACATATACACAATGGAATACTACTCAGCAGAGAAAAACAATGACATCATGAGGTTTGCAGACAAATGGATGGATCTAGAAAAAATCATCCTGAGTGAGGTATCCCAGACTCAGAAAGACAAACATGGTATGTACTCACTCATAACAGGATACTAGATGTGGAACAAGGATGACTGGACTGCTACTCACATCACCAGGCAGGCTACCTGGAAAACAGGACCCCAAGAAAGACACAGGGATCGCCCAACGACAGAGAAATGGAATGAGATCTACATGAACAGCCTGGACAGGAGTGGGGGTAGTGAAGGGCGAGGGTCGAGGGAAAGAGAGCTTGGGTGAGTGGGAGATCCCAGCTGGATCAAAAACAGAGAGGGAGAACAAGGAATAGGAGACCATGGTAAATGAAGACCACATGAGAATAGGAAGAAACAAAGTGCTAGAGAGGCCCACAGAAATCCACAAAGATACCCCCACAACAGACTGCTGGCAATGGTCGAGAGACAATCCGAACTGACCTACTCTGGTGATGGGATGGCCAAACACCCTAATTGTCGTGCTAGAAACCTCATCCAACTACTGATGGATCTGGAGGCAGAGATCCATGACTAGGCCCCAGGTGGATCTCTGGGAGTCCAATTAGCGAGAATGAGGAGGGTTTATATGAGAGAGAATTGTTGAGACCAAGGTCGGATAAAGCACAGAGACAAATAGCCAAACAAACGGAAACACATGAAATATGAACCAATGGCTGAGGGGTCACCAACTGGATCAGGCCCTCTGAGTGGGTGAGACAGTTGATTGGCCTGATCTGTTTGGGAGGCATCCAGGCAGTGGGACCGGGTCCTGTGCTCATTGCATGAGTTGGCTGTTTGAAACCTGGGGCCTATGCAGGGTCCCTTGGCTCAGCATGGGAGGAGGGGACTGGACCTACCTGGACTGAGTCCACCAGGTTGATCTCAGTCTGTGGGGAAGGCTTTGCCCTGGAGGAGATTGGAGTGGGGGGCGGGCTGGGGGGAAGGTGAGGGGGGCGGGAGGGGGGAGAACAAGGGAATCTGTGGCTGATATGTAGAACTGAATTGTATTGCAAAATAAAAATTAAAAAAAAAAAAAAGAGTGAAAAATGAAAGAAAAGATTATTTTAATGACATCATTACGACATGTAAAATGTATACATGAAAAAGGGAAATCTTAAATACATGAATAAAAAAGATAGTTTAAAAGGTATTAAAGCAATTGATCAAGAGTTAGAAAGCATTCCTCCAAAATTAATTATAGATAATGGAAAAATTAATTTTTTAAATAAGAAAATATGAAATAAATGTGTTAATGAAGTTGTTAATATAAGTTTTCAGTTATTTGTTTAGATAAATAAAGATATATTTCCAAACACATACATATAGATGTATCTCAGAAAACCTGTGTTCAATCACAGATCATCATAATAAAGTAAGTACCACAATAAATAGAAAAAAAATGTATATATATCTATATATATTAATCTTGTAAATTTTGATATAAATTTTATACTTTAAGAAAAGTTTAAAAATCAGAATAGAATCAAAGAGTTGAGATTAGTAATAGAATAGTCCCTTAATTAATTTGGCTTGTCTCCTGTCCCATAACAGAAGATGGCTCTTTTCCTCTGGCATGATACAGGGAGTTTGCATTTTCCTTTTAACAACATGCTTGAGTTTAAAGAAGGAGCGAGCCATTCTCCAACTCCAAAGTCAGCTTTAAATTTTAATTGAACTGGGACTATTAGAAGTTAAATAGTGTTAAATCTTTAAAGAAAAGCAGAAACAAACATTTAGGAAGACATAAAATTTTTTAGATAACATACCCATCGCCATTTCACTCTGTTTCTTAGGATAGACGATTTGTCCCTTTTCTTCAGTTGTCTCATTTGTCCAGTGTTCTTCAAATTCCTTAACCTTCATTCTCCTAAAAGACAAAAACAAAAACCTTTCCCCAAGGTTTTTTGGGGATGTTCCTTTTTGGCATGTTACTATCTGATTAAATGAAAAGATATATGTTACTGGTGTAAGTTAGTTTAAATTGGATGTTCATGATAGTTGATGAACTATCACCTCCTCTAATTAAAAGGTCTCTCTTGTTCAAATCGAACCTTTATCAATTTTGATGGTACCCACAGCTTATCTTCTCCTGTAGAAATAAAAGCAAAACCTCGTCCCCAATGTAATACATATCCTGGTTTCCATTCTGAGGTCAGCACATCCTTAAAGTATATAGGTTGATTTAATTCTGTAGTTTTTTCTATTATCCAATGTCTCTCTGCAGCTGTTGTTCCTTTCTCATTGGCATTGAGAAAATTCAAAGTTAATAGAGCATTATGTAGTCTATTTCTGGAGGTTTTTGTTACTCCTTTCTGTTTATTTAGCATATCCTTTAGAGTTCTGTTTGATCTTTCTATAACTGCTTGACCTGTAGGATTATGTGGTATACCTGTAATATGGTTTATATTATAATAAGCAAAAAACTGTTTCATTTTAACAGAGACATATGATGGAGCATTATCAGTTTTGATTTGTGCAGGTATACCCATAATGGCCATAACTTCTAGCAAATGAGTGATTACAGAATCAGCTTTTTCAGAACTCAAAGCAGTTGCCCATTGAAATCCTGAATAAGTATCAATATTGTGGTGTACATATTTCAATTTTCCAAATTCTGCAAAGTGAAACACGTCCATCTGCCAGATTTCATTCCTCTGAGTACCCTTTGGGTTACATCCTGCTGGTAATGGCGTTTGATTGTAGAAGGAACAAGTAGGACATTTCTTTACTATTTCTTTGGCTTGTTGCCAGGTTATGGAAAAATCCTTTTTTAAACCTTTACTATTGACATGATGTTTTTTATGAAATTCTGAGGCCTCCAGCACATTTCCTATCAATAATTTATCAATCTCATCATTGCCTTGTGCTAGAGGGCCTGGCAGACCAGTATGGGATCGGATGTGAGTTATATATAAAGGATGACTCCTTTTTCTGATTGTATCTTGTAATTGAATAAATAATAAAGTTAATTCTGAAGTATCGTGGATAAATTCTGCAGTCTCAATATGTAATACTACTCTTTCAGCATACTGAGAGTCAGTTACTACATTGAGAGGTTCTGAAAAATCCATTAATACCAACAGAATAGCATACAATTCTGATTTTTGAACTGAATTATAAGGATTTTGAACCACTTTACTTAAATTTTCTGATTTGTAACCTGCCTTTCCTTGTTTGTTGGCATCTGTATAAAATGTACGAACTCCAGATATGGGTTTTTTCCTCACAATTCGAGGCAAGATCCAATCAGCTCTCTTTATAAGATCAATTCTATTGCTTTTGGGATATTTGCTGTTAATTTCTCCCAAAAAATTACTACAAGCTTTTTGCCAAGCTTCATTTTCTATCCATAATTTTTCAATATCCTCCTTAGTTAAAGGTACAACAATTTCTGCTGGGTCTATTCCTGCTAACTGACGAAGTCTCAATTTTCCTTTCCAAATCAAGTCAGAGATTTTTTCTACATAAGTTTTTAATTTTTTATTTGGTTTATTTGGTAAAAATATCCATTCTAATATAATATCTTCCCTTTGCATTAATATTCCTGTTGGAGAATGCCTAGAAGGTAAAATAACCAAAATGCAATCCAGCTTTGGATCAATACGATCTACGTGCCCTTCATGTACTTTCTTTTCTACCAAGGCCAATTCTTTCTCAGCTTCAGGTGATAATTCTCTTGGACTGTTCAAGTCCTTATCACCTTCTAAGGTTTTAAACAAATTATTCAGTTCATCATTTTTTACCCCAACAATAGTTCTTAGATGAGAAATGTCTCCAAATAATCTTTGAAAGTCATTAAGCGTCTGTAGTCTATCTCTCCTAATTTGCACCTTTTGAGGTCTAATTTTTTGAAGTTCTAT